>NC_139026.1:57206856-58536856 GCF_964662115.1 Mustela nivalis
AAATTAAATAAATAAATTAAATAAATAAATAAATAAACAAAATGGATTTGTAATTGACATACAATATTATATTATTTTCAGGTGTACAAGATTGTGATTAGATATTTTTATGTTATGAAATGATTACCTTGATAGGCCTAGTTATCATCTGTCACTACACAAAGTTATTACAAATTATTGGCTCTATTCCCTATGCTGAATATTACATCTCTGGGACTTAGTTATTTCATAACTGCAAGTTTCTAACTCTGAATGTGTTTTACCTATTTTACCTATACCCTTATGTCCCTCTCTTTTGGCAACCATCAGTTTGTTCTATCTGTGAGTCTGTTTCTGTTTTGTTGTGTTTGTTCAGTATTTTAGATTTCACATATAAATGAAATCAGATGATATCTGTCTTCCTCTGTCTGACTGACTTCACTTACCATAATACTCTCCAGGTCCATCCACGTTGTTACAAGTGATAAGACTTCATTATTTTTTTATGGCTGAGTAATATTCCATCATATGTATACATATGTGGTATATATCTATACCTCACATTGTCTGTATCCATTCATCAATCCATGGACACTTAAGCTGCTTCTATATCTTGGCTACTCTAAGTAACGCTGCAATGAACACAGGGGTGTGTATATCTTTTTGAATTAGTGTTTTCATTTTCTTTAGATAAATATCGAAAAGTAGAATTGCTCATAGTTCTATTTTTAATTTTTCAAGGAATTTCCATTTTGTTTTCTATATAACTACACCAATTTATGTTGCTACCAACAGTTCACAAGGGTTTCCTTTTCTCTACTTTTTAAATTGGATTATTCATATACTTGTCATTTAACATAAAGTTTCTTTTTAAATTCTGGATACAAGTCCCTTATCAGATATTTGATTTGAATGGACTTTCTCCCATTCTATGAATTATTCTTCACTTTCTTAATAATGTCCTTCAAGGCACAGAAACTTTTTAATTTTGATGAAGTCCAATTTATCTATTTTTTTCTTTTGTCATAAGTTTTCATTCATATCTAAGAAACTATTGCTTAATCCAAATTCACAAATATCTTCTCCTAGTTCTTCTCTTAAGAGTTTATAGTTTTGGGGGCGCCTGGGTGGCTCAGTGGCTTAAGCCACTGCCTTCGGCTCGGGTCATGATCCCAGGGATCTGGGATCGAGCCCCGCATTGGGCTCTCTGCTCTGCAGGGGGCCTGCTTCCCTCTCTCTCTCTCTGCCTGCCTCTCTGCCTACTTGTGATCTCTGTCTGTCAAATAAATAAATAAAAAGTCTTAAAAAAAAATAAGAGTTTATAGTTTTGGCTTTTATATTCAGATCTATAATGTATTTAAGTTAGATTTTATATATGATGTGAGGTACAAGTTCCACTTCATCCTTTCACATGTGGATATTCAGTTGACCCAGAACCATTTGTTAGAAAAGCTGTTTATTGATTCTTCACTGAATTGTCTTGGTACTTCTGTAAAAATCATTTAGCTATACATATAGATTTATTGTTGGGCTGTTAATTGTATTCTATTGATTATACTATATACAAAAAGAATATTTAATTCTTTTGGAATACTATTATATTGATTATTCTATTACACTATGCCAGTAGCACATTGTTTTTGATTATTGTAGCTTTGTAGTAAGTTTTGAAATATATCTTCCTACTATGGTCTCCAACTCCGGTCTTCTTTAAGATTCTTGAAGATAAAAAGTCAGTTTACAAAAATCTACTATGTTTTTATACATTAACAATTCTAAAATTAAACAAACAAAACAATTACATTTATAATAACATAAAAAGAATAAAACTCTTAGGTATAAATTTCACAAAATAAGTGCCATACTTGTACATTGAAAACTACAAAGCATTGCTGATAGAAATTAAAGAACATGGGGCACCTGGGTGGCTCAGTGGGTTAAGCCTCTGCCTTTGGCTCAGGTTATGATCCTCAGCACCTGGGATGAAGCCCTGCATCAGGCTCTCTTCTCAGCGGGGAGCCTGCTTTCTCCTCCCTCTCTCTGCCTGCCTCTCTGCCTACTTGTGATCTCTGTCAAATAAATAAATAAATAAAATCTTAAAAAAACAAAAAAAGACATTAACGCTGAAGTTAGTGAAAAGACAGCTCATGGGGCGCCTGGGTGGCTCAGTGGGTTAAGCCGCTGCCTTCGGCTCAGGTCATGATCTCAGGGTCCATCGGGTTCTCTGCTCAGCATGGAACCTGCTTCCTCCTCTCTCTCTGCCTGCCTCTCTACTACTTGTGATCTCTGTCAAATAAATAAATAAAATCTTTAAAAAAAAAAAGAAAAGAAAAGACAGCTCATGCCCATATATTGGAAGAATTTCTATTGCTTAGATGGAAAGATGGCTATACTCCACAAATTGTGCTATAGATTTGGTGCAATCCCCATTAAAATTTCAACTGGCATTTTTGCTGACATTTATAAGCTGATCCTTAGCTTATTTTGATTATTGTAGCTTTGTAGTAAGTTTTGAAATATATCTTCCTACTATGGTCTCCAACTCCGGTCTTCTTTAAGATTCTTTGGCTATTCTGGACTACATTTCCATATAAGCTAAGGATCAGCTTATAAATGTCAGCAAAAATGCCAGTTGAAATTTTAATGGGGATTGCACCAAATCTATAGCACAATTTGTGGAGTATAGCCATCTTTCCATCTAAGCAATAGAAATTCTTCCAATATATGGGCATGAGCTGTCTTTTCTTTTCTTTTTTTTTTTTTTAAAGATTTTATTTATTTATTTGACAGAGATCACAAGTAGTAGAGAGGCAAGCAGAGAGAGAGGAGGAAGCAGGTTCCATGCTGAGCAGAGAACCCGATGGACCCTGAGATCATGACCTGAGCCGAAGGCAGCGGCTTAACCCACTGAGCCACCCAGGCGCCCCATGAGCTGTCTTTTCACTAACTTCAGCGTTAATGTCTTTTTTTGTTTTTTTAAGATTTTATTTATTTATTTATTTGACAGAGATCACAAGTAGGCAGAGAGGCAGGCAGAGAGAGGGAGGAGAAAGCAGGCTCCCCGCTGAGAAGAGAGCCTGATGCAGGGCTTCATCCCAGGTGCTGAGGATCATAACCTGAGCCAAAGGCAGAGGCTTAACCCACTGAGCCACCCAGGTGCCCCATGTTCTTTAATTTCTATCAGCAATGCTTTGTAGTTTTCAATGTACAAGTATGGCACTTATTTTGTGAAATTTATACCTAAGAGTTTTATTCTTTTTATGTTATTATAAATGTAATTGTTTTGTTTGTTTAATTTTAGAATTGTTAATGTATAAAAACATAGTAGATTTTTGTAAACTGACTTTTTATCTTCAAGTCTTGATGAACTTATTTTTTAAAAGATTGTATTTATTCATTTGACAGAGAGAGAGGGAACACAAGCAAGGGGAGTGTGAGCGGAAGAAGCAGGCTTCCCATTGAGCAGGGAGCCTGATGTTGGGCTCGATCCCAGGACCCTCGGGTCATGACCTGAGCCAAAGGCAGAAGTCTAATGACTGAGCCACCCAGGAGCCCCAATCTTGATGAACTTCTTATTTCTAATGGGTATTTTTGTGAATTATTTAGTATTTTCTATATACATAATCAGGCCATCTGCCAATGAAGATTGGTTTATTACTTCTTTTCTAATCTGGATGCCTTTTATTTAAAAAAAAATACTTTTCTACTGCCTTTCATATTTACCTATGTGATTATCTTTACTGTTGTTCTTTAATTCCGTCATGCAGAGGCAAGTACTCCTTGCATCTTTTCAATTCTGCCTGTAAGATTTCCTTTACCGTGTTTTGTAAGAGATATGTTAGAGAAAAGTTTTTTCATTTTTTTGTTTTTTGAGAAGTTTCTGTTTTTATTTCCCCATTTTTGAAGCATAGTTTTGCTGGATATTGAATTCTCAGTTGGTTCTTTCAAGCACTTTGGACATATCTTCCTACTGCCTTCTGTTCTCTGTTGTTTTTGAGGAGAAGTCAGTTGTCACTCTTACTGAGGATTCATTATATATGATGGATGCTTCTTCTCTTGCATCTTTATAGATTCTCTCTTTGACTTTTAAAAGTTTGATTATGCTAATGTGTAGGTATGGATCTTCTTGTGTTTATCCTACCAGAGTTTTTGAGTTTTGGAGGATATGTGGATTAATAGGTTTTTTAAAATTAAATTTTAGGAATTTCTGGTCATTATCTCTTCAAATAATTTTCCTGACTTTTTCTTCTATTCTGAGATACCCATGATACAAACATTGATATTCTTAATTGTTCTCAGAGGTCTATGAAGCTGTTTCTTTTTCTTCTTTCTGTTTCCTCTCTGTTCTTCATACTGTATAATCTTAATTGCCCTATATTCAAGTTCACGAATTATTATTATTATTTTTTGGCCAGATAAAATCTGCAATTGGGCCCTTCTAGTGACTTTTTAATTTTAGTTCTTGTAACTTCCAAACCAGAATTTTAATTTTGTTCTTTACTTATAATTTGTATCTCTTTATTGACATTCTCTATTTGGTGACTTTCATTATCATACTTTCCTTTAATTCTTTTGGGCTATTTTCCTTTAGTTCTTTGAACATATTTTTAAAAACTAACTTAAAGTCTTGGTCTAGTAAGTCGGATCCCTCAGGGATAGTTTCTATTAGCTGCTTCTTTTCCAGTGTATGAATCATACTCTATCATTCTTTTGTATGTCTCAAAATTTTTTCTTGAAAATTGGACATTCTAAGTAATAGAATGTGGAAACTTTGGCAATTAGACATCCCCTCCCAACCAAGTCATTATTGTTTTTATTATTATTCTCTTCTTATTGTTGTTGTGGTACTGTGTGTTTTGTAACTTTCTAGACCAATCCTATAAAGTTGATTTTCTTTGTAGTGTGTAACTTCTAAAGTCTCTGTTTGGTTACCTTATTAATCAGCCAATGCTTGGTCAGAGATTTCTTTAAATGTCTTGAAAAACAATCTTTGCAGTCAGGCTGTGTATATGTTTTGGGGCATGATTTCAATGCTCTGGTAGTCAGTTTATAACTCTGTCTTAGACTTTATTTTCTGCTTCCACAGAAATTCAAGGTCAGCCAGAGGTGAGAGATTGGAAACTTCTCAGGTCTTTCCTGAGCATGCATACAGCTTTGTGCATGAGTGCAGCCTTCTGGGTCCCCAGGAATATGCTAGAGCTTTTCAAAACCCTGTATGGACATCATATTTCCCTTAACTTCCTTTTAAGTTTCTGGCCAGGCTCTTATTTATCTGTGATGTTAAATAATCACCAATGATGTTTTTTGACACATGCCCTAAAGATAGGCTTTTTCTCCAGCAGGTGTTCTGAGTCAGATCAAATAACACCATCACCTTGAATGGGCTTTTGCAGAGGCTGTGAGATAAGTCAAATAGTGACAATGTTCTGCAGATGGAACTTTTTGTGGAGCTGCAAATCTAATCCGCCTGCCCCTCCAGTGACTGCAAGGCTGCCATTTTTCACAGCTATCATGGTTGTGAGGCTGCTGGTTTCCCCTACTACAGAGGGGAAAGAGTGATAATAGTAAATCAAGTTAAAATGCCACAAACAATATAGGCCTTGGTGAGGTATAGCAGTTTTCCCTGAGTTCTTTTTAGGTTGTTACAGGATGGTTAATTGCCAATGATCTAAAAAGTTGATTTTGGTGATTGTGTCACTGTTTTCATTGTTTTTATGGAAAGGGAAATTTACAGAGGTCCTCATTGTACCATTCCAGAAGTCTCCTACCATTATTTATTCTTTTTTTTTTTAAAGATTTTTATTATTATTTATTTGATAGACAGAGATCATAAGTAGGCAGAGAGACAGACAGGGAGAGAGGAAGGGAAGCAGGCTCCACGCTGAGCCCAAAGTGGGGCTCGATCCCAGGACCCTGAGATCCGGACCTGAGCTGAAGGTAGAGGCTTAACCCACTGAGCCACCCAGGCACCCCCCCACTGTTTATTCTTAAAGGGAAAGGAAAATGGACTAGAATTTTTCATACATTATACATGATTCTTCAGCTCTATTTTCATCAATTTTATTTAGGTGGCTACATATTTAGCTCAAAATTCATGAATTTATGACATGTGGAAGAAACATAAATTTTTCTATTTCTTTTCAGCTCCTTCTTCATATACATATTTCCTCACATTATATCAAATATTCAATCTCCTAAGTGACCCTCCTATCTATTACTGCTATTTTAGTTATGCTTTTCTTACCATTAGTACCCAGAACAAAACACCATATTCCTTCACCAATCAGACCTTTGCAGAACATAGGACTTTTTCATTTCCCCAGTTATAGATATTATGTTTATATTGCTGTTGCCTATCAGTGTATACACCTGCTTGAGTACGTGAATCTACACAGATTCATATAAGTAAGACTGGGTAATGAAAATTGTGAAATAGATGCAGATAGGTTAGTTTTTCTGTATTGGAACTCAGAAACTCGGGTACATTGGAATTTGAAAATGGCTAGAAGGCTAGTCTGCTGAAACAGTTTTCCAACTGCCTGCTGTGATGCCTATAAATTCTTTAAGAATCAATGGAGAGAAAAAGTTCCATCCATCTTTAATAACTACAAGCATAATCATGAATTCAAAAACACCAGAGCACAGAAATTTTTACTTGGTATTTTATATATATATATTATATATATATATAAATATATATACATATACATAAATATATATATTAAAATAAATGTGTATATATACATATATTTTAATACTAGAATAGTGTAGGGTATCTTCTACTGGGAAATACATTACTTTATAATACCTTTCTAATGTTGACCTTTCAATAAAAGAACTCGTTACCACTAGCTAACCACACACACACTTAAAAAACAAGAATATAAAAATGGTAAACAAATTTATTTGGCCACTAAACCTTTATGACATCTTATTAAAATGTTATCATATGTATGAATATCATTGATTTTACTGAAAGTGCCCTTCTTGAATTTTTCTATATCTAAATTATACACAGCTATGCATAATCCTTTGTTTATTTCCAAATAAGTTTAAGAATATATTTTTGGCATAATTACTTCTAATTTCTCAAAAACTTTAAAACTCACCCAGAAAAGTTCTCCCTCTATAATTTAGCAGACTTATTTATGAGTTTCTTCTGAAATTCATACCATTGTTTAATGGGACACCTCAAAGTATAGTTCTTTCTAATAAGTTTAATGGCCTCAAGTCTGAACATAAAAAGCAGCAACACACACACAAACACATACACACACATATACACACAAACACAGTATGTTTTAGAATTGAAGACACCTAAGCAGTCAGCTTATAGGAACATTTGTCCTCCACCTTCTATCTCATAAAGATCTAGATTTTGCCTAAAAGTTTAGGGAAAGACAAAAAAAAAAAAAACAAAAAAGGTTTTGAAAGATAGAGCCTATGAAGGACATGAGGAATGAAGAAGAAGCAAGAGACAAAATGAGAGACTAAAATTGGGATCTCTCTGATTTCACCTCTTTCATTTCAACATGTATCATCTATTAAATTATTTGTGTTGCTTATAACCATGAAATTACACTTTACTACTTGTGCCGTTAACCAGAAGCATAGAGCACATGAAACCAATGGAGTTGGAAGCATAAACTTAGACATTTCAATGTTATAGTCCCCAAACCTCCCTCTAGTCTTTTCCCCAAATAGGTTGAACCCTTCCCTAAATGAATGAAGGAACAGATTTCATATTTTTATTGCTGAAGTGGAGCAGGAAAGGGGAAAAAGAAGTGCTATAATGGAGGAATATTCTACTAGTCTCTTATTTTGGGTACGTGTTAAGAACATGACTCTATAATGAAATAACTTCAAGCATATCTCGAAGGTGTCTAGAAACATCTATTTTCTTATTATTAATTTCAGTCATTCTTCTGACTGAAGCATGCTACCCTCACGCCACTTGAAATGACATCATTGGGACTTCTGCTGCAATATTTACTATTATATGTTTCTCTGGGTCCCTAGCAAAAATACAAATTCTGGGGCATTGGCCCTAATTAATGGACTTCATCAAAATTCTGCAAAATTAAAGTTGCAAGAGTAATCAATATACTATCAAGGAAGACACACAGACGATATCCATCAGGCTTTTTTTTCCATTAATTTTATAGAACACTCTTTTATCTGGGGAGAGAATATACTTTGGATTCATGGAGGCCTACATTTTAGTTCCAGATTCATCTCTTACTAACTGTGTGGACTTATGCAAGTTATTTATTATATTTGAGCCCCAATTTCCTCATCTGTAAAAGACAGGTAATAAAACCTGTTGTGAGAATCAAACCAAATCATAAACATAAGTTAAATGACTGGATTGAAAGTAAAGTCGGACTCCTATAAACCTCAAAGACATTCATCCAGGACAAGTTTCTCAATTTACATGGAGAATCCATAAAAGGACCATCCATTAGACGTGTGAAAAAAAAACAAAACAAAACAAACAAAAAAACCCCATGCTTCCTTGACGAGATCTCCCCTATCAGGATATAACTGTTTTCTGGAGTTAAAGCTGTGTTAAAGCTCAGCTATAACTCTTATCACAGTTTCAAGAAGTGAGTACCTACAGTAAAAGTTTCCAAATTAATTACCAAGAGTTTGTGTTGAAATTATAATTTATTACTTTATCTAGATGATATGTTGCCTAAATCACAACTGTTTCCCCATATCCCAGTTAAATGAAAATTTTGGACATCAGAAATGTAGAAGTAAAAGAAAGAAGGGAAAGGAAGGGGAAGAGCCACAGAGAATGGGTCCTTATGTGGGGTGGTGGGTAAGGAAGAGTGGGTGGTAGGAATGTGTGTGGGGAGGGTGGGTGAGGGGAGCTACTTCTTAACAATCCTGGAACCGAGTTAAACCCCTCTGTTGTCCTTTAATTAATACAAAAGCTTCTAAAGACAGAAGCGATTTTCTCCTTACGTGATCAGCCATAACTTTTGCAATCTCAAAGGCAGTTTAGATAAAAGGGTCTCAAAAACCAGTGCAGTTTGGAGAAAGGCTAAAAGCTAGGACTCTAAACTGCTTTTATCTATCTAAATGACACTATAGAACTGCATTAAGGTCTCTGCCATCAATCACTACTCAAGACGAGGATGAGAGTTCTGTTCCTGCTTAAAAGCAACTTCCCGTCCCATACTGCTGCAATTAAAAATACAGAGTTTCTGAATTTCCACCAAACTTTCCTGAAGTATCTGGCTTATTCCCCCCAATGCATTATCATCCATATTTGGATTGCATATTTGTCCAAAAAAAAAAAAAAAAGAAAGAAAGAAAGAAAGAAAAAGAAAAAATTGTTAGGAAACATTTGCTCGCTGCCATGTAACATCCAAAAATATCAAGGCATTAAGAGACGCGTGAGAAAATGTGTATGGGTTTCTTATTCCAATTGCCGTTCCCGAAAGCCACAACATGGTGATTCACTACTTCTCATGGAGAAAATTACCAATTAAGAGAAAGCAAAATGAAACACTGAGGGATAGTGTGGGCAGCTCCCATTATAGTCATGCTTTACGGCGGCTTCCCGGTCGCAAGGCGGGAGCTTCAAGTGATGGTGCCTGGACTTTGCATGAAGCACGTGGCACGGCACTTCACAAGCTTGGACACAGAGATCAGGGTCCGTGGCCAGGCCAAAGCAGTGATGAAAAGCAGGTGGGCTGAGTTTAGCAGTTTTGAGAAGGAGGAAGAGACATGCCATGCATACGTACAGGAATCCTATTTCAGGAGGTTTCCAGTGGACGAAAAAGAAAGCAAGCTAGGATAACAGTATTCCTTACCTAGGAGTTGAACTTTTTCTGGCTGGTAAGTCAAGAAATAGAATGTAATACAGTCCTTTCAAACAGAGAAGTTTATTATTATATAAGCAATAGAGACCTTAAAATTTTACTACAAAGGGCTGACACTGGAAATTAATAAAGTTCTTTTTAAAGATTTTATGTATTTATTTAGTTGGCAGAGAGAGAAAGCACGAGCAAAGGGAGTGGCAGGCAGAGGGAGAGGGAAAAGCAGACTCCCCTGCTGAATCGGGAGCCTGATGCAGGACTCGATCCCAGGGCTCAGGGATCATGACCTGAGCTGAAGACAGACACTTAACTGACTGAGCTACCCAGGCATCCCCAAATTTTGAAATTATAAAATCAAAAATAAAGATGTAGCCCTATTTCCAGTGTGAAATGAACTCATAAGGCCCATTCCCAGGTCCTGGGGGCCCGTGCCCGGAGCCATTCATCCACCAGGACCCTTCTTCAAACCACTCCTTCTTTTCCTAGCCTCAGAGGTAGGAGAATTGGGGCCCTGGGTGGAAAGGCCTAAGCTACTGGCTATGGCTCTGACATGAGGAGGAGCCTGGCCTTTGCACAGCCCCAAAAGCCAAGCTTCCCGCAAGCAGTAGCTCTGAAAACCGTGGCCAAGAATGTTCTAACATAAAATCCCACACCCTTGAGGCAAAAATCCAATAAATCATCCATAGCACCCTCTAACTCGAGGCCCGAGCTTTGAGACCGGGGTCACACAGGCTGAAGTCAGTAGGAATGAAGGGGAGCTCATCTCTCTGCTAGAAACAAGGTACTTAGAAACCATCATCCACTCCTTACACTACTGATAAAGAACTCTCTGAGGGGATCTATCAGCCTCACTTAGAGGATAGAGGCCTCACTCCTGACTCCATGAGGATGAAGCTTCCCCTTCTGACATGGTAAGGAATGGAAGGAGGGGCTCCCAACTTTGTGAGTGGAAAGCAGAATTTTCTAGTATTCTTTATCTCAACAGGGGAAGACCACACAGCCAGGTTGCTTCCCATTGTTAAGCACACCATGAGTTATGAAGATACTTTAAATGTTCTCAGTCTTGATTCTTCTAATACATATACAAATGATTAATAATGACAATTCGATTGCATCCAGACCATTCAGTTTTTCCACTTATTTTTTTGTTTCCTTGGCAAACGTCTCTAAGCCAGGAAGAAACCGAACACAGACATAAATAGCTTTAGAAATCTGGTTTTGGTTCACCTTCTGCATCTGAGACTGGTTTCACTTAGAACCAGCATGTCCAGAGCAGTCTAAATAAAGCCCTCACCCCTCCCAGAACAGTGGAGGCCCTGAGCGAGTCCCAACAGTCAGGAAGCTAGTCTTCTTCATCCTGAAAAATCCTAATAATCCAAACAATATGTGAAGTATTAAGCTAGAATACTTTTATGAAATTCCATATCCCAATTCAAAAGCTGGATGGGGTTTGTCTCCTGGTTTGTGTTCACAGATACCCCATTCGTCAAGACAGCTAATAGTTGGGCTTTGCAGACTTAAAGAGTAAGCAATTTCAGCTATTGTCAGAACACAGTGTAGGCTGTTGGTAGCCAGGCCAACTAGCTTTCGAATCCTGGCTGTGCCACTGACTTAGCCTCTTCTCTCCAATTTCCCCATCTGCAAGCAGAGGTAAAGTTACCTCTTTCATAGGGTTGTTAAGAAAGTAACACAAAAAGAAATTAATTAATATATGTAAAATGTCCAGAACAATTCCTGAAACATTGGGAGAGCTTGATAAATGTTAGATTCCATTATTATGGCTGGTGAACCTGCTCTCCATCCCACAGCGGAAGAAAGGAAATGACTATGAAGTCAACTAGGGCAGCCCTCTAAGTTTCTATCATTGAGAAGAGAGTGGAGAACAGAGAGAAGAAGGTGAGAAGCTAGGGTACACACGCAGCCAGGTGGAAAGCACCCTGCAAGGTCATTGCAAAAAGTGTGGCTGAATGGCTTTGCTATTTGGAGTAAGTTCTGGAAGAATGTCATTATGATGATTGGCAGGAATCATCTGGAAAGTCAGTCATTTTCTCTTTTTTACTTTGAAGAATTAAATCACAGTTGATGAGACAATTTTATCTCAGAAGAATAAAATAACTGGCAGACTATACTTGAGGAGGGTTTTCTGGTCCCTTGCAAAAAGAATTATCCAGGAGCGTCTGGGTGGCTCAGTGGGCTAAGCTGCTGCCTTCAACTCAGGTCATGATCTCGGGGTCCCGGGATCGAGTCCCGCATCGGGCTCTCTACTCAGCGGGGAGCCTGCTTCCTCCTCTCTCTCTCCCTCTCTCTGCCTCTCTGCTTACTTGTGATCTCTGTCTGTCAAATCAATAAATAAAATCTTAAAAAAAAAAAAAAAAAAGAACTATCCATGGACACCAAGTAATTCCTCTCCTGTCTTAAACAGAATGGGACCACAATGGCTAGTAAGAGTTTTGGAGGTTAACAGTAATCAAATATTGACTCGAAGATATAAGAGCACATAAAAATACATGTCTTACTTCTTTTTATCTATAGCCATTAAAGATACATAAGTTCTAGGAAAGATGAGCCAATTGCTACATTGCAAAACATGTGCTTTTTTCCCTACGTGTTGATTCCAGGATGACACCAACATCAAGTGATATAGACTGTTCATCTCTATACTCTGACTTAATAATAATGATCTTTCACTTCCTGATGATCTCAAAATATTTTATAGACATTATCTCATTAAGAAAGTATTAATGGGAGATGCTTGCCCAAGCATCATGAAAAAGTGATGGGAGGTAAGGGATGGAGGATCTGAAGTTCAATGAATGTAATGATAATAATCTGAATATATAATATTATGTAATCATACACAATGGAATAATAACTTATTATCATATCATCTTTAAAGGTTTAGAAACTGCCTTTTCATCAGGATATCAGTTAAGTTTTAACATATAACCTTCAGACTGGCAAGAGAGCATAATAATCTGTGATGAAGTAGACTTAATCAACTCAGTTGAGAATTTTAAAAAGTAAATGCCAAATAAAAATAATTTTGTTTACAAATTTAAATGTGTAATGGTATATACATTCCACACCATTTTTGCAACTCAAAAATTTGCATCACATTCCTGAAATATATACCAATAAATAAAAGTCTTTCTTTCTGGCAGCCAAAAAATGCAGGCATCTATCTTAATTTTTAGTGAAAGAAAGCCAATGAAGGCATAAAATACCATATTCGATCCAAACTTCTAGTTCAGATGTACAGTTTCTGACCCAGAAAGAATACTTTCCTTGATGTTATGTAAACTTTTATACACAGCATATTTATTTTATAATCTGTCATTCTGGGATGTCCAAAACTTAGAAAGCTATTAAGATATATTCTTCTCTTCAAATAACTGGTTTTTACATATTATTTTAGAGAAATTATTTTATTATAGTTTATCCTGAATCCATAAAAAACATGGCTCTTACACAAGCCCTTGAATAGTGTGGAGAGCAAAGGCTCATCCGGATTAACCCTCAACTCACACATTTCAGCCCGCCACAAACCCAGCTGGGAATAATGCCCAGTTTCATCAGAACTATGTATTTTTCCAGCTTCTCTAAGAGGGTAATGGGGAGCCTGTAAGCTAACACTTAATATCTCTGTCTTCCTATCAAGTCTTTGCAGGAAGCCAAGTAACTTTTCTAAAAGTAACATGTGTGATGTGAATTTATGGAAACCCACTTTATCCTGATATCACCCTCCAGATCCTGCAAGCAAGATACACATGTCAAATCCGATGACACTCAGGAGTCAGAACATGAAGGTTAACACCTTTTAGTTCATCTTTCATCCATACTAGTAGTCTCCAAAGGGAAGCAAGAAGCACATATTCCAATCTCTGTTTCTATTCATTTTATTTTATTTTATTTTATTTTTCTTAAAGATTTTATTTATTTATTCAACACAGGCAGAGATCACAAGTAGGCAGAGAGGCAGGCAGAGAGAAAGAGAGAGGGAAGCAGGCTCCCCGTTGAGCAGAGAGCCCAATGCGGGGCTCGATCCCAGGACCCTGAGATCATGACTTGAGCCAAAGGCAGAGGCTTAACCCACTGAGCCATCCAGGTGCTCCTCTATTCATTTTAATCTCAGCTTTTAAAAATGTCTACATTTTATGGTTTATATCATGTGAATAATACCTGAGCGTGGTAGTGATACAGAGTTAATCCAAATGGGCCTAGTCCAAAAAAAAAAAGGGAAAGACATTCCTTTGTATATAAGAGGAGTTTTGTATGAAGCAGGTCTTATTTATTCTCAAATATGTGTCATTTGCTCTTCCTAAACTTGTGGTTTGATTCTTTTTAAAAAAGGAACATAAGGACGCCTGGGTGGCTCAGTCTGTTGAGCTTCTGCCTTTGGCTCAACTCAGGTCATGATCTCAGGGTCCTGGGATGGAACCCAGCTTTGAGCTCCCTGCTCAGTGGGGAGTCTGCTCCTCCCACTGCCCCTCCCCACTGCTCATGCGCTCTCGCTCTCTCTCTCTCAAATAAATTAGTAAAATCTTTTTTTTTTTAAAGATTTTATTTATTTATTTGACAGAGAGAGATCACAAGTAGGCAGAGAGAGAGAGAGGAGAAAGCAGGCTTCCTGCTGAGCAGAGAGCCCGATGTGGGACTCGATCCCAGGACCCTGAGATCATGACCTGAGCCGAAGGCAGCGGCTTAACCCACTGAGCCACCCAGGCGCCCCAGTAAAATCTTTTTAAAAAAGGAATATAAACTTATTTTTTAAGTTTAGTGGAGATAAACCAGAATGCTTGACATTTTTTTAATCTAGAAAACCTTCCCATACCAGTTATGTGACCATTCAGGCCTAATTTATCAGGAATTCACAGGGACCCAGATCATTATTACAAGCTGTAAACGTGGGAACAGAGTGTGTTTGAACTGATGAATTTAAGAGCATCCAATGACAGCAAATCATAATGACAGACGGTGTGTCATAAAAGCAGTCTGAGAAGAATTGCGGAAAATGCGTATCACTGAGTCTGTGTTGGAGCGACTGTATGATTTTCCTGTAATTCTTACTTCTTAAAGGGCCAACCCTTAGAAATTCTTTTGGAATATGAACTGAGGTGCTTAGAAAGTCTCTCTTAGATGCCATGACTTGAAAGACCACAAGAAGGAGTGGGGGTAGACTTAAGGAAGGACATTCTGTTTTCCATGTAATTTTGTTTCCCCTTCACCTTATATAACATGCTGATGGAAAGTGACAGCAAAGAAGCTCTGGTAATTTGTCAAACACAGATTAAACACTACACAGATAACCTCCATGTGATTCTCCAGCATTTACTTCATTCGTAAGAAGACAATCTCTCAGCGAAGCATTAGGCCTACAATTTTTTTTTTTTCCTGATGGTTGTTTACATATTAATTCCTCCCAAAATGTTTAGATCTTATGTTGATTGCCACAACCGCCAGAATACATATAAACTGAACTTAAATTCTGTGATGTTTCAACAGCTAGAATATAGAATACATTATAGTTTCTTTGTTTCTGAGATACGGGTCTATATTCCTAAAACTGTCCTTTAATAACCCAAATCTCAAACACATTCCCTAAAAAGGAACAGAATGGGCTGGAATGAGATTCTAGAAACTTCCTTATTTCTCCAAAAAACAAAACAAAACAAAACAAAAAAACGTGGCTCTTTCTTCTCTTTCAGAGGAAGAGGGGAAAAGTCTAAAGTTATTATTAGGATATTCTTATTTGTCTGATCATTTTTCCTTCTATATAATCTAGTCCTGGAGGATTCAGCTGGAGCCTGACCTTGCCAAAGCAGTTCATACCGGCTAGAGAAAATAAGTTATAAAGTACTAATTCCAGATTCGTTGCTAAAATTCAAGAAGTTGAGTTAGATTAAGAGATCTTGAATCTCAATGACCTGATCCTGGGTTTAAAGGACATAGACATACTAAAATAATTTCTGTTGATCACTGCTTTCAACAGAAATTAAGATTTACTGAACAGCTTACCTGAACTTTCAAACACATATGTAACTTTATATTTACAACTCACAGGGGAGATGTTAGTGGTTCCCATTTTACAGGATACAACTGAGTCTCAAAATTGAAGCAAGTAGTCTAAAGCCATGTAGCTACACAGTGCAGAGCACATAATCCCAGGGTTTTTTCTTTTACTCTATACTACGCCATCTTTACCAAATTGATTCTAGTACATTAACAACTTCAGTAAAATGCCTGCTTAGAATATGGTGGTGAACACATCCAGTGGGGTCACAGCAATGAGTCACAATTTTCTGTAAACCCCTCCCCTCACATCTCTTCTTGAGTGTGGAAACCGTGACTCATTTCTAACCGATAGAAGAAGGCAAAGGTGATGGGAGGTCACTCCCATGATTCTGTTCTGTTACCCAGACTGGAATGAGAGAGACTGACTTGCTAGTTTTGAAGAAGTAAGTGGTCATGTTGTGAGGAGGTCATGTGACAAAGAACTGTGGTCACTTGTAGAACTGAGGGAGGTCGCTGTCTGACCGTCAACAAGAAAATGAATTCTGTCAAATGTCCAATGAGTTTGGAAGCAGATTTTTCTTTGGCCAAGCCTTCAGATGAGGATGTACCTGGCTGATACCATAACTGAGACGTTAGCAGAGAACCCACCTATAATCAGTCTGGCCTCCGGGCCCATGAAAACTGTGAGATAATAGATGAGAGCTGGGATAAGTCATTAAATTTGTAGTAATTTGTTATGCAGCAGTAGAAAACTAATAAAGATGCATCTATCTTTACAATTTATGCGTTTTAAAAAAACATTTAACTTTAGAGAGATAGAGAGAGCTCAAGAGGGAGAGGCAGAAGAGAAAGGAGAGAGAATCCCAAACAGCCTTTATGCCCAGCATGGAGCCTGATGCGGGGCTCGATCCCACGACCCTGAAATCATGACCTGAGCTGAAACCCAACAGTGGGACTCTCGACGGACTGTGCCACACAGGCGCCCCTACAATACATGGGTTTTAAGCACACAAGGTAAAAGCTACTACATTAAACATTTGTGCAGATTAAAGAGCAAAACTGCCTTTCCTGGTAATGGTAATGTGCTTCTGAACACAGCGAAGGCAATCTGCTTAATGATATTCATCTGTGCCAATCTATAAGGAACAGCCTTTCCACCCCCTCAAGGAATGCTGATGAAAGATGAGCTTTTAACAGTTTCTCTCCATGGCATACAAGTGTTCCAAAAGCAACCGGCAACATATTGGCATTACACGTTTCAACACGAAACCGGAGGCTCTGAAGTTTGGTGGGAAGTCAGTATTTCTTGACTTCCAAGATGGTAAGGCAAGTCAGAGTTTAAAACAGTCCTCCTCCTCCTCCTCTCCTCTTGCCCTTCCCCTTCAAATGTGTAATAAACACATTTTGGGGGGGGGGGGTTTAGGGGTGAAAGAAATCTTGATCTTCACAAATTCTTCCCTTTACCATAGGATGCTGTGCGATTCTACACTTACACCAACAATGACGTTCAGAGCAATAGCTTGGGGGAACATCTAGCTGCCGTTACATGCTGAACAGCCACTGTGTATGTGGAGAATTTCCTTTTCACTTTGGGAAGGGTGAGAGGACACCAGAATGGTCAGCTGGCAGAAACAGAGGTGCTATTACTCTATTTTTCTCCATCTGTCACAATAGCTTTAGAGTTGTCTTACTGCTCTAAGAATGTAATATATTAGTTTGACAGTAAAGATGAACATACAACAACAACAAAAAAATAGTAATAACAATGGCTCATTTCCTGAAGCTACGAATTAGTCGCTTCTGTCTGTTTTGGAGACTTGAAGGGCTGATGAATTTAGTATTTGGAAAACACTGAAATTCACTTTCCTTCTCAGCTATGATGAGGGAGTTGGCTCATGAGTGACAACTCAGTTATAACAACCAGAGAACAGATTCTGAGATGTCATTGTGAACAAAGAGCTGACCTAAGTTTTATGTGATGGCAATGGCTCTCAACTTTGGCTTTTCAGTGAAAACTCTAGGGAAACTACAAAATGCTAGTGCCTGGGGCTAGGATGTGGCATAAAGTTTCTTCCTAAGATTTTAAAAGCTCCAGGTAATTCCAATATGCACCTACAGGTGGAGAGCCATATAAGAGAAGCTCCATGTAGGAAAGCTCCCTAGGAAGCCTACCGTTCAATTCAGTTTAATGAATTTAATTTTGAACTCTCAATATACAATCCAAACACTTTTCCGTGAGAAGTTAATGGTATTCGAAGATCCCCTTTTCATCTTTCATGCTTCTTTGCTCTGCCTACCAGGTCACCTCCTTCTTTGCAAGACGAGTTCTCCTCACTCTCCTCTTCTCCTTTCTGACTCCTGACAGGGCTCTGGGCAATTCCAACGTTCTGTGTGTGTGTGTGTGAAAAAGACATTAAAAGGATACATTTGTTTATTCATTCAAACAGTATTTATAAACACCCACTCTGTTCCATGTATTATTCTAGACACTGGGATACGAAACCAAAGATTTCATTTGTGTGCTTAAAAATGAAGGATCGAATGGGAAGAGAGATGGGGCTTCAAACCATTAACATACCTTTCCCCTTGTCAAGGTGGGTACAAAGTGCAGGAGGACAGTCTAAGCAGGTAAAGTGAAGAATGCTTCACAGGTAGAAACTCAGCTAATCCTTGAAGGATAAGTATTACTTTGCTGAGCGAACACAGGGGGATAGCTTCTTGTGGTGAGAATGAAAAGCCTATATAAAAATAGGGGTGTGTGGAAGAGAATTGTGAGTACTGCCCCAGACATGGTGAGTTTGTGGGAGTAGAGGAAGCAGAAAAACAAAAGTGAGGTGTGGAAAAGGGTCGTCATGCTACACAACACCTGAATGGTTGATTTGGTTCTTAGCAAGAGTTGCGCATTGTCTACGTGCCTTATAAGTATTTTCTTATTTAAACTTCATGGCACACATATGCATGAGACACAATTATTCTCATGTGTAAACAAGACAGTTGAGGCCTAGAGAGGCCAAGAGTGTTGTTTCAAGTTTTAGTAGCAGTGGTCAGTTCTTACTTAGTCAGACTCCAGAAGCTAAGCATCATCTGCTCCTGGACCATTATCCCTTAAAAAAAAAAAAAAAAAAAAAAGATTTTCTTTATTTGAGAGAAAAAGAGCATGAGTGGGGGAGGGGCAGAGGGAGAAGGAGGAGCAAACTCCCTGTTGAGCAGGGCTCTATCCCCGGACCCAGAGATCATGACCTAAGACCACTGAGCCACCCAGGTGTCCCTCTACTGTCCCTTTTGAGGAAAAAGGTGAGACAGCTAAGCAGATGCCAAATACATAACTGTAACAATGGCCTCAAATGGGAACTTTTTGCTATATTTCATCATCTATTTCTTCTTTAGATTATTAAATTAATTATCTCCCCCCATAATAATTCCCTCTCACGTTGGGCTTGGATGTGACCTGGCACCAAGATTTTTAAAAGTTCCCCCACATAATTTTTTTAAATTTATTTTTATTTGTTTTTGGGGTGGTGGGGCAGAGGGAGAGGGAGAGGGAGTCTTAAGCAGAGTCTGTGCTGAGCACAGAGCCTGACGCAAGGCTGGATCCCATGACCCAGCAATCACAACCTGAGTCAAAACTAAGAGTCATATGCTCAACTATGTGTGCCCCTGCCCACATAATTCTAATATGCATTGAAGGCTGAAAATGAATGGACAAGAGATGCAAAGCATAGGTAAGGAAGCTCCGTAGGGAGCCTGCAATTCAGTTCTGTGACCACCTGCTCTTAGAACCCCTAATTCTGCTCGAGATCCTTCTTAGATGACACTACTTTCTGCTAGGGTAAGACATCTTGTTTAGGGCCAAGAACCTCGCAATCTATGTGAAAGCAATGGCATCTGCTTTCAGTATTAATAGGGAGGGCATCAAGGGAAAATTCTGAAGTTGGAATCTCTGGAGAAATCTAATGATTTTTCAACACCTTCCTGTATTGTCAGATGTGGTCCTTATGATCACACTTAAGAAATTACTACCATGATGGCAATGCCAAACGGTTAAATTCTTTATTTTATTTTCCTATTCAGCTTTTATAGCAATCCATATCATCTGGGTATTTGCTGGACCGTGTGCTCAAGCCAAGGATTTAACCTTTGTGGGAAAAAAAACATTTAAAAGCACTGCGTGTTGGGGCACCTGGGGGCTTAGTCTGTTAAGCATCTGACTTTGGCTCAGGTCATGATCCCAGAGTCCCAAGATGAAGCCCCACATCGGGCTCTCCACTCCGTAGGCATTCTGTTCCTCCTTCCCCCTCTGTTGCTCCCCTTGCTTGTGCTCTCTCTGTCAAATGAATAAATAAATTCTTTAAAAAAAAATGAAAAGCAATGCATATTGAATTCTAATATTTAATATCTTCTTCTGAGTTAGAAGACATCAGAAGGAAAATTAAAAAAAATAGTTGATATCCATCTGATATATGGGAGAATCTGGCTTTGAGTCAGAGAGATGAAAGAGGAGAGAAGAGGAAAAAAGAAGAGAAGGAGAAAGAGGAGGGAGCTGCCTGATTCAGAAAAAAGGAGGAAAGGAACATGTGGGTGGCTCCACTCAGGTCATGATCTCAGGGTCATGAGATCGAGCCCACCCATTCCCGATCCCCCCCATAGGGCTCTGCACTGAGCGTGGAGCCGACTTGAGATTCTCTCTCTCCCTCTCCCTCTGCCCTTCCTCTCCCACCCTCACACACTCACTCTTTCTCTAAAATAAAATTAAAAAAAAAAAAAGAGAGAGAGAGAAGAAATTAAAAAAGAAAACCCACTTTGAGACTACTTCTTCACAGACATATGAGACAAGTGACAAAGAACAGGCCCTCCTATTAATGAAAATAAGCTGCCAAAGTCCAGGACCATGCAGAAAATAACAAAGCATTTAATTATACAGTGACAGTTGCAGCGCTGGGGATTTCCCGGAGATTAATGGAGCAGCTGGGAAGAGTCGAGGGCCCTGGGGACAGCCGAAATGATCCCAGTGAATGAATAATACCCAGGAAAAGCCTCTTGTTAACTCCGCTATTAAGCAGAAAATGGAGGAGGACCTGGGTGCTCAGTTTGTTTTCTCCTTTTTCTTCCTATTAAAGAAAAATTAACACAGGAGATAGTTTGGTTTCAATTAAGATTCCTACAGAGATAATTAGACTATCTAGTTTCTCTCTCACTATTCAAGTCTCTTAACTGTGGATAAAAATTTCTCCATTACCTCAGGCTAAACTGCGAGTTAGGATCAAGATAATTTTTGAAAAGGGGAGAAGGGCAGAAGAATAGATGTTACAAACATTGAGCTTTTAAGAGGTGGTAGAACAGGCGTTCAGGTCAAGTAGTATTAAGGCCATGATGAACCCTAAGTAAAATACAGAATTCTTTCTGGAGAACAAGGTTTACAGTGTACGGAGAGTAAAAACAATATTCAGAACAACCAAATGCTAAATATTAATATAGTAATACAAAATTTAAACTTGATTTGACTGGCAGCCAGAAAGTTCCTTAGGTCTAGGGTTCCACTGCTAGTTGGCTCATACGTCAGCGACAACTATTATCACCTTTAGCTCTTAAGTGTGACAATGTCAGGTACAAATGTAAATTAAAACCAAATAAATTTACTGCTTCTTCTTGGTCATTTGGCTATTTTAAATAGCAAAACTAAATACTCTGAGACCTTCTGTTTTTAATTGTTTTAGGACTACAATGAAGTAAGCCTTTATTATTCTTTTATAGGATTACATCATGCTTTGTTTTGCATTATCAGGAAATAAACAGATCCGGAAGAAACCAGGACCTAGAAAATTTCTTCCCACCAGTGTAAATTAGAGGATGGCAAGCTGGGTCATAGAGTTCCAGAGCTAGAATGGATTCTTAGGCAAGCAGTAGTCTTATTTTAAGGATGCAGACTAGATATCCAGAAAGCAAGGATTACTTGCTTGTCCAAGGTCACAAGGTTAATCAGTGGCAAAGTCAAGACCATAACTTGTGCCTCCCACCCCCACCCAATCCAAAATTCATGTACTTCCACCAACCAGTATTTTCTTTTTCTCACATGGTCAGCTTTAATGTCTTCTTGGTGAGGAGATGTTTATCTTTCTTTCTCTAATAGAATAGGTTTTCATCAAAGGACAAGAAAGCACACTCTGCTCAAAGATCCAAGCTTGGGTAAGCACTGTCAGTTAGAAAAGGTCACAGTGTTTCTACAGATATAATAAGGAAGTTACACAAACACATGTACAAAGATTTCTAATCTACTATTGTTGTTCTTTGATCATCATGCATAAAGAAATGCCCAGAAATGAGGCAGTGTATCGATGAAAAGGGAATGTTCTTTGGGACCCGTTCTTACCACAACATTAATTCCTACACTAATCTATCTTCTCTTAACTTTGGCTTTACCAAGTACTGGAGATATATTTTACATGCGTAGTGTGAAGATAAAAATTAGATAATTGTAGGGCCCCGTAGGTGGCTCAGTTGGTTAAGAGGTGGTAGAACAGGCGTTCAGGTCAAGGATGCCTTAGGCTCAGGTCATTATCCCAGGATCCTGGGATCGAGTAGGGCTTACTGCTCAGCAGGGATTCTGCTTTCTCCCTCTCCTCTGCCTGCTGCTCCCTCTGCTTGTGTTCTCTCTCTCTCTCTCTGTCAAATAAATAAATGAAATCTTTTAAAAAATGAGATAATTGCATATAACACATAAAGGATACACATAATGTGTGTTTTTACCAGTATCGTATTAAAATTGTATTTAGCATGTAATGTATAATCAATAGCAAGATTTTACTTGTTCTTCCTTAACAGAGCTTTTCCAGCCAAAATGATAATCATTATAGAGGAATAAAAGTTATAGTATTACCCCTTCCACAGTTTTCTACTTACCACTGGCAGGAGTTAAGAGAACACCCCAGACCACCATGTCTTCTCAGGGTGAAGAGAGAGAAAGAGAGCCTTTGGTTCCTTGACATTAGTTTCTCACATGGTCCCTCTTCCTGGTAAGTCAAATAGAACTTTTTGTGATGACTGAAATGTTCTCTGTCTGCACTGTCCGACCCGAATTATTGAAACAGCCACCTAACTCTTTCCCTGTCTCACCCTTGTTTCAAATCTCTCTGCCCTAAATGCACACACACCCTATTGTATTCTTCACATAGAAATTAAAGTAGTACTGTTAAAATATAAACCACATCATATCACTGCTCTTCTTAAAATATTCTAATGGCTTTCCATCTCATTGCAGTAAGAGTCTATAAGAACCTATATGGTTTCACTACCTTCAAGAATCTCTCTGACCTCTTTCCTTTCCTCTACTCCACTCCTCTCCTCTCCAACTAAATTGACCTCCCTCCTCAGTGTCCTTGCATCATAGTCCTTTGCACTTTTTGTTCCTTTTGCCTGGAATGCTCTTTATTCAGATAATCACAGCTCACTCCCTTACTTTCTACAGATCTTTGCTTAAATGACATCTCATGGACAACTTCTCTGATCACTCTTTAAGATTCTAAACTCTATTTCTAGTCCCATCTTTATTTTTTTTCACTACAGCCATCATCATTTGACATATTTCCATTGTAAATATTTGTTTTCTTATTAATCTCTTCCTCTTTAGGATGCAAATTCCATTGTTGTTAACTATATTACTCATTGCTCTATTTCCAGAGTTTGGACTGTGGCTGGCATCCAGTAGGTAGTAAATAAACATGGTTAAATAAATGGTTCTAAAGCTAAAATTTCAGGAAGAAGGAGCTTCTGGTGGAATTTGCAAGACCTGCACCAAAAATGAGAGCGAAGAAGTGGAGAGCTTGGTGAATTCCTTTGTCAGAAGTTCATGGGAAAGGCAGAAAGCTACACTTTCTAGTTATCACGAATTTCAGTAAGGATACGACATCAAGAAATTTTTATAATTTCTTAGGCAGTGTGCATCCTCAAATATGTTATTTTCATAAGAATTGACCCATTTCTTAGTATTAACTTAAAATGTTAATTTTCTTAGCAACAGTAAGACAGAGAGGAGTTGAAGATACACTACATAGAGTCCAGATTAGGGATGAGATTAGGGGGTTCAAGGAACTATAAGAGTTAAAGCTAATGATAATATCTTTAATAAAACTCAAACACCCCTTTGGTCCATAGTGCCTTTAGTAAGGGACATAGGAGGACAGGGAACCAGCGGGGTCTATGGTGGGTCCTCAGGGTTTAAACAGAGAGAAGACCTTTGGGATGTTCAAATACATGAAAACCAATGCCACTGATAATGGGGTATGTACACATCATCATTCTAGAGAGATCCAAAGGTGGTAAGGTGTTTCTTAGCTTGTAAATTAACCCACTTATAATACTAGAAACAAAGAAAGTTTTTGATATTTGGAGCATTTGGCTTAAATACCTGAAAGCCTAAGGACAGAATAAAAACAAGAAGAGTGACCCTTGATTCAAGATGCTAATAATGGACAGATTTAAAGACAGAAAATACAAAAGAGGACAAAGGCATCAGAGCAAATAGATTCCATTTCTGTGACTGCATAACAAATTGCTACAAATTTAGAGGCTCTTAACACCCTTAATTATCTCATAGTTTCTTGGGTCACAAGTCTCACAAAGACTAAGCATCTGTTGGGATTGTGGTCTCATCAGAGGCTTGACTTGGACAAGGTCCACTTCCATGCCTCTTCAGGTTGCTGGCAGAATTCAGTTCATGGTACTTGTAGGATGGATGCTCTTTTTTGTTGTTGTTGTTGGCTATCAGCCAGTGGCCACCATCAGCTCCTAGAGTTTACCCACCATTCTTTGCCATGCAGCCCTCTCACAACATGGTGTCTTACTCCTTCAGAGCCAACCCAGGGGTCTCTCACTTCAGTAGGCTGAGGCAGAGTCGCACATAATGTAACTTCATCACAGAAGTGATATCCCACTTTTGCCATTTTCTATTGGTTAGCAACAAGTTATGGTTTCCTGCCCAAACTCCCGGAAAAGGGACATGACTCATTGGAGGTGCTCTCCAGGTGTGTCTGTCACACCCACACAAGCATCATCATAAATCTCCTGACGATTATGTTTGAATCGCAGGTTGCCACTACCATACATGATAGCGTGGATCTATGTGTAGACTAAGACATGACTGACAGATTCTAGATGGGGAACTGAACACTAAACTGTAGGCACTCCCCTTTCCCTCACCACCATCACACAAAGAAACATTCACTTCTGCCCATCAGATCTCCCTGAAATCTCTCAAATCTGTCCACTTTTCCATAAAGCTCACCATGTGTCAAAGTCATTGCCATGCCTTGCTGGGACTGATAGAATGGCTTCCCAGTTGGTCTTCCTGCACCTTTGCCTCTGCCCCATCCCTCTATAATCTATTCTTCACACGAAGCCAGAGTGATTTTTTCTAAAATATAAATATGATAACATCACTCCCCAACTCAAGCCCTTTATTGGCTGGCCCTCACATTTTTGTTAAAAACTTCTTAACAGGGGCACCTGAGTGGTTCAGTGGGTTAAAACCTCTGCCTTTGGCTCAGGTCATGATCCCAGGGTCCTGGGATAGAGCCCCAAGGCAGGCTCTCTGCTCAGCAGGGAGCCTGCTTCCTCCTCTCTGGTCTCTGCCTGCCTCTCTGCCTAGTTGTCTGTCAGATAAGTAAATAAAATCTTTAAAACAAAACAAAACAAAACAAAACAAAACAAAACTTCTTAACATACTCTGGTTTCTCCTTAATCTTTTTAGGCCTCCTGGAACTCCATGATCCACTGAACTTATCTAAGTTTGTTGCTTTTTCAAAAGTGTCCTCTTTTTTCTTGCCTCCATTCTTGCTCTGCTATTTCCTCTGCCTGAAACATATCCGATGCCCCTCCTGCCTCCTCTCTCCCCAGACAATCCAGACTTGCTAATTGGTATTCATCTTTAGTTCTATGATCTCGGATCGCCCAAGCCTATGTTAAGTACTACTTCTGTTTCCCCAGAGAACCATGTACTTCACTTTCCCTTTCACAGCACTTGTTGCTATTTCAGAATGCACCTGGTTTCTTACCTGCTAAATCCCTAAGATGAACAGTGATTCGACCTAGTTCCTGCTGAGTCGTTGTTGAATGAACAAATGACGCATTTTATGATGAGCAGTTATCTTGCCAGTGTCTCAAATGCCTTACTTTTATTTTCTAGCATTGAAAAGTATAGAGAGATAACTAGACATCATGTACGCAAGGACTTTTTAATGTTGAGGTAATTTTAGACTTAGAAGAGTTGTAAGAATAGTACAGAGAGTTCCCTATTCCCTTCACCCACATTCATGTAATGTTAATATCTTATGTAACCGTAGCACAATGATGAAAACTAAGAAATAAACATTGGTACAATACCATTAACTAAACTATAGGTTTTATTTGGGTTGTAGTAGGTTTTTTTTTCAATAATGTCCCATTATTGTCCCCTTCCAAGATATAATTCAAGATCCCCTGCTACGGATGGGATTGTCATGTCTCCTTAGTCTCTTTCAATCTGTGACAGTTCCTCAGTCTTTCTTTGTCTTCCTTGACCTTGACACTTTTAAAGATTACTGGCCAGCTCTTTTGTAGAATGTCCTTCAATGTGGGCTTGTCTGATGTGGATCCACGATCAGATATGAGGTTATTAGAGCTACTAGAAAGAATGTCCCTGAGATGAAGTGCCCTTCTGAGGGCATCAGATCACGATGGCATTATGCCTTTTTCCCAGTGATGCTAATCTTTAGGACCTGGTGAAGGTGGTATCTGCAAGGTTTCTTCACTATATAGTTACTATTGTTTCCTTTACAAACTTTTAAAATATTTATTTATTTGAGAGAGAGAGAGAGTATGTAGTGCAAATATGAGCAGGGGGAAGAGCAGAGGGAGAGAAACTCAACTGACTCCATGCTGAGTGCAGGTCCCGCTGTCGGGCTCGATCCCACGACCCCTATACCATGACCTGAGCCAAAACCAAGAGCCGGATGTTCAACCAACTCAGCCACCCAGGCGCCACTGCTCTCTTTATAATTAATAAATGTTTATTTTAGGGGTGAAACACCCAGATTATGTAAATATCTTGTTTGTGCTTGAACTTTCACCCACTACACCTATCCATGGTTGACTGTAACAATTCCTACCATGGTCTTCAAGGGTTCTATTTCCTTTGTTCATTCTTCACTAATTGGGATTGCTTTATTAGGAAGGCTTGTCATTTCTTCCTCTTTTATTTCTTTAGGCACTTGTTTGTTTCTGTCTGTATAAACTCAAGAATATCCATGTTTCCCCCCTGGGTTATAATCAATATATTATTGGATTTATGTTCATATTTATTTTGCTCAAATGGTTTCATCTCTCATCATTGGGAGCCCTTTCAGGTTGGTAGACATGCCTCCAAGTTCTTCTATTTGTCAGTACTTCCTTACTTTCTGATACCACAAGACATCCCAGGCCCATCTTTCCTTTGCCTGTCCAAGACCTGGAACTGACTACTTCTCTAAGGAATCCTGGTTCCTTTGATTAGAGAATTATACCTGCCTGTCTGAACGCTACACCTATTCCCATACTCCCTGCACTGGAGTGCTCTCTTCTGTTTCCCCTTACTATGATCCTTTTAGAAACCTGTAAGGGCCCATGACATAATAATGGATATAGGGCAATACAATAGAGTAGAAAGTGTGCCGAATTTAGAGCTGGAAGACATTTCTGATAATCTGGCCTGTTAACTCTGAGTCTGGTTTGAACAGAAAAGATATTGTAAGCAAGAGAAATTATAAATATCACTGCAAATGAGAGAAGGCTGCCTTAGAACACTTGGCTATTATTTTCCCCACATGCATTCTCATGTTCCTAAATTTCAATGAGAGGCAAAGGATTCAGGTTATTATTATACTACAAAAAGGAGTGAATCTGTGAAAAGCGCCCGGCTTCTTTTTAATCTCTACTTTCCCACCCCTCCCCCCAAAAGGATTTGAATTTGAGATTTCACTTGGCCAGCAGGGAAAAAAAAAGAAAAGTAATTACCTTTACAAGAATAATCAAAACAATGACTCACAAACTCTGTGCAAGGATTTAAGATTATTTCCCTGTTTTGAGAACTTTGCGGGGGGGATTATGCTAAATAATATGCTTTAGGGTGAAAAAGAGAGTGCAGCTGTGGAACATCTCTGCTCGCATGACACACATTCACAGGACCCAGGCTGGACTCTGAACAACAAACAGTGACTTCCTTCAACAGCACATTCCAGGCCTGCTATTAAGGGAGCTAGGCAAGAGCCATCTAAAAGTACGATCATAAAGGATCATTTAGAAGTCACTGGAAACTTATCTTTGGAAGCACTCTTTCTCTACTCTCTTGTGTATGGGCTGCTCCTCAGGTCTCAGAATACATACATTCTCCCCTCAGAACCTATGCTTTTGAAAATAGCTGAATGTTTTTAATTAAGGAAAAAAAAAAAGAAGAAGAAGCCTGAGTTCTTGAAAAAGGTTGGTATTCAGTAAAATCTGTACTAGGAATGCTTCGCTCTTTTACTAGCATTCCATTATCTCAGATTCATGCACTATATATACAGTCTTGGTGTTGTTTAAAAGCCTGGAGCTCATCTCTTCCAGGAAAGCTTAACATGATGTCCAGTTTACAGCTGCCAAGAAAGGAGCTCTATTTTGCTTTATTGGTTAAAAGCAATCTGGTTGACCACAGCAGGGCCTCTCACTGTGTCCATGCTTCACCCTCTGGTTGCTGCACATTACTGGGTTGATGGTCTGACCACTGAGAACTTGATGAAGTTCATAAATAAAATCTTACTGGTAGTGTCAGGTTCTCCAGGTACAATTTTAACATCCATCTCAATATCCCCCATCTCGGCAAGACCAACGTCCGGGTTGTCAGATGGCATGGGGTAACTTACGTCAAAGGTGCAGCCCTTCGACATGCGTCAGAAATTGAGAGTGATTTTGTTTTCTTTCTTAAGTATTTTCATTTTTACCTTGTAATATTCAAAGGTTGAATGTACTCCCCAGAAAGTCAGAGAATATTAAATTAATGTTTGCAAAGTGACTTGGGTAAAGCCCTCATGAACATCATTATAGTCGTGGCTAATGAACCAGTAACTGCTGATGAATCGATTCTAACTGACCACCCAGAGATGGTGGGAGGATGGCATGGATTCCCACACTGCCTTCAAGAGGACTGGCTCTAGGTAAGGGCCAGTATGGCTGAGGATTAGCCTAACGCAGTAGAGATGGATCGAGGTACAAACGCTATGAGAACACCTCACCTCTCCTTTCCACCTTACACACAAGGGGTACTGCCCCAAATGCCAGGGGTGCCTAATTAAGAAATGAAGAGTTGGATCACCAGACACAGGTCATTATTAATCTCTCAGTCTTTTCTGCCCACTCATTTTCTTCCTGCTAAGTAGGTGGCCTTTGCTCGGCTCTGGGGATGATTGTGTCTCCTGGTTCTGAAACCACTCATGGAAAATCTCTACTTACTTTCTTAACGCACAACAAGTTTGGCTGGTTTTTTGTTTTGTTTTGTTTTGTTTTTTTAACCTGTTGGTTCAGCTAGTTACCCAAATCTATCAGCATTTATTTGTCTCAAATTGAACGGGGGTCAAAAGAAAATCAGTTCAGGAAGCTGGGAGGAAATCAGCGTTGGCTGCCATATGGCACCAAATGGAGGCAAGCAGATACCTAGAAGTTGCATCACAGATGATAAATACGCTATTAACACGCCATTCTCCTCCCCAGAAGGTTTGCAGCTTCGCTTACCATCCTGGGTTGCTGTCGCCAACTCATACTTCAATTGGACGTATGAACAACCTACAGTGGAGAGCTACTCAGTCAGATGGTTTGGTGTTTTATGTATCTTGAGATATTTCGAATAAGCTGGAGGGACAAGCATGTGGAAGGGACGCAGCTGTCTACCCAGCAGGCTCCGTGGGTTGCCTACATACTTCAGCCAAAGCAACACTCTCCAAGCTGTGTGACCTTTGACTACCTGAGGGATATGAGCCAAAGACTTCTCTGCTCCCTTCAAGGCATTTAAAATCTGGGAAGCTGCCTATTCCTCCACAGTTTACATCAGTGAGCCCTCTGCAGTCAACAGTTGTGGGACAGGATCCATCTTAGTCAAGTTAGAGAGCAGCATAGGCATCGAGATGGATGGGCACAACATCCATCCCAGGACAGGGTGTGGATGCCAAGTTTTTCTTTATTAATGGAAAAAAGAAAAATGTTTTGTTCTACCCAGGCACAGCTCTTCTGCCTCAAGAGGGGACCCTGGTTTCTTGGATGAAGAAAATTGACATGGTCAGCTTGCTACAAAGGCTGGCAGAGACGTGCTAGAAAATGACACCTTGTCTTAATCGTTCTTTTTCCCTGAGGAAGTATTTCTCAAGCAGACGCAAACTGAAGCTGGGGCTTCATAGCAGGGACTGCACTTGGGTTTTAAACCCTGGTGTAAAGGTCAATCAGATCTCCTCTCCTTACGAGACTATGGACCCTGCACCCAAAACATGCTGACTCAACTCGAAACACAGGAGTGAAGAAGCTGTTTTTGGTGATTGGTGACTATTTTGTTTACACTGAAAACAACCCGTGCTGCCCCTCCAGGCTGAGACGGCATTTTCAAAGCCCTGCAGAAGAGATGATTCCCCAGCTGCTGTCAGTACTTCATTCAAAGAATGGGACTTTCCACATCATTGAACTGGAGAGGAAAGTGTCATCTTCGGCTTTCATTGTATGCTTTATATTTTATAAATACTACATTATCTTTCTTAATCACTGCCACTCAAACAGACTAGTCCAAAGTGAGAACAAGAAGAGAAGCGAAAGCAAGGCCAGGAGCAAGGGGAAAAGCTCTAATCTTAAAACAAGATCCAAGGCTTCAATCTGACATAGAACAAGAACTGCTAACATTGCTGAGCATTACCAAGTCTCCAGGCACTGTTCTTTTTTTTTTTTTTTTTTTTTTTTCCAGGCACTGTTCTAAGTGTGCTCATTGATTAATCTTCACAATACTTACAGTGACAAGGCATTTTTTGTTCTGCAAGTATGTATGGAGCACTACAGTGTGGCAAAGACTAGTCTGGCCGCTGGGGCCACTGCCCCGCTTGTAACACACAAAAGTGCCTGCTTTCCCCAGTCAGGAAGTGGTGCAGCCAGGATTTGGGTCCAAGAAGTCTGGCTACAAGCTGTAGAATTATTATAGTTATTAGCAAGGTATCATAAAACGTAGTCTCTTTTGGAGGCCAATGAGAATCTCATAAATCACCAAGAGTTAAATGTAAAACCATTGGGAGATAGTTGCGTTCTCTGACTGGTACGGCTGGATTGCTGACAGTGACCTATTCTAGAACAGTCCAAGCAGGGCCTAGACCTGAAGAGGGGTAGCACTTGCAGTCAGCGCTCCCAGGACCCCAGTCCCGGCTCTGCCATTCCCTCCATCTCTGCTTTGGGGCAGGTTGTTAAACCTCTCAGAGTGTCCGTTTACTCATCAGTAAGGTAAAGATGATAACAAGACTGAAATCGCTGTGTAATGGTGAGCCGTTAAATGAGAGGCTGTAAGTATTCTGTCAAACGCCTGGTGTTCTAGAAGTAAGCTATTTTCATTACTTACTGTTTATGGGACCTCGGAGCTAGACAACAGAATGTTCTCCTGAAGCTCGTTTAAGTCATCTTAGAAATGTGAGCCCCGCCCCGTGTAAATGCTGACCATTCGGACCCAGGACCCAGGCACACTGTTCTCAGCAGGTGTGAGCAGCAGGGAGGGCAGTGCAGAGAGAAAGGAGAGGCTGCTTCACACTCGGCCCCATTTAGCCTGACCCAGAGGCTGAGCAACCATTAGCAGGGCAACCGATTTCTATCCTCTGCCACCAACTTTGCTTCAGTGCCTGCCCTCAGAAAGCCCAGGTTATCTAGGGCCCATAGAGAACCGAGATGCCTGAAAATTGTAAACTGCTTTGTCTATGAGGATTTTGTTTGGCCTGGGGCCCCTTGGCGATGCTTTCACTCTCTTCAGCCCACAGCCTCTGACTCTATTTTCTCTGCTCTCCCTTTTCTTCCTTAACTGTCTTCTCCCTTGGTGATGATGCGTCCCTTGAGATATGCACGTGATTTGAACTACTGTAGGTAGAGCCTCCTCTCCTACATGTACTGTTCTCAAAGGCAGCCCCTTCTTTACCAAGAGGGATGGAAGACTCCAGTCCACCCAGGCAATGCCTCATTCAAATGATTGCTCTCTGTGATGCCCTGAACTTGGAAATGAACTAGTTGTGATTCTTCAGGATTTTCCTCATCTCCACCAAGTCTTACTTGGACTCCATTCCTGAGGTTTCACGAACTATTTTGAATTTCAGGGTAAGGGGGCAAATCTAGACAAAGACTCAGAGAACTTATGCTGGGTAGAACATACTGATTCTCAGCAGTCTCTGACTGTATGTAGCCAAAGCTTCTAGGAACCTCAATTTTCATGCATAAGAACAACATAAATTTACCACCTTGTACTTTTGTAGGTGAGAGGTCTAACAGTCATCAGGGCCTCTCTGGAGGCTGTGGGAGAGAATCCATTTCCCTGACTCTTCTAGCTCCCAGAGTTCACCCGCATTTTATTTAGCCCATGGTCCCCTTTCTCTGTCCTTAAAGCCAACACAATCACATGTCTGTGACCATTCCTTCTTAGTCACATCTCCCTCCAGCCTCAGCCTTTGACCTCAGCCTGGGAAGGTTCCTCAATTTTTAGGACTTATGGGATTAAGTTAGGTTCACGTGGACAATCGAGAATAACCTCCTGATGTCAGGGTTCATAACGTCAATCTTATTTGCAAAACCCTGTTTGCCGTGTAAGATCATATACTGACAGGTTCTTGAGATTAGGTTATATGGACCATTATATTTATTCATGGTCCCAGAGCTCACATTAATCTCACCAGCACCAAAGTCTCAAATCTCATTAACTACCTCATATAAACCAGCTTTGGGGGAGGCTCTGGGAGGCAATACATAGTTGTCTTTTCCCACTGCAAATGTTTTAAAATAACACCACTGATAGTCTTTCTAGAGTTAACACATTTTGTCAAATGTTTCCATTTGGTGATGGCATTCAAAAAGACCATGAGTGGGTTTTTCATTTTGTTTTGTTTCTGTGTATGTTTATCCTCATAAATCTACAGCATACCACTTCAGCCTCTCCATTCTGTCTGCAGCCCTCTATCCCAGAGTAGAGGCAGTCACATTTTTTTCTTATATTCCCATATTCTAGACTAGAGGAAAAAACTATACATGAGACTAAACAGAGACTAGATATTAAGCCCATTCATATCTCAGAATTTTCCCGATGTTTCAAACCTAGGAAATACTACTCTTCATAGTGGGTTTTGGTTTGGAGTTTTTGGAGTAAAACCCTTAGTCAACACACACACACACACACACATACACATACATAGCACATGCGTCAAATAAGAGTGGAAATTCGAAAATGATCTAATTTAACTGAATGGCTAGCAGCCCCGTATCTTTAGAATTCAGTTTTGTTTCCACCTTTATTGATACATCTCTATAGAAAAATAATCCAAGATTAAAATAAACTTAATATTTCCTGAAAACTGCTTTCTTTATTTTTGTATTTGCTCTTCAATAAAACAAATCCCTTTCACGATCATAAAATTAGAGTAAATCTGGGGTCATTCAAACCACGATGTGTCAGAAATGAACCCATCGACAGTGTGTAATATAAACCTGATGGAGCAACCAGACAAAGGAGTTTGGGAGACTCTAGTGAATATTCTAAAGGGAGTCAAATAAGATAGAAGTGTTTACTTATTAACTAGGACAATGCAACATTGCATAAATAAGAGATAGTTTTGAAAAGTCTTATTTCATGATACCTTAAATAAAATACATTTACCAAAGCTGTTTTCTCATGGTGGTTGTTTTGGGGATTTCTTGGTTTGTACCGAACAAAACCTCCTTTTTACTGAATCTGAAACAATGACCTGAAAAAAACTATATGTAAAGTTTCCACTTTGACATCACAGCTGTTCATGCCAATTATTCATCCAAAATAGCACCACCACAATGTAATTCTGAATAATCAATTACGGGATCAAAACTAATTGGCAACAATAAATGATAGTGGTCCTCTGCATTTACAAGAAGCATCATAGACTTCAACAATATTTATTGACCTGGAAGTCTCCAGCAATAATTAATCATGAATTATTCATAGCAGATAAAGGATCTTGAGTTATCTGATGGGATCCAATCCTACCCAATCTGCCCTCACAAAATGTTTGAAGCCTTTTGGCATTTTGCCCTGTGTAGGAGCCTGATTCTTTCAGCTATTTGGTTCGTAAGAACATCTTGTATTTCAATGAAGAAAAACAACCCTCTCCTATTGTGATAAATAATGGAAGAAATCTCTGCAATCCAATATTTTTAACACATAACATCATTTAAAAATTTTGACTTGACTATATATTTTCCTTAATGTTGACATGCTAGGACTTTCACGTCTTTAAAAAGCTTCTGAGTTTTGCTTTTGGGGCTCCTCCAGGTCAATTTATTAATGTATCCTCCCTTTCCACTGAGGATATTTAACACACTTCAAATTTTTCACATATTCAATGTTAGGCTCGTCTGTCTTTCTTTATAATTTCCCTCTTCCTCCCCGAGCACCTCCTTCACATACTACTGGGCTTCAAAAGCCAAATAAGGGGCTTCAGCATGAAATCATAGGCAGAATTTGGAATAGAAATATTATTTTTAAAAATGGAGCAGAATAAAAATGTACTATAAGGCCATAAGATCTCTTAGTAACAGAATCACCGTCTTCTCTGTTCCAGTTGCTCCTTTTCTTCTAGTAATGGATCAAGTGAAGTAAAGCACTTTTCACAGATACTGATTGATCCAAATGAGTGTTTCCAAGTCACGAGGAAAAGACAAAGGGCTAGAGGGGAAGAAAACACTCATTGGGTATTTTTAGTATTGTGCTTGGCATTTTGTTAAAAACTTCCAGTTTGGTGGATAAAAGGACAGACAGTGTAGGTAAACTGCCTAGGTTTGAATTAAGCTCTGCCAGAATCCAGTCACTACCTATATGGCCCTGAGCGAATTACTTACTCTTTGGGACCTCAAGCTCCCTGTCTGCAAAAGACGGATAGTAATAGGGTTAAATTTATGAGTAACTGGGATGATGATTTGGGTTCATGTGTGTCGTGTCCTGAAACAGTAGTTGGCTTATCATCTATGCTTTAAGCATGAGGTAGTTATTATGATTGCTGATTATTATTAGAGCTCCTTTGGTTTGGATGCACAACAGCCCCCCTCTAAGATGATGATTATCAAATGTTGCATTTTACTGAGGAGGAAACTGGGGCTTCCCAAAAGTAAGAAAGATGACCCCACACACGCACAATGAGTAAATGATCTCTTGATCTCTGGGACTCCAAGCCTGTGCTCTTACACTGAGGGAATGATGACTGTTGAGCTAGCTCTGGGCACCTTTAAAAGGACTGTTCCTGGGACTGGATCAGCAAAATTACAAAAGCCCTTCTCCCTTCCTGTTATTTAGTTCCTCTTTCTTTTTTTACTTTTTTGTCCTTTCCCCCCTTCTAATTCCCAACATCAATGACATATGTGGATTGGTATGAGGAAAACATAATTTTGAAAGATAAGAACTGAGAGGGAAGTTATTTTGTTCCTCACCATAAAAATCCCATCAAACTTACAGGATTCTAGTGTCGTTGCCTCTTTCAAGGTCTCCCCGAAGTATTTTTCACTGATTTCTCTTCCTCTCCTCAATTCCTCTAGCATGTATGGCCTGAACTAAACTGTTAGAACATTTTATGTATGATTTAAATTACTAAATTGCATACATATTAATGTATAAATTTTTTTATAATAAGTATTTTATCAGATTCACCTGTTGAGAACACATGAAGAGCTCCATCCTTTCTCAGAGGATCTCCTTCTGCATCCCTCCCCAATTGTCTTTCCAAAAAAAAAATAATAATGATAATAATAATTCTAAGATCTGTGGCTTAGATGTATCCATGCCCTGCAATTGGCATTGGGTCCATGTTAATTTCCTGGTTTTGATAAGTCATTGTGGTTTTGTGAAATGTTATCACTGGGAAGAGCTAGGTGATGGGTACACAAGAACTCTCTGTACCATTTTGTAACTCTGACAATTTTTTAAAAAAATATTTCAAGATTAAAAAAAAAAAAAAAAGTAAAAGTCAATCGTTCTGCTGGAACACAGACTATTTCTTACCGATTTCTAATTGTAAGTCATACATATCCAACAAAACACCAAGGTCCCTGAATATGAAGGCAATGATGTGGTTCTCTGGACCTCCCCCACAAATATTGACATTATTGATGGGAGGATGGCGAGAGTGGAAGAGTTGGGAACATAGGGGGAATTTCATAAACATTTGTAAATTGATGAGTGGGAGACATAAGAAAGCACACGTTTATTTTTGAGACTCAAGGATTCAAACGCATGGTTGCTATGCTCCCGTTTTCACCTCTTTTGGAACATGGTAGAGAAATTAATTCAAGATAAAAAAATATCTGAATGGAAAAATGTCCCAGACATTGGAACAGATAACCATTACTCATACTATCATGCGTGGTTGAGTCTTCCTTTAAAACCTCTAATTCAACATATGTTGCCAAATGACTAGGGAGCTGGCTCAGTTGTTAGATTCAGTTGTAATTTATGGGGTTCATAATACACACAAAAAAATCAAACTGTTTTAAATAAATAAATATTCACAATTTTTTAATCTTTTTTTTTTTTTATTTTGGCTTCACCTCTTAAATTTACTGCCCAATGGCATAAAATAAAAAAGAACTTTTAGAAATACTTTTAAAAGCCAGGAAATGCATCACTGAGAAAAAGATGTTATCTGTTATCTTTCTACCCAAAACAGTGGAAACTTATGAACTTTTGTCAATACTACAGTTCTACTCACCATTGCATAAGTTTTATAAATGGCACTGTCAAAGAGCAATTTGAAATCATTTTTCCAAATCATTGTTCCAAAAAAACTACCTTACTTTAATATGGTTCTGTATTTGCCTTAAGTTGACAGGGAGTAGAGCTTGGTGTCAATGAAAAGTTCACAGTTATGGGTTCAAACTCCTACGTGGTCTGTTTACTTTCTCTCAGTAGAAAGCCCAGAACCATGGTTTTAGGCTGTATGTTTAATTCCCAGACACTTAATACTACAGTGTAACTAAACCAACCCCTACTATTGTCCAACATCTCATCTCAAAACCAAAGCTCAGCATATCACAGATGAGGCATATATTTTTTTTTTTAAACAAAACTTACCATGCTATGGGAGTGAAAAATTCTAATTGTAAGGAACTTCAGAAAAACCTCACATTTGCTTTTCCCCATAGAGTATTTCTGGCTCAATTAATCCATTCCCACTTGGATGTTAGCCTCATGAGGGCAGAAAGACCATCTGCTTTATTTACCACTGTATCACCAGTACTCAGGGCACTGGTTGGCACTCACAGTTTCTGACAGGTAACTGGAGAGTTCTGTATGGACGCAAAGCTGAAAACACCTATTTCAAATGGAAATTGAGTACTTAGCAAACTTAACACAGTGGTTCCCCAAATGTGGTCCCCACAATAGCAGCATCAGCATCATCTGGGACCTTGTGAAAAATACAAATTCTCTGACTCTACTACAGACTTCCTGAACCAGAGCCTCTGGGGATGGTGTCCTGAAACCTGTATTTGAACAAACCCTCCGGGTGATTCTGAGGTAGGCTAAAGTGTGCTAGCTACTGGTATAACCCAAGGAAGAAAAATCTCTTACCAAACTCAGCTGAGATTTGAAGCAACAGTTTCAAATTACATAAATTCAGCCATTTTAGTACAGAATTGTACATACAAATCCTGGAAGAGTGTCTGAAAAGCAGCCTTCTTTTTTTTAAAGATTTATTTTTATTTATTTATTTGAAAGAGGGAAAGTGTGTGCTCATCCTCGAGTTTGGCAAAGGGAAAGGGTGATGGAGAGAATCTCAAGCAGACTCCCCACTAAGCATGGAGCCCTTGTGGGGTTTGATCTCAAGACCCCTGAGTTCATGATCTGAGCTGAAATCAAGAGTTGGATGCTTAAAAAAAAAAAAAAAAAAAAAAATCAAATAAATAAATAAATAAATAACAGAGTTGGATGCTTAAATGACTGAGTCACCCAGGCACCACTGGAAAACAACTTTTTCAGAATAGATACTTGGACCAATAAAAGCTGATCACAGTTCTGTACTTTATATAGCAATGTACCTTGAATCCTAAAGTAAGAGTGTGAGACAGAAACAAGAAATGTTAAATAAAATATTAAACAAGGGATTATAACTGTAAAATGTCCTCCCAGCTCACTCTTTCTAAGGCAAATCTAAATAGAGTTGATTTAATGAACATAGAAGTAATGTGATATGCTATTAATGTCCCCACACTTGGAGCCAAAGACCTTTGTTTTTCTTTACTGGCTATAAATTACCCAAAAAACTCACTGGGATTCTTAATCATTCCAATGAGCTTTATAATACCAAAGTGGAAAATTCTATGATTGAGTAAGAGTGTCAAGGGCCCATAATGTTCCAAAACCAACAGACTTCTAGATGACAGAAAATAGAGAAGGATGATACATATAGTAGATCCAAATGTCTCAGGACAGACCAGAAGAATAGATGAATCTAACAGAACAGTATTTAAAAGAATGAAAATAAACTTCTACACCTGGATTAAGCATTTACAAACTATAGGTTTGGGGAGATTTGACATAGCAACAGCATATATTAAAAAAACAAAACAAAACAATGAAAAAAACCTTTACTCGCAGTCTCTCCATGAATCCACATTGCATCCATTGTCCCCTGGCAAGCAACAATGATCTCAGAATGTCTTAGCAAAAGCAGGGCATGTTCACAGATTTACAGCTGTGTTCTGATCTGCTCTGAAATGTCTGCTTTCACTTCCAGGGCCCCCAATGCATAGAACACACAGATCAAATAAGACAGCCAAGATGGTGCCATGACAAGAAATCACACTCTCTGTAGGGAAAATGAAGTAACTATGAGTAACTAGATGGTGGAAGAGAAAATTCAGCATGGATCCAGGCATGCTCCCTATCTTAAATGTGTTAAGGGCTACCATAGGAAGAGGCACTTAAAATGTCCTGTATAACTCTGAGAGTAAGCTTAAAAGCAACGAGCAGAAGCTAATGAACCACCTCTGGTTCCAAAGGCAGAGTAACACACAGGAAGAGCTGTTGTGATAGTTTTATGTGCCAATTTGGCTGGCTAATGCAGTGCCCAGTTATTTAATCAAACATTACCGTAGGAGTAACTGTGAAGGTAATCTGTAGATGTGGACAACATGCGCAGTCAGTTGACCTTACTTAAGTAAAGGAGATTAGCTTTAATAATGTGGGTGGGCCTCATCCAATTACTGGAAGGCCTTTGGTGCAAAAGCTGAGGTTTCCAGAGTGAAAGAAATTCTCCCATAAGATTACAACATTAAAATTCTGCCTGAGTTTCAGGCCTACCAGCTTGCTCTACAGATTTTAGTCTTGTTAGCATAAATAAACAAACAGGTAAATAAAGAAACTGTGTGTGTGTGTGTGTGTGTGTGTGTGTGTGTCCTCATCCTGTTGGTTCTGCTTCTCTGGAACAATGACTGACAGCCCAAAGACAGAATGGTCTATGTCCAGTCATGCTGAATTCCTATCACTAGAGATATACAAGTGTAAGCAAGGAAACTACATTGGTTATAATGAGGAGACATTAGAATATATGCCTTTTAATAAAATTAAAAAGCATGTGTAGAACACACTGAGTTTAACTCAATGTAATAGTTTTATTGAGGATCCTGGCTGTGTGAAATACTGTGTGAGGGTCTGGGGACATAATGATGAGTAGAAATATCTGCTATTCTCCCTTATTGGAATGTACTTGAGTCCTGTAACATAGGCACCTACTCTAGAACACAAACATGACGGTCAACAGATACTTGTTGAATGAAAATATATTTTAAGATCATAGGGAAATACGTAGACACATATATTAAATAATGTTTGAGAAACCTTTCTATCAAAAATATTTTCATGTCTTACACTTGAATTTTTTAATAAGGATAAGACTTGATCATCAAAAAAAAATTCTCCATGTTATGCTTCCTTCTCCAATAACACATGAGTGAATTATTTTCCTAAACTCTTCTCCTGTCCAGTCAGCTCACACACTAATCTTAAAAAAGCCCAACTCGATATTTATTCATTTCACCTATTTGAAAGGGCCAACTCCTAAGGCTAAGAAACCTGCCATCTTTGAATAGTCTGTAATGTTATGTTCTCAGTGGAGGAAGACTAACAGCCAACTGGTGGATTGAACCTGTTCATCTGGCCTTCCACAATGGATAGCTAGCAAATTCACCATATTGCTTGTCCAAACAGAAATGTTAAGGAACATAGAGGAAGAACTACATGGACTTTGATAACAAGAGAATCATAGTAGAAAGACTAAATTCATACCACACTTGTAATTGTTCAAAGTACCTTCAAAGCCCATCTACCTGTATTGCTAAATAAATAAATAAATAAATAATAAGCAAGCTAGCCAGCCAGCAAGTGTGTGTCATTTGACAGATGAATAAAAAGAGAAATGAATGGGATGAAACTAAAGTTTTAACCCCAATCCTTCCAGTTAGTAGAGTTGAATGCTTTAAAAAAATTATAATAATTAGATCATATTGATAGGATAGAGGGTAAAATGTTCTTTTGGTAGCAAGGAGAAATTTGGGATGCCTGGATGGTGCAGTGGGTTAAGCATCTAACTCTTGGTTTCAGCTTAGGTTATGATCTTAGTGTTGTGAGATCATGATCTCAGGGTCGTGAGATCAAGCCCCACGTCTGGCTCTGTGCTCAGTGAAGAGTCTGTGGAGATTCTCTCCCTCTCCCCTTCCCACTCCTGCGCTCTCTCCCTCTCCCTCTCTCTCCTTCTCTCAAATAAATAAATAAATATTTTAAAAACAAATAAAACAATGAGAAATTTATTCTACAGAGGAGATGATTCATCAGTTCTCTTACACTTGATCCAATGCTCTTAAGAAATGAAATATGACAGGGGTGTCTGGGTGGCTCAGTGGGTTAAAGCCTCTGCCTTCGGCTCAGGTCATGATCTCATCAGGGTCCTGGGATCGAGCCCCACATTGGGTTTCCTGCTCGGCGGGGAGCCTGCTTCCCCCTCTCTCTCTGCCTGCCTCTCTGCCTACTTGTGATCTCTGCCTGTCAAATAAATAAATAAAATCTTAAATTAAAAAAAAAAAAAGAGCTGAAATACGACATTACAGGGGAACTTACATATACAGGTTGCTGAGAATTTCATACGTAGTCATACTGACTGGCAACACATCCAGGAGTCCCAGGGGGCTTGATTATGTATTCACTGTTTATTAATTACTGGAAATTTCTCATAAAAATAAAACTCATCATGTTTTACAGGGTTCATATCCCAAAATCCTAATGAGCACCTCATTTCCTAAGAAAAGGTGATCAAAATAATGTGGAAAAGAATGGGGTGATAAAAAATGAAAAATATGTAGTAGCAAACTTGTATGAGTCATACACTAGGATCCTAGACTTGGCTGTGTGCTGAGAAGCTTGGTGATCTCTGTAATGACCTCTCTCTCACATAGGTACGTAGAGGAACTTTATGTATTTGCTTACTCCATGCTGAAATTACCTTTTCAGACTGCTTTGCCTTTATAACATAACTGCTTTCATTTTTAATGGGATGGAAGAAATTATGGTTGTTTTTCTGAAACCACATCAATTTTCAAAGGCAGCTGTAGCAACAGAGATGCGTTTGCACTGGAATTTTGGCTTCAAGGACAGTACCACTTTGAAAATTTGGCTGATTTCCCCAAACCCATAAGTTGGAGAAATACCAGGAATAAAAAGGGGAATTACATGGATGATTTACAATTTTCTTCACTCCCTTTCCTTAAAGTTAGGCCTTCTCAGTTGCCAAGAAAACAAGTTGAGATCAAAATGGAACCAAGTGATGACTGACAATTAACTACAGGAAACTATTTCAATGAATAAATTGGCCATAAATTAAAAATAAGAGACACTCCAATTTTAATAATATATTTCAGTAGAAAGAAGCAGGGACAGAGATTTGTTTGACTTTGAAAAACAACTTTTGGTTTTGTTTTGTTGTGTTTTCTAGTATTGTTTCCTCCCTAACTATATTTTCCTTAGGAAAAGTCTAAGAATTGGTCATTGCCAACCTACAGAATGTTTAACTACCCACCAATGAACTGACTTTGATTTTAATTTTTCCTTTCCTTTTCCTTTTTTTCTTTTTCTTTCCTTTTTCTGAGCCCTCACCATTCCTCATCTTTGCTTTTCTTCCTGGGCATACAATAAAAGTCAGCGTGACTTATAGCTTGCACTGAGGTACGGCTTTTCCACATATCCATAAGCATACACCTCCAATTTGAAAATACCCTTTTGTTCCTCATGGAAGAAATAAATGAAAATTGACTCAGTTAGGCTGTTTGTCTCTTTTGGCTTTTCTATCTTTGCAGGTAAAAGAAAGTATATATGAAAGCCACAGGTAACCATATCATTACATTTATGACAGGAAAAGAGCTAGTTTTCCAGCCGCATCCAAACTTGTCTCAATGCCAACTTCCTCCCATTTGCCTTAAAAAAAAAAAATCAGTTATTCCTCTAACCACCAAGCATACAGAGAACCAATGGGCCTCATTTCTGGTAATCCTTCAAATTCAACAACCACCTAGGAAATGTGTGCGCATGCACACACACACACACACACACTTACACTCGGGAGGTGTGAAAGTTCTGAACCACCTGAAACACCATCTGTTCCTCTTCTTATGCAAACAAATTGTGAAAGAAAATTTACCATTCAGGTTACATAATTTTAAAACAAGAATGACCAAGAACTTGAAGAGCTGACTGAGAATGTAAGTAGGTAAAAAGTGTGGTACAGGACTGTTGTCAGTGTGTACTCACATTCATGTGACATTCCCAGCTGAGGCCATTTCCTATACTTGTGGTTTTCAAACTGGACCTGGAGCCTACAGGTTACTGAAGTCACAGATCAATTTGCTACATCTTCCCAATGAGTCCATTTTAGTCACTAGCTGGCTGGGGGTATCATTTTTATAATAAGACATAGATATAAGACAGAGCAATATCAAATTTTGTATATATTTTATGAAATTGATAAGCATGCAAAATAATTACATAATCATAATGAGATGCTTAATACTCCAAATCACCTAGATCTCTGTCATCTTCTTTTAGAAGTCCTTTGAGGGGCACCTGGGTGGCTCAGTGGATTAAATCCTCTGCTTTTGGCTCAGGTCATGATCCCAGGGTTCTGGGATTCAGCCCCACATGGGGCTCTCTGGTCAGTGAGGAGCCTGCTTCCCCCCCACCCCCGCCCGCCTCTGCCCACTTGTGATCTCTGTCAAATCAATAAATAAAATCTTAAAAAAAAAAAAAAAAGTCCTTTGAAAACGATCTTCAAGAAAGCATCATACTACACCATTAAGTCTCTATGAAGGGAATCAACTGGCATACAGCTACATATAGAGAAAAAGTTCTAAGATACGAAGGCTGAGGGGTGCCTGCGTGGCTCATTTGGTTTAATGACCACCTCTTGGTCTCAGCTCGGGTCATGGTCTCAAGGTCATGGGATCAAGCTCCACATTGGGCTCCACAGTCAATGGGGATTCCGCTTGAGAATCTCTCCCTCTCTTTTTTTCCCTCCCTCATGTGCGGGTGCTCTCTCTTTCTCTCTCAAATAAATAAATCTTTAAAATACAATAAAATACAAAGTTTGGTTCTGTAGCATAAGGAAACTGACCTACCCAAGGAACTGTTGATATTGCTGTTTTCATTCCACATATGTGAAATCTCATGAACATACCCCAGCCATAAAGCACGCATATATGTTAAAGCAGTATTAGGTACTTACTGGAAAAGTCATATCTAAAATCAGAATTGTCCCTGTCCCACTAAAATATAAAATGAAAAAAGCTTTTCATACTTTTTTATAATTGAGAGAGAGAGAAAGAGAAAAGCAAACAAGAACAAGGAAACAAGGAAAAGAAGGGGAAATTGAATCACTTCTCTTTGTGTCTAGGAAAAATATATCACAAGTTTGTTTGTGTTTAGCCCCCAGTTTGTAGCCCAGCAATCTGAATCTATGAGCTTAAGACTTCATGGATGAGTGCATGAACCAGCTTCTGATTTAGAGGATAGCATTAACTCAATTAACTTTGAGACTAGCCCTTTCAAGAAATATATTTAGCTATGGCACACAATATTTCAATTCCAAAATGAGAATGTCAACTGAGAAACTAAATTTAAAATTTCAGTGGTTTCTCTCTCAGCTCCTCCCACACTTACTACAGATTTGAATAATATGAAGCCAGGAAGCATTTAAATAAATCGGGTGTGCATTCTAGGTTTTATTGCAGGTGGTGGTGCTTTAATCACTTGAAGTCTGTCAAATTATAGGCTGGCACACACAAGGAAGGAAATCTATGTCCTGTATGCCATGTTATTAGTGCTCTACCCTCAGCCAGGAAGGGAAATGTTTACCCTGTTGGGCAAGAGAAGATGGGATACAGGCTCTGCGGTCTGCAGCATCCCCCAAAGTGCTCACCACGCTGAGCCAGCAACCAAGGTCCCTTGAAGACAGAGCTTCAAGATAACATTAGGCAGAAAGGGAAAGAATCTTCCCAACACAAAAGACCATGTAAATACTGATACGTATATACATGCGTGCGCACACACACACACACATCACATGTTCTTTCGGGGTTCCTTTATAAATAACACACTATTCAATTCTGCCTGGGCTGACACTTCTATGGTCAACCTGTCAACCAAAGAGTTCTGGTTAATGTTAAATTCTGTTTTAAACATAGAGGGCTTGTCTATTACCTGGGCTTAAGAAGCTGTCCACCACATACCAGAAGCACTTTGAAATTTAAGGGTGATAATTTATTGATCACACTACATATTTTTTCCAAGATATGAGCCACAAGAAGTATTGTTGTGATCACCAGTAGTCAAACTGTAATTGACATTACCCAGACTTTAGTTTCAAAAGAAAGAGAGGGGGAGGGGAGTGTGTGTATATGTGTGTGTGTGCGTGCGCGCGTGCACACGTACATGTATACATTTAGGATATGCAGAGTTGCAATATAGAATTTTTATCTTATAAACTTTCTGGTTGTAATGAAAACCCAAATGTCCACTTGAATGTAAACATATCTTTTATTGTATGTTTTCATTAGAAAATCTACTAGTTAAAATGAGCATACCTCAGAAATCTATACTATTATAAGCTAATACTGGAGCACTTACTTTGTGCCAGGTGCGGTTCTAAAGGATTTCCATCTGATAGCTCGTTTGATCCTAATAACATCTCTTAGAGATAGGCACTATTATAGCCTTAAAAAAAAGGACTTTATTTATTTATTTATTTATTTATTTATTTATTTGAGAGAGAGAGCGAGCATGCAAGTAGGGGGTGAAGCAGAGGGAGAGGGAAAAGCAGATTCTGGGCTGACCATGGAGCCCACTGGGGGCTCAATCCCACAATCCTGAGATCATGACCTCAGCTGAAATTGAGAGTTGGAGGCTTAACTGACTGAGCCACACAGGTGCCCCTATATGCTCTTTTATAGTTGAGGGACTTGAGAAGTTTGGTAACTTGCCAAAATTGCCATGTTCCTGCAGCTAGTTAACTGTAGAATTGGACGTCAAACTTAACAGTGACACTCCCAGATCTCCTGCTCTCAACTCCAGACTACGCTGCTCTCTGTTAGCAAGGGGACAACAGGGTCTTGCTTATCCCCAGTTCCACTTTCATAGTGACCGTGGGGAAAAGTAGATCATACAGGTAAGCCTAGAGGCCTCTGAAACAGTGCAATCACAGACCCTCTGTTTCTACCTTTCCCAGATCTCAAGCTGCCTCCCCCAGGAATGACCTTCTGTGGAGAGGCATTTGAGAAAATGAGGAGCTGCTGTGACATCCTAGCAGGTATAACTTTCTACAGACTTAAAAACAAACAAAAAAAATACTTAAAAGATTAATACAGACTACAGGACAGAAAAGTAAGCATGTGGTTTAATAACTAGGCAGAGATATCATATTTCCATATTAATAAGGAATTAGAATAAACATGAGTTCAACATTGCTATATGAAAACATAGCCGGGTTTAAAAGTTGATGGATATGAAGAACTCTGTAGTTGTTTTCACAGAACTATGAGAAAAGGTCTCAGAATTGTCTCCCATGCAACAGTCAAACAGGTACAACCTTTAACGTGAGGTGTGGTTACCAGTTCTCAGGGAGACAGTCTAATGTTGAAATAGGAAAACACTGTATCGATGACAGACAAACAAGCAATTGTTTAAGACATGCTGTCTATCGTTGTCATTTTCACCTACATGAAAATAAATGCAAATGGTAGAATGTGTATGAAGTGGATAAAGAAACCAGCCCAAAGAACATGCATTAAGAATCACAGGACGTGGGGCGCCTGGGTAGCTCAGTGGATTAAAGCCTCTGCCTTCAGCTCAGGTCATGATCCCAGGGTCCTGGGATCGAGCCCCACATCGGGCTCTCTGCTCAGTGAGGAGCCTGCTTCCTCCTTTCTCCTCTCTCTCCGCCTGCCTCTCTGCCTACTTGTGATCTCTGTCTGTCAAATAAATAAATAAAATCTTAAAAAAAAAAAAGTGATGCATCCTAGCATAGCCAAAACAATTAAAAAAAAAAAAAAAGAAGAATCACAGGACGTTACAGTTAGAAAGGACCTTAGTGAACAAGTCCAACTTCTGCATTTTACATAAAATAAAACTAGGGTTAGCGGAATTTGGATTGTATGTGTAAGTATATCTTCAGTTCTGGCCATGAGGAATCGCCCCTAGAGAGAATGTACAGAGTGAGAAGACATGAGATGGGTATGTAGGACCCTGAAAGCCCTGGGTTTTGAGAGGTGGGTCAATGAAGAGCCCCCATAAAGGCAGCTGGTGAGGGGCAATGGAGAGGTAGAAAGAAAGCCAAGAAGCTCATGAGGTCATGAGAGCGTGGGAGGGAAGGAATTTTAGGAAAGACTGAGTGGTTGTGTTCAATGGTAAAAGGAGTCCTAAGAAGATCGGAACTAGGAAATATGCATTAGATTTGTTCGTTATTGATCAGTGGTGACCTGAGCAAAAGCAGTTTCAGGCTCATGATTATAGTGGAAGAGAATGAGAGGTAAAATAGTAAGATAGAACTTAAGACAGTAAGATAGTAAGTAAGCCCACATTCCACAAGCCTGGAAAAAAGAAAAAGATGGTACAGGGGTCAAAGAAATCCTTATGGGAAAACAGTTGGTAGAGCATGAGAGGAATAATTGAAGCAGTCATCAAAACAACATAAGGGAAGATGAAAGAAATGGGTAGAGGTCAGACTGAGAGATGAACCTTGAAAAGAGGGTGTACAGAGCTTGCTCTGAGACAGCAGAGATGGGAAACGGATGGCTATAACACAACTAGGTAGTTTTTCAACCAAATTTTAATTTCTATGATTAACTTTTCCAACCATGTGGAGTTTATTTTGGTGAATAATCAAAGTTCTAAAAATTCTCTTCTTTGACTGCCTATGTTAAGGTTTGAATGAATGAGTAATCAACAGGGAGCCCCAGGCCTAGACCCTCCACTCACAAAGGACTCAGACAAGCTATTGTTAGCAGCACAGTCTCCCACACATGCCCTTCCCTTCATCCTCCACTCACTGGAACAAGTTTCCTCATTCTCCAGATCCTTCCACCAGCTATGGAAATTAGGTTCTCACGCCATTGGGAAACACTGAGGAGATTGATGGGGAGGAGTTCAACTATCTTCAATCTTGTGAAGCCTGGCAAGTTTAAAGCCTTGCCAACTATCTATTTTCTTTGCTTGGTTTTTGCCACAGGCAAGAATGAGCAATAAGAAGGAAGAGTGATGGCAGAAAAGAGCACTCTTAGAAAATGAAAAGAAAAAGAGAGAGAGAGAGAAAGGCTTAGAATAGGGAAGATTTACTGCTGAACTTAAACTAGAGAGCTAGTTAGGAAAGAGTGGTTGGTCACAGAATTAAAAGCTACTCATGTGTGTTTATTTAAGATTATGTGGATTACCTATGACATTGGATGACCCAAATGGGTTTCTCTCCACAAAGGTGCTCCTACTAGATACCTGTGTGAGTCCTTTCCTGAGAACCATGAACCCTGTGTGCAAAATCAATTATGGTTCTTTCCTCCAGGAAGAGAGTGAGACAATATGGTCTGAAAAGCCGTGTTGCCCTTAAATTTTAGCAACATCAGCTTCAGCACTATTCTTTAGTTATAAAGTCTGAGATACATTTTTCAAAACTGGATCAGATACATTTTCATATCCATCCTTTCCCCCTTAATCTTAAAGGTATGTAAGACTTTTCTTAGGTGAGGAATGAAAAAAATAGTCTTTGAATTAGTATATACCATAATATGATCATTTAAATTCACTCCAGAGGTGCTGGCAAGAGCTGTCTTGCTTGAGCTCATGCAGTCTACCTTTGCCCCAACTCCTCCCCCCAATTTTAGAAGTGTTGGGTAGTAATGCAATTCTGTTTCTTGAAAGGATATATTCATTCAACAGGCATTTTTTTTTAAGTACCCAGCACATGCATGACATTGGTCTGGGTGCTGCAAATATCAAGATGAATGAGATATAAAATTGGCCTCTTAGCATCTAGTAAAGAGGAACAAGAGAAAATGTAAATACTTTTTTCGTTTCCACAATCTGATTTATTTGGAGGTTTGTTTTATACCCTTCCTCAGAATACCAAAACCTATGATATATCCATTGCCTTGTGTATTATCAGCAGACCTGTCATCATCAATAAGCAGAAACGTAAATAAAACTGGTTATGCAAAAGGAAAGTTCTAGATAAAGAGAGAGACTTCATCTAAAAGAGCAACACATGACACTATGAGAAATGCCAACCACCCTTCTGTCTAATTCTCGGAGGCAGTGTCAAAGACACACACACACACACACACTCTACAACAACTACAACAAAAACACTTACCTGATTTGCCCACACCTGCTCTCCCAAATATTGCCAGCTTGACCTCTGCACTTTTAGCCATGCTGGGTGTTGGTGGATAATTCACTGTTGTGCACACTGAAGAGCTGAGAAAATCTTTTTGGCTCCAGCCTTTGGATTCACCATATCATTGTAAATCTGCAGTCCTGCAACCAAAGAGATTTGGGAAGTCCTAAGTGACTGGAGAAAGGAATTCATATTTATGAAGCACCTTCTCCCTGATGGCCACCCCTCACTTTATCATCATCTTCCTCCGCAGCAATCCCGTGCAAGGGTTATAGTCATTTACTGCAAACTAGTCAACTAATAAGTGATAGATCCATGACGTGAACTTAGATCTCTTTGGTTCTAAAACATATGCATTTTCATACCCAACAACATTGCCTAAGGTATTTTTTTATGAAGGTATTGTCTTTGGATCACTAATGGATAACAAATATTTGAAGTGTGTGAATACGTGTATTTACCATGTGTCTATACATACCCAATACACAACACACGGGATGGGGAGAGTCACATTTAGAAGTCTTTCTTTTCCTGAGGGCTGAATAATATACATTCGTCTTTATCCATCCTACTGTAATGATTGGATTTGCACTTCAAGGTTAAATTTTAGCTCAGTTCACACTAGATCCCATGATTGAGACATCTGACAGACATCCATGTTCCAGGAATTGATATACAATATCTACTTTATATCCTTATATTTTTCTGGGCACAACACCCCTGGTACACAAAAGATAAATGCCATGACTCAACTTCAGATTCCTTTTCTACGACAACCTGAACGCTTAACACTGCTCTAACACTTAGAAAATGACATTGCATACAATGTAAGCACATGTGATATAGAAGCAGTGCTTCAGGAATGACACCTAGGTTCTTAGTACCATGAATATGTAAAGCTGGGAACAGCCTTGGGGTTAACCAAAGGAATCCGCCAGCCATGGCAAGAATCCTTCCTTGAGATCAGACAACACCTTGCGTCTAATTGGCCACTTTCAGATACCTGAGGTTAGTGCTGGTGAGCTGACATTACTTCAACTTTTTGTTTACTTTCAGTCAGAAGCCTTCAAGTAGCCTATCAGTTATTAGGACCCTTGGCCCCATCCTAGGCTATTTCCTAGGAAAATGAGACCTGGCATCTTCCCTTGTTCTTCATGAGCTGTACGGTTTTGTTTTGCCTTGGTTTGTTCTTGACCCTCGCCTTCTCTCTTCACCACATGGAGTCCTCTTTGCTGGCACTTGCCTCTTGATCACTAAAAAACATGGCGTCCACTGCATTCACTCCTTGAGATAGGGCCTGACAAACTGACCTACCAAGGTTCACCGAGATTCTCCCTATTCTTTGTTTAGCTGGCCTTGTGGCTGTACAAGTACTCACAGCAAGACTCACAACTCTCACAGGAACTGCAGACTCCCTCGTTCTGAACTTCTGCAGTCAGTGTTTGAAACCTATATATAAGACTTGACTCTCATCCTTGTTAAACTTAATCACATCAGTGATTCATTCATTTCATCCTTTTTTTTTTTCAGTCTGCAAAGATATTTTTACAACACGAATCTGTTATCTAAACGTGTAAACGGCTCCTGCCAATGTTTTGTCATCTACAACTTTTCAAAGGAGCTTCTCAACAGAAAGAAAAAAGTAAAAATCCTGCTGAAAAAGGATTTCTACAAAGACGTGAACATGTAATTGTTTTCTTCATTAGGCATCTTAGCCATCAACCTGTACCCAATGAATTTTGTACTTGCTGATTTCCAAAGGCTCAGAACTTCCTCCAAAGGATAAAAAGCTCAACATTGACATTAGCTATTGTTTACCTCACCCCCAACAACAATAACAACAACAACAACAAAATTTCTCTGTAATCATTAATAGTTGGAAAACCAGAAGCTTTAACATCTGCAATTTGTCCAGACCCATATTATTGGCTCAAGATAAAAGAATTTCCTTATTTGTCATCTTATATGTATTCATTATGGAAAGGCCCTATGTTTAAAGTTCCGTGCTTCATTTCAGAACATCACAAAAGCATAATATATGGAGATACATAACTACATAAATTCTAAATAAGAATGACAAGCATTTCTTTGAAACATAGACCATGCAAGGGTCTGGAGCTTGTATAAACAACAATTTGTTATTTCATGCAAAATTGTTCATTCCCATGCACATAAAGCCTAAGTAATTATCTATCTTATTTATAGTTCCTGAAAGTAGTCATCAGATGTGATTTTTAAAAAACATTTGTTAAGTCAAATATTTCATTAACTCCCAAATGGCCTCAGAGGTATAGGAATTTCACATAAGAAAGAGAAATTGTGTAGGGCAATTTTTTCCCTTATGAAGGTACAGCTGCTTATTGTCAACCTTATGCTTAGAAAAATCACTTAAAGGAAGACACAAACTGACATATGTCTTTCAGCAGTTTGTTATTCACATAAAAATGTGATGTTACATTTGACAAAGATATAAAACAAAGATAAATGTGTAAATTGTAATAAGTGACCTTTTGCCAATTTCTGATGTTCAAAATAATTTATAATCCAAGACCTTCCATAAAATGGATCTAAAAACATTTGTTTTAATATTATTGTACAGAAATATTCTGGCTGGGTCTAGAAGTTGCCATTTACTTATTATGTGGACACTGCTTTACTAAGACAAAAACTTCTGAGCTTCTATCACTCCTAAAGCTAAAATCACACATAGATATTTAAGAGATTTAAGGGACAGTGATTTTCTCCCCCCTAAACATAAAGGAGCTAAAAGAAAGCTTAGAAAGAAGAAAAAAAGGAGCTGGCCTCCATACTATGTTATTACTAATATATTCATTGATCATTCCACAATTGTGCTAAGCACAGACAAAAGTGGCTACCTTCCAGGAGCTTATGATCTGTTAGACCTGTGACATTTAAGTCACCAATAACCTGATGTTTTTTACATTTATTGAAAAAAAGATTTCATTCATAATTCCCAGTACTATACTTATCAAAATTCCTGCTTTCCACTTCCTCTTTGGGGGGTAAAAAAAGCAAGCATCTTTATAAGGTAACAGTTTTTCTAACTTCTGTATTTATCATCAAAATAAAGCGCAGCTGTTTAGGCAAGCAAAGCATCTAGTCTGGCCGTGGGAATGAGAGCCTCTTGCCTAGCTCCAAAATCAAGTTCTCCTCTTCTGGCTACGGGGGAATGCTCCCTCATCTTGCAACGCAGCACCCACAGCGACAAGGTTAATCGTGCAAGATGCCTGGGGATAGCTTAGCTCCAAAAGCAACAGGTATCCTAGAATGATCAACAGGCCCATCGTGGACTGCAGGTCACTTGCTCTCAACCTGGAGAGAAACGCAGCCTAAGTCAAAAAGGGCATTCTCAGTCTCAGCTCCGAGGGCGCTGTCAAGCCCTGCGCGCCGCGCTCACATCCCCTCCCAGCGAACCCCGAAGCCGCCCTGAGAAGACGCGGGGACCAGGAGAACCGACCCAGAGGCCAAGCGTTCAAGGGGTCTCAAGGGTTTGCAGGAAGTCGTCCCGAAAGAGCCACCTGGGCACGTGCGTGACACTCACCTGTTCACACTCTCCAGGCCCCGGAGAGCCGCGGTCCCCTGCAAGTTCGGGATCGGTCCCCCGAGACCGCGGAGCCCTGCCACGCCGCGCCGCCCAGTCTGCGGCTTGCGTTTCCGAGACGCGGGCCCGCGATCGCGCGTGGGAGCCGCCGCGGCAGCTGCGAAGACCGACCGACGGGTGCGGGGGGTCTCCGCGCTCGCGCTCGCCAGGACGCGCGGCGGAGGGACTGCGGCAGGACGCGAGCTCAGCCCGGCCGGGGCCGCCGCGCCGCCGCCAGGATGCTGCAGTGCGGCGCGTTGGCGCCCCCTACTGGGGCCAGAGGCCGGTTCCTCCCGCGACGCCGCCTCCCCGCCCGGGGAAAGGAGACGCATCTGTTCCGCGCGCTCCTGCGGCCCGGGGCTGCCTTCCCTTTCCCCCGCTCGGTCCTTGGCCCCTAGGCTCTCGCTGAGGGACTCTCTCCGTTAAATTTTTGCGTGTGGAAGCATCGCTCCGTGGGGTTTCCCATTCCTTCCTTCCGATGATGCTCACAACATCCCCTTGAGGTACCTTTGATTCTCCCCAGGTTACCCAACAGGAAATTGAAAGAGAAGATAAATAACTTGTCCAAGGCTAGTAAATGGTTGGAATGAAATCCAGGCTGGATTGGAAGCTGAGAGATGCTAGGAGCGATTACAAATACTGAATTCGACTGAAATGTATAGCTCTCTCTTTGACAAAGTTCCAAAGCCTTCGTCTTCTCCTTATATGCTCAGTCTTTGTAGTGTTCGAATGGAAGTCACACTCCATCGTCCTCCAGACCTGAGGAACATGATTGATATCAATGCCGTGCTCGACCTGCTTTCATCTCTCCTCGCATTTGGTATTTACACCTCCCTTGGGGTAAGCACTAGTATAATTATTAGCCTTTCACAGATGAGAAAGTACCCGCTGCAGGGGTACTTGGTGGGAGAGATGGAACCATGGAGGCAGTTTCCAAGGCCAGTGCTGACCCCACAACCCACACCTGGATAAGATGAGCCAGTTTGGGGTCTTATAGCCTGTTACCTGTCATCATGTTTGCATTGTACTCATTTTTCTTTCATCTTCTCCTTTAAACCTGAACTTCCTGAATGTTGAGATCTATTGTATGTCTCCCTGGATTTCCAGCCTCTACCATCATGCCTGGAGCCTTGTGAATATTCAAGAGACAAGGTGTTGAGTGAATGAAAAGAAAGAACAAGTTGTGACCAGATATGTTTGATTTCTCTTACATGATTTGCAATAGAATAGTGATAAAAATTGAACGTATAACGGGCCTGAAGTTTCGTAAAGAAGGCTGAGAAAGAGATTTCATCATCTTGGCATACAGTAAGTTTTTGACGTCTGGGATGTGGAAAGAATTATCTCTGTAGCTTATATAGAATTTTATAGAAACCCAATTACATGGAATTTCGTGGCATTTCTGTTCAGGGCTAACATGTTACATTCTTCCCCTATCAAGTTCTATATTCCTGAACATGTATGTATATATGTGTATTTGTGTGTGTGTGTGTGTGTGTGTGTGTGTGTATTTCTGCAGACTTAAGTTGAAATGTCTACTTTGCCACCCTTCTTGAATGGAGTGATTGAAAAGTCCCCGAACTAGGCCTTTTTTGAAGCATTTCTTTGGGATCTTGTCTATGCAAAGTGTTTCCCACCATTTTCCCACTTAGTCAATATAGGTCAGCGCTCCTCTGTCAACTAGGGAAGCTCTTGCCTCCGTGTTTCCAGTTCTTGATGTACTACACCAAGAGAGATGACTAACTAACTGGACCCTGAACCCATTGTGTTGTATCTTCAGTGTGATGCCTATATTCAATGGGAGTGTTTCCTTTGTCTCAAAAGCAGCAAAATGGAGCCACTCCCCATTATGATTCTTGCTCCATAGATCAGTAAGAAAGACAGAGGACAATTTGCCCTTACAAATCCTCCATATTCCTTGCTAGGGAGAGGTCTTCTCATACTTAAGTCCATTAGCCTGGCTCCAGGCTTGAGCTAAAACATTTAGCATCTAACTAGTAAATGAATTGTCAGTATAAACCCCAAACACAATAAAAATTGGAATTGTGTGTGTGTGTGCATATGGCAATAATGCTTATTGTAGATTAAATAAGTAGTAGAAAAAATACAAAGAAATAGGAAATCACCCCCAAATTCACATTATCCAGAAATAACCGCCTTTTCTATGAGAGGAAATAGTTACCATAAGAGAACAGAGATTGTTACCACAAGAGAACAGAGATGGATCAAATAGCATTACAGCTATGCTAAGTGTTACTGTTCTTTTTTAACAAATAAATAAGTGCTATTTTTAATTTAAAAATACACTCAATAAAGCAGAAGATAAAGAAATTAAAGCCACTCTTAAATGGTGGCTTCAGATGCTTTCTTATCTCACAAGTTATTTTATGTTCGAGAGTCCACTGAGGTTAAAACTACACAGAATGAGGGGTGCCTGGGTGGCTCAGTGGGTTAAGCCTCTGCCTTTGGCTCAGGTCAGGATCTCAGGATCCTGGAATCGAGCCCCGCATCTTGTTCTCTGCTCAGCAGGGAGCCCACTTCCCCCTCTTCCTCTGCCTGCCTCTCTGCCTACTTGTGATCTCTGTCTGTCAAATAAATAAATAAAAGTCTCTTAAAAAAAAAAAACTACACTGAATGAGATCTGAATTCATTATCCTTAACCATATATTCATTTTATTTTTTTCATATTTATATATTTATATGGTTTATATTTAACCATTTATTTGTTTTAGTCAATATCATTATCATTTAAGAAGAAGGAAATTCAAAAATAAATAAATATAAAAAGGAGGAAATTAGCTGTCTGTCCTCTTATGTCCCTCACTTCCACTTCCTTCTTTCTATATTTTTATTTCTGTATTTTTTTATTGTCAGGATATATAATATTTGCCTTTGTTCTGAATTTCTAATTCCCAGAGTGATCTCAACTTAGTTCTATATTTAAATGGGATACATTTATTTAATTGTTTTACCACAGTTTTTCTATTACTTACTTTTTATTTTGATTAATCTTTTCATTTCTTCATTAAGCAAGGTTTTCAAGAAGGTCTTATAGATGCTATATCATGTAACTGAAAATACCCATCCCTTCCTTTCCCCGTTTTCAATTTATTTTGTAATTACCCGACTCTGGTTTACATGATCTTTTCCTCTTTTTCTTCCTGTGTAACATATTTTGTAGTTATTATATTGTTTATTTTTAAAATCAAACATCGGGGGCACCTGGGTGGCTCAGTGGGTTAAAGCCTCTGCCTTCGGCTCAGGTTATGATCCCAGGGTGCTGGAATCGAGCCTCGCATCGGGCTTTCTGCTCGGCTGGGAGCCTGCTTCCTCCTCTCTCTAGCTGACTCTCTGCCTGCTTCTATGATCTCTGCCTGCCAAATAAATGAATAAAATCTTTAAAAAAAAACCCAAACATCATATTGGCTGTGATATATAATAAATGAATTCTAATTCTGTACCTACCTTATCGGAGACCTGTTTGCTTTCTCTACGGAGCAATGGTTTGAGGGCTGAGCATTCTCCTTCATCTGCCATCCTGAGATGGGAACATAAAGCCAAGAGGAGAGGTCATCTGAGTTTCTGTGTGGTTTCTGTTAAAGTTTACACACTCTGCTTTACTTCTGAGGTTTTACTGAAGACCCCATACCAAGATTCAGTGCAGGTTGTCAGAATCAGATATTATTCCACAGAAAAGATTTCCTCAGGCTTCAAAGAGTTCACCCCCTTTCATTCTTAGGTCCCCCTCCTCTCTCTCTCTTAAGCCTTCAGTGACAACTGCTCACTCTCTCCCCTCCTCTTGTCAGAAAAGGAAAGGATAGTTGCTTAGTTCATTTCACTCCAAATTTAGGTGTTCATTCTTAGTGGAAAAGAATACCCAGGATTTGATGACTCACCAATACTGCTTCTGGAGAGAGGGCAGTTATCTTTTATTATTCTTTTATTTCCTGAGAGGATTTATTTTGAAGTTTTATGGAAAGAAATCATAACTTTCTCCTTGTTTTGTTTTGTTTTGTTTTTGCTGCTAATTTTGTTTTGTTTTGTTTTTTACTTAAAGGGATATTTTATTATTGTTATTGTTTATTTAGCTAGATGTTAGGCAAGGGCAAGTCTGACTGTGGCCACAACTAGACTTCCCCTCTGACTGAGAATGCTGAAGGCTAACCAAAATGTACGAAATAGCTATTTAGAAGCATTGGAAAACAACCAAGGCTGAGTGCCAATCCCTGACAGGAGGGAATGCACTTGGGTTTAGCCCCACAGTCATCCAAGTTTTCTCCTTGGGGGTATTTGAAGGGCAGTGGTCCATGAAATTGGAGTTCAGACAACAATCAGAACAGGGTTCAGGGCTACTAATGCTACTGGATTCAGAGGGTTAAAGTGCCACAGAGGATAGCCACAGAAGCAGAACTCCCAGTATTTGCACAGAAATGCCCCTGGAACCTTGGCCATTTCCTGGGCTCTGCATTGTCTGGTGAGTCTCTCAGAGACCTAGTAAAAGAACAGCTGCCTAGGGTCTGAAAGCTAGGTGGCGATTTTAGAGACCTCCGAGTCCTCAGAAGACATGAAAGTTGAGGCTAGCCAGAGTTTAGAGTACTTTCTGACATTCAGCTGAGGACTCAGAAAGATTATAAGGCCATGCTTTAGAAATGAGGGCAATAATCTAAGAGTAATGGTAAATCTGACCCTCCCCTGAACAGGGATTAAAAAGAAGCCTGGACAGGGACAAGTTAACCCACCAGTAAATGCACTGCCTGCCAAAGCAAAAAGCAACACTGTTAAGAAAGATAACATAATCCAGAGCCTCTAGAACTATCATCTATAATGTCAAGTCCTCTGTATTAGTCTGCTAGGGCTACCATAACAAAATACCACAGGCTGGGTAGCTTAAATAACAGAAATTTATTTATTACAGTTCTGGAAGCTGGGAAATCCAAGATCAAAGTCCTGGCAAAATAAATTTCATTCTGAGGTCTTTCCTCTTGGCTTGTAGGCAACAGTCATTTTACTGTACTCACATGACTTCTTTGCACCTACAGAAAGGTAATAAGAACACTCTGGTATCTCTTCTTATAAAGACACTAATCCTATCAGATTAGGGCCCCATCCTTATAACCTCATTTAACCTAAATTACTTCTGTAAAGGCCCTATCTCCAAATACAGTCACATTGAGTGTTAGGGTTTCAACCTATCAATTTTGGAGGGACAGAAACATTCTGCCCATAATATCTCTAGTAATAATTACAAGGTAGGCAAGAAAAAAATTACCAATAATAAAGAGATAAAAGTCAATAGCAAAACAACACTAGATGACCTAAAGTGAGTAGACAAGAACTTTAAAATTTCTAAGATTACTGTGTTAAAGCCTATAGAGGGAATTATGAACAAAAGTAGATGAAAACATAAAGTATTTTCATCCATTTGTGTGTTTCAACAAAAAACAAAAACTATAAAAATGATTTTAAAAACTTTCAGAACTCTGCAAGCTAATACTTGGAATTAAGAACTCGTTCAATGTGTTCAACAGTAGATGGAAAGATCAGAAGACAGGACCAATTCAAAGATACATCATTAGAAAATATTCAAAATGAGCCACAGAGAGAAAAATAAATGGAAAGACCATGACAGAACTTGAGAAATGTAGAACATGGTAAAAAGGTTCTAACACACATGTAATTAGAGCTCTACAAAGAGAGGGAAAAATGAGATGCAAACAATCGCTAAAGAAATAATGCCTGAAAATTTTGCAATCTGATAAAAACAGTAATCCTCCAATTCAAGAGCTCCATGAACCCTGATCAAAATAAAAACAAAACTAGACCTAACCACACCATGGCAACTTATTGAAAACCAGGTTACAGAGAAAATATTAAGAATAGCCAGGAAGAGAAAAAAGACATAATTTTAAAGGAAAGAACGGGTGCACTTGGGTGACCTAGTCAGTTAAGCTTCTGCCTTTGGCTCAGGTAATGATCTCAGGGTCTTAGGATCCAGCCCTGCTCAGCCGGGGTCTCTGCTTTACCCTCTGTCCCTCCCCACTGTTTGTGCACATTATTTCTCTCTCTTTCCTCTCTCTCTCAAATAGATAAAATATTTTTTAAAAAATTAAGGAAAAAGCAAGAATGAGCAGTAACCTCGACATAAAATAACAAAGACTTGAAAAGATAGAATGACATCTTTAAGGTGCCAAACTAGAATCCTGTATTTACTGAAATAAGCCATTTTCAGACAAACAAAATTTGAAAGAGTTATTGTTAGCAAAATAATGGGAAAATAAAGTTTCTAGATGGAAGTATAAAAATCAAGTAGTAATCACCAACTTCAGATAGGGTATATATATAAATGAAAATAAATTAATATTGGCCATTAAAAGCTACAAGCATTAAGATGTCTTATGGGGATAAAATAATATCTAGAAGAAAAGTACATGACAATAGCAAACAGATGGGAGAGTAAAAATGAAGTTAGGCTGCTATAAAGTTCTTCAATGGTTTGAGATATGGCAAAATTACTAATTTAAGATAGACTACTAATTTAAGAATGCATTTTGCAATTCCTAGGAAAACACTAAAACATTCCAAAAGTATTGTAATAGGATAAAATGCAATTAAAATACTATAGTAAAGAAGGCAGGAAAAAAAGGAATAAAGGAACACATAGATGGTACAAATTGACAGCAAATAATTAGTTGTAGAGTTAAATCCAGCTATCTCGTGATTATATTAAATGTAAATGTATTATATACTCTAATTAAATGTTAAAATTGTCAGACTGAGTTAAAATGATGTGACTGTAAGTTTTTTACAAAAAAATACATCTTAAACATATAGGTGTACTGAGAGTTAAAAAAAAAAAAAAGAAAGAAAGAAAAAAGAAAAGGAGTGCCATGAGAATATTAATCAGAGGGAAAGGGCAACTTTGCAACTGAACTTCATTTTATACCATTACTTACATGAATGTCAACTAAAGCCCCTGTTCGTAAGCATTATGCTTTACCACTTTTTAATACTGCTGGGCTCATCTCTGCGTGTAAGATTTCCCTGCCTTGGCCAAGATGGATTCCCTCCATTCTACTTTCCCACTCTAGGTTCTCCAGTGGTGCTAAGCTGAGCGTGATGATAGTATTTGAAATGAACATGTTTAAAGAAATATAAGCTATGGCTACTATCCTGTATCTCTTTTGCATGGGAGTCTCACCATAAATCCCCCCTCCCTGTCCTGGTGGACCAGGGTGTTGTAACTACATCCTCTTTTATTAGGAAAGAGAGCAGACCATGAATGCCCATATGAGGCTACAAAAGCAAGTTTCTAATTCTGCAGAGTTTTGAACCATAACCTCTGAACTAAATTTAGCTTTCAGGAGTCTATCTCTGTTAACTATTTTTCCAGATCACTGGAGATTAAATTGTCTAGCAGAATTGGAATTCTTATTGAATTCTTATTGCTTTTGCTTTTACTAATATCTTACTGGACAGTAATGTGAGAGAAAGAGAGAGAGAGAAAGGTGTGTGTGGGAGGAATAGATAAGGGGGAGACTATTCATTCACAACAAATGCAATTTAATTGCCACTACAGGTATATAAGCTGGACTCAAAGAATTTGATACATTCAGATGGAATAGTAAAAGATTTTACTGGAAGTTAATGCTGCTCAGATGATATCAGATTATCTTTACTTCATAAACTGGCAGAAAATTAGAAACATATTCATGGAGTTCTGACAATTTGTGGGACCTGAACTGACATATTAATAATAATAAAAATCGGCCAACCACAGAGTTAATAGAGATGTTAAACTTATTTACCTAGGTAAGTCCATGTGATTTTTCACTAACTTTGTTTCATAATACATGTAAACAATTCTGAGCTGGAATATTTTTTTAAACCTCACCAACTAGGATGGAATAATCAGACATATGATCTGTGATTAAAAATAATGTTAAAAAACCCATATGCACCGGAGGCATTTCCCTAGCTGCTCTGTCTCCTATACAAGACAAGACACTATACTTAAATGAAATGGTAATTTTATGAATTCAGTTGATGAGACGGTTGTGAGCTAAAATGAGAAAATAGCGGAATAAGAAAGTGCATGAATAGGGGTTGAAGACCTAAGAATATTTCATCAGCTACTAAAAATTCTGAAGTTTGAGAACAGTCACCAACTGATTCAGATAAGCAGAAAACTCAGAGAAAACTATAGAAGGTGAAAAAAATAGTACAATTTTTTCCCACCATTTCTCCATGGCTATTCGCACAGTTCCTGGCACAGATAAAATTCAACTCATTTTTGTTATTGTTGAAAAAAATAGTTGGAATAAAAAAAAGTGGGTATATAGTCTGCAAATAATTAACCTTAAAATAAATGTATAGTAATTTCTGGTTTAATATTTCATCTGGGTACTTGTCCTTGGCTAACTAGCTCTGAAAATCTAACTAAAATATGCAACATAAGAATTAAGAAGGATGAAAACTCACACCAACACCAAAACCTAAAGCAACACTTAAATAAACCCAACCACTTTAACAGTTTAAGACATATTCTTCCGCCTTATCAGACAGAAACACAGACACCCCAAAACATATATTATAAATTTACATTTTGGACTGTAATTTATAAATTATTCTTTTCTCACTATATTTTAGAGATCTTTTCTTGCCACCGCCCATGTACATGCCTCATTGATTTTAACCTTGTCATAGTATTAAGGTACGATTGTACAGAATATAATTTATGTATTTAACCACCGAAAGGATACATTTTAAAATAAGACATATTATCTCTCATCTTTTAAAAGTGCAATACATCTGTATATATTGATACAGAGATATTTCCAACAAAAAAACAAGGTGTAATATATAAAGTGTGATATCATTTACATAGAAAAGCCAACTGATATAATTTCTATGTGGACACACACATATACACATGACTTTGTAGTAAATGTATGAAGGATGTAAAGCAAACAGATGAAAGTGGGTAAGGGACAGGTGGGCCAACAGAGGGAGAGATAAGTAGGCGACTGCAAGATCAGGCTCATTAAAAATCCCATAAATGTGGAGGTGTAAAGAAACCAAAGATAAGGGAACCCATACCATCCTGCCCTAGGTGTCAGTGGTGGGTCCCTGTTATAACAGGTACTTGTGGCCAAGAAAGAATTATTGGACCCTAAAAAGGAAGCAAGCCATTGAAGGAATTATCACTAGTCTTTACTTAATGGTGCTATTACTGGAAATGTTAATAGGATTTTAAGTTCCTTGGGTAACCTTCAATAAAAGACCAACCCTAAAGGCCTTCAATAGCCACCCTGTTGGACCCCTCTCACTCTTGAGAGCTTTTTCTGGATCCTCACTGAATAAAACTCAATCACTTTACTCACCCTCTTTTGTCCTCAAAATTCATTCTTCAACGACTGCCTGAGACAAGAACCTAGCTCTCCCGCTTCAAAAGCGGGTAACCTCTGAGAGGCATCTAGGGTTGCTGTAGGTAAAGGTGGTAGGCTTGCCTATCAGGTTTTAATTTGTTTTATTTAGTTTATCTTTTTTTAAATTTTAAATTCAATTAGCCAACATTTTGTACCGTAGTTCTTGATGCAGTTTTCAACAATTCATTCTTTAGTTTACTTTATAATGAAGATATAATGTTGTATCAGTTAGAAAATTAAAAATTTTATTTTTGCTTAAAAAAATAAAGAAAATATTAACTAACATTTCATACCTGAATTCTGGACATGGTTGGAAAAGCCTGTCAAGGAAAATTGGTTCATCTACAGTGAAATCCTCAATGCAAACATGAATAAACAGGTTTATTCTGTAGAGCTCTATCTCTCACATGAGTGATGCCAAGATTCCTCAGACACTTTTCTCCAGGGATTGTGAATAATATTTTAGCCATCATGAATGGTGATAATGGGAAAGCATTAAAGTCAACTGGAAGATGCCGCCATTCATGTCAAATGCTAGACTGGCAGGCAGGCTATGCTGCTGTTGGTCCAGCCAGGTGGGGTGGGAGTGTCAAGGCCACCGCAGGGCTGACGTTGTGCCCCAAGGGCTCACTTTTATCAAAGTCTGCTTCTAGCAAGTCACCTTTAGGTTGCCTCACTAATGGCATCCTCTTGTAAATGTCACACATAGTTAGCCTTTACTCTCCCCGCCCCCCTTTGTTAGATGGTAACATTGGGAGACAATAATGCTGGAGCTTATTGAAGAGCAAACACTAAAATACACAACTGACACTTTGATAGCACAGAGCTCAGAATATAAAACACACAACTCAAAATCTATTTCTAGGTGTTTGCAAAACGTTAGAAGAAAGCAATTTCCTTTACATTTTAGTAACTTAAAGATCAGTAATTAAACTGGGCTTTTAACTAATACAAGAACTGAGAATTCTTTCATTCTGATACAAAGAAGCAATTGTCCCAGCTTTGAATGGGACAAGAATAACCTAAGATTGGCAGGAGAGCATCAATAGAGTCTGGGTTATGTAATGAAACAAATCTGGAACCACCAAGCAGGGAGCTGGTCCTCCCAGCTGCCACCAAGGCTTTTCCTGGTTCTCTGACAGGGACAAATTATAATGCCAAAAGAGTATTGTGTAGTATGTTCAAATGTATGTAGTTATTCCTGTGTTCACAACACAAAGCAATCATTCTCAGATTATATATTCTTGTCCTTGTCATAAAGTCTTAAGTTAAAGTTAACCTCCTCAGAAGTTCTAGATTGGGTAGACCCCACCTAGCCATTTCATCAAGACTCTGCAAATCGATGGGGTCTGGGGGGCTCAGTCAGTTAAGCATCTGTCTTCAGCTCAGGTCATGACCCCAGGGCTAGAACAAGCCCCACATGGGGTTCCCTGCTCAGCGGAGGAGTCTGCTTCTCCCTCTGTCTGCTACTCCCCCTGCTTGTGTTCTCTTTCTCTCTTCTCTCTCTTTTTAACACTTAAAAAAAAAGATTCTGCAAATCGAGTAAGCAGACCTTTTATCAAAACTATGTTATTTATTTTATTTAAAAAATCGTTGTATTTTGTGTCATATAGTCTGAGGACTGCCCAGCAAGAGAGGACAAATTGGGTATTTTGAGGCTTTCAAGTGTGCTGATCCTGGCTGGTACAAGAGGAGAGACCGACTACCTGAAAGAAGTTCTTCCATTAGAGCGTGAATCCATTCTTATAGCATTCTGCAAAAAGCTCCAGAAACATCCACCTAACATCAACTGATATGCCACCGCAACCAGAAGACCTTGGCAAGGGTTGGGGTTCCAAAGAGCTGGTGACTTCACAGAGGTTATCAGCTCCCAAAGCAAATATCAGGCTTTTTTTTAATTTTTATTTTTTAGAGAGACAGACAGACAGATAATGACAGAGATAGCCAGAGAGAGCACAAGCAGGAAGGGGAGGGAGAAGCAGGCTCCGGCTGAACAGGGAGCCTGACATGGGGCTTGATCTTAGGACCCCAAGATCATGACGTGAGCCAAAAGTATATGCTTAATCAGCCTGAGCCACCCAGGTGTCCCAAATATCAGGCTTTTGAGGAAAAACATCATATAGAATGAGAAAGTCTAGACCAACTCCCTGAATTCAAAACCAGCTTCTCACTTAAGAGATGGGGCAGCTGCCTCAAGATACAGCATATGCTGAATGCTAATAGACTGGAAACTGGGTGAGAAGTAAAATTTCAAATGAAGAAATCAGGGTTCCCAACCTGGGAAAGCTGTTAATAGGAGGGCGAGATGGTGGAATTTGGCAGGGATTATTAGAGATGGCTTTACATTATCCAATATTCCACGCAGATTTTGGATATACAGTGGAAGCCATTTCTTGGTCATTTACTTCTTAATGGGTCCTAGGGAAATTGGGAATATTTCCCAAACCAGGCTTCTCTAGGAAAGAATCGAGCAGGGGTCACAATTCAGTTTGGTGGTTTATATCTGACTCAGCTAGTCGGTGCTGGTAATAGAAACTAATCAACACTCATGGTGTTTATAAAGGTAAAAGCGGGGCAGTGAAGTTGAGGTGTTATCAAAAGAACTCTAGTTACTGGCTTAGGAAGAGGCTTTTTGATTTATAAAGACCATCGTTCAGCTTTCAGATATTGATTCTCAGAACTGACTGAGCCCATCCGACTTGAGTTCCTCAAACTTAGTAAGAGAATGAAGTGTATACATCAGGTGTCTAATTAAATTTTAACAACATACATCAATTTCTTGTGACTGGAAAGACTGTGTTCCCTCTTTCTTGGTCACCCTCTTTCTTAAATGTCAAGAAAGCATAATAATATTCACTAGGGCTCAAAATAATACAAAATGGGCACAGAAGAACATGTCATCTGGTGTAGACTGTGGCAAATTGTATTCATTCTTTCTAATTTATAGTTATTTTTAATATATTTTATTATTAAGTTGCAAAATAGGTACCAGTGATGTATATGCAAATGAGAGGAATTTCTCTGCATATCGGAAATCCACTATATACCAAGAAAAAAAGGACCTGTCCTCTTTTTTTTTTCTCCTTGCCTCTTTTGTTCTCTTTTCCTGGAGAGGATGAAATTAATTTGATTAGGTAGTCTGGTACTAAATTATAATCCAATTCCACACCCAGTTTGAAGTTGAAATACTTTTAAAAATCTCTCCATCATCCAGTTATAGAAAATCTGTTGGTTTCTTCTATTAGTCATTAATTTACAAATACAGATTTCACTAGTTTAACTCCCAGAGGGCAAAACTATTTCCCTTATTCCTAAATGTTCCAGGACACCCTGATGGTGCTTGCATCCACAGGAGGCTTTTTGTGATCACTCCATGACGTAAAGGCTGAATACCAACTTTAGAATTGCCCCTTTTCTATGGCATATTTCGCTAAGCATCCCTTTATTATGGGGAGGCACTATTAACTTAAGATTTATGACTTATTTAAGAAAATCCCTGCACATATTGAATAATCACTGATTCTATAGATGGTATATAGTTGTTTATCCTGCAAATAAGCTCAGAATTAGAATGGCCATCCTTCTCCTCTGTGTTAAAGTCAGGGATTCTGGTACCTCTGCTCTCCATCCAGAGCCCAGCTTGCTGCTTCCAGCTATCACGTAACTATGTTTTTGGATCTTCAGCATTCAAGAAACACTTTGAGAATTTGTGTTTCATCATTCTCCATTACCTAGAAGCATTCCCTATGGAATGACTTCTAGTCTTAGGTGACTAGGGTGTTCCTTTTCTACAAAGTTTTCATCTGTTATGGGGAGGGAGGCTGTCCCTTCTGCTGTCCCTTCCACAGCTATGGTGAAGAGAGGCTTTCACTGATGTGAAATTCCCTGGCAACCTTGGCGAGATAAGAAGAGTCGAATTTGGGTGCCTCCCAGAAGATATGGTCCATTACTTATCCAAGCCTTCACTTGATAGTGAAATGACCTTCACTTTGGAGTTACTTATTAAGTTATAGAAGAATCCTCAAACCCATCCTGTATAGAAAAAAAAAAAATCCTTTGGGGCTTTGCAAGATTTTGCTTTTAATGTTTTATGACAATGTATTTATGTTACTTTTGGTTCAGAGAATAATTTGTGAGTTAATTGCAAGGATTTGTTAACAGCAAGAATGGAATATGGAACTATTTAAATATGAATTTTCATCCCTGCACTAAATAAACATCACAAAGTCTTTAACATTTTTTTGCTTCTACATTTTGATGTTTAACAGCAGTTTTAAAATCTGAAATACTGTTAACAATTGGATTAGAATAACAGTTTCTTAAAACCATGGATACTTGCTTACTCCATGAGCAAGAAATATCTTAGGATAGATGAACTGATACACAGTAAATTAGAAATCTTTAAATTAATACATGCAACCCAATGAAGAGGCAGATATACTTGTTATCATTTATTTATTTATTTATTAGAATTATTTTTTATAAAAATATAATATATTTTTATCCCCAGGGGTACAGGTCTATGAATCGCCACGTTTACACACTTCACAGCACTCACCATAGCACATACCCTCCCCAATGTCCATAACCCCAGCCCCCTTGTCCCAGTCCCTCTCCCCCCAGCAACTCTCAGTTTGTTTTGTGAGCTTAAGAGTCACTTATGGTTTGTCTCTCATTTTTAATATAAAGGAAAAAAATAAGTGATTTGTCTCTCATGCCCAAAAAGTCAGGGCAGCAAGCAAAAAGATGAGCTCCTATAAAGTCACTGAGACACATTACTTTTATTATAATGCAATAGGTTTCCAGGTGGTTAATATTCTCAGACTATAACAACTAGATTATCAACTTCATATTACCCATATGAGTAAAAACAATAACCTCTAACATTCAGATAGCACTTCTATGACATTTTCAGTTCTTTCATACTATCAATAGCTTCATTGTAGAGATAAATCAGGTAAGACCCCAAGATTACCTTGTCTAAATAAACTAAGTTAGCAATTATTAGACACTACTTAGTGTCTCACATATATATATATATATATATATATATATATATATATATATATTAGAATATGAATTTTGTTTTATAAAATATGTGCCTGATATTTGACTATTTAATCTTTCACTTCTGGGTTATCTGTATCATTTCTTCACATTAACAAACATTATTGAGTCTCTAATATCCCCAAGGTACGATGTTGAATTCTGAGGATATTTTAGGGAATAATACAGACCCAGTTCATTTCCTATGGATTTACATAATCTGTAGAATTTATGTTGTGGGTAGACAGTTATTAAATAAGTTTTTATTTTTATGGAATACTTCTGAGGAGTTTTATTCACACTTGCACCCTCATTATGGTATATGGTACCATATGATATGGTATACATCTCTTCACTTGTCTGTTGTGCTCTACAAGGTACTGGCAGACCCAGATATGCTGGGCGCTGATTGGATGGTAACTTCTCCGGAAAAACAAAAACAATAACAAAAACCCAGACTCATGAATTATATAGCAAATGCGGGGACAGGTCTGTAATTTATCTTCAATAGAAGAGGGTGAGGGAGGAGTGGCCAAGACAGAGTCAGAAGTAAAGATCATAGTGAATCTCCAAAGGATAGTTGTAGCCCAGAAGGTGAGCTGCCCGGCAGATACTGCCTTCACTGGGTACCTCAAGGCTTCCCTAGAGAACTCTCTGAGACAACCTACACCAGTCCAAGAGAGAAGAGTATTCCTTAATAGTGTCCATCTCCCGAATGCAACTAGGCATCAGATGAGAAATTCTTTTATAATTTCAACACAATTAGGAGGAGATAGAGGCAAATCTTATTTTTCCTGACAGAAAAATCCTCTCCTAGGTAAATATCCATCTTTGTTGAGGAAATATCTCACTAATATGATTGGAGAAAAGCCAAGACTCTCAAAAGACAAACTGGGTAACACTGGATTGTTGATAAGTTGCCTTTTATGGAAAATTTCATGGGAGAGAGGGTATGAGCAAAATGGGTGAAAGTGGTCAAAGGATGTAAAATTTCAGTTATAAAATAAGTCCTGGGGATGTAATACATGGTATGGTGACTATATTTAATAATACATGCATCGTATATTCGAAATTGCTAGGAAAGTAGGTCTTGAAAGTTCTCGTCACAAGAAATGCAATGGTAATGAGTTTAACTTATCTTGGTGGTCATTTTACAATATATACAAAGATCAAATCATCATGTTGTATGCCTGAAACTAATATGATGTTATGAGTCAATTATATTTCAATTTTAGAAAAGGAGGATGGGTCCATTTACTCTGAGTAGTTCTTTAAGTGAGGTCATTTAAGTTTGGGGTTAAATCTGAATATGTTAGGACAGTAGAAAATAATTTAGAAATGTACAGAGAAAACATCAAAAAGGAAAGACACCTATTGGCTAAAGAATCACTCTTAGAGAAAAAAGAAATCTAATGGTGATTATTAAGAAGTTTGCTATGAGGTATGGAAGTAAATTCGCTCTTTTATTTCCTCCAATTAAAATTCGGACTGCTCCTAGTGCTTCTCTGAAGTGCATTTGACTTTGGAGCACATGACCGAGTACTGAGTCTTTATTAGAGCTGGTACAGAAAAAGCTATGGGTCTTTCCTGTGGAAAACCATATATGGGTGACAATATTAATAATGATAGATGCTACTTAGATATTACTATGCCTTAATGTTTTATGTTATATTACCTTACTGAATTTAATCTTGACCCTGACTATATGATTTAGTGTGTAGTTATGCTTTTAATTGCCTTGGCCTTTAATTGACACTTATTACTACCTCTCATCTTCCATTAGCGAAACTTAGTTATAGGTTAACACCAGATGTACAGGGAACTGGGAAATGCTGGCCCCGCCTACAAAGCCTCTTCCCAGCAATAGCCCTATGGTTTGAAAGAGCACACGTTTGATTGGCAGCCAGCCACATGGGCCGCATCAACAGGTAGATGCTCTCACGTAGCAGAGATGGTTGAGAGATTTCCTCAATGCCACACAAATAGAAGTGGAAGAGCGCACTCTATGTCAAATATTTTTGTAGATGCTTAATGCATCTGTTTTCCAGTTAAATTTAAGACAAAGTTTCTGTAAGTGAAATGAGTTAGATGAAGTAAAGTTAAGCAGGCTGCCCAACTACCAGAATTAAAAGACAACAGAAAACCTTTAAAAGGAATAACCTTTTTATGTATCAACAAGCAATGAACTCCAGGACACACTGTTACATGAAAAAGAAACAGCAAATGAATTTGATACAATTTGTATTTTTAAAAACAATTGTCCTTATACACATGCATGAGTTCTCATACATACATAGTCTACCCCTAGGAGGATACCGGTACAGTGGTTTCCTCTGGCGAAGGGAACTGAAGGCTTGAAGAAATATTTACCTTTCCCTATGTACCCATTTAGATCTTGAAAGTTTTATAATGCCCAAATAATTACCTGTAAAAATTTTAAATTTAAGTAAAACCACAAAAAATATCAGGAGATAACATAGCCTTTTGAGAATTGCTGCTCTTTTGCCAGATGGGAGAAAACTCAGTGCTGCCCACACTCTTGGCAGCCGTTAGTAGCCTGCAAGTGTATCCTTCCTGACTCCCTTCAACTTGGAACTGTAGTGACTCCTGGCAACCTTAAGGAACATTGCCCCTGGGCCCACTGCCAATAAACAACTCTTTGACATGGTTCTGATTTCCCATTTCCTGGAAATTGAGCCATCTCAACTGACTAAGCACCAACCAAGCCCCCCCCCACCATGCCCCCACCTCAAATTTTCCACTTGTGCCTGGATCTACTCTCCCGAGACTGAAAGTCTAGCCAGCCTTTCTGGATGACTGGTTCCAGTGTAGCACACATGTAGGAAATCAGCAGAAGTAAGCCACGATGTATGGTTGGCAAATGAGAGTTGAGAACAAATCATGAAATTCCAAGTGTGAATTTCTATGATTAAGGATTTTAAAGGAAACAGGAATCACTTTGTTTCCAATTCATGTTTATTAAGCAAATTATTAGTGATTTTTATGCCAGCTTATGTAGTTAAGTCATGCTTTCCCAGGGCTAGAATTGATTTTCACAAGCTTGAAAGCAGGTACAAAAAACTTAAAAATAACCTTGAATGGTAATGATCACTGCTTTATATGATCAAGGAGGCATATCTTTGGGCCAGAAAGCCCCTTTCCTACTTGGCGAAGTCCTAATTATCACTGCTCACACAAAGAGTTGATGCATTAGTTGAATTTTGTAGATTTCAGTGTTTAAAGTTGTTCACTAAAGTTTAGAAAAATGCTAAAAATTATCTTGCAGTCCAAGATGGTTGCACAGACAGCAAATGTTGTTCCAGTGATACATAAAATATTGTTCAAATCCTTTTGCCTTACATTTGAGTCTCTTTCTCTCTCTCTCTTGTTTTAGGGAGAGAATGCAACTAAACAAATTAGAAATTCATCCTTAATCCTAATGGCTAAATCTCCCTTTAAAATTATATAAGCAAGTGTTGTCTCCACTAGAAGTTAAAATAGTTTGAACTACAAAGGAAAAACAAAACTTGTAACTGAAAAAACTTTAAAGCATAGGCTATATTAAGAAAAGTTATACCACATTCCTCAACTAGAACATGATGCCTTGTTTGAAATGCAAATGGAGAACATATTATTTGGACTTTCTGTACATTCTCAAATTTTTCATGGTGCTTGTATGGTGTGTATTACATACATTCTTTAATTCCATTATATATTCACTCATGTCAGACAAAAAATTTTAAGACTATTGATTTTAAATGTATTTGGACAGTTAAAAAAATGTCAGTATACAATGTTTGTTCTTCAGTCTAAAAGTGGGTATTTAAAAGTGGATATCTCAGGTCAAAGACCAACTTTTCAAATCAAATAAAAGAGCCAGCAATTATGTCCTTGCATTTAGATATGAGTGTGAAGATGAATTCTAGCTGCTTTCCTAATAGTTTTTTGGTTGGTTAGTTGGTTGATTGTGTTTTTTTGTTTTGTTTTGTTTTAGTTTTTGTTTTCATTTTTTGTTTTTTTATTTAAAAGCATTCTCTTCCATGCCCCACAAACCTTTAAAACTGAAATGTGCTCCCTGGTGCTTTCCATTTACTAGATTCTGCTACTGATCAAACAAACTGAGAACAATTTACTTCTATTGAAAAGGTCATTTCATGATATTTTGGTTCGCCAATGCTTTTAATCTTATTATAAATTACAGTACATCCCAACATTAGCTAATGGATTTATGTCTGTCAAAGAACCACAGCAAAAGCAAATTTCATCTCTGGTAGAGAAGGATCCACGTGGTAACATTTTGCCTTTAACTCTTCAAAATCCTGTCATACCAGCATCTGTTTTTCCCCTCATCTCTGTCTTCATCCCTCCTTAAATTTCTTTGCAAGTTCCTTCTCTATCTTACCTCTGAATAGTGGAGCTCCTTGGAGTCATGAGGTGGACCCCTCTTTCTTTTCTCTTTCCTCCTAAATTTTCTCAGGCAGTCCTACAGTTTACATGCTATCTGTGTGCAGATGAACCTACATTTACAGAGCTCTCTAGTAGCTGTGAACTTTCTCATGTCTGGGGCAGAGACCCAAAGACTGAGAGCAATGCAAGGACCTCCACATCCCAGAGAAGAGGCTGACCTCACATTGGGAGGTCATGCTGACTGGGAAACCAGCACCAGCAGCATTAGCCTCCTGCCTGCCTTCAGAATATAAAGGGAAGGCAGCAGATCCCCTGGAAGGTTGCAGGAGTCAATAGCACGGATTTCCTGACAGGAAATTGTCAATGTACTGTGCATGCCCTCCCATGTTCTCCACCCAGCCTTGAAGGAGGGGAAAACACACCTCTCATCCCCCCACCCCAATAAGTTTAGTTAACATCCATCTTCTCATATAAACAGGAACGTACGAAGGAAGGGAAGTAGGAGACTGGTGTGTATGTTGTAGAATGTTGTGTGCGGTTTAGGCCTCTACCCACAACATGATAGTTGCATCATTTCTCCTCCTCCCCTCTAATTGTGCCATTCAAAAGTGTCTCCGGCTATTGGCCAATGTCCCTGGGGTCAAAATGTCCCCCACTTGAGACCCTGCCATACTTTATTTATACCAGTTATTCTGTCCTGTCTTCCAAGTCCTGCAGAGATTCAGAACAATCACAAGCCTCTAGGAACATTGAGGGCATATACCACCGTGTTCCTCAGAGAGCAACTATAGGACAGCTTGGGGGAGAACAGAGATTTTAAAATGGATGAGTACTGGAACTTTAATAGTTTGGGAATCATACTAGATTTTTGGTTTTCTGATACTGAGATGAAAAAACATGAGTTTTCCTCATTCGAGGGGAAAGAAAGAGCAAGTCAGCAGAAAGGAGTTAAAAAGACAGGCTAGGGAAAGTAAACAAAGCTGCTTTCTGCTTTCAACTTATTGGCTTCAGATTCTTCCAGTTTTGTATTATCCAAAGGTGAAAGCCTCCAAGGATTAAATACCTAGGATTAAATACTCAGCTGAACACATGACATCTGTATTTAGATGCTTTCTAAGCATCTATAATTTAGCAGATCCAAAACTTGATTGAAGCCCCTTGGAAGTGGAATTGGACTCTTCCTCCAGCATTTTCCATCTCTTTACAAACCTTATCACCCATCCACTCGCCCAACCCAGAAAACCAGGAGGGAAGCCTCCTTCTTTCTGCTAGATCATCTAAATTTTTGCAAGTCCTGTTGATTCTATCAGCAAATGCATAACACATCCATTCTCATTGACCAATAGCTCTTGTTATAACTCTTGTCCATGGCATAGTCATCCTTCCCTGGACCACACAAAGATAACCCTCTATCCGATCTCCCCAGATCTATGGCGGTCCTCTCTCAGTCTATCAATGCAGGATTCACAGTGATTAACTTTGTAGCCATTTTATTAAAGTGCCTCAACTCCCATGGTATTAACCTAAAGCAGGCTTTTCTTTTTCTTTTTCTTTACTGGTTCCCTCTAGGTAGCATCTTCCTGGGCAAGGTCTTACCCCAATTCCCTAACTTTCCACTCACTTGTGATCAGTTGGCCATTCAGTTTCTAAGACTCGGACCTATTTACCTGAACACTTTATTTTTTTAATTTTATTTATTTTTAAAGATTTTATTTATTGATTTGACAGAGAGAAAATGAGAGATCTTTCCGCATGCGGCGGGTTATTGTTTGCTTGTCTTGTTTTGTTTTGTTGTAATTTACGTGTGAATAGCACAGTGCTACAAAAAACATGTTGATGACAGAATAAATACAGAAATCGAGAGTAAGCCCTTAGAATCGGGAGCAATTCGACTTCCAGACATGTGATCAGTGAACTCATCTTGCTGAAAAGGAAGAGGTCAGTTTGGATTTTTTTTTTTTTTCATTTTCCTAATGATTCATTCTTATGTTTTTCTTAAAAGTATCCATCTGTGATGGAGTGGAAAAGAAAGAAAGAGGAAAGTGAGCACACGAGAGAGGAGGGAAAGGAGGAAGAGAACAGAGGGAGAAGAAAAGAAGGAGGAGAGAAATGGAGAGAGAAAGCTGGATCTTTTGCACAAGTAGTTTAAGAATTACGGCACCAGGGGCACCTGGATGGCTCAGTCACTTAAGTGTCCAAATCATGGGTTCAGCTCAGGTCATGATCTCAGGATTGTGAAATTGAGCCCCAAGTCAGGCTCTGCACTGGGGGAGAAACCTGTTTGAGATTCTCTCTCTCTCCTTCTCCCTCTGCAACACCCCCCCAAAAAACCAAGAACAACAAAATAAAACACCCCAAATCCAAAAAACTAAAAATAATCCAAATGTCTAACGATAGTAAAATAAGTAAGTGAATCAGGGTTTAGTCGTAAAAAAATTAAAACATTTGAAAAAAAAAATAAAAGAATTACTGCATCCGTGTGTATTCTATGTTCTTGGAAAACTGCCTAAAGTTCCTTACATAACGGATAAGGATGGAGGATAAAATACATATATAATTATAAATTATATAATTTTATATTTATTATTTATTATAAAGTATAATAGATATTATAAATATTTATAAATAAATATTATAAATTTTTAATAAATTTATTATGCATATAAATATTATATATAAATTTATTATAAATGCATATATAATCACTTAATTCCACAAGTTTGATTCTCTTCACTGATAGCTCATCCTCCCTCCCACTGATGTTCTCTTTCCCACCCCAACCAACTCGATGCACCTACTCTCCTCCCCACCTACCTGGCCAATTTCCTCATCACCATACTGCCAAGCATCACAACTCTCTTCAATTATATTCCTTGAGATGCTGTTTCAACTAAAATGAATATACATTATAGCTCCTAAGTGAAAATGCTCTCATGTCCCATAATGGATCATGATCCTCAAGACATTTTTTATGCCCTATTGACTTGTGCCTAAATTTCCTTCCAGTTTATGGAACCGCATTCCCACCTTTTCATTTGGAACATTTCACAGATTATGGAAGACCTCTTTCTTTAAAAAATTGTTTATCATGATTAGTGAATCAGTTTGCATTAGAAACCCAAGCACCGAGACACAAGGAGTAAGATGTTTACGCAGTGGTGCCGTTACACATTTTTCTGCATGCAATCTTTTGGAAACCCTCCGAATCAAACAATAAAGATAAGGAGATTAAAATCAGCCAGGTTTATCTCAGTTTGATTATAACGGTTCAATATACACCAACAGGAAAATATTTCGTTAAGGATCCACTGAAGAGCTGCCTTTTCTCCATCACATTTGGCTTTCCACCGATGTTAATTTGGGGCTAGTTTTCTCTCCACCTGGAGAAAATAGGCCAATTTATTTGTTTACAAGATAATAAAACAAAATCTAGAAATATTTCTGCCCTTATATTTGGGTTTCCCATCCACTTGGTTAAAGATTTGGTTAAAACAAAAGCATAGAAATAGAAAATGTGTTCGGGTTTCTATAACTTAATTTAAAAAAATACATTACAGTGAAATTATGAGTACTTAATACACATGGAAGGTTCTAGAAATCAGAGAAGATACAGGCAAAAAGGAGTACAACAGGGAAGATAAGAGCAAAGAGAGATTGTATGGGCCCCTGGGTGGCTCAGTTGGATAAGCAACTGCCTTTGGCTCAGGTCATGATCTCAGAGTCCTGGGACTGAGTCTGGCATCAGGATCCCAGCTCCAGGGAGAGTCTGCTTCTCTATCTGACCTCTTCCCTTCTCATGCTCTCTCTCTCAAATAAATGAATAAAATCTTTACAAAATAATTTAAAAAAGAGAGATTGGGGATGACTGAGTGGCTCAGTTGGTTGGGCCACTGCCTTTGGCTTGGATCATGATCCTGGGGTCCTGGGATCAAGTCCCATATCGGGCTTCCCCTGCCTTACAGAGAGCCTACTTCTCCCCCTCCCTCTGCCTCTCCCCCTGCTTGTGCTCTCTCTCTTTCTCTCTGTCAAACAAATAAATACAATCTTTTTAAAAAGAGAGAGAGAGAGAGATGGTATGTGTGTATGTGTGCAGGAGGAGGAAGAGATGAGGGGAGAAATTGAGAAGCGGGGGGAGGAGGACGAAGGCTACAGAGAAACAACTCACAGAAATTTTCTTTCAAAAGATTTAAAGAGATTAAAACATTTATCATTTCCTCATCTTCCAATTTTGAAATATTTTTAATTTTCTCCACTCCCCCTTACTCCTTAACATTTATCTCCTGAAAAGGCCTTGTTAAAGGAAAATGAAAGCAAGCTGTTCAGTCTCACTGTTCTAATAGCAGCATTCTGGATTTCACTAGCAAATAACTAATATATAAACTTTCTGAACCTTTCCATCCCCTCTGCTATGCTCACTTTCTATCTCCTTGGAATCCTTTCTCTCCTTCTCCTCCCCATGCCCTATAATCCCGAAAGAAAAGGAAGGAAGACCACCAAATTTGCAGTGTGAATTCCTACTGAATGTGCTTTCCCTAATATTTGTTTTGCTCTAAACCTCAGGACCTTTGCATAATCCTGGGGGACTGTTCAGAGTTTAGCAGGAGAGACTGGTGGCATAGGAATTTAAAGTTGGATTTATTTAAATTAATTTCAGGTAAATAAATGTGACATTTCTTGTACGTGAAACTCGTATCCATTTTACAAGTATTGTGGATATAAAGAGATTCACATAATAAAAGAAATATATAATCGTATGAATAAGCATATGTTTATATCACAATCATAAACATTTCATGTGGATTGCGTGTGGAAGTTAGGAACTTTCAAAGAGATGTCTGTCTTCCCTTTAAGTGCCATGACCATCACTCATGGTTAGAAATTCTTCCTGAACTAGTATGCTTGCAGAATTCTTCTTCTTTTTTTTTTTTTTTAAGATTTTATTTATTTATTGGACAGACAGAGATCACAAGTAGGCAGAGAGGGAGGAAGAGAGAGGCAGAGAGAGGAGGAAGCAGGCTTCCTGCTGAGCCAAAAGCCCCATTCAAGGCTTGATGCCAGGACCCTGGGATCATGACCTGAGCCGAAGGCAGAGGCTTTAACCCACTGAGCCACCCACGCGGCCCTGTTTGCAGAATTCTAATACCTGTGCTCTTAATGGTCCACCTAATTAGAAACTGAGAAAAATTCTTTGCTTTGAGCTCTCTGACCTGACACGTCATGCAATTTTATCCGAAATATTTGTTACCTTGATTCTCAGAGGTACACTACAAGCCTGTACCATATTGCAAGATCCAAGTTATTCGCATCCCAGCAACTGTGAATTTACAGGGTCATGGCTAGATTTCAACATGTGCTTTCTCAAATTCTTTATTCCCCTTATTTAGTAACATGTGTGTGTGTGTGAGAGAGAGAGAGAGAGAGAGAGATTGGGGGATAGTTCTATTTGTTTTTCTATAATATCATCATTTATCATTTTTTTTTTCATTTATCATTTTTAAACACTCTTTCCTGTGTTACTGACCCCTCCATTCCAGGAATGTATTGCCTCTCCTGTCCATGCTGGAGCAGAGCAACACAGAAATTTAGCCAGCAGTTCACTTGGTAGTCTGATAGACTCTCATAAATGCCTTGTTTATAGCATAAGAATATAAACGTGTATTTACATACATCTCTGGAAAAATATCCTTCCCAAATGTGATGGCTATTATTTTGTCCTTAACTCATAGTTATCTATAAAAATAAATTGAGGCCAATAGAGGCCAAGAAAGAATTTTATGTGTTTGAATCATTTCTTCTGCTGCTGTAAACATTATATTAAATTTATATGCTAATTATGGCAATAATGGCCCTTTGGATGATTCTATATTATAAGCATCAACTGAAATGAGGTCCCCAGTTGTCACTGAGAAAATCAAAAGGATCTTAGTTTGAGGAGTAAATATGTGATTATAGTGATTATGTGTGAATTGTGATTATATTCTTCAATAAAGAAAACATGCTGAGATTTACAGCTTTCCTCTGAGAATCAATCAATGAATTAACACATATTGAACACCCACAGGGTCCCTGGAGCAAAACAAACAAATTACTTCATCAACTTGCCAAACCTCAGCTAGTGGACTGAGCCACAATGAACCAGCTGAGCATAGCCCCAAGCAGAACCATTAGGCAGACGGCATTTATTTTCGTCACGGATAGTATCTGCATCGTGCATTCTAGAGAAGTTTGAGCTAGAAGTATGAAACGCATTCTGTTCCCAGCTCCAACACCTGCTAGCTCTATAATATCCAAGATGCTTCACTTCTCTGAGTTTTCATTTCCTAACTATAAATGGAAAATCACTGCCCTGTCTTAAGGAGAGTTTCAAGGAAACAAGAAATGGGAAATTACTTTGAAAATTATTAAACCCTCACCAACCCTAAAATATTATTTCTCTACTACATTTTTTTTCCCTCAAGACTTCCCCAAGGGGTTGTTTTATCTCATGATGTCTAATTCCTCTCTTCCTTTTTCTTCTAAATCCTCTCTCTAATGACCTCTATATTGCTAAATTGAAACAATGGCCAAGTCTCAGTTTTCAGCTTACTTAAGCTATCAACAGTATTGGAAACAACTCATAGATGAGTCAATCTTCCTAGGAACATTCTCTTCATTTGTCCCATTTGGCATCCAGGACATACATTCTTGCTTTTCTTCCTGAATCACTGGCTGTATTTTCTCTGTTGTTCTTCCTCTTCTCCCTAACTTTTATCCTGAGACTACCTAAAAGCTTAAGTTCTCAGACCTTTTTTCTTCTCTATCCTCTTTTCTTCTCTGCTCTCTACAATCATCTAGTACCATGCCTTGAAAATATCATCTCTATTCTGACAATTCCCACAGTAGTCCTGACCTCTGTTGCAAATTCTGGATTTTTATATTCTACTTCTAGCTCCACTGGGATATCTCATAAAAAAAAAAAATTTTTTTTTTTTTTTTTGAGAGGGAGAGAGAGAGTCTAAGTGAAAAGAGGGGGTGCAAAGACAAAGAGAAAGAATCCTAAACAGGCTCCAAACTCAGGACTGAGCCCTATGTGGGGCTGGGTCTCAGGACCCTGAGATCATGACCTGAGATGAAATCAAGAGTCAGATGCTTAACAGACTGAGCCACCCAGGGGCCCCTCTCATAAAATTTTTAATAAAAATGAGTTCAGTGACTAACTGACATATCTCCTTCCCCACATCTATGCCACCCACAGTCTTTGCTATTTCAGTTAATGACAACTCCAACTTTCTATTTGCATTAAGCAAAATTCTAGCCTTGAATTCTCTTTTTCTTATGCTCCATCACCTATTACCCCGTTCTATACCCATAGCAAATCCTGTTGGTACTTACAATCTATCCACTGATCGTGTCCATTTTTTCTTTCTTTCTTTCTTTCAAAATCTTATTTCCTTATTTAGAGACAGGGAGAGGAAGGGGGGTGCAGAGGCAGAGACTGAATCCCAAATAGAGATCATGACCTGAGCCGAAATCAAGTCCCTTAACCCACTCAGCCAGTCCTTTAACCCACTAAGCCACCCAGATGCACCTCATCACCTCCATTTTCTGTTTAATCACTATCACTCTGGTCTACACCACTGCCATCTCTCATCATAGATTATTGCCCTAGCCTCCTAAGCATTCTCCCTGGCCCACTGAAATTTGTTCTAAATAAAGCAGTCAAAGCAATCTGCTTAAAACTTACCTCGGATCATGTCACTCCTTTGTCAACACTCTCTAATGGTTTCTCATCTAATGAGGGTAAAATCCAAGACCCTTACAGTGAACTACCAAGTCTTACAGAATCTTTCACACACACACACACACACACACACACCCACCACCCTTGGAATACATCAATACCGAAACATATAAATACCTCTTTCTTCAAGGAACAAACATTCTAAAGGAAAAGATAGGCAATAAAAAATTAGTAATTACTCAAGATATTAAGTGATTGGCAATATAGTAAAAAAAAAAAAAACAAAAACAAAAAAACCATGGAAGAGGAAAAGGGAATCAGGAGTAGGGTAGTTGGCAGTTACAAAGAGCTAAGGACTATTTCAGTGAGAAAGTGAATTTTGAGTAAAAGACTTGAAATAGCTAAAGAAGCAAGTCATGTCCATATTGGAAATAGGATCCCAAGCAATGAGAGCAGTGCCTGACACAAAATGGGCCGAGAATGAAATTTTTTTAGATTATTTACTTACTTATTTATTTGACAGAGAGAAAGAGAGACCACAAGTAGGCAGAGAGTCAGGCAGAGAGGGAGTGGGGGGAGAAGCCTCTCTGCTGAGCAGAGAGCCTGATGTGGGTCTCGATCCCAGGACCCTGAGATCACGACCTGGGTTGAAGGCAGAGGCTTAACCCACTGAGCCCCCAGGTACCCAGAGAATGAATTTTTAAATGAATTTTAAATGAATGCATTTTTAAAATGAATGAATAAATAAATGGGTATTGTTATTACTGAACCTATATATAAAATCAGGACTAATAATTTCTCATTCTAGGAAAAAGACATTTTAAAAGAGTAGAAACATTTTTTTTTAATCATAGATTATTTTACTCTAATTGGAAAGTAAGTTTTGATTATTGGTGCCTCGATTTATTTATTATGTTGAATGCAGCTAGCATATCAATTTGTAACAACCTGAGGACTCAAACAAAACATAAATTTATACACATTTGCTAGCTCTTTTCCATGGCCTTCTACTAGTGCTCAGGCCAAAAGCTCGGGGAAGAGAAGAAACTGAAGAACCTCCCTGCTGACTTCACCTCCCTCCCTCATTCTCCCCCTCTTCCCTTAATGGTACAGTTACACAAGAAGTAAATGGTTGCTTCTGGGATCAATCACAGATCGCCCCTTCCCTGGAATCTTCTCTCCTATGAAAAAAAAAGAGCTAAGTCTCTGGGGCAGATAGAAAACCATTTCATGCCTGACACAAGAAGATCCTTGAATTCTTATGTAATGGCTTTAATATTGTTATGTTTAAATAAAGCAAAAGTCATGTTTCTAGAAAGCTTACATGCTAATATCCTTTTCATAAAAATTACTTTGCTCTTTTGAAATGTATGGATAATTTTTTTTTGGTCTTATCAAAGTAGCAAGATGTCAGACGATTTTGTTTCAACACTTCAGCAACGGCATCCAGACATTATCATGATGGCCATTTTTGAATATTGAGCAGAGAGATGGAAGCTTTAAGAAAGAATCAGATAAAACTGCTAGAATCTTTTTAAAAAATCATAATGTCAGACGTGAAGAATTTCTTTTGTTTACCCATCAATAGGGCTCAGTTTGTTAAGCAACCAGCTCTTGTTTCAGGCTCAAACCATGATCTCAGGTTCTGAAGTGGAAAACTGCATGGGGCCCCACGTCCAGCTTAGATTCTCTCTTGCCCACTCCCTTTACCCCTCCCCTTCTAAAATTAATTCATTAATTAACAATTAATTAAAACTAAAACACAAAGAGAAAATAGAGTGAAAGGGAAGAAAGCAACAGAAAGGAGATGCAAGAATTGTGAGGCAACATCAAAGAGCCAACATATATAAAATGGGAGTTCTAGAATGAGAAGAGAGATAGGACAGAGAAGAAAAAAAGGTAGAGAGATAATTGCTTAGAATCTACCAAAAATTATGAAAGAGAACAGACTGTAGACTCAAGCTCAGAAAATGTCGGTAATAATCTTTTTTTTAAGCACACACACAGATACAAACTAGAATAAAGTAAATAGCCAAACTGCTGAAAACCAAATTAAACAGCTTAATTTTAAACATAGCCAGAGAAGGGTAAAAATTACTTATACGAACAAAGATAAAAATTACGGCAGGACTCAGGGATCCTGAGTGGCACAGTTGGTTATGTGTCCAGCTCTTTGTTTTAGCAGAGGTCCGATCTCAGTGTCATGAGATAGAGCTCGGCAACAGGCTCTGCACTTAGCATACAGTCTGCTTGAGACTCCCTCTCCGTCTCCCTCTGCTTTACCTGCTCATGCTCTCTCTCTTTCTAAAATAAATTAATGAATTTAAAAAAAGAATTATAGCACGACTCTCACAAGAAGCTATCTTATAATATTAAAACTACACGATTCTATACTATACTATATGAAGAACACAGAGAAGTGACCTATTTAAATACTGTCAACTCAGAAATCTATATCCAGCTAAAATATAAAATAAAATAAAATAAAACAAATCTCAAAAGGTGACATGAACATGTTCTTAGAAAAAAAAAAAAAAACCTGAGAAAATTCATTACCAGAAGAACTGTGTTCAAAACAAAACAAAACAGAATGCTCATAGTAGATCTTTAAGGCATAAAGACTACAAGACCAGATCAAAACTTAAATCTACACAAAGAAATGAAGAGTGTAGGAAATGGTAAACATGAGGACCACTAAAACAGATACTTTAATTGCTTTTTCAATTATCTTAATAAGTAACTGAATGTATAAAGTAAAAACATGAACAATGTAGTATGGGATTGAAAATGCATATAAAACTAAATTGTTCAGCCAATTATTCTGTTCACTGTAATTGGATGGACAGCAATAACACAAAGGATGCAGGAAGAAAGTGGAAGTACACTGCTGTGTACTTACACCATTTAAATGAAATGGTATAATATTATTTCAAGGTATATCATAGTAATTTAATGGTACCTTTTTAAATGTATAGATCAGACACATACCCACACACATACCCCCCCCACACACACAATAAGCCAATAGTGAGGATAAAATGAAACCAGTTTAAAAAGCATTCAGATAATCCAAAAGAGGGCAAAAAAGAAAAATGGAAAGGAACAGATGGTTCAAATAAAACGTAACTTGTAAGATTGTAAATATAAACACAATATATTAAAAAGCACATCAAATGCAAATGGTCAAAAAAAAAAAAAACCAAGTCAAAAAACAAAACAAAACAAAAAACCCAAGTCAAATGACTATGATGGATAGATTAGTTAGAAGATTCCAACTACTGGCTATCTATAAGAAATTTAACTGAATTATAAAGGCATTCAGAGATGAGAAGTTAAAAGGGTAGGAAAGGATATAGTATGGAAACATTAATCAAAGAAAGCTGGAGTCCTTATGTTGTGTCAGATGAAGTAGATTTCCAAACACAGAATAGTGCCAGAGTGAAAGAGGATATTATATAATAATAAAATAGTTAGTTCAACAGTTAGACTTAACAATTCTGTGTATATGAGTTAAACCATACAGTTTCAAAATGCATGAAGCAAAACCTGATAGAATTACAAAGAGAAATAGAAAAATTCATAACCGAAAATGTCAACACTCCTGTTTTAGTAACATTCTATATGAATAAGTAGACAATAATTCAGCAATGACATAAAAACCAGAATAACACCATCAACAACTTGACATAATATTTATAGACCACTCTCCCCAACATCACCTCAATACATATTATTTGCAAATACACATAAAACTCTTACCAAGAACAACCATGTTCTGAGGCATACAATAAACATGAACACAGTTAAGGTAATTAAATGAGACTATTTTACCTGACATATGTTATCTGACTACATAGAATTAACATAGAAATCAGTAACAGAAAGAAACCTGAAAATGCCCAAATATGTGGAACTAAATAATACACTTTTAACCAACCCACTGGTCAAAGAGAAAGAAGCAATGGAATTTTAAAAACATTTTTCAGTGAATGAAAATGAAAACACAACTTATGAGACCTTCCTAGAGCAGTGCTTAAGCAGAAATTTATATAATAATAAATGCCTATTTTTGAAAGAACAGTGTAACATTTTAAGAGATAAGAAAGAAAGAAGAGAATATTAAACCCAAAGCAAAAAGACAGAAGGATGTAATAAAAATAAGAGTGAAACTCAATGGCATTTTTTAAAAAGATTTTATTTATTTATTTGACAGAGAAATCACAAGTAGGCAGAGAGAGGGAGGAGGAAATACGCTCCCTGCCAAGCAGAGAGCCCAATGCAGGACTCGATCCCAGGACCCTGAGATCATGACCTGAGCCGAAGGCAGAGGCTTAACCGAACTGAGCCAGCCACCCAGGCACCCTCAATGACATTTTAAAAAGAAAAATAATAGAACTAAAACTTGATTCTTGGAAGAAAAATAATTAAAAGTATACCAAGGTTTCCCAAGACCACCACCAGGTAGTAATAGTGAGCTGTACCACCCGCTACGACACCTTGATTCCTGGACCCATGAATCCCAGCTATTTGAGAAGTAACACTATCTATGGAATGTTGATTTCAGAGCACAGACACCCACTGCAGAGCTGTATCCCAGACCTGCAAGGTATTGTCACATAGCTGACATAATAAATGAGTCTTCAAAAGATCATTCCACATTCTATCAAGATGGCTGCTTCAGGATGGTGAGGAATATGGTAAGACCAGTGAATTCTATAAGCATGGGCCCATGGTAGCACTTCTTTCTCTCTGAAGTGAGTTACTGAGTCAGAAGCAATGCTGTGTGGAATACTATGATCGTGAAGAAGGCATTCACTAAGTCCATGAGTGGTAGTTTTGGCAGAAGCATCATGTGCAGGGAAGGCAAATCCACATCTAGGGTAAATGACTATTCCAATAAGAAAGGAATGCTATCACTTCCATGATGGAAGCAGTCTAATGTAAGTAACCTGCCACCAGTAGCTGGCTTGCCACCCTGAGGAACTGTGTCATATTGGCAGTTGTGTTGGGCTCTACTGTTGGCAGACTGGACACTCAGTGGTAGCTATGGCCAGGACTTGATAAGCCCATGCAAAGACTCTATCCCTGCTACTTTGTTCAAAAGCTCACTGGTTGATGGCATGTGGGGTGGTGTTGGGAAAAGAAGCTGACTGGTATTCACAAAACAGATCAATCTGTCCCTTTGATTATTAAAATCCTTCTCCACTGAGGTCACCTTTTGATGAACATTCGCATGGAACACAAGTCTCTTCACATTTCTTGCCCATTCAGAGAGGTCTAGCCACATACCTCTTCTTCAAATTCCTTTGTTACCAGTTTTCCAGTCATGTTGCTTCCAAGTCCCTCACCATCCAGCCAACTTATTGGCCACAACTTAAAACTTACCATATAACTGCACATCTGGCCATTTTTCCTTCCAAGCAAAGTGAATAAGTAGGTGTACTGCTTAAAAATCTGCCCACTGGAGAGATTTCTCTTTGGGGATGTCCCAGAGAGAAAATTTAGAGCTGGCATGTCATGTGGGAGCACCTGTAAGCCAGACTGAAGTTTTGTCTTCCTCTGTCATCTGGTAGTAAGGACTGCCCTGTGGAGCTGCAAGTGCAGGCTGGGAGAGAAAAGGCAACATGGCAAGAGTAGTGACCATAGGCATTTGAGCCACACTTCTCAATGTGACTTACTTGAGCCTTTAGAACCTACTCAGCCCCAATCACATATTCACCACTTTCCTTTGATGATGGAGCATAACTCTGCAGCCAACTTTATGACTTGGTGGGTCAAATACTACCCAGTTTATGAAAGACAGTTCAGGTTACACTATAACTTGGTGGATTATAGTCAAATGTGATTTGTTTGCTGAAAATTAAAAAAATATATATATGGATGGAAGAAGTTAGTGATCTACTCAAATAGAGAGGTGTTCAAGGAGTCAAGGACTCCATATTGTTAAAATGTTTATTCTCCTCAAATTGTGATAGGAATTTAATGCAATCAAATCCAAATCTAAGCAGATCCAAAAATCTATTTGGGAAAGCAAAGAAGTTAGAACACTTTAAATAACATTTGAAATGGAATGTATTTGAAGAACCCCTGCTAATTAATTTCAAGGCTTAATGTAAAAATATGTAGTAATAAAGACAGAATGGTATTGTTCAAAGGACAGATGTATGGAAAAATGGATCAGAATTAGAAAGCCCAGAATATACCCACACAATGTGTTCGATTGATTTTCAGCAAGTGTCAAGATAATTGAACAAATGTCACTGAATCACCTGAAAATACAATGCAAAAAATCAACTATGATCCTCATATTGAATATAAAAACAATTTTGAAAAGGATCATGGATAGAAATGTGGAACTTGAAAGTATAAAATTTCTAGAAATAAATACAGAAGAAAATGTTTATAACCGGGCTTTAGGCAATGTTTTCTTAGAACATGAAAGGCCAAACCATTTAAAAATCTCATCAAAAGCAAGAACTCCTCTGTTATAGACACTGTTAATACAATGAAAATACAAGCCACACCATGGGAGAAAGTATTCTCAAACACCTATCTGAAAGAGGACTTAAAGTTCAGTAATAAGAAACAATCTCTCTGCCACCCCCATCCAAACAGGCAAAAGATTTGAACAAATTCTTCATCAAAAAATAGATATATCAAATGAGATGTGAAAAGATGGTCATTAGTCCTTAGGAAAATAAAAGTTAAAACCTAGTGAGACATTTTTTCATGTCCACCGGAAATGCTAAAATTAAACAATAGATAATACCATGTGTTAACAAAATTATGGAGCAACTGAAACTCTTATACATTCTGATATTGAGTGCACATCTGTACAACCATGCCAGGAACTCTTCAGTTTTGACTACTAATGCTAAGGTCACATGTATCTCCTGACACAGCAACGGTATTCTTGGCTTACATACCTGAAAACAATAAATGGTTATATTGACTAAAACCATGAACAGAAATGTTCAGAGCAATATTTATTCATAAAAGCCAAACTAGAATTATAATAGCATTAAATAAGGGATTTCCGGGGCATGATGGGAGAGGAGTCTGAGAACTAAATACCATCAGGTCCCAGGAATTAAGCTAGATAGTTATCATACTATTCTGAACACCTAAAAATTCAACAGGAAATTGAAGAGAAGAAGAGCAGCAATTCTAGGAACAGAAAAGCAACCACTTTCTGGAAGGTAGGACATGTGGAGAAGTGAATCCGAGGTGATATATGGGAAGATAGACCACTGGGGGAGGTTTCAGCTCCTGGAAAGTGGTAGAGCAGTGGAACACAAAATCGGAATTTTTAGAAATCTGCTCCACTGAGGGTTGTTGCTCAGAGGCTAAGCAGGGGGATGGAGCCTTCATGGGGACAGGGTGGCTTCAGGTGCCTCAGGGTTATAGAAAGACCAGGGGTGTGTGAGTGCAGCAGAGCTCCCATATATTGGAGGGAGAATCCAGCTGCAGAAACAGAGCCAAGGAGTGAGCTCTCAGCTTGGGGTTACCATAAACTGTGATCCAAGACACAGTTAGGCCACTGCCCTACCAGCAGGGACCCTCAAGTGGCAGATCCAGGGAGACTCACCTTCTTCTGGGAGGAGTGGCACAGGAGCGGTACTGGAATCTGCTGGGTTTGGAGACTCCAAACAGGGCCTTGCGCCAGAGATAGAAACCTCAGTCACAGGTCTGGTGAGCTCAGAGCAAAGCTGGAGACCAGGGAGACAGGAGGGATTGACTGCTTTTCTCTGAGGGTGCACTGAGGAGTGCAGCCCCGAGCTCTAGGTTGCTATGGGCTGGAGATTGGGAGGCCACCATCTTTATCCTCTGCCTCCAAAGTGATAAGGAAAGCATTCAGGAAACAAAAGCTCCTGAGAGTGAGCCAAAGCAGATTACTTAGCCTAGGCCCTGGCAAGGGCAGTGAAATTCTACCTGGAGCAAAGATGTTTGAGAATCACTGCAACAGGCCCCTCCTGGAGAAGATCAGCAAGAATATCCAGCCAAGATCAACTCACAAATCAATGAGAACTATGGAACTCCAGAGCTAGGGGAAAGCAACACATGGAATTCATGGCTTTTTCCCCATGATTCATTAGTCTTTCAAAGTTAAATTATTTTTATTTTATTTTCTTCTTATTCTTTTTTTAATTTTTCCTCTTTCCTGTTTTAACCATTTTTAACTCTTTTATCTTAAAAATACATTAAAAAAATTTTTTTTTAATTTTCATTGTCATAGTCATATTCTATCCCTTCATTGTATTTAACCTTATTTTTCGTATACATATAGGTTTTTCTATCTTTAAAATTTTGGAATACAGTTTCTTCTAACAGATAAAAAAAAAAATCCTAAATCTAGTGCATGGCTTTGTTCTAATCTCCAGCCTGATCACATTCTTCTTTCTTTTTTTTCTCTTTTCCAACCAACTTCTTATCTTATCAATTCCTTCTTTAGAATCTTTTAACACTTTCATCTTTACAGCCATATTCCATCCCTTCATTGTGTTTACCCTTATTTGTGTGTGTGTGTGTATGTTTTTCTTTCTTTAAAATTTTGGGAGGCAGATTCTTCTAATAGACCAAAATACACCTAAAATCAAGTATGTAGCTCTGTAATGTTCGCCAGTCTAATCTTTTTTTTCCTTTCCTTCTCCTCCCAATTTTGGGTCTCTTCTGATTTGGTTAGTGTGTGATTTTTCTGGGTCATTGCTACCCTTTTAGTATTTTGTTCTCTCACTCATCTATTCTTATTTGGATAAAATGACAAGGCAGAAAACTCACCTTCCAAAAATAAATAAATAAATAAATAAATAAATAAATAAAAAAGAACAAGAAGCAGTACTGATGGCTAGGGACCTAATCAATACCGATATTAGTAAGATGTCAGAACTAGAGTTCAGAAGGATGATTATCAAGGTGCTAACTGGGCTCGAAAAAATCATGGAAGATACTAGAGTATCCCCTTTTTGAGAAATAAAAGAACTAAACTCTAACTAAATTGAAATTTAAAAAGCTATTAATAAAGTGCAATAAAAAATGGAGGCTCTTACTCCTAGGATAAATGAGGCAGAAGAGACAATTAGTGATATAGATAACCAAATGATGGAGAATAAAAAAGCTGAGAAAAAGAGACATGAACTACTGGACCATGAGGGCTAAATTTGGGAGATAAGTGATACCATAAGATGAAACAATATTAGAATAACTGGGATCCCAAAAGAAGAACAAAGAGAGAGAAGGGCAAAAAGTATATTGAAGCAAATTATAGCAGAGAATTTCCTTAATTTGGGGAAGGAAACAAGCATCAAAATCCAAGAGGCACAGAGAAGCCCCCCTCAAAATCAATAAAAATAGGTCCACACCCCATCATCTAATAGTAAAACTTACAAGTCTCAGTGACAAAGAGAAAATCCTGAAAATAACTCAAGGCAAGAAGTCTGTAACATACAATGGTAGAAATATTAGATTGGCAGCAGACTTATCCACAGAGACCTGGCAGGCCGGAAAGAATAGGCATGGTATATTCAGAGCACTAAATAAGAAAAATATGCAGCCAAGAATACTATATCCAGCTAGACTATCATTGAAAATAGAGGAAACATAAATCTTCCAGGACAAACAAAAATTAAAAGAATTTGCAAACACCAAACCAACCCTACAGGAAATATTGAAAGGGGTCCTTTAAGCAAAGAGAGAGCCTAAAAGTAGTAGACCAGAAAAGAACAGAGACAATATACAGTTAACAGTCACCTTACAGGTAATATAATGGCACTAAATTCATATCTTTCAATAATTACCCTGAATGCCCCAATCCAAAGACACAAGATATCAGAATGAATAAAAAAACAAGATCCATTGATATGCCTTCTACAAGAAACCATTTTAGACCCAAAGACACCTCCAGATTTAAATGAGGGGGTGGAAAACAATTTACCAGGCTAATGGACATCAAAAAAAGCAGGGGTGTAAATCCTTATATTATAAAAATTATATTTTTAGACAAAGACTATAATACGAGATGAGGAAGGACACAGTATCACACTTAAAAGGTCTGTCCAATAAGATCTAACAATTTTAAATATCTATGACCCTAAGCTGGGAGCGGCCAGCTATATAAGCCAAAAGTATATAAACCAAAAGCAAAGAAACACATTGAGAATAATACAATAATAGCAGGGGAATTTAACACCCCCCCCCCTGAAATGGATTGAAATAGATCATCTAAGCAAAAGATTAACAAAGAAACAAAGGCTTTAAATGACACACTGACCAGATGGACATCACAAATATATTCAGAACATTCCACCCCAAAGCAACAGAATACACATCTTCTCTAATGCACATGGAACATTCTCCAGAATCGATCACATCCTGGATCACAAATCAGGTCTCAACTGGTGCCAAAAGATTGGGATCATTCCCTGCATATTTTCAGACCGCAAAGCTTTGAAGCTAGACCTCAGCCACAAGAGGAAAGTTGGAAAGAACTCAAATACATGGATGCTAAAGACCATCCTACTAAAGAATGAATGGGTCAATCAAGAAATTAAAGAAGAATTGAAAAATTTATGGAAACAAATTAAAATAAAAACACAACTGTTCAAAATCTTGGGGACACAGCAAAGGTATTCCTGAGAGGAAAGTCTATAGCAATACAAGCCTTTCTCAAGAATCAAGAAAGGTTTCAAGTATGCAACCTAACCTTACACCTAAAGGAGCTGGAAAAGAACAACAAAGAATGCCTCAATGCAGGAGAAGAGAAATAATAAAGATGAGAGCAAAAATCAATGAAATAGAAGCCAAAAGAACAGTGGAACAGATCAATGAAACTAGGAGATGGTTCTTTGAATTAATAAGATTGATAAACCCCCAGCCAGAATTACCAAAAGAAAAAAGACCCAAATTAATAAAATCATGAGGGAAAGAGGAGAGATCACAACCAACACCAAAGAAATACAAACAATTATAAGAACATATTATGAGCAACTATACACCAGCAAACTTGACAATCTGGAAGAAGTGTAAGGATTCCTAGAGACATATGAATTACCAAAACTGAACCAGGAAGAAATAGAAAACCTCAACAGACCCATAACCAGTAAGTAGATTGAAGCAGTCATCAAAAATCTTCCAATTAACAAGATCCCATGGCCAGACAGCTTCCCAGGGGTATTCTACAAACATTTAAAGATGAATTAATACCTACTCTCCTGAAACTGTTCCCAAAAAAATAGAAATGGAAGGAAATTTTCCAAACTCATTTTATGAGGCCAGCATTACCTTGATCCCCAAATCAAATACCCTATCAAAAAGGAGAATTACGGACCAATATCCCTGATGAACATGGATGCAAAAATTCTCACCAAAATACTAGCCAATAGGATCAAATAGTACATTACCAAACAGTATCAAGAATAACAGTCCATTATTCTTAGGCTGCAAGGTTGGTTCAACATCTGCAAATAAATCACTGTGATACAATACCTTAATAAAAGAAAGAACAAGAAACATATGATACTCTCAACAGATGCTGAAAAAGCATTTGACAAAGTACAGCATCTTTTCTTGATCAAAACTCTTCACAGTTTAAGGATAGAGGGCATATACCTCAATATCATCAAAGCATCTATGAAAAACCCACAGTGAATGTGATTCTTAAAACTGAGAGTTTTTCCCCAAGGTCAGGAACACGGCAGGGCTGTCCACTATCATCACTGCTATTCAGCATAGTACTAAAAGTCTTAGCCTCAGCAATCAGACAACAAAAAGAAATAAAAGGCATCTGAATCAGCAAAGAAGTCAAACTCTCACTCTTTTTAGATGAGATGACACTTTATGTGGAAAACCCAAAAGATTCCACTCCAAAACTGCTAGAACACATACAGGAATTCAGTAAAGTGTTAGGATATAAAATCAATGCACTTAAATCAGCTGCATTTCTATACACCAACAACAAGACAGAAAAAAGAGAAATTAAGGAGTCAATCCCATTTACAATTGCACCCAAAACCATAAGATACCTAGGAATAAACCTAACCAAAAAGTCAAAGAATTTGTACTCAGAAAACTATAAAGTACAAAGAAATTGAGGAAGACACAAAGAAATGGAAGAAAGTTCCATGCCCATGGATTGGAAGAACAAATATTGTGAAAATGTCTATGCTACCTAAAGCAATCTACACATTTAATGCCATCCCTTTTAAAATACCATCAACTTTTTCAAATAACTAGAACAAATAATCCTAAAATTTAATGGAACCAGAAAAGACTCTGAATAGCCAATGTTAATAAAGAAAACCAAAGTCGGCAACATCAAAATTCCAGACTTCAAGCTCCATTACAAAGCCATAATTATCAAGATAGTATAGTGCTGACACAAAAACAGACACACATATCAATGGAACAGAAGAGAAAGTCTGGAAATTGACCCTGAACTCTATAGTCAACTAATCTTTGACAAAGCAGGAAAGAATGTGCAATGGGAAAAATAAAAGTCTCTTCAACAAATGGTGCTAAGAAAATTGGACAGTCACATGCAGAAGAATGAGACTGGACCATTTTCTTACACCACACACAAAAACAGATTCAAAATGAATGAAAGACCTCAATGTAAGACAGGAATCCATCAAAATCCTTGAGAAGAACAGAGGCAGCAACCTCTTCAACCTCAGGCACAGCAACTTCTTCCTAGAAACATCACCAAAGACAAGGGAAGCAAGGGCAAAAATGAACTATTGGGACTTCATCAAGATAAAAAACTTTTGCACAGCAAAGGAAACAGTTAACAAAACCAAAAGACAACTCACAGAATGGGAGAAGATATTCTCAAATGACATATCAGAAAAAGGGCTAGTATCCAAAATCTATAAAGAACTTATCAAACTCAACACCCAAAGAATAAATAATCCAATCAAAGAAATGGGCAGAAGACATGAACAGACATTTCTGCAAAGAAGACCTCCAGATGGCCAAGAGACACATGAAAAAGTGCTCAGTCACTTGGCATCAAGGAAATACAAATCAAAACCACAGTGAGCTACCACCTCACACCAGTCAGAATGGCTAAAATTAATAAATCATTAAATGACATTGGGGAGGATACAGAGAAAGGGGAACCCTCCTACACTATTGGTGGGAATGTAAGCTGGTGCAGCCACTCTGGAAAACATGGAGTTTCCTCAAAAAGTTGAAAATAGAGCTACCCTATGACCCAGCAATCACACTACTAGGTATTTATCCTAAAGATACAAATGTAGTGATCCTAAGGGGCACGTGCACCCAAATGTTTATAGCAGCAATGTCCACAATAGCCAAACTATGGTAAGAACCTAGATGTCCATCAACAGATGAATGGATAAAGAAATGTGGTATGTATGTATGTGTGTGTATATATATGTATGTATGTATATATATATATATATATATATATATATTTATATATGTATATACATATACACACACATATACATACGTATATGAAATGTGGTGTGTGTGTATAATGCAGCCATCAAAATGAAGCCTTGACATTTGCAATGATGGGGATGGAGATAGGAGGTATTATGCTAAGCAAAATAAGTCAATCAGAGATCAGAGAAAGACAATTATCATATGATCTCTCCGATGTAAGGAATTTGAGAGACAGGGTGGGAGGTCGTAGGGAGAAGGGAGGGATAAAAAATGAAACAAGATAGGACCTGGGAGGGAGACAAACCATAAGAAACTCTTAGTCTCATCAAACAAACTGAGGGCTGCTAGAAGTTTGTCGGGGGAAGGACAGAGTGGCTGGGTTATAGACATTGAAGAGGGTACATGCTATGGTGAGTGCTGTGAATTGTGGAAGACTGATGATTCTTAGACCTGTACCCCTGAAACAAATAATACATTATATGTTAATAAAATAATAAAAAAGGGAATTATAAGAACATTAAATTATATCAAACTCTTAGGAATAAATAAAAGATGTGCAAAATCTCTATGGAGGAAATTATACTTTTACTGAGGGATATTTTGAAAGACCAAAATGGAAAGAGAGAAACACTAGATTTGTGGAGACAATATCTTACAGACATCAATATTATCAAAATTGATCTATATATTCCTTATAACTCTATTCTTAAATCTGTATAAAAATATGAAGAGCCCAGAATAGGCAAGACAGTCTGAAAAAAAGAAAATTACTAAGTAAGAAAAATCCTCTGCCAGAAACCATGATTTATTTGAAGCAATAGTAATTAATACTATGTTTCTTTAACACAGAGACGAAATCATAGACCCTAAAGAGATCAGGAGTTCAAAAACAGGCCCACACACATGGGCGTAATCCATGATGGGTTGGTATAGTATGTCAGTGCGGAATTGGTATATTTTCAACAAATGGAACAAGGACAGGTAGCTGGCCACATAATTTATTTTTAAAGGCATTTCTAGGTGAATAAAGAACCTAAAGGTAAAAGAAAAACCTGTAAGTTTTTAGGAAATAATGTAAGAAAATATCTTCATTAAGTCAGGATAGGGAAATATTTCTTAAGCAATATACAATAGTTACTGAATGTAAAGGAAAGATCTCTTAACTTCAACCATATTCAAATGAAACATATTTCATCCATTAAAATTTCTAGAGTTAAAGGATAGTCTACAGAAAAGGAAATTATGTGCCCAATATACATTTTGAAAAAGCTCTTCTATACCTGCACAAATCCTACAAATTATTAATAAATATAAGGCCACCCAAAAGAAAAATGAGCAAAAGAGACTTAAACAGTTCTTTACAAAAGAGGAAATCCAAGTAGCTTCTTATGTGTTGAATCATGTCTCCCCCAAATTCATATGTTGAGAAGCAAAGCTAGCTTACCTCAGAATGTGACTTTATTTGAAAATAAGGGTGTTGCATATGTAATCAGTGGAGAGGAAATCCTACTGGAGTGGGGTGAGAAATTTGGAGACAGAGACACAGAAGGAGAAAGCCATGTGAACATCAAGGCAGGTGGTTTGTGATTCATACTCACACTAAGGAAGGCCAAAGATTTGCCAGCAAACCACCAGAAGAAAAGAGAGTCATGGAACAGATTATCCTTCACAACTGTCAGAAAGAACCACCCTGCTGGTCCTTGATCTCAGACTTCTAGCCTCGAGAACCATGAGACAAAAAAATTTCTTTAAGCCATTATGTTTGTGGAACTTTATTCGAGTAACCCTAGAAAACAACATGTGCTCAAAAAACCTAGAAACTGGCAATTAAGAAAACTAAAATAATGCTGAACTATTTCTATGAACCAGCTAGATTGACAATCATACAACAGCACCCAATGATGGCGAGAATAGAGAACAGTAAGATTGTCATACAATACTGCCAACAATCACTTTCAAAACAGTTTGAGACAATGACTTGTTATCATCAAATAAAGTTAAATGTGCACAATTCCTTAACCTGGCAATTCTGCTGTCAGGTATATGCCAGAGTGGTTAATCAGTGCATATAGTGATTTCCATATACCAGGATACATACATAAAAATAAGAAATAAGCAAAATGAGAAACTAGATGTTGACAGAGACAGCAAAGATAAATAAAACCATCAGAGCATATTCACGCCACAGAACAACTTGCAACAATGAAAAGAAATGAACTATCCTTCTTTCTGCTCTGTACAAGAACATGGGCGACTATCCCAGACAAAATTCGAAAAATCAGATAGATACGGTCATTCCAGGTGTCTGTTTCATAATTATTTATTAAACTGAATTACATATAATGTGTTTTTCTAATTATATCTCACATTTTTAAAATCTGGGTTTTTTTTTTTTTCCCCCACTTTGGGGAGAGTTCCACTGAATAGCTTCAGTATTTAGGTAGCAATGAGTCACTTGGCCACCCCTAATTGCGCAGCCTGAGAAGGCAAAAATGCAATGACAGCAACAGTGAGATTCTGCGTGAGAAGAAGAAAACTGGTATTTGGTAAAGAGTTTAAAGTGTCTACTGCACAAGTGCTCTTCATCATTTGAAATATTTGAGTGCAATGATAGTTTTAAAAGTATGTAATTTTTTGGTAAGACAATGTGCAGAAAGAAGGCCTACTATTCTATCTAAGTGTGTGTGTGGTGGGGGGGGTCGGTGTATCCATCAAAAAAAGGTGATCTATCCCAAAACTTGAAGTAGACATTTGCTGCCTTGAAGTTGCTGAGAATCAATGTGTCAGTCATTAATTCATTTCTAAAGGGTTTTCAAAAGAAAGTTTTCATAGCTTAGAACTAAACCCGATGCAAGACAGATGTAGAATGTCCCGCTTTGTGGAGATAGCACTTCACCCAAATTGGCCTACTGCTCTGAAGGATGGCATCCCTGAAGTCTTTCCTGGCTATGCCAAAATCCTGAGGATAGAAACATGCTTATATTTTTCAAGATTTGTCATTGGATTTCCATCCCTTGCCACTCTTTCTCTAAATTCCACTGGTTTTTGGTAGTTCACCTTCAGCGGGTTGTCTGACCAAGCCACACTCCTCCCTAATATCATTCTGTTTAAGGACGGTCTCCTGTGAGTGGAGAGAGACACACATGCAAGTCTGCTGGATGGGGATCCTTCAAACTCTCGTTTTCTTGATACAGCGGGACCCTCTGCTTCTATGGAGGGTAGAAGATGTTGGCAGGTGTATCCTTCCTCTCTGAAACATCAAGCATGAGGACAAACACACACATACTACAGACTGCTGCATTGGCCTGGGCTAACCTCTGGGCCCCTGACATGACACACTTGTCAATTGCACGGGCTGAATCCCTAAGATTATGAATTTCCAGAAGTATTAGGACCACCAAATGATCTCTCTCTGCCTACAGGGAGATGAACAGTAACCATTGTTGTAGGATTCTATCTAGAACCCTATGTTCTGTAACTCACTGAGAAAAAATCATTTGAAATTAGAGTTAAAATCAGTAATATACCTAGATAAAGGCAATTTTGAAATAAATTCTTAGTGAACTCTAAAATCCTAGTAAGTCGGACCTTTTTTAAAAAGTGGGTGAAAACTGGGGCACCTGGGTGGCTCAGTGGGTTAAGCCGCTGCCTTCGGCTCAGGTCATGATCTCGGGGTCCTGGGATCGAGTCCCGCATCGGGCTCTCTGCTCAGCAGGGAGTCTGCTTCCCTCTCTCTCTCTCTCTGCCTGCCTCTCCATCTACTTGCGATCTCTCTCTGTTAAATAAATAAATAAAATCTTTTAAAAAAAAAAAAAAAAGTGGGTGAAAACTAAACCTAGACAAATGCTAGCAATGAAAAGGCCTTCCAGTACCAGAGAAGTAACAGTGGTTTGGGAGCAGCCGTTTCTAAAATTCATTCATGATTTTTTTTAATTTAACTCCGAAGAAGTTACTTAACATCTTAGTCTTGCTGCCTCATGTGTTATTTAGTTAATAATACCTTCCCTACAAGAGTGTTGTTATACATGAAAAAACGGCAATTCCAGTCCTCATACGTGGTACTTGTTCAATAAATAGCAGCTTTCACTAAAGTCTATGAAATAAAATCGTTTTCCAAGGTCACGAGTTTTGTGATCTTGGGGTCATCAACTCTTTTTCTATAAAGTGGGTTGAACAAAATGACTCCGTCTATTCTAAAACTCCTAAGATAAAGGCTACCCCTATCGTAAACCCGCATCATGTACAGTGAACTGTAGGGAAAGAGGAAGATTCTTGGGTTCTCCTTTCAGCTCTGCCCTTGTCCAACTACTTGACCTTGGTCAAGTCAACCTCAGAAACTATGGAGCTGAATGAATATGATCTCCAACAGTACCTGGTACTTTTGGTATCGGCTAAAATTCTCTGACACCTCTAGTTATGGTGGGCCAATAGACAACTTGAAATTGAAAGAAGTGAGTTGTAACTTAAAGGAATCTATTTGATTCTCACCATATTCCATGATCAACTACTGAGATTTGATGTCTGGCACAAGTTTGACCAAAGGCTCAAACTTACATATTTTGACTCCAGTGTCTAGTGTTGGAACTCTACTGGAGAGGGAGGTGTTTTCTTTTGTCTTGGAGAAAGAGGTACTAGACTGGTGTCAATGGAAAGTGAGAAATTGAGGCACATAAATTATGAAAGTGAGAGGGATATAATCCCAGCCTAAGGAAGAGGTTCTCAATTCCATCAGCACACACTAGACCTCCATGAGGGTATCACATTATAATTACAGAAAAGGCTTATAAATGTGAGGACATGAAAATCCCATTTCAATTTAAGGGACCAGTTACTTAGGGCAAAGGCAATGGGGGTGAGGGCGCGTCATATAATATTAAGTAACTAATTATTTTTGGAGGAAAAAAGAATTTTAGAAAGCTCCTGCTCACATGAAAGTCAGAACTGTGACCATGCAAAGGAGCCCATAGCAACATTACTTGGCTTAGTCCAGTTAGGAGGGAATCATCATGATGCTGTGTGTGTGGTCTGGGTCTCAAACTGTTTGACATGCTTAGAATTTGATCTACGATGTTTGTAAGTCTGAATTATTTGATTTACAATTTTAGTGATTAGCAGGATGTTGCTTAATCTGTATTTGGGTATTTAAAAGAAAACCTGTTTGTGTCTTAGAAGATTAAATATTTGAGCTAATCCAGATATAATAGTCATTGTAGTTTACCATGCCCAAGGCAATTTGATTAAATATGTAATGATGTTAGATGTTTAAAAAAGAATTGTATCAGATATGTCAATTCAAAAAAGCATTTTTCCAAACTTCTGTATGTTAGAAAATAAAAGAAACCTATAAGGCAAACTTAAAGTCTAAAGAAAATTTAATTTTCAATGGTAACTTGGACCAAAGAAATACTGATTAAAACCCAAGTATTAGATCGAATTTATGTTCTTGCACAAATCCCCATCTGTGTTACTTCCTTCAGTATTTTTCTTCCTCTAGTTCAGGTTAACTGGGACAAAGTCCCACAGAAGAGACAAATTAATCCTATTCCAAGTGGGTAGGCACAATCTGTGAAATGTGTGCCAATACCTGCATTTGCAGCGCCACCTAGTGTTAAAGATGGGTAATAACATTTTGAGAAGTGAAGCGTGGGTGGAGGCCCATTTAATGACGCTAATAGCTATCTTAAGCGTTAAGGTGAGAAACATGGAAATCGTGGCATCTAAAGCTTCCCCCTTTTCTACCCTTAAGTTTTATGGAATTTTGTGTTCCTTTTGTATATTGTCATAGTACATTCTTTTCATATTACTGAGCATATTTCTTGGCTTTGGAGTTAGAAATTTCTGCCTTCACAGATCTTGTATTCTAGTGGAATTCTTATTTCTTTCATAGTATTTATCACAGGTTGTTCATTTCTAAGTGATTTTTGTCTGTCCACTTCACGTCCTACCGGTGAGCTTTGTTTCCTCCAATGTGCTTTGTTCCTAAAAGACTTTGCATAGAATCAGAGTTCAAATTGCTTGCAGAATTAAATAGGTGTGCAAAAAAAGAATGTTGAGCATAATTTACAAATCAACTAATTTCATAGTTTTAATGAGATTGTTTTCTCCTTGGATCTTTGACCAACAATGATTCTTGTTTGGTTATGCTATGCCTGAAGTCACCCTGCTGTATACTTTTTGATTAGAATAAGAGATAAGATCATGGAATTTCTCTTCTTTTGCATGAGAATAATTATATACTTATAAAAATGAATTTTAAAAGTCTATGATTTTTTTAAATTGTTACTTAGTCAGCTTTCCTATTTTGTCCTATTCCTTAACTTGCCAAATGTTATATGTCGGATGAGAGAAAGTGTTCAGGCGCTATGGTTTTCAAACATCATCTTCCATGAACATTATATATATATATATATATATATATATATATATATATATATATATATATTTTAGAGAAGTCATTTAAAATCTTGATCTCGGGTACAATTAACTAAAATAAATTAAATTTTTAAAGGATAATTAACATTGGATGAGCTGGAGTACAAATAGAAAAGCAGAAGAACCTTTTACTTGATTCCCCAGAGTCATCGCTGCCATTTTAAGGAAATCTCACCTACTAATCTTAAAAATACCAAAACAAAAAACAACTCCCCCCAAAAAACTCAATGAGATTTACAATGAAGAAGTTAGTCTGTATAATTTTCCTATATTTGAAGCTCATGCAAATATAAAATGTAAAAATACCTTATGGTGTTTTGGTCCAGAATAATGTTTGCATCCTACCACTGAAATCTGTGAATATGGCATATTATTTGGCAAAGGGGCATTAAGGTGGCTCATCAATTGACCTTAAAATAGAGAGATTGTCCTGGATTATCCAGGTGGACCCAATGTAATCACAAGTGTCCTTAAAGATGGAAGAGAAAATTAGAAGAGAAAACCAGAGAGACGTTAGCGTGAACTGGATTCAGACTGGCTTTGCCAGCTTTGAAGATGGAGGAAGAAAACAAGGAGTCCAGGAGCTTCTAAATACTGGAAAAGGCAAGAAAACAGATTCTTCCCAAAAGGCCTCAGAAAGGAACACAGCCCTGCCAACACCGTGATTTTAGTCCAGTGAGACCTCTATCAGCCTTCTAATCTAGAGAACTTCAAGATAAACAGTCTTATTGTTTTATGCCAGTGAGTTTGTGGTAATTTGTTACAGCAGCAATAGAAAACTAATATATACCTAGATCATCCTAGCAAGAATGATACAATGTTATAAGACCATTCCATTAGGTGTCAATCTCATGTCTCCTTGTATTAGAATTGGACTTTAGTAGTGGAGTAAGGAGTAAATAGTCCAGATATATATATATGTGTATTCACTCTCCTACTACTACATGTATTGTTTCCCTCAAAGTGCCTCATTACTAGAAGGCTTTTCATGGAGTCAGTTTTCAAAAATTGTACATGGTCTTAATGATATGTTATAATAATGGCTATATTATATTGTAAATATATTAATGATATATATAGTGATGTTTTGAAAAAATAGTCTGTTCCCGATAAGTCAGAAAAAAGTAAAGTAAGGAGGCAGAGAGAAGATCTCAGTTACTCACTAATTTGACTTTTTTTTCCCCCCTCTGCTTTCTGAGGGATACTGAATTTTCTCCAGGTTTCCTATGCTGTCTTCAGCTGGTCTGTGTTGTGATGCCATTTTCTCGTATCAGAACCTTTGCCACAATCTGTCAAAGGATCTCAATACATAAAATTTTAATGGCTCCAAGACTTTGTCATTAATAGCTTGATACGGCTTTGCTTTTTCCAAGAAACTCCAGAAATGCTCACCTCTTGCTTTGCCTGTTGTCTCAGAAAGAGCTTACTTTCAGCTTTCTCAGTGCTCTGGCTCTCTGTTGCCTTTTGATCTCTGTGCTTGCACCCTGTGTCCACGTGCACTCATGATGCAGTGGGGAAAGCCAAGGTAAGTCCTTCAGTATAATGTTGGATTAGGAGCACAGCTCTAGACATCTGTTTCCATGTGACTTAGAACTCTTCAATATTACCCCAAGTGTTCAGGGACTTATACCTTAATATCTAAAACCTTTTGCTCTTCTTCACATTTGAAAGACTCTTCTAGGCTATGGTTCACAAATAAGAGTAGTTAGATCCATCAGTATTACTGTGTGTGTTGGGCCTGATGAAGGAAGGGTTTTCAGACTTGTCAATAACCTTGTGCTTTCAGAGAAAAAGGAGATTAGCCTCTTCGTGCTGTTCACCAACTCATGAGTAGGAACAGATATCGAGATCCAGATATCTTTTAGGAGGTCTCACTTCACTGGCAGGAGGAAGAATACTGGTAGTCATAATGGTCTATGTCCCTCTAAAATTGTCCCATAGGCTTGCCTTAACTGAGCTTAATATACATAACTACCCTACCTCTACATCTTTATCATCTTTTGGATAGCAGGCAGGTCCTTTGCTTTAGAAAAGTGACCCTAAAAGTAACAATTTTGAAAGAGTAGGGCATTTTGGTGCTACTCACATCAGTATTTTAGATGTAAACATTTTTATTTAATATATGTTGAATTCCCAACGAGTGGAAAACACTATGCGGCCTACTGGGAAATACAAAGATGAATTAGATTAGATCCTTGATGGTTTGCCAGTCTCTTAAGGGAAAAAACATGTACCTAGATAAAATTCTAACAAATTCAGTCAGTGCTACCATGGAAGTATGTGTTATCCAGAAGTAATATTACTGGGAAATACAAGGGAGTTTAGCTACTACATGGATGGAACCAAGTGCTAATAAGATATTGTCAAGTTTCTTCATCTCGTGTGTTTTTTGTCCGCATTAGTCTTATTTTCAGATCAACTCTTTCTTCACGATAGCAGGATGACGACCAATAGAGTACATCAGGCAAAACCCTGGGATTCGTTCTAGTGGCCCTGGTTTAGGGTAGTTCCTTATCCCTAAGCCAATCACTGTGTCCAGGGAATATGAGCCCCTTACTGATTAGCCTGGTTCACATCTCCCTGGGGTGTTGGAGGGGTAGAGGGGTCAGGGATAGAGTCAGCTCTGTCACAAATGCCACATGGACTTGGAGAAAAGTCACTGCAATGATAAGCTGAGTGAGTGTTGTCGTTACTTCCCTATGAGAAGGGGATAGGGTCCTCCCCCCGCCACACACACACCATCACAAGTCAATGAGGAGAATTACTGCCGAGAGGCGGGGTCGGGTGATTAAAACAAGTCTCCAGCTGCAAAAAGTTCAGGTTTGTTTCTTTTTTAACACCAGAGTGGACCTTAGCTCTTGGGATAAATTGGCATGTAGCCTCTCAATTATGTGTGAACAAAGAGTGGTGCCTGCATCTTGCTTAGAGAACTCTGAAGGCAGGAGGCCAATGGACACTTTGTGGTGACGGGAAAGGTCTCTGCACTTCAACCATCAGTCAAGACAAGGAGGTCATATTTTCCCATGGGCCAGTGAGATCTCTTGGAGGATAAAGAGAGGGGATTCTACTTCAATTAAACAATAGTAGAGACAGGCTGAGGGTGTCCTGCTGCAGGCAAAGGATCTTCAGAGTGTGCATTACTTCAGTCAGAATCCTCAGAGACTAGTGCACTTAGAATTGTGCCTGAGGGGCCCAGAGTCTTCCAAATAGTCATCAAAGCACCATACCAAAAAAGCAATATTTAGATGGATGAGACACAGACGGCATCATCTGTTGAATACACTAGTTGTGTTTTTCTGCAAACACACCATCTACTTTCCCTTCTACTCCAGGGAGCCAGAAGCAAAAGAGAAAATCAAGGAGGCATGAAAGAGCCAGGATAAATAAGGAGGGAAAAAAATGCATCAACACGACCTTATTCAACTGCATAGTCCGCTATTGCGGATCCAATAGTGGCTGCAATCCAGCCCACACTCCTCTTAACCTACCTTGAGTGGGAGCTACCTCAGCTTAAAACTTCACCCGATGGTGCCTTTTGTGCTAGCGGGGCCTCCATCACATCTGTTCCCCTCTGCAGGTGTCTGCGCTGTGAGTCAGGGCTGAGTTGGGAGAAGGAGACCAGCGTTGGACTGAAGGTGAGATTAATGTTTTTATTTAGACTTGCATGGGCATTTCACCCCTGAAAATAATAATATATACTTTTGAAGATTTTATTCATTTATTTGAGAGTTGGGGAGGGACAGAGGAAGAGGAGAGCGAGAACCTTAAGCAAACTCCACACTGACCGGGGAGGCTGACGCAAGCCTTGACATGGGGCTCGATCACAAGACCCCGGAATCATGACCCTGAGATCACGACCTGAGCCGAAACCAAGGGTTAGACCCTTACCTGACGGAGTCATTCAGGTGCCCCTGAAAATACTAATATTTTCATAATACCCAAAAGTGACTAGAAAACTGTGGAATCACCCACGATAGCATGAAGGGACAGCAAAGAAGAATAACATGGGGCAAGTCAGAAACCAGTGTTTGGAATAAAATGTAAATCTACGTTGAAGGTGTGTTTTACAGTTCAGCTCATTTGTTAAGCGGGTTACCTGTAGGAATTACTATCTCTTGCCACCATTGCTGGGTATACAAATTTGTATAAATAATATATTCATCATTAGATACCCACCTGGGGGAAAAAGCTTCATTTCTCTGAAAAACTAAAGAAGAAGGAGGAGGAGGAAGAGGAGAAGGGGAAGAAAAGAGGTCCAAGAAGCTAGCTAATAATTATGGCTGTATACTAGGGATTGGACAAATATCTTCTGTGTTCTTTTTAATGCTTACAGTAATCCCCAAGGCATGTCATTGTTTGACAGTTGAGAAAGCAGAAGTTTCAAGATGGCGAGCCAGTTGGCTCAAGTCTCAGCCTTGGTAAGGGCAGAAGGATTCAAATGTAATCCGATTTCGACAACAAGGTCCTTTCGTTTCTACCCTCCACCCTGTGGAAGTCAGAGCAGTGGTAAGACAAGCCCCACCTAAATCTGAACAGTCAGTTAGTTCTTAGGTTGGAGCTCACACGTTGGTTCTTCAAACCTTAGTCGACCTGGAATCACCACACAGCCTTGACCTGGGTCAAAATAAACTAAAACTCAAAGGCACGTTGTGTAGTCTGGTTTCTAATCCAAACAGCTGAAGAGCAGGGAATGTGCTTGCCTATGGAGCCATAAATCAATGAACTTCATAACAGTGACCCTTTAATGTGGAAGCAGTGAATTTCTATCATATTTGGTGGGGGGAACCTTTCTTTTTTAAGTTAAATTAATGCATTCAAATTCCATGCACATTTCTGGGGAATTGGTCATTTCACCCATATATACATTTTCCTCTTCTCTTTGATCCATTGGAACAGCTCTTTTTGGATATTTAAAAAAATGACTCCACTATCCTCTTTTATTTCCTTCCTGACAGTTAAGTGCTGTTTTCTAGGAGACTGGAATTACATTTCACCTTCTGTTCCAAACATGCTAATGTCCTCTGATCATTAGCCACTAGACTATTTTTCTCAATTTGTAAAAAAGTGATTTTTCTTTTGGCTTCTACTTCAGCTAGTTTAATTTTTTTTTCTTTTTTGGCTTATTTTCATCAAGTATTTATGCCACTCTTAGAATTAAAGAACATGGGAGCAGGGGGAGGGAAAGAGCTTAGAAATTTTCTAGACTTTCTCATTGGATAGATGAGAAAACAGGAATATGAACTGCTATGTCCCATATAATGCTGGCAATAAGTGATATTGTTGGGAATGTTGTATTAAGAATCATTCTCAATAATCATGACTTATTAAAAGATCTGCTATAGGTGGGGTATAGGGTGTGATGAATAGTTACCATATCCTCGCTACACCATGCTGTTTTCTAAAACAATGCTTACCAAACTTTAATGTGCATACAGATGATAAAATGTCTAGTCCAATTCAGTGAGCCTCAGATGGGTCTCGAGCATCTGCCGGAAGTGGACACGAGTGGTCAGCAAACTCCAGCCGACAGGTCAAATCCAGCCCACCCTTGTTATTGTAAATAATGTTTTACTGGGACACAGTCCACACCCATTTGTTTATATATGACCTATGACTGCTTTCAAGCTGCCACAGCAGAATGGAACAACTACAGCAGATGCCTTATGGCCTGCAAAGCGGAAAATACTTACTATCTGGTAGGAAATTGCCAATCTCTGTCCTGGAAGGTGGGTTGTCTATCTTGGTCGCATGTCACAATCATTGGGAACTTTTAAAAATCCGGGTGCCCATGCCAGACTGCAGGCCGATTTTAATTCAGAATCTTCAGGGGTAGGAGCATCATTAAAACAATAAATAAACTCTGTGTGTGTGTGTGTATGTGTGAGAGAGAGAGAGAGAGCTCTGAAAAGTTTGAGATCTACTGTTCTAGATTCTAGGTTCCCAAATTGTGGTGAGCAAAAGAGTCACCTGACCTGATTGTAAAAAAATGCAGAGTCCAGGGCCACATCCCCAAAATTTGGTCTCAGAGGGCTGGCACATGGGGCCCAAGAATCTATCGACACAAGCACACCAGTCATCTTGACACAGGGGCCCTAGGGCCCAACTTCAACAATAAGGAAGTATATTCTTTTTTTTTTTTTTAAGAGAGAAGAGAAAATGAGCAAGGGAAGGGGCAAGGGGAGATGGAAAAGCTCCCCGATGCAGGGCTGGATCCTGGGACGCCACGATTGCAGCCCTGGTCGAAGGCAATCACTCAACCCACTAAGCCATCCAGGTGCCCTGAAAGTATATTCTTTCTAATGTATGCTATAAACACTTACTTTCTTGAAACACTTACTTTCTTTCTAATCAACTCAGGTGTTTACAGAATTATGATTCACAAGAGTGAGTCATTATTACAAAGTACATCCAGTACCAGAAATTAGAGTTCTTACCAAGAAAAATGATCCTGCCCACAAAAAATGTTTCACTGGGGTTCTGGTTTTGCCTAACCTCTGAATGTTTTTACTGCTATAAATTACAGAAGAAGAAGACAACAATTTCCCTCCAAACAAGTCATAGTCTCTCTCATTGCATTTAAGAATTTGCTTTTAGAAGACAGCTGAGATATTGCTACTGGAGCACTTGAAATACCTGGAAAGATTTTGCTTCTTCTGACCAAGTTTAAGGTTGTTTTAAAAATTAGCGGGATAAACAGTTCACTTTTATTCCATTGTAATATTTAAAAAGTATTAATAGCCCAATTTCTAGGGCACCCGTGCAAGTGACCCAAATCTCTAATTAGAGGATGATAAATGTGTGCCAGTCCCACTGCTTTTGCCACCCTGCCTCCTGGCTGCCACGTTCAATCAGCAGGTCCCTCTTCACTTTCTCCATTTGCAAGGTCTCTGTACTGCAGTGGCTTGCAGGGAAATTTCCCCCTATTTGGGGGTGGAACTAGAACAAACAAGGAGATGGGAGCAGCAGGAAGATTCCCACTAAGCCTGGCTTTCCCACCTGCTGAGATCCAGGAGCTCATCCCATCTGGCTCTCTGCAACTCACCATCTCATCATTTAATCTTTTGTTTACCTTCAAGTGTGCTAGAGGTTGGTTAGGATCCTTGCCTCATCTTCGTGTGTTTGGAAATATGTTCAACCAGAGTGCAGCCAGACCCAGGGGAAGAAGAGTGAAGGAAAACACATGTGAGATAGTGATTGCCTGCTTTTGTTTCCTAAGAGTCAGAGAAACCAATTATCTCATGTGTTTCTGGGGTGGGGCGGGGGGAGCCTATCATGTACCTTCTGGCCACAAAACTCATTTGGGTATGCGCATTGAGGGTCTCGCCTTCCATGGGACAGATATGTATTTGGAAAGAGTATAATCTATTTTTTTCCAGAAGAGATGCTGAACATCAAAGGATAGAGCTGGAAGAAAAAAGGCCAATTCACCCTGCGTGGTGGTGAAGAAGATTCCTAAGGAACGTGTGTGGCCCCTCGCTGCTCCACAGTGCGGAGTTTTAGTTTAGAACAAATGTGGTGTCTCAATTGGCCACAAGATGGCAGGATTTCAGCGCATTCCTGCAGCCGGCCTGCATCCCCTCCCTAGCAGGGTTAATGGATGCTGGTAATTTTGGCTTGACTCTCTCCTCCCAAGAGATTTCACACTCTCATAAATGAAATATACAAATACGGTTCAACGACTTGTGTTTTATAGCTTTAAAATGTCAAGAGTCAGCTATTCACGTAATATAGTTGGCATCCACAAATGGAAAGCTAGGGAAAGGCTCTAATTTTACGTATTAACGGTCTCTCAATTCTCTTGTTGGCTGAGGTTTGGGAACGACCTGGTTGGTGTTCTCCTTTGCTAAGTCTTCTCGGGAGTAAGCAATGTTGCCTTGTGAACACCCAGTGTTTGCAGATCCCAGGTGATAACACAGGGAGAACGGGAGGGGGGCAAGCTTTGATAGTAGGAACAAAGGTTGTGAGAGGGGGAGTGTTTGCCCTTGCAGGGTGGACAAAGAAGTGAATTCGGCTGAGCAGAAAAACATGAACCCATCAGAGATCTGCCGTATGAATCCATTCATTCACCTGTCCAATCCTATTTCAAAACATTTGATTATAAGACAGTACGAAGTTACCTAGGAATGGAGAGATTAACAAAGCAGCTTCAGAGAGCTCGTCTGTTGGACTCTATCTAGAGATACTGAGAAAAGGAAAACCTCCCCACGGCAACTGGGCTCAAACAAAAAGAAAATGAACTACAGAATAATCGGGAAAGAAGTAGGCCAAACTGCAAACAGGCAGAGAATAAGGAGGACACGGGCAGGGATTAACAAGAAGAAAAGGGGTCTAGGAGGTAGACTAGGGGGCTAGAAAGCGAGTCATGCTGGGGGGCGGGGCTGGGGATTTAGTGTGTGTAAGCTGACCGGGGTCCCAATGTAAGGAGAAGGACCCTGGGGCTGGAGCAAGAAACAGACAGCATGACAAGAGTACACAAGACAACACTTGGGTTTTCACAGTGGCCCAGGGCTGGCTGGTTGTGTGATCTTTAGCAATTAGTCAAATCCTTCTGGGCACCCTGTCCTCATCTGTGGAATGGAGCCTGCAATGACTAACATAGGAAGTAGGTAGGAACACCAAAGGTGAATCGTGAGTATGCCTGGCAGAGAAGAGTGGATTTCAGGAAATCAGAGGCTTACCTTCTTGGTCAGATCTTTTACAAAAGTCAGTAGGAGATATCAGGAAGGTGAGGGACGCCCATGATAGGCATCCAAAGCAGACACACGCTGACCCCAAGCCCCCTGCTCCTGCTCAGCCGTCGTAACTGTGATGAGGGGGACAGTGATGTCCAGAGAGCCTGAGAAAGGCAGAGCGTTTCACTAAGGGGACATGGGAACAAACTGTGTACTTGTCTCGCCAACATCAACATGAATGCAGGCTCCTTGTGAGAGATGGGCATGAAGAGAGGCAGAGAGAGTTGACTGTTAACCCTCCTTCCTCCACAATCTCATGGCCCTCTTCCAAGAGTAGCCACATGGAGGCTTGGGCTGTGTCCTTCCAACTGTGGGGATCTCACTTGGTGTGTGTGGTGTGTGTGTGTCCCCATACATAAATCTCCTCATGCCTCTGAACCTGCAACCCAGATGCTGGGCATCTCCAAGCAAAGACCCCCATCTTCCCTCCTTCCTGAACTGGAAGCTGAACATAGTTTTTGGCCATAGCCTAGACAAAGGAAATTCATGTCTAGAAGGCACTGGAGATTTATGGATGGTTTCTTCTCCGGGGGGGGGGGGGCATTTAAAATTTCTTTCCACCACCACACTACCACCAGTTGGGGGTTTGCTTCTTTTTGACTTTCCTCCACACGCATCGGGCCCAAAACCTGCCCACTTTCCTGTCTCTACTGCTTGGCATCTCTTCTCCCGTCCCCATGAACTCCGACCCCCCAGGCTGACACACTTTCTTAAAGGTTTGGAGTCCTCTCAAAACTTCTTTTCAACAAAGATGGTCTCTTCCTATAAAATGATTCCTGTGCCAGTAATTATAAAGATTAATCATTTTCACCATATTACAGTGTTTATATGAACGTACATATTTTATATATATGAATGTTTTTCTTTTTTTCTTAAGATTTTATTTATTTATTTGACACAGAGAGAGATCACAAGTAGGCAGAAAGGGAGGCAAACAAAGAGGCAGAAGCAGGCTCCCTGCTGAGCAAAGAGCCTGATGCGAGCCTTGATCCTAGGACCCTGAGATCATGACCTGGGCTGGAGGCTGAAGCTTAGCCCATTGAGCCACCCAGGCATCCCTGAATGTGTTTTTCTAATATAAAGTGGGATCATAGAGTTATATATACTGCTTTACGACTTCCACTTACTCCTTAATTTGGTCTTGTTTATCTTTCCAAATCATTAGAAATAAATCAGCCTCATTCTTAATTGCTGCATAAAATTAATACTTTCATTAGAAATAAATCAAACTCATTCTTTCTCATTGCTTCATTAAATTAATACTTCAGTATGAGATGAGGTAGATTTCTTTGTGTTCTACTTTTGTTAATGACAAGATACAATATAATTCAGGGTTACGGTGAAAATCCGTCAGCCAAGCTCTTGGAGGCCTCGGGTTGCTTAGAACAGCAAAGCTATACAAACAGTATAAATTATATTAGCAATGTAAATAATGTTAATAGCGAAAATTGCTAATACTTTATCAGCATGCTTGTAGGTACCGGGAACTACTGTGAGCCATGTGTAGGCATAGTAGGAGTAAGCTACCACCAAGCAACTTATTCCCATTGCGTAGATGATCATTCTGAGGCATGGGAATGTAAGTACACTGTTCGAGGTAGCACAGCCAATAAATGACATTGTCAAAATGCCCCCGAGTCTGGCTCTAGCATCTGTGTTGTTAATCACTAGCCCATAGATCATTATGTCCAACAGGAAATACTTTGCACAGGCTCGTTGGCCGGGGACCCAAAGTGGCTGCCATTGACCACATTCACTAAACATTCCCGCTCCACGAGAGCTCCAGCTGATCTGGGTATGGAGCTTTCTTTCCTGCTTTCAATTAGGCATCCAGCCCCAAGGAAGAGTGGCATCTAAGAACAGAGGGGGGCAAGGTGTGCCTCCCAAGGCATAGCATGGAGGGTAAAGGCACGAAGAAAAGAAGAAGGAGAAGCTAAGTGGAAAAGAATGAAAGAATGCCGTGGAATCCGGCCAGGCACCTGGCCCCAGCCGAGAGCGCCTCTGGGGGGCACGTGCCAAACTTCAGCAGCTCCAAGCCTCGAGCCCAGAATAGCTGCAGGGAGGCCCGCTGCCAAGGAGCCACTGATTCCAGCCAGAGCTGGGAGCACTTAATCAGATGCATCCGGTTTATGTTCATGGGATATTAGGTGGAAATCTACGGTCAACTGCGAATGAATTGGCATGCCCCGAAATGGGACAGCCATCACCGGAAGGCAGGCCTCTTGCAAGTTGAAACCTCATTTTTCTCTCCTCTGAGAGCCTGCCACACATCTAATTGATTCTGCACATTTTATCCCTATATAATAGACTCTCTAACAAAGAAGAGCTATTTCTTTCTTGTGATAACTGAACAGAAATTCCGAGGAGAAGCTAGCAGGACCACGTGCATGGAACATGCTAGCCAGGTACTCGTCAGCCAAGGCCAGTCCCCAACAGATGACAGTTGCAGCACTGCTAATGGCATCCATGGCCATCGGGCCGAAGGGGGCTGGGATACAAAACAGGATGCCAGTATGGAGAGGGTCACGATGACTCTGAGAATTGATAAGCTTCCTTTTCTGTGAGAACTTCCCACAAATGATGTATAATCATCCTTGGCAGGAACTTCAAGATCTCCCCAGATGGTCATCAGTGAGCGATCTCAGTGTACTTCAGGTGTTTATTATTTTTTCGAGTCTTTTGTGTTTCCTCCTGAGATTTTGAGGCTGACGCTCTTCACGTCTCGTCCAGATTCCCCTCACCAGGTCAGAGCACCTGTCTTTCAGTTTCTATGACTACCACTTTCTTCTCCAGAAGATTGCTATTGCTACCTTGCCAGCTGATGTCTTGGAAATTGTACTGTTCCCCCAAACTGAAATACGGTTATAATAGCTCAATCTCCTTGCCCCTGTGCAGGGCAACTCTTCCGTTGCATTTATACATGTTTATCTTTGTGGTGGTCAGACTGAGGCTCAGATTCTCCTAAAAAGGCAACTGGCCTAGCTTCCCCTCCTGCCCTATCCCGTTTGCTTTCCTTCCATACAGGTTTTTCCTGAAAGCATCCCCCTCAGTAAATCACCTGTATAAAAATCCTTGCCTCAGGCTCTGCTTGAAGGAACACAGGCTAAAACAGCATGGAAGATCTTTTGTCAACAAAAACCCTACGGTTATGCCCTATAAGCAACATGATGCAATGTTTCTCAAACCCTCAGGGATTCACATACAGCAGGGACTATTTTACCATATTTGCATATTACTTATGCAACTATTTACCTAGTGGTTGTTTTTAAGTAGTTTTCAAACCTAATCCTAAAAAAAAAAAACCAAAAAAACAAAAAAACCTTATCCTTAAAAATAATATTGTACTGAAACCCTGAGTTTGAAGTGTTAATTAAATTTTTTTTAAAGATTTATTTAACTATTTAGAGCATGAGCCTAAGGGGAGGGGCAGAGGGAGAAGCAGACTTCCCACTGAGCAGGGAACCCAATTTGGAACTGGATCCCAGGACCCTGGCATCATGACCTGAGCCAAAGGCAGACACTTAACCAACTAAGCCATGCAGGCATCCCCTATTTAAATTTTTAATTCATGGAAAAATACATACATTTATCTAAATCTCGTATCATCAATCGCTATGTAAATGGATTTGTATCATTTGTAAATGGACCACATCTTTAAAAACACGATAAAATAAAAAGTGTTTCTCTTTGATTTGTAACTGTTACTTGTTTATAGCGCTACTGCACAGCTGTGCTTATATTGGCTATGGAATAATTTATTGCTGATTTTTAAAAATTTAATAAATACTTTTTAATCTCCTCCTAACCCCCAATGTTACCAGTCATCCTAAGAGAGATGTTCATGATGTGGAACAAAAGAAAGAAGAAGTGTCCCTTTTTAAGAAACAGAAGTAATTTAGAAATCCTTTGGTTTCACTTACTTGTGGAGCATAAGGAATAACACAGAGGACACTGGGTGGAGGAGAGGAGAACTGAGTTGGGGGAAATTGGAAGGGGAGACAAACCATGAGAGACTGTGGACTCTGAGAAACAAACTGAGGGTTTTAAAAGGGAGATGGGTTGGGGGTTGGGAGGGCCTGGTGGTGGGTATTAAGGAGGGCGCTTATTGCATGGATCACTGGGTGTGGAGAACAGACAATGAATCTTGAAACAATGAAAAAATCAAATAAAATTTTAAAAAATCCTTTAGTATCTGCATTCTATCGACAGTGTTGGAATTTTTCTGCGATCGTCTGACATGTTAGTGTCACATAGAAACATCTCACTTTATGACGGAATTGAAGTTGACTTACAAGGAAAGGAGAGCTTCTGGAAACTGGGAACACTTGTTGCTAGGAAGATAATCTGACAGCATGAAGCTCAGATGCTTTTCTCGAAGGAGGAAGTGGTATCCACGGCCACCTGCTCAAGTTGTTGGTGGCAGAGCACATGAGCCTTGACATCATATGCCTTTTTCTCTGAGCAGCAGCGATGCCATGAGAATGTGCACTCAGAGCCATGCTCTTTGAAATGGAAACTGATGTTAAGGATACCATCTTCAGAGACATGTGGTATGGATACTTGTACCACAGGTGTGGGTAAAGAAAGGCATGCAGATAACATAGGGCCACAGATGATAGCTCTTCCTCCTAATTTCTCCCATCTTGACTGCATTCACTTTGGGTTTGTGAATGGCTCCTCTGAGAAACAGAGTATTTCAATATGGAAGGTGATAAACCAATGGTTAACAAACTACCTTGGTGGTCACGATTTTGCCTCTCATCTTCAGCCTAATGGTCTTTCTCCACTATGCATTCTTCACACATCCCTTCTGGAACAATCTAGTACTGAGGGACTAGAAGCCGGAGGTCTGCAACATCTTGAAAGCAAGCTTTGCACACTTGCAAGGATTACCAAAATCATACACATTGAACCTGATGGGATAAATTTAAAATTACAGCCTGAGAATAAGTAGCACCTATAGATCAGGGGAAAGATTACAGGCTGGATAAAAGAGTTCCTACTCTGTGGAATCTTAAAATTCTTTCTAAAATAAAAACCTGTTTTAAAAATAAAAGTAGTGTTTGATGTTTTTATCCACCAGTGCAGGCCTCATTGAATGACAAGTTCCCCTGACAGGTGAACTTCAGCTCCATTGATCTATCTATCTTTAGCTATGGGTTTTCCTGGTGCAAGAAAACATATAATCTGGTTTTATCCTGATTTTTAATCTTGAAGTGGCAAGGAGTTTTCTTTTACAAAGGATCTGTTTTTTACTTTCCAGTGGGCACATAAGCTTAATTTTTTTTAGTACGATCCCTGTGTATCTGATCACTCCCAGAAATCCCCTCAGTATTAAGACTTCAACCCTGGGTAGATTATTTTTTCTTTCCTGCAGCCTTTTAATTGTGGCACTTGTTGTCTTGAGTGTTTTCTTTGCTCCCATCACTCAAGAGTTATGGCCTTTCCTGGAGCTTTCTAATTTAGCTGAGTAACCACCATTCCCTAAAGACAACCCACTCCTCCCTGGGCTGAGGGATGTTAATGAAAATATCAGAACTCTTAGGTATATATTTTAAATTAAAACAATAAGAAATTAAGCTTTACTAACATGTCATACATAGGTAGATATGGGTACCCTAATTTAGTGTGTAGGTAAGATAGGCCTGTGTCACATTGGTAACTGAGGTAAACTGGGGAAAGGGTATTAGGTCTGACTGCAGAGGAAGCAACAGTGATGGTTCCATGCCAGAGGCATGGGCCATCTTGTTAAAAAAACAAAAACAAGGGCGCCTGGGTGGCTCAGTGGGTTAAGCCGCTGCCTTCGGCTCAGGTCATGATCTCAGGGTCCTGGGATAGAGTCCCACGTTGGGCTCTCTGCTCAGCGGGGAGCCTGTTTCCTCCTCTCTCTCTCTCTCTGCCTGCCTCTCTGCCTACTTGTGATCTCTCTGTCAAATAAATAAATGAAATCTTAAAAAAAAAAAAAGAAAAAGAAAACAAAAACAAAAACCCAACTTGGTCTAAACATAATACCAATAATACATAGGCAAACAACAAAAATTGGCGGTAATTTCTATTCCTAATGTGAGCTTTTTATCAAGCACATCAAGGGGTAAAAACAATGAAGATGTAATCAGATATGACAAGAGGGAAGCCAAAAATAATTCAAAATTATCCAGGCTATTTGAGTTCCACATGAGGTGTGTTCTCTGCCTTGAGATGTTAGCTAATGAGAATGTGGAACCATCTGCATTAGTAGTAGGATATCTACAATCTAAGTATCCAGGAAATGCAGATAAACCTTTCCATTTTTTCCCGCTGATGTTTCAAGTGACATGAAAACCAAATTCGTGACCTTTTCAGGGAGAACAAGTGACTATTAGTAATAGGTTACCAGAAGATATGTTGCCCTAAATAAACAGATCTCATCTGTTCCTTTCTAGGTAAAGGTGAGATATTAACACAGTGAAACCTACCTGTGAGGCAGCCAGGCCAGGTCCGAGGACCCGGTGTGCGTGTTGTGGGGGGAAGGTACTCTCCACGGGACCAGCAAAGAGGGTTCTTGGCTTCACGCAGGATGAAAATCAAATGTGAGCCAGCAGGAGGTGAAAACCAAGTTTACTGAAGATGTGTATAGAGGGAGATAGGGGGAGAATCCAGAGATTTGGAAAGGAAAGGAGAGATCTCATCTTTGTTCAGGGTCTGGGGTTTTTTTACTGAGTAGGGTGGTCTGGTGGACACGTTCCCTCAGGCATTAGGAACCGGGCTTTGGGATTGAGCAGTGTAGCGCCAGTGGTCTGATACATGGTCTGATACACAGAGGATGGCTTCCTCAGGCATTCTCACCTGGTCCTTCCTTAAATGTTATTTATTCTAGAGAAATCATTAACTCCTTGCTCCTTACAAGGACGATGTATACTATTTGCATTACAAGGCAAGTGCAACATGGGGCCAGGGTGCAGGTTCCTGCAAGAACAGAAGCAGGAAAAGGAACGAAAAGCAGATTTTTACAGAGTCCTTCAGTTTCCCTACCTCATCTGCTCACGAAAAGAGCTCCTGGTCATGCAGGGCACTTGACAACTGCTATCTGCTAATGTTGGCATCGCTATGTGATTTTGTTGCTGAAAATGATGTGCGTGTGTCATCCATGAAATCGCTCCTATCTGCGAACTTAAGAATATGTTCAGAGATTTAATTAAGCTCTTCCAAAATATTTTCAAATAAATAGGGCTGATGGATTTTGAGCCGTTTTTTAAAAAAATATATAAATGCAACATATTTCCACTTATTTTCAAGAACAGTGATTGGTATTTGGGCTGATGGAAATACAATAGCTGCATTTTAACAAAAAGCTTCTGTGTAATTGATGGATGAAATGGAAAAAGCCGTATCATGATACAATAAACACGGACAACCTTGTTACTTCATCCTCTGGGATCTATATATATTTGAAGGTGTCTTTTTCTGAGGTGACAGCCATTCAAATCAAATTTTAAAATAAACAGAATTTAAGAATTTCCACTCCTGCCAAAGATTGAGTAATAGTAAATAGACTTACCTTCCAGTCTAATTTTTTTAAAAATAGACATAATAAATTAAACAACAGTTTTTATAACACTGGAATTCAGACATAAAGAACGGCATTCTTTGAAGTACCTGGTGGCTCAGTCAGTTAAGCGTCTGCTTTCAGCTCAGATCATGATCCCCAGGTCCCACAATGGGGCCCCATGTTGTGCTCCCTGCTGTACAGGGAGTCTGCCTCTCCATTTTCCTCTGCCTCTCCCCACTCCTTGTGCACTAGTTCTCTCAAATAAATAAAATCTTTTTTTGAAGAAGTGGGGAGTGTGTGGGTGGCTCAGTCGTTGAGCATCTGCCTTCTGCTCTGGTCATGATCCCAGGGTCCTGGGGTCAAGCCCTATATTGGGCTCCCAGCTTGGTGGGAAGCCTGCTTCTCCCTCTCCCACTCCCCATGCTTGTGTTACCTCTCTAGCTGTGTCTTTCTCTGTCAAATAAACAAATAAAATCTTTAAAAAAAAAAAAAAAGAAGAAGAAGAAGAGTGATTCATGACAAATGGGAAACAGAAAGATATTCTTGTATTTGTCTCAGCTTGCTGCCTTAAGAGAGTTTCGTGGCAGCAGCTCAAGAAGGGGAAACCTAAGTGGGGCCAAGTGTACTCACTGATTGGAGGAAGAGAGCAGAGGCTGGGATGACCCAAGTGGCTAGTTTGCCGGACTGAGTACCAGAGAAGAGAGAGCTGCAGAGCGAGAGAGTCCCAAAGATCTGGAAAGATACATACTCAAGTGATCAGAACACTTATCAGAGCACGTGTGTGAGGTTACTGCCTACTGCCAGGAAAGAACCACTGAAAATATTAAAAGGAACAAGAGTTAATGGTCCCAGGGTTGGAGAGAGTACACAATGTTCCTAAAACCCTTGTTTATTCCTAAGTGCTAAGAGCACCAGGAGCATCTGTGTTCTAACATAGCTTCTAAGGGGCAGTAATTCTAATCGTTTAACTTGTTTGTCTGGCTAGTGTAGAAGACAGATTCCAGGAGAATGACAGTGAATTATAGCACACTTAATCAGGAAGTGATGCCAATCACAGCTGTGCTTAGAATGGGCTATCTTTATTAGAGACTTTGGCTCCTGGGATGTAGTTGTTCTGGATATGGAAATGCCTTTCCTGTCTGCAGGCTTCTACCCAATACCCATTTGCAGACTTAACGAAACTGTTATTCACTGCTCTGATACTATTCACTGCTCTGACATCCTATCCAATATCACATCCAACCAGGATACCTTTATTGCCTAAGAAATGCACCAATGGACTCTTCCCGTAATTCACTGATGTTTTGTGTATCTCATCACCCAGAACCAAGCAGCTAAGGACTCATTATGGCACCAGCTGGCATACAGTTCCTTAGTTGTTGGGATATTATCCTATTGGAATATGGTCTATGTCTTCAACCAACCAATGAACAATACATGGAACTCTTTTTACAATACCTATCAGGGATGCAACATATGTATGGCCCGAACAACCCAGAAGTCCCTTCACCAAGGCTGACTTGGCTCCTGCCCTACTGCTGAGCACCCAGCCTGCCCACCACGTGAGCTCAGCACTCAGTCACATGGCACCATTATCCACACTGAACTTGCCACCTGGTGGCAAGCTGATGGCTCCTAACGTGAGAGTCAGCCTCCATAACTTGTCCTCTAGGACTCGATTCTTTTCCTCTGATCCAAATGTCCTCAGTCATATATATATATATACACACACATACATATACACAAACATATACATTTATGTACATGTATATATATGATGACATTTGGATATATATATATATATAATTTTTCTCTTTATATCACTGGTTTCTTTTCTTCTGATCCAAATGTCCTCAGTCATTTATATACATATAAATGACTAAGTGCTAAGAGCACTGATTTATATATATATAAAAATCATTTATATATAGATCTATATATATTCAAATGTCCTCAGTCACTTATATATATAAATATATATATTATATATTATTATATAGTCATTTATTTATATACTTATATATACTGAGCACTTAGTGCTTATATATATACTTATATATATATACTTAGTGCTTATATATATATACACATATATACTGAGCACTTAGAGCACTTACTGCTCAGTCATTTATATACATATAAATTTATATACATATAAATGACTGAGGACATTTGGATATATATATATATATATATATATATATATATATATATATATAGTTTTTCTCTTTATATCATTGTCAACATATTCTCTATTCTCTGCAGGTTGAGACTTTTCTATTAGGCTAAGGTAAAGCAGAAATGCCATTCATTTTCTCTGGTGGAAAGGGTGACCTCCTCATTGGAAAGCTAGCTGAAAATGGATGGTGTGTGGTTTCATGTCTTGTCTTGTGCATTCACCTTATCCAGCTTTCTAGTAGCCATATCTCAGGCTTTCTTTGACTTCACATTCATTACCTGGGAGCCATAAAAGAGTAACAGGCAGAAATATTTTAAGAAAAAAATAATGGATAAAAATCTAAAGTTAAGACTACTCCTGGTATAGATTAAAGTTGTAGTGATCATTATTATTCAACTTAATTAAGGGATGCCCTCACTACGGCTCAGTGCCACTCAGCCTTTCCTTGCAATAAGTAACCATTTGCCATGTATTCACAGAACAGGTTATGATGAATACAAGCAACAGACCAGCACACGTAGGAGGAGACGCTTGGCTGCAGTAGTGAAGGTGATGTGCTCTGTGTAGCTCTGATGAATGCCATCTGGATTTTTAAATGATGGTTGGGAACAGTCCTGCAGGAAAAAAAAAAAAAAAATCACCTATGATCCTGCCTCCATTGTGCCCTTGCTTGCAAACCACTCCTAACCCTACCAACATTTCTTTTAGAAAACTGAAGTGGGGAGGGTCTATAGCTAAAGAGTATCTTAGGGGGCTAGAGGAAGGCTTTGCTGTAGGGTGGCAGCCTGCTCCCATCCACACGGAAGGAAGGGAAGGTCCTGGGCTGACCACAGGCAAGACGTCTCTGGCAGAGACTACAGAGCTAAGGAAGCTTGAGATCCAAGGCTACTTCTAAAACTCTGGGATGGGCCCTAGCGACCTGTCATGCTCACATATTTTCATAAAATTTGCAAAAGTAAGATTTTAAAACATGTTTACTTATAACATCTGTCTCTTCATGCTCTGACTTCCCTGTGACACGCCCTCCATCCTACATATTGGCTCCCTCTGGGAAGGCTGGAAGCCTCAGGCATTTTTGAGATCTGGCTAAAGAAGTTGAGGTGGAAAGACGTTTTGTTTGGATTTAAAAACATCTTCATGTAGGTCACGGTCACTTCCATGAAATATAAAGTTATTGTCATTGGCCTCCAGGAACACCCCATAATGTCCACTGTCCTGACAATCTGGCATCGTGACACAAAGACACGGCACTGGAAAGAAATATTACACACAGTGGTCAGCACTTGATACATGAGCACATGTGGAATCTGGAAAGTTCTTTCAATCAACAGACATTAAAATTGCAAGGAGAGGATTTTATCTTCAATGTTTTGTTAATATGGATGCTCTCTCCTGTCAGAGATATTCTTAAAATGTAGCAGGTACAATTGTAAGGATCATAGCTTTTTCCCTTTTTGACAGGACTTAAGCAAACTGGAATCAGGATTTCTGTGTTTTTAGGATCCAAATAAAACCACACACACACACATAAAGCGAATATGTGGGAAGTAAAAGTTTTATGCATGCCAAATAATAATAAAATCTAAATTTTCATCAACCATGTTCTAGGGAAAGCCGAACTGGATTTCTACTCTTTTGTCAAAAACAGTATCGCAATAGTATTTTCAGACAAGGAGGCAACTGGAATAAGCACCAAAACCACAGGAAAAATTATAATAAAGATACGGCTGATGAAAGTATAGGTTAGTGTTCTGGATTTTAATGATGTTTGTGACAATTATTAGCTTGAAATTTTGTTATTTGTTGGTTTCTTCCCATCCTAAGTCTTTATTTTAATACCAAATCTTGTATTTTCAGTTTTTTTTTTCTTTTTCCTTAAAAAGACTCCTCAAATTGTTTCAACTTGGAAGCCATGGATCTACCCCTGGGCTCTGACATTGCTTCATGTCTGATGTCATTTCTTATACACACACACACACACACACACACACACACACTCTGCTGGCCTATCGTCAACTATGGCGATTCTACTGAATTCTATTGTTAAGGTCACTTGGGAGTTTGATTGTAGTTACTTCTAGAAAATCAGAAATGTCATTCTTCAGCTCCAAGCTTCCAGGAAAGACCCACGCTATAAACTGGGCACTGGCGTATGAGACGTCACCTGCTAGGAAAACGGAGTCGCCTTCAGCATTGTGACTCACACAGCACATAAGAATTTTTAAAAATTTATTTCTCTTTAAAGATAAACTTGTCTCCACATCACTTGTTACCACACACACAGGCTTTCGGTCTTCGGCACTGATTTCTCAGAAACTTTTATTAATTATTTAGAACCATTTCACATAAAATATGGAGATGCCAAAGTGCTTTGAATTCTCTCTGATATAATTTGAGAGTACATATAAATGAATAACTTTTTCTCTTTGTGATGGAATAAATTATCATGTTCTGAGATTTAGAATATCAGAAAGGATAAGTGACAAAAAGAAAAAATGCCCTGGAGGAAAAATTTGTGCTTGCTTGAGTCAGAAATATAAAAGATGTTTTATTCCTTTATATTTTGGAATTGAATCATGTAAAAGATTTGGATGTATGTGTGTGTGTGTGTGTGTGTGTGTGTGTGTGTGTGTGTGAAGGGAAGTGACCAAGATAGATTTCTTGTTTTCCTATCATCCTTATCTCTGCAGACTAAGGTAGGGTAATGGAGACATCTTCTGGCTCCAGTATTTCGATACAGATGTCACTAACTCCTCTCCAATATATCTTAATTGCTATTAGTTTCTAATGAAATTCATAATCCTGAGGGAAAGTTAAACCCATCGAAGGACCTTCTCATCTCACTGCAGAATACTAAGCAGCACAAATGTCTGATATTGACAGAATTAATAATATTGCATGGAAATAAATTTATTCCGAAGGGCTGGCGAGGAATTAAATGTATTTGATGCTATGTAGGATAACACATATTCTCTGACCTCTCACCACTCCAGTGTAATATGCTACAGTAATATTGATTTTGTTTTCAAAACATGGACTGAGAATAGCTTATTTGCAACTTGAAAATTCGGTCATTGTTATACTTGCACTTTGTCCTAGTTGCTGAAGTGGAATTTGGCCAGTGAATTTCATGGCATTGTTCTAATGCGGATCTAGTTTGAGGGACTTTTTTCAACAGACATTTATTCTGATAAAATAGTATATGATTATTCCCGCTACTTCTGTTTCAAATACAATCATTGTGTTCCCACTTATAGCCCAGGTATTTCCTGTCTTTAGTAAGTAATTCGTTGATCCATTTTGAAGTTAATCTCTTTTGGTCCACATCTTTCTTTTAATTGGTGGCCTTTCTGTGTATTATGATTTTGTGTAAATTTTTCATGTACTATAAAGTCAATGGCTCATCAAACATAGACTCAGTGTAAAAGTTTTCAGAACCATTAAGCCATGTAGAATAAAATTTCATTTCTGTATCTACCCTGTACACAGAACTGCCCTCTTCAGAAATCAGTACCTCTGGCAGGCTTTCCTATCCACTTACACATATTTTTGTTGATGAGTGGGTTCACATCATATATATTGTCCTCCAAATAGCATCTTTTCCTTGGGTATCTTTACATTTGTCCTGGATAACATTATCAAGGATAATGATATTTATCATTATCTTGGATAGCTTTATGTTTCAGGACATTTAAGAGCACCTGGTCCTTTTCAACAGATGATCATAGTATGTCACATAATGTGAGCTATTCCCCTAAGTATCTGATCATTTCCCTAAGGCAGAAGTTGAGCTGCTTTCCCTAATTTGCTCTTACAGGCAACACTGCTGGAATCATTCCTTTCTATCCTTGTTGTGTACATGGAAAGGATCTTGAAGATAGATTCATAGATATGGATTAACTGAGGTAGAGTACGGACACTTCACATTTTTGATTCATTCTTCCAAATTTATACTACAACCAATATTTCATGACATTTTTATACCCTTAGAAACACTGTATAATATTTACATCACTAAGATATATACTGCATACCCAACACATACATTCTCATTCCCATTTTCCCTAGGTCACATTTCTTATCACTTTCTACTCCTTTTATGAGTTTCCTGTGCATATCCATTCTTATTTTTTCTTATTTGATTGCCTGTTCTCTTATTTTATTAGAAATATTTAAGAGAAAACTACAATCTGAGAGAATGTATTTGCAGTAGATTTAACAGCACATTACTTTATGAAAATACATAGAGTTTTTCAAAGTGTGGATGAGAAATAGATAATAACAATACATCAAAAATCCACATATATGACCCAACATTTTAATATTATTACCTCTGAAATCCCTCGTATGCTCCTCTTCAATGTCAGTCACATAGTCCTTTCCCAGGGAAAGATTATTCTGAATTTATGTCAACCATTCCTTCAATTATGTTTATCATTTTACCAAATATATTCATATTTTTACGTATTTTTAGTTTTGCTTATTTCAACTTTGTATGAGATCATACTAATGTACTTTTTAGCCACGTGCATTTTTTATTTAACATTTTCTGGCTGAGATTCAGTAATGTTGCTATCATTCATTCCTTTTCACCGCAGCACAACAGAATTAACTTTTGGCATGAATGTACATAATTATATCATAACTTATTTATCTATGATGTTGTTGGTGGGCATTTGGTTTGTCGACAGTTTTTTAACTGTTACAATAGGGGTGTGATGAACATTTTTGTCCAATGACATTTATATGGATATTTTCCTAGGACAGTGATTCTCAAACTTTTTGATCTAAGGACTTCTTAATATTCTGGAAGTAATTGGAGAACTCAAAGAATTTTGGTTTCTGTGGATAATATCCTTCATCATTTATCAAATTAGAAACTTAAACAGAGGGAAACTTAAAATATTCATTTGTTAATTTATTTAAATGTAGTAAATATATTACATGTTAGTGTCCATAACATGTTTAGAGAAAAATAACTGAATTTTTCAAAACAAAGAAGTTAGTGAAAAGTGTGGTATTATTTTATATTTTTGTATATCTTTTTAATGTTTGGCTTAACAGAAATCACCTGAATTAATCATTAGTCTTTATGCATTTGCTCTTTTGAAATTAGTTGTTTTGGTTAAAATATGTGAAAAAAATCCAGTCCCATACAGATGTGTACTTAGAAAAGGGAGGGATATTTAATACAATTTTCAGGTAATTGTAAAATCTTTCTTTGCTTCTATACCAAAACTTGACAAGCCAATTTTTTTTTTTTTTTTTAATTTTAAAAGTTAGTTGTGAATAGATGTGCGGTCGGTTAAGCATCCAACTCTTGGTTTCAGCTTAGGTCATGATCTCAGGGTCTTGAGATCAGACCCTACACCCAGCTCCAAGTTCAGCAGGAACTTGCTGAAGTTCATCTATCTCTCTCCTTCTGCCCCTCCCTGTATCCGCTCTAAAATAAATGAATAAATACATTTTTTAAAAACGTTAGCTGTAATATGGAACATGAAGCTATAATTGTACTTTCATACTCTACTCACTAAACTATATTGGTCCCTCATGTGTTTTTTCATTAATCCTGATCCAGCTATGATTTTGTATCATTGCTCTTGATCATTTAGAACCTACTGGCTAATCAAGAGATATAGATCTTCCAGATATTGAATATATCCTTATATAACATCAAAAGATTAATACTTAATATCGTCACTGATCTTACCAAAGACCTGTAAGTATTGAAAAGCTCTCTAGATCACAGTGGCAAATGTAAATTTCCACTATTTTGGGTGGGGATAGGACCTGAAAAGCTTATTCTAGTATACCCTTAGTTATATTTGTAATGGCTGTAGGATCTACAATGACACCCCTGGTTTGTTCCTAATATTGGTGATTTGTGTCTTCTAAGTACCCATTTTTATGAGAGCCCGATTCTTGGCTCTCTATTATGTTCCACTAGTCTATTTGTCTATACCTCTTGCAATAACATATTTTCTTAATTCTTATAGCCTCATATTTTATAATATCTAATAAGAATTTTTCTTCTTTTTCTTCTTCCTCTCTTTTCTCTTACTTTTCTACTCCTTTGCCTCCTTCCTTTATTCTTCTTCTTCTCCCTCCTCTTCTTTTTGTTCTTCCTCCTCTTCCTCCTCTTCTTCTCCCCCTCCCCTCCCCCCACCTCCTCCTTCTTTTTCTTCTTCTTTTTCATCTTCGTCCTCAACTTCTTCTTCCTTTCCTCCTCCTCCTCTTTCTCTTTTTTCTTCTCCTTCCTCCTTTAATTCCTATAATTCTCCATAAAAACGTAGAACAAACTTTTCAAGTTCCACAACAAAAACAACCAAATAAAAGGCAAAAGCAGAGAAGGACCAAGAAAAATGAATATTCATGTCCACAAAAAGATTTGTACAAGAATAGTCAAAGCATTTTTTCATAAATTGTCAAAACAACCCAAAAGTTCACTGACAAGAAAATGAATAAACATGTGAAGATTCATTCATAAAATGAAATTTACTACTAACCACTGTGAAAGGATGAACTATTGATTCACAAACGAAATAGGTGAAACTCAAAAAATTATTTGGAACAAAATTAGTCAGATTAACAATACATTTATATTTTAGCAGAAAGCAAAACAGTGGTTGTCACTAGGAGAAAGGTGAGGTGTTAAACCGCAAAGGAGTATAGAAGAAATTAGTGGGGTGTTGGAGATGCTTTGTATAATGAACAGAATAGTGGTTCATGAGTGTCAAAACTTATTACACCATATCCTTAAAATCTGAGCATTTTGTTTATAAATTACTCAGTAATCAAAAACAGTCTTCTATATAAATTTATATATGAATAAATATATGAGTCCAAATATCATAATGAAAACTGCAAATTATTTTTGAATTTAGTGATAATACCACAGCTTGTGAGGCACATTTAAATTATAGGGAAAGTCATGAAATAGAAAAATATACTAGAAAATTAAAAGGAGATAACTGACAAACAGGTTATTTCTTCATAATATCCCTTTCTATACCTATTTTTTAAAGATTTTATTCTTTTATTTGACAGAGATCACAAGTAGGCAGAGAGAGAGGAAAAAGCAGGCTCCCCTCAGAGCAGAGAGCCCAATGTGGGGCTCGATCCCAGGACCCTGGGATCATGACCCGAGCTGAAGGCAGAGGTTTTAACCCACTGAGCCACCCAGGCACCCTATAATATCCCTTTCTAAAACAAACTTTGGGCATCAATAACCATGCTTCATTTTTTTATTTTCAATACTTTCACCTTTATTCATTTTAGCCATAGTCCAATTTACAAAACATTGGGTCTTTTATTAGTCCTCTCAAAAAAAAAAAAAAAAATTAACTTGCATCTTGTTAAGCTATGTTGATTTTGTATGGGTTTTATACATCATTTGAATAACTTTTAGTTTGTATTTGCTTGTTTATCTGTTACAGTCTTATTAAACTTTTTGTGGTACATTTTATTTTACATTTGCTACCTTTTAAAGCTGCACATGTTACCCGTTGAGGTTTATGTTTTAATTTAATTTTATTTTTTTCAGTGTTCCAAAATTCATTGTTTTAATGTTTGTATAACACCAAAATTCAGAGCAGCAAATTTTAAGACATTTGTTACTTTCTACAGTTCAGTGAATAGATGCAATTTTCATGAATGTTTTGGGGAAAGTCTGACATTTAGCTATTGATCTCTTGGCATTTCTAAATACGTCTTTTTCATTGAGTGCAAGTAATGACATTTAGAATTTTTTTTTTCTGGGTTGATTTGTATTCTCTGTAGCAGAAATTTCCTATATTAGTGCTTTCTAAACTCCATTGCCTAGAAGCATGAGGCTTCTGACTATTTCTTCGCAGTTTGGGGGCTTTCTCAGGGCCTGGCATGTGCTGAAGATTTTCTTTGCACATCTATAAGGAGACACCTGTTCTTCATGGTCACACGACTATTTACCTTTATTTTATGTTCCAGGACCATTTTGTGACTCAGTAGCAGGGGGTAATTTTATGCTTTATGAAGAACTTTGAATGGTTTTGGATCATCATTTTTAAGAAATGGAAATGTAGGTTTTTTAGTCACTGCTCCTGCAGGTATTTTGTAAGACAGCAATCCAGTATCAATTTAATTCTGCTACCATTTTAAAGTTCAAAGGGACATGTTACCAGTGTGAATGAGTCACTTTTCACTGATTACGTTCATGGAATTTGTGAGGTCCTGGAAGTCTAGAAATTATCTGGAATAAAATTGTAAAATCTAGAATTTATCTAGAATAAATCTTTTGTAGCTTTTTTTTTAAGTTTACCTTACATTACAGTTATCACAAAAAACAAACAAACAAACAAACAAACCCAAAAACTATAAATAACATTGAGGTTTTTATTAAAACAAATGAAAATGACCAGGATTCTTGACTCAAGAAGAGGCTGGCTTGCTTATTTATTTATTTATTTAACAGAAAGCAAGGGGCCAAAGAGAAGGGGGAGAGAAAGAGAGAAGCAGACTCCCCACTGAGCTCAGAGCCCCATGTGGAGCTCACTCCCAGGACCCTGAGATCATGACCTGACCCAAAACAAGAACAACCCTGGTGCCCCAAAGAGAGGCCCATATATTTAGTTTAGGACCAGGAGCCCAACAGTAGTTGATATGGGTCAGTGGAGACCTATAAGAAGGAGTAGGCAGTGAGCTTCCCAGGACATTTTTCAGTTCTTTAAGGTCATTGCCAAAGGACCCATGACTGCAATATTTAACTGGCTTCTCCAACTCAAAGCAATTTTACACAGTAGACTTTATAAAACCTTTGAATGTACCAGTAGTGGGATTTTTCTACATCATTTTTTATAACAGTTTCTGAACATGAAATTCTGCTGATATTGCTGTGATTGTAAAACAGAGGGGATGCATATATATTCGATTTTTGCATATCTATTTTCAACTCCCTAAAAATAACAATATTCACACTTGCTTTCTGCTAGAAAACCCAAATGCGAGTTTTTCAAAATGTAAGGAGTAGAAAAATAATTAAAGTAACAATGTTTATAGTCACGACATCTAGCCAAAAATACTTCATACATAGCAGACCCTTAGTAAATATCTATTGAATAAAAGAATAGATGAGTGAAGTATTTTGTCTAATTAAGAATTAGGTATTCAAAGAAGAATGAAAACAATATTGAAAAATGTTTAATAAAACATATACGCACTTAAAAATTTTTATTTTGGTGTTTATCTCTATGTACATGTTCAGATTGCTCCCCATTAAGTTAGATTATGATATTTCCTTTATCAACTGCTTATACTATCACATAGATATTGAAGAGAAGCTCTCCACAGACGTATGTACTTGAGGACCATTTGTCCTCATCTTGATGGAGGTGGAGAAGGAAGACTTCCTCTTCATTTGTTTCTAGACAGATACTGCTGCATCCTGCCAAGCCAAAAGACAAAAACCCAACATTCTCAGTCCTTGGATTTCTTCTCTTCTGTATATGCCCTCTTCCTTGGTGATCTCAGATGCTTTCAGAGTTTTAAATACCATTTTATATAGAAAAGAGGCTTAAATGTGTTACTGCAGTCCAGACCTAACCCCTCACTTGTGGAATGATTTGTTTAATTCCTATTCAAGATCTCTAATTAGATATCTAATAAATATTCAAAGTTAGCAAGTCTAAAACTGAACTCCTAATCTTCCCTCAAAACCCACACCACTTCAGTCTTCTTTCTTCCAAATATTGGCAAAGTATTTTTTTTTCCTGTACCAGCCAAAACCTGGGTGTCATCCTAGATTCCTCCCTATTTCTCCTTCTATCTAATTCATATCTAATTCCTGAGCACCTCCAACTATCCCTGCTTACAGTAACCTATGTACCCTCAGATTTCTTAGCATCTTTACTATACATTATTCCTTACCAGCATTATCTAATAAGCCTTCCAACTGGTCTTCTTTTTAAAAAAAAATTTTTTTAAATTTATTTGACAGACAGAGATCACAGGTAGACAGAGAGGCAGGCAGAGAGAGAGGAAGGAAAGCAGGGTCCCTGCTGAGCAGAGAGCCCAATGCGGGGCTTGATCCCAGAACCCTGGGATCATGACCTGAGCCGAAAGCAGAGGCTTTAACCCACTGAGCCACCCAGGCGCCCCTCCAACTGGTCTTCTAATCCTGCTTCCATGAGCATATTTTCAACACAAAGACTAAGTGTGCATGGAAGTTAGATAACACCACTCCTCTGAACAAGCCTCTGAACTGTTTTCCTATCTCTCAGGTTAAAAGCTGAAGTCCTTAGAATGATCTTTGCAGTACTACGCAATCTTCTTCCAACATCCCCACGCTCCTCTACCACCAATGTTACCCCACACGCTTCACGTCAAGCACACTGGCCTCCTTACTACTCCTTGAGCACATCAAAAATTACACTACTTCAGGACCTTTCTAACTTTTGTTCCTATTCTGAGCACTAAACCAGAGCTTGACACATAGTAAGTACACAATAAATATTTGTCAAATAATGAATTATAATTAAAGACCCATGTTAATTCTTTGTTTTATCAAAAGGACATATTTTAAAAATACTCATATAGTACAGAAAGTAAGAATGTGCTCAAAGATCAGTGGGTCTTTAAAATGACCCAGAAATAATGTTGAAAGGGGTCAGATAATTTAAATTACAACAACTGGAACTGTAAAAAAGTAACTACCATAATTAATAATAACATATTAAGTGGAAAAATCTAAAAGATCTTTAGATGATGAGCTTTAGATATAACATGAAAAGCACAGCCCATGAAAGAAAAAAAAAAACTTATCAGTTAGACTTTATTAAAATTAAAAACTGTCTGTGAGACATGCTATGAAGAGAAAGAAAAGACAAGCCACAGACCAGGAGAGAATAATTGTAAAACACATGTTTTATGAAGGACTTGTTTCCAAAATATACAAAGAATTCTTAAAACACAACAGTAAGAAGGCAAATAACCCAGTTAAAAAGGGGGCCAAAGAGTTTAACAGATACTTCACTAAAGATATACAGATGGCAAATAAGCATATGGAAGGATGATCAACAATATTAGAAAATTGCAAGTTAAAACAACAATAATACCACTACACACCTATTACAAAGGTCAAAATCCAAAACACTGATGGCACCAAATGCTGGCAAGGATATGGAGCAACGGGAATGCTCATTCGTTGCTCGTGGGAAAGTAAAACATACAATCCAGCTATCATGCTCAGAGGTATTTATCCAATTAGGCTGGAAACTCATGTCTACACAAAGCCCTTCACATAAGCATTTAGAACAGCTTTATTTGTAATTGATAAAGTCTAGAATCAACCAAGATGTTTTTCAATAGTGAATGGGTAAATAAACTGTGGTGCATCTACAGAATGGAATATTGTTCAGTGATGAAAAGAAAAGAGTTATCAAACCACAAAATGACATGGAGGAAACTTAGATGCATGTTACTAAGTGAAAGAAGCTCATCTTAAAGGGCACATGCAGTATGATTCCAACTATATTCCTTTCTGGAAAGGGCAAAACTCTAGGGGATTGGGTAAAATGGAGGCAATGAAGAGGTGAAGTACGAGGGAATTTTAGGACAGTGAAACTATTCTGTATAATACTATACTAGTGGATACATGATGCACATTTGTGAAAACCCATAGAACTTTACAGCACCAACAGTGAATCTTCATGAAAGCTATAGATTTTCTTTAATAAGGGTGTATCGGTGTTGGTTTATTAATTGTAACAAATGTACTACACAAACGCTAGATGTTAACAATAGGGGAGAAGGGATGGGTAGGGTATCTGGGATCTTTCTGCATTACCTGTTCAAGTTTTCTGGCAATCTAAAACTGATCTTAAAAAATAAGTCTGTTGATTAAAAATAGTCATTTGCCCAAATGATATGACTGAGGAAACCTCAAGAGACTATCAGGTGTTGACCAAGAACTCATGGTTGGTTAGTGAGAAACCTGGAGCTAAGAACTTGATATTTTGGTTTTACAGCCAAACATCCTGGCAACAATACCCATGTTAGTTGGGAAAACATATTGATTGATTGATTGATTGATTGATTGCTTATCTGCCAGCCAATTCCCTATCCCTACCTTTCCTTCTTCACTCTCGTTAAATTTTGTTCAGGAGTTCAGGGAGAGAGAATGGGATTGGACTGTGGGCATCAAGTTCAAGGCGACATGAACTATGCATAGAAGTGAAGTAGCAAAGAAGAGAGAGGAAGTGGACAAACAAAATGAGGGATGTTGTGAAGGGAATGGGCAGGTATAAGACAACTTGAAACCATGAAACCTTGAAATCCAGCAAGTGGATTCTAGAGCAGTGAGGTGGAAACTGGGAAGCTTCTCTTCATGCCAACAGGTGGCCAGAGCATTATCTATGGCAGAGCTTTTAGGCGAGTAGCAAGGTCAGAGTTCAGAGAAATTTTGAGCTTGTCCTATCTTCACATTATCTTTTTTTTTCCCCTGTATTTACTTGTCCTTTTTCACTCTAGATTTCAACAACTACCACTTTAATCATACTTTTCCTAGAATGTTTATTCCCTTGATCTCTTTCTCCCAATCCACCTCACTAAAAATTGTATTCAGACCAGTTTTCCTAAAGGATCCACTTCTGATCATGTCACTCCTCCTTTCAAACACTTCAATAGACCCAGATTCCTTCACCTGGCCTCTGATGATCTCCTGGCCTAAATATACTTTTCCAGTTTTTAGATCATGGTACAGAGTGGAATTTTATCACAATCCTATTATCCTAGAAGTATTTGGAAATGGGTGTTCTCAGTTTCATTCTCTCTCTCTCTCTGCAGATGCCCAGGGATCAAGACTCCTTCCATCTTAGGTTCCTCTATTGTTTGGGTCCTTAGGCTACTCTAAGGATGAGAAAAAGAGAGTGGAGTTTGTACATGAAGGTTTTTACAGACCAGGCCAGAAGGTATACATGCTTGTGCCACATTTCATGGGCAATCACTCAGACTTATCTCAACCCTTAACTGTAAGTGAAACTGGGAAATGGAGTGTAGCCTGTGTTCCCAGGAATAAGAGATAGATGTGGGAACAGGTGAGCAAAGGACTTGCTGCCTACCAATCTTAACACTTCATTTTCCCTAACTGTGCTCATAATTCAGGTCACACCCTGGGCTCTCCAGCTCCTGGATTGTTACCTACGTAAATTATCTCTCCCTTCCTTAAGTGCTTTTGGCATTTGTCTCTATCTTTGCTTCTACTTAATACATTTTATCTTTTTACAAAAAATATCTTATTTGTTTATTTATTTGTCAGAGAAAGGGAGAGCACAAGTAGGAAGAGTGGCAGGCAGAGGGAGAAGCAAAGAACCCAATGTGGGACTTGATCTGGGATCATGACCTGAGCCAAAGGCAGATGTTTAACTGACTGAGCCACCCAGGTGTCCCTAGCGACTAACTTTATTTTCTTTATCTTGTTTGTGGTTCTTTTAGAGAACCGCCTTTCTTACCAGATTGCAAGCTCCCAGAAGCCAAGAGCTGTGCCCAAAATGGCAGGAGCTGAAAACTATATATTTGCTGAATGATTTAATAATAATGAATAATCTGTTTAAACCTCTCAGCTGAAAGGAGATAAAAGGGAGAAGAATTAAACTTAAAAAGTTTAAGAAGAAGAATTAACTTAAAAAAACTTGATTCTGAGAATTTATCATGAGATAATTTGGGAAAGCCAATCACACAATCACATAATCGCCAAACAGAATTACTGTTATTGTTAATCACTTTGAAATGCTCTTAAAAATGTTGCTGCTTACATATACAAACACAAAGCAATATTGTCTTTTAAAAAACTATTTTGTGTAGGACAGAATGCCTTGATCATACTTAATTCCTGCCTGGAATATTTTTTATTTGCTTTATTAAAATAAAAACATACAGTAAAATTTGTCCTTTTTAGGGTACATTTTAAGGGTTTTGAAAAATGCCTAAGTCATGTGACTGCAAATAAAATCAAGTTTTAGAACATTTTCATTCCCTCAAAGTTCCTTTGTGTCTCTTGTCAGTCAACCCTACCATCCCCTCCGTCTCTTGGAAACCATTAATCATTTCTCCCCCTATACTCATGCCATTCCTAAAATGACAAATAAAGGACAGCATACAGCGTGTGGTTTTTTGAGGCTTTCTTTTCACTTAGCATAATGCATTTGTGATTCATTCATGTTGCTGTACATATCAATAGTTCATCCATTTCTATTCCTGAGTAATACTTTATTGGGTATATAATGGCTTGTTTCTCCAGTCAAACATTGAGGGATTGCCTGAATTTTGAGTACAATTCTTATCCTAATGAAAATTATTTTCTCTTTTATGTTTCTCTCTTTGATAACTCACCAATCACAGGTACCGCACAAGGTTCTCCAGGGAAATTCATGTGCAAATAATGTTGTTACCTTGCTGTCCCCTATTTGTCATTTCTTTAAAGAAGCGGGAGTGATCTGGAATAGAGTTTCCCATCTTGAACAATGAAACCAAAATGTTAACATAAATATTTCATGTTTTTGGTAGTATAATTATCATTGGCAATTATGCTACTTTATTCATTCAACCAATAGTCCCTGATAACCTACTTTATTCCTGGAACTGACTTAAGTGCTCTGAAGAGAATGGCAAGAAAATACTTGACATAATTCCTGGGCTTACAGAGTTTGCAGCCTCATGTAAGAGATGCTCATTAAGTACAGGGTGATAAAAATTAAAATAGAATATCAACAATAAAAAATACTAGATGGGCTATGACACTTTAAACAATGGGATTAGTCTGAGGAAGTGAAGTTTGAGCAGAGATCAGATTAAAGAAAGGAGAACATTCCAGAAACAGAGAATAGACTTATGTTTCTATGTCAGGAGGGAACACGTATGTGTGAATTTTAGAAGTTTGGAGAGCAAAGAAATGAAGGTATTATAAGAGTGAGATGCTGATAAGGGATAGATAGCTTTATGGGCCAGACTGAGGAATTTATCACTATCCTAGAAGTATTTGGAAGTCACTGGTTGGAGTTATGTAAGGAAGTCAGAGTGATCAGTTTTATGTTTTGAAAACTGGTTCCAACAGGCTACAGATAGACGTATTTTTCTGTTAGGTTTCAAAGTAAAGTAGAAGGAGCTAGAGAGGTAGAAGGTGGACTCTTGCAATTAACAAAATATTGCAATAATTCAGACAAGAAATAACAGTAGTTTGAATTAGGATGAAGATGGTTGGATAGAGAGAAGTGAACTGACATGAGAAATATTTCCGAAATAAAATGATAAGACACTGAATCAAACTTGATATGGCGCTTTTGGAGAAGGGAGGGAAACATCAAGGGTGACTCCTTGGTCTCTGGCCATTGTGGATGGTTTGGTGTGGATATCGTCTATGGAAATAGAAAATTCTGAGGTAATTTTGTGAGTTCGGTTTCTGACTTTTTAAGTTTGGGGTGTTTTAAACATTCAAAAGGAGTTTGAAACATGAAGTGAGCCATATGTGTCTACATGGGTCAAAAGAGGTTCTACATGACCCCATGGCTCATCCACATGGGTGAGGATTGAAGACATGACCATAGATTTGATTAGGAAGCACAAGAACAGAGGAAACTAGAAGAGTTTAGGAGTAAGCATTGAAAATTGCAATGTTAAAGGACAAGGGGAGAATGATCCAGAAAGGGAGATTTCAAAAGAACACCCATTGATATCGAGAAAAAACCCAGGGTTGTGCAGGGTTATGAAAAGTCAGAGTTGAGAATGTTTCAGGAAGTGGAGAGAAACCAACAGAACATATGTTCCCAAGAGATTCCTAGTGACCTTGGAGAGACCAGTGCTGGTGAAATGATGGGAGCAGAAGCTGGACCAAAGTGGTTTAAGAGTACATAGATAGCAAAAATAAATGGAGGCAGAAAACATGCACAGCACTTGTTAAGATATTCTTGTGAAGGGGCAGGGGTGGGGGGTGAAAAGCGAGGAGAAAGAAAAGGTAGCAACTGACAGCACAAATATTTCAGTGAAGGTTTTCCTTCCTTCAATTGTAAAGATGTGAATATCATTAAAAAGCCAAGGAATAGAATACACTAACAGAAAGAGGTTAAAAATAGAGGCAAGGAAGACTGGAAGAAATGGGCTCTAGAAAATAGGTAGCAGAATGATCCTTAGAGGTTACTGAGAGACAGAGAGAGCTCCTTGTTTTTAACAAGAAAGCTATGGGATTCTGTTTACTGTTAGAGAAAACAAAAAAGTGGTCGTCTGAAGGCCAGTATTTCCTCTGTAAGGTAGAAGGTGATGTCTAAGCACTGAAAGGGTCTGTAGGGCAGAGGGTGGGATAACTGAGCTGAGTAGAAAAGGTTGGAAATGATTATTGTTTGTTTAAGACAGTGAGTTAACAGAGAACCACCATAGGCTTGACATATACTGATCTCTGATTGGATTTCATTAAAATCATCCTTTGTCCTTCTCTATATGTTCAATGCTTCCCCTTATAATTTCTCAACATTATTAGATTGCCCCCCCAAAAAAAACAGCTGGAATTTGTACATTCAACTCCCTTTCCCAAATTTCTCCTCTTGTAGTACTCAAGCAGGCTTACCTAGAAATACACAGCTTCACAATTATACCTTTTCTTCCTGTTCCTTTATGAGGAAGATATCCTTCCCTTGGATACTGGAATTTTCCCCACAACATTTAGGCCTTCCTCAGAATTTTTCTTCTAGATCCTTCTGCCAAGACAGATAATGACACTGATCCTTCAGTGGCATCCCCTACTCTTCTTTGAATGACAGTCACCTTTACTCCTTCTCTCACAGTTAGATTTGACAATATTATTAAAGTTGTGTAAAAACTGATATGATGTGATTGATTTAAAGTAAAATTGTCAAGGCAATATTATTGTGCCTCTTGGTAAAATCCTTAGCAGTTAAGGCAGCACCTTTTCAAAATGTGTGATTAATGTTTTCATAGTCTCTACACAGCACCTGAAGTCATTATGACCAAATGACCAAATAATAATATATTTGCAACCCCTTTTCAAATGACACATACGTAGACATTATGTATGAGGTGTACATACCTGTAGACTACAACACAGTAAATGTTGCATGGCATCTTTAATTTGAAGGGAAGTAAAGGATGAAAGGAAGCAAAGATCATCAGATGCCACTGTCACAACAAATAACGCATCTTGCTTTATCCGTAAAGTAGATTCAAGTTTAAGCCCTGCTTTTCTGCCAAGCTAAAGTGAATCCTCCCATGTAGGATCATAATGCTTTAAATTATAACTAGTCAAGAAATGCACTAATGAAAGAGAATTAAGTGAATAGATAATAACAATGTCTGGGAAGCTCAGAAAACAAATACTATAAAAGCTTATTAGCTAATGCATCACCTGTAAACTAAATACAGGATAAAACTGCATAACTTAAAGCTGTTTAGTATCTTCTTTTTTTTTTTCTAATTTCCAGGCAACTAAGGAAATGTTAACAACACACAGTAATCCTAGAATATAATTGAAAGAAGGGAGGGTATCTAAAAGTGACAACCTTCTTCGTTTAAGATCCTTCATTCTATAGCCTGCAGTTTGTGTCCAATGTTAAATATTTGCTCTTGTTTCACTGTAAGTTTTCTTTTTTTTTTTTCCTCTGTAAGTTTTCTTAATTCCTTGGAGCAGCTGATCTTGTGTCATAAAACCTATACCTTATAATACACTATTCTTATTTGTTTTTTCTTAAAACCATACAAGAGTCAAGTAAAAGAAAAAGCCCTGAGTAGGAACTACTTAAGAAGGAAAAAAAGGCCATGGGAAAAAAATTCTCCATGGAGAAGCAAAAAATTACCTTCCATGGTGAGTTTCACTGTTTTTCCAGTGTGGCAAGAGTAATATGTCTCAGCAGTTGGAACACGCTATCCACCTGAGGGCTGTCAATCATTCTCACTTTGAAAGACAAAATTTATGAGTTGTCAACATGTCTTGGAGGTGAGAAACCAACATTCGTGAAGAGAAAAACTGAAAGAAATGCTCAAACAAGTTGAAAATCAGAATGTTGCTTGGCCACCGGATCTTAAGCACATATTACACATAGTCTCCAGTTCGCATGTTATAACAATGGCCATACTTGTAATGTGTATGTTCCAGTTCGCATGTTATAACAGTGGTCATACATGTAGCATGGATGACAAACTGCATGGCTAGGACTGTGCTTTTCAATGTTGATGCCTTGAGTTTTTTTTGTTTTTGTTTTGTTTTGTTTTGTTTTGTCTTGAGATCAAAGTCTCCATGTTTTTTTTTTCTGCATTCTATCTGAAATAAACTATTTGTCATTGAGTGACTCCCATAAATATGACTTTAATACCAAAACTGCTGACAGCCTTGTAGGCAATTTCAGTCGTGGAAGCCAGGGCTGAACACACTGAACTGCATTAGAGTTGCTCCCTGGAGAACAGAATTGGACTTCATTGGCAAGAGCACTGTAAGGGTTCCATTTGACTCCTCATTAAACCTCTCCGAGGGATTACAGCTCTTTCTCTGTGGCGGCTACCGCTACTTTTTCCATAGACGAGAGATGTGAACACACAGGCATTGGCACATTGTCACATGTTTGGGAAAGATGGATTTGCTTAACAAAAACAAAGCCTCTTGAAGATTTTTAGAGAGATCTTCCAGTCTCTTGTTCATTAGCAACGTTATTATTACTTGCAAAGGCTGTAGATAGCTTTATTTCAATTTGTGCAAATTCATTTTTTAAACATCTGCCTGAGAGTGCAAAACAGATTTTGTTTTGTCCATATATTTTTCTCCGAGAAAAGCAGCCATAGGGATAAAATAGTTGGTGATAATGATCTGTGTCTTCTTTACCCAATAAGTATTGTCAGGATGATGAAATCAGAACAAAAATTTTGAAAGGATCGGTGAAACACATATTACTGCTTGTACTATACACGCCCATGATAGTTCCTGCTGCTTTGGAGCCTGAAAACTTGCACAAGATTTACCATACTTTGGAAGTATTCCACTGGAAAACTAGTTGATAGTTAAAAGAGACACAGAGCGTGCCCTATAGATTGAAAACCCCAAACTGCTGATGAGCTAGTTTTCACATTCTTCTTGGGAGCTTCTTCTAGGAAGATTCCCAAGACTATTACTGTTTTAAGTGCAATAAAAACAAATGAAACTCTTTTATTTTTTTTCCTTTATCATCAGCAACTAAGTAAAACACTCTTCTCTGGAGAGAAAATCTTCTGTGGTTATGAAATGATACTGTCAGACTTCAGGCAATCTAATCATGGTGGTACTTAATGGAATATTAATAATGCTAATTATAAATACTTTAATGGGGAAAGTTTTGCTGGTTACCATTCACTGTTATTGTTCCCCAGAAGTGGTCCATATGTACCCATGTATGAGGGCATTAAAGGCTAAACAAATTGTGGTGTAAGTGAGGAAGAAAAAATAGAAAGACAACATAGCAAGTATGATTCTGTAAAAATATATGTCACTATGAAATTTCTTTTTGAATTTACAGGGTGATTGTATGATCAGTAGAATTGCTTTCTACTGCCCTATATATATCAGCTAAGCCTATACCTGTGTATCTACATATATACACTCACATACATGTACACACACACACACACACATATATATATGCAAACCATAACATGGACACTTTAAAATCAAACTCGATTCAAAAGAGGAATTATTCACAACTTGTGAGTAGGCTTTCGCCACTGTTCTAAACATATCTTTAGTTCTAGACATTAAATCACTTTAGTGCCACTTTTGAGAGAGTGTGGGAATAGAATGTTGCTTTCAGGAGCTTCAAACTAAAAGGAAAACATATCAAGACAAAGCCCCTATAGTTCCAGTCCCAAGAACAAAATTTTCAGGTAGCCCATGAGTCTGACCCAGAGGGAGGGAAAAGCAACTAATCTTTTCCCAAGAGAAAGAAAAGGTCCAGGCCAACAAAGAGAGGGTATAAAGGCACTAAAAGTGAACACATGAGGGAGAAGAACATGACAACAAAAGATGCTTTTAAAGGAAGACACAAAAGTCAGTATTTTCACATAAATTCAGACCATTATTCTTTACATCTTTGAGCATTTAGTACACATACATACACATGTAAATATATTCAATCTAAATCTTTCTTAAGATACACATATACGTACCAACCAAGTGATTTGTGTTTGGACACTAAGTTATCTAGCAAAAAGTTGAGTAAACATAGCCCCGGGTCATTTTTCATGCTACTACTCCCTAACTGAGGGTCTGAGACAAACTCCTACATTCATCACCAAGGTCACCTTGTCTGTCTCCTGGTGCTGAAGCATGTCTCAAAGACAAATAGGAAGTTCCATTATTGGCAAGGCACAGCAAAGGTCATTTACATGATAATAAGGAGTGATAAATATATATACATATTTTTTGAAGATTTTATTTATTTATTTGACAGAGGGGAGAGCAAGAGAGAGAGCACAAACAGCGGGAGCTGTAGGCAGAGGGAGAGGAAGAGGCAGGCTCCCCATTGAGCAGAGAGTCCCGTGCCGGGATCAATCCCACCACCTTGGGATCATGACCTGAGCAGAAGGCAGATGCTTAACCCACTGAGTCATCTAGCACCCCACAGTGACTTGTATTTGAATAGAGTACACGTAGTTTATTTGAACAGACCTCTTCCAAAAACTACACATAATAACCAAAGGGACATAAATAGTTCGAAAATAAACAGCTAGGAAGTAGTTGCCTGAGCTTCTAAAAAGTCACAGATCAGTTATTCAGGAGTAATTCACACTTGTTAAAAAATATATGGGTGAAGAGGGTCAAAAGTTCGAAATTTTCAGTTACAATCTAAATAAGTCAAGCAGATGTAATATACAGGATGGTAACAGTAGTTAATATTGTATATTTGAATGTTGCTGAAAGAGTAGATCTTAGTTCCCATCACAAGAAAAAACACTGTAACTATGTGTGATGACTATATTAACTAGACTTATTTTGGTGATCATTTTACAATACATACAAACATTGAATCATTATGTTGTACACCTAAAACTAATATAATGCTATATGTCAATAATATCTCAATAAAAAAGAGAGTTCAGGACCTTCCTATTTATCCTTCACTTAGCTTTCTCCAAAAGTAACATTTTATTTAACTACAGTATGTATGAAAACCAGGAAACACATTGGTACAGTTCACAGATCTTATTCAAATTTCATCAATTTTTTAAAAGATGTTATTTATTGATTTGAGTTAGAGAGAGTGGGAGCCAGAGAGCATGAGGTGGGGGGGAGAGGTAGCGCCAGCGGGAGAAGCAGGCTCCCCATTGATCAGGGAGCCTGACTAGGGGCTCCATCCCAGACCCCAGGGTCATGACCTGAACACAAAGAAGGCACTTAGCTGACTGACTCACCCAGGCGCCCCCAAATTTCACCAGTTTTACAGACATTTGTATGTGTGTGCTCTGGGCCACGTGAAGTTTCTATGCGTTTGATCATCTAGGCAGATTCGTGTAGCCACCACCACAACCAAGATCCGGGAACTGTTTCATCACCACAAAGATTCCTCATATTACCTCTCTTTAGCTACCAACCTCGTCCCCGCCCCACAACTGTTGCTGGAGAGAATGTAGAATAGTATACCACTCTGGAAAGGCTCAACCGTTTTTTAAATAACTACACATTTTTCAAGTTTATGTTTATAAATATATGCAGTATATTGTGATTCCCCCCACCTTGGCTTTTACATTCCACTTCAGGCAACCTGACCGACTTCAGTATCAAAAGACAGCCCCTGAAATTTGTAAGAGCTGATTTCAAATGGAAAGAGTATGTAACTATACTCTTTCCTCCCGGGTAGGAGTGGGTTGGAGAGAATGGAATCCCCCCATCAAACACACATGCGGGCACCACGCACTCCATCACTCGCATCCCAACCACCAGCTCCCTCCAAGTGTTTCTGTACTTCTGTACAGCAACTGAGAGCCGATGCAGAAGACTGAGAGGAGACTGGGATCGGCTCCCCAAGTTGCTCAAGAGGAGTCAGAGAAATCCCGCACTACTCCTCAGTCCCCAAGACTGTGGAAAGGGCTGGGGCGGAGCCTGCAGTGGGGGCTGTCCAGCGATAAGAGACCGCAAGGCGGACCCCGGTGGGGGGCTGGGAGGCTGCTGTCACTTTATGAGTCCGCGGCGCAGAGTGAGAGTATCCGGCTGCCAGACCACGGGCTGGGTGCGGGGCCCCCGCCTCTCGCTCGCCACGCGGACCCGCGTCTCTACCCGCAGCCTTGGTGGTGGCGGCGGCAGAGCCTCGCCCACTCCGATCCCCACCCTCTCCATCCTTAGCTGTTAAAGAACCGCAGCGCCTGGCACATTCCGGGAGGACCCCCGGCTCAGAAAAGGAAAGGGAGCAGGCGCAAGGGGACTGGAACGGCAGCATGCGCCAGCCGGGAGCAGCCTCGGCGCCCACGGTCTGAGGCGGCAGCCTCAGTTCGCCATTGTGAGCCGACGCCGGGGGAGCTCGCACGCGCCACAGTCCCCCCGGGGTCCCCTTCGGCACCGTGATGGGGCATCTGCCCACGAGACCGCGCGGCGGCCGCAGCCTCCTGTCTCTGCTGTGGCTCTTTGTGCTGCTCAAGGTAGGGGAGCATGCCCCCGGCCCCCGACTTGTGCCCGGGCAGTCCTGTCCGCGCTCGGAAGCCCCCGCTCTGCGGCGGGGGAGAGGCGCGCCCCGGGGTGCGATGATGGCCCCGCCGCGGGCAGCGCCAGCTGTGCAGCCTGGACGCAAGCTTTGTTGTTCTTCCGTGTGCCTGCTCTCGGCGGGTTTGAGGGCTGGGAGGGGGGAAGAACCGGGAAGTTTGCTCTCTCCAGCTTTCACCCTTTGTGCTCTTTTACCACCGCTGGTATCCACATCAAACGTGGGCTTGTTAATTAGTGTTTCGCCGGGCAAAATGAGGTCACTTCTCCTTATGGTCACTACCGCACTCAACCTTACCGCTCTCTCCCCAATGGTATGTGCGGTGCTTTGTCTTAATTTACTTTCTCCTGGAATTCTACACCTGGGGCTGAGCTGCCTGTCCTCAAAAAGACTGCCGGGGTGGGTCGTGAGCATGGTTTTCTTTGAATAAGGAGTCTCAGTTTGAGCCTGGAGAGGACTCTTCTCCACCGAGTCTTCATCTTCAACCTGATAATTCCCTTTACAAATTCTTTACACCCCCCCCCTTATTTACAAAAGCTGGCACCTCTCAATTTAAAAGACAGAAAAATCTGTAAAATTCACTTTTTTGAGTTTTCTTTGGATTGTGCTGCTTTAGGCTGTTATTTTGAGAAAAGTGAAAGGGAGGGCGGCTGCTTTTTTTTTTTTTTTTTTTAATTCCTAGTTTGACAGCTATACTGCACATAAAATCTTTAAAACAAATTCCAGCTAGATGTTTGCATGGAAAGTAGTGTAAAGTTGTGAGGTAGTTGTCTACCACTTGTGTCCTCAGTGTGTCTACTTTAGTTTTGTCACGGTCCTTCCTTTCCTTTCCTGGCAAAGTAGTGTGTCCACAGGTGACCCGGAGCTGTCCTTTCAGCACCACCGTGATACTTACCTTAGAGATGGAGGAAACACTAATGGATGCAAATGTTTCCTTACCAAAGAGTCACTTTTTGCTTACATGCACCATTAATTATGAATGCTTGACAAGGAGATAGTGGAACAGGACCAGTGGATTGAAAACAGCCATCAATCTGAAATATTCTATGCTTTTATTTATCTTAATGAAAAACAGGGAAAATAGTTTCAAGGAGAATGAGCAACAGAGTGAATAAATAAAATTCTCAATTACATTTAATATGTTTTTACATTTTTCTTAAGTGGGTAATAATAATTTTATTTAAAATCTGGTAAACAACAGCCTGGTCATGTGTTTTCACTATAGGAGGTTGTTCTTTTAGCACATACCACTAATTATATTAGATTTACTTAAGTTTCCTGTTAATTTTTCTATTTGATAAATTCTGTTATCATGATTACATCTATGCAACACTTGTGATGAATCCACAGTGGTAAATTGGATCATCACACATTTTTCTAAGTAACAACTAAGACTTACATGTATGACATCCGATCCAAACCTAACCTTTGACACAACTGCAGGATTTTATCTGAATTCTTCATAAGGAGGGGGAATTTCAGAAATGCTCAAATAATGGATTTGAGAGTGGGGGTAGAGTGCTGCAATTAAAATGTAAAAACTGTAACAAAACTTCTAATGAAAACTTGATATAGATGTGATAAAATGCAGTCAATGTTGGTATAATGGTATTCTCAGTGACTGTAAGAGAGTTTCACCATGTGCCTCACAACAGGTGTATTTTTGTACGATTGCAAATTGGTGTCAATTGTGGTTAACTGCATCACATAATAAATACATTGACAAGGCTTGACATTTAAATAAACATTGTAATGGGGCAACTAATTTTGTAGAACAAGTCATTACCCTTCATTTTATGTAAGTGCAGTGTTTGTGTGACCAGGACATAAAATGTATCAGATGAAAAAAATACATATGTATATATACTGAATATCTACCATGTGATAGTCTGTCTTCCAGATATTTAACATATGCTATTTCATTAATCTTATTTTGTTACAGTTGACAAGTAATATCCAAAGTGTTAAACTGGGCACAAAGGATAATGCATTTACATTTGGGAATAGTATATTACATGATAAATTTGGTACATCATATAATCTCTTCATAATTTGGAAATGTATTTGCATGTACATTGGCATTTCCTGAATAAGTGTCGGTAAAGTAGACCTGAAAACGATTCCATTATTAAATAGCACATTGTTGATTGAATCTCAGTGATAAGATCTATGTGCTGAGTCAGAAACAAACCATTTATCCAACCTCCCGAAAAGCTCTGTGGCTCTCATTATGTCAACAAATCTTTCACTACTCCATATGAAATACCTTCTATATAAGAATGAAAATTCCTAATAGCCATAAAGTTAGAGAAACCAAAAGAGCCTTGATTTATAGTTTTATCTCTTCCTTTACTCAGGAGTTAGCAGCTAGGTATAAGTGATGGGAAAGTCTGAAAATTTGAATCTGTGTGATTCGTTATAAGCAGTTTCATTGAGATAGCCTAAATGTGCCTGGCCATGGAAGTCTTTATGCCTCATTCCTTATCCATTACTAAGTGACAGAAACATTTAATCAAGCATCTCAGATTGTCTAAATCATCCACTGTATGTTATGAGGCTGATATCTGCATATGTACAATATTCACTATGAAATTTTAAAATTTCATCTCAACATTGATGGTACATATAAAAATAGAAAATATAAGTGGAACTCTATTAACAGGTATACTGGGAGCCTACCAATCTGAAAATCTTCTACCCACATATGAATGTAAATGGAGTATTTATCTGATGAGTCTCCCTCTTGTGCATCTTCCCAGCATTCCCAGTGAGAACAATGTAATTTCTTTCACCTATCCTATCTTTACTAAACCTCTTCCTGAAAATTGCTTCCCGTATCAGTTCATTTGGTATCAGTATTTTGTCAACTAAGAAGCAAATTGTAGAATATGACATCATAGGAATTTTAATTCTTCCTTCCCTGAAATGGTTCTCATTAGTAGTCAAGTGGAATGTTTCCCTAAACTCATAGTCTTGGCGTGAATCCTTCTTTCTTTCCATCACCTCCTCTCTATATTTTCTTCTCAGTCTGCTCTTACCTGATATGTAATCAGAGAACATTAAATTTGAAAGAGGCCCTAATTATAATTATCTGAAAAGAGGTTTAGGTTTAATTTCATAAAGCATGAGTGTTATGATGTAGGCCTTATTACTTCTATTCAAGAGAAATATCCACTCACCAAGGTCTGTTTGCCTTTCTCCACTTCACTATCTCTCCCTCTCTCCTCTCTCACCCCTCTTTCACATGTGCGCACACACACACACACACACACACACACACACAGAAGTTTCACTTCCACCTGGGAGTGTCATTCACATTCTATATTCTACAATATTGGCCAATGAACCATAATCTTTTCATCTTTCTGGAGCAGCCTAACCCACCCTCCTCACAATGAAGTTTGCATTATTAACTCCTCTGTCAACTGACTCCTTTGATAAATGTTGTTTCCAACCTTTTATTTTTATCATATCTTATTTTGTTGTTGTTGTTGTTGTTGCTAACCTTTTAGAGAAACCCTTCCACATAGGATATCCCCAGTAAGCTGAAGAGTGTTCACTGGCCTGGACTTCTACTGGGGATTGAGAAATAATCCTCTTTTACTGCGTATTTGCCCTTGTATTTTGTTGTGTGAAAGATTATTGTTATAGTAAAGAATAAAAAATTCACACCTTACCTCTTCCACATTTTGGTCCATAAGAAAATACACATCTATATGGATAAGTAATTTAAAATGACATAAGAGTTGTACTTTGTTTTTAAATGTAGCACTATTTCTAACATCTGAATAACTAGCTTAAAGGCATTTAAACTTATAAGCACATTGACGTCTGAACTTTATCAATATAATCCCACCTGGAGTCTTGCGAGTTTGCAAAATCCATTGAGGTTAGATACAGTTGGTGCGCTCACTTAGACCACTGTGATAGGTAGCAGTGTGGCACACTAAAGGGCTAAGAGGAATGACTACAGATATTTATTTCTCATTTTCTTCCTAATTTAATACTTTCAGGTGCAGAGTTCCAGTGCTGTTACATTTCCACAAGTATAGCCCTCCTGCAATGATGAGCTTTACGAGAAAGCACCTATATGCTCATTTTATTACTCCCAATACATTTATTTCTGAAATAAAGGAAAGTATATTGTAATTTTTTGGTCTTCCACTGTGCTTAGGATCTGGAATTAGGCAAAGAATAGAAGCTTCATAAACAATTAAAATTTGCAACATTATATAGTTTCTGCCTCAGAAGTGTTAAATACCATAATACTGACTTGTGAACACACCTTAAAGGAAAACATGAGAAAATTATCATTATGTGAATTAAATTATTATAATTTCAATGCAATAATTACACTAAAAAATAATAAAATATTACCAGTTCTCTATATTAAGAACTTATTAAAAATTATAAATCAAAATACCAATGTGTTATTTTTTCCATAAATATAGCACTCTTGGTTGCTCATTTATGCACCAGTGTTATCTCAGCTGCTATGTGCTATCATCAGTGAAAAAGCAGAGTTGAAATAATAGGGGAAATAGCTTTCATTACCTCTATATGTGACCTGTAGCTTCAGCCAACGCCCAGCAATGCAGGTCATGTTCTTGCTTCCTCTTCCATATCATCATTGTTCTGTGACCACTACCAACTACAACTGACAAAGATTTCTGCATGCTTCCAACAGAAATCTCCCTAATTTTTGCCCTAACTTTGCCCTTGAGAGATGAAGCCTTTTCTACATCCTCGTCTTGGTTCTGTCTATGGTAGTGTTTAATCCAGGAGTACAACTCAAAGCCTTAAAGAACTCTTCTATGATGGCCTCAAAGGCACATTGGTATCAGCTCTTTCTGCTTAAATAAATATGTGAGAGACTTCTTTGTGCACTGTGCCCTTAATCTGAGGAGCCAAAACAAAGTTAATATGGCACAGGTAGAATGAGCAAGAGGGGGAATGGTGTGGGATGAAGCGAAAGGCCGAATATAGAGCCTCTCATCCTCTTTTCCCCTGGTGTTATTGGCTCCAACAGGTTCCATATTGTTTCTACCAGTTATTCAGAACAATATGTAAATAACCTTATTAAGCACCTCTCATGTAATCTACAATCACTAATTACTCCTAAGTAGTAAGTTTTTCCTTTTACAAGCTTGTCCTAGATCTCCAGAGTACTGATCCTTAGTTGTTGGCTTTTTTTTTTTTCCATCTCCACATGGCACTTTCAATTTATTTCTCTAAGTATGACCATATCTTAACCTTGTGTCAGAAAATCATTCTCAACTCTTTCATTTAGAATCTCATTCTCCAGTAAAAGATGTCTGCTTTCCTACACATTCCAGTTACCTAAAAGGCCAACTCCATTTATTTCTGAAAATATTAAAACCACCGAACTAACAGAATGTTTGAAACAAGGTTGTAGTGGTTTCTTGATAAGAAAGGTTTGTCCTTTTCTTTTTGCCAGGAAATTGAGATGAAAGAAGGGAAAATGATAAAAGCTTGGGAAAATGCTTCAGAAACCAGAATTAGAACTAGGACTCTGGTTTGAGAATTGAATTACAAATTATAAATATGCATAATAATTCTGTAAGAAAATGAATATAGGAAAAACTGCAGTCCAATTCCATTCAGTTAATCAAACATTGATTGAATATTTATTATGTGCCAGGAATTGTACCAGATGTAGGTATAGGAATGGATAACCTTCAGTTGAATCTTCACAAATGACATAGTGGAAATAGACATAGAAAAGGTCATTAAAATGTAATATGAAGTGACGGTTTGTGTTTGTTTGTTTAATAGAGGAAACCATGGTAAAACGCTAGAGGAAACTATATCTCATGGGTTGAGAGATGATTTCTTAAAAGATAACCTGAGCTTAGCCTGAGTTAGGTTAAGAAATATGGACACAAAGAGAAAAAGAAAACTGCATAAGCAAAGGCCCGATGTTGTAAAAAGCGGGGCCGTGTTTGGGAAAATACAAGTGTGTACAAAAGGAAAGGGAATGGTAGATGCCAGATCAGAAAGACTCCTATATGCTGTACCAAAAAGTAGGATCTTTATTTTCTAGGTGAAGAAGATCATTGAAGGGTTAGCCAAGGCTTAGCAGGGTAAGATTTGCATTTCAAAGAGAGCTTTGGGCTGTAAGTAAAATGTTATCCTGGAGGAGGAGTAGACCTGGAGGCAGGTCAACTGCTAGGATGATATCATAGATATCATTATGGTCCAATTAAGAGATAACAAATGTTGACCCTAGGGTGTTGGGAAAAGACACTAAAAGAAGATAGTCAATGTTAAAAATAGCAAAACTGACAAGATTGGCTTGGGACTGGGGAGAAGATAATATTCATGCTAATTTCTAGGTAACTGACACCTTTGTTTGAAATGTTGCAGTTTTTTTTTTTTCAGTGTTCCAAGATTCATTGTTTATGCACCACACTCAGTGCTCCATGCAATACATGGCCTCCTTAATACCCACCACTAGGCTCATCCATGTCCCCACCTGAAATGTTGCAATTTTAATGGTGTGTCTTAGACAGTGTCCATTTTCCTCCAGCTCAGCTACCCCCTTTGCCCTCATGCTTGGTACTATTATTCCTGCTCCACACTTTATTAACAGTCCCTTGATTAAACTATCTAGGATTTCCCCTGAGTATCCTATTGCGACCTTTACTAATAAAGGACATGATGAATTTAGCAGAAAACATCTTGAGTTTGAAGTCTCAAAAGCCACACAAGTACTTTTTCAATATAAGTCTGATGTCCAGGGGTGATGGTAGACTGGGAGATGTGAATGGGGATGTCCCAGCAGAGAGCAAGGTGGAGAAGGGCAGTGGGCCACAATGGGCCTTGAGGAGCATTAACACTTAGTAAGGAACCTAAGAAGATAAAGAAGAAACAGCCAGAGAGGGACAAGAGGAAAGCAGAATCAAGGAAATCCCAGGTCTAGGAAATTCCGAGTTGGAAGGATCGGCCAACAGCGTCAAATGCAAGAGGAAGATCCTATAAGCTTGTAAGGGCCTATTTAGCCAGAGTGGCCCCACCTCGGTGGAACAGCCATTTTGTTGTTCATGCAGTAAAACTTGAATTTACCCTGCCCCACCCAGGGGAACTTACTTAAAAGCAAGTCTGGGAAACCAGTCCCAGGTAATAAAGCCCCAATACAAGGGTGGGTCAGGTCAGGTGAAAATAACAGCCCAAATGCAGGGATGAGTCTGGTCAGATGGAGACATCCAATCAGTAGAGCGCGCATACTGTCTCCCTAGCTACCAAGTGTGGTACCGAGTGTGGGCCCCACCGTTTGGGCGCCAATTCTGACCAAGGTGATAGGCTAGTTCCAATATGTACTATAGGGTAAATTGTAATTCAGTTGTCCACCCATGTGTGACCTAGCATGACTGTGCAGCTTTCTCTGTGTTACAATCTCATTCGCCACCTGTGTGTGGCGAGGCCCAACCACATGGCCTTTGCTCTATAGAAGTTAGTCTGTGAGGCAGGGAGGGGTCGACCTCTCTGTAAGGGGTGGCCCCTACCGGTCTGTTTGATGGTCGGTTTGATTCTTGAGCTTGGCGTAAAATAAAGCTTGGCTTGACCTTCGCTTTCTATCAGTCTTGCTCCTTTGACCATGGACCCATTATTGGGGGACCCAACATTGGGGACTCAACAAGCTAATATCTGGAAAACATCTTTGGATGGGAAAATCAGAAGGCTGTTGGTCTCTGTGGAGCTTGGGAGATGCTGAGGAGTAGAGGACCGGCCACTGATTTGTCAAGCGCATAAGCGTTAGATCAGAGAGACCAGATTTCAGTCTTACCAACAAGCAGGATGTGGAGAAAGTTGTTTTCCCTTGCATGGGGGCCCCTTCTGCAATCTGTTGTATTTACCTCAGAGGATAATTGAAAGGACTCTATACAGTGCCTAGAATACAGTAAGCATTCAGTAAGTGTTATGTAGAAAAAGAAAGAAAGAAAGAAAGAAAGAAAGAAAGAAAGAAAGAAAGAAAGAAAGAAAGAAAGAGGATGGTGAAAATAGCTAAAGCAAAGGCAGAGAGGTAGAACAATAAAAATGTGTCTAGAGCAGCATCTTCCAAAATGTGTTCCGTGGGACATGAGAGTCTCTCAGTGCCAACAGATGTTATTCTGTGATAGCATGAATTTGGGAAATAATCTAACTTTATTTAAAGTACTCTTAATTTATTGATTATTAATTTTTTTTGTATCAGAACTTCTCAGAACCCCTATTATGTTAATCTGCTTTGTGTTTTCCAGAAGGGAGAGCTAGCATGTAGCATTTCCCAAGTTTGACTGTAGAAATCATTTTCTAATGAATTTCCTTCATGCAGAAGAATTTGCATGAAGGAAAACAATGATTCCCAACTTTTTTTTATCAGGGCTAATATTTAGGAAACTCTCTTAGAAGAAAAAAAAAAGTACATATTCTTCTTATTTTATGGATTATGCTAACTCTAGTGTTGGTAACTTTATGTACAAAAAGATTCTTTGGCTTTGGCTATTAAAAATGGAAAATTCATTTTAACCTTATTCTTCAGTGTAATTATCTTAAATTACAACTTGAGAGAACAATATGTTTCGTTCAGTATTATTTGTCTTTAGTATTACTGCCAGTTGGGTATAAATGGTGAAATCACTATCAGCTGAAAGGCGGCTGTTCCACTTTTAGACATCCGTTTCGTTGTTTGATTGGTTTGGCTTTGAGATGATCTATTTCTGGTTGTAGCTTTCACACATTACTACCATCTCTGTTTCACGTTAGTAGAGCACTATGTTGTGACTGCTCCTGCTTTCTTGCTTGTTCTGAATAATTACTTGCCAACAGACCTGACAGGTGATAAAGATAAAATGTGAGAAGCTTGTCATCGCTCTGTCCTGTCCTCAGCTGTCCATCATACCACGTTAAGTGGTTTCTAGCAGTCCACATTTTCTGCCTGTTACACTGTATTCTTTTTTGTGGCTTCAATAGCCATTTGGGTGGAAGGCAACTCTCATTCTTACCAGTAGGATCTCATGAAGAACCATGATAAGTGTTTGAGAGTGCTCATGTAAGAAAAATGCATGGTCCATAATAAGCATTTTATAAATGCAGATTTTTATTTTATTCCAATTTCCGTTCAAAAGATATTTCCTCAACATGGCTTTCATGAACAACCAATCTAGGACCTCCCCATCAGGGGTACCTGGGTGGCTCAGTTGGTTAAGCATCAGTCTCTTGATCTCAGCTCAGATCTTGATCTCAGGGTCATAAGTTCAAGCCCTGTGTTGGGCTCCATGCTTGATATGGAGCGTACTTTAAAAAAAAAAAAAAGTCTCCTGAAAATTTTACCACTTTTACCCAGGTTTATTTTCTTCAGAGAATGTATCACTTACCACGTGATGTCATACCAGATCTTTATTATGACTTACTCCTCCATTGGAAGGCTTGTAGCTTTCATAACCTAGCAAGAATTTGATCAAAAACTTTGTTCATGCTGTACCCTCAGCTGCTAGAAGAGATCCTGGACCACAGTAGATGTGCAATAAATACTTGTTGAATAAATGGATGAATGTCGAATGAGTAAATGGGTGAGGAAGGTCAAGAGGAAGTTATGGGACAGACTCAAGAGGAAGAGCAGTGTGCAAGCTTGCCAGGGCAGAAGGCAGCTGTTGGACAGCAAGATGAAGTCAGAGAGAGGGTCTGTCAAGCAGTAGTGCTGAGTGGGCTTTGGGAGGGAGGGGAATCAGAATGAAAAATGGTCTGGAAACATTGCTTTGTTGATCTTGTGGAGGAAACAAAGGCTTTGTAGTAAGTGAAAATGAACTCTTTTGGACACCCAAATAAGGTTCCTCAGGTATTTTTTTTCTGGGATTTTATTAGGTCAGAATAAACCACCAAGGACAAAGGATGTGTATGGCTAAGCAAAACATGGGTTCCCTGGTGTAATGAATTCTCATCTGTAGTAAAGTAAAAACTTGAATTTTTTGGACCACTTATTTCTATCTTATTCAGTCTGTGTATAATTTACTTTAACTTCTAAAACAAAGTAGCTTCTGAGTTCTTAAAATATGAAAGTATGTTCTCTTTTGGCTTTACAAATGGAAAACATCAAACTGAAGAGAATTTTACAAACAATGTTTTTCCTCATTTTCCTCTTGCCATGCATGAATAAATATTTCATTATCTGGGGAACCTAGGTGGCTCAGTTGGTTAAGCATCTGACTTAGACTCAGATCATAATCTCAGTATGCTGAGGCTGAGCCCACTGCCCTGTCTTCACACTCACTTGGGAGTCTGCTTCTCCCTGTCCTTCTGCCCCTACCCCCACTCATGCTCCCACTCTCTCTCTTCCTCAAATAAATAATAAGTAAGTAAATAAAATCCTTAATAAACATAAATAAATAAATATTTCATTATCCAAATATGGACAGTTAAATGGATTGATTAAATTAGTGTTGCATTCATTAAAAAAATTATATATATATATATACCAAAGCCTGAACTGTCATGTTTTCAAATGACAAAAACACAAAAATATGATTAAAACAAATGCTCTTAGTTACGTAAATCAGTATTTCATTAGAGAACTAAAAGCTATTACATCAGTTTGTAATATACCAATCTATATCTATAGTCTATTACTATGCTGGTAAAGTGTGGAAGTTTGGGTTAGTTGTAATTTTTTTCTATTAATTCAATTTTGGATTTGTTTGTCAATTAATTAATATTCTTTATAACTGAAAATAGGAGAGAATTGTGATCACACATTGATATACTCTCACACATGGCTATTAATTACAATTCTGTGATTAATAAATTATTTTCCTTAAATGTAATACTCTGCTTTTTTTGAAATATCAAACCAAGGTTTCTGGAAATCTTCAAGAGCACATTTATAGGGGTCTCTTTCTGTCTCTGAGTGGCTGCATCAGAATTAGACTAATTAGACTACATCATCCTCTCCCTCAGATCAACCAGACATTTTTTTTTACGATTTTATTTATTTATTTGACAGAGAGAGATCACAAGCAGGCAGAGAGACAGGCAGAGAGAGAGGAGGAAGCAGGCTCCCCGCTGAGCAGAGAGATGCGAAACTCGATCCCAGGACCCTGAGATCATGACCTGAGCTGAAGGCAGAGGCTTTAACCCACTGAGCCACCCAGGCGCCCCCAGAAATTTCTTATTTACATCAAGTTGGTGGCCTGTAAAATAGACATCCTAGGAATACTGCGGTGGCATTTCTATTTACTTTGACATTGTGTTGAAAACTAAAGTGTAGCCATAAAAGGGGAGTGTTCTTGTCAAATACTGCAAAGTAAAAGCATCATATTTACAATAAGTGCCAATACCATTACCATAAGAAATGCCTTATTACTTGGATGTACTTAAAATTCCTAGATTTTATCTAGGAAGAGAAATTGGCTTCTTAAGTTTCTGAATAAGTTGGTTAATACGGTGAATAATAAAAAGCCAAGGGAATTGGATATTGTCTGGAATGTATTATTAAACAGTGAGTCATGTGATCCTCCCTTGAAGGATTATAGAAAAATCCTTTATATACATATGAAATGTATCAGTACAATAGGGTTATTTACATATAGATACAGTGATGGGATGTGGCTAGGTTCATTTTTTTCATCATCCCTGAGAAATTCCTCTACAGTCTTCCCTAGCTAATTCATACTTTTTAATTAGTCTCTCGGAAATGACTAAAGGCTTCACTCAAAGTGGTTAGATACTTGGGATTTGTAATATGGAAATTCTGGTGTTGTCAAAACTGTGTTAAAATGATTGCAAGGGCTTAGAATGAAGTATTATGGACTTAATCCTAAAAACAGCTTATCAGTTGCTTCTTTTTAATTAGCTGAAACTGTTAAATCTGCTAAAAATCAGCCATTCTTCAGAGGTGCTCCACATTGCTTCCTTGGATTCATTTTTTTTTTTTTTTTGCATTTTTGCAACTAACAAAAGACAGCTGTATCTTCGAGTCCTTTTTCATCTGATTGATGAACCATCTTCTTATTTATTTATTTTTTTGAAGGCTAATTGGGAACCTAATGAGACTCCTTCTATTGAAATTCTTGTTTCTGTGCCGAGGCCTTCAATTAGCCTTTTACTCCATGCCTTCTGGAGGCTCTAAAGAAGGGAGTTCTTAATTCGGAATCTCTAAGTCAGTCTGAATCAGGTGTGCATCACCATACACAAGAATTTTATAATAATGGATTAAGAATTCGAAAACGAATACGTGTTCACTGAGGAAACTGTGTCAAATACAGCATGCAGAAAAAGAGAAAAGCAGTCATTCCTACACACTCTATTCCAAAATAACCACCATCTGGGGCTATAGCATTCCAAATTTTCTCTAATGTCTGTGTATCTGAGTTTGTAAAAAGAAAAAAGTATCAAACTATCCTACTATTTTTAGCATACTCTTTTTACTTAAATGTACTATGATAATTTTTTTTTTCAAGCATTTTCAGTCCTCTGCAATTTAAGACCTTGGGCTGTAGGCCTTTGGGTCAATTGTACTCAACTCCCAATTGTATTTGCAACAGTTAAGGATGTGGATGATTATACATATCGATTATGACCACAAGGTATTGAGGATCATCACTTATATGTATGTCTCTCGATAGTATGACTACTTTAGAATTAATCCCATAGAGGGGTGCCTGGGTGGTGCAGTCCATTAAGGGTCTTGACTCTCGGTTTCAGCTCAGGTCATGATCTCGGGGTCTTGAGATCAGTCCTGCCATGGGGCTCCAGGCTCAGCGCAGAGTCGGCTTGAGAGTATCTCTTGCCCTCTTCTCTGCCCCTCCCCACCACTCTCTCTCTCTCTCAAATAAATAAATAAATCTTATAAAGAATTAATCATGTAGAAAAATGTCAGATGCTGTATTTGTTATCCATTTCTTCATAGCTAAATACTATGCATAAAAAATTTAAGAATACAGGCTTTCTAGTTAAAAAGATGTAGAATTTCTGATATTTTCGCAGAAGACACACATTACAGTGGTTGTCCAGATCACCAATCCTTCTGTGGCCAGGTCTGCCATCTTCCCCACCACCTGCCCTCCTCAAAGGAAACCTCATTCTGATTCGAGTGTTCTGAAAGGTGATACCATCATCCTACTTGGCCCCTTTACAGAGTGAGCAGTTAAGGGGGTGAACACCTGACTCCAGGCCCATCTGGGGATTGTGCCTCACTGATCATCACCTTTGAGACTGGCATTCATCTAAGCCAAACCTATCAGAAGCTATCCCTGCAAGTATTTTCAAACTGGCAAAGGTGGGGAAGAGTCCTCTCCTCTTGGTTGTGGAGTTATGACAGGAGCTAAGACATACAGAGCGAAGACAGGAGCTTGGAAACTGTCCCCAATCATAAAACCGACTTACAAAAAGACCCTCCCTTTTTTTTTAACAGTGTAGTTTCTTCTTAAGTTTTTATTTAAATTACAATTAATGGGGGCCCCTGGGTGACTCAGTGGGTTGAAGCCTCTGCCTTTGGCTCAAGTCATGATTCCAGGGTCCTGGGATCAAGCCCCACTTTGGGCTCTCTCTCTGTTCAGCAGGGAGCCTGCTTCCTCCTCTCTCTCTGCCTGCCTCCCTGCATACTTGTGATCTCTGTCTGTCAAATAAATACATAAAAATTAAAAAAAAATCTTTTAAATTGCAATTAGCATACACTGCACGGTCAGTTTTCAGGTGCATAGTATAGTGATTGAGCACTTCCATACATCATCCCGTGCTCATCACAAGTGCCTTTCTTAATCCCCTTCACCTGTCTCACCCCACCCCTCTGGCAACCATCAGTTTGTTCTCTAAAATTATCTGATTCTTGCTCTGTCTCTCTCTCTCTCTCATTTTTTCCCCTTTGCTTGTTTCTTTTCTTCTTTTTAAAATTTTTTTTGAGATTTTATTTGTTTATTTGGGAGCGAGAGAGCATGAAAGGAGGAGAGAGGCAGAGGGAGAGGGAGAAGCAGACTCCCCGATGAGCAAGGATCCCAGGACCTGGAGATCATGACCTGAGCCAAAGGCAGATGCTTAACCATCTGAGCCACCCAGGCGCCCCTGTTTATTTCATTTCTTGAATTCCACATATAAGTGATATTTTTTGACTGAAAAGGAGAGAGGAATAGTAGAGACTTCAGCAAGACTATCTTTCTTTCTTTTTTTTTTTAATTTTTTTAAAATTATTTATCTACTTATTTGACAGAAATCACAAATAGGCAGAAAGACAAGCAGAGAGAGAGGAGAAAGCAGGCTTCCTGCTAAGCAGAGAGCCTGATGAGGGGCTCAATCCCAGGACCCTGGGATCACGACCTGGGCTGGAGTCAGAGGCCCTAACCCACTGTGCCACCCAGATGCCCCAAGACTATCTTTCTTTGGGAAACCTGGGTGGCGTAGTCAGTTAAGCATCTGCCTTCTGTTCATGTCATGATACCAGGCCAGGGTTGTGGGATTGAGACCAGCATCAGGATCCTTGCTCAGCAAGGCGTCTACTTCTCCCTTTGCCTGATGCTTCCCCTGCTAATGCTCTCTCCTTCTCTCTGTCAGACAAGTAAATAAATAAAAAACATCTTAAAAAAAAAAGACTATCTGTCTTTGCAAGACTACCTCATCTCTGAGACTCTAATCACTCCACACATACTCAGAAAGATTACAAAACAGCAGTCTACTACAGCGCAATACCATCATAGCCAAGCAGGCATAATGGCAATGCTTGGAATCTTTAAGTAATCTAAAACAGAGTGATTATACAATTTATATTACACCAGGATAGCAGATATAAGTCTGTTCTGAGAAAATCAGGACAGGTGGTTACTCCTTCCTGAACATACTAACAAAAATGTCTGATGCGGAATGTACTCACCCCGCCTCATCCGTCTCACCCGTCTCTGAAAAACCAATGGTCCACCTGACCATGTTGAATTAGCCGTATACAAGGACTAGAATCATCTTCATCAAAACCTACTGTGTGTGCAGGAATGTTTATAGCAGCTTTGTTTGTACTGGCCTAACACTGAAAATGACCACAATGGCTTTCAGTAAGTGCATGGTTAAATGAATGGTGATGTATCGAGACCGGGCAATACTCTTTAGCAACTACCGACACACACATTTCTTGAATGAACCTCAAGAAAATGATGCTGGGGGCACCTGGGTGGCTCAGTGGGTTAAAGCCTCTGCTTTCGGCTCGGGTCATGATCCCAGGGTCCTGGGATCGAGCCCCACATCGGGCTCTCTGCTCAGCGGAGAGCCTGCTTCCCTCTCTCTCTGCCTGCCTCTCTGCCTACTTGTGATCTCTGTCTGTCAAATAAATAAATAAAATCTTAAAAAAAAATTATGCTGAGTGAAAAAAGCCAATCTCTAAAGGTTGCACACCATAAGATTTCACTTATAGGATATCCTTGAAATAACAAAATTATAGAGATGAGAACACCCTCACAGTTGCCAAAGGTCAAAGATCAGGTGACAAGGGAGGAGCCTTGTGACAGTAGATGAGCTGTTTCTCTTGATCCTAATGGTAGTTACATAAAGTTTTCCCTATGATAAAGGTGTATAGGTCCATACAGATTCATCCACAAATTAGCACATAATAACTGGTGGAATCTGAATAAATTCTATGGGTTGTACCAATGTCAATTTCATAGTTTGGATATTTTATTCTTTGGGTATACAAGATGTCCACATTGGAGGAGGAAGGGTACATGAGAACTTCCTGTACATTTTTTTTTGCCACATTCTATAAATCTATAATTTTCTCAAAGAAAAAGTTTAAAAACGTTATTAAGTCCTTCTTTCCTTCCTTCTCTCCTTCCCTCCTTTCTCTTTCCCTCCCCCCCTTTTTTTGTTCCTTCTTTCCTTTCTTCTTTTGTGCCTGGCACTCTGTTAAATACGTTAACTGACTAGTTGACAGATAGAACCTCTTTCTTATGAGGACTGTCTCAGAAAGACAATAGCTGTATTTGTAGGGAATGTAAAGATATCTAAGCGAATATAAAAAAATATCAGGAAAATACACAAGGACCTCAGTAAAGCACCATTAGCCACAGGCTGAAATGCATTATGAGGAAGGTTGGGTATTGAACAACAATATTTTTTGGTAAGATTTTATTTATTTATTTGACAGACAGAGATCACAAGTAGGCAGAGAGGCAGGCAGAAAGAGAGAGAGGAGGAAGCAAGCTCCCCGCTGAGCAGAGAGCCTGACGTGGGGCTTGATCCCAAGACCCTGGAATCATGACCTGAGCTGAAGGCAGAGGCTTTAACCCACTGAGCCACTTAGGCGCCCCTTGAACTACATTCTTACAAGATTTATCTACTGAGTTATGGAAAGGACCACAAGTTATTGGTCCTTTATAATTCCCATAACATCAATGTGAGAGACTACATTTTAATGATTCTTCACAAAATAGTTAAAGACGGAGTGATAGAAATTACATTGTGAGGAGGACAAAAGACTGTATTGATTAAGTTATAGCATTCTTCCTTTCTTTTAGCAGTTATTAAGTAACATATCTGGAAATAAGATAAATAAATTAAGATGAAATAGAAAGTGTAAAACAAGCTTAGGAGGTTTGAGTAAAACAGGGAAAGTGAATGGAGGATATATGAAGGTGAATAGGTTTTTCACCATTTCAGCTAGTCAATCGTCAAGCGTATATTAAACATCTAAGAGAGGTGCTGTGCTCATCATTTTTAAGAGTCTAAGACACTATTATGCCCCCCAAATCCGTAATATAAGGGGAAATAATATAAACATGTAGCAAGTTAAAAGGCAGTATGTGACTTACTACTCTAAGAGACTCCTGAAGTTATAATACATTTCTTTGCAAATGAATGTGACAGAGGACTGTAAGTAGCAAAGTGTCCTTGCCTTCAGATAAGGGACAAAGCACATAGGCTTGAAGGAGCAATATGTTCATGAAGGAAGATGGAGTTTAATCTGAATCTGGTTCAATACTGCCCAATACATAGACAAGATTAAGGAAAGCATCCCAGGTTGGAGAAACAGAGGAACAAAAGTAGGAATGTGAGAAAATGTGGGCTCTGTTTAGGAGGCTTGAGTAAAACAGGGTAGATGGGGATTCAGGTCCTAAGGAGGCTGAGTGTTTGGAAGCTAGGTGGGAAAGGGGGTTCTGCCCAGCAGTGAGCTTCTTATTCACAACCTTCTGTACAATAGTGTTACAAAGGCAAATATTAAAATGAGCTTTAGCTCAGCAGTGGTGTGCAGGAAAAAAATTATCATACCTCATTTTAGCTTTAATTGCTTTTATAATTCTGAATTTGCTGGTAAATGCAAATGCTTAATTCTAAATACGTGCGCTCTGTCTTAATTAGATAAAATAATCCTCTGTTGGTTGGGTAGTTCAGTAAATTAGTCCCTAGACTTAAACTCCCCTGGATCATGTTGTTTATGCATTAATCTGTATGCACTCTTAGAGATAAATGGAAAATAAGTGGATTTTTTCAGAGGCAAGTTGTAACTGTCAGCATACTTTTGTCAACCTTAAAAATAAAATAGCCAGTTAGTTTACCCAAAAAAACAAGTTTATTCAGGAATAGCAGAGGAATTGCAATTTGGGATATGCAAACTCTACCAAACTACAGGCAAGTTCAGAGAACAGAGAAGTATTCTTTTATAGAGGAAAAAAGAAATTTGGGAAAGGCTATTTGTCTACAGGAGGTGAGTGAGAGTTTGGGGTTGTGGCAACTTCTCATTGGCTGAATTGTGGTGGTTCTCACTGGCTGGGTTGTTGCTGGGCCAGGAGAAAATCTGCCCTCCTCCTGCTGGGGTAGTGAAGTAAGCTTCTTCTTATCAAGTTATGTAAAGTAAGCTGCAAGGAGTGGTACATGCATCAGAGCTCCCCCTTCAGGATCTCCCTTTTATTTTTTTATTTTTTATTTTTTAGATTTTATTTATTTATTTATTTGAGAAAGAGCGAGCAAGAAAGAGAGAGGGCGCGCATGAGCAGGAGGCAGGGGCAAAGGGAAAGGAAGAAGGAGATGCAAGGGAGGGAGTCCAATGTGGGGCTCGATCCCAGGACTGTGGGATCATGACCTGAGCCGCCACTTACCCACCTGAGCCACCCAGGCACCCCAAGACCTCCATTTTGAATGAGATTTTCTTTTACTTAGTTTCATACTTTCAAATTTATATCCTCTGCATGTGACTAAAAATTGCCATGTTTATTATAAAAATTATAATTAACATACATATTCTGTCATACTTGTAGAATTTCTCCTACAGTTTTAAAGTTACAAGTAAAAATTACATTCTGCCAGACAAAACCGAATAGAGAATCTAAATCTCTCTGTTATATATATAAACATCCTTCCAACACAGCAATCAAGGTCCTACCCATAGTGCCACATTTATTTATAAGGTATATACAAAAGGAAGCAACCAGTACAAGTATCTCTGGCAGAAATGAGAGATACATTCTTGTAAAACTCATTGGCTTACTAGAAAGGATGGCAGTCGCTTATTGAGGGGCTGCTGGTTATTGGGGACTGCCTCAGGGACTTTCTGTACATGATCTCACTCCATCGTTCTATAATCCTGTAATCATCATCACCATTTTAATAATGAGTCAGCTGAGTTTCAGGGAGGTATTGAAGGCATCAGGAGTGAAACCATAGAACTTGCACACTCCATCATAGCCATTCATGCAAAAGCTTGGACGTGGCTTCCGTTTTCTCATTCACTAACTTCTATTTTCTGTCTCTTCCTCTTAAGAGAGAAATACCCTGCTTCACAGGAGAACTGAATAAGTTTTTAAGTCATTGGTGAGGACCGCTATTTGGAAAGAAGTGGGATATGGGTTACTGCTGGGGACAGTTGGTTCCTGCTCACCCAAAAATCTTTCTTGCGGTTCTCCTTGCTATCGATCAGTCTGTCAGTCCCATGTTCCACCTTCAATGTAATGAATCGGGGACTTCTTCCCTTGGCTAGATAATTGCACAGAGCTGAATATAACCCAGGAGTTGATGAGAAATCCCATACTTTAATTTTTGTATAGAGCATTTAGAATCAATGATATAAGGACCCAGGAAGATTGATGCCCTGGCTTTGGAAGCCTACCCAAGCTTCTGTGGCTTGCTGTCTTTGTGTAACGTTTACACCTTAGACAGGCCTTTCCCTCCATGAAAGATACCACCTGGACAAAAACAATTTTAACACTAACGTCTTCCTTTTGATTGCATTAGATTTGCAAATTAAACAGATTAATGGTAGTGTTCTGTGTTCCTCTCAGCTCTTCTGTTTAATACTCTTATCTGACAAAGTGTAAATAGAAGACATAATTAATTACTCATGACTTGCATGTCAAGTTGCATAAAAAATTACATCCCCAAGACACTCATTATTATATATCTGACTGTTCTGTGAAATTGCTTTTGGAAAGAAAAAGCCTACCTGAAGATAAGAGTTTTGTTTGTCTTTTCTCTTTTTATTTAATTTACTAGAGTATTTGAAAAAGGATGTGGGAGAAAAACATTAACTGCTAACATGATTTTATGGAGCTTTCTTCATTTGCCCAAGGATGTGTTACTTTTGGTTTTTTACATTTTTCTGTCTGGTTATGAGATGCTAAGCTCTGTATATGAAAGTTAAAAAAAAGATGATGCTTGGGGTGCCCGTGTGACTCATTCTGTTAAGTATCTGCCTTCAGTTCAGATCATGATCGCAGGGTCCTGGGATGGAGCCCTAGGCATTGGTCTTTGTGCTCAGCAGGGAGCCTGCTTTTCCGTTTCCCTCTGCTCCTCCCCCACCCCATCATGCTCACTCTTTCTCAAATAAATAAATAAAATCTTTTAAAAAATGATGATGCTTGCATAGAGGGAAGGTCCCAGAACATGGCTATTAACACTTTGGAATGGGGCCCGCCGAGAAATTATTAGCCAAGCACACTGTGCCATACCACCCCCTCCCTGAATTACTGGAACCTTGAGCTGGGAAGTGTACTACCAGGGCTGAAAATAAAATAGAAGAACTGTTCAGCCATTTCTTCTGTCTCATCTGTTTGAGTTGATCTGAATGAAATGAGGTCTGTGCTTTAACTGGAGAGCTCAGCATTTCATATTTAGCTCTCAATCTGTTTTATGGTAATTTTTGAGGGAACAGACCGCTCATGATAAAATGTGCTGTACTATTATTAAAGGTGTCCTGCCTTTATAGATTTCTATCACTTGGAAGCAAAATGATGGGAAGATTTTTGAATGAGCACTTTTTCTAAGTTTTTAATATTGAATAGGATGTAATAGGGTTTTCAAGTTGAAGAAAACCAAATACCTGATGAAAAAAAAAAAAAAGTTAGGGTTTATCAATGGAACAAGGCAGTCTAGAGGAAAGATTACTTGCCCACAATCACTTACTCACTTCACCCCTCTGTAAAAATGAAAATTGTAATCACTTCTACCTCATGGGATTACAGTGCAACATAAATGAGATAATCTCTGAAAGGACTTCATAAATCGTAAGACACAATTTAAATATATGATATTATATTATTAAAAACAATTGTATCCCCTGTTTCATTTGCTCTGACACATACAGGTTTTCTTTTTTCACATTTATGTGCATCCATCCATGTGTGGAGGGCATGTCGTGCTGGGCTACACTTAATACGTTCTTTTGCTTTTTAAAAAATAAAGTTTAACCCTACCCAAGTTAATTTTGGGTCGCCGATAATCACAGCTTGATTATATGACTGGTAAATTGAATATACAAAATTGATTAAATATACATGTCTCATAGCAAAATATTTTCATGTCAGCTTTGCCTCTCATGTACAGATCAGATCACTGAAGAAAGAAGAATTTTTAACCGGACTTTGTACATGTAATACTGTCAAGCATTCTATTCGTATAGTATTTATGTATATCATCACTACTCATCTTTCATCTGGCACATTGAACCTTCATTCGTTCCTTCTTTCCATGAACGTTCATTGAGCAGCAATTATATGCCAGATCCCGTGCTAATCATTCAGTTTCTTCAGGTCTTACTCATCTGTGGGTATAAGTTGATACATATTTACAGTAACTCCTAGTATAAAGCAGTTGGCCCCATCAGTACACATGAGGCCACAGTCTTCTTCCTATAAAGGGCCCACTTGGGTATTTCTCGGACTATCCAATGGAACATTTGCTATGGAACCGTAGTTCCTCTCCATGCCCCCTCCACTCTTACAGGCCCTACATTTGCCTATTAGACGTCTCCCCGAGTCCACTGGGTACTTCTTACTCCCACAATCCCAACACTTTAACTGCCTCACTCAGCATTTTCTACCCCCTTGATAACAGAGGATTTCTTGGTCAAGCTTGTGTTTGGCTTTTGTTTTTCCTCTCAGAGCCTGTCAGAGCCCATGGATTTCTGGAATTCCTGTCCCACTAATCCTTCAAGCATGTCTGAATTCCATTGAGACAGGAGCTGAGATCTGACTCCCCATCCCCATCCTATAACATTAACAGTAACAAAAATTACTTCCCTAATGTGATCTGTCTCGCTTTTACTGTGTCTACTTTCTAGTCAAGTCAAATAAACTGGTAGACAGTGAGATAATCAAATGCTTAATAGCATGCAGAAAGATAAACAGACAAACATGAAGACAACCTAACTACAAAGAATGTGGAAAGATTATGTTAAATACATTCTCTTTTATGGTCTTTATAAAATTTTGGCATCTTAATTGAATGTGAAAATAGATACAAAGTCAAACTTTAATTTCTATTGGATACTCTGTCCCAGGTATTTATTTCTCAATTCCTCCATGGTTGGGATATTACAAATTGTTAAAAGCCCTATTTATCTCAAAAGTATTTGTGTTTTATTAAACGTCCAGGTAGCCCCTTTACATGAATTCAAAATTAAATTTAAAAAATGTGCTTTATTTTTCACATGAACATATCTTAAATTGAAGGAGAATTTTATGTGCGTCTATATAATATTAACGTGTTCTAATTAAAATAGAATAAAATAAATAAAATACAAAAACCAGGCTTATTTCTTGGGGAAAAAAATAAGAAATTTACACCATTTTGAAGTTTCCACTTCTGATTATTATTAATATTTTTAAAATTCCAGAGTTATGGAAATATGGGAAATATGTTATACTCTCAGTGTAATGCTTGCTGATTACATCATTTTAAGAGTTATTAGTGAGCCTGACCCAAGTGGTTCTAAACTACACTTATTTTGAAATTTAAGTTCAAAGAGCAGATCATCTTCAAGTATTTCACAAACATGGCACAGAATTTTTTTAGAGCCTACTTATCCAAAGAATAATTCAGGAGAGCCAAATCCTACTAGACCTCCTTCTACGTAAGTCTTACAAAACTTGGATATGTGCAAATCAGTCAATGAAAAAATATCAATTTCTTCCCTTTAACTAAGTAACTTAAGATTTATAAAACACCTATTAAAAGAGATGAAAGCAAATGTAGCAAATGTTATTGAAATGGTTTTATATTATAAATTAAAACTTCTATATATGATCTTTCAGATCATATAAAATTCATGTAAAATTTCCTTAATGAAGTTTTCAAAAATACTATGTGGAAAAAAAAATAGGTTTTAAGTTTGTGATTTCATGGCTCTTTTCATATGCTGATTTCAGTTCAATATCAAGTCTCTCTCTTTTCACAAACCATCTGGGAGATTGACAAGTCGCTTCTCACCAGATGGCCTAGCAGACCAACCTCTCACTTCCATGGCACCATACCTCCGTGATAAATCCTGGAATGCTCTGATAAAACGTTTCTGCTCAGGAAGAATTCCACAGCTCGTGGCGTTAAGGGCCCCTTCACCAGTGTCCCCCTCACTTCTCCAGGTGGAGACCGGATATGATTTCCACCAGTGCTGAAGTGTTCTAAGACGCAGAAAAATTCATTCCAACGGTGTATAATCACCAGCCTCCCATTTTCCTATCTTCCTACAATTTCTCTTTCTGCTCCATCTTTCCCTCTCTACTCCCTAGTCTAAACGTCTATTATTTACACTTTATATAGAGAATCTTCTTTCATCCTCTTCTCTTCTCATATAGAAATCACTGGAAAATATACAGTAAAGCATCAGAAAATAACTACACAGTTTTTGGTTCTGGGAGCGGGGAGCGGGTCATATCGTCCTGAATCTACAGAGCAGCTTGTTTGTATATGGTAACAAGAAATTTAATTGCCTGTGTCATTTTATAGAATAACTTCATGTTTTAAAGTTACTGCCTGTGACTAGGCTCTCAAGGCCTTTCTACTTTCCTTTTGTCTTTATAAATATCAGGGAGGCACTAGACAAGTTATGAAGGGCAAGGACATGGAAAGGGCTCTTTTCTTTCTTTCTTTTTTTTTTTTTCCCAATTGAGAGATCAAATCTGACTTCAATTTCTTCTCCCATCCCTCTCCACTTCTGTCTTCTGAATGCCCTCTCATAAATTTCATGAATTCTTCTAGCCCTTTGGTATTCAAGAATAAGTGTGAATCAGAAATGTCTACAAATACGATAGATCTTATCTCTCTGGTGCCTTGAACACCTTTCTTTTAACATGTTCAATTTTAGCTCCCCCTTTTTTCACTCTCTTTCCTCTTTCTTGATATTCAGGCTTTAGCGCCTCTGTATTCTCTGACAGACATAGAAACTGCCCATATCCCCAGGTCCATGTTTTGAATAATGAGCCTAAGTGCCTGCCACGTTACTCTTCTCACTTAGCAGTGGCGGAATGCCACGGATGTGCTACCAGTGTGAACACAAACCGTATCTCATAAGAACTTTATCTCCAGGAGCCTTATTTCAAATCTCCTTTTGACTTAAGTTTTCAAAATGCTATCTTAGGTGTTACTTTATTTCTCTCATTTTGTCCCCAGCATGGCTATGACAACAGCATACCCCCATATTTTGTATCTGTAGAGGTTTGTTTCTCTTTTTCTCAGATGTGGAGCCATAGGAAATTGTCCACACCTTCCCATAGACGAGAATAGCTTGAGGGAACAGCCTTTGCTCAACCCAATGTGATACAGATGCCAGGCAAGAAGCTTAACGGCCCCTCCAGGTGTGATTTTTCAGTCTAGAAGAAGATCAGCCAATCTTTCCCAGGAATCATCCGTGTTCTATTTGTTGTGGAGAAAAAAAGAAATAAGTTAATCAATGAAAGAGGAAACTCTTGATATAGAGAAAAGAGATTAGTTTCAGCAGGTGGTGGGAGAACTACCAAGTACCAATGGAACTGGGCAAGTTGAAAACCTATCATCTCACTTTTCTGTTTAAAACACATAAATGGCTTTCCATAGGTCTCTGGATACAATCCACACTCCTTCATGGGCTCAAATACCCTTCTTGATGTAATTTGGGACCACTTCTAGTATCATTTCTTCAATTTCTTCACTTTTTATGCTGTGGTTATTCTGAATTTTTCTCACTTCCTCACACTCGACACTCATTCTCACCATCCTCCAGTCCTTTGAATGAGCATTCTCTCTGCCTAGAAAATTCCTTTATCCCATCCTCTCCCCTGAATGCAACAAGCATATACTCACCCTCCAGCTTCAAGCTAAGATGACCCTTTACCCACAAATCCATTCTTTTCTCTCTCTCCTCCAGACAGGGAGAAGAGCCTAAGTTTCTCCCTTCTCCCTAGAATTCCCCCCTACTCCATTCCTCTATGTCAGTCTGGAAAAGTCTTTTTTTTTCCTCAAGATACAACTTAAAATCTTTACTTCTTTGAAGCCATTCCTGCCACATTCCAACTGTGGTGGACTCCTTCCTCCTTAATGCATCCCTGTAACATGAAGATATGTCTGCCATTGGCTTAGTTGTACTGTAGTGGCAATATTTGTCCATGTATTTGTATTCCTGGTGGGGCTGTAATATCGGCTTCTTGAGGAGACTGTCGTAGAGCATATTAGGTCTTTTTTGAAATTTTAATTCCAGTGTAGTTACTGTGTCTTTATTATCTTTGTATTCCGAAAATGGCCTTTCCTTGTCTGTTCACCCTAGACATGTAATTACTTTTTAATTATCTGTCTCCCAATTACTCAGTAAGCCCTGTAAGGGAGGAACTGTATTTTGCTCACCCTTCTTTACCATTCACAAAGGCTGGCACATACAGACATTCAAATACTTTTAAAATAAATGTGTGCATTCATATTAAATTCATACAAATGATAAATCTTTCTGTAAGTAGTCACAAAAAAGACAAGACAGAGACTGCTGATGACCCTTGATTAGCCTTTACTAATAATGTTTATGATTTATGATAAAACTGAGATTATAGAAAAATTCCTTTGGTCTGTTTGGATATAATTCGTTTGCCATGGTCCCATGACAGTTAAAGATCTAGAAAACATAGTATCTAGGATTCTTATAAAAAGTTATAGCAAGTAAATCAGATAAGAATACCAAATTGTCTAATTAATCTATGGCCCTATAAAATCAGTTAATATAATCAAAAGACCTACATACCTATTGTCATCTACATACATTTATTTTGTCATTCAACACGCACTACCAATCACCTAAAATATCTGAGGCTCCTTTGATGGGAAGAATAATGGTCTCCAGAGTTGCCTGCATCTTGGAACCTATAAATATGCTACCTTGTGTGACAAAGGAAGCTTTGTAGATGTGATTAAGATTGAAGGCATTATCAAGACTGAAACTATCCTGGAATTTCCAGTTGGGCTCAATATAATCACAGGAGTCCTTAAAACAAGTACAAAGTAGAATAGATTAGGAAACACTCAGAGACACTCAGTCCTTGCTGGCTTGGACTGCAAGCCAGGGTGTGTGGGCAGTTTCTAGAATCTGGGGACAGTCCTTAGTTGACAACCAGCCTGGATATGGAACCTTGGTCCTACAAATGTGAAGAACTGAATCCCGTCAACAACCTGAATGAACACAAAGATTCTCTCTTAGAGCCTCCAGAAAGGAAGTCCTGCCAACCACCTTGATTTTAGCCCAGTGAAATGCATACAAGATTTCTTACCTTTAGAACTGTACAATAATAAATTTGTGTTGCCTTAAGTGGCTCTATATGCAGAAATCTGCTGTGGCAGCAGTAGAAAACTAACACAGCACTGGACCAAACTCTCAGGAGAGAAAAATAATCAAGATATTTTCTCAATTATAGTTTCTTCTTCAAGGCTTTCTTGAGGACCATACAACAATTGGTCAGGAAAACAGATGTATGGACAAATAATGCCATTACAGTGTAATTAAACCTATGATAAAAATATATGAGTTTTATACTTTAAAAATAGTGATGGAATCATCTCACATCAGTCAGAATGGCTAAAATCAACAAGTCAGGAAATGACAGATGCTGGCGAGGATTTGGAGAAAGGGGAACCCTCCTACACTGTTGGTGGGAATGCAAGCTGGTGCAGCCACTCTGGAAAACAGCATGGAGGTTCCTCAAAATGTTGAAAATAGAACTTCCCTATGACCCAGCAATTGCACTACTGGGTATTTACCCTAAAGATACAAACGTAGTGATCCAAAGGGGCACGTGCACCCGAATGTTTATAGCAGCAATGTCCACAATAGCCAAACTATGGAAAGAACCTAGATGTCCATCAACAGATGAATGGATCAAGAAGATGTGGTATATATACACAATGGAATACTATGCAGCCATCAAAAGAAATGAAATCTTGCCATTTGTGACAACATGGATGGAACTAGAGCGTATCATGCTTAGCAAAATAAGTCAAGCAGAGAAAGACAACTATCATATGATCTCCCTGATATGAGGAAGTGGTGATGCAACATGGGGGCTTAAGTGGGTAGAAGAAGAATCAATGAAACAAGATGGAATTGGGAGGGAGACAAACCATAAGTGACTCTTAATCTCACAAAACAAACTGAGGGTTGCTGGGGGGAGGGGGGTTGGGAGAAGGGGGTGGAATTATGGACATTGGGGAGGGTATGTGCTTTGGTGAGTGCTGTGAAGTGTGTAAACCTGGTGATTCACAGACCTGTACCCCTGGGGATAAAAATATATGTTTATAAAAAATAAAAAAATTTAAAAAAAATAGTGATGGAGTTCAAGAAGAGTCAATTCTATTTGGAGTAGGGTCAGGGACATTTTCAGAGAAGAGGAAATTTTAATATGGATTTTTAAGTGATAAATAACTAGTTTTCTAATTGAATGGATAGAGAAAAGATGCAGCACCTGTTGGTAAAATGTTGGACTAAGAAGGGGTACAGTTTGAGATGGGGTGGATTGATGGGCTATTGCAGGGACTTCTTTATCATACAGACTGGTTTTGGATAAATAAGATGGAAGCAGTTATGCTGTTAGATAGTATGATCTAGCCTCAGTGTACAGAATAAAGAGGCAAGATTGTATGCAGGGAGTTTGCTCTGATATTCTTAGCAAGAAAGGATGAAATCTGCCATTTCCCAGAATTTTATTATGTGTCAGCAACTATACTGACACTTTACATATATAATCTAATTTAATCTTTATTAATCAGTCCTGTGAAGTAGATGTTATCTCCATCTCACTGATGAAGAAAACAAGCTCCTTCCAAAATTATGCATCCCTGGGCTCCTGGGTGGCTCACTTTGTTAAGCATCTGCTTTCTGCTCAGGTCATGATCCCAGGGTCCTAGGATCAAGCCCCACTCAGCAAAAGGCCTGCTTCTCCCTCTCCCACTCCCTCTGCTTGTATTCCCCCTCTCGCTCTCTCTCTCCAAGTCAAGTAAATAAATAAATCCTTTTTTTAAAAATGATGCATCCCCCCAAAGAGGTAACAAAAATGGGATTCAAACCCTGGCATTAGTGGAATTAAAACTTGCACTCTAATCATCCAGTTTTCATGGCAGGAGCAGGAGACTGAAATAAGAAGAGGGGGAGAAGTTTAATAGGTAAGATCAACTGGGCTTGGACTGATGAGATACGTGACAAGGAAGAGAGAAATTGGGGCAACTACAAGTTTTCTGGCATGAATGATTGAAGACGGAACTGTTAACTAGGGCAAAGGCCATAGTAGAAATGTTCTGGGACAGAAGTGGGCTGAGATAAAAGTTAAGTTTTGGATTAATTTAAGGTGTGAACAGGATATCCAAATAAAGATGTCCAGAAGCCAGGTAGACACAAGCTTGGAGTTTAGAACTAAGACAGGGACTGAAGGTGGCATTTGGAAATTATCTACCTGTAGGTAAATTTCATAAACTAGAACATTTCATATAAAAGTCTTGGAGAAATCCCCTATTTCTAAGAGACAGGATACGATCCTATCTTTAACTCTTTGAGAGTTCGCATGCTCTGCTGACTGACCCAGCGGGCTCTAATGGACAGAGAACAAGTCTATCTTTAACTCTTTTCTGAAAGAAATTTTCATCCAGGGTAGGAGATGGCTCAACCTCACATCAGTGTGCTCCATGTCAGACCGGGGCCCATAGCAGAATGTCAGAGGACGAATGGTCCACGGATCCTACCCATGTGTCCTGCCTGATGGGGTCAGAACCCCGTTCCCATGAAAGACCCTCTATGCCATAGAGCTCTGACCCTCTATGCCTTGGCAGCCAGTGTGAATGTAAGCACTTTGTTTTAGAAAATATTTTAACCCCTTAAAGAATATTTTGACTTCCACCTGCCCCCCCCCCCCCGTTAGCTGGTTATCAGTCCATTAATAGACTGACAGCTCAGCCAAAGGAATAGTGAAGGCTGGTTTTGCAAAGTATCATTAAATATGGCTTGAGATCTTTAGTGGAAAATGAGAGAAATTTAAGACAAACACTGCTCCTTGTTCTCTAAGAAGAATCTTTTAAATGAAATAATTACCGTCAAATATTCTGGTATGGAATTTCTTGAAACTGCCGGGTTACTTTATTAGAGGGGAAAGCAAGCACTAACTGCAAAAGACTACCTCTGTTGTACCAGACACACAAGAAGAGATTTTCACCATTGCTGAGCTATTTATACACAGCCAGCTTCTGTGCTCAGTTCACACACACACACAACTCCCATTGATATCCGTGGAAGCTACAGACATGTGGCTGGAAGAGAACTTGGCCTACGGAGCTGCGAGGCTTGGCATTCTTGTGCTCACTATGACAACTTCAGAACTGGATCTCTTCGCACATGAGCTCTCTGAGAAGAGTTCTTGATTTCTTTTTTCATTCTTCCTCATTTTCTTAGCCTGGAAATACAAAATGGAGACCAGAGACACTACTCGCCTCACGGGTTCCCTCACTGTAGGAGGGGCTTGGAGAGACAGAGACTTTCCCAGTTTTGGATCAAAAACTTGACAAAATCTTTCTGTGAAAGTACTGTAGTCCCCAGGGTACAGACTAACAGTTAAGCTTTCCAGTCACCCTGGAAATAAAGACAAAATATGTCTTGAAACAACTTTTGAACCCAGAAGTCCAAAATTTAATTTGCAAATCACCTGTTCCCAGAAATATTTGAAATCTGTCACTAATATGTCCCTTATCTTCTTTTGTATAGAAATGGTTGCTTTTCTAGTCCAAGTGATTCTGGTGGGGAGTAGCAAGACTCCTCCCCACCTCCACCATATGGTTATATGTCAGACAAGGGAATTAGGGTATCCAGTTCCCTTGGACAGAAACATTGGTCCAGAGGTAGGCATAGGAACCACAGAAAGATAATCAGTGTAAGCAACTTCAAAGATGAAGGGAGCATGGGGAAATGGAGACTCCTGAGATCAGGAATTGAAAGGAAACAAAACTTTTAACTCTTTGGCGACAGTTCTCTACCACTTAGAGGAAATTGACAAATGATACAGCCAAAAGAGAGGAAAGCGAAGATATTAAAGAAAAAAATATTTTTGATCATATCATTTAAACACCTGGATCCAGTCATGCCTGACTGTATTTCTCCAATATGAAAGAAAATAAATCCCTTTTATTCTTAAACTGGATTGAGTCCAGTCTCCATAATTTGTAGCCTATGAAGATTTAATTAAAAAAAAAAAAAAAAAACCTGTTCATGTTAGAGATTATCTCCCCTAAAATGTGCTTCTTCCATCCCATTCACACACTTGTAACATTAGCTCTACACATACCGAAATTTTCCTAAATAACCACAAGGGAAATATTTCCTTTGCAAATTACTGTGGCTACTCTGTGCACTAAAAATGATTGTAAAGCACAGCATCTCCACGTCTCTTCTCTATAGGGAAAGAGAAGCCTTGTAGATGCCCTTTGAGGAAGCATTTCACGGTCTTGGCTCTTGCCCAGTATAGCACCTGACAGAGGCTGAGCCCAGCACGGAGCCCCAGTGATGGATCTGGCAACCGGGAGAGCATGTTACAGGGCTCATTCCACTTGACCAGCTACCATCACTGAATCCTTTCTCCGCAAATTGTTCAAGTGCATTTTTTAGAAAAAGGAACAGTTCGTGGTTTGTAGTAGCTACAGAAGTCACTATTTGCGGAGGAGTGAACACCAAGGACGGAGGCGTTGAGGATGGGATTTTCAGAAGTGGGAAAGCCCAGAAGAGATCAGGCATCTTCTGCCATTGTGAAGTTGTGCTGTTGCCATCATCCCAAAGACGGAGGAAATGAGACTCAGCCTGGATATACACAAACAGATTTAGTTACCGTCATTTAACATCTCAGTGAGTCCACACAGAACCTTAATCATCTCTCTGTGCACTAGATTGCCATCAGTCATCCAGAAATATGTGTCAGGAATAAATATCTATGATCTACTTCCCGAGGAATTTGATTTTTGAAGAAATTGTTTGCTTTCAGCATGGTCTGATTCTTGGCATCACTATCAATGTGTGTTTTCTCACATATAATGACTAATTTTCCAGACACTCACCTTAATACTCCCATTCATATGCAGGTTACAATATCCATTAGACACAGAAGTTTCTCACTACAAAGACCCAGCATAAAGCTAACATACGTTAAAGTTTAAGTAGTTTCACTCATCTAAGGGAATTGTAAGCATTTATCGAAGTGTAGGGATAACTATCAGGCAAGGCTCTGGTTAGCCACAACTTAACCGTGTCATTTGTTGTAATTAAATCATATTTATGCATTGTTTCTCTTCCATTTTAAAGTATGCATTTATTTCTTACTGAGTAATAATAGGAGAGACCATTTGAAGAGGGCTTGTTATATGCCATAGTAAGCACCTTATATACATTGTCTTACTGAATATTCACAGCAGCATGAGATAAGTAAAGTGACCCTATATTTGCAGAGGAGAAAAACAGTCCTCAGAGATGTGAAATAACCAAGCGAGTAGGATTGACTCCAAAGCCCATTCTCACATCCGCTAAGTAAATTTCAGTTACACTGCTGTGTATTTTCATGGAACTTTATATAAAAGGATCTCAAATGACCAAAATCCTCTATGCATGTAGTTACAAGGCACAGTCATCCCACTGTTCTGCATATTTTTCCTCAATACATTGTCCCTGACTCTATATGGATCCATTCAATTGTATTATTTTTGAAATTCTTACCAGGGGGAGCGTGGGTTGCTCAGTGGGTAAAGCCTCTGCCTTCGGCTCAGGTCATGATCTCAGGGTCCTGGGATCGAGTCCCACATCAGGCTCACTGCTCAGCAGGGAGCCTGCTTCCTTCTTTCTCTCTGCCTGCCTCTCTGCCTCCTTGTGATTTCTGTCAGATAAATAAATAAATCTTAAAAAAAAAATTCTTAGCAGAAAAGGAATGTAGGAAAGGGAGGCTGAAGGGGAAGAGAAAGGAAGAGAGAAGCACAGAGATTACAATGAATGTAGAAATCAAGGTAACTGCAAGTCATGTTAGGTGACATTTCCTTCTGCCTCCTTCCAGTGCTGCCACAGGAGATGGGCCTCTTGCTGGTTGGGTTCCCCAGTCTCACTACTTCACCTCCAGCACTCTTTTCCTACAAAGGGCTGAAGATAGCAACCAGAAATGATCTTTCTCATCCTGCTCACAGTTCAGTTTGGGTTTCATGAAATCAACAGTAACACTGCTCTCCCTCTCCCACTGATATCCATGTTTACTTCCCCATCTTTGGCCGAAGATTCATCAGCAAACCCCCTTTCTCTGCCCAGGAATAGCCCATGTCTTGCCTGGGAATTTTAGTTCCCACTGTTAAGAACACACCACCAGTAAGGACCTGTATTGCCCAGTGAAGCTTCCTAAGAAGCAAGAATGGTTCTCATGTATAGGATAAAGGATGTAGAAAATTTTTTTTAAAGAATTTGTTTATTTACTTGATAGAAAGATCACAAGTAGGCGGAGAAGCAAGCAGAGAGAGAGGGGGAAGGAGGCTCCCTGCTGAGCAGAGAGCCCGATGCAGGGCTTGATCCCAGAACCCTGGGATCATGAACTGAGCCGAAGGCAGAGGCTTAACCCGCTGAGCCACCCAGGCGCTCCTAGAAATTTATTTCTGATCTCCAACAGGTTTGCAAAGGTGAAACCGAATCCTCTTCTCATCTTCTCATCTGATGTTAAAAAAAAAAAAAAAAATGCTTGCAATCTTGACCCACAAAAGAACATTTGAGTCAGATCTGTTTAATCTGAAATCATATATCCTCATTGAAAGTTGCCAGATAGGGTGTCTGGGTGACTCAGTTGTTAGGTATCTGCCTTCAGCTTGGGTCATGATCCCAGGGTTCTGGGATCGAGCCCCACATTGGACTCCCTGGTCAGCAGGAGGACAGCTTCTCTCTTTCTCACTCCCCCTGCTTGTGTTCCCTCTCTGGCTCTTTCTCTCTGTCAAATTAAAAAAAAGAAAGAAAGAAAGGAAGAAAGTTACCAGATAGTTTAATGTGTGTTAGACTGAAGTGTTGGGATTAAAACTCCTTGTAAGCATAAACCAAAGTTTTCTGTGGCTATTCATATTATTATATAAAAGAAAAATAACAAAAAAGTGCTTTTATTCATTTGAGAAGGTAACTGGTATTTGCTAGCAAAGGAGAGCGGCAATATAATTAACTGTGTCAAAATGTTTTCTTTGTTCACGGTTAATCTAACTGCAGCTGCTAGGAGGCAGAATGCATAAATATGACTGTGTACTTTTAATTACAGAAAATGACAGGCGTAAGTTGTGACTGGAGCCTTGCCTGATACTGTTACAGGCGAAAACGTTGCTCAGAGACTCATTAAATTAATAAGTAACCTTTTGTTTTTCTGGCGTCAAAATTTTATAGATGCTAATGGCCACCAAAATAAAACAAAAATTCAGAGTTTTAATCATCCCAAGGAAATGTAAATAAAATCCGTGTAACGTATACAGAGAAATCATGGCACACAATAACCAACTTTTTGCCAAATAGTATTTCACGCATGGGACTTTGTCTTGGAGAAAGAAGTGTGCCATATATGTAAAGTTTCTAAGGATACCTTTAAGAATTAAATTATTTTTTCCCTATTTTCTGCTCCATTCCATGCAAAGAAGTCAGTCCCAATTTAAGTGCTTATCCTGAGTGCTCTATTAATAATGAAGAAAAAATAGTTTCAATTTGATGATTTTTGTGTTCGAAGGTATAGAGCAATGCGTATCCATGGAAAGATCCGTATCCCTGGGCCCTGGGGTTCATTCCCCTCTGAATGTTTATGCCTGCAAGACAGTACTGACTAGAAGTGAAGTCACACTTTGTTCTTTGGAACATTGTTCCACTTGTCTACCTTTCCCAGCTGAGTAGTACAACAGAATGTTCACTAGGCTTTACATCAAACAACACATTTTATCTTCTTTGTAACCCTGAGCGAATACTTAAAACGTCTCTGAAAATCAGTTCACTCTTCCACAAGGATGAGATGGGCTAATTCATGTTTAAATCTCCAATGTAGTAGTTATTCAAACTGTTATTTTTAAAAATTTCTTTCCTGCGATGATTTTCTAAACCATCCTTTTCTTTTAGATACTTTTTCTCTCTTTCTGTACAGTGTTAGGCAGACAAGGGATGTGGTTTTGGAGTCATGGTCAAGGCTGCGGATAAGTGCTGTTTTCCAGCTTTCTTGTTGTCTCCATTCCTGTTTATCCCTCCGCTCAGGCAGTGTGGGGGCGGCTGTCACCTTGGTGACAGCAGTTTTGTGCTGCGCATGTGGTGTGAACATCGGCCTAGGGCAGGGTATAAACAGGTTCTGCTGTCGCAAGTAATTCACTATAAGCAGATAAGCTATTGCCTTTGTTCTCTTGGCGCTCTGCTGTGGAAATACACTAATAATAGAACACGTTCGTTGAAATTGTGCCTCTCCCCATCTCTAATTATGGCATGCCAACCTATTCTGACTGCTCCTGTCAACAACTGATGGCTGTGGGTGATGGTTTCAGACTGTGCTCAAGGGGGTTCTTTCCCCCATCCTGCCTTCGCCCCCCTGCGTCGTATGTGTGGTTCTTGGGCTCATTCATTTCAATGTGCCGAATGGCTTCCACGAAATAAAAATGAGCATTAAGAAAATATTTTCAAACCAGCAGATGTTCATTGTAGATTGACTCTGTTTATGGGAAAATGGAACAGTCACAGATCTTGATGAGTTAAGACAATCTATTCATTCTTGAGTTCAACTTACCTGATGTTGGCGAAGACAACTGTCCAACGCTATCCTTATTCCTGCCTCCTCCCCAAGGTCTCCACACATTTCAGACCAGACCAGAAACCACAATCTGGCTTCCTTCCTGCTGCAGGCAGTCAATTCTGCTCAGTTAAGCTTGAGGTCTTAGGGAATCTCTAATCTGGTTTCCAAGTTGCATCAATGAAAGAAACTCCACACTAAATGAATGATCCAAGTTCTCACAGTAGCCAAAGCAAAGGCAGGACAAAAATCCAGGTTTCCCATCTGTCGATCTAATATGCTTTCTGCTTCACTTCATTGTCTGTATTTTTTGCTGGTTAGCTCATGTCCCTGATGTTGCTGATAAAATGTGAACAGAAGTTGTCAGTGGAGGTACAAATCCCAGGCCAATGCAGAAAGTTTATCACTGCCAGAACTTCTTTTTGATTTTTGTTACATCTGCTTGGGATTTTACGCTCAGTTTACATGAATTTTCTCAAAGACCCGAGCTATTTTTGGACCACTTTCATTCTATGGAATGAGATCAAAATGATCAAATACATTGCATGTACTTGCACACTGAATTTTAGGTGTCTCCGGAATTTGCTCAAGTTCTGTAATCTAAAACCTCGGCTGAAAATATGGACTGTCCTCCAAAGCAAGTTTGCTATCAGCAAGGTGCAAGGACATCATATACTTTCCAGAAGATCCAACCTGCTATTTCTGAAAGAAAGAGTATATTGCCCCTACTATATGCAGGAGAGGCAAATTGTCTTTTAATAGATTGAGGAGGAGGTAATTAACACTTACTATAATACTGATTTTTATCCATGGATGAATATAGATGTATTTTTTCCATTGGTTCAAGGATTCTTTCAGGTCCTTCATGATTGTTTTGTTAATTTTCAGTGCCTTTGTTTGATTTATTCTCAGGTATTAAAATGTTTTTGCTGCTGTTGTTCATGTTTTTCTAATTCGTTTTTGTTGACTTCTTGAAACAGAGTTGATTTTTATATTGATCCTGAGGCCAGCATCATAGCAGGACTCTTTTTGGGTCAAAGAGTTTGTCTTTCCATTTCCAGGCCTCATCTTCTCCCGCCAGCTTTGCTTTAACCACACTGACCTTAAATAGTTCCTAGAATTCTCCAACCATTTTCCTTACTCAGAGAGCCTTTGTTCTTCCTGTTTCCTGTGCCTCAAGTGTCTTCAGCTCTTGGAGGGATTAGCTCATTTGTCTTTATCTTTCCAGACTCCATTTAAAAATCAACATATTCAGGGAGGTTGTTTCTGACCACACTATCAAAAGTGGGCTCTCCCTCTATTTCACTTTTCTGAAATCACCAGCATCATGTTTTACTTTCTTTTGAAAAGTGTATCACAAGCTGGAAGTATTTTTATTTACTTTTGTATTTACATCAAAATATGAGTTTCAGCAGGGAAAGAATTTAACAGTGTAGTTCACTGTTGTCTTCTCTGCCCCCAGGATCAATTCTGTCTGACAAATAGTAGCTACTCAGAAAAATAAGAATACAGAAAGAGAGAGCTAAGGTTAAAGATAGAAAATCTCAAGTTATAGCATAGAAGATATGTTTCTAAACATATAATAATATAGTTTGTATCCATTGTCAAAGGACAAAAATGATATAAAATCATAATGAATATTAATGCCAAAGAAAAATTACAAATTTTCTGTTCTACCTGCTGTCTCAAGGTAGTATACAGGAACAATAAAAAGAAAATCAACATGTTATTAGCACCCAGGATTTAAACAGTTTGTCCTATTTTCAGACATACGTGTGTGTGTGTGTAATGACCCTTGAATTTGCCATAGGAAAAAAAGTTATTCTGGTGTGTTAAATAAATAGATCAAGTATCAGCAGCGTGTCTGGTTTTATTGAAGAGCCCAGATGATCGAATGGGTGAATGAATTAAAAAAAATAAAGTTAGTTGTGTGGAGGTTTGGCAAATGTAGAAAAAACAAAATTCTTGAGGTTTTTCAGGATGTGGGTGCTGTGCTGTGTTATAATATATGATATAGCCTTTAATTTTCAACATTCAATCAAACTTCTATGTGGAAACAATTTTCCCTTTATTATCCCTATTCTCATACCAAGCTCCTTTGGAACAGCATAACTTATAAGTACAAATTATCCTGTGGAACCCCTTTATGGGGATGATTCCATGTGTGTTGCTATTACTAGAATATGCATTCTCATGGCATCCCATTCTCTAAGTTTCTGAGCAACGCTGAAAGTCACTGAGGACTGCAGATTCACCAGGAACGGTGAGAGATAACAGCAGCTATTGAGAGAAAACAATGCAAAATGAAGTGTAACCCTGATTGGACAATATATAAGGAATTGGGTTTTGAGTCCAGAAGCATTGTACTTGGTCAGGCATCAGAGCTAAAGGTCAAGCTTTGTACAGTAGCATCATATTTACTTTTATTTTATTTTATAAATGCAAAGCAATTCCAGTATTAAAAGTTCAGCTTTTCTTAAACATTTCTAAATATATTTTATCTAAATATTTTATGTGAGATTTACTCTGAATATATCAGGCTTTTAGAGAGAAAACAGCAAATAGGAAATAGCTGATATTTACAAAGTGTTTCCTCAGATTACTGTATCTTATTATCATATGCCCTTTCCTCTATGATATAGTTGATAAAGCTTTAAGAGATCACTAGAAAATGAATTGGGAACTATGAGTACAGTCCCATAAATTAGGAACCAAGGCACCGAAAGGAGTGACCTCTTAATCTAGATGTAGCTTTAACTATAATATAAATTCTAGTTCCAAAAAAATGAAATTATGACATGCATGTTCAACAGATGTAAACAAATTACATAAAAACTTTTTAAAAATGTAAATCTGGGTTAAGTATTCTCATTATTATGGTCTAATACATACAGAACTTTCTAATTCCAACTCGGAAAAGCTAAACTTATTTACCCCAACTATTTTCAATTAAAATATTTTAAAACATTATATGTGGGTGTTTATTATTACTTGAGTTTTTCACCTGTTATTATTTAAACTAATCTTGGAACACTTTGCAATATGGGATTGGAATTGTTCCTTACAAGAAGGAACAGCTATAAATTCAAGATGGTGGAAATTTAATTTCTCTGCTGACCTTGAGTATGTCTGGGAGGAAAACTGGCATTCTCTTAAAACATAAACCAGAGTTTAGTTTCTGTATGGCGTGAAATTTGAAAGGAATATGGAATGAAAGTAAATATTTAGATTAATTCCTTGAGCTTCTTCAATATCTTGGTTTTGCAAGACTTTGAAACTATCTTCTCCAGGGACAAAAGAAAGTAATTACCTCTCCTCCACATGGTGTTTAATCATGCTCTATTTTTCAAAGAACAGCTGTGCAACTCTGGCCAGGCTACAAATTAAACACACCTCCTTCAACTTGCCTAGATTTAAAAGATAATGAGTATGTTGGGTGACAGAATCTGAATTCCAAAAGATTTTAATAGGTTGGAGCTATAGGGTGAAAATTAGATGAAAGTTATTAAGGATAAGTGCAAGATATTCTACTTGGGTCCAAGAATCCAAGCGAGCAAACCCAGAATGGGGAAGATACGGCTTAATAGCAAAGGAAGAGCTGAGTGGATTCAGAAACACATTAATTTAGAAGCTTTATTTGACAAGAAGCTAAATATGAATTAGTGGTTTGAACTGATTAACCAAAAAAACATTAATGTGACTCATGCAACATAAGTAAAAGGATTCATAATTTAAGACCTAACTTAGGCTGACCGACAAAGAGTAATTGTGATGAACTTAAGGCTTGTTGCAAACAAACAAAAAAACAAATCTGGCTATTTAAAGTTTCTTCACACGGAGACTGAAAGACTTGCCCTGACATAATGTTCATTTTGCTAGTTTTACTAAAACTTGAAGAGTTCCCCTTCTGACAGCATTCATAAACCTGTAGACACTTGGTGGCACCAGAATCTTATGTATATGAAGATATTAGCATATACATTGCACAGAAATCAGTGAAACCAGGTGCGGCAAAAATGAAATTACACTATCCCTTTAACTCACGTCACACTAAGGCTACTTTACTTTCATAATTCTGGAAAACACCGACAATCGACCATTGCACAACACAGAAGGAAAAATACGATCTACATGAAAATCACAAAAAGATCTGGGAATCTAACATATGATACGTTTTTGAGGCTTCCCTCCAGAACATAGAGAGTGCACCACAATACGTGTGCTGGGAGATAAAATAAACCTCTAAGCATATGAAAAAGAGCGAGGTTACTAGAATCTATGTGAATATTCATTATTATAGAATTGGTGATTTCTCAGGTGGGAAAAAAGTGTTTTCTTGGCTTCTTTCACTACAAATAAATCACTACAGTAAAAGCTCTCAGAAGAGCGTCAGGTGAACTTTCTGGAAATATTTACCATAATTGATTTCTGTGGGTTCCTAAATGCTTTAGTCCAAAACCTCATTTATCAACTTTCTGTCTATTTCATTGTAATTGCTGAGTTTCCTATTACTCTATCCTGACAGGTCAAGGCAGTGCTGACACAGGAGGGTTCAGGTTAGACGAAGAAGAGCACATTCCAACATGCCAACCCAGCAATCCACGTTCTTGACAATAATTAAATTTACAGGGGAGTTATTGTTGTTTGACAGGGAAGGAGTGCGATGATTTGCAGGACTCATTAAGTCTTAGCAACCATACTGCATACCTGCACCAAAACTTGCTGTGAATTTTTTTGAAGTGTATGTGTTTGGCAGAACAAGAAAATATTGAATAATTTTGTTCTGCAATGGTTGTATAGGTGATATTGCTGAACCTTACACTCGAATTCTGGAATCACTGGTCCCATTAATTAACAATATGGACATGCTCTTTGAAGAGACTAATATACCACATTTCACTATTCTAATACCAATTCATTGCAGTTAGGGATGCCTGGCCTGGGATCTAGAGATAGTAACACTGTCAATGTGTTGATTACCAAATCTCTTGACTTCTACATTTGACCTGTTCATTACATTTATCCCTTTCTGGACTTGACTTCTTTTCCTTTCTAAAATTAAACTTTGTCTATGCTCTAAATCACTTCCCCAGCTTTGACCATCTGCCTCTGTCTTTGCAAAGAATTCTGAACCTAACTTTATCTCCATTGCTTTTTCTGCACTGGCCACATCTGTATCCCCTTATCACCAGTGGTGGTCTAAAGGAACCCTAGACTCTGGATGTCCTTGTCTCTTGCCCTCCGTCTATGCACCCGGCCCTCCCTCCAAAGCTGGCCGATTTACATGATCATTTAATTTAGGTATTGAACAAAAGTATAGAAGACTTTGCTACTATTTGAAATGTATCGGATCCTTGGGAATTCAAAACTCTGCTCCTTGCCCACATGGTTTTCCCTTTGTGTGATGAGAGAATCTGACTTGAAAATAACCAATTTTCTAAAAAAAAAAAAAAAAAAAAAAGTCAGACTTTAAGTAAATGGGAGCAGATGGAATTTGTATTTTATCTAAATAATACATTTACATTAAAAAAAAAAAGACTGTTTAAGGAAAATTTATTAAGCAAGACACTGCCCCAAATAGCTTCAAACCCTTGGATGGTTGAGATTCACTTGATGCTCATTCTCTGGGTCCAAGTTCCACCAGATTCCTAACTGTACTCCCCATTTCTCAAGCTTTTGAAAGTAGCTGCTGCCCAGAGGGAAAAGCCCTCTCAGTGGAAAATGGCAAGTGCCAAAATTTTGGCCCTTGGGTGTGTCATGTGGTGACTACTGATTTTATCCTTTAAAAAGGGAATGGGAAGATTTCAGCACAGGGTCTGAGCTTGAGACCAAGTCAAGAAAAAGGCAGGAAAAGTAACAGGGTCCTCAGAGTAAGATTTAGGGGGAATTAGACATTTGCTGCCTTTCCTATCTCTACTTGTCCTTGATCTCTGTGCTGCTTATAATAATTGGACTTCCTGTCCCTTCTCACATTATAATAATTGGGTTTCCTGTCCCTTCTCACATCTTCTCTACTATTTCTTGTGGTTTATTTATTCTAACTCAAAAAACATTTTTTAAACTCCCAAATTTGACCTTTATTATTATTCTCATTTTATAGAGGAAGAAGTTGAGGAACCAGGAGGTAAGGTCACACAGTTGATAAGTTGCAGAGTGGACCATAAGACTATAAATATCCAAAGAAATTTAAAGACAGTAACCTGAACTGAAGTTCACAGTGGAGGAAAAAGGAATTAGTAAAGTGTATTAGTTTTTGTGACTTTTTTTTATTGCGGGCTATGTAAGACTGCCAATAAATTAATGTTATTTAAACCCACAACACAAAGGATGTTGCAATACTTGTCCCATTTAGACCCAGCCTCTGTTTTCTGGATTTTTCCATGGCTATAGAAACTTTACTGTGGAGTATTCTTTGATTGTATAAAATAGTTTATTTATCTGAAATGTTCTATCAAAAATTAATAAAATGGGACAGTTCCTTTTTCTCCATTCCGTCAACAAAACACATCCTCTTCAACCTAATTAGCTTGCTTTAAAAAAAAAAAAAGATTTTATTTATTTATTTGAGAGAGAGAGAGAGAGAGCGAGCACAAGTGGAGGGGGAGCAGAGGGAGAGAGAAGGGAGCAGGGAGAAGCTGAGCAGGGAGTCTGACTCGGTGCTCGGTGCCCAGGATTCTGGGATCATGACCTGAGCTCAAAGCAGATACTAACCGACTGAGTCACCTATGTGCCCCTTAGCCTGTTTACAAATACATGTCGTCAGCATAAGCAAGGCAGAACCAGAACTGGGGGATGGATCAGTGTATACCCAGCCATGCCACCAAAGGGCTATGAAGGGCAGTGCCTGTTATTGGATAAATGGCAATATTTCAGTATGTTAAGGATAGTATAAATCCTGCATCCTCACCCATCAGATGTGGGGACGAGAGCTGCTTATAAACATAGCTCCTGCCAAGTGTGTAACACGACACTTTGGTACATCAACAAAATGACGTTACTAACACAGCCATACCCTAGCTGATCAGGTGCAACACGGTCCAACAGCATAATCAGGATATCTGGTACACACTCAGAGTCACAATTATTAGGTGACAAATGTCACACAGAACATTTGCATATTGTTTTGCTTTGTAATGTTCTGTTTTGTTCTTCTTGTGATATTTTTGTGTGGCATCCCTGAAGATAAATTATATCTGATCAGAGTAAAGAAATACTGGGGACGGTTAGTTTTTAGGCTGATATTTACTGAGAAGTTTGTCACTGATGTTTTTCAGAGATTACAGAATGGCATTTCACAGGTAAATGACTCTTAGTCTCTGAGTTAAGATTTTGACTCATAATTTTGACTGACACCTAATATTGATACTTTTGCCTTAAGAATTTTCAAAGACTTTTGAAAAACATAGTTGTAACTCAGAAAAGTGTCCCATTTTTCTTAATATGTAAAAAAATTTAATATCTGTAAGGGTTTAAGTGAAGATTTTAGTTAGATAAAAGCTGTATGGAAAGATCTTTCTGTTAAAAAGACATGTGTAACATAATTGAGATAGCATCTAATCCATATTAATACTTAGAGAAGGGTTTCTGGGTGGCTCAGGGGTTAAGCATCTGCCTTCAGCTCAGGCTATGGTCTCAGGGTCCTGGGATCAAGCCCCGCACTGGGCTCTCTGCTCAGCAGGGAGCCTGTTTCCCCCTCTCTCTGCGTGCCTCTCTGCCTACTTGTGATCTCTCTCTCTGTCAAATAAATAAATAAATACTCTTAAAAAAATACCTAGAGAAAAGTTCTTAAGTTAGTTGACAGAAATGTTTCTCTTTTTTTTTTCCTGTTGGAATGTGTGTGTGTCTGTGTGTGTTTGTGCGTGTGTGTGTGTGTGTATCTGTCTGTGTTGGTTCTATAAATAACTAATAAGTGACCAAGAAGCTGATTAGGAAGATGATAATTTTTCTTTTCTAAAAAAAAAAAAACAAATTATAGGTATCTGATGAATAGAAAGAAGAAGGAGGGATATTCCACACTGTGGAATACTGTGGAATACTGTGACCAAATCTTATTACTTTTATTGAGGTATAACTGCCATACAACATTATATTAGTTTTAGATGTGCAACTAATTTGATTCAAAATTTGTATACACCATGAAATGATCACTGTAATAAGTCTAGTCACTATCTGTCACAATACATCCATATATACATTTTCGATGCACAAAACAGAGTCTTGAGAACGGTAAATAAGACAATTTGAGCCACATTGAAGGTGATATCTTTTATCTTTGGAAGCCCTATGAGGGATTTTACAGGTTATTGGGGGAAGGTAGTCAAACAGTTGTGACTGATTTTCCTATAAACCATTCCACAGGTTTGTAATTGAGGTACAATCAGTCCAACTGTCAATCATAATGAGCAGACCTCAGTTAGCAGTGGCTGTGTCTTACGGTTTTCAGTCCTGTCTATAAATTGAAGACCCCTAGGTTAATAACTCCAGGTCTCCCCCAGAACTCCAGACTCATGTATAAAACTGGGTGCTTAGTATCTCCACTTGGATGTCTAACCTGTTCGCTTGCGTTCTTCCCCATCTCAGTCAGTGACAATTCCATCCTCCTAGTTGGCTAGGTAAAACATTTTGAATCTTCCTTGACAACTTCCATGCTCTCAAACCCCCGCAGTACCCAACCCCACCTCGAATGCAATGAAACGCACAGAACGTATGTTTGCTTGGTGGATTGCTCTGGTTATAACTACACGCTCTGAGCCAAGCCAGCAGTGGATATAGCCATAATCTACTGTGCCCCAGGCAACACTGCCTGTCCTTCCTCCCTTTCTGGGTCCAAGGGTGATGGAGGGGCCAATAAAGGCTGTTTGCTTTACTCCGTAGTCAATCAACCAATGGAACAATCATCTGAACATGTCTCAGTAAAACAAATTAGAGGCAAAGTGCTTATAATCAGCTATGAGGCCTTCCATGACACCTTTCATGAGCCCTTTCATGGACACCTCTTACCTTTCTGACCTAAATGCCCTTCTCTACACCTAGCTCTGTTGCACTCACAGTCTTTTGCTATTCCGCCAATGTGCCAAGTATGCCCCCTCTCAGAGCTTGACACCAGCTCTTCCCTCTACCTTGAATGTCCCTTTGCACCTCCTCTCCGCCCAGAGTGGATCCCTAAACCATATTTAGCTATTTATTTAAATTCAAATTTTCTCAGTGGGCCTCACCTGCCCACTTTCTATAAGGGTTTAGTTCAACATCTCCCCATCACTTGCTACCCCATTCTTTCCTTGTTTTACTTTCCTCCTTAGCACTTTTGCTGTGTTTCAACATTTAATATGTTATTGTCTATTTCCACAATGTAAGCAGACATTTTTGTGCACTTTAAAAATTGCTGCTACATCATCAACACCTAGAACAGTACAAAAGCCCAGAGTAGAATTCAAAAAAAATATTGTTGAGTGAATATGTTGTCGGAAATGAAGGAATAAATGCCAGGAAGCATAGATGAATATGCATTTTATTAATGAGCCTGGATTTAGCCTCTAGGTAAATTTCTTCATCATATTTGTTTTTCTGAACATGTGTCTCCCAAGATTAATCACCGGGGATGTTTAAGTCCTATAATTCTTGCTTATCCTTATACCTTTAATTCTTACAAGTAGTTAAGTAGACTTATATTTCTGAGATGACAAAGAGGGTTATCCCTTGGTTGAAAATAAAGTAAATGAGCTGTGGGGGCCTGGAGGGGTGGGAGGGAAAAGGACAGAGATAACAACCTCACGTTCTCTTCTATGGGCAACCCTCTTGGGGACCATGAAATCCTGAGGAGAAGCCCTGAGGAGGCAAATTCTGTCTCACTAAAGAATCTTGTCAGATAGATGAAGCTTAGTTTGCCAATGTACTGCTTCATTAATTCTCTAACCACCTCATGGGTGTGAAGGGGACTGCTGTACGTCTGGAAAGGAATTTTAATTGCACTTTCAGTCAATATGATTTTATAAAACGAAAATTAAGAGGAGAAATCCCTCGTTAGAAGGGTTCAGTGAACATGTAATCTGCAATGAGAAGGAAGATTTCTTTGAGTTAGTGTGTATTAAGGAGACCCACCCTATAATTAAACACATCTCACAACTGAAAAAGTGTGACAGGAAGAGAGTAGTCATTTTTTTCTCTTTGACCTTAAAGTTTTCAACTTCAACTCTGGTTTTCCCATTTATCTGCTTGTGTAGATAGGCCAACACTCAAAGTTTCAAAGCTTAGTGTAAACCTACCATGAAAGATATGAAATCTCAGTACATTCTTGTGGCTTATTTAAACAATTCATCCAATGTTATCTCCTTTGAAAGACTTCCCAAATTGGAAAAACTTGATGGGTTAGTTAAATATTCCATTGGAATTACTGCATTATTAATCTGAAACCTAATATAGACTATAAGATTTGCATTATATTAGCTCACGTCTCTTTCCTCATTAGCTTACTGGATACACCAAAGCTGTTTATTCAATGAAAGGTGACTTTCAAGCCTTAACTTTTCCTTCGTTATGTATTGATAATGATGCCCAGAACAACTCCACGGAATTTGGGATATTCTGACAAGTAAAAACTGAGGCATGCAAATCAACAATAAAAATATTAAGTTTATTTCCTCTTTAAAGATTGATATAAGTATATATGTTATTTCAAATATGTGACATATTTTAACAGAAGTTCTTTAAAAATTCTTGTGGACAGGCCTTTGTATAAACTGAGATCTTCACAAAAACTAGTACAAGCGTTTAAAATATTTTAAAGAAAAATTGGAATGTTTCTCACATGGCTGCTCCTCATTCCTAAAATCCTAGCTTCCTTTATGTTTGAACCCATCAGTGACTAAAAAAAATAGTAAGTAGGAAACAGCTCTATGAACAGCAACTTCAGGTCTGTCATAAGAAATTCGGTGAAAAAAAATCTATAATACCAAAAGAAATCCCAAACTAGTTGAAGGCTTACATGAAATCAAAGTTGTTAAATAATTTTTAAAAATAATATTGAATATGAATTTAATTATATCATGTAGGGGACTTCTCAAAGCATAATTCTAAAGGCATAATTTTTTTAACTTTCTGTTTTTCTGATTTCATTATAAATAAATAACAAAAGCTATGCTATACACGAGTGACAGGAGTCTTCATTTTTTATATCCTTGATACTTTTAATACATAAGCATTTTTGCAAATCAATTAAAAAGAGGAATACTTCAATCGAAAAATAGGCAAAGGAATTAAATAAGTGATTCCAAAATAGAAAGTACAAATGGAAAAAAAAAAGCATGAAAAAATATTAGGGAATATTATAGAAATTTATAAAGAAACTCATGAGTTCTTTATAAGAAAATGTGTATTCTATTTTTCTTGGATGAACTATTTTTATATATATCTTTTAGAACCATGTATTCTTAAGTATACTTTAAATAAAAAAATGTTCTTGTTAAAAAAGAAAAAAGCTTTAACTGAGGGTACTCTGTTAAAACAAAGGCAATCAGAGGGGAGGAGGGTGGGGGAATGGGTGAAATAGATGAAGGGGTTAAGAGTATACTTAAAATGATGAGCACGAAGTAATGTGTAGAATTGTTGAATCACTATTATTGTACACCTGAAAATAATATAACACTGTATGTTAACTATACTGGAGTTAAAATTAAAAACCTGATTTTAAAAGTTAGGCACAAATTGAAAAAAAAAAAAGAAAATCCCACTCTTTTGCATTTCAGAGTCACAAAAAGATGAAAATAAATCATAATTCTCTTTATTGGCAGTGATACAGGCAAAAATTCTATAAACTTCTTAAGAACAAGTGGCATTAAAAATCAAAAGCCAAATACACACACACACACACACACACACACACACATGCATTTAATCTAGTAATTCCATTTAGGAGTCTAACCTATGGGATTAATCAAAGATGACACAAAACCTTTGTCAAAGATGAGTGCAATGAAACATATGAAGAATGTTCATTGAAACACTACTTAGAATATTGAAAAACTGAAGAAGCCTACATTTTCAACAACCAGAGATTGTAATTGTGACATATTCATGCTTGGCAAGCACAAACAAGAATGTTGGACAAGATACCATCAACCTGGAAAATGTTGATGATGTTTCATTAAATAAAAACATAAATGGGCTGCTTATTATATTGCAGATTATTATGATGCAGATTACAGATATATCTTCACTAATGTGTTCATATTAGCTTTTTCAAGTTGGTGCAATAGTGATTTTCCAAGTTTTATGCAAGGAGTATTATATTTATAATTAGAAAGGCTATTTTGTAAAAGTTGTAATACTTTACAACTGGCAAGGAATCTCTTAATTAAAATAAGTAGCAAAACCTACAAGCTTACATTTTTTTAAACACTGAAGATAGGAAAATAATAATCCTCAGGCATTACATGTGTGCTTGTGATTTTATAATAAATTAATATATAATAAATAAAATCATTTAATTATTGGTTGTTATTAATTATATTATTAATTCAACTAATAACAAATGTTATTGATTAATATTATTAACAGACTACATTATTAGTATTAATTAATGACTGAATTGTGAGTAAATACTAAATTTATTAATTTGCAATACATTTAAATAGTCTTTTAAGGGACTTTCACTTTGCAAAATTCTTTAAATTGTGAGCTCCCCTAAAAGACATTCTGTTCACTAAATGTTCTTTAAGAATTCTGTGTGCCAAATACCTGTGATATATTAACATTGATATATATTCCTAATGAACCACTCAATCACATGTGCTGAGAATGGTTTCCTGCCTTCTTAGCTTGTTGGGATGCAATTTAAAAATTGAAATCCCTGATTAACGTGAATCTCGGGGCCCAAGGAGAACAAGCTAGACAAAACTTCACTTTTTTCTGTCTATAGCAGTACCCATTCGTAGAGTAAAACTCCATTCTCTGTCCATAATGCCTTTCATGGAAGAGACTCTAAAGTCCATTATGGAACTGATTAGGACATTCCTTGCTATTGTGAAACTCAGCACCTCTGGTGCGACCAAGACTGCTGTATAGCCGTGGAGATACGATTTGATAGCTCCTTGTCTGTCTTAAAAGAGGAACTAACAAATAACTTCTCTAATTAAAACCACTATGGTTTGGTGGGATTTTATTTTTCTTTGAGAGGGAGGACAGTATAATTATACAGATTGGAATGCAGCCAAAACAGTGCAGCTAACTACTTGAAAGTGAAATAACGATGCAAGGACTTAGCTCCGGGAATCGGCTGTTGGGTGTGGGGGATGGGCAATGAGAAGCACATGCAGGACTCTCCCCTCATGGCTTGTGACTTGAACCCACCCCTGAAGATAAGCTAGACACTGATTTCAAAATATGAAAATAGTCAGTTTTCCTCAGTAATTTAGCCTGAGGGGGGAAAAAAATAGACTGTCTTATCAGTGCCCAGGATTTTCACAGGCAGTGTTGCCAAGGATATTATTTTGTGCTGGATCCAGACGCAGACTGGTACAGGCAAGTGGACCATCTATATTTGACAGTTGATTAATTAGAGTTGGTTCTGAATCAGTTAATGACGTGACTGTCACAGGAGCAAATCGGAGTGTAAATTCATAGGACAGGCAATGATTACTGTCTCCAGATGTTTTACATGGAATCTAGTTAAAACACATGGAAAAAAAAAAAAACTGAAACAGAAGTAATTACAGTACCTATGAGAAGCAGTTAGCACATTCAGATCCATATCTAAAATGCTAAGTGGGCACAGGGGCTTCATAGAAACAAACGTAATTATGGAGCATGAAGTTGAATCTAGGCTTTGCTGCCTTGGACGGTGACTACCAGCACGGTGACAGCAAATCATCTTGTGAGAAATACACAGTGGGACAAGAGAAGGAGGTCATTTGGGTGCTAGGAATGCCATCACAATTGAGGCCCACAGGATAAATCTTCATCAGTTGTTTTATATTGTTTCACACCAAAGGTTATTTTGGAGAGGAAGAGAGTTGGAATGTAGAAATTGAGAGATTTCTAAAGTTTCCCAAAGTCTATTTTGAACTTATTCTCAAATTCAGCAATACCTTTGCATCGTTTTTTTCCTACCTACTCTATTTTATGAGTGTAATATATTATCAAATTCTTCTAGTTCCCTATTGAGGGCAATGTGTATCTGTCAAAAATTAAGGAAACAGTTAAGGAGGCTAAAATAAGAATAGATGAAGTAGTACTTATTCAAAGTGTAATTATTAAACACCTATTGTGCACAAATACTTTTATGTAACTTAGTAACTGATGTACTTATTTTTTTTTTAATTTTTTATTTTTTATAAACATATATTTTTATCCCCAGGGGTACAGGTCTGTGAATTACCAGGTTTACACACTTCACAGCACTCACCAAAGCACATACCCTCCCCAATGTCCATAATCCCACCCCCTTCTCCCAAACCCCCTCCCCCCAGCAACCCTCAGTTTGTTTTGTGAAATTAAGAGTCACTTATGGTTTGTCTCCCTCCCAATCCCATCTTGTTTCATTTATTCTTCTCCTACCCACTTAAGCCTCCATGTTGCATCACCAGTTCCTCATATCAGGGAGATCATATGATAGTTGTCTTTCTCTGCTTGACTTGATGTACTTATTTTTTAAGAAAAGATTTTATTTATTTGACACAGAGAGAGAGAGTGACAGAGAGAGAGTGCAACAGAGTGCAAGCAGGGGGAGCTGCAGAGAGAGGAGAAGCAGACTCTCTGCTGAGCTCTATCCCAAGACCCTGGGGTCATGACCTGAGCCAAAGGCAGATGCTCAACTGACTGAGCCACCCAGGCACCCCAGTAACTGATATATTTAATCAGCACTCAATAAGTGCTAATTTCATCTTTGTTGTTTACTAGCAAAGATAAATTCAGATGCAAAGATGTTAGAAAATGTAGAAACAATAATTATAACCAAATGTATGAAATTCTAAGACAGGAATTTTTAAAATCTATGTTCCAGAGAGATCTTAGGGATTCAGGCCTGTGAATAAATTAGAAAAAATGTCTATTTTTGTACTCATATGTGCATACATTTTAGGGAGTGAGAATCCACACTATACATCATTTTTCCCAAGAGTCTATCACTACAAAAATATAAAGAACAATGGGTTGAAGAAAAAGAATGAGGATTGCAAATAAGTTAAGGGATATGCTGATTGGTACAGACATTTGTCCGTAATTGCATTTTATAAATGTTTTAAAGCACTGTATTTTTATTTCCTAGTTTTAGAATGGCACAGAACAATTCCAAGACAAGATTAATAACTATTGGGAGGACTTTCTTTTCCCAAATAGAAACTGGATCATTAAAATGTTGGGAAGAGAATAGGTAAAATGACAGTTAATGAAGGGAGTTTGAATGTCCAGGATATTAGAGTAAAAACTTCCATCAATCCACTCTTTCATAAAAGCAATGAAAACAAGGGGGGAGGGTGGTAGGGAATTATCCAAATCAACTTTTTCAGAACTCAAGAAATTAACGACTTGCAACAATCTGAAAAGTGTTTATTCCCCCCAACCCCCATAAAAGAAAGGAATTATTGCACCTCAGTGAGAATAACAAGATTTATGGCTTTTGTACTTGACCTACCCCCATGCCCTTCTCCTAGTTCTTCAGTAGCCTTGTGAAAGAATAGCCATGGAGCATGGGGGTAAGCCAAATTTGGAGTTCCTCAAGATCCCTAGGGCATCATCATTATTTGATCTATCTCAAAGCTTCTTTGAATACCCTCATTCAAAAGGCTTTGTCATTATTTAATCTGATCAGAGCTCAAAAGCCCTACCTCCTGAGTATGTGTGGAAAACAACCAACAGAAATTGTTTAATATCACAGCTACTTACAGCATCAGTTGGGACAAACAAAAACATGGACTGAAAAATAAAAGGAAGGCCTGACAAGGTCTTCGAAAAGGTCTGACATATTGTCAGGGATTTGGAAGGCCACATATATAAGCAGGGTTGAGTGCATGTGAGAAAAGACAGAAAAGCTCCAATCTCTTATCTCTGGTTGGTCTTGACGTCCTACATAAGCAGGAGGTAAAGGCAAAGGCAGAATTATACATTCCCTGAGCATTCCTGAAATTCCTCAGAAAAGTGTTCCTTGACAAAGGGTTGAAGACTTAGTGGTTCAAGGCATTTAAGAAAATATATGACCAATCATTTTTTGACCACTTAGCTAATAAAAGACTTCAGTGGCTGACCACCACAAGAAATATAGACTTTCCAGAATTAGTTCCAGAAAGTCACTAAACAACTCTCCCCTAATTAATTAATTAGTTAACAAACCCAACATCAAGAACAACAAAAACAACAACAATAACAAATCATGGAGAAAGGATCCGAATTCCAGATTTACCATATTATATGATCTTAAATATCCACTTTCCAACATGAAAATTACGCTTGAACATAGGAAAAAAGTTACCAGTAGAATCTGTCCCTGATCAGAGCCAGATTTTAAACTTACTAGGCAAAGACTTTAAATCAACAATTGTTAATATAGTCAAAGAACTAAAGGAAATCATATCTAAAGAATTAAAGGAAAGTATGACCACCACTTCCTCATTTCGCTAAGCATGATATGCTCTAGTTCCATCCATGTTATCGCAAATGGCAAGATTTCATTTCTTTTGATGGCTGCATAGTATTCCATTGTGTATATATACCACATCTTCTTGATCCATTCATCTGTTGATGGACATCTAGGTTCTTTCCATAGTTTGGCTATTGTGGACATTGCTGCTATAAACATTCGGGTGCACGTGCCCCTTTGGATCACTACGTTTGTATCTTTAGGGTAAATACCCAATAGTGCAATTGCTGGGTCATAGGGCAGTTCTATTTTCAACATTTTGAGGAACCTCCATGCTGTTTTCCAGAGTGGCTGCACCAGCTTGCATTCCCACCAACAGTGTAGGAGGGTTCCCCTTTCTCCGCATCCTCGCCAGCATCTGTCATTTCCTGACTTGTTGATTTTAGCCATTCTGACTGGTGTGAGGTGATATCTCATCAACATGGGGGCTTAAGTGGGTAGGAGAAGAATCAATGAAACAAGATGGGATTGGGAGGGAGACAAACCATAAGTGACTCTTAATCTCACAAAACAAACTGAGGGTTGCTGGGGGGAGGGGGTTTGGGAGAAGGGGGTGGGATTATGGACATTGGGGAGGGTATGTGCTTTGGTGAGTGCTGTAAAGTGTGTAAACCTGGTGATTCACAGACCTGTACCCCTGGGGATAAAAATATATGTTTATAAAAAATAAAAAATTAAAAAAAAATAAAGGAAAGTATGACAGTAATGCCTCACCAAATAAAGAATATCAATAAGGAGACAGAAGTTTTTTTTTTTAAGAGCCAATAGAAATTTTAGAATTGAGGGGTGCCAGTTGGTGGAGCAGGCAACTCTTGATCTTGGGGTTGTGAGTTCAAGCCCCATGTTGGGTGTGAAGCCTACTTTAAATAATAAATAAAATTTAAAATGAAAGAAATTCTAGAATTGAAAGTATAATGATTTAAATGAAAAATTTACTAGCAGAGTTCACAACAGATTCAAGCTTGCAGAAGAAAGAATTGGCAAACTTCAGGGTAGGTCAATTGAGATTGCCCAGTTTAAGGAACAGAAAGAAAAATGAAGACCATGGAATAAGATCTCAAGGAGCTGTGGAACATCAACCACCATACCAACATATGCATAATGGGAGATGCAGAGCAGAAGAGAGAAATGGAGGTGCAGAAACAATATTGGAAGAAATCCATTTCAAACTTAATAAAGGTTTTCTTTCAATGCCCCGCCCTCTCAGCACGCTGCTCAGGACTCAGTCTAAGTAACATTCCAACCAGAAACCAGACTTTGTGACTGTTTTCTATATCCTCTATATAACACAACAGTATAAAGCCATTAATGTTCACCATGTTGTGTATTTTCAATCACAGTGGTCAAATGACCTTTCTAAGACTGTGTATTAGTTTGTTCTCACCATTAATCCCTGACAGTTGCAAACCTCAGTTGTTGCCTTAAAGATGACCAAGAGGGCGAGAAGACAACAACCTCCCATGGTATTCTGCTGCTGCTTCATGATAGAATTTGGTCATATTTATTGGAACAGTTTTTCTCCCTGCTTTGATCAGCACATAGTTCCTCTTTTTCTGAATTCCCATGGAATATATGATAAAAGACATGCTTGACTTGTTAATGGCAAAAATATACTTAATAGGCTTAACTTTCTTCTATATTTCCTTCCCCTAAATTGAAAAGAACTCTCAGATGGGGTTTATGCTTAAGCTTCAAGGTCTAAGTTGGAAAAACATTTGCCCACATTTAATGAGAGTTTCATGGCTTTCTAACTTCATATGATTTTTAAGCTGTGAATTTAAAATTCCCTCATCTCTAAAATAGACAATAGCTTTTTGTGGAAGGTAAACTGAGAAAAATAATTAAGAAACATCTAAAAATATTCTTATCATTTCTACAACCATCTTTCTGGAGCCCGGATTCTCAAGCAAACAGACCAGATGACCGAAGCTCGTAGGCAATTATTTTATTAGAGAATACAATTTGAAAGCAAAAAAAGAGGAGGCAAGAAAAAGGGAGATAGTGTAGCATTGACAACAATATATGTGTGATCACAAAGCCTGTCACCACTTGGGACCAAGCAAACTGTACAGATTTTTGACAGTCTTTCAAGGGACTGGATAAATCACTGATTCTCGGGACAGCCCATTTGGGAAGAGGAACAGAGAAAAATTTAACAGCTAGCTCCCGTTTCCCAAAGCTCCAAGATTCATTCTCAGGGACAGTAAGCTACCCCCATTTCCAAAGAAAAGTGCCTGGGCTCTCCGCAAACCTTGATATCATATGCTTCAGCACCAACAGGGAAGCTCGAGGGCAAGAGGGAAGAATCCCACAACACAGACTGTAGAGAGAGAACAGAACATCCCCGAGTCCTTCAGAGTCCCTGCGGAACTGGTGACTGCGGTGACAGGGGCCTCAGATGCAAGTGATGCTAACAGGTCAGGAGATGAAGCATGGAAGCCTTGGATTTGCCAGCCCTCAAACCAGAGCTTCTGTATAGAAATGCAGCTTTAACTCCATGTTCAAGGGACAGGTAGGAACAAATAGGCTATTGCTCTGGTCTTGGGGAAAAGTGTACAAAGGTTTGATTATGCCCACTTCAAAAGGATCATAAAAATTAAAAAATTTTAGGACATCACAACTAAGCACAACTTTCAGCTTTCATTATAAACCTGTGTATGTATTTTAATTCTTCTTCATCATCTCACTGTAGTAGTCCCCTCAGGTTGACAAAATAAAAATACCACAGATAGGGTGGCTTAAACAACAAAAATCTACTTTGTTATGGTTCTAGAGTCTGGAAAGTCCAAGATTAAGGTTCTGGCCAATTCCTGGTTCCTGGGGAACACTTTCCTCCTGTTTTATAGGCAGCTGCCTTCTTATAATTTACAATAAGAAGAGATGACGTGTTTAAATAAATTAAAGCATGAATAAAAAAATAAAGAGTAAGAGGTTATTAAAACTGGTCACTCATTCTTTGAAAAAGGACCAAATGAATTTCTACATATCAGAAAATTTAATGAATAATATTAAAAATTAAACGGAGGACTTAACTAGCAGAATACATTCAACTGACAAAAAGATGATAAAATGGATCTGAACAAAGTACAAAGAATGTAGCACAGAGAACACAGCTATGGGAAGCACAAAAGGACAGAGGGAGACAGTTCAATAAATATTTAATTAAATTCCCATAAGGAGTCAATTCTGAAATAGAATATTGGTCATAATATAAACAAACTTTTATTCCACTGTTCTGAAAATATAAGAATCATTTTGTTTGGAGTTGGAAAAATCTAATAATTATATCTGAATTTATTATTATAAAACACATTTGATTTTTTGAATAAAAATACTCTCACAATAGAGACTCAAGCTGATTTTTAGTGCCTTTCTCTGTTTCTCTGCCTCTATGGTATCCCTGTCTTTGTCTGTCTATATAAAGACTAGATAGAAAGATATCTGATAATACAACCTGATATGCATTTATAAGTTGATATATATAACTTTATATGTGTGTGCATATTTATTATTTTGAATAATATAAAATTGCCATTTTAAGTGTCAAAAACAGCTGCAATCAGGCAATTTTACATGGTTAAACTTACATATTCATGTTTGGCTGAAGATGCCCTCTATGTTACAGTCTTTCCATGTGAGGACAGAAAAGATTCTGTTTCCCTAAGGATTCTCAGAATTCTGTCTCACACCCAGGAGCCTATATGATAGTAACATTTCTTCAGGATTGCAGAACCCCCACACGAGGTTTACTAAGCTTAGCAATGCTCATGTAGTGATGCACAATACTGACCTGACTTAGCCAGACCTTCACCTCTGTCTCCCCATCTTCCCCCCAACAGGCAAGTTTCTAGATCTAAGGCTCTTATTTCTCCAAAATCTGCTTGTAGAAATAGCAGTGGCTTCTTGGCTATTTATTTTCGCTGCCAAGTATTAGTGATGCCTGATATTAGATTGCTCTAAGATGAAGATTGGAGAGGGCTTGAAATAATCAGTTAGGAAACTCTTCAAATCACATATTCCATGAAACTCTCACAAGCCAAATCTATCTCAGAATGAAAAGAACATGAACAACCTAGAGGAAAATTACTCCATGTGTACACTGCTTTCATCATGCCACCACCTCTCAAACACTTGCAAAGGTCTTCATGGCTTAGGTGGTGCATTCTAGATTCCTTTATTCAATGTTCAGATTCTTCTGAAACATGCTTCCAGCCCTTATTTCCAATCTTACACCCCAGTAACCTAAGCATCTAGCACAAGGCCATCATTATCACCTCCAAAGTAAGTTGGAGCTTTAGCCTACTCCAGTAAAAAATTTTACTGCCCCAGGAAAAATCCCAGACTCTTTAGCATGTTGTTAGCAAAAAGTAGGGAGGGAGACTGTCCTTACCCCACAGAACTCTTAGTTTCCCACTCATGGTTACTTGCTCTAGAACCCCATGATTTTCATCATGTTGTGCCTTGACCTACATGGCGATACCTACTCTTCCCTTTCAAATGTTGGTTACTCAGTGAAGACCTCCCTGACATCCTTGGCAGAGTTTGACGCTTTTTGCTTTATATTTTCCTAGTACTTCATTTATATCTCTCCCTGCCTCTCCCCCAGGCCACAAATTCACTTTTGGGGTGAGGGAGGGTGTTGCTATCTGAGTATATCAGTGTCTACAACATAACTGGTACTGTGTATTTCTGCTGAATGAATGAATGAACTGACAAAGGAATAAAGGGCCAATAATGCAAGTTACTTAGACAAGGGAAAATAATGTTGGAACACTAATATTTTACTGCATAACAAGCTAGAAGAATCCTTAACAGTGGTTTTCTAACTCAAAAGCATATCTCCCTGATGATACCTGTCTTCAGAGAGTACTTTCTATGTTGCTACTATTCCAGAATTCAAAGATTTTTTTCTGGTTCTTCCAGAGACTATAGTTGTACATGTACAGGGCTGATTAGTTCCCTGATCTCACAGCTTGATTTATGTGAATCATGGCACTACATAAGGAAAGCCAAAGGAGATCCACTTAGCTATAAAGAGTGCTCATTATATAACAACCTCCAGCTAGGCTAATGCGGAAGTTCTCAGGGAATGCAAAAGGAAATCGTGGATTTTTCTTGCAAGCACAAATGATTTTTTAATGATAAAAAGCAATATGCATGTTTGTCTTCTTAGTGGAAGTATGATTAATTTCCATCACGTGAGAAAATAATATGTGGATTACCCAAGAAAGTTTTAAATCTTAAAACAAATTCTAGAAGAAAATGTATAAGTACAAGAATAAATATTATATATAACTTTTATACTTCTTTTGGATAACATAGAAGAGATATCCACCAACCCATCCCATAGTTTTATCATAAAAAATCTGGTTTTTAGGGCACCTGGGTGGCTCAGTTGATTAGGCGACTGCCTTCAGCTCAGGTCATGATCCCAGAGTCCTGGGATCGAGTCCCACATCGGGCTCCCTGCTCCATGGGGAGTCTGCTTCTCCCTCTGACCTTCTCCTCTCTCATGCTCTCTCTCACTGTCAAATAAATAAATAAAATCTTTAAAAAAAAAGTTTGTTAAAAAAAATCTGGTTTTTAATTAAAAACACATTGAGCTTCTTTTTCTTCCCATTTTTAAAACTGCTCAGAATTATAATATTTGAAAGGCCTTTGGTAATAGCCAGAGAGTTCTGCCATTAACAAATGCCAAAAGAATAATGAAACACCTAAGATGATAAGGTACTAATGTCTGAGTTGAATAGCCCTTTGATTAGAAAAAGTTCATTTATTAGGATTCAACATTAAACAATGATTGATAGATATACCATGTGCTTTTTCAGTAGGGTAGATAACAACATGTCCAATTTTAATGTAAATTTAGTGGTAATATTAGTGTGTTTCTCTAAAATGCTCTGTTTGATTAGTTTCAGAGGAGTAAAAAAAAAAAAGTCTTGACCAGTGAATGCATCCATAAAGTATTAATAATAAAACTCCTTAAATGATTGTATTCTCAATTGGACATGGCAACATGGCTGGCTGGAAGGCTTTCAAGCTTAATAAGCACGTATATCCTTTAAAAAAGAGAAATCCAAATGAGATGCTCATTCATTTTCCCATCCTAGAAAAACATCTACTCTTTTTGACCTCATTCCTTGTTCTCAGTGACTGATTGAAGAAAAAAAAAAATCCTATTTTTTTTTTCTGTCTTCTTAAAGAAAGCTCTATTTTGACAGTATTTTTTTTTTTTTCCTCCAGGGAATCTTTAAATAGCCAGGTAACGGGAATTCTCAGAGTGAAAGTTACAGTGAATGTGAAAGCAAAAAATGACATTCGGGACAATCTTTTCTCAAGTTTCACATTCAGGGAGCTCCATTTATTAATGAAGATACTGTGTTTCCCAAATATTGCTGTCACATTTAGGAAATTGCTTTTATCTATACTTACACTTTCTCACAGCTTTATCTATCATCCAATTCCATCCATTCACCTTCGATCCATGTTTCAATGCCAAATGCTTTCTGGGTGAATTCCATATTCAATTCCACAATCTAAAATTAAACTTTTCATCTCCCCACCCCACAAAGTAGCTCTCCTCCCTGTGTTGCCTGTTTCCCATTGATACCATCAGTTGGTTATCTGGGTTCAAGAAATTGAAAAGAGTTAGCTATCCATTTACTTCATGTTTCTAGAGTCTCCAAATAAAAATTTCTTTCAAAATACTTTTCTCAAAATTTTTTTCATGTTCTGTTTTAATCTAGGTTCTCCCTAAAAGCAGAGCCATAGACCAAAGCTTATGTCAAGGTCATTTATTTTATTTGGGAATATAATCTTAGTAAACAAGCATAAATGCAGTGGTTTTAAACAGGAAAAGAGGAAATTTGAAAATGTGCTTTTGTGAGCTGCCTCAAGAGCAACCATTATTCACTCTTACAGGACCTTCTAAGGAGCCTTATGAAATATGTTTGAGAAATAATGGCCTAGGCAAGAGGGGGAAGCAATTCATTCATTGGTCCCCATCCCCACTATTAAGGTTGCAACTTAAGTAATGCATCTCTGGTTGTGCAAGCATGAGGGCCAAGTAGGGTTCCATGGATATCTCACACCAATTTGCCAAGAAGTCCCATTCAGGAAGGGTCCCATTGTCTCGTCCCAAAATGAGGTACTATAAGGCTGAACCAAGGTGAAGCTGATTAAGTATTTAATGGAACTGGTCAGTAAAGCAGGGGTTGGGGTAAGAGATGAACTGAGATGATATGAAATGACCAATACAGTTCATTCCTTGCACCACTTAGACCCACCATGTCCCTCATTAGGTAAGACCTGTCATGTGTCCCCTTCAGGGTATGATCACCCATAATCTCCGAAGAGGCTTAATTCTGTAGGTTATTGGGATGAATTCCAGTCCTCACTGTAATAGCCAGTGCCTAGACTGTAACAGATATTTATCATCTCCTTCCTCACCATTCATTCCCTTCATCCTTAGCCAGTGCTTTGGCTGGCCTAGTTTTCTTGTCTGCTGGGATGGCCCTTAGTTTGAGACTTAAGAGATCTGTTCACTTAGTTGCCTTTCCTTTTTTGAACTATATCTGTTATAATTGTCCATTTGCATTATCCCTTGGCACAGAAATGCAAATACTCACTTCTCATGAATGCTATAGTTTGGCACATATTCCTCCCTATTCCCATTATATATCACCAATCCCAGAACTTCATAGAAATTAGAGTCAATCACCTCTATTAGAATGAAATTATTCACCTTGCTCCTGCAAAGGCATGGGCAATCCAAAGTGATGAAGTAGTAGCTATAGTTTCAAATTAAAGTGGAATATATTAAAAGTTCAACTTTGTCTTCTAGTAGAAAAAAACCCTTTCCACAAACCAAGGCCACTAATCCTGCAGAGCCCATGTCTGTGGAGGTGAAGATCTCAAATTCCACAAGTGGGTCACTGAGAAGAATGATGACATGAACCAACCCACTTACACCCTTTAGTTCTGGGACTAGTTCTAGTTCTAGTTCTAGCTACTGGAAAGAGTACCATTTATCATCCATTGTTTTAATGCATACACCACATCCTGGTAGATAGTACCCCAAACAGACAGTACCCAAGTTTATGTCTTTCTTGGGCCTCTAACTGATCATTGCATTATTTAGCTCCTAGGCAAGGAGATATATGGTGGGACAAGTGGATTGTGTAGTTAAATGCCCATTCTTCAATCCCTGTATCATAAAACTAAGATAACTATGAGAAACCATGAATATATATGTCAAATATTGTGTAAGTCCTAGGATGACAGTGTCAGTGGTGGCCCTTGAGACAGACAATGCAAATTCATATCCAGATAAGGTGCCAATCAATGAAGGGATGAATTTTTGTTCCTTCTAGCAGGATTGAAGTTGATATAATCAGCCTACCATCCTTTCCTTGAAGGATGACTTCATAGTGAGGGCTTAATTTTGTTTTCTGCTCTTATTACCAATAGCCAGATCAACTTTAGAGAAAGACAACCCTGCAACTGAGCTTGCATAGCCACTGTGGTCACTGTCTTCATGGTCACATTCTGCTAGGGTTGGGATTGCCAAAGAAAGATGTGTGCTAACATCTACAGGACAAGTTTTCTATCTGGTTATTGAGTTCATCTTCTGATGTAGAAGCTCCCTAGTGGGCATTAGTACGAGACAGACCAATGCACATTTTGTCCCCACTTCTAGAGATCCAATTGTGTCCATCTTCCTAAGATTTCATTATCTCTTATCCTCAAGTTTTCTTTCTTCTGAGTCCTGGAACCATTGCCCAGGTGCCCCAAACTCCATGGAATGTGAACTTCCATTCTCCTGTCCTTTAGAGTTAGCCCTATGTAAGTCTCAAGTGTAACAATTAATTATCCAGTAAAGCGAAAATAAACAATTTGTACCAGCTTATCTGTGAATCGGGCCTCAGTTTTTCCTCTGCCATTTAGTCATAAGGAAACCTAAGAGGCCATAGCTATGAGTTGTGTCATAAGAACTAATACCACACAGTTGGTTTAAGTGTCTGGCCACCTGTTTATTGTAATTTATTTGTATCTTCCGGAACTTTGCCTCCCCAATCTTGAAGGTTGCATTCATAGTAAACCTCTGCTCTTCCTATCCAACCTTATCATTCAGTGGATTAGAGAATACACAGCTCTAAGGATCTAGAATCATGGCACAAATTATTTTTTCCAAATGTCATGTAACTCTTTCTTGCAGGAGGAATGGCCTTGCTGTAATAGCCTGGGGGTTTTTGTTGTGAGTCTTCTCTTGAGGTTTTCCCTCTTGCACATAGACAGTTTAGGATGACTAGAATACTGTCCACTTTCTACTAATTTGGCAAATTACCATTTATGTCACCAATATAGCAAACCAACATGATATGTTGTAAGATATAAAAACCATCAAGGTCCCTGCCAACGATATAGTGACAGAGAGGAAATTTAATGTCCTGCTGTGAAGCAAGACAGTTAATGTATATTGTTGTCCTTCCCACGTAAAAGTCATCTGGTTTTGATTTCTCTTACCATAGGGAGTTGAGGAGAGCACATTCACCAAATCTGTTGTAGCCAAGTATCAAGTACAAGAGGCTCTAACTGAAAAGATACCACCTCCAACGTGTGGTGACTAGGACTCCACTTGGTTCATTTTTGGTAGTTCACTGTCATGTGCTCTGATCCTCATTTATTCAAGGGCCAGTCAAATTAATTAAATGGCATTATTAGGTGAATCTCCATTATTGCAACTTAAGTTTTTCAGCTATGCAGTGGTGTTAATGACTGAGATTCTGTTGGGTACGATGTAAAATTTCTGATTGCTGCCTCTGCTGGAGGTGATAAGGGGGGATGCAGTTCACTTCACCTTCCCTACTGTACTGACTGGAACCCACTAATCAGGTGGCCAGTGTGAAAACTCTTCCAAGTGCAGAGTAGAGCCATCCAAATTATACACTCAGGAGCCTGGGGAAATAATCACAAAGTTTGTTCACATTCCCTTTAGATTCATTGGAGATGCCCTTAAACCCAAAGTCTATCACCTGGAGAAGACACAGGAGTGAAAGAAACTGCACATAATAGAACAGATGAGAATTCTCATAACACTAATATTTAAGAGGGAAGCAGAGGAAAAACCTGAAGCAAAAGAGATAGCGACAGGGGGTCAGAAAGAAGAATGAAGTGACAGTCATATGCAACAAACCGAGGGCAGAAAATATTTTAAGGAGCAAGCAGTGGTCATCAATGTAAAATATTGCCGTGCATCACAAAGGAATTAAGAATGAAATAGGGCCAAAGACATAGAATATAAGACAACATTGTTTACCTTTGCTTGAGCAATTTAGGCAGAAAACAGAGCAGGTGTCAGATGGTGGGGACTTGAGAACTACAGGGAAACTAAGGACTCTGAGGCATTGAGTTTAAACTATTTCAGTAAATTAACCCCTGAAAAGAGCAAAAGTGATAGAATGCTGACTTGGAGGGGAAGAAGGAGAACAAGGTGGTGACTGCTGTCACTGTTATTTAGGATTGGGACAGCATGAAGAAGTTTTAGTCAAGATGACAGAGAGAAAGCAAAGATACAAGAGTGAAAAAAGAGCCTTCCTGGGGTGCCTGGGTGGCTCAGTTGTTAAGTATTTGCCTTTGGCTCCGGCCATGATCCTGGGATCCTGGGATCCCGGGCTGCCTGCTTGGCAGGGGGCCTGGTTCTCCCTCTTCCCCTCCCCCTGCTTGTGTTCCTTCCCTTACTGTGTCTCTCTCTGTCAAATAAATAAATAAAATCTTTAAAAAAATATATATTCTTTTCCTTGAAAGCCTTAATTCTTTCAGTCCCATGAATAATAACAAATCTCATAGCCAGCGCCTTCTTGGAATAGAATCTTTAGTCTCTTATATTGACTAATTTAATGACCAACATCTTGATTTTATTTCCTTATTGCTTGTAGCTTAGTACAGTAAGATTTGCAAAACCATTAAGTGTCAGACTGCAGCATAGAGAAGGAAGGGAATATTTCCACAATTACCTTGCCCAAATTGAAGCTGTCCAAATTTAAATTACTAGTGCTTTTTAAGAGATAACAACCTATGCCCAAATTGAAGCTGTCCAAATTTGAATTAGTAGTGCTTTTTAAGAGATAAAAGCCTATTTCATTTTATTGTCTCTTAATATATGACAGCACTGCAGAATTAAAGATCACACACGCTGATGATGAAAGCCCTCATATCGGAAAATGGGATATTCTGGTGTGCCTGAAAAGATTGATTAAGCAATGAACTAGGACAAGTGTATGGTTGTTTCAAATAATCAGGCCTTTGGGACTACTTAAGGTTGTAAACAGAAGCAGGTGTTTAATTCCTCATGAGTCCTTTTACCATTGAGAACACAGATCACGCATGGGTGTGTGTAGTATACCATTTTTAGAGGGTGTTGTAGTCTATAAAAGTTCACTTCTTTAATTTCTCTTTATAGGTCGGGTGCCTTTTGGGATGCATGCCCATAGAAATGTATCTGAATATATGTGATGTCAGAGATAAAAATGTATGTGTGAATTTGCACATAAATATACAGGTGCATATATGTAAATATGTATATTTGGGTGTGTATATTTGTATGTTTGTATGTGCAATTAAGGCTTCACCATACATGCTGGACTCATTTGAATCACACTTGTGTCTTCAATTGTGACTTTAAAATTAGGATGTGCGAAAATAATTCAGTTAGGTGTTTATGATTAATTTTGAGAAAAACACATGTATCCTAAATAATACTGTTGCTTTAAACATTACTGAATTAATCTGTATTTTAATTGAAGTTACTGGAAAGATTGGCTTGAGTCAGCACTCTTTTTATACTTAAGAGCTAACTCTAAAATTCTAGATCTAAGATATGATTCTTAACATGATGTGATAAGAATGTCTAATTAGTGGGGGGAAAACAAACAAACAAACAAAAGGAAACTCTTTATCGAACAGAGAATCCCGAAACAGAAATTCATGAGGCTGGTCAGATATCTACAGGCTCAAGAACTTGCTACTTAATTTTTCATCTAACATAGGCTTACTTTATAACATTGTGTAGAATTTTATGATTCTTTTGAGGAAGAAAATAAAATGGAAGTCAAGGAAGCTTTTTATTAAGTCATTTACTCCTCTTAACACAGTCTTTCCCCTCGAAAATTTACAATAAAGCAGATTTAATCCTTTGCCTTCCCATGGGAAGTCGAATACAAGAAAATGGAATTATAGAAGGATCACACACAATGTAAGACAAAGTAGTTTTAGAGAGTACTCTCCCAGGAAGTGGCTGAATTACATGATGTAATTAAGGCAATCTCTGGGAGTGGTGCCATTTTGGGACATCCAAGAGCTTGGCATTCACCTGAGTTATTGGATATTCTTCCTTTGTTTCTAATGCATCACTAAATTCTAAGACCATTCAGTGTTTGTCCTCAATTGAGAGGTACTGTGATATACTGAAATAATATAATATTTTAGTCACTGGCCTACCATCCAACTTTGTAACTCAAAGATTACATTTCATTCTAATTAGATTTGCTTTCCTTAGCCATTAAGATCCAAGCAACTGATAATGTTTATATCTCCAACAACTGTGTTTTATTTATACAAAGGAATAACAGAACTAAACTTTCATTAAGCAACAACTATGTGCCAATTATTGTGGAGTATGTTTTCCCATGTGTTGTTTACTCCTTATAATAACCCTAAAAGATTAATATAATTATTTCCATTCAGCCGACAATACAAGCCAGATTTCCCTGACTAAAAAGCTCCTGCCTCAAGCTGATAGAGTGAATGCAGACTTCCTTCAGTTAGAGTGTTTTGAATTGTCCTCAGTTGCCCAGTGTTCAAAACAGCCACACTTCTGAACTTGCATTTTACAAGCTCACGTCACCTCTAAGTGAGAACACAGATATGTACTCCTTGAGGGCAGTACCTTCAGAAGATCAAATGGCCCAGAGGAGATATAATTTATGTCTCTGTTCTTGTGTACTCATCCATCAACCAAACTTTATAGAACACCTATGTGCAATCTACTATTTTAGGAGCTAGAAACAAAGCAGAAAAAAATTCCAACGCTCAAGGATATTACATTCCATTGCATTCTATGGGGGAAAGAATGCACATAATATACCAGAAAGCTCTGAATACCAATTGACTCATATAACCAAAATCATACCTATTTGACAACTTAAATTCTCACAAGGTAGGGCTTGCAGAAGTTGGGAACATGAAGTATTATGGCAATGGACTACCATACCTCCTCCCTCTGTTTTTGAATAATGGTTCTTTAGTACCCTGAAATAACATTATTTTGTCATGTGCATTTTTGCCTTCTCTTACTACTTTTAGTCTTTAACCCTCTGGGTGGAGTGGGGGTAAAAATGGACAGGGATGGCTTCTAGTTCCAGATCTGGCAATTTATGTACTAGCTAGAGCTATATTTCTTCAGAAAAAATAACTCTCTGAATATTGGCTTTTTATTTACTTCATCTTTACCATAAAACTAGTAACATGGACTATAGAGGGTTTTGAGAAATAAATAACATTTGAATTATCTGCCCTATTAAGTAGGCATTTATTTAATTTAGTTGATTCCTAGAATATGTGATCCTTTGTAGAAACCTTATTTTTTAATCATGTGCCTGACTCAAAGTGGGGTCTCAATAAATTTTTATGGATTGAATGTTCACATTTTGTATTTCAAGTATTTTCAGGATAACACATTTAATGAATGTCAGTATGTACAACATAGTAGTTATCACGTTTTAGGCATAGCAAATTAGTGTATAAAATTATTGCAAATTATTAGTAGGCATATCAAATTAGTGTATTAATTAGGGATGGAGACCCAGTTTTCTTAGTGTCTCCTTTTTTCCTTAAGAATAGGGTTCAACCCTCTAAAGGCTTTCTAACCATTAGAGCTGACCCACAATAAAATGAATTGGATTGTTCAGGGATAAGAGCTAGATTTCCACAAATGCCAGCAAAGTGGCTGAATGGGCACCCATCAAGAAAGTAGAAAATGGCAGGGATTTCTAAATTAGTTGGAAATTGTCCAAGATGACTCCCAAAGTCTCTTTCTTGGTGATCTTATAATTCGAAACAATATACAATGCTTTATTTAGAAACAAGTCAGAAAAAGGAACTTTCTGTTTCCCATTACATGTTTTACAGGGACATTTCAAATATTATTTCATCCCAAATTCTCTTTATAGATAATAAAACCATCTAACAATAATATAACTCTGCCAGGCACTGTTCTGAGTTCTTGATACACAGTAGCTCATTTAATCCTTATAGCAATCCTCTGAAGTATAGGTACTATTCCTATCACTGTCTTATACATGAAGAAACTAAGGCATAGAAAAGTTAAATAACTTCAAGTAAAGAAGTGACAGAACTAGAACTCAAACCCAGGGAGTCCAACCCAAATCCAACCAGCACGCAGTGTAAAGACTGCACACAGGACAATACCATTTCTCACAGATTCAGAGTTTGTCCCACTAACGCACGGACCATGTATGCTTATACTCATCCTTGAATCTACAGTACCTGACACATAATGGTAAACAATGAGTGATTTTTTTTAAAATATGGAGGCTAATCTGGCTCCTATTTTTCATGTCTTTTAAAAGGTATATCACAGGGGCACCTGGGTGGCTCAGTGGGTTAAAGCCTCTGCCTTCGGCTCAGGTCATGATCTTAGGGTCCTGGGGTCGAGCCCTGCATCCGGCTCTCTGCTCAGCGGGGAGCCTGCTTCCCCCTCTCTCCCCCTCTGCCTGCCTCTCTGCCTACTTGTGATCTCTGTCTGTCAAACAAATAAATAAAATCTTTTTAAAAAAAATAAATAAAAGGTATATCACAGAGGGACGCCTGGGTGGCTCAGATGGCTAAGCATCTGCCTTCAGCTCAGGTCATGGTCTCAGGGTCCTGGGATTGAGATGCGCATCGGGCTCCTTGCTCAGTGGGAAGCTTTCTTCTCCCTCTCCTTCTGTCCCCTGCCCTGGTGTTGTGTGCATGCTCTCTCTCTCTCTCTCTCAAATAAATAAATGATTTTTTTTTTTAAGAGTCAAGAAGCCCCTGGGTGGCTTAGTTATTAAGCGTCTGTCTTCGGCTAAGGTCATGATCCCAGAGTCCTGGGATTGAGCCCAATGGGGAGCTTACTTCTCCTTCTCCCCCTGATCCCCATGCCTCTCTCCCTCAAATAAATAAATAAAATCCTTAAAAAAAAAAAAAAAAAGGTATACCACAGAAAAGTGGGCTGCTAACTTTTATATCCAGATTATTATTTATCTGATTAGAGGTAGTGGTTGCTAAATGCTTGTTTATACTATAATTAGTACCAAAAAACCTTTAAGATGACATAACATGAATATATAAGTATTCACGGTAGGATGACCTAAATTAGAAGTCAGTAAAATCAAAAAGCAAAACCAAGGGCAGAGACATACCATGGAGATAGGTTCATATAAATACACATACAATTTTGTAGTTACTTCAAGTGGGTCACACATTTGACCTAAGCTTTTCCACAGGCACAGGGGAGAGGGAAATTGATCAATGTAAAACTTTACCTGTCTTTAAGATATAAAAGGAGTATTTCTAAGGAGAAGCAAATCTATTCTTAGTATTAAACCAGGAAGAAAGCTCTTCCAAGGATCTTCAAAAGAGACCCTGCTAAGGAAATGAACAATGTCATCCAGAACTTTCTGTGTGCATTCTTTCTGCATAGCCTCTTAACAGGAGACCAAGGCATCACAGGAACCTCATTACTGAGCAAGGAGCTGTGCAGACAGCAGGCTCTCCTGTAGCCAGCTGGTGCTTAGTTTTAGTGAAAAGCTTAGGGTAAGATTGCTAAACGCCAAATCCTTGCATGTAGCTCTGAGTTAAAAGTAACAGTAAGTTGAAACAATAGCCCCCATAAACTCTTCTCAGGCTATTTTCCTCACAGTCACCTGAGTGTCACTTTGAATCTCATTAAACACCATCTCCCTGTTTTTTAGGCTGGAGCCTACAATCTTTCGTAAGACCTACAAGGCCCTGTGTACTCTGCTCTTCCTCCACCTCCCAGTGGTCTCACCCACTACACCTTGTACCCTTGTACCTATTCTTCTCTTCCTTAGGCTAAATCACCCTCCTTTGTTCTTCATGCCAGTGGCTCTCCCTATGCCATTCCATTTGCCTGGAATGTGCCCTCCCCCTCCCCATCCTTTATCTCATTAATTGCTGCTTCTCAAAAGCCATTCTCTGTGGTTGTCACCTCTCCTCCGCCTCTGTAGGCTGGACACCTTGCATCATTACAGATTGTCATCACACAATATATTTCCTTTGTGGAAAGTATCAATATTGTAATGAGCTCATTCCACTTTTTCGCCAGCTGGTTATCATATATACATAGATGAGCATCTATTTTGTACTGGGTACTTTTCTAGCCCTAAAAACAGCCAGAAACAAAATATGCAAAACCCCCTGCCCTCCTGTAGTTTGCATTCTAGTGTGCAAGGCTAAGTTCCTTCAATAAGATGATAGTGTTATGTGGTCGGTGATTATTTCTGCCTTGTTTACTGATGCATCCCCAGTACCAAGCACAACGTGTTACATGGAGTTTGTGTTAGTTGAAGTAGCCTGAATAATGGCAGGAAGTCAAAGGATCCTAAGGTTTTAGTGGCTTAAAGTATTGTAGGTTTTTAATCATTCTGTGTGACTGGGATCTTCTAATAATATTGCCAGCCATTATGTGAGAAAGAAAAAAACTCTCCAGAGTTCTAACCAGCAGTTCAACCAAGAGTTAAATACTCTAGCCCAGAAGTACACAAAACACTTCCACTACAGCTCATGGTCCAAAATAGTCACCTGGCCATATCTTCCTACAAAGGGCCGAAGGATAGAACCCAAATTATTTGGCAGATATCTCTACTGATTATCACAGAGAGAATTTCATAAATATTTGAGGAAAATATGACTTAATAACAATGGAGAATAGTTATGATACAGATAAAAGGCTTGTGTGAATTTCTCTGTCAAATACATGTATTCATACAATGTGCACAGTAGGTATAGATTAAGCTAATGATAAAATGAGTTTGCTTTACTTCCTCATATATTATCTACCTATCATTTGATTTAAGTCAATAAGGAATGACAAAAGTGCTCTGCCCAAAGTATGAAGTAGGTAACCTATAGGCAAACAGCTGAGAATTCACTATGTATTAAAAATAGATTCTTCAGGGGCACCTGGGTAGCTCAGATGGTTAAGCAGCTGCCTTCGGCAGCTAGGGTCCTAGGATGGAGCCCTGCATCAGGCTCCCTGCTCAGCGGAGAGCCTGCTTCTCCCTCTCCCTCTGCCTGTCGCTCTGCCTACTTGTGCTCTTTATCTCTCTGTTGAATAAATAATAAAAATCTTTTAAAAAATAGATTCTTCAAAGGAACTATAAAATACCTTATAGGTCAGATTTCATTGGACTGGCTCACGTGGCTGTTTTCTTTGCACTGCTTTGCAAATTAGACTTCAACGCATCCTGCAGGTTGACTGAGAAGGAAGATCTATCGCAGATTTTGTTCTCCTTGCCAACTGTAATTTTGTATTTTGCCTGAACATTCAATTTCCTATATTTAATTAAAAATTAATTAAAATTCATTAGAGTATAAATTGTATCTCATAATTTCATTGAATTCTGACTGTGGGTCATGCTTCTTAAACACAGAAATGGTCTAGCATTTTATTTCAATACGAAGTGGGAAAATTGGCAGGATTATTTTGATGCCCAGATGGGGATTGGTATTTGTTTGACTGAATTCAGTCTTAAATTTAGAGTAAGAAAGGAGCTTTGGGAACTTAAATTAGAAAGATTAGCCAGAGCAATAAGAAAATCCAGTAGGAATTCTTTCTTTTGAGATACTAGATTTCTGTGTAATTTGTTTGCCTCTGCTTAGTAGGATTTTCAGCTGCTAAATTCTTTGACTTATGAGCCCTTCTCTGAAAGTCCACAGTCCTATTTTAAAGCCGTACTTCCTACCTCGAGTATCTGGACATACTTTTGGAAGACTAAGAGTTTCCTGTGTAAACAGTTAAATGTTACTTTCTGATTTAATAATTGATATGCATAAAAATGAATATATGTACATATAACAATGTTCTGGAAAATAAGAATGCACATGCTGACATTTCTTTGAGGTCTTTTATCTATTTCTTTTTAAAATTTTATTGCGGTGAGAACTCAACATGCGATCCATCTTACTACACGTCATTGTTGACTAGAGGTGTGGCGCTGCACAACACACCATGAGAGCTTCTTCAGCTCACTCAGCTGAAACTTTACACCTTGATTAATAATGTTCCATTTCACCCTCTCCCTGGGTCCTGGTAACCACCCATCACCACCTTGTCGGTCTTTGATTTTATGAAACTGACCATTCCGGATGCCTCATCTGAGTGGAATTATGCAGTACTTGTCTTTCTGGATCTGGTTTATTTCACTTAGCTACGTGTCCTCAGAGTTCACCCTTGTTGTCGCATAGGGCAGGATTGGCTTATTTTGAAAGGCTGAAGTGTATTCCATTGTGTGTATATACTGGACATTCTGTATCGGTTCACCTGTGCGTGGGCACTCAGGCTGTTTCCGCATCTTGGCCATCGTGAGTAACTGCAGGGACCATCAGAGTGTTTAATCTCCCCTAGAGGTCTTGATGTCTGCTATGTCACTGATACCAAGCGGTGCTCATCTAGTTATTCTAAGGATTGATATATGGAATAAAGAAAATAGTTAGGGATGAGAAAAAGAGTGGAGTCAAGCCGAGTGGAACATAAACAGCAAGCAAAGTGAAGGATAGTTTCAAAATCACCAAAGTTAAATTGGTGTTAATATGTGTTACTAAAAAGAACCGACACGTCACACATGGTATAAAACACATGTATCCAATACAACCTGGGGTCAACAAACATCACCTGCCACATTAAATCAATGTTGACAGTTTAAAACTTACAGGTTTTGCCATAGGAGACTCTTAATCTCAGGAAACAAACTGAAGGTTGCTGGGGGTTGGGGTGGGGTGGCTGGGTGATGGACCTTAAGGAAGGTATGTGCTATGGTGAGTGCTGTGAATTGTGTAAGATTAGTGAATCACAGACCCAGACCCCTGAAACAAATAATACATTATATGTTAATTAAAAAAAAAAAAAAACTTAAAGGTTTTGTAGTTTTATTTCTAGTGGATTGGTGAGCTTATATTTTAAATTCTATATGCACAGGAAACATTTCGTTTCTTATTCATTTGAGAGTTTATATCTGTTTGGACTTTACAGACTAAGAATAAAATTCAGACACCCTTCACTATGACCTGTAAGGCCTGGAATGAGCTGACCTCTTCCCACCTGGTCCCTTCCCATCTTGTCACATTATGTTTGGACACACCGTGCTTGACCACACCACGCTTGACCACTGTGCCCCTAACTCCACCAGCATTTCTAACAATTCTTAAAACACACTCAGCCCTCTCTTACCTCATCACTTTGAACACTTGGCATTTCTTTTGCCTGGACGCTTGTTAAGGCTTGTAACAAAGCTAGTTACTTCTTCTTTTTTTTTTTTTTTAAAGATTTTATTTATTTATTTGACAGACAGAGATCACAAGTAGGCAGAGAGAGGGGGAAGCAAGCTCCCCACTGAGCAGAGAGCTGGATCCTGAGATCATGACCTGAGCCGAAGGTAGAGGCTTAACCCACTGAGCCACCCAGACGCCCCCAAAGCTAGTTACTTCTAATCGCTCCAATTTTAACTTAATATACCCTTCCCTCATCTCCCTATCTCCTCTACCATAATTTTCTATCAGAGTCGCCAATTCATTCCCTTCATTGTAGTCAGCTCAGTTTATGACTTTATCGACCTGATTATTGCTTGACTCCCCTAAACACCAAACACATGCACACATACACACTCTGTACAGAATGTGAGGTCCACAAGCACGTGACCTCATCATCTTATTCTTCATTTTATCCCCATATCTTAAGAGTGCCTGGTACATACACTAAATAGTATTTGACTGAATAACAAAAATCATCCTTCATTAGTCTCCAGTTCTATCTTTCTAAAAATCTTTGCTAATTTTATCAGCAAAAACAAAACAAAACAAAACAAAACAAAACATGCTGTTGTTTTTTAATTTGCCTCTGATTACCCATGGCATTGGACATTTTTACATGCATGTTGGCCGTATGTGTTCTCTGTTAGTGAAATTTGTATATTTTGCCCACTTTTCTTTTAGGGAAGCTTTTAATATATCTATAAGTGTTATTTATACAATCAGGACACTGATCTCAATCATTTTGTGTATTACAGAAATGTGGCTTTTGTTATTTTGTGATGTTTTTGTGCCTAGTACTTTATAACATGAAGGTTGTCAGTGTTTTCAGGTGGATGCTATGAAACATTTCATAGGTGAATAATCTGAAACTAAGGAAAAATGTACAAATGTTTTTTTTTTCTTTTTTTATAATTTTTTATTTTTTATAAACATATATTTTTATCCCCGGGGGTACAGGTCTGTGAATCACCAGGTTTACACATTTCACAGCACTCACCAAAGCACATACCCTCCCCAATGTCCATAATCCCACCCCCTTCTCCCAAACCCCCTCCCCCCAGCAACCCTCAGTTTGTTATCTCACAAAACAAATGTTTTAATAATATCAGTACCATATGATCTCACTCACATGTGGAATTTAAGAAACAAAATAAATGAACATGGGTAGGAGAGGAAAACCAAGAAAGAGAGCTCTAGAGAACAAAGTGATGGTTACCAGAGTGGGTATGTGTGGGGGATGTGTTAGGTGAGTGATGGAGTTGGAGGAGGGCACTTGTGATGGGCACCGGGTGTTGTATGGAAGTGTTCAGTCACTCCATTCCACACCTGAAACTAATACTACACTGTACATTAACTAACTGGAACCTAAATAAAACTTTGGGAGGAAAAAAAAAGATCTATTGAACTCAAAATTCACATTTTTTCTACTCTACATGAAGCTGGCTTGTGTACAGAGAGTCTTCATGGAGAGTCAATATGTCTCAATGCTTGGCAGAAGATAGTTAATCTATATTTCTGTGTATATGTTTCAGGGAAGAAATAAGTCTGATTTTCTTTTTGTCACATTCACATGAATATATCATGAATGTGATTTAGTGAAAGATCTAAGGATCCAAGGATTCCCAATTTCAGAAAGACTGTCTTGGTGTTTCTAATGGAAATTGCTCACTTGCCTGCATTAAGACCGTGTGGGCCAACTAAAATGTTATGTTTCTGAGCATTGAGCCAAATTTTTTTGTCACCGAACAGTGCTATCTCATATTAATTAGAAATTAATTGATGGTCCTATATGCCTGGTTAATACAAATGGGAAAATGCGTTAGTTTCTAATTAACTATTAGGTAGATAAAAATGTTTAATAATACAACATTTATGAAGAGAGAAAAAAAAATCAATGGTATTCTTTTTGGTGAAAAAGTTTGTAAGCCATTACCCAAGACCATCTTTATTTTCATATGATGACACAGAGTATTACACTTTAAGACCAAGGATTTTAAAGTAACTATTTATCATTTTTAATTTATTGGAAGACAATTAATTATTACTCTTCTAAATAATATATCCTGAGTGACACGCTTTCTTCATACTAGAAGATGAGATGGTGATAAACAGTTCTCTTTTATTAAGAATGATGGACGTATACCTTCTTAACAATGGAGCAGAAAGAAAGAAAGGAGTAAGACATGAGGCAGTGAAAAAAAAAGTAGAAAAGGAAGTGAACATGATGCTTACAATTGTGGCATCAAGTAAAAATTCCAAATATTTTTGTGTTGTTGCTAAAGGAAACTTTATTTCAGATTAAAATATTAAAGTCATTTCATTTAAATTTTCATTATACAATTTAGTATTAGTCTTTTGCTCACTGTGGCCTAAGAAGTTAGTGGCAATGTTGGGACCAGAATTCAGGGGTCACCTGAGTCTACTATAATATTCTTGTAACTATAACTCGCTATATTTAACTCCGATGTGGTTGGATTTGTAATTACCACAAATGATGACACACACCATCCATCTTCTACGGGCTACTGTGAGCGCAGTCATTGTACATGGTTACTATTAAAATAAATTGCATGACACATATAGGGATACATGCAGGGAAATGGTTTCTGTAAGCCCAGCAAAGACATAAAGAGCCGTGAAACTTCAAATGAAATTCTTGTTTCTGGAACAGCGAAATCAATCATGAACCCTGCAACTTCAATCCGAGAACATGTTTTAATCAACATCAATTTTTCTTGTAGTCTTACGTGCAATGTCCACCTTGAAATATTGTCATTTTTGAAAGTGATATAGATACAGATTTTAATCTTCTTCCTTTGGTATTATAGCCCTTCTGTTTGCTCACTTTCTCATTAGGCTGTTTTATATGCATTTTTTTCTCCAGTGAGCCTTCTTAGCTAAACAAAGATAATGATGACATGGTCTTAGATTAAATTTAGTTTTGAATGTCTTCTCAAGGGTTTGAAATCAGGTCACAGTAAAAAATAAGTGCTGTAAATTCAAAGTGTCCTGATATAATTGTGTTTGTAGAGAGTGCCTAAAATGCCACATAAAAATGATGAGATTCAGAAAGGATCATATAATATTTTGTTAACTTTCTGACTTTTGGTTACACTTGACACAATAAGAACTAAAAAAAAAAAAAAAAAGAATCACAGAAGGAGCAAATTTTGCACCAATAGAAAGTGAAACCACACAGTATTTTCCTTTTCCTGATTTTTCTCTAGTCACGAAAATAGTATGGACTTAAACATCAAATAGTATAGAATAAATGGTAAATAGATTGTCTTGATTAGAAACAGAAATTAAGGGGTGCCTGGGTGGCTCAGTCAGTAAAGCCTCTGTCTTCAGCTCAGGTCATGATCCCAGTTTTATGGGATCAAGCCCCCAAGTCAGGCACCCAGCTCATCAGGGAGTCTAAGTCTCCCTCTCCTTCTGCCCCTCCCTTACTCATGCACACACATACTCTCTGTCTCAAATAAATAAATAAAATATTAAAAAAAATAAATAGAAACTAAAATGAAGAGGTAGAGATAGTGGTTTGGGTTCATTAAGTATTTTGCAGTCATTTGTTATTTCTACTATTTAATTCTGTCACAGTCTGAGTGATTTCCCTGAATTTTGGATTATATGCCACAATTCCTCAACCTACCTCGGACCCCAGGTCCCCTCATCATTTGCCTTAAGATAAGATCCATCTCCCAGTTAGTGCTGAAATTATATTCTGACCTCCACTCTGGTCTTTTGTTTTGTTTTGGCTCAGCATTGTTTAGAGAAATCTAAGAACAAATGTCAGTCTAATCCTTCATAAACCTGTAGTCATAATCCAGTTTGTTCAAAGGTTCATGGAAATTCATTTTGTTCATAAACACAAAATTACTGGTTTCTTTTCCTAATTCAATTGATCGCCAAACCTGAAAGTATTGATTGAATCCCTGGAATGTAATACTAGGGTGTCTCATCCAAAAGGAACTTCAAGATGTCATTCTTTGAGCTCTTCTGGGTCTTGCGAGAGAAACAGAAAGAGCATCCAATACATTCCTTCCCTTCAGGTAGCTTACCGTCTCCTTGGAGCACCAAAGAAGAACGATTAATGATCACAGGCTCTATGTACATTATTGTATAGCTCATAACTCTACTACTTATTACTATAACTCTTGATGAACTTCCTACCCTGCAGTTACAACTGGGGTTTCTAACTTTTCTCTTTTAAGAATTCAACACCTTTTTACTTTCTCTTCCTTTTTTCATTTGATTATGTTCATCAGATATGAAAATTACATCTTATAGGATTTCAAAAAAAGGGGGGGGAATGAAAACTACAAAGAATAAGCATAGAGATGACCATTCCTTCAAATTTGTCTTTGATCTTTGTGTAAGAGACTTGCAACCATCTATTTATTTATCAGGCTTATTCTCTTTGCCTTCCCGACAATTTCAAAGTTGACTGCTCCTACAAGATGAGGAAATTAAATGAAGAGAGAAAACAGGCGCTGCTGGGACAGGATGGGGAATTTGATGGAAAGGACTCACTTGATTTCCTCAGAATCCCAGACTCTACCTCAAGATTATTCTCTTAAGTACCCTCTTTTCTTAAGTAGTATTTTTTTAGGTACCCTCTTTTACCATTATTTAATTTTGGTCATGAGAATTGAGATTCTATTGTTCCAAGAGAGCATACAGATTTTATATTAACCTTTTGAATACTTCCATCCTTTGGATATGCCTGGAAGCTTCCCTGTGCAAGAGCCGGGGCGGGGTGCATGGGCAGGATTTGCAATGGTGTTTGTAATTACTGGTTTGTTCTAGAATCATCACTGTTCTTTTTTTCATTATATCACATTAGAAAAAGACAGATACATATCGTCATTTTAACTTTAATACTGTATAGAAGGCTGTGTTGTCAAGTATCTCTCCCCAAATAAAAATCAGAGACATCTTCAGGGTTCTGGGATCAAGTCCCACATCAGGCTCCCTGCTCAGTGGGGAGCCTGCTTCTCCTTCTCTCCCTCCCTCTCCCTTGGCCTGTCCCCCCCACTTGTGCTCTCTCTCTGAAACAAATCAATAAAATCTTAAAAAGAAAAAAAATCAGAGACATCCTATGTTTGACAAAACAGCCACAGTATTGGAGAACGGATCTGTCATGAGAGTTTCTATTTTTTTTTTTTAAGATTTCTTTTATTTGTTTGAGAGAGAGAGAGAGAGAGAGAGCATGAGCAGAGGAAGGAGCAGAGGGAGAGGAAGAAACAGATTCCCTGTTGAGCAGGAAGTCCAAAATAGGACTCCATCAGTCGACCCTGGGATCATGACCTGAGCCAAAGGTAGACACTTAACCAAGTGAGCACCTGGGCACCCTAAAACAATCCTATTTTCAATGAAGATGATTGGACCCGTGACTCAATTTTTAATTTATCAAGCACTTTGACTCAGAGTTGGGCTCCCACTCAGCAAGGAGTCTGATTGTCCCTCTCTCTCTGCCCCTCCCCCCTGCTCATGCTCTCTCTCCCTCAAGACTGAGAGAGAGGGAGAGTGCAAGCAGGCAGAGCACCAGGCAGAGGGAGAGCAAGAAGCAGAGTCACCGCTGAGCAAGGAATCCTGTGACTCAATTCCATAAACTTGGGATCAGGACCTGAGCTGAAGGCAGAAGCTTAACCCACTGAGCCACCCAGGTGCCTGAGAGGTTCCATTTTTAATTTATGTCATTTGAAAAAAAAATTTTTTTTTTAATCTTGTTGGTAGTCAGACTTGCTATACAGTTTTTTTTTTTTTTACAGACATTATCTTTGAGGTGTGAAAATTTTTAAAAATGCACCTGATTTTCCACCCTAAAAAGTCATATACTACAGTGTAATTTCTCTTAGCTCCAGTTTCTTTATGTGAAAATGGTGATACTGATATCAACCTCCTTGGGCTGGTAAGAGTGGTGGATTCTTAGAAAGCACCAGGTTTGACACAAAAGGGTCCAATGTATGGTACTGCTATTAATATTAATATTTAGTCTCGTTTTCTTCAAAGTTGAGTTCAAGTCCTAGTTCCCTCTAGAAAACCTTACCTGAAAATGCAAACTTTTGTGATCATTACCTACTCTAAACACTTGTCTGAATCTTGTCTTTTGACATAAGCTACTTCATACTTATGCTAGTTTTTTAAATGTTTGTCCAATCTCCCCAGATAGATTGTAAACCTCAAGAGATAAGGAATGACAACACCGCTGTATATTTCTAGGACCTATTTATCAGAGTGCCTTGTGGCTAGGAGACTCTCAAGTTGGGGATAATTCAATTATATTTTCACTTCCTTGTTATTTTGAATAAATAGGATTTCTAGATTAACCTCCTAGAGATATTATTTTAAAAATAAGATTTTATAATGATAACTAACTTGATCGATGTCATCCACTTACCAGATTCTAGAAACAAATGGGAGTCAGCCAATGAATATCACAACTGTGTCAAAACACTGTAGCTGATTTCAAAACCTGGTTTTGTCTCTCACTGTGCCAATTTAGTTTCCCTAAGATGTTCCAAATTTGAGAGGCCTGACAACAAAGGGCTCAGAGGTCTTGCCAGCTTCATAGACTGAGTGTTGGTTGCCTCTCTGAGAAACGTGAATTTACAAAGGAGTTTTTCCCTGGCACTTACAGTTAATTAGAAGGAGCACAAGCCAAGGCAGTGTTTTGCTTTCGTTTGTGAAAGCAGCATTAACACTTCTGATAAGCAGCAGACAAGAGTGTAAAAGTAATGTTTTAATGACAACCCATGAAAAGTGGCCTTTCATCAGCTTCTTAGAATCTGTTCCTCTCCCCTTTACTCCCAGAGTAGGGACTACTGGATTCGAAGAGCTTAATATAACCTCCTGATAATCACACCTGCCTGATTAAGGTCTAATAAAGAGTTACTAGTTAAAGGATAATGGAGGGGAAAAGAGTCAGGTAGAAAGAAGGGGGGAAATTTACCAATGTAGAGAAAAGCAACAAAAGTTTGCATGAAAAGGACACCACAAGTATGACATAAATAGACACAGCTTGTGAAACACGTAAGAAAAATAATTCCCTAAATGCAACATGATCTCTGGCCTTTTTCAATAGGAGAGCAAATGTTGATCAGATTTGGCACAAACTAGTTAAACTCCATGACTATTTCTTCCTCACTGGTGCCTAATTCTAACAATAGAATTTTTGTTGAATAAATCACCATTGAAAATCACTGTAGCAAAGAAAAAGAACCAAGTATATGAGCAAAGATGGTCCTGAAATTGAATCAAGTTTCTCCCACTCCTTTTCTTAGTGTGTAGTCAGAGACAAATTACTGCACCTCCATATGCTAATCTAATAATGGAGATTTTTAAGTGTTTAATCAAGGCCAAGAACATTTCTAAGGAAATGTGCAGTATTTGGCATTCAAGATGGTGTCTTGTGTTGTGTTTATATAGAAGTTTTGGACTTAAAGGCTGATAATCACATTAAGCATTTTGATTATTTGCTTATTATTTGAGAAGTACCAAATCATATTTGATGGGGTGGTAAGCTGGGCTAGTGCTTTGAAGGACAGCTCCAGAGTTGGAAGAGCTATGAAGGGGGCCTAATCTGGGAGGGTGTCCGAAAGGTGAATCTTGAAGAGAGAAGGAAGAAGAAGGCCCGATGTGGGAAGAGAAGTGGAGGGCCTTGCAGATGGGAAGTCCCTGGAGCCCCTCAAAAGATTACTGGTGTCCACAGCGGGCTGAGGCTGGATGGGTGGTGTTTTGTGTGTGGTTAAGGCAGGAACCGAAGGATCATCTTCTGGAGAACATTTGATACCAAGCAAGACAGTGCTGAAAACCTGCATATTTATGAGGTTTTTTATGAGAATCTGACAGCCTCTGAAATGTAAGGACTGCCTTCCTTGACTGTGAAGCCATGGCGGGGGCACCCCGAACCCCAGGTACAGACCTTTCCCTCTTTGCCTTCCAGATTGGAGTATGAGGGATGTCCCCAAAAAACAAAGGCTCATGGATCCCGAAAAGGGTAGATTAGTAAAAAACATTATTTATCCATCTAAACTACAGGGAAAAAAATAGCTATGGTCGACATTAGAAACAAAGTATAGTACGTGAAGCCGTTCCTTGAACAAGCAACCAAGTTAGGTCTTGAGCAGGGCATAGTAACGTTTTTGAAATAATTAATAAGAAAGGTTCATAAATAACATTGCATTATTAAAGATTCCTTAAGACAACTGTCCTTCTGATGTTATCGTCAAATATCATGAGCTCTATTGGATGTAAGCATCATGTATCAGTATCCATTAATTAAACTGAAGCATTATCAAAATAATAATTATATGTATTGTTTCTTACGTATCATTTACATCATATGGGTTTATGGACTCTCCATACATAATATATCTTCATGACCCAAATATACAAAAGCGATTCTGTGTAAATCACTCCTTTGTAGTTCATAGGGACAAGTGTTTTTAGATCCTCTTTACCAATAGAAAAAGACTGAGAATGAAAAAAGCAAAAAATGTGCTAGAAACCAAGTGGAAGTTAAAAATGATCCAGCATATTCTATATACATTACTTATACTTCTGATGAAATGGATTTATATGAATAATTTCCAGGTATAATTACGAAGATTAACTTGTTCACATAAATAATTGTAATTGTAAATCAGATTCAAATCTGTTTTCATTATCAGTTGGTGGAAAAGTCCTGCCAATAGTAAAAATTTTATTGTGTCTAATAGAAATGTAAGCAGTACTACAGAGAACACTGTGGGATTGAAATGCAAGGTAAGGACGCCTGGGTGGTTCAGTGGGTTAAAGTCTCTGCCTTCGGCTTGGGTCATGATCCCAGGGTCCTGGGATAGAGCCCCTACTCAGGCTCTCTGCTCAGTGGGGAGCCTGCTTCCTTCTCACTCTGCCTGCCTCTCTGCCTACTTGTGATCTCTGTCAAATGAATAAGTAGACTCTTAAAAAAAAAAATGCAAGGTAATTCATGTTGGGGACACCGTAGGTTTCTTATTGAAGGAGCAATTTATTACTGACTCCTACATCCAATAGAGCTCATGATATTTGACGATAACATCAGAAGGACAGTGGCTTAAATATTGGCACACAGACATTTTCTGTGCCTGTCTGCTAATTTTCCAAACTGAGATCTGGATGCTACCCAATTATCTTCCTAAAGAAATTACATGGACAATTATGGTAATGAGGAAATGTTAGCTCACTAAATTAAAGTCTGAAGAAGTAAACTGTTATGAGAAAAGAAGTTATTATAAAAACTGGTATCTGAACTGTATCTTAAAGAGAATGGTCATTCAGTAATTTTTTTTTCTTTTTTTTTTAACCATATTTTTTAAATTTTTTATTTTTTATAAACATATATTTTTATCCCCAGGGGTACAGGTCTGTGAATCACCAGGTTTACACACTTCACAGCACTCACCAAAGCACATACCCTCCCCAATGTCCATAATCCCACCCCCTTCTCCCAACCCCCCTCCCCCCAGCAACCCTCAGTTTGTTTTGTGAGATTAAGAGTCACTTATGGTTTGTCTCCCTCCAGATCCCATCTTGTTTCATTTATTCTTCTCCTACCCACTTAAGACCCCATGTAATTTTTAAAATTATCTATTTTAGGAAGAAGGATGTTTGTTAATTCAGAAGGTACATTTACTTCCAGAGTCAATCAAAGCAATTATTCAGATTTTTTAAATTATTTATTTATTTATTTATTTGACGGACAGAGATCACAAGCAGGCAGAAAGGCAAGCAGAGGGTGGGGGGATCTGGTTCCTCACTGAGCAGGGAGCCCGATGCAGGGCTCCATCCCAGGACCCTGGGATCATGACCTGAGCCAAAGGCAGAGGCTTTAACCCACTGAGCCACCGAGGCACCCCAGTTATTCAGATTTTTAATCCCACCGTCTCCTAATTTGTTTTATTCAGAGATTATCTATGGTCTCAATGTTTCTGGAAATTTGCTTCCATTGGCTATACACAAAATGTAGGCTGTTAGTTCATGTGACAATGAAGTCAAGAATTATGTGCAAGTCTTTTTCCTGGTGACCGAAGTAAGTTTTCTTCGAAGGAAGCAGTCCTATTTTTAACTTCTTTAATTTTAATATATTTCTTAGTTTTTAAATTTTTTAAAAATTCGAGTATGATTAACACAGTGTTATGTCAATTTCAGGTGTATGATATAGGGATTCTACCATTCTCCACATTACTCAGCGCTCATCATGATAAGCACATTCCTAATCCCCTTCGCCTCTTTCACCCACCCCCCGCCCACCTCCCCTCTGGTAACCATCTCCTTGTTCTCTATAGTTAAGACTGTTTTTTTAAACTTCTTTAAATAATCTCCTTTGTTTCCACCTCCTGCATACATGTCACCCTTGGAAAAGGAACAGAAAAGATGACTGTGTCTATGGAGAAGCTAAAAGCAAAAAACAGTAGGTCTTTAAGATCTCAACATAATCAACAGTGGTCCATATTCAAAACAGAATGTTCCAGTGCATCCTCACTACTAGCCTGAAGTCTGAACAGAGCAGTTGAGCACATTCAACCTTGACCTTAGAACTTGGTGGCGACATTTGATTTTTAACGTGGAGAGTCTAAAAGACAATACTAAATTCTACCTTGATGCTTAACTTAGGCAATAGTCCACTTGGAAAGTGATTTCATGTTATTCCATTTTTGAAAAAGAGCTTAATCCTCAAATAGTCTGTGATTTACCACAAAGACTCAGAGCATTCTTTGGGGCCATTTTACTATATTTAGCCTAGCCCTGTTACAATTTGTGGGAAAATAAATTATCTTGGCTAGGCAACAAGCTTCAAGCAGTCTAAAAACAATCTAAATAATTATCACTGAAGAAGGAAAAAGAGAGCCATCAAGACTCCTTGAGAGAAGCATGTTGGAAATTCTGCCAGAATCATTTACTACCGTGTTTATTGTTTTCACTCACTAGGCTCAGATTCATATGTCAGCAAAATTATGAAATGTCTTTGGGGTCACTCACACATGGTGGAAACTATGAATCCTAACCTGGAAATGCCAGATTTTCTGGTGAGACTAGCATCTGAAAAATGCCTTATGATACTTTCAAACACAGTGTTATTATTTCCTGCCCTACAGGATACTGTTCTTTTTGAAAACCAATTCTTACAAATTAGATTTTTCCCAATATTTTGTACATTCTGAAATCAATGTACAATGTCAGCTACCACATTTTATATATATTTCAAAAGAAGTAAGGCTTTTTTATTAACAGTTCTATATTCTGGCTGTTAAAATCAAATGTTTCAGTGTGAGAGATGTTTTCATGGCTTCATGGGATAAGGCACCAAAAATTCTTTTTCTGTTTGTTAAGACACAGTTTAGCTGCTCCTGTTTTGGAACAAAGAAAACCCTTAATTAACATTCCTGTAACTTCTATTTTTTTTTTAACTCCAGTTTGTAACTAGTTGAGTCATTATCAGAAAATGACTTAGTGCACCTGGGTGGCTCAGTTGGTTAAGCATCTGCCTTTCACTTATGATCCCAGGGCCCTGGGATTGAGCCCCCTGTTGGCCTCTTTTCTCAGCAGGGAGCCTGCTTCTCCCTCCCACTCTGTTTACCACTCTGCCTACTTGTGCTTTTTTTCTCTGTCAAATAAATAACATCTTTGAAAAAAAAGAGAGAGAGTGACTTAATAAATTAACCCAAGTAATTGTCTTGGATAATGTTGTATTTTGTAATTCTTTTATAAATGAATATTTGACAAATCTTTACATTCTCCTCAAAGATTTATACTACCAAGTGCTAGCTATTACTTACTGGAAACAGTATTACATTTCACAAAATACCTTAAATGGAGGTTCTTGATGATGCATGTGTGGAGATTTGGGGAAAGCCTCATTCTTGGATAGACCACTGAAGCTCCAAGCCCCTTTCCCCATAGTTTATCCTATGTGTCTCTTCCATCTGGCTGTTCCTGAGTTCTAGCCTTTTACAGTAAGCTAGTGAGCTACTGTCCTTATGAGAAAGAGACAAAAATTTGACCACAGAACAAAGGAGGACAACATAACAACTGGGGCCACTGCTGTGTTGCTGACTTTGAAGATAGAGGAAGGGGCTTAGAGCCAAGGAATGCACCTAATCAAGCTCGAGAAGCTGGAAAAGGCAAAGAAACTGATTGCTCCCTGGAGCCTCCAGAAGGAACATAGTCCTGGGACATCTTGATGTTGGCTCAGTGAAATTGATTTCAAATTCTGACCTCCAGAACTGTAAGACAAGAAATGGGTTTTGTTTTAAGCCAAAAACAAAAACAAAACAACACACACTCACACCCATGCATACCAACCCACCTTTTTGTCCTTAAAGAAAAATCCAACCCAAATGAATAGATGTCCTTGATACAGTTAATGACTGGTGTGATTTTTTAGACTGGGTGACTATATGCTTTGAATAAAACTGCACTAATATATTTTAGAATCACACGTTTTGGGGGATTTGAAAAAAGATTTTAGAAGATTTAAAATGATTAAACACATTTTTTTGAAGTGGGAAACAGATTTAATTTGAGCAAAAGTTTCCATAACTGAAAGAAACAGGGTTTAAAACTACCAACTTGGGATCAAGTAATGTTGAAAATTAAAGTTTAAGGGTCTGTATACAGAATAACTATTTCCATTTATCTAAAAACTACAAAACATAAATTGAAAAGTAATGAGAAGGGGAATAATTGATCTTTCTGCTCATTTGCCTTTGTGTGATTTAGATTCATTTATCACAGAATCCCTAATAATGCTAATGCCATGGTTCTGTAGGCCATATACACAAAATATTCCAAAAGCCTGAAAATCCTAACACGGGGCCTTGCATCTGACAGGTTGTCAGTAAATGCTTATTTCTCAATCAGAAGCTAGCGAGGCATATTGGCATAAAACCTCTCCTTTTCTTCCCTCCTTTATTCTATCTTGCTCTAACTCAATCCTCTGCATGGAAGCTATTTTATTTTTTCCTGGTAAACTGGGGACTTAAGCTTGTTTCGCTAGAGATGTACCCTTTCTGTTGAGTATCTTTCTAAGAGTCATAAAGTTCTGGTTCATGCTTTTGACAGTCTTTATTTCAAATTTTTAGTTTCTTTAGCTGCTTCAATTATAATCATAAATTATCTTTTAGGATGGCTTCTCTTTCTCACAGTTACCTTGGCCAGAAACTCAATTATTTGAACACCTATAAAAGAAACAAGAAAGTGTTGACCAACATTTTATTCTTAAAAATGTCAGAAAAGGGGCGGAAATGGCTGTGATTATTTTTATTCTTGAAAAAATAAATGTAATCATCTAATATAGCTATTTAGGAAAATACCATTTCCAAATATGTACTTGATATTGCATGGAAAATTGGTCTAAATCTACCAATTATTTTTTAAGCCTACAATGTTACCATAGAGAGTGCTAGGCCAAAACTTCCCATTAATTTCTTCAAGAGTAATTTCGAAAGCTAACTCCACCAAGATGGTGTGAAATCTAGAAGGCATTTGTGCATGAGAAGTTCTAGGAAGAAATATTGTGCAGAGCTGATGTAGCAAAGATGGGGAGGCTAAGAAAGAACACAGAGACAAATACAGAAACAGCTGCCATGCACACTTCATAGAAAAATACTCACATTTTGGAAAATCCGTAAATAACCTAAATTGCTTCCCTTGCTGACCCATCCAGCTGCCCAAGGGCAAAATACCCTACAGGGCTTCTTTGCAGTCAACTTGATCAAGAAAAGGTGAGCAAAACTTGCTGTTCCAACTTGTCCCCAGCTTTTCCTTCTTTCTGTCCACTTTTTCTTATAAAAATCAGTGCTTTGGTTGGTTCAAATCAATTTATTATACACTCTATCGATTATGGAATAAAATAATGTGCTGAGAATGAACTATATGTCTTTTTATTACTTTTTTCTGTTAATCTTTCAACAGGAAACGAGTGTTTAGTTTGAAGAAGTATCTACATATAATTATGATAGCCAGCTTCAAATATTAAAAGGCTATCATGAAAAAGAGAGCAAAAGTTTCCTTTTTGCTGTAGAAAAATTATGCCAACAGGAACTAATCATAGGATAAAGAGTTTTATTAAACCAGTAAAGTATCCTATCTAACTTCAGAGATCGTATAACAGACGTGGGATAATAGGTCTCACGTATTTTAGTCTATAATTATTTCTCTGTGAGTCCCATAACAGTGGACCACTTGAAAACAGGGACTATATCTTATTCAACTTTGTATCTCCTATATTTAGTGCAGTGTCTAGTTCACATTCATTGAACAAGTTTTCTTGAGAAGTACTAAAAGTCACACACTTGAGATTTTGACTTTTGGGACGCCTGGGTGGCTCAATCAGTCAAGCATCTCCCTGTGGCTCCTGTTATAATTCTGGGATCAAGTCCCGCTTGGGAGTTTCTTGCTCAGTGGGGAACCTGCCTTCTCCCTCTGCCTGCCGCTGCCCCTGCTTGTGATCTTTCACTCTCACTCTTTCACTCTCTCTCTGGCAAATCAATCAATCAATCAATCAATCCTTGAGAGAAAAAAAATTTCAGAATTTTTTGCAATGCCCTGTCCTTGTCAAATTGAATGACTGATTGGATTGTGAGTCTCAAGTTTACTTAACATTTTCCACACACCATGATTAATCGTCAAGCTAAATCCTGGCTCTTTGCTGTTAATCCAATTTCCCAGATCCTTATTGACAGCCCTCTTTTAGGAAATTAGAGGGTTTTTGTTTGTTTGTTTGTTTGTTTGTTTAATTTTATCTCCTGGCAGGGGTTTCACCACTTCCTCTTCTCTTGGCAACTGAAATAAACTTCTCCGTGACTAAGTGGGGTTGTGCAGATTTCTCCAGGTTGGGAACAACAACACGTGATTTCCCTGGTTTTCTCTTCATTACCTTTATGAATTTGACCTTGTGTCAGTGGTTGTTCGTAGACAAATAGTATTAGAAAATCAGTAACACTGTATGAGAAGAAGTGGGAAAGTGGTTTGGATACAAATTTTACATTAATTCCCTGTCTCTACAGGAACTTATTGAAAGATTCTCTAATTTTTATTTACCCAAGCCCTATTTGTACCTTCCTGAGAGCTGTGGAACTCTAGATCCCCATGCTTTGTGAAGCTATCTGAACAACTTTCTGGAAATGGTCAGATCCTTTGTTCCTACACAGTCCAACTTTATGCAAAAGTACCGAGTATAGGTTAAAAAATTAATTATTAATACCTATGCAAATATAGATGTTAAGAGAAAGCAATGAGTGAATCTATGCTTATTTGTTACAAGTTTTCAATAACACTAGAATACGACATAAGATAGAGGATCTTTAATTCTTGTCTGTATTAAAACAGCAAAAGAATACATTGAGAATGAGTAAGTCCTGTTTTCTGCAGTGGTTGTGCAATGAACTGGAAATACTTCAAACCCCAATCCTCCCTACTCAGTGTGACCCACTCAGTGTGTCCCAACAGCATTAGAATTGTCTGGACACTTGTCCAAACTATAAGTAATTTAGTCCTGCCCCAGACTTATTACATAAGAATTGTATTCTTCATAAGGTCTCCAGGAAATGATATGCACATGACGTTTGAGAAGTTACTTCAATGAGTACATAGTAAGTACTGATCATACTCCAATTTCTTCTTCCAAAGGAACTGATGGTAGAATCTTATCCTGAGTGATGCAGGGAATGCAGTTGAAGGACAGGAACATGGGTCTGTAATACATTCTCAATTGTTTCTGTATTGCTCCCCAAAATCTCCTTCTGAACTAAAATTCTTCAGGACCTTTAAAGCTAAGAGTTAGTCTTTCCTGGAACATGCACTCAAATTACAGGCTTTGTGAATCAAGTCTATACTTGGTAATTCAACAAAGCAGAAATATAGTCAAGAGCAATGCAATCCCAAGTGAGATGAGAATACCACCTGCCCACCTATAAGTTGTTTCTTACTAGTCTGTAGCAAGACAAGGACCTTGGTAGAATGTGCATGATGAGATAAGCAGACTATGCCAGAATGTAAATTATCTAATCACTAGGCATTCTGTTCATTTTAGCATTTTTCTTTTCCTAGAAAGACTTTTTCATGAAGGCAGCCATGTGCTGACTTCCATTCAGGTCAGGCTCATGGTCCTCTTTGTGGGTAAGAACTTTGAGCAGCATAGGCAAAGAAATTCAGTGCAGAGGGCCTCTCTACTTGCTAAATGTGAACATGCTTAAACACTCCAAGTTCTTCATATTATAGCATAAATTAATTGCAAATATAAATTAATTTTACCGTAACTCCCTAAGGTCTATTGTGTTCACTGGTAGAATCCCAGTACCTGGCCCAGACATGGCCTTCAATAAAGATCTGTTGAATGAATGAACTACCCAGCTCAACTTCTGTCACTCTTGTTATTGTTTTCTTTGTCTTATGAGCTTCCCGAGTTACCGATATTTTGTATAGATATAATTAGTCTTGCATAAAGGGTCTTCAGCAGAAGTGATTGTAGGGACCAGTCACACTAGACACACATACAGAAGTATTATATATTACAATAAAACTAGAAAAATTGTGATAGTTTTGGAAGCTTCAAGAGTAAAATCTTGCATGGCAGATGGTACATTTTCTACGATGTAAAATTTAGAGCATTCCTAATGCATATTAAATCAGACTTTTGAGCTAGAGTACCCCAAAGATCAAAATAGATGCAATTTTGAAAGAAGGGTGAGTTCAAGGCATAAACTAAATAGGCACAGATCAGCTATGATTTTTTTTTTAACAGATATTCCTTTGCTCCTTGAGAAAAGCTTCCTTTCCCTTCTTTCGTGCCAACAAGTCATTTATCATTTTAAGATGCTCCAGGGAGACTAGTTGATGAGATATAATTTTTTCTGACCCAGGAGTTTTGGAGAAAGGTCAATGTGGTAGTAAAGCTGCCTATTAAAAATAGCATCTATAAACTGTGAGAAAAGAGTACATGCCAGAGGATGAAGCAATTTAGATTTCCTCCTCTTTCAGAATCCCTGGAAATAAATATTTTTATTACACATGAGAGATGTAACCACATACTTAATGAAGCTAAAGCAAAATCATTTTCTTAATAGTTAAGATGAACTTCAAGCCATCTAAGCCACAGAATAAAGAGTGGTGACCTCAAAGATTGACCTATGGGAATTCATTTTTCTTTTAATTAAAAAACGGACTATGCTAAGAAAATGACTTGGTGCACCACACTTATTTAATGCCCTTTGAGAGCATATCATTTAAGTAGGCACTGTGTGCGTGAGAAAGAAAAGGCACAGAAAAAGTGAAAGCTAGTGTGGTTTATTACTTTTGTTTTGTTTTTGTCTTCGGGGACTAGAGAAGTAACCCAACATTGCATAGACTTCATCAGCATGACCAAATGTACATTCAAAGCATCCATTAAACGAACCCATGGAATCGGTCACATATTGGACGTTGCCCCATCTGGTTCACACCCGTCAGGGCCCCTTAGTTTACTTTTACAAAACTAAATCTGGTATTGTCACTTTCTTGCTTATAATTTGATAGTGTTTCTTTCATAACTTCAGAATGGTGCCCCAGTTGCTTACCAAGTCATGAGAACCTCCAGATCCCACTTCTGCTTGGCTATCCAACCTTGCCCAACTCTTTTTTTTTTTTTTTTAAGATTTTATTTATTTATTTGACAGAGAGAGATCACAAGTAGGCAGAGAGGCAGGCAGAGAGAGAGAAGGGGGAAGCAGGCTCCCTGCTGAGCAGAGAGCCCGATGAGGGGCTAGATCCCAGGACCCTGAGATCATGATCTGAGCCAAAGGCAGAGGCTTTAACCCACTGAGCCACCCAGGTGCCCCAACCTTGCCCAACTCTTATACCACTCATTTTACACCTAATTCTTCTCCTCAGCAGGCATCAGTGTGAACCACCACATCTTTGTGGGGTTAGGATTCTCCCACTGCCTAGAATGGGATCACATCCTTTCCATCCTGGAAGATAGTCTTTCAGCTATAGCAATTCAGCTCAGGCATCACTTCTTACCCATCCTACCACATTTCCTGGCCAATCCATGCCATCGTAAAAGGGATCCTTGAGAGTTCTTATATTTTTGCAGGGATTAAATATAATACTGTATTTAAAGTATTTAGCACAGTTTCTATAAATACTAAATGGCTATCATTATGTATTACAATAGTTACCCTATGCTGAGAAATGATATGATATGGAGAGACTACCCAGCTCCCCTACTCACTAGTTCTGTGGAACTAGATAACTTACTGAACCTCTCTGTGTGAGTTTTCTTACTCATGAAACAGGTACAATAATAGCTCCTACCTCACAGGTAGTTGTGAGAGTTGAAGAAGTCTGTACAGGAAAAGCATTTGGTACCTGCCACTTAGTAAGTATTCTGAAATGTTAATTATGCTGGTGGTGTATTTTTAAAACATTTTTACCATAAATTTCAAATATATGGAAAATTGGAGACAATAATATAATGATTGCCATGTGATGAGCTCCCAGTTCTAACAGTGATCAAGTTTGCCATTATTATTTCATTTATCTACCCCTCTTTTGTCTAGCTATTGTCCCTAGAGTAAGTTAAAGCAAATTCCAGACATCATATCAGTTCACCTTCAAATGCTTCCCTAAAAAATGACTACTTCTTAAATTGAATCATAACACATTTCACCCTCCCCACACCTTCCATCTACATCTTTGTAGTTCCTACAATCTTTCATTGAACTTAATTATTTTCTTGTATTTCCATCTGGGCTCTGAATCTTTGTGAACAGTGGTTCTGCTTGAGTCATTTTAGATTCTACTCTCTGACTAGAACATAGGAGGAGCTCAAAAAATACACTTTTTAAAAAGGGAGAGAGAGGGAGGGAGGAGGGGAAGGAAGGAAGGAAGGAAGGAAGGAAGGAAGGAAGGACAGAAAATGGCTCACATAACAATGTAAGATGGTTGATGTTCAAAGATACAAGACAGTACAGGTAATGCCTAATCAACAGTAAGAACCAAACACTGTGGTCCAAAAGAAAAGATTCAAAAAAATCTATGTATAGGAAGGTTTGATTTGCAGGTAAGTTGTTAGTTCATTGCCTGGGCCAGGTAGGGAGGAAGAAAACAAAAATAAAAGAGTGTGTTATTCTTTATCACCATGGTGCCAAAGTATTTATTCTGGAATCTGTATCTGTTTCCCACTTCCAATAATTTACATTACTTATCAATTCTGCAGGACTACTATATTCAGTGCTTTGTGATATCTAGTGTGAAGAAAAGAGTGTGCAAATTTCAAATATCAGATCATCTCGAATCAAATTCTAGCTTGACATTTACTAATTCAGTGATCTTGGCAAGTCACTTTCTGTCAGAAGTTGGAGGAGGGGCTGTAAAGTATCCCCCAAACTGAGAAGGCACTTGGAGAGCAGAAAATGAAGCAGGACACCCCATAGAGTCTACAGTTTTCTTCAAGGTAACTTACTGATTGGGGATTGGGCAGTTAACCATGCTGCGCAACTGTTCTCCACAGAGTCCAGCCCTCAGTCCACAGATTTTATAGAGTGAAGCATGTGCAGAGAGTGCTGTGGTGAGATCCAAGGGTCTACCATTTAACAGACCTGTGGGGCCACCTGTGAGGCAGGAAGGTGAGAGAGGAAACTATGTTACCTCTACTAACTATCTAAAGAAGTTGAGGGAGGACCAGAGTGAGCCTTCCTGCATTCTGGTCAGGGCGTACATGAACCTCCAAGGGGCCTGGAACTTGTAACCCCGAGGCAATTCATCACACAGACATGAACAAGATGGAAGGCCAAAGACAGAGTCAGTATTATCAGCATTCTTACACCTTCCGTGCCTCAGTTCATTTTTGAAGTCAGCACTACCTCATGGGATTGTTGAGAATACATACATGGTAGACTTAGAACCATACTTGATTCGTGATTTCTTTTTTTATTTTGGCTGATATTATTACTACCTAGCTATAAGAAAACAATGAAAGAAATGTGAAGATTTCCATTTAAGAATGATTCAATTCAAGATACTTTTTGTGCCACAGAGTTGTTAAACAAATCTTGCAGCAATTCTAAAATAATTTACCCCAGGGAGCTGGATTTGGATATTGCCAAACCAGGGAATTAAAATATTTGTTGGTTGTCATTCACTCTTACTTCTGTCTAATGTAATTGCAAAGAGGAAAGAGAAGAAATTGCCACCACATGAAATGGATTTTCACTTTTTTAAAAAACTTTTTTTTAACTGTTTTTCAAGGCAATCAACACCTTACCCATGGACCAACTGTATACTTATTAAGGTGGTGACTTGGTGCAAATGTGACTTTATAATGAATGAAATAGCAAAAAGTACCTTGAAAAAGAATTATACTAATTGTATTATCTATAATTGAGTGTATACTATGTGCCAACTATTTTATTATTTGATTGAACCAAGTAACACTGCCAATATTTGACATTTTTAATCTAAGAAAATGGCCATGGAATAAGGCTCAGCCTAAATACGTCTTTCCATTCTTCCAAATCACAGCATTCTTTCTTTTTTTTTTCCCCACAAAGGACATCAGGGCTTAGAAAGATTAGGTGACTTGCCAAAACCACAAGGTTATAAAGAGAACAGCATGGGGATATAAGCCCAGGCTTTGGGGATCATCTCATTAGTGGCTAATTTCAACATCCTTTACATATTTCCTGGTCATGTGAATAATACAACATGTAAGAAATATTTGTTATAGTAAATGAGAAGCTAGGCAAAATTAAATATTTAAAAGAAGGTAAATACTTAGTGATTAATCAAAGGTAATACAAAGCCTGCCACTGTGTTAGCAGAACGTGCGGATTAAAGATGTGAATCCCATGTTACATAAAACCAAAGAGCATTTCTCTTCCATGTAATAATGAGATAATTACCATCCCTTGATTTGTGTACCCTATTGTATATCCTCTTTCTAAATTCTAAAAGGTTATGCTCATAGTGAAATGCAAAGGGAATTTATTATTTGTTTGCTTGACAACAAAGAGGGGCAGCGAGAAAGAGAAAATATTACACATTCAAGGAGAGGATCATTTTAGAGAATTTGAAGCAAAGATTCGGTGCAAGGCAGGGTCACCTGGTGGAAAGTGCCCCTGGCTGGGACACAGGGGAGCACAGCTCCTGACCTACTTCCCTCTAATTGCTGTGAACCTCGGGTAAATCCCTCTCCTTTTGGAGGCCTCTGATTCTACTTATCTGAAATAAGATGGCTGGACTAGATGCTCTCCAAGTTTCCTAGAGTTTTTAAAATTTATTGATCTTGTAAAATCAGACCATTAATTATCTTTTAAGTTTATGCTTTGCAAAGTGTTAAGATGGAAGAGATAAAATGGTAGAACACAAACATTAGTTTCTGATCGGAAAAATTTTCCATATTTAATTATAGTTTATTTCTTGTAAAAGTGGACACAGAGATGGGTTATAGTAAAACCAATATTGGACTAGGGCATGAAAAAATCTGGAAATTACTAAATACTTGAACATTTTTGGAAAATCAAATATTATTCAATATTCTCTATATACACCCAATTTTACTACTTGCTGAAGCGCTGAGTGCAAACATTTTGATTCATTCAGGTCTATAACATAATTTGGGGGACCTAGAAGTTTTGTTCTATTTTGTTTTTACAAGCGTGCAAGGACATCTGAGCTTTATTTGGTTTTAGAGTTGCTTCTTTGCTTTCGACATCATGCTAGTAAAAGAAAGTAATGGGATAATCATAGGTTCACTCATATCCATTGCTTCTGCCTGTCAATATCCTAATTACTTCTCTAACCCACTTAGATGACTCAGAGCCAATGCCATGAATACTGATGCTAAGAGATAATGCCAGGGAGACAACTTATCATAGTTCCATCCTGTCTTTCTGCTTTTACCCTTCCTCCAGCTGAGACTTTAAGGGCACAGTTAGAGCAGTCTGGTCATCAAAAGGGAATTCATTAGCCTTTTAAAATATGACAGCCTTATAGAATAGAAAACCTACAAAAAGAAGCACCTCGGACTTGCTGGACAGCATTTCCAATTATCAGCATTTTTTTCTGGCGCTTTAAGTTGTAACTGAATATTCTTAAATAAATATTGTAGGAATATGGGGTAGAACATATGTATTAAGTTTTCAGTAAAATATATTCTTATTTATTTATATACAACATGCTCTATTTTAAATTTTATATTTATAGAAGATTATCCATTCAGATATTTGACAGGATAGGTTTTTTTTTTTTCTGAAAAAGCTTTTCCAAACCAGAGTATAAAGACAAAAATATTAAAAAGTGACATTGATTGATGGTGAAAATATCCTATTTTCTTTTAACATTCAACAGCTTTTACATTCTATGATTATGGCTGCGGTAGGAATGGATTTGTTAAAGACTGTGGAATCAAATTATAATTATCCATGAAAATAGAAAGGAAGTCTTTTAAAATAAATATTCAGTTATCACTAGCAAAGATATCATTAAGTCTCTACAATGCTCTGGCCTCTACCACATGTAGAAAAATAAACTAGGAAGAGCCTTGTTCCTTAAGGAGCTTACAGTCTTTTGGGAGATCCACACACAGAAAGATAAAGCAACAGGAAGATGGTGAGCAACCATCATTGATATATGAACAACAGCACCACAAAATAATGGGTGCATGGAAGAGGGGACTCTCTTCTGAGACCTAAGGAAGGTACTCCAGAAGAGAAAACATCTAAGTTTTCTCTCAGATGTCTCTCAGAGTCTATTGCCAGGTGTCTCTCAGAGTCTATTGCCAGAGTCAGTCTATTGCCAGAGTCTCTCAGAGACTATTGCCAGGTGAAGAAGCAGAAAGAGGGCATTTCCACCAGAGGAGACATCCACAGATGCGAAGGAAGTATGTGGAGTGTTTAGGGAGTGGTGGCTAGGCCAGGGCAGCTTGGGTGTAAAGGTGAGCCCATGTCCCGCTGGGCAGACCATTCCATACAAATGATTGTCACTCCACAGGTCCTGGTCTCATCCGGGAGACTAGATAGATGTCCCTCTCCTCCCCTAGGCAGCAAGGGCTTCCTTCTGAAGCTGCAGTCATTTCACTTATGTTTAAGTTTGCGTTTTCCCAATCACTAGAGATTATAATAAGGTCGGACCACTTGGCTTTCATTTTTCTTTGATATATCTCTTTCATCCATTTTCCCCAAATTGCTGTTTGCTTTTTGACATCTAGAAGCTCTTTACAAGTCATGTTCATCACCGTTTGCCATTTTGATGTTTGGCTTGTGCTTCTCCAGCATTTTGCTAGTTTGTTAGTCTGTCCATGATTTTATCCTGTACACGTGCTTGATTTTTCTAAGTGTGGTGAACACACACTTACTATGACAGGTCCTCCTGTGGGCCATGCCTCACCTAGCCCCATGAGCTGCACGGCTCCTGCCCTCTTTAACCCTCGTTCCTCTCCTGCCATCCATCTAGAGTCCAGCCGAGTCTAAAAGCAGCCTTGTGCCTTCAACATACCTCTCCTTTCTAACTCCTCTCCTTCAACCACAATTTTATCTTGAAATATTCAATAAAGAAGGAAAAACCAGGTGTGCTGGGGGAAAACAAAAAAGTTAACACATTTACTCTTCATAATAACTCTAGGTGGAAGTTACGAATATCCCCAGATTACAAGTAAGGAGGCTGAGCCACATCATGAGAGGTTAGTAACTTGGAGTGCTGAGGCCAGGAAATGTTCCAGAGCACAGCCTTTGAGCCTATGCTATCCTGCTTTCTTTAAAATTTGATAGATTTGCAGTTCATTTGGTGCACAATCTGAATTAGAGGTCTTTTCCCTCGAATGTGACATCATTTATTGTACTAGCCACTCTTTCCCAGACTGATTTGAAATAATAAACTTATTCTAAAATAGATGTTGGTATCTACATGATTTCTTTGTAGCTCCTTGATTCTGTTTCTTCCTTCACTGATACCGCATTGTTCCAATTGTGACTTTACAGCACCGGCGCTGTTAAATATTAGAGTAAGTGTCCTTTTTTAAAAAATATTTGTCACTCTTCCCATGCATTTACCCTTCCAAAGAAATGTAGAGAATCAGCTTCAATTCTAGAATTTTTTTTTTTGGAGGGGGGTGGATCGTAACTTGTGATGTAATGTACTTTTAAATTAATTTGAAGACAAAGGGCATCATCAAAATGATTATCTCTTTCATATAACAATACGTTGGTTTTCCATTTATTGAGGTCTTTCTTATTCATCACAGCATTTTTATACTTTTCTTCTGAAAGGTCTTACACAATATTTGCCAAGCTTATTGCTGAGTTTTTTTCACTGTTTTCCACTTTTAATGAAATCTTCAATTCCATTAAAATTTCTAATTGGATGCTGCTGACGTGTGGAAAAACTATTAATATTTGCATGTCTTATATATAATCACCATATTAAATTCTTATCTTAGCTCTAGTAGTTCCTTAATTAGAATTTTTCTTAGTCATTCCTATGAAAATTGTTACCTTTATCCTTCTTCTGCCGTATTTATATTTTTTAATTATATTGTCTCCTTTTTTATGTATATAATGAGAACTCTTGGTGATAATATTTTTAATTTTCTAGGTCCTAGTTTTAACTGAAATGCTTCCAATGCTTCATCATTAAGATGTTCTTACACAGAAGTTTCGTTTTTATTCCTGGAGTACTTTATCCACTCTCACGTTTAAATGCCACTTTATCCAGTCCAGGACTTCAGGTTCCCAATCCTTTGTCTCAACTTTTTAGATCTTTTCAAATGTAGCATCCTGTGTTTCAGAGGAGAAGTCTGATACCATGTGAGACTCGTTCCTCTGTGGTTCACCACAGCTTTCTGTGCTAGCTTCTAGAATTGTTTTATCCTTGGAGTTCAAAGATTTTATCTTTCATCTAAACCTATGTAGATTGGGAGTTAAGGTGGCTAGACAAAGTATCAGACACCCAGACTAATTTAATTTCAGATAGACAGGTGTGCCTGGGTGGCTCAGTCATTAAGCATCTGCCTTCGACTCAGGTCATGAGAGCCGCACATAGGCCCCCTGTTCAGTGGGAAGTCTGCTTCTCCCTCTCCAGTTGCCCCTGCTTGTGTTCCCTCTCTCACTGTGTCTCTGTCAAATAAATAAATTTTAAAATCTTAAAAAAAAAATAACAATTTCAGATAAACAATGAGTTAAAACTCTTTCTGTCTCAAATGTATTTTTATTTGCTAAATCTAATGGTCCTTGCAGAATATTTATTGTCATTATTATTATTTTTACTTTATTATTCTTTGGCACTTTGTGAGCCTTTTTGAACTAAAGTCTTTTTCAGCTCAGAGAAATATATTTTTTATTATATCTTTGACACTTTGTACTGTGTCAGAAAATTGGTTCTTGAAATCCTTGGGTATATTGAATATAGTGTTACCTTTATCCCCCAGACAAGCTGTTCTTAATTTGGTTGTGTATCTCAGGTTCTTAGATGTTCACGTGATAAAACAGAACCAGAATGGTGGGTGGGTGGTTGGAGGTTTTTCCTTTAGTCTCTCTGTTCTTGTTTTTGGGGGAAAAAAATGGATACTGAATACCCTGAATTAATTCTCTATTTCCCATAATTTTTCTATTAAATTTATATTTTTGTCTTTTATGTCTTATTTTGGGAGATGTTGTCAGCCAAATTATTATTTTTTTTTAATTTTTTATTTTTTTATAAACATATATTTTTATCCCCAGGGGTACAGGTCTGTGAATCACCAGGTTTACACACTTCACAGCACTCACCAAAGCACATACCCTCCCCAATGTCCATAATCCCACCCCCTTCTCCCAAACCCCCTCCCCCCAGCAACCCTCAGTTTGTTTTGTGAGATTATTTTTATCATTTAGACCCTCCATTCAAGTGCTAAATTTTAGTTTCATGGTTTTACTTTCTAAGAATGTTTTCTTCATCTCAGATTATTCCTTTGTCATAGTAATTTGTTCTTCTACTGTGACTTTATACATTCTCTTTTGTTACATTATTTTGGATTCCTCCAGTATTAATTCTGTTTAATCAGCTTTCTCTTTATACATGAAGGTGTTGGTTTCCCTCAAATTCTGGTAGCCCTTGGTTATCCATTCTTATATATACACACTCCACTCAAGTTTGTAAATCAAGGATTGGGTTTATCAATATAGGTAACATGAGTGGTTCTCACAATAGCTGTTAAAAACCTGCTTTGCAATAAATCTCTCCCCTGAATAGGAGAGGGAAATTTAGGGTTTCTGGAAATGAGGTTTGGGGATGGTGGATTTCTTTCCTTATATAAGCAGGAGGTGACAGAAAAGTTGGACCCTTTCATTACTGTCAAAGCAAGTGTTCCTCTGGGTAGCACTTTTAAGATCAAGAGCTTTAACAAAGGACCATGTGAAATTTAAGAAAACAACAACACTGTTTTTAGAACAAGTCGATTTGGAGCCATTACTACAAATGATCACATTGCCAGGGTGCATGATTCTCAAAATAACATAGTGATCCTTAGTCACACTCATTGTGTGCCCAGCATTGTCTGCAAAAGACAGGGGAAGGCAGAATGGATCATGCATGGTGCTATTTTCCATCTGTAGGAGTAAAATCTCTTCTCTTATTTGGATATTCAACAGAAAATAATTAGTGGTCAAATGGAAAATACAGAAACCTGCTATAAGACCATTCAGTTTCTTATAAAAGGGTTACATATGGAAGTAGAGCCAAAGTTCTGAAAAAAGTGTGTTTGCACTTTCAAATATTTTGCTACCAAAGTTTTGGATTAGGCCACATTTTTAAACTATATGGTGCAGGTTACCTGCCTTGAGGATTAAAACACACACAAAGTATTTTAAGTTTAAATTTTCTTTATCTCAAGCAACTACTTTCCTTCCTAGTTTTTGTCTTTTTTTTTAACAAAGTTTTCCAATTCAAAATACATTCTGAGTATGTATCTGAAGCAGACATGGTGCTTTGCGATGTCAAAGAGGAGAAACCTTGCATCTTTCTATTTGCTATCCGTAGGGTAGGACTGTCCCACCTATATATGGTTCAAAAATGAAGCTCTAGCCATCACTCTACATTCTAAGCACCAGAGGGGAGGAGGAGGATAGAAAAAGATGAAAGCCACATGCTGCTTGTTTTTTAAGGAAATTTCTCAATATCTACCTTGAACTTACTGCCACTGAAAGGAATTTAGTCACATGGCACACCTTGCTGCAAGGAAGGCTGGGAAATGTAGTCCTTATTTCAGGTGTCCATGTCCCCAGTTCAAAATCAATGACCTGTGTTCCAGATTCAAGGAAACTAAAGAGACATGAGGACTAAATGCATGTGTGATTCTGAATAAGATTCTAGACTTGAAAAATAATTTACTATAGAAAAAATATTGAGATCATGGGTAAAACTGAAATATGCGCTGAGTTTTACATAATAGTATAGTGTCAATATTAAATGTCCTAAACTTGATAACTATGTTGTGGTTATATAAGAGAATATCTTTCTTATTGAGTAAATATACACATGTTAAGAAGTGAGAGAGGTTGTGATTTATGGAATTTACTCTCAAATGATATGGAACCAGAAAAGACCTCGAATAGTCAAAGGGATATTGAAAAAGAAAGCCAACGTTGGTGGCATCACAATTCCGGACTTCAAGCTCTATTACAAAGTTGTCATCATCAAGACAGCATGGTACTGGCACAAAAACAGACACATATCAATGGAACAGAATAGAGAGCCCAGAAATAGACCCTCAACTCTATGGTCAACTAATCATCGACAAAGCAGGAAAGAATGTCCAATGGAAAAAAGACAGCCTCTTCAATAAATGGTGCTGGGAAAATTGGACAGCCACATGCAGAAAAATGAAATTGGACCATTTCCTTACACCACACACAAAAATAGACTCAAAATGGATGAAGGACCTCAATGTGCGAATGTGGTATATATATACAATGAAATACTATGCAGCCATCAAAAGAAATGAAATCTTGCCATTTGCAACAACATGGATGGAACTAGAGCATATCATGCTTAGCGAAATAAGTCAAGCCGAGAAAGACAACTATCATATGATCTCCCTGATATGAGGAAGTGGTGATGCAACATGGGGGCTTAAGTGGGTAGGAGAAGAATAAATGAAACAAGATGGGATTGGGAGGGAGACAAACCATAAGTGACTCTTAATCCTACAAAACAAACTGAGGGTTGCTGGGGGGAGGGGGTTTGGGAGAAGGGGGTGGGATTATGGACATTGGGGAGGGTATGTGCTTTGGTGAGTGCTGTGAAGTGTGTAAACCTGGTGATTCACAGACCTGTACCCCTGGGGATAAAAATATATGTTTATAAAAAATAAAAAATTTTAAAAAAAATAAAAAAATAAAAAACTGAAGGAAAAAAAACTACAAAAAATGCATTTTGTAATAAAATTATACATATATGGGTGGATAATAAATATATATAAGAAGATTATATAAATGGATGCATAGATTGATAGATAAAGATGATAACGATAGATAAAACTAGATAAAGATGGACAGACAGAACAAATAAACAAGACAATAAACAGACAGAACAAATAAAGCAAAATGCAAAATGTTAATGACAGGTAAATATGAGTAAATAGTCTCTCGGATTTCTTTATACTATGCTTGTAACCTTTATATGAGTGAAAATTATGTCATAATAAAAAAGTTTTTTATATCAAAGGTTCTAAGAAAAACTTAATTAGGTTTAGGTTTGACTTAATGCCACAGAAAACACAAAGAGCTAATGCTTCAAATAAGCAAGAAGTTCATATCTTACATAGGGGTGCCCATCTGAGCCTGGAATGGCGCCTCCTGGTGCCAAGAATGCAGACTCCTTCCATCTTGTTTCTCCATTCATGGCTCCTATTTTCCCAGTCACCTCAGGAGCCAAGATAAATGCTGGAATTCTGGCATCTCAGCCAAAAGAAAGGAGATAACTGGAAAAACAAACAAACAAACAAAACACATTCCTTTCTTTTCAGAATACTTTCAAATAGTTGCACTTTCCTCTTACATCCCAGTAACCAGGAATTGGTCCTATAACCATATATGGCTGCACCATATACGCAACCTTACTTCTCCACATTCATACACTCACTAAAAATCAGGGGTTATTGTAGAAATTGGATATTGAAGATAATGAGGAGTAGCTGACACCCCATCTGAATGGGTTTTCTTTTTTTTAATCTCTTGAACCTTCCATTTGTTTATCCATTCATCCATTCCAAAGATATCTCTTGAGTGCTTAACATGTACCAGGCACTGCACTAGGATTTGAGATAAGACGATGAGAACGGACACATATTCTAAAGTCTAAAGGATGGCTGAGGATAAATTATTCAAAGAAGGGCTGAAGCAGAAAGACCAATTAGAGAAAAGAGCATATGTACAAGTCTCAAGGTGGGAGGGAGAATATCCCAGTTAAGAAACCAAAAGATCTGTCTGGTTGGAATGCAGAAAGCCAGATGGTAAGTGGGAGGAAAAGAACTGGAAAGATTATCAAGGTTAAAGTAACGTGGGAACTGAGGTAGGCTCATAAAGTTACTTGTGTAATAGGAATTCCACAAAGGATTTGAGGCAGAGAGCAACACGATCAGTTTAATAATTGGAAGGATTTTCTGAGTACAGTGTAGACAACAGTTTGGAAGAGTGCAAGAAGATAATAAACTTTAGAAATCCATGCAAAATAAGAGAGAAGGAAATCTGGGCAGAATCAAGACATGTTCAGGAGATAAAAACCTCAGGACATGATAATTTTGATTCTGTAAGAGAGGGAGCGTGAGGGGGGAAAAGAAGTTGAAGGTGACCCCACATTTCCAGATTGTACATTTCTAGATGGATGGTGAGACATTTCCTGACACAGGGAAATACCAAATAAAGATTGCATTTGGGGCAAGGTGTTGATTTTCAGTTTGTTTTAAGAGCCTTGAGTTCGAAATATCTTTCAGACATCTGAACAGGTATTTCAGGGAGGCAGTTAAATATACAAGTCTGCTGCTCAGAGGAAATGTCAGGACTAGAGAAACAGATTCTAGAGTGTTTGGCACACGGATAGTTGGTAACAAAAACCACAATCCCAGATGAGATCACCTGCAGAGATAACAGGAGAATTTAGAGCTTGAATATTAAAAAAAAAAAAAAAAAAAAACACAACAACAACAACACCATAAACAGCAGGCAAAAGGAGGGTGGCAAAGGAGAAAGTGGAATAGCTGGGCAAGTAGAAGCTGAGTCAGAAGTTTGTAGTGTAGTAGAAACAATGGAGGAGCACTTGGGAACACTAAGCAAAATCCCATTCTGCAGAGCCGTCAAGGAAGACAAGGCCAGAAAGTCAAATTTCAGACAAGGGGGTTCTGAAATGTTACTGCAAGGATAAGGGGTGACAAATACCTCTTCAACTCATTGGAGTGGGGGGTGGGTGTTTTGTGTTAATATGGGGACCACTCTGAAGATGGTTCTCCAATGATCCTAGTAAAGACTTAGCTTTGTTGAGGACTGCATTCCACAGAATAAATGGAAATAGTAAAGTCATTAGTTTTTTTTAAACCACTCAATATTTTGATGTTGGTTTCAATAACACAATGTTTAATCAATTTATGAATTTCCTGTCACTCAGTTCCCTTAGGGACACTGTCTGGATAGCACATGAGACTCTAAAAACCAAAATTAAGGCCCACTAAAACTGCCTTCAGTCTCCCAAAGAGTGGAACTGGGTTTGAGAGAGGGGATTGTACAGTCATCCCTCATCATCTCAGAAGGGATTAATTAGTTATTTCACTTACATTGGAAGAATTTGGCTTCAAAAACTGTACCTTTTTACAATAAGGAACCATGTTAAGTGATCCCTTCTTATAATTAAAATATTTTAGTGGGTGAGCAACATAACTGCTAATCTAAGACCTATAGTTATTTTAACAAGCCATTACAATTGTAATGGTTCTAGTAATTGTTATCATTCAACAAAATATTCAACAAAAATCTTTTTTTTTTTTTTTTTTTCAAAAAAAAGATTTTATTTATTTTGGGGTGCTTGGGTGGTCCAGTCAGTTATGCACCCAACTCTTGGTCTTGGCTCAGGTCTCTGTGTACCTAGACAATAGATCCTTCTTTTCACCAGTTTTCACAAAAATCGTTTATTTGCAAATGAGTCCTTTGGTAAAAATGTCCTTCACAGAATTATTCCCTTTATTTCTACTACAAATCCTATGAAATTTTAGCATAACTGCTAACGACTGCAAACAATTAAGAAATTATTGCCTTATCAGGCGAAAACAGATGTAGCCCCAGATGAAATACCTTATATTCAAATGCATGAATTGCCCATTTCAAATCCAATTTCAAAATACATGTTGGCCTCTATTCAGCATTTGGGTTTTGATTCACAAGCAACAAAGTACCTGAATGTAAATTGATTTTGGTGGCATATCTTTCAAGTAATGGTAAAGCAACTGAGGGCAAGTAAGTGCTTTCTTTTCTCTCAAGTAAATAGTGAAGTCACAAAGATCAATAATATTTCGGGGAAAAGGGGGAAACCTTTCGTAAGGGGTCTGCAAATCCACTGAGCATCAAGCATTGTTCACAGAAACATAAAAGCTATTACTGGTATCACCTGCTTTTCAAAAGTTCACGCATTACCCCTTTGCTTTTACAAAAGACCTACATTCGTACCTGTTTTCGCCAACCAAAAGAAATTTGAAGAGAATTTTCACTCTTACAGGAAAAGGTAAAAAGCAAAAATAGCATTAAGTGTTTGTTGGTAGAGACAGCTGGGGCCCCCCAATTTTATTCCACAGGAGTCACCCTGAGTATCTCAGCATCAAGCCAACAGAGCTTTGAACGGTGTCTGTGAGCATCTCCCTTTATTTTGTGCATCCATTAGCAAGATGTGTCCTGAGGTTGCAGAAAAGCCTATGAGAGGTTATTTTGGTCCGGGAATGCTGAAAAAAAAATTTTTCCCTATAAATGAATGCTAATTGCTTCTCCACTATGCGATTTCAGGTTGCAAAAGGTTTCAGAGGCATGCTGTGCTTTTGGATAGGAGGGAAACCAGACTTCATCGGTTCTCCCCAATTTGTCTGCCCTAAGATGAGAAGCTCTGATTAGTTTGTTCAATCACTACAGACACAGAGCATCCCCCATCTTCGTACCTTGTAGATGGGAAGCTGAAATGAGGTTATTGATCTTCTCAACTATGAGAGGACAAGAGTAACTGTAACCATGAAAAATAGACCTTTCAGAAGTCTGTGAACTTAGCCATTCAAATAATGGCTCATAAGGCATGATTTGCTATGATTTGGGATAATTTTACAAAACACAATTTTCTGCTCTCTTAAAAACAAATGCAAAGAGAAACGAAAAATTTTTGTGTCTCCCAACCGACATGACACATTCATTCTCTGCTTGGTCAGTGTTTTGTCATTCTTTCAAAAAGAATTTATTTATTAATGTCAACACCAATGCAGCTTTGCCCTGCATGGGGCATATATCTGTTGTTTTTTCGAAATTTCAGCTGAGGTTGACTATAGTTTCTTGGGAAATGAATAGCAAAGCATCTCTTTTTCTTCTTGGCAATCTCTTGACATAATTCTATTTTACCTCCATCAACTTTTCTCTTTTTCTTAGATTCCTTATGTTTATATCACCACTCTTTGTTCTCTCTGATTCAGAATTTCTGAGAAAGCCTGTCCTGGAGTAACCAGCATTCCAAGGTTAGAAGAAATAACCAGTCCCTAGCAAGAAATGATGGCTCAGTCACAGGAGTAGCCATAAACCTGTTTCCCAAATACTAACCCATATAACCCCTTATCTTCATTGATATATCATGGAAAATATTCCCATCAGTCAGCCATTGGCTCAGACTATGATTTCTGGCCCAGGAAGTTCTAGTCAGACTACCTAGATTGGTCTCAGTTTTTGAGTTATCAATTGTAAAAGACCAAGGTTACCCTCTTCCCTACCCCCAATCTACATGAACCACTATTTCATCAGAAATAAGCATGTGAAGAATTACATTAAAGCAGACATATAAAATCAAGCCCCGATTTGGTTTTTATTATTACATGTCAGCAGACATACACTGTCCTTGGGCCAAAAACAACTTCAGTGTTTACCCTCAACTGATGTGCTTTCTTTGTCCCAGATTATCAATACACAGTTTCAGACTGGCCCAGTCTACAGACCACTCTGGGTGGTAATGACCAAGATGCCTGAGAGAGCTAGTTTCACTCTGGACTCTGTAATTGGCAAACACTCTAAAGTTTCAATCACCTGAAAGCGGAATACGATCGTGACTTAAAACTAATGCAGACAGAGAATATGTATTGATGGACAGAGATTTTCCCATGTATTGATTCAGAAAGGCATGTCATAAAGCAGTATGAGCTCATTTTTATTAAAAAACAACTCTTCAGTGAAGAGTCAGCAAGTGTAGAATGGCTACTTCTGGGTGATAGATGTATGACTGATTTTTTTCCTTTGTTTGTTTAATTTTTGTTATTTATTTGACCTCATTTTGGTATCGGGATCACGTACGTCTTTTACTTACATATTAAGACTCATGGAACTGATTATTTTTTTGTTGTTGTTTACCATTTGTCCATTTGTTCAGTATTTTTGAATTTCAATCCAGGGCCTATTACTGTGTCTCAATATTCCATGGAAAGTGGCTGGCTTGAGGCCCCCGTAAATACGGGACACAGTCATAGAGGTGACAAAATATAGGTGCCCAAATGGAAGGGTTGAAGTTAATTGGAGTTTTTATTTTCATAGCATCTAGTTTCAAAGATGTATTTGGTTGAAGAGTAGCGATTTCATAGGGCTTCGCTTAACACTAAATGGAATTATATCTACGCAGGTTTTCCTCACCTTCTTCTGACTTACCATTGATCACATGCCCATAACAAATGGATAATTGTTACTTTTCTTTATTTCACAAAATATACTGTGGTACCGCCATTTAGGGGGAAAAAGAAGTTTCACTAAAATGAACCAACTTGGACTGATATCAACAGCAGGTTTTGCAAATTTCTTGGTTTCTGCATTGTAAGTTTTCTTCAATAAATTAATCCTTATCTCCATAGGGCAGGCTTTTGACATGTCTGGAACAAAACTCAGCCAAATGTCAAAATAGGAGGGACAGAAACAGCTCAACTGAAACCTATCAGCCAAATCCAAATTAGAAGAATTTATTTATCTGGGACAGAAGCACTTAAGAAATTGATATTGGCAAAGTGGAACTTGTGGCATATTAATAAAAGACACTACATGCATAGGTTTTTAAAATAGTAAATCCTCTAGCCCTTTAATGCCTTATTTATAATGGCACCAGGCTCTCCAGAACAATACATAAAAGCAGTGCGCCTCCTCAGTAGAATATTCTAGTGTTCTTCAGCTTGAAAAGGAATAAATTATTTCAAACTTTTCCCTTAAACTTTGGGATTTTGTCATTTAAATTATAGAAGATTATGTTACTTGAGGCTTCAATCTTATGAAGATGCCCCCATCTCTGTAATTAAAGGCTTCCACTCAGGGTAAAGGGCATTATTAGAAGAAGCAGAATAAAATATAGTATTTGCTTTTCGACACATTCTTTTCTCCTCCCCTGCTCACTGAAGAAATGAGGGGCAAAGAGGGTCCCCAAGGTCCCCAAGGCTGCCAGCTCTCCACAAGTACCGAACTAGCTAAAATAGCCCTCTCTTATTGAACTGGGGCTCAAAAGCAAAGTAAGAAAAGATCCCCTCAGGTCCCTCCAAGATGTCTGAGGAAGGGACTCCCCTTTGGAAAGAGCAGGCTAAGTTGCACTTCTTTTTTTTTTTTTTTCTTTTTCTTACCGCAAGAAGACAAAAATAACACCACCACCCCAGAGAGGCACCCCTGCAAGGATCGTGCATTACTCGTGCTTGGCACAATGGCCATGCATCACTTGGTCCAGACCTGCCCAGGTGTTGACACCAAGGCCCAATCTCTATTGACTCCTTTGATATTTGTTTCTTGCAGCCTGTGTTCAGTGTATGATTCATCAAGTGCACCGCAGACAGCTGACGAAAAAGCCTAAGATGTTAGTTAGGGAACCAGCCTTATGGACTGACACGGCTTCTTACCCCACAACTCTCAATGGCAATGAAATGGAATAACACCAAGTGCCCATGCTTTTCTCTGTGTTAATAGAGTTCAGGGAAGAAAGGTAGTGGAAAATATAAATGTCAGAAAAGAATGAACATTCAGGTCCAAAATGGTGCTTGAGTAAAAAAAAAAAAAAAAAAAAAAAAAAAAAAAAAATCACATTGGGTTCTTATTGTTCAATTCCAGCCCATTTGCCAAGAATAAAAAGACAAAGCAAGGTGAGTGAAAGGCAGGATAGCAGGCTGAGCTGGAATTTGCCACCTTAGCTTTAAATGCTACTGAATTTATGAGTCTCGCTGTTTTACCATTGGCCTTCCCAGACCTCACTTGACCTTCATCCAGAAAGATGGGGAGAGTTTGGATGAGCAAGACAGCTCTGATGTGGAATTAATTCTAGGAAGAAAATAACACACCACACCATGAAGGAATTACTAAATTTAAAAACAGTTAATGAATTAAATCCTAGTGGAATTCCTGAGGTATGCGTTCAGAAATTCGATTCATGAATTTGCCACAAACCTATGCCTCATAACAATTATATCTCCACAAACGAAGGATCTATAAAACCCAATTTTTGAGAGTTGAACTGGCCAGCTACCTGAGTGGGTTGCATCTTAATGTATTCAAACAAAAAAAGACCATTATAGATATATTGGATTTCTGGTTCTTTTGAAACTCGTGATTCAGTATCTTATGTCAGGTTCATTTTGAAAGGATTGTGATTTATAAGGGAGAAATTGTGGATTTCGTGAAGGTCTTCTTGGGAAATATTTATTTTGTATTGAATTATAATTCCAGTTAAGCTGCCTCGCAGAAATGAGTGAAAATTGCTTCTGTCATCATCGAGATAAAGGGTGGTTTCAGTTTTCAGAAATTCCAAATTATGTTCACCTGTGACAAGAGTAACAGTAGAGTCACAGATCTATAGCCATGCCATAGAAATATAGAACTTCTCTGAAACATGATGATTATCTCATCTCTTTACCTATAAGATAGTGGAATGCAAAGCATTATATGCATCTACACTTCTCCCTGCTCATTCATCCCAATATAACTTGGTCACTGTAAATGTTAAAAAGGATGTTTTCTTATACTAGGAGTGCTCCTCGTGGGATCATATGTAAAAGGATCCATGCAGGATCATAGTTTTGTGTATTCAATCTTGCCCTTCTGATTATGCAGGAACCGTGGAAAGGAATAGAGAACTGGCCCATCTGCTTACACATACAGGTAGTTCTTGAACAGTAGGTTCTCATCAAACGCTTCTTTGAATGGTTTCCTGGCAACAATGTTCAAGTTCTTAGCCTGGCATTCAAGGCTTGTCTTCATTTGCTCTAATCTAGCCCTTTGCCTTGTCTCTCATTCTCACATAACGAGTGCTATCACTGCATAAAACCTTGGACTCTGCCTGAAAATGTCCTATTCTTCACACTGTCTCGAACAAACTCTCCTCACCATTTTCACCAGGCTGCAGGATCCGGTTAAATTACTTCTAAGATCCCTTCTAATTTTAAAGGTAATGATTCATGATTCTAGGAAGTACTACTTCCTGCTTGAAACATTCTTTGATTCCCCAGGCTGAATATAATCTCTCTGGCTTTGTTCCCTGCTCTTATTGCTCATTCATGGTCTGTATGTTACCTATTTGTATCCTTGGCTGTATCCCCTGCTGCATTTTCAAGTTCTCTTAGCAATGCCTCCTTTGGTTCACCTTGTGTCTCCTACAGCCCCAAGGCAGTACTTGGCTTTCAGGATATTGTCTCTAATTACTGAACTGCAGTGAGTACTAAGCAAAATTCCCAACAATACAGGAGTTTTATATGATGGCTTATTTACCAGCTTTCCTCTCCTGTGTGTTGGAAGCCCTCTGCCCAAAGTAGCTCAGGGAGATGGCTGTTTTCTGGTCCTAATTCACTTCCTCTCTTGCCTTGGCTACTCAGTCCTTCTGCCTACGTTGACCATGATGATGTGACTGCCTTACAGAAATTTTGCCGTTGCACCAAATATGCCAATTATAAGCCTTTCTGTCTGTTTAATTGCTAATTGAGTTTAATAACTCGATTGATTAATTGAGTTCTTAAAGCTTTCTGCCTCTGTTACATGGAGTTCATCAGATTTACCTGCTGTTCTTTCTAGATCTAAATCTGATTTATAATCTATATATCCCTGGAAATGTACAGGTGCACCCCTGTTTTCTGACTCTTTGATAGGCCCTTGCCGTATGTAAAGAATTATATTTAACTGTCTGATCCAGAATGGCTGATGAATTTTCCAGACCTGGAATGGGGAAAAGGCTATTTAGTTCCAAGGTTTAAAGTTTTACTCCCATGATTTCCAAACCCATGTTCCTCTAATGGTTTGAACAACTATTGTGTAACAGTTTCCATGCGTGTTATCTTATTAGTTTCTTGGAATAATTCTAAACATAAAGTTGACAAAAATGGAAGGGTAAGATACAAAATCAAGTAAAACTAATGCTCAAACTCTTTAACGGGCTAATGTAGGTCATAAAGCCAGTAACAGGCACCTAAGGCAGAGTCTAGTGCTCCAAGGGTGACACCCAGGGTGTCAATTTGTCAGCTGTGTGGCCCATGGCTGGTTCACTTCAAGCCTCTGAGCCCCATCTGTGTGTTGCTCCAGGGATGGGAATCACTCTTTCCTGAAGATGGCTTCAGAATGGAATATCAGCAAATTGCCTTGTCTGCTCAGGGAGCTGTTTCACACAGCAAACGCCTCCCAGTCAGATGTTCTGCTTAACCTACATGCTCTTGACTTTGCCGATTAGCTATTCATGCCTGTTACCAGAGAATAAAAACCAAAACTAAGACTTACTCTGCAGTGTGTTCTGTGGACCAGCAACATTAGCACTGCCTGGGAGCTTCTTAGAAATGCAGACTCTTGGGCCTCATCCCAGACCACCTGAACTCTTATGACTTTTAAGTACTCTAGGGCACCATATGCATTTAAGATACTTCCTTTATGGTATAGGAATATCTTTAGTATGTTTGTGATTGAAGGCAATCAAAAAACTCTCAATTGCTTGGTTTTTATTCTTAATTTATTCATTACTATAAAATATTATAAACTCTGAAGACAGCCTTCATTGCCTCTTGGAAAGCACTCCCTTGTTTATAATAGCCTCACAACCTAAGTGCCAGATTTGACTTAGACCTCTGAAGTATGCAAAGAAAGCCCATCTAAGTCACCTTTCTTATGGCAGAAAGAGAAAAGAAAAATCGATTGATCTGGTAGGTTTTGGAGGGCAAAATATTCTAATGGAAATATCACCAGCGAGGGTTCAAGAAATTGTACATGTGAAGAGTCTTTCTCTGGCCATAGCAACATTTTTCTGGACAAGTCTCCTTGTTCAGAAGACAAGGGGTAAGAGAAACAGAAAGAAAATAAACTATTGGCACTACCTCAAAGTAAAATAAAAAGCTTCTGCATAGCAAAAGAAACTATCAACAAAACTGAAAGACAAGCTCCTGAATGGGAGAAGATACTTGCTAATGATATATCCAATAAGGGGTTAATACCCAAAATATATAAAGAACTTACACAACTCAACACTGAATAAAAACTAACAACCTGATTAAAAAATGGGCAGAGGACCTGAGTAGACATTTTTTCAAAGAAGACATGTAGATAGCCAATGGACACATGAAAAGATGCTAACATCACTGATCATCAGGGAAATGCAATTCAAAACCATAATGAGATATCACCTCATACCTGTAAGGATGGCTAAAATTAAAATGACAGGAAATAACAAGTATTGGCAAGGATGTAGAGAAAAGGGAACCTTCTGTTTACTGTTGGTGGAAATGTCAATTGGTGCAGCCATTGAGGAAAACAGGAGGGAGGATCCTCAAAAAAATTAAAAACAAATACCATATGATCCAATAGTTCCACTATTGTGTCTTTATCCAAGGAAAGTGAAAACACTGATTCAAAAGGCTATCTGCATCCCTATGTTTACTGCAGCATTATTGACAACAACCAAGATATGGAACCAGTCTATACAGTCTGTACATCCATCAGCAGACAAGTAAATAAGGAAAATATGGTGTGTACAAATGCATATGTGCACACACATACACGCAGTGGATTATTATACAGCCATAAAAAAGGATGTGATCATGCCATTTGAGATGACATCAATGGACCTAGAAGATATTACTTTAAGTGAAATAAGTCAGCCTGCAAAAGACACATACCATCTGATTCCACTTGCAAGTGGAATCTTTTTTAAAAAATGGCTAAGTGAACAAAAAACAGAGTCAGATCAATAGATACAGAGATCTGTTTGTTGCCAGATGGGAAGAGAGAGAAGAGTTGGGCAAAATGGGTGAGGGGGATTGGGAGATACAGGCTCCTGCTAGTTATGGACTGAAAAAGTTACAGGAATAAAAGGCCCAGCATGAGGAAATACAGTCACTGATGTCGTAATAGCTGGGGATGTGCTGGGGACAGGTGGTAAGTACACTTGTGAACTTAGCATCATGTATAAACTTGTCAAAGCACTAAGTTGTACACCTGAAATGAACGAGCATTGTGTTTCAACTATACCGCAGAAGAAATTGTCTTCCTCTAAACAGCCAGATAGCATTGGGCAGGCCCCTTCCCACCTCTGGGCCTTGGGTTTCCTCATTTTTATTAATTTTGAATCACAAGATAGCCTAAGGTTCCTTCCCATTCTAAACACTCGTAGGCACTCTACCACTACTTCCTTACTACATCTCTCCTTGTCCCCCTCATCTGCTTCACCACTGAGAAGCCCAGGTCAGTTTTGCTTCAGTTATTACTAGGACTTCTGATAGATCTCCTGCTTCATGCTGCCCTCTCCCAGTCCAGGTCCACACCACCACTAGCTCTGTTCTCAAAGGAAAATCTACTCATGGCCATCTCATGCTTACCTGATTTCAGTGGTCCCAAGGTAGTGTCCAAACACCAGACGTGGCCTTCAAGACCCTTCCTGTTCCTTGAAGGTGCTGTGCTGTCCTCTACCCTGGTTTCCAGTCCCTCTTGCCTGAAATATCCCCTGCCCTCCAGCCTCATTACCAGCCAAGTCCTGTTTATTGTCCAAGCATCTACGTCACCATCACTGGGTAAGGTATCCTTGTTACTGGAGGACTTTGTCATATTATTTGATGCTTCTTATTGTTACTGCTCATTAGAATGAATCCTCCTGAAGTCTGAAACCATTCTTCCCTTCTCACAATCATGATCTTGTAGCTAACACCAAGCAAGCACTGTGAATTATTGTTTGAATTATTCCTATTTGAATTCCTACTCTTATACTTCTTAGTTATTGATCAAATAATAATAATAATAATGAATTCTAAATGTTGTTTTAAGGATGAGGCATAATTAATCTAAAGCACCTCGAATAAACCGTGGCATATCTTAGGCACTTAAGATACACTATTACTATTGTTATTCTTTTCTTTCTTTAATTATAGCACTTAGTATGGGCTTAATTATAATTACCTGATAACTAAAAATCTCTTTCTTACTGTGAATGCTAAAGGGAATAGACAAAGAAGTAGACATATTAATCAACTACACAAATGGATCAAATTAATGGTATTTCTTTATCCCAATGAAATAGAGAATCATATTGTTATGTACTAAGTATATATAATTAATCAAATGTATTATAAATTATGCAGCAATATATTTAGAAAATATTGTATTGAATTATCATAAAGTATGATTAAATTCTTCCAGTAAATGTTGTATGATTTGTTTCCTTGAAGCTTAAGCTAATGGAAAAGGCCTGGGAGAAATTGCCATTTTGAAGAAAACAGATCCTGGATACTTATAACCTAAAAGGAAATCTGGCATGTGTCTCTTAATACTCTTAGAAATTACTCATTGGTTCAGCCTTTATTAATTTATAACTCTTCAAAGTTATGAATTGAAAGGGGTCCTAAAGTCCAATCTACCATCCCATATTTGAATCTCCATGGCACCGTCCTTGCCAAGTGGATGGACGGCCTCTGCTTGAGCAATTAGACCATTAAATCTCTATTAGTTCCCATAGCAACATAGCATTTATTAATGGTTTATCTATGAGTATATAGAATATATTCTCTGCAAATCAGAAACAGATTATAGTGTAGTCATAGAGGGAACAGGAAGGTGAACAATGGATAAGGAAACAATAGAGTTATTAATAGAAATTTAGCTTAGGTTTTCTTTCTCTGCCAAGCATTAAATAACGACAGAGGTAGAAGTCACGACTAGCAAAAATCCAAATATGAGTGTTATTATGTGACTGGCTTATCGTTCACTCTTATACTCTTTCCCAATTTACAAATATTTTTCACTGTCTCCCACCCATTCTTCTCTTCTCTTTCTTTAATCGTTCCTCTTCATCTGATGCCTCCTTTCTTTCCACCTGCCCCCTTGACTATTTTCCTAATATCTCTCTTGGTTTGACCAAATATTCTTTTATTTCTGTAATGCAAAGATATAATTTTGGTTTAATAGCCAGAAACTGAACTATCATTAAAAATATTCAGACATATTAAGAATAGGCTGGACAGACATATAAGAATATGTCATCAAAGTCTCCATTAATGTAGATTAGGTAGATGGATGATTTAGGTTTACAAATATCTGTTAAGTTCCAAATAGTAACACACTGCGACAAATAACAAGTGAAATCTGAATCTGAATGCCTGTCTTTTTTTTTTTTAAGATTTTATTTATTTATTTGACAAAGAGACATAGCAAGAGAGGGAACACAAGCAGGGGTAGAGGCAGAGGGAGAAGCAAGCACCCTGCTGAGCAGGGAGCCCGATGCAGGGCTTGATCCCAGCACCCTGAGATCATGACCTGAACCAAAGGCAGGCACTGAGCCACCCAGGTGCCCCTGAATGCCTGTCTTTAGAAAGTTAAAATCTGGTGGAAATTTATAGACAGAACTAACTGAACACAGCACAAAACAGACCATAAGAAGCCATTCAAAGAGATGAAAATAAGGAATTAAAATCAAAGTGATACAAAACAAGAGAGAAGGCAAATATTATTCAGGGAGGAGGAAATAGAAATAGAGTAATTGGTAAATGGAAAATTAATGTTGACCATAAGTATTATATTTCAAGGTATTTAAGATAAGAAAGGCATGTTTCAGAACTTAAAATACATTAATATTAATTTTAAAACTCAGGGGCACCTGTGTGGTTCAGTCAGTTGAATATCTGATTCTTGATTTCAGCTCAGATCATGATCTCCAGGTCATGAGAACAAGCGCCACATTGGGCTCCTCACTGGGCAGGGAGCTAGCTTAAAATTTTCTCTCTCCCTCTCCCTCCACCCCTCCCCACTTGTGTGCTCTGTAAAACATTTAGTTAATTAATTAATAAAATTAATAAAAATCATATAAACCCCACACTCAGCCATTTATAAATAAAATATATTCATCAATAAAAGCACTGCATGCTATGACTTTACTAAATCTTTATTACGAATTAAATAAACACTTTGCAAATAAAGATATTTTATTAAGGCAATAATGAAGATTATTATAAATTGACCTAAGGTACATATGTCAGGCGACAATGAACAGCTTCTGCCTTTAAGAGGAGAAACCTTAAAATAATAGGTAAAGGGGCGCCTGGGTGGCTCAGTGGGTTAAAGCCTCTGCCTTTGGCTCTGGTCGTGAACCCAGGGTCCTGGGATCAAGCCCCGCATCGGGCTCTCTGCTCAGTGGGGAGCCTGCTTCCTCCTCTCTCTCTCTCTGCCTGCCCCTCTGCCTACTTGTGATCTCTACCTGTCGAATATATAAATAAAATCTTTAAAATAATAATAATAATAATAATAATAATAATAATAGGTAAAGATGTGGAAAGAAATTTAAACATTTCTGTAAAGAATCTTATTAAAAATTTTCACCATTGCTATTAGATTCTCTACCATTGAAGTTTTCTAATGGTAAAAACCACTTTTCAAGATTATCTCAATGATGCAAGTATTTCTATTTTTCATCTTTTAGGATAAATATTATAGACAGTAATAAGAAAATATTTAATGATGAAAAACCAATTAGCAACAAGTGCAGTATGTCAAGTAAAAGCAATGCTGTTTTCTTACCAAATAGCACAGCATCATTTATATAAATGCCATCCTTTCCCAAAGAATAGAATCCTTTCACTTGATGCAGTAAATTGCATACTGTCTTTTTACAGCTGTTCTGAAAGACATAGATATTTTTGAGCTTCATTTATAAAACATAAATATCAGACTGTTGTTATAGCCTTCTTGTAATTCAAATTAGCTTTAGTGCCGGCTGAACATATCACTCACACCGTGGAAAGTAAGAAATGGTGACAATTTAAAGCTAACATCATGAAATGAAGATGAATATATGAAATGTTACTTCAAATGGCTTAAGTAGATGTTATTAATACTTAACATGAGGATAGCAGGATCTTGGTAAAAGAAGAGCCATTTGAAATTATTTCTACTTCTTGTAGGAATGATCCACCTGCTACTAGATGTGTCTGATCCTATGTACAAAGTGATGTGTCCTGGGAGAGATGTAGATATTGGGCTGTGAGGTGACGGGAAGAGAGAGACCATTTTTCAGGGATGGTTATAAAGGTTTCTCAAAGATGGTGGCATTTGGCCAACAAACGCATCAAAAAAAAAAAAGCTCCACATCAATCATCATCTGGGAAATACAAATAAAAACCACAATGAGATACCATGTCACACCGGTCAGAATGGCTAAAATTAACAACTCAGGAAACAATAGATGTTGGCGAGGATGCGGAGAAAGTGGAACCCTCCTACACGTTGGTGAGAATGCAAGCTGGTGCAGCCACTCTGAAAAACAGCATGGAGGTTCCTCAAAAAGTTAAAAGTAGAGCTTCTGTAAGACCCAGCAATTGCACTACTGGGTATTTATCCAAAGAATACAAACACAGTCATCCGAAGGGGCACCTACATCCAATGTTTATAGCAGCAATGTCCACAATACTCAAAATATCCAGAGCCCAGATGTCCATCAACAGATGAATGGATAAAGAAGTTGTATATATAAATATGTGTATATAACCTATGATAAATATATAGGACTATTACTCTGCCATCAAAAAGAATGAAATTTCGCCATTTGCAATGATGTGGATGGAACCAGAGGATATTATGCTTAGTGAAATAAGTCAGTCAGAGAAAGACTAGTATCATATGATTTCACACATAGTTGGAATTTAAGAAACAAACAGAGGAGCATAGAGGAAGGGAGGGAAAAATAAAATAAGACAAAATCAGAGAGGGAGACAAACCATAGAGATTCTTTTTATTTTTTTTAATTTCTTATCAGTGTACCAGAATTCGTTGCTTATGTACCACACCTAGTGCTCCATGCAATATGTGCCCTTCATAATACCCACCACCAGGCTCACCCAATTCCCACTCCCTGCCCCTTCAAAACCCTCAGATTGTTTTTCAGAGTCCATAGTCTCACATGGTTCATCTCCCCCTCCAATTTCCCTCAACTCCCTTCTCCTCTCCATCTCCCCATGTCCTCCGTGTTATTTCTTATGCTCCACAAATAAGTGAAACCATATGATAATTGACTCTCTCTGCTTGAATTATTTCACTCAGCATAATCTCTTCCAGTCACATCCATGTTGATACAAAAGTTGAGTATTCATCCTTTCTGAGGAAAGCATAATACTCCATAGTGTATACGGACCGCATCTTCCTTATCTATTCATGTGTTGAAGGACATCTTGGTTCTTTCCACAGTTTGGCAACTGTGGCCATTGCTTCTATGAATATTGGGGTACAGATGGTCCTTCTTTTCACTACATCTGTATCTTTGGGGTAAATACCCAGTAGTGCAACTGCAGGGTCATAGGGAAGCTCTATTTTTAATTTCTTAAAGAATCTTCAGTGTTTTCCAAAGTGGCTGCACCAAATTGCATTCCCACAAACAGTGTAAGAGGGTTCCCCTTTCTCCACATCCTCTCCAACACAGCTTACTGTCTTCTTAATTTTGTCCATTCTAACTGGTGTAAGGTGGTATCTCAGTGTGGTTTTGATATGAATCTCCCTGATGGCTAGTGATGATGAACATTTTTTCATGTGTCTGATAGCCATTTGTATGTCTTCATTGAAGAAGTGTCTGTTCATGTCTTCTGCCCATTTTTTGACATGATTCTCTGTTTTGTGTGTGTTGAGTTTGAGGAGTTCTTTATAGATCCTGGATATCAGCCTTTTGTCTGTACTGTCATTTGCAAATATCTTCTCCCATTCTGTCGGTTGCCTCTTTGTTTTGTTGACTGTTTCCTTTGCTGTGCCATAGAGATTCTTAACTATAGGAAACAAACTGAAGGTTGCTGGAGGGACTATGGGTGAGAGGATGGGGCAACAGGATGACAGGCATTAAGGAGGGCACTTGAGGTAATGAGCACTGGGTGGTGTATACAACTGGTGAATCACTAAACTCTATTCCTGAAACTATAAATAAATACATACATAAATAAACAAACAAATAAAAGGTGGCATTTTATAGAGATGTCGGTGTCAAATGGAACTGGATATTGAAGTAAGAGAAAGGATATTTCAGGCAGAAGGAATACAAAAATAGAACCACAGAGGCAAGAAAGTGCCTGGGGCATATGGAACAGGGAGTTTGACAAATGTGTGGGGCTCACAGAATTCCTGACAGGAAAGTGGTGGCAGTTAAGATGGGATAGTACTGTGGAGTGGGGTGAGTGTCATGCAAAGGAATCTGGTCCTAATTTGGTAGCGAATATTAAGCCCAGGGATTCTTCCCCGAAGTTTTTAACCCAGAACATTCACACGATCTGAACCCTGCTCTCGTGGAGGTGCTCAGAAAGCACCCAGTTCCACTAGGTACTTTACACACATTATCCAATACAGTCACCACAAAAGGATAGTTGCAAGAAGATGAGTGAGCCCATTTTACAGAGGAGAAGCTGTGTCAGAGAAGCTGCATAACTTGTCCATGCTCAACAGTCTGATAAGCAAAACTTTTTTATGCTGAATTTTATGTCCCTTACTCTTCATAATCCTATTTTCATGATTTTATTGTTTAACCAAGATCTTGTGACTTCACAATTCTGCTACTATTCACAATTTGGTATTTTGTTTTTAAATATTTTTATTTGACAGAGAGACACACAGTGAGAGAGAGAACACAAGCAGGAGGAGTGGGAGAAGAGGAACCAGGCTTTCCACTGAGCAGGGAGCCCGATGCAGGGCTTGATCCCAGGACCCTGGGGTCATGATCTGAACCAAAGGCAGACTCTTAACAATGGAGCCACCCAAGAGCCTCATAATTTGGTATTTTGGAGAAGAGAGAAAATGGGAGAAAGTTAGATGAGTTTAGAAGTCATTTTAATAAAACAATAAGAAATAATATTTCTAATTGAAATCATTCAATTGATTCAATGAATGATTCAATTGAAGCATTCAATTCTGTCCATATATCAAGTAAAATCAAATCTGAGGTACCATTGTTCCTGAAAAATACATGCTGAGAAACTGCATGATTATTAATTTAGGATTTTATTATGATGTTGAGGGCTCTAACACAAGTGCAAAATTAAATCCCTTTCGTGGTCTGTTAGGCTTCCTGTGATAATCAGAAACCTTTGCAATGTAGCTAGTAAGAGCTTCCTTAGCCAGATTCATTATTTGTAATTTCCACTTCTTTTAAACTGTCAAAATAAAGCACTTAGTATGTGTAAGGCATAAAATATGGCAAGTATCTTAACTACATTTTGCTCAGTGTATTCTCATAACAACCTGTAAGGTGAGCACCCTTTTCCCATTTTATAGAAAAAGAAACGAAGGCTCAGAGAGCTCTGTGTGTGATGGCACAGAATTCAATGTTCAACTTTATTTGCCATTAAGTCATTACTCTTCCTATTACTTAAAGTGACATTCATGATTCTTGGTTGCAAAGAAATTAAGTAAAAGAAAGTCTGAAATGCAGCTCATGGCAGTAACATAGACTTTGGAATCAAAGGAATGTGGATCGAATTCTCTTGTCTACCATTTAAAAGCTATGTGATCTTAGATGTGCTATTTAATCTTTCCGAGGCTCAATTACCAATCTGAAAAATGCAAATAATAATATCTATTTCAGGGGGTAACTAAGAAGATTGAGCGAAGTAATGCCTAAAAAGTTCTTAGCACAAAGCACATTTTTAAATAAAAGTAAGCTCTAGTAATAGTAGCAGTTGTAGTGTGGTATTTCCTTGATTTCCAGGTCCCAGGTGCCATCTGCAATATAATCTGTTCCAAGTATTTGGTGCAGACCTCTCTTCTGAATTCTGGATCCGTGTATCTTACCACCTACTTGATGTTTGCACTTGGGTGTCCCACAGGCACCTCGTACTCATTAGGTGTCAAAATGAACTAAATGAATGGTACACATCAGTCTTCTCCTGAACTTGTCTTTCCTGGAGATGATGATGATGATGGTGATGATGATGGAGAGGATGATGATGATTTCATGGACACATGAATGAAATCATGGACCACATGAAATCGGTCCACAACCAGCTCAGAGTGAATTCAAATCTCAGGTCGCTGAGTTCTGGGGAACGTACCCTCTGAATTGCTGCTGACATCACCATGGTCTTAACTACCTTCATTTCTTCCCTATTCTAGTTCGATTACACCTGCTTCCACCTATCCTCACCAAGGAGCTCTCAGCACTATATCCAGAAGGAGCTTCCTGCACCCTTGAGACCTAAATAAAATTGGCCTTAAATCCCTTACCATCTCCGATGCAAGTCCACATTACTTTGGGATTTTTGCCAATTTGGAGGACGTTTGCCTTCTCACTTCCTCTTCCCCAGATGCCAAGATCCGCAAATAGCGCTTCCGTGCCCCAACACTTGGACGTGAAACGCAGCCTGTTTAGCAAGTTTCACAAACGACCCACTCACACAAAGCATTTGTGAGTCTAACAAATATTATCAAAGGTTGGCATTTGGGAAGATGGATAAGTGTTTACTATTCAAAATGCTAACTTCAAATGGAAAATTAGGCATTTCCAGTTTTAAAATGCTCTTTGACCTCCTCCATCTGGGTATTTCCACTGGCTAATTGCCCTTCTCTCTCCCAGCATCACTCCATCTTGCTGGCTCTTCTCTCTGTGTGTTTTTTTTTTTTTTTTTTTTTTTTTCCCTAGTCCCTTCCCTCTCATCTCTCCCTCTTCCTTTCTGGAATAAAGCCATTCTTTTCTTTGTAACTCGAATACTAGTTTGACTGGTTTTTGTTCTTGTTTTTGTGTGTTTCCCTAGATTCTTCTTCTCACACCAGTTAGAGGATTCCCTTCTATCCGAAGAGGCTCATTATCAAGCACTTTTAGATTAAAAGTTCCCCCAATAAGAACTCAAGAGCCAGCAGTTAACATAATATCTTACTTCTATTACAGATGCAAATCTGATTATTTCATGCCCCTAATAACCTATAAGTGGTTTCCCATTGCCTTGAGCATAAAGTTCAACTTTTTTTACAAGAACCTACAAACTATCCCATGATCCAGTCTCTAGTATTGGCCATTCTGATATTGTTCTGGTTTCTCAAATTCACTGTGCTTTTCTAGTTGCCAGGTCTTCAAATACATTGTTCTTCAGAGATCTGATTCTTTCTTCAGCCTCACTGATGCCTATCCTTACATGTTTAGACTCTTACTTCCACCAGGTTAGATCCTCTTGCTGAGGTCTTCTCAACAATGCCTTTTCCACTTGTAATTATTTAATTATCTAAAATGGTATATTTCCTCTCTTTTGCTGTAGACCCAAAGTCCATTGGGACAGCAACCAAATTTCTTTTCTCAACCATTATATCCTTAGCACCAAGCACTCAGTTTTTAAAAACTACATGAAGGTAAGCATTGAGCAAAGTCTGTATGTAAAGTATTGCACTTCATCTCCTTAAACTTCTGGGCTTATCTTTATCTGGCACGGTCTTCTAGGAAAACCATAAAGTCTCAGTGATGGCGGAGGGCATAAGAAACTATACGCATTGAAGACCTGTTGGTTTTGTTGCTGAGGATGTTAACAATTCAGGGGAGTTAAAGGTCAGCGCACACAGAAGGTCACGAGGTTCTCACCTAAATATGCTGTGAACTACATGTTTGGTAACTTGACTGCCCTCTTTGTTAGCTATCATCAGGATTTAATTAACTGGTGTCACAGTTGGAGAGACACTTGATGCCTGTGGGGAAATTTGACTGAACTCATCCATTCTAAAATAAATGATTAGCACCATCATCATTAGCTTTCAAGAAGTGGGACAGCTGCATTTTCCTAAGCATGTTTCTGAGGTAAAACTGTTTTAAAACTGGAAATACTGGAAAGGATAGAGAAAAGTTTTGGGGGATACAACATTCAGGTAAAATTCTACTTGTGAGGGCCTCATTTTATGAAAATAACACTTACTTCACAGACAGAATTCACCTGCCAGGAACCCCTATTTTTCATAACACATTAAGCCAGAAGAATGCTGCGTATTTTTAGAAGTGGCCTGATCATTGAACTGTTGAGAACAAATGCATTTTGTGGCTTCCTGGACTGTGACCCCACCTCCCCCTGAGTTAGCCATCATCCAGGCACAGCTTCCCAGGTCTCGGAGCTACTCAGCACAGTAGGTCCTGGAAACTGTTCCCATGGTAACCTTCAGTCAAATAGGGCAGCTCAGGCTGTCATACACAGGCATAATAGAACAAGAAATACTGGCTGCTCTTATTCATGATGCCACAAAAATGAATGATACTGATTACTGGATAAACAGACTGAAAGACAGAATAGCTATTGAACCATATATGGATCACAGTGTTAGTGTCCTAAAAAGATATGACTTCTACAACCTACATGTCCTAAAGAAAATTAATGTGAAAACAATGTGAAAATCATAAATTTTGCAGTAACAATCAGGTTTTGCATTCAGAGAATCTACTAAATATTTGGTAGTGTGTTAAGTAATGCACACATAGAATCTCATTTGTTTCCCCTCAAAAATCTAGTTATTTTAGTGTTTCCATGATTTACCTGGAGCAACTGAGGCTCTCAGAATCAAAATGAGAGAGTATCACTTAAGTGGGACTTGCACCAAGGTGTGCCTGTCTCCAGAATTAATTAGGTAATTAATTAATCAAGAATTATTTACTTATTTGAGAGAAAGATAAAGTGTGAGCAGGAAGCGGAGCAGAGGGAGAGAGAGAGAATCATGAGCAGATACCCTGCTGAAAGTGGAGTCCACCGAGGGCTCCTTTGATCCCAGGACGCGAAGATCCTGACCTGAACTAAAACCAAGAGTTGGATACTCAACCAACTGAGCCACCCAGCTGCCCCAGAATTTCTTTTTATCTCTCAAAATTGTCTTTTTTGTGTGTGTGTGTGTGTGATACCACCCTTTTGGAGCATCTATCAATCATAACCTAGAGGAATAAGTCATGGTTTGTGCTGAGGGAGTTCACCACCAATTAAATACAGATATGAACAGTAGCATTTGGGAAATCATTCTGGCTCCAGGATCTGATCGTCTGGGAAGAGGAGCATAATAGAGTCATAAAATTCGTAGTTAAAGAATTGCCTTCAGTGCTAAGTCCTCCACATCATCATAAAGTAGCCTTGAGAAACCGTTTAATTTCTTCACACCTCAGTGTTTTCACCCATGAAGTGAGATAATAACTTGATGGGATGTTTTGAGGATCAAATGAGAAAATGGATTCAAAAGTGCTTGAAAAAATATAAAATACTATACATGACTATTATTATATTTCTAAATAACACATTGAATTTTGGCACATCTCTCCAGCAGAGTGTTTCTCTCATTTAAAAAATGCCAAGTTAAATTCTTTCCTTAAGCATGTTTTGCTTAATCTCCAGAATTAAGAGTTCTATAGAGCTTGTAGTACAAGCCCGTATTAAGAATCAGGAAATAATTACTGCATTAATATATATAATAAAATGCCACTTAACACACACATATATACACACCCAGTAACTGATAAGTAAATGCCATCTGTATTTATTGTAAATGAATGCATGGGGAGTAACAGACTTTAGTTATCATTTCTGCATTCTGGCTGGGCAGAGCAAAGAGTATGGTCAGAAGCTGAAGGTCCAAAGATAAGATGTTTGTTGAAGGAAATGACACTGCAACAAATTCAGTCAGGTGTTGTAATCTGGCAGTCTCAGGACTGAGACTAATCTGCAAAGGTGTTTTCTTTGGCCAGCATAGTTTTATTTTGTTATAATTTTGCTTTTTAATGATGCTTTTAGACAATGCATGCACCCTTCCATCAGCTAACTATTTCATCAATCAATCCTGTCACCCTAGATTGCTTCTCTCATTTATATGACCTGCCTGACAGGTGAGTTTGGACTCCTTTATCAAAAAGATGCAAAAAGAGATGAGGACTCTCTATCATGAAGTCATAAAAACAGAAGTGAGTGTATTTAAGCATCTAAAACATGAAAGGTTGACCTGGCGTGGATGTGGACCAAGGCACAGAGAAACCCATAGGTTCTACCTGTAAAGATACATTTAGGACACTTATACTGAAGTCTGGTATTACACAGCCAATTGTAACTATATTCACTCAGCAGGCATGCATCAACAGCTTGCTGAATGAGCTTCAGAGAAGTTTCTGGCAGTGCATTATAAGCTCTGTATAAGTTAGTGTCCTTTACAATGATAGTGTCCTCCTTATCATCATCATCATCATAGTCGCTATTATTGGTTAGACAGGACATTAGGAAGGACAAAGGCACATGATACCGATCTTCCTCTTTAGTCCTAAATAGAGCGAATCCCTAGCCTCTGGCACAATTCCTGATATGTGTTGGCTGCTCAGTATCTGAAGATTGCAGACGTCATGGAAAATGAGGGGGAGGCCACCATCCCTAGCCTTTGAGAGCAACATCCAAATTCTGTCCTGACAATTTCTGAAAGAGAGCTGTGAATCATTCTGAGAAAGTGTCAGGGGGAGCTCTGCCTTGTCAGGACAGCTCTGAGAACTTGATGTTCCTGAAGGAACTGAAAGGAAGGAAGATCTTGCTGGAAAACTTATCCCACAGCTGGACAGGAGGCTATGAATTCCACAGCATCTGCAGAGAAGTATAGCCGTAGTGCTATAGAAACACTGGACACCATTGATAGCACTATTGAAAAGAATTGAGCATCCCATTACTTATTACGTGGTAGCCTTAGCACAGCAGAATTTTCTAATTGTTCTCTCTAAAATGTCCTCTAATATGTCTAATCATTGATTGGATTGCCAGCTGATGCATTAATAATGTTCTAAGTGCACGTCACACAGGCAGATATGCTTTGACTAGCATTGGCTCAGACTTTCATCAGGTCTTACCTGAAGGGTTGCAACAGCCTCCTTATAGTCTTCTGGCCTTAGGTGGGCCCACTCAGGCAATCCCTATCTATACTGGTCCATGTTCCTAACTGTATTAATCTTTGTAAGCTGTGACCTAATTATGTCACCTTCCTGCATTAAAACAGACCATGATTTCTTTTGGCCTAAAAAACACCTAAATTCACATCTTGGACTCTATCAACCCTCCTCTCTGAAAGTGCTACCATGATCTAACCACCCAGAAGCCTGTGGGGTCTTCTTCCCATTTCTTCAGATGATGCACTGACCTTTGTTCCCCTGGAAAACCCCTGAGAATTTTTCAAGCATCACTTTCAACTTGCAATCTTTCCTCATACCCATTGCAGAAGCAGAATTAATTGTGTTCTTCTCTACATGTCTAGAGCACGGAACAATTCTCTTGTGTTGACTGGGACTTTTGGCTGTCAATTTTGGAAACCGAACTTAACTGACATAAGCCATCAACTGGGATTTATTCACTCAGGTCCCCAAACTGCACAGGGGCATAGCCTTAGGATGAATGAACCAGGGCCTTAGACCACATCCGGGATACTCCCTCAAGCAACTGTCTTTGTGGGGCAGAATGACAGATACTGACTTCTCCAGTTTTGCATCCATACGTACTTGGAGCTAGAGGAGAAAAAACTCTTCACCACTAATTCCAGTTATAAAATTTCAGACAAAGCCTTCTATTGACAAGCTTGGTCCCCAGTAGCACCCCCTGACTCTCTCCATGAAGGGGGAACTGGGCACTATGATTCACCCTGACTGAGTCAAAGTACCTCTTGCTCTCATCTGGGAGTAGTGCACGGCTATTCAGAACCGCCATCAGGATCCCTTCTTGGCTTTATGGTGGGAAAGAAGCAGTGCTCCAAAACAAGAAGATATAATCAAGGGATCCCAGACAGACAGCAAAAACAGGCATCAAACAGTTTTTCCAAGTCTGCAAATAGTAACACTCAACATGCTATTATAATTATGCATTTGGGTGAGTCTCTCTGACTCGAATCTGAGCTCTAGGAGGTCAAGTCCACCATCTTACTCAAAGCCTGTCACTAACACCCAGCAAAATACCTGATGCCAAGTTGTCTCTCTGCTAATGTTTATTTGTTGTTGAAATGATAGAATGGATAGTTCTCCAATGTAAATATAACATCAAGTGAATATGATCACAGAATTCCATAGAATTGTGAAGTTAGTTAAATGAATGTTTATAGAACTTGTTTAGTTGACAGGTCCTTGAGAGATTCACAACTTAACTAAAACACAAGAACCTTTGAGATACAGGTAATATTTATTGGGTTCATCCTATTAGTATTTTTCTAAAAAGCCATTTAATTCTTACCCAAATCCCATGAGTTTGTAGGAAACACCCCTATTTTAGAAAGTAAGCAGTTGGGAATGCCTGGGTGGCTCAATCAGTTAAGCCTCTGCCTTTGACTCAGGTCATGATCCCAGGGTCCTGGGATCGATCCCTGCAATAGGCTCCCTGCTTAGCGGGCAGTCTGCTTCCCCCTCTCCCTCTGCTTGCCATTCCCTCTGCTTGTGCTCTCTCCTCTCTCTCTCTCTCTGATAAACAAATAAAGAAAATCTTTAAAAAAAAAAAAAGAAAAGAAAAGAAAAAAAGAAGTTAAGCAGTTCCTTGCGTTTTCCCATGTTATCAGATAATATGTTGCAGCAAAGGAGTAGATTCCAAGTCTCTGATTCCAAGTCTATAGCTGTGTTCTTAAGCAGATTATTTAACCTCTCTGAGTAAAATGGGGAGAAAGACACTTACTTCTAAAGATTGTTATAAGGAAAAAAGGAAAAGTTATAAAATGCCAAGTGCAAAACATGGTCTAGATTAGGGAATAGATAGCTAACAGTTGCTATGTTTGTCAGAGATGGTGGAAGACTTCCTACGATGTCAGACTGGAGCATGTGAGACCAGTTCTCTTCTTGTCCCACATTCCAGGTACTCATCGGGCATTTTTCTCCTCTTTAATGCTGCCCACTCTCTCTCCAGTAGCTTCTGTCCCATGCGACTGGCCATAGAGCAGGTTACAGGTTCCCCTTCCTTGCTGAAGCCAAGCACCCCATCTCCCTTTGCTGCCTCGAGCAGCCTACCTCTCCTTCGGGAAAGAGAACTACTGGGAGACATAAGGATGCTTGGATTCTAGTCCTTGTTCCGACATCAATTAGCTGGGTGACATTTTGCACCGTTGTTCTTTCAAGTGTGAAATGAGAGTGTTGGAGCAGAGAAATTTCTATATTAAATTGTATTATGCTTAGGAAATCTCAGTAAAAATATTTTCATTGCAGAGTCAAGCAAGACTATTACCCGGTTTCAAAAAAAAAAAAAATTTTTTTTTTTAAATACTTCTCTATCCACCAAATAAATCCATGCTGGCCTTGCCTAAGTTGAAATCCATTTCTGTAACTTTTAACTCTTTCTTCTTGCTTTACATCTCGGCAGGGGTTCTGTGCCTGCAGCAAGCATCTGGAATCTTCTCCCGAATATAGATTCCAGGAAAAGCTGAAGCACAGAGGACAGAGAAGAAATGGTATAATGACATTTCTTTAGGCTCACTGCCTAGACTCACTTGGCCTGCTGCCTTCTTCTCATTAGTCCCACCGACTGAATCTGATTAGCCTGCCCTGATTTATTTTGGGCAACCTGGGAGCACATGGGCCAATGCTTATATTCATGGCTGATACGATCATCCCCAAAGCTGTCGTTAGATTTTGGAAGATTAGTCCCTTTCCCTGGAAGATTGCTGTGTCTATGAAGCATCATGACCCATTAGATACGTATCTCTTAAACACTTTGCAAAATGGAAATCATGTATCCCTCTTTTCATTATCACAAAATTTTTTGTTATTGGCTATTAAAACAGAGCAAAAAATTCTTAATAATTCTGAACCTAATGTTTGTACAGTTACTGTTCTCTGAATTAGCGAATCCGTTTCCATAACCAATAATGAATAAAAGCCAGAGTTCGGTGTTATTAGATATTGGATGCTTGGTTTAGCTTCGCAGTCCCACCTGGATCACACTTGACAATAACAGTGGGTCACATTTTCTGTATGTTTGTTGTGTTTTTCAAAAGTACACAGTTTTAGAGACCTACCTATGTGTGTGATGATGAGAAACAATGAGGAGAAAATGACTTTTTTAAAAAAAAGATTTTGTTTATTTATTTGACAGAGATCACAAGTAGGCAGAGAGGCAGGCAGAGAGAGAGAGGGAAGTAGGCTCCCTGCTGAGCAGAGAGCCCCATATGGGGCTTGATCCCAGGACCCTGGAATCATGACCTGAGCTGAAGGCAGAGACTTCATCCCACTGAGCCACCCAGGTGCCCCAGAAAAGGACATTTTAAAAGTCAATCCAGGGGCACCTGGGTGGTTCGGTTCTTAAGAGTCTACCTTCCGCTCAGATCATGATCCCAGGGTCCTTGAGATGGAGCTCCATATCAGGCTCCCTGCTCAGCAGGAAGCCTGCTTCTCCTTCTCCCACTCCCCCTGCTTATATTCCCTTTTTTTTTTTTTTTACCATGTCTCTATCAAATAAATAAATGAAATCTTTAATATGTTTAATATATATATTTATATACATTTAATATATTTTATATATATATAAGTCAATCCATACTGACTGATCCGTATTATAGAGTTCTGACTAGGACCATCCAGGCCACAAAGTACCTGGCATATGTCAGACAGTGGTCCTGGAGCTAGAGGTGCAGCCAGAAATAAGATATAGCCCCTGCCCCTAAAGAACCTAAGGTCTCATATGGTTAGAATGTCATGAACATAATTAAGTCTATTAAATATTAACATGGAAATAAATTTCTGTTAATGGTCGGTATTCTTTACAAATACTAGGACCTGTAAGAATTAGTTTTCTAAAACAAGTAAATAATAGGAAAAAAAATCAGTACTTTTTTTTAGGTACACTTAGAGCCTCCTTTCTGATACTGATATGTACTGTAGGCTTGATTTGGCTACTGACTATATGGGCGGTACCATTAGGTTAATTCTAAGAGGCAAATGTCCACATATAATTTTAATGCAATCAGCAATTATTTCATTCATTTAACAGAGACTTTCCAGACTGAGTGTTAGGAGAACAAGTCAAGAGGAGAAGAGAAACAGACATGTGGACATAATGAAGCTCAGTTTCAGTACTGGTGTAGTTCAGTGGTTAAGAGTCCAGACTAGAGGGCACCTGGGTGGCTCAGTGGGTTGAGCCGATGCCTTCAGCTCAGGTCATAATCTCAGGGTCCTGGGATTGAGTCCCGCATTGGGCTTTCTGCTCAGAGGGGAGCCTGCTTCCCTTCCTCTCTCTCTGCCTGCCTCTCTGCCTACTTGTGATCTCTCTCTGTCAAATAAATAAATAAAATCTTTAAAAAAAAAAAAAAGAGTCCAGACTAGATGTGTGACCTTGAGCAGGCGACTCAATCCTTCTGACCCTCTGTTTCCTTAACTACAAACTGACATCAATAAAAGTACCTATCTCATCAGGTCATTTTGCGTATTAAATGAGATGACTATGTTTATAGACCTACCTAGCTTCGTATCTGGATCCTGGTAAGTCCTAACCAAGTTTTAGCAATTGTTCTGTCCCCCTTTCACAGAAGAGAGATCTGAGGCTCAAAGCAGGGAAACAACTTCCCAGACACCATATACCCCGAAGATGAATTAAAAGCAAAGCAGCAATGATACAAAGTGTGTGAGTCTTATGGGAGACCAGAGAGCAGAAGGACTATTCTGCTGTATAGTACAGGAAAAAATCAGGAAGGAATATTTAAACCGACCACACCGTGGCTTTTCAAATACTGTCCATAAACATTGATCTAGAATCCTTAGAGCGGTTTTCATTCCCCTGACCACTGCCTTTTCCAGTTACCCTCAGTCTGGTTCCTTCTTCAAAGACTCTGACTAAAGACTGGGTAACATCTAGTGAGGAGGATTATCACAGGATTTTCAGTCTTGACTTTTTAAATTATTATTATTTTCAGAACTGACAGGTGAAAAGTGAGAGAAGAAATAACTGTTTTGCAACATTCTTCTAGAATTTTCCTAGGATACCACAGCATTACTCCTTCCAGAGTGTTCCATCCGTATAGTTTCTCCAGCAGAGCTGAAACCAAGAATTCTTCTGGAAGTCAAGTGCCAAGATGATTTTCATTCATTTCATTCTTTACTCATTTCCACAGTGTTTATTTTGTGTTTATTACATGACACAATCCAGGAACTGGGAGCAGCCTTTCAATGGAGAAGAATCAAAAATAAAATCCTGAGTAGATCCATAGTCATAAGAGGGTTAAGCTCTCTTTTCCTTGAACACTAAAATACCTGGGTGATGCTTATCACAAACATTAGTTTTGGAAAAACAAGATCAGCATAATTTTATTGCTAACAATCTCAATTTGACCTTCATTTCCTTTTGTTTTTCTCTTTTCTTAAACAGAATGCCACAACATTCCATGTAACTGTTCAAGATGATAATAGCATCGTTGTGTCTTTAGAAGCCTCAGATGTCATGAGCCCATCATCTGTGTATGTTGTGAAGATAACTGGGGAATCAAAAAATTACTTCTTCGAATTTGAGGACTTCAACAGCACTTTGCCTCCTCCTGTTACCTTTAAGGCTAATTACCATGGTCTTTATTATATAATCACCCTGGTAGTGGTAAATGGAAATGTGGTTACCAAGCCATCCAGATCAATCACTGTGTTAACAAGTAAGCATCATTTGGAGTATTGTTCTCTGTGTTTCTTCTTTGGGCATATTCTCATGGGGCTCTCACTGAAAGAACATCAGCCCGGGATGGCAAGTCCAATCACCTTTAAGTTGAGCGGCATAAATTCAAAGTTCTGCTTTTTGTTGAAAATACGGTTTTGTGCCAGCATTTGATGTTTAACTGTTACCTTCTGTTAAAGAAAAATCTGTTTCAAACCCAAAAGAGTAAACCTCAATGAGACAATATATTTTCAGGTTGAATAATAATTTTAGATTCATGATTGGACCATGTAATTTTTTGATATATAACTGAATAGTATGATTATAACTAAGCTATATTTTTCCAGAACACATACTCTTATATTAAGTCATTTGGGTTTTGAGACAAGGAATTTATACTCATATTTAGCCTTCTCAAAATTAATTATACATTTTTAGCTGAGAGAGAAAAAGATATTATTTATCAGTTTCTATTCTTGACCTCACCCTCCAAAAAGCCTTGGCTTCCACTGCCCAAGAAAAATACCCAAAACCCCTCAAATCATTGGCATTTTAACCTTCAGTAGTTCATGTCTTAAACCATTAATGCTTACATTAAGAATTTTTAGGAGTAATTTTAACTATATGTGATTTTTACTTTTCTCTCTGGAACTTTAATACCTAATATCAAATTGAGATATGACTTTATCATATCTGTTGATGAATATGTTAGAAGAAGAAATGTTATCTATAAGATGGCAGAGTTTACCACTAGAGCAATTTAATGGCTCAGTAAAGTTCTTTTTGCTTATTATCCTTCAGTGCTAATTTTCCAGTGGCTGTGATTTTCTTAAATGCCAGCTACTTGAAGTCATTTTCACCACAAACAAGGAAAAGGACATAGTGATTTTTTTTCTCTTGGGATAAAAGGAAAGAGAAACATCAGGAAGCAAGAACTCAGAATCAAGCTAGAAGACATATTTTTAATATGTCTGTCAAAAATTAATTAATGTTTCCCTTCGCAGAGTCCTAGAATCAGTATTGAATCCTAAAAAATTAGGAGTGGAATGACATAAACCCAAGACCTTCAAGATTTATAAATATAATGAGCAAATTCAAGACCTAGTAGAATTAAAGGAAGAATCTGCCTTTTCTAAAATACCGTTTTAAACAAGTTGCAGAGAGAGGTGAACTGGGCATTAATAGGTCCAGGTAGCAGATCTAGGTAAACAATGGCGATAATACAATTCCTTGAAATCCAAAACTGTGCCTTACCATCTTCACAATCTCATAGACACCTAGCATTAACTTTGCACTTAATAAGTGTTCAATAAATATTAATTGAATTCAGTTGAACAAATAATAGAAGAAAGAACTGGCGCAGGGGTGAGGGGAGACTAAGGCATAAAGCAAAATAAAAGTGTAGTTATTGTTGTTGACCTAATGTTCATTAGCACGAGCTTAGCTACTCCAGACCAGAAAAAACTCCAACAGTCAGCCCCTTAGCTGATGATTCATAAAGTCATTTGACCAGTAAGCTAATGATAAGTAAATGGTAAGTGGGCACATGATAAGAGACTTCCATTATATCTTCTAGACATTTTAATGTGTGCAATGAGTTGTATTCAAAATATTGGTTTATTTTCTTTTGTGATTTTTTTTTCAACATGTGGGCTTAGCAGGTGTGCTGCTGAATATCCATCTTGCAATTTTTCAGAGACCCTTTTATTCATTTCTAGGTAAAGTCTGTTGTGATCAGAGAACATACTTTATGTGATTTCAGGTACTTTAAAATTGTTGCAGTTTGTTTTATGGCCCCAAATATGGTATGTCTTGGTGTGTATTCTGTGGGCAGCTGTTGGGTGAAATGTTGATGAATTTCAATTAGGTCAAGTTGGTTGTTCAATCTTCTCTACCCTTACTGATTTCCTGTCTACTTGTTCTAAAAATGATGGTTAGTGGTATGTGAAAATCTCCAAATATATCTATTGTCTTTTTCTTTTACTTCTTTTAGTTTACTTCTTTTAGTTTGTACTTCTTCTTTTCTACTTCTTTTAGTTTATGCTTTACATATTTGAAATTTACATGAAGTTTGAAGGTTTTCATCTTTACACTTCTGAGATTATTTTTATGATTATGTTAGTTTCAGGTATACAGCACAATGATTTGATATTTATATATTCTACAAGACGATCACCACAGTAAGTCAAGTTATCGTTGTCACCATTCAGTTTCAATTTTTTTTTCTTGCAGTGGAAGCACTTAAGATTTATTCTCTTGATGACTTTCAAATAAGCAATACAATATTATTGATTACAGTAACCATACTGTACATTACATCCAATGACTTATTTATTTTATAACTGAAGTTTGTACCCCTCGACCCCCTTCACTACTTTTGCCCACCCCACCACCCCTCTCTCCTCTGGAAACCACCATTCTGTTCTTTGCTTCTATGAGTTTTTCTTTGCTTTGTTTGATTTTTAGATTCCGTATGTAAGCGGGATCATACAGTATCTGTCTATCTCTGTCTAACTTATTTCACTTCACAAAATACCCTTAAGTTCTGTCAAGTTGTTGCAAATGGCAAAATTTGATTCTTTTTTATGGTTGAGTAGTATTCCATTCCTCACAGATATATCACATCTTCTTTATCCATTCATCCATTGGTGGATGCTCAGATTGTTTTCATATCTTGGCTATTGTAAATAATGCTGCTATAAACATGTGTGTGTGTGTGTGTGTGTGTGTGTGTGTGTATACACAAATACATATATATATTGTATACATCTTTTCAAATTAATTTTTAATTTTTTGAGAAATCTCCATACTGTTTCCATAGTGGCTATTCTAGTTTACATTCCTACCAAGAGTGCATAAGAGTTCCTTTCCTCCACATTTTTACCAATACTTGTTATTTCTTGTCTTTTTTATAATAACCATTTGACAGGTGTGAGGTGATACCCCTTTTGATTTGCATTTCCCTGATGCTTAGTGATGTTGACTATCTTTTCATGTGTTTTAGGGGCCATCTGCATGTCTTCTTTGAAAAAATGTCTAGTTAGATTCTCTGATGATAATAACAATAATTAGTAATATAATAGTGATATGTCACTAATTAGTGTCCTTTCTTTTTAGCTTAGAGAGTCCCTTAGCATTTCTTGTAAGGCCAGTTTAGTAGTGATGAATTCCTTTAGCTTTTGCTTGTTTGCAAATTTTTTTCTCTTTCAAATCTTAATGATAACCTTGCCAGATAGAATACTCTTGGTTAGAAATTTTCTTCTTTCAGCACTTTGAATGTATTTGCCATCCCCTTCTGGTCTGTAAAGTTTCTGCTGAAAAATATGGTAATATTCTTTTTATTTTTATTTATTTTTTTATTTTTTTTTTTGAGAGAGAAAGTGAACAAAGGCAGGGGAAGCAGTAGGCAGAGGGAGAAGCAGGCTCCCCGCTGAGCAAGAATCCTGATGCCGGAGTAGATCTCAGGACCCTGGGATCATGACCAGAGTGGAAATCAGACACTTGATTGAGCCACCCAGGCTCCCAAATGCTAATATTCTTATGAGATTTCCCTTGTATGTACCTTCTCTTGCTCCTTAAGATTCTTTCTTTATCTTTAACTTTACACATTTTGATCATAATGTGTCTTGAGGGGATCTCTTTCAGTTTTTCTTATTTGGAATTCTTTGGGCTAAGTAGCCACTAATTTTTTTTTTAATGTTTTTTTTATTTATCTGACAGAGATCACAAGTATGCAGAGAGGCAGGCAGAGAGAGAGGATGGGAAGCAGGCTCCCCACTGATGTGGGGCTCAATCCCAGGACCCTGGGATCAGGACCTGAGCTGAAGGCAGAGGCTTTCACCCACTGAGCCACCCAGTGCCCCAGTAACCACTAATTTTTAATTTTATTTAATTTTGATTCATTCTACGTTTAATTAAAATAACCACAGGTGGCTAACAGCTATTTTATTGGACAGACAGTTCTATGCTGTCATTGAAAACACATCTAGCCTTTATGAATTTATTAAAATCTATCTTTTTTCCTGCTTTAATGGAGCCCCCCTCCTCCCACCATGCTCTGCCAAAGGTGAAGCAGTTAATGTCCCTTCTGTTTGCAGGGGGTTTGTCACTCTTGGGTATTTAGTTCATTTGGTTGTCTTGTAATCTCAGATCTCTGCTAGATTCAAAAAAATCATGATCTCATGAATTATTTGGCTTTTTCTTCTTGTTGAGGGCTGAGAGAGTGACATTGACTTGTAAATTTCTACATCCTATGTGGAAGAGGAAATCTGCATTGATTTCTAAAAAGCAAAAACTAACTAATGATGGTTTCTTGTCTCTCCTACTGTATCTCCTTTTTAAAGACTCAATTACATCACCCTCGATTTTAAAAGAGAAATTAGGTTCAGAATATAAGAATTGGGAATTAAGGCACAAATATTTCTGTGACCTTATGCATGAGGTGACATTTGATTTCAGCTTCCTCCTTTAAAAAAGAGGGAATTAAAGTACATGATGACTAAGATTAGTTTTGAGCTCTAAAATCACGACTATTTGTCAGTGAATGATGCATTTTTGCCATCTTTATTTTTATAACGGGAAGCTTTTTTTAAAGTTTAGGAAACATTAATAGTATCTGCTCAAAGAGATGACACATTACTCGAGATTAAAAGGGTATATTTGGTGCAGTCATTTATTGTGTGGTAGATAACTTGTCTTGATGAAATAAGCAGTGACAAAGTAATTGGCTCCAGGGCCATCCTTTGATAGTTCTCTATAGCTGTCCTGAGTCTGGTGCTCTTAGAGAATGCTGAAAAACATGGCAAAAAATAAATTCAGCACAAAGAAGACATTTGGCCAGCTCAAAGGAGTTTCACAACCCTTAAGCTCTGACATCTGATTAATATTTAATTGATTAAGAATTTTCAGTATATTGTCTGCATTTTGGAGAGAAGTCATTTTTTCATAGATAAAATAACACACGAAAACAATTGCTTACAGATTGGAGAAATGTTATTACCCACTGCTGTCTTGTGTGTTAGTAAAATCTGAGAGGTAGTAATTGTAAACATTGCAGAACACTTTAGAGACACTCTATGAATAGAATCTCATGTATTCTATAATATATTGTATAAATATAAACATGCATTATGCAAATGTAAATTCATGTATTATAAAAAAAATCCATGAATTTTTATTTTATTTATTGTGCACATGTATGTGCCTGTGTGTCATGTCCTTCATACCACATTGAAAGATGATATATTATAGCATAAGAGACAAATAAAAAAACCATTACAAAAACATGATAAATGCTCTAAGAAAATTATGTGAAAGAGATTGCCCAGCCTTCCTTAGCGAACATTGGGAAGGCACCTCAGAAGATACAATCATTGATGGTGTAGTGAAAATGAATAAAGAATGGAAAGTGTTACAATGGTGTCAAAGGGAATCATATTTGCAAAGAGTGGACCTTCTTGTGAATTGCGAAGGGTTAACATATCTGGCACCCATCATTCCAGAAAATAATAAGAAAGGTAGCTAGAAAGATTGGGAGGAACTTGACTACTAATCTTTAATCCATAATTGATGAGGAATGGTGACAGATACAAAGAAATGACATAATAAGATTTTATTGAGAAAAGCTCCTTCTCAGAGCTGTAAGTCATACTATCCTGAAGTCTACTTTGCAATGGGCAAATTATCAAGCAAGTATTCTTTTTTTAAATTTTTAATTAACATATAATGTATTATTAGCCCCAGGGATACAGGTCTGTGAATCGACAGGTCTACGCACTTCACAGCACTCACCATAGCACAATACTTTCCCCAATGTCCATTACCCCACCACCCTCTTCCTCCCCTCCTCCCCCCAGAAACCCTCAGTTTGTTTTGTGAGATTGAGTTTCTTATAGTTTGTCTCCCTCCCAATCCCATCTTGTTTCATTTTTTCCTTCCCTACCCCCCAAACCCCACACTTTGCCTCTCAACTTCCTCATATCAGGGAGATCATATGATAATTTTCATTCTCTGATTGACTTATTTCACTCGGCATAATACCCAGCAGCTCCATCCATGTCATTGCAAATGGCAAGATTTCATTTCTTTTGATGGTTTCATAGTATTCCATTGTGTTTATATACCACATCTTCGTTATCCATTCATCTGTTGATGGACATCTAGGTTCTTTCCATAGTTTGGCTATTGTGGACATTGCTGCTATAAACATTCGGATGCACGTGCCCCTTTAGATCACTACATTTATATCTTTAGGGTAAATACCCAGTAGTGCAAGTGCTGGGTTGTAGGGTAGCTCTCTTTTCAACTCTTTGAGGAACATCCTTGCTATTTTCCAGAGTGGCTGCACCAGCTTGCATTCCCACCAACAGTGTAGAAGGGTTCCCCTTTCTCCGCATCATCACCAGCATCTGTCATTTCCTGACTTGTTAATTTTAGTCATTCTGACTGGCATGAGAGGGTACCTCATTGTGGTTTTGATTTGTATTTCCTTGATGCTGAGTGATATGGAGCACTTTTTCATGTGCCTTTTGACCATCTAGTTGTCTTCTTTGCAAAAATGTCTGTTCATGTCCTCTGCCCATTTCTTGATTATATTATTTGTTCTTTAGGTGTTGAGTGTGATAAGTTCTTTATAGATTTTGGATACTAGCCCTTTATCTGATATGTCGTTTGCAAATATCTTCTCCCATTCTGTCAGTTGTCTTTTGGTTCAAGCAGGTATTGTTGAGTAGTGTAGTGGTTCAAAGTATGAACTTTAAAGCCAACAAGGTAATCTAGAAACCATTAGTGTAGCATTAGGTAAGTTATTACTTTCTTTAAATCTCAGTTTTTAAATCTTTAATTTTAGCAAGCTTTTCCTGTAAAGACTTAGATAATAGAGTTTTAGTTTGTGGGGGCTGTATAGTCTGTTGGGATTATTCAGCTCTAGTGTTGCAGCACAAAAGCAGCCATAGGCAGTATGTAAGTGAACAAGCATGGCTACATTCTAATAAAACTTTATTTAAAGATACTAAAATTTGGGGGAACCTGGGTGGCCCAGTAGGTTAAACCTCTGTGTTCGGCCCAGGTCATGATCACAGGGTCCTGGGATCGAGCCCCACATCCAGCTCTCTTCTTGGTGGGGAGCCTGCTTCCGCCTCTATCTCTACCTGCCTCTCTGCGTACTTATAATCTCTCTTTATCTGTCAAATAAATAAAATAATATAAAATAAAATAATAAAGACATTAAAAATTAAAATTCATGTAATTCTGATACATCACAAGACATTATTCCTCTGTTAATTTTTGTTAACCATTTAACAATGTAAATGCCATTCTTAGCTCACAAGTCATAGAAAAACAAGTGGCAGGCCAGATTTGTCTTGTTTGCAGTTTTGGTGGAGGGTACCATAAAATAATGTAATATTTTATAATGTGAAAAATATTAAAATACAGTCCTTAACAAAATGTGTAGCATTTCATATAAGATCAATAAATGTAAACAATACCAATGACATTAAACAGAAAATTACTTGAGGGGTTGGAAGCAAAGGAGAGTCAAAACAGATCAGGCAGGGCAAAGGGCAAGTGACAGGTGTAAGGCAGAGACTCTGACAAGCTGAGAATATCAAATAGCCTGAAGGCTTAGAGGTTTTAAGCAGAAACAAGTAGAAAAATTAAGGTAAGACTGGAGTCAAGGAGAATAATAAAGAAAGCTGTTGAAATATTGCAGGAAGGAAGTGGTGAAGACTTGAATTAAGTTCATAGGTTTGATTGTGACCATGACTTTTGGATCACAGGCTGCAGCTGCTGCCAGCTCACCTCAGTGGCCTGCGTGGATAGAGCTAAGCTGTCAGGTTAGATTCCAAATCATCATCTAAACATAAGTTAGAAACTCTGGCCTGGAACCTGGGATCAGTCCCTTTTTTTTTTTTTTTTCTGCTCCTGACATCAGAAGTGAGAGCCCTGCGGCGCCTGGGTAGCTCAGTCAGTGAAGCGTCAGATTCTTAAATTCAGCTCAGGTCATGATCTCAGGCTCGTGGGATTGAGCCTGGCACCGGCTCCACACTGAGTGGGGAGCCTGTTTATGATTCTCTCTCTCCTGTTCCCTCTGCTCCACCCCATCTACTCACACTCTTTCTCTCTCTCTTTAAAAAAAAAAAAAAAAAGTGAAAGCCTAATCACAGGTTTCTTTTCCTCAAGAGGACTCTGTCTGAACAGACACATTCTTATGTTGGTCACATGAAAAGCAAGGACGCTGGTCACTGATCCAATAGCTCCTTTAGTTTTAGTCCATCAAAACAGAGCCATCTCAGAAAGAAGCACCTCTTGGCTCTTAGCAGTTACCAAGGAGCACAGAGTTAATTCTGATTTCTTTAAACAGTATTTGCTCTACATTTGTCTTGTTCCCTTATGTTCTGTCTCAGTTACTTCCAGAACTTTAAGGACTTTCTTATTCACAATTGTCATGGATGATTCAAATGTAGTTAAGAGACATAAAACAGTCTTTGATTAAACATCAGATTTTATTATGTGGGACACCTAAATGAGAAAAAAAAAAAACAGTCATATTAAACATCATTTTAATTTGTTTTTTTTTTTTTATCGAAAGAAGAAATGGGAATTTCATGTTAGGATTTCTTGCAAAAATAATTCAGTAAGTATCTGCTTGTGACACACTTTTTGCTCCTACCACAAATCAAAAAAAAAAAAAAAAAAACCCAGAAGTATATTGGTAGGCTCAAAAATAAGATAGGTATCTCTATGAATCAGAAACAAAACAGAAGTTTTAAGCGGGGGAGATAGGCTGAAGTCCTGGGGCCTCTGTGCTCTGCATCTGAAAGAACACAGCCCTGGGGGCGCCTGGGTGGCTCAGTGGGTTAAGCCGCTGCCTTCCTGCCTTCGGCTCAGGTCATGATCTCGGGGTCCTGGGATCGAGTCCCGCATCGGGCTCTCTGCTCGGAAGGGAGCCTGCTTCCTCCTCTCTCTCTCTGTCTCCCTCTCTGCCTACCTGTGATCTCTGTCAAATAAATAAATAAAATCTAAAAAAAAAAAAAAAAAAAAAAAGAACACAGCCCTGATCTTGGGTCTCAATACAGTAAGGATTGGAATGCTCCATACTAGGTAGGGCACAGACTCAAGATTTCTGTTTGGTGTGGAGATTCTTTCTATCTGTGATAGAATTATAGATGGAGGCCTTGGGATGTAGGGAATACACATTCAGTCTTATTATCAAGGAGAAGCTTAGTAACCCTCTGACTCAGGGAATGAATTAGTGATAGCCACTATTTCACCCACAATATTAAGAACTTCAGAATAATGTGAATATTTCCTGGTTCTATACTGGGAGCTGGCGTGAGCTGAACAAAAGCAATGGCTAAATTGTCTCAACAGCAAGAATAAGCAAGAAACAGGGCAATAAGAAGACACAAAGTCAGCCTTGGGCCTGCATTTCAAAGCATACGAATAGACATCAAACATCTATAATATTGCAGATTACATTTTGTATAGCAACTTGGCAACAAATTTATGGTATTTTATGATAGTCAAAGAGCTAAATATAAGAATTCCATCCATTCAAAAGGATCAAAACATAATGAAGCAAAGATTGACAGAAATTAAATAAAAATGCATCAAATAAACATAAAAAATTTTAGAAGTGAAAAATACGATTATTTAGCTTAATATTTAGTTGCTTAGACTAGGCAAAACTTACTTAATTAGTCAAATTTAAATTCAATTAAAAAAACTTCAACTGATGAGATAAATTCTGCACTGATGCATTTAAATAGTAAATTGAAAGGTATTATTTGTGATTGCCTCATAATTTAGCACAGTTCTCAGATATGAAGGTGGGAGAGGCTCTAACTAAAAAGGTTAAGAGTTCAGGAAGAAGACAGTGAAGGGAATAACAGGTACAATATTTCAAGAGTTGATTTTGAAAATTTCCAAGACTTGAATGAAATGAATCTACAGACTTGCAAAGCATTCTAAATACCTAGTGGAGTAATTCAAAAATAAAACTACGTCCAGCTATGTGGTGGTGAAATTTTAGATTATCAAGGACAAATTAAAAGTGTAGAAGGTATCAAAGGAAAAAAAAATCCATAATATGTTAGAAAGGAATAACTGTTAGGCTCACTGAAGTTTTCTGTTCCCCGATAATTGATTCAAGAAGACAATGGAGCAATAGCTTCAAAATACTGAGAGGAAATCTTATAATTTTATATCCAGCTAAACTACATCAAGAATAAAGATATAGAGGCACCTGGGGCATTCAGTTGGTTAAATATCTGCCTTCAACTCAGGTCATGATCCCACGGTCCTGGGATCAAGCCCCACATCCGGCTCCCTGCTCAGTGGAGAGCCTGCTTCTCCCTTTCCCTCTGCTGCTCCCACCAACTCATGCACTCTGTCTCTCAAATAAATAAAATCTTTTTAAAAAAGCAAAGAATAAAGACTAAAGATAAAGAACTTTTCCAGAATAAAAAGCCTAGGAGAATTTAACATCTAGACTTAAACTTAAATAACTAAGTGATATGAACAAGGAAGGTCAATCCAGAAGGAAGGCATAGGACACATACACAAAAATGACAGTGAGAATGAAATAGATGACAAAAATTGCATTACAAATTAGCAGGAGAATATGGAAAAAGAACCCATGAAACAGGCAAAAGAACCAAACAATTTTACGAAAACGAAAGCTGAATAACCAATAAACCTAAGAAAAGATAACCTCCTTTGTGAATAAGAAATTAAAACAGAGACAAAATTTCCTATGTCTCAGAGTGGCAAAAACTAAAAAGGTTGATATGAGCAAGCTTTGAAAAAAGAATATGGAAAAAGATGACCTATCATACACTGCTGATGGAAATGTAAATTGACATAGGGTTAGAACACACTTTCACAATATCTCACAATGGAAGATGTGCATACCCTACGATCCAAGATCTGGATAGTCCAGAAACATGTCTCAAGACATTTATTGCAACATTATTTACAAAAAAATGAGTGATTGAAAACAATCTAACAAAATAACAGCTAACTGTATAGTTTAATTCTAAAGTGAACACTGAAACAGAGTTTCTAGAGATACTTCCATCAAGATGGACAAATCTCAAAAGCAGTGGAGTTGATAAAAGTAAGCTGCTGAATGATTCGTATAATATACCATTCATGTAATATATAAATGCAAAATAACATTTCATATGGATATGGGACACATAAATACAAAAGAAAAAACACATCAGAAGATAACCACCAAATTCAGACTACTAATTTACCTTAGCCATCATGGGAGGCAAATCGGATCCGAGTGAATTATATGAGGGAGTTTCAAATGTATTTTGTAATACTTAATTCCTTGGAAAATAAAAAGACCCGAGGACGAAAAAGGAATAAACAAACAAACGTAATAAATGACACATTTTCTAACAACTCTGTTTCTCTGTCCAGTCCTGCCTGGTGCCTAAGACAAGAAATGGAAGAGTAAAGGGTAGCTGGCAGAGAAAGGAAAATTAGATCAAATTGAATTAGATCAAGATTTAACCTTGTCATCACTGAAAAACACTTGAGTAATAACAGCTCTGGTTTATAGCACTTCACATAATTTCTAAAAAGAAAAATAATGAGGGAAGTCACTGGAGAGACAGTAAAATATTTTTAGTAGTGCATTTGAGTTCTACTGAAAATAGTAATTTTTGAATTGAATATGCCTCAGTAATGCCCAGGCTTGGACTTTAGAATTTGCTGCTGACCTGGGTTACTTATGTTGAAGCCAAGAGAACTGTAGGTCGTAAACAGGCAAGTAGGCATTTCAAAAAAATTCTGTTTAAAGCGAAGTAGCTTGCAACAGAAAAAAAAAAATCATAAAATAAAATAGCTATGCTGTAATCCTCATCTCTTGAATTTCAAAATTAGACTATGTCTTTGATGTGCAGATGCCATGCCTCAGGGCATGAAAGAATGGATGGACCTCTCACTTCTCTTTTCAGTAGGACAGAACCCTGGTGAGGCTAAGATACTGGACAGCAGGAGTAGAATAGCCCCTGCTCTGTGCCTGCCTTTTTTTGTTAGCTTTCATCTTGGTTCCCTTAGATACAGAGGCAGCAGGTGGATTTGGTAGACTCTGTGGGTTAGTAATTAGACTGGGTTGAAAGAAAGATCTTCAAATAGTTCAAAATTTGGGGTGGGGGTGGGGAGGTTAATCAAAGAGAAATACAAGAGTCTTCCCTGATTGGTGGTGGGTGGGTTGGTTGGGTGGTTGGTTTACATGACACAAGTGAGGTCACTCTGTAGATTTTATCTTTAAGCAAGAAGACCAAGGACAAATCAAAGATAAACTAGAAACATTTTAACCAGAGAATACAGCATGTAGTCTACTTGCACATGATCATATGCTGTAATCTGAAGGTCTTTCCTGTTTTGTTTTGTTTTGTTTTCTAGATGTTAGCTTGGTTTTTAAGAAAATTCCAGGAAAAAAATCAAAGCTTTAACATGTTGCTTCAGTCCTTCCTGGATCTCTTCAATCAAAAGCAAAGCTAAAATAGATTATGATCCTGGAGGGCAAAATGAAAAATATTTACCTACAGATTAAGACAAAGTAGTTCCTTGATACTTGTGGAATAAATTAAATCAGAATTTGGTGTCCTTGGGTATTGAAACTTGAAATTTTAAAAGTCTAAAATTTAAAGCAAAGATAATGCTTTCATTTGGCTGTAAATGATGTCTGAGAATCCTCTAATGATAAGACTTTGAATCAAAATTGTTTTTGTCTGTAATACAATAGTTGACTCCAAACCAAATATTTAAATGATTTACTCAAATCAAATGACTGCATATAAAACTTATCCTCCAGAAAGGTGAGGGAGCTCAATCATTTTTACAAGAATTTTGCTGAAGAATGGGATACAGAGGAGATGCAGATGTGAATCAAGTTGCGGTTTTAAAAAATGATCCCAGGCGCGTGGGATCAAGTCCCGCATCAGGCTCCCTGCACAGTAGGGAGCCTGTTTCTCCCTCTCCCTCTCTCTCTGTCTCTGTCTCTCTGATGAACAAATAATTAAATCTTTTTTTAAAAAAAAAATGAGTATTTAAAAAGTTTTGTAATGAGCTAACAGCTCAAGCAAAATAGAAATAAACTTTTTATTAACTTCTGCAGGAAGAGTGGTTTGATAAACTCTAATTTATCTCAACACAGTGTGGCTTGCAATCTTATAGTTAATAGAGAAAAATAAATGTTAAGTTTATATAAAGAAACAAATGATCACATAAACATTTATCCTTGGTCAGAGCCAAAATGTATTTTCTGTTACTGGTCTGTTATTAACATCAAGTTTTCTTGGCTTGGAAAAAAGAAAAATAAACTAGGAATTTGGAGATATAGACTCTGCCACATACTTGTCAAGTTACCTTTGACAAATAATTTAAAGTCTCTGAGACATCATCATTATTTTTATCTTTGAATAGTAATATTCATATCTTCTCGTCCCAGATCTCAGGGTTATTGCAAAAAGCATATGGAAAAAATGAATATGAAATTTCTTTGAAAGGTGCAGCACCACATAAATATACTTTGTTAATTACTTCTCTGGAGATCAGTCAACTCATGAGTGTGGGGGTGTTTAGTGCTTATGGATAATAAAAGTGTGGAAAGTGTTCTGATAGATATAATTTTTGGTACTTCGAAGTATTGATAATGGCCTTTCTCCCTTTTTCTCCACTTCCCCTTTGTCCATTTACTTCCATTCTGCAGAACCCCTACCTGTAACCAGTGTTTCAATATATGACTATAAACCTTCTCCTGAAACAGGAGTCCTGTTTGAAATTCATTATCCAGAAAAATACAATGTTTTCACAAGAGTAAACATCAGCTACTGGGAAGGGAAAGACTTCCGAACAATGCTATACAAAGGTAAGAAGCAAAAGGAAGGGTGATAAATATCACCTTTAAAACACCCTTTTTTACGTGATGTTTGCCGAATGGTCTTCTGTCTTGCTCTAAAGAGGTCTTATGATTCGCTATCTGACCATGGAAGAGCCATTAAAAATAGTTATTAATTTATGAAAATCTTTTCATGAGGAATCTTAGAACATCTGGTTTTCTAGTCACAGGCAATGCATAAGCATAGGAAATACTCAAATTATTATCACTTGTATGTTCGTCTTCCAAAGGCAGCATGTCTGATACAAGAAATAAATTCAAACATAAACTTAGAAACACCTCACCTAATGATTTCCTTCTGGGTGTGTTAGAAGGGCATTTCTAGAACAAAGAAGCTAGAAAGGCACCTTCTACCTAGTTTTGCTTGGAGGGATCCAAGATTGTTCTCAAATGCAAATGATAATGCTTTTTTGTTCCTTTGGATATGTTTATCTGTATGGCCAGTTAAATGATTGCATTAATATACAAAAATTGGTTTCATTGTTTATACTGGCCTAATGGGGACCCTGTAGGAAGATGAGAAAAAAAGATCTTACGGGAATTTATCATTTCAAAAGAATCTGGTCACCTTCTCAGGGTAGACTGTTGGGGAAAAGGAAAGAGGAATGAGGGAGGGCATTCAGCTCCCTTGGGAGTGAATTGGGGAAGGAAAGAAACTTGGATATTCTCAGGATACAAAACTATAACATTTCTCTGTGAGGGCTTAGATGATGGTTATCAAAGTTCACTGGTTGTAACTGGAAATAGGTACTGGTGAGATGAAAAAGGGATACTGAGGCACACAGGTCATGGTATCCAGGTAAGTGTCATTTTGACTTGCTGCTTTCATAAACTCATTTCTTCCATGGATTTCATTTTTATGAGACATGGTTTAAAACAATGCAGCAAATTTATATTTTTTGAAGCTTTAAAGCATCAAATAAATATAAACAGAGACTCCACAAATTACGCATTTTTAAATTTTCAATGAAAACTGATTTTCTGCAAATTAATAAGTGGGGCCTTATTTGCTTATGGATCACATGCAAATACAAGTTCATGAATGATTGAAAAGCATCTGGAATTTTTGTGGAACTAAAAGCCAGGAGTTTTAAAATAAATCAATAAATATGCTCTCCTTTTTCAGTTAATTAATTTTTAATTTATTTTCAGCTTTCAGTTCTATAAGTGTTATGTTTGGTTTCTTTTCCACATTTCCTTCTAATTTGGACTGGAATCTTAATTTTTAAATTTTCTTTAATGTTTTTCAAATAAAATCCTAATCTTCCTTCCTTTTTCCTTCCTTTCTTCATTCCTTCCTTCCTTCTTAAATCAGGTACTGCCAACTAGCAGATAAACTTACTTCAAAAGCAGTCCAGTTTTTATAAGTAAGCCTAGTGAAACCATGTCTTATGAAATCACTTTTTCCTAAGCCATAAGGTGGCAAAATATCTTTGATTTTTATCATAAAATAAATGGCTAGCATAAACCTAATCTCTGCAATTTCTGCACGTTATCTTCTCCATTTAATACACAAAATGTTCCTATAATAAAGATTTAATTCCATTGTATCCAATTCCTGCTAAAAAAACTTTCCAGGATTTTGGATATAAAGATCCAAATTTTCATCTTTAATCTTGATTAGGCCAATTTTGTATTACCGAGGGTGCCAGAAGTTGCAGGAAATAATACCTTACAATTATTTAATCATAATTGTTTAGGACTTTCTAGAAGTACGTGGCATTTAGGAGATCAAAATTTTAACGTAATTGTTTTTATTCTCAGATTTCTTTAAGGGAAAAACAGTATTTAATCACTGGCTGCCAGGAATATGTTATAGTAACATCACTTTTCAACTGGTATCTGAGGCAACTTTTAATAAAAGTACTCTTGTGGAATACAGTGGTGTCAGTCATGAGCCCAAACAGCATAGAACTGGTAAGTTTTCTGAAAAATCTAATTCAGTTTAAAAACAATTAAACTGTATGTTTATTGCATGTATACATTCTATCTTTGTGAAAATAATTCTGTGCTAGAGCTAAGAAATAAAATAAATATATATTTGTAATATTCTAAAACAAATTCTCTATCAATGGCAAAGGAACGGAGTAAAATTTTCAGAAGAAAAATCTAAAATATGTCAAGTAGGGGTGCCTGAATGGCTCAGTGGGTTAAAGCCTCTGCCTTCGGCTCGGGTCATGATCCCAGGGTCCTGGGATGGAGTCCCACATCGGGCTCTCTGCTCAGCAGGGAGCCTGCTTCCTCCTCTCTCTCTTCCTGCTTCTCTGCCTACTTGTGATCTCCCTCTGTCAAATAAATAAAAAAATAAAACCTTTAAAAAATAAAATAAAATAAAATACATCAATGTTATGATAGATTTATAATCTTTGAATGGAAAAAAACTACATGATACTACCAAAAGTTATAATTAAGTAACTTAACTTGACCAAGTAGACATTGGTTATTCTATAACCTGCCAAAATTCTCATATGACAATAAAAATGACAGGAGATGTTCTAGGACAGAATATCAGATTATTAAAAGAAAATATTGGAATTCAGATGTGTCTAAACTTGCCGTGTTTAATCTTAGTAGCATCATTAATAGGAAGCACTGTTATAGGATGGATGGATGGAAGGATGGATGGGTAGATAAATGGAAGAATGGATGGAAATAATTATATACCTACTAAGTGCCCGTCACCAATACAATGTAATTGACATTGTCCATGCCTAATGTGCCCAAATTACTCTTTAGGAATGTTGGAGATGCCCTTCATATGAACATTGGGAATGGATTGTAATAGATCACCCCTGAGACCCTGCCAGTCTGAATTCTAAGATGTCATGATTTCCATTAAATAAGACAAGACAAAGAAACTATTTCAGCTAAATAATTTAGTCACATAATGACAACATCTAAGACTCTATTTGTATTTTTCATCATTCAAGAAAAAGGGGGGAATGAAAGACCCCCCCCCTCGTCGTTAAGTAATTAACTGCTCTTTTGTTGTGTAAAAGTACCCCTCCTCCCCTTGCAATGAAAAGACCCTTCCCCCAGGGTTGAACTCAATGTAACTGCTCTTTTGCCTTTCTGTAACCGCTTGGCTTTTAGGGCATGACACTTGACTCCTGTTTGAACAAGATAACCCTCTCCTAATAGCCGGGGCATGGTCACGTAGGCAAGGGGGCTGCATAGTCACATAGACAGGATGTCTTTCTGCTGAAGTAATAAGATTAAAACTTCCCCTCTTTGTTTCCCCTTCCCGCCTTTCTCTTCGCGCGAGGGGGTCTTCCAGGGCCAATCCACTAACACCAAGTATGCCTTTTTTCAAATGTTCAAATTGTCAGCCAATCGGCCCCTTCCCATCCGGGACTTGTTTGTACCTGTCTATAAAAATCCTGCACCACCCCAGCCTGGTGTGCTCAGCTAGCAGGAGCTGCTGACCACCCGCAGGCACGCGCTGACCACCCGCAGGCGCCTGCGTAACAATAAAGAACCTCTTGCTGTTTGCATCCAGTGGCAGTGTTGGATTCTTGGGTAAGGGGATCCGCGGGTCTTTCAATTCAAGTAAGGAAACATTATCAATTGAGTGACTTCTACCAGGGAGTTGTTCTAAGTATGAGAGATATGAAGACAGAGTCTGGTGGAATAGGTTCCCTGTCCTCAAAAATAGTAGGGGCATAACACAAATGACAATCACACAAGGCAGAACTGATATGTGTCCTAAGAGATACAAAGTTATGTAACTGCACAAAGGAGGGAAAGATTAATTTTTTTTTTGGAGTTCGCAGAAGAGATGATATTTCAGCTGCTATTTGAAGGATAGATAGAAACAGTTGCAGGTAGAGACCAAACAGTGTGCCTTCATAATTTTCTACCCATAGAAAGGTATGCTTCCCTAATTCATACATGGATTTTGTGCTCAAATGTTTCATTCTGGAGAGGTGAGGAGTAAAGCCGTATTTCTAACATGTGTGTTAATATTTCTAAAGGCACATATGCGTCTCTGCCTACTTGTGATCTCTCTCTCTCTCTCTCTGTGTCAAGTAAATAAATAAATCTTAAAAAAAAAAAAAGAAAGAAAGAAAAGAAAACTGAAAACTTGGGGAGCCTGTGTGGCTCAGTGGGTTAAGTCTCTGCATTTGGCTCAGGTCATGATCTCAGGGTCCTGGGATCAAGCCCCACATCGGGCTCTCTGCTCAGCAGGGAGCCTGCTTCCTCTCTCTCTCTGCTGGTCTCTGCCTACTTGTGATCTCTTTCTCTCTCTCTTTCTCTGTCAAATAGATAAATAAATTTTAAAAAATAAAAAAATAAAGGCACATATGTAACTCTCTTAAGTGCAATTGTCACAGGCAGTATTTTTATCTTGATAGCTAGAGTACACTGTAGTTGCTTTGTTGTAAAAAAGATCCAGTGGCAGAGACTCAGGTTTTTTAAAAAGGAGATTTTGATAAGCTAAAGAATATTTGTGAAACTCTACTTTGGACATGGTTAGATTACCACTTGGACAAGCATCGTATCACTAGTTAATGTATTTGAAGTATGAGTGGTAATATACCCATGTGTACACACTGTATACAAAATCTTAGACAAATGTGGGACTTGACACCACAATAGTTCTTGATGTAGATTATCTTTATATAGTACAAGTAAAACTAACCTTTATTTTGTACATCCACTTGTGTATTTGACTCACTAAAACATGAAGTATTCACTACAATAGAATTAAAAATTACTGGAAAATAAAAATTCTCTCTCTTACAGCACCTTATCCACCTCGAAATATCTCGGTTCGTATTGTCAATTTGAACAAAAACAATTGGGAAGAACAGAGTGGCAGTTTCCCAGAGGAATCGTTCATTAGATCACACGAGATGGTGGGAAAAGACAAACTCTTCCATTTCGCGGATGAAGCCTCTGAAAGTCCCTCTGGCAACATTTCTTCCGGTTGGCCCGATTTCAACAGCAGCGAGGAGGAGACTACATCCCAGCCCTATTGGTGGAGCAGCGCCCCCGCCACCCCCGAGAGTGAAGATGACTTTGTCAGTGTCCTTCCCATGGAATATGAAAATAACAGTGTGCTCAGTGAGACTGAGAAATCGACAGCAGGCTCGCTCTCATTTTTTCCTGTACAAATGATCCTGAATTGGTTACCACCCAAACCACCCACTGCCTTCGATGGGTTCCATATCCACATAGAAAGAGAAGGTAAAGTCATCAAATCAGCAAAAATAAGAACTGATATGCAAAGGAAAGGGCATTGACATATGTTAAAACTAAAATATTTAGGAAGAAAGACTGATGGGAGACAGTTACTATTTAGAGAAAAAATGGTCAAGAAAGGGAAGAATTTGAGTAGCAATGCTCCCTAACACTAGAAAACACAATTAAATAGGTAGGATCAGAATCCAAAGTTTAGGTAGTTTCTAAGTTTCACATATTCACAACTCGCTTACCTTTCACTGCCCAACATGTCATGTACCCCAGGCCACTGAGGAAAACCTTCTGTTTGGAAAGAGTTTGAATTGCACTTCTAACTATGCCAAATTACAAAATATCCTGGAGAAATTTTCCACTTCCTAGTATACTGTTTGTGAAACATGTAGCAAAACAATCTTTCTAACCAGAAGGCTACCTTCCCAAGGGGGCCAGCCCCAGGTCTGGCTCATCTAGCGACTCTCATTTGCCTCAGGGTGGGCCCCTGGGAGACCAGCACCACTCTACATTTTCCTGAAGAGGAGCTGGTCGTAAAATAGAAAATGCACAGCAACTAGTATTTTCACCGTAGCTGCCGTATCCTGGACCATGGTCATTGATCTAACGTCCCAGAGTTGTTCTTCGTATTTTAGTCCACTAACTCATGGAAAACAGGGCTCTGGCCTGCAGCCCGTGTGGGTCATGAATCACATCTAAATGGTCATTTGGCAGGTTATTATAGCTATTTGCTATTTGTTTTGTTTTTTTCAATAACATACTTCATTTTATACTTTCTGGTCTAGTAGTTTGAGTGGCAAATGTCAAGTTGTCAAAATGTGAAGTTCATATGATAGCATTATTTTCAGGGCAGGACACTAGTATCAGGTAACATCAGAGAGTGCCTCTTGTTTGCCCTTATTTTATTTTATAGAATAAGACACCAAGGGGTGCCTGAGTGGCTCAGTGGGTTAAAGCCTCTTCCTTTGGCTCAGGTCATGATCCCAGGATCCTGGGATCGAGCTCGCATCGGGCTCTTTGCTCGGCGAGGAGCCTGCTTCCTCCTCTCTCTCTCTGCCTGCCTCTCTGCCTACTTGTGATTTCTGTCTGTCAAATAAATACATAAAATCTTTTTTTAAAAAAAAGTATTTAAAAAATAAGACAGCAAAATTTGTGGATTCCTCTACCCTGGTATAGAACAATTGACCATATCAAAATATTGTGTAAAATTGAAATCTTTTGACATTTCTAATTATTTGAGTCAAAAGTCTTCACATTTATCTGGCATTACTTGTGTAAAAGATATCTGTCTTCATCTGCCCTTAATCTGTCTTTTATTTTTTCTGTCCCACAGTATATTCTGTGGAAAATAAGGTCTTGTAACTCACAATTTTTTTTAACGAGTATTTCCATGAACGTACAGTCATGCTTTTATCTGACTGCAGTGTGTTCTTTTGAAGGCTATTGTAGTCACCAACTGATGAGAACAACTTCAAATGAAGTAATAAACAGCAGGATTGGACTTTGAAGCAATGCAAAATCATGTTTACTTTTAGAAAGTAAAATCTGGAAGAAGACAGATGAAGGACGAGGGTTACAAGAGTTGGAAAATCTACCCAGAAAAATTATTTCCAACCAGAAATAATTCAATTTATTTTAAAGCATCTCTGGGTATTTAATACTACCACAAAGAACCAATAAGATACTTACTACTGGTTATTTTTTTTATATATCCAGATGAGAAAGTCAACTATTGCAATCTTCTCCTGACATTCTACTTCTATTCTGTGCATGTGGTGTTGTTAGGTAATAGTACCTAAGAATATGCAGTATATACTCATCCCTAAGCTTTTTGATTCAGATATCATATTTTAGTTTGGTTATTTAAAAGTATTATGAAAAGCAATTTGAATATTTGGCCATGTTTCTTTTCTAGTGCCTTTGATGAAGATGTATAACTGAACTTGACAAAGGAAAGGAAACAGTATAAAAATATGAATTTTTTGTTTTGACTTGTCTACATTCAAGGCCCTTCCAGTTTTCAATTCATATATATTCTCTTTTTTATATATGATACAGAAAACTTTACTGAATATTTGACAGTGGATGAAGAAGCACATGAATTTGTCGCAGAACTGAAGGAGCCTGGGAAATATAAGTTATCTGTGACGACCTTTAGCTCCTCAGGATCTTGTGAAACTCGAAAAAGCCAGTCAGCAAAATCACTCAGTTTTTATATCAGTAAGTACCAAAGAGATTATTTTGCACTTATGGGGGAGCTAGGACAAGAGATCTGGGGAGATTAATGATGTTCATGCATCAATTATTCATCAAACCTTAGAGACCCTGAGAAATCCTCAAGGTCAGAAGAGGCCCGGATCCATGAGATTTTGACCGCAGAAGAAATATATGCATGTTTCATAGTAACAAACCTACCCAGAGATTTAACTTACGGATTTTTTTATTATGGTGATAATTGAACATTTATTAAGCTGACCTCCCACACTAGCTGTAACAAACCCTCCAAGGACACAGACACCCTGTTTAGGACCTGTGACTTTCATTTGAGGCCGTATAGAAAATTGAATAGAAAAGTCTCAGTAGAATATTGAGCTGAGAGAGCTCAAAAGAAAACCAGAGATGTAAGTGTTGTGGGACCTAGGTGGTCACCATAAATTTGGCTCAAGAAGACAAAGCTAGAGCATTCTAAAAGCCCCATTTCAAGTCTTCGGGTGGCTTCCCCTGATTCCATGAGGGGCAATAATGAAGCCAATAACTAGCCTCCAGAAGCTGCACCAATTGTGCAAGTCTGTAATGTTCTTAGCTAACCGGAATATGCTCACCAGAGGTTTCAAGGCCAAAAATCAGTTACCTCGTTTATCAGCAGTTAAATGTGCCTCCTATCCACCGAAAGAAAAAAACAGAAGGCAGTGGATAAAAATGACTCTTCAAAAAAGATGACCACCACATACTTTGTCAACTTCTCCAAAGGCAAATACCACCTTTCAGCGTATAATCTTCCAAAGGGTGGATGGGAGAGTGAGGAGGAGAGGGGAAGAGATCCATCAATTTAACAGCTGGAAAATGCTGGAAAGGTCCCATGTAGCATTTCTATTTAAGCAACCAAAAATGTTGGGATGCATGGGTGGCTCCGTGGGTTAAGCCTCTGCTTTCAGCGCAGGTCATGATCTCAGGGTCCTGGGATTGAGCCCCGCATTGGGCTCTCTGCTCGGCAGGGAGCCTGCTTCCTCCTCTCTCTCTGCCTGCCTCTCTGCCTACTTGTGATCTCTGTCTGTCAAATACATAAATAAAATCTTTAAAAAAAAATGTTGCCATTGGTAAGAGGCCTAAAGACCCATGAGGTAAACAGAAAGAATAGTCATGATTTTGCCTGTATGGCATTCAGTTAGTCACTCAAGAATGAGAATGAACTTTACTATTTAGTTCTTCCTGTGAAGAAGATGAAACTAACTAAAATGTCTCATTCACCAGAAGGTTTTCATGTCCCTCAGTAGAGATGCACCACAAGTGTCAAGGCTTCAGCTATTCTGAATATGCTAGTCCTTTCCTTCCCTGAATTTCTATTGTGTTTCATAGTGCACAACACAGAATACAGAGCTTATTTGTGTATAATATTTTTCTAGATTTGTTTTACTCGTGTACATCTTATTTCTCATACCAAATTACAAAATCCTACTCTGGGGCTATACCACTAATTTATTAATTCTGTTGTACCTTCAACAAATGAACAACTTTCATGTGTCAGACACTCTGCTCTAGAGTATCCAAATTGAGACTGTGTCAGAATTGCTCAAAAATATGATTATTCCAAAGAGATGTATCTTAATATTCATCTAGAAGAATATAGGACACTAAAAATTCTGGTTTTTTTTTCTCTTGCATTAAAAGAATAATATTTTTAGTGTTTAGGCTATTCTGATCTGCAGTAATGAGTTATTTAGGGGTATTGCATATATGTCTTTAGTTTAAAACTGGAAACTATAGATACAAATAACATCCTGGAACTCAGTAAGCCGCCTCAACATAGTACAGGCTCATACCAGCCGAACGATATTCATGGCCCATTTTCCTGACCAAATTGTTCTGGTGTTAATCTATGACATTAATATTAATTAAATTCCATTAAGATTTACATTTCTCTTGTTGCATTATGATTTGTATTTCTGTGGTTTTGAAGGCTTTCCTCAGAGATGAGAAGAATGGTACAGATTTACATTTGTCCCCCAACAGCTTTACATTTCAGTGATTCCATGTTTCAGGTGGAAAAAAACCCCAAGGCACAGAAAGCTTGGTAACTTTCCCAAGTGTTCAAATGAGGACTAGAACTCAGGAATACTTGATAGCAAAGTCCATTTCCACGTAGCCTGCAGTGACCCATGACCTTGGCTTGATTATCAGGGTTAGTCCTAACGTAAAATCACTGAACAAGTGATTTTGTTTTGCTTTTGCTTCCTCCCACTTTGGCTCTCTGTGCCCCAGCTACCCCAATAATCTTCCTAACGGCAATGAACTTCACAATTACAGAGTTCTCTAACACCTATGATCTCATTTGATCTCAGCGACTGATGGCATCATGATTAATTGTCACAAAGCACTGATCCAGGAGACCAGAGGTCTAGGTTGACCCCCAGACACTTACTAGCTGTGTGAGAGTCATACACATCACTGGACCTCAGTTTTCTCATCACTTAAGTGAGGTATTGGATCATTCAATTTTTCAATTCTCACATTTCAGTGGTTTAATTCATTTAGCCCGTGCATTGATAGAGATTCAGAGAAGTTATAGATTTGTCCAAGGTCAAAGTCAAAGCTGAGTTTTGGTCAACTCTCCCATCTCCAAACCAGTGCTTTTGACAGTTCCTAGTGCCCCCAGAGGTTTCATGCAGGGGTTAAGAGCATGGATTCTCTAACCAGCCTTCCTGTGGGTGAATCTACTTACCCTCTCTCTGCCTCAGCACCCTCATCTGAAAGTGAAATTAATACTTGTACTTATCAGGGGCGCCTGGGTGGCTCAGTGCCTTCAGCTCAGGTCATGATCCCAGGGTCCTGGAATTGAGCCCCACATCAGGCTTTCTGCTCAGCAGGGAGCCTGTTTCCTTCTCTCTCTCTCTCTCTCTCTCTCTCTCTCTCTCTCTTAGCCTGCCTCTCTGCCTACTTATGATCTCTGTCTGTCAAATAAATTAAAAAAAAAAAAACTTGTACTTCTCTCATAGGTCTGTTATGAAAATTAAAGGGTTAACATATTAAGCACATACAAACCTAAAGCAGAGCCTAGAACATGCTAAGCGTTCTGTCTCTTTGCCATCATTGTCATTTTTTTATGGTCATTCTCTCCCTGACCCCATTGGCTGTGAGCCCAGGACGGCTCTTCCAGGGAGAGCCACTTTCTCCTTTCCCTCTCCTGGATCCCAGCCGAGGAATACAGCTCCCTATTAAGACACTGAGACCTGCATCCTAAGCAAATAAAGGAAAGTTGCACATGTGCACTTCAACAAGGAACTTCCATAAAAAATAACCGCCTCAACACTTCTTGAGTCCTTACCATGGGTCAGGCACGGTGCTAATAACCACTTGAGAAACTTAAGAGAACAAAGCTAATGGTGGGCACTTCTGACGAGATACTTTATCTTGAGGAACCCACTGCATCCCTCAAATGATCACCCAGCTCTCAGGCAGCTTCTGTAACTGAGCCTGCCTGTTGCCTATTTCTTCTCTCAATATAGTTGCACACCGTCTCTTTGATCCCACTGCTACCAAATTTGAAATCTTTTCACATGATGGCAGTTGAGGGTAATTTGAATCTCAAAGTCATTATTTCTAGTGACCGAAGATCCTAACAGCAGAGGAATTCTAAACACTGATGAAATGCCCCCACTACCACACCTACTCTGCGTTGAAAGAGAAGTCGATTCTCTCTGGTGAAGAATTTACTGGAAGAACCTCAGAGGCAGGGGACAGAGAGCCGTGCCTTTCCAGCCACCAGTCTTACCATGACTCTGTGTGTAAGGGTGAAAGGAAAAAACAAGTTTGTGCTCTTATTTGAAATGTTCAGGCCCTTCAGGAGAGTGGATCGAAGAACTGACTGAGAAGCCCCAGCACGTGAGTGTCCACATCCTAAGCTCAACGACTGCGCTGATGTCCTGGACGTCTTCCCAGGAGAACTACAACGGCACCATCGTGTCCGTGGTGTCGCTCACCTGCCATAAACAGAAGGAGAGCCAGAGGCTAGAAAAGCAGTACTGTACTCAGGTAAAGGAACTGGGGGAGATGCTGAACGGTTTGCTCACTCACATCCTGCAGCCCAGACAGCAGGCAGAGCCAGGAGGCCATTGCAAGCAGATTGGGGGAGGTGTGTCCTCCTGGGGGAGGAGGGTGTTTTGAGCAAGAAACGAGTATGCATGGTTCTTCAGTTATAGTCTTCCTCCCCCATCCCTCTGAGCACTAGCATCACTCTTTTATTTTCACTCTTCTTTCAAGACACTTAAAAATGTGCCAGGTACTTGGATAGGATAGATGCTGGGATTCTAGAAAACTGCTATGTATCTGCCTCTGGCTGAGTTTATAATCTAGTGAGAACAATGCATAAGTGAGCATACAGTTACTGCAGAGTATGAAATAAGGCCTAGGCTACAAGTAACTGATCAAGAAACCTGTGAATTCACAGAAAGAAAGAACTGGGCATGAGGTGATATGGACTGGGGTAAGAGGATTTAGAAACTGGCCAGAAAATTGTTACCCAGGGGAGGAGACAACCAAGCAGAAGGCTCAGGGAGTTTATTTGTTTAAGTTAATTAATTTACTTATTTTTCTCAACATAGCACATAATTTCCCAATGTCCATCACCCAGCAACCCCATCCCTCCCACCCCCTCCCTTCCAGCAACCCTCAGTTTGTTTCCTGAGATTAAGAGTCAGTTTGTCTCCATCTCTGGTTTCAACTTATTTCCTTTTTCTCTACCTTCCCCCATGATCCTCAGTCTTGTTTCTCAGATTCCTCATATCAATGATATCATATGATAATTGTCTTTCTCTGATTGACTTATTTCACTCAGCATAATACCCTCTAGTTCCATTCATGTCAATGCAAATGGCAAGATTTCATTTTTGATGGCTGCATAGTATTCCATTCTATATATACACCACTCTTTTTTATCCATTCATCTGTTGATGGACATATAGGCTCTTTCCATAGTTTGGCTATTATGGACATTGCTGCTATAAACATTCAGGTGCACGGGCCCCTTTGGATCACTACATTTGTATCTTTAGCGTAAATACACAATAGTGCAATTGCTGGGTCATAGGGTAGCTCTCTTTTCAACTCTTTGAGGAACCTCCATACTGTTTTCCAGAGTGGCTGTACCAGTTTGCATTCCCACCAACAGAGAGGATTTCTCCACATCCTCTCCAACACCTGTTGTTTCCTGACTGGTTAATATTTTAGCCATTCTGAGTGATGTGAGGTGGTATTTCACTGTGGTTTTGATTTATATTTCCCTGATGCCAAGTGATGTTGAGCAATTTTTCATGTGTCTGTTGGCCATTTGGATGTCCTCTTTGCAGAAATGTTGGCTCGTGTCTTCTGCCCATTTCTTGATTGGATTATTTGTTCTTTGGGTATTAAGTTTGATAAGTTCTTTTTTTTTTTTTTTTAGATTTTATCCATTTATTTGACAGACAAAGTTCACAAATAGGCAGAGAGGCAGGCAGCGGGGGAGGGGAAGCAGGCTTCTCACTGAGCAGAGATCCCAATGTGGGGCTCAATCCCAGAACCCTGGGATAATGACCTGAGCCGAAAGCAGAGGCCTAACCTACTGAGCCACCCAGGTGCTCCTGATAAGTTCTTTATAGATTTGGATACTAGGCCTTTATCTGATGTGTCATTTGCAAATATCTTCTCCCATTCTGTTAGTTGTCTTTTGGTTTTATTGACAGTTTCCTTTGTTGTGCAAAAGCTTTTTTTTTTTTTAATCTTGATGAAGTTCCAATAATTCATTTTTATCCTTGCTTCCCTTGTCTTTGGTGATTTTTCTAGGAAGAATTTGCTGCAGCTAATGTCAAAAAGGTTGCTGCCTGTTCTTCTCAAAGATTTTGATGGATTCCTGTCTCACATTGAGGTCTTTCATCCATTTTGAGTCTATTTTTGTGTGTAGTTTAAGGAAATGATCCAGTTTCATTCTTCTGCATGTGGCTATCCAATTTTCTTAATGCCATTTATTGAAGAGACTGTCTTTTTTCCATTGAACATTCTTTCCTGCTTTATCGAAGATTAGTTGGCCATAGAGTTGAGGGTCCATTTCGGGGCTTTCTCTTCAGTTCCATTGACCTGTGTGCCTGTTTTTGTCTCAGTACCATACTGTCTTGATGATTACAGCTTTGTAATAGAGCTTGAAGTCTAGAATTGTAATGCCACCAACTTTGGTTTTCTTTTTCCACATTCCTCCAAATATTCGGGGTCTTTTTTGGTTCCATATAAATTTTTGGATTATTTGTTCCAGTTCTTCGAAAAAAGTTGATGGTATTTTGATAGTGACAGCATTAAATGTGTAGATTGCTCTGAGTAGCATAGACATTTTCACAATATTTTTCTTTCAGTCCATGAGCATGGAACATTTTTCCATTTCTTTGTGTCTTCCTCAATTTCTTTCATGAACTCTATAGTTTTTTGAGTACAGGTTCTTTGTATCTTTGGGTAGGTTTATTCCTAGGTATCATATGGATTTGGGTACAATTGTAAATGGAATCAACTCCTTAATTTATGTTTCTTCTGTCTTGTTGTTGGTGTATAGAAATGCAACTGATTTCTGTATATTGATTTTATATCTGACAATTTACTGAATTCTTATATGAGTTCTAGCATTTTTAGAGCAGAGTCTTTTGGGTTTTCCACATAAAATATCATATCATCTGCAAAGAGTGAGAGTTTGACTTCTTCTTTGCCAATTCAAATGCCTTTTATTTCTTTTTGTTTTCTGATTACTGAGGCTAGGACTTCTAGTACTATGTTGAATAGCAGTGGTGATAGTGGGCATCCCTGATGTGTTCCTGACCCTAGGAGAAAAGCTCTCAGTTTTTCCCTATTGACAATGACATTTTCTATGGGCTTTTTATATATGGCTTTTATGATATTGAGGTATGTACCCTCTATCCCTACACTTTGAAGAGTTTTGATCAAGAAAGAATACTGTACTTTGTCAAATGCTTTCCCAGAATCTATTCAGAGTATCATATGTTTCTGGTTCTTTCTTTTTTTAATGTATTATATCACATTGATTGATTTGCAGTTGTTGAACCAACCTTGCAGTCCAGAAATAAATCCCACTTGTTTGTGGTGAATAATCCTTTTAATGTACTGTTGGATCCTATTGGCTAGTATTTTGGTGAGAATTTTTACATCCATGTTCATCAGGGATTTTGGTCCGTAATTCTCCTTTTTGATGGGGGTCTTTGTCTGGTTTTGGAATCAAGGTCATGCTGGCCTCATAAAATGAGTTTGGAAGTTTTCCTTCCATTTCTATTTTTTGGAACAGTTTCAGGAGAGTAGGTATTAATTCTTCTTTAAATGTTTGGTAGAATTCCCCTGGGAAGTTGTCTGGCCATGGGCTCTTGTTAAAATTGGGAGATTTTTGATGACTGCTTCAATCTCCATACTGGTGATGGGTCTGTTCAGGTTTTCTTTTCTTTCTGATTAAGTTTTGATAGTTTATTTGTCTCTAGGAATGCATCCATTTCTTCAGATTGTCATATTTGCTGACATATAGTTGCTCATAATATGTTTCTATAATTGTTTGTATTTCTTTGGAGTTGGTTGAGATCTCTCTTCTTTCATTCATGATTTTATTAACTTAGGTCTTTCTCTTTTCTTTTTGATAAGTCTGGTCAGGGGTTTATCAACCTTATTAATTCTTTCAAAGAATAAGCTCCTAGTTTCATTGATCTGTTCTTCTGTTCTTTTGGTTTCTATTTCATTAATTTCTGCTCTCATCTTTATTATTTCTCTTCTCCTGCTGGGTTGAGGCTTTCTTTGCTGTTCTTTCACTAGCTCCTGTAGGTGTAGGGTTAAGTTATTACTTGAAAACTTTCTTGTTTCTTGAGAAAGGCTTGCATTGCTATATAATTTCTTCTCAGGACCACCTTTGCTGCATCCCCAAGATTTTGAACAGTTGTGCTTTCATTTTTATTTGTTTCCATGAATTTTTTAAATTTTTCTTTAATTCCCTGGTTGACCCATTCATTCTTTAGTTGGATGCTCTTTAACCTCTTTGTATTTGAATTCTTTCCAACTTTCTTGTGGTTGAGGTCTAGTTTCAAAGCTTTGTGGTCTGAAAATATGCAGGAAATGATCCCAATCTTTTGGTACCAGCTGAGACTTAATTTGTGATCCAGGATGTGATCTATTCTGGAGAATGTTCCATGTGCACTAGAAAAGAATGTGTATTCTGTTGCTTTGGGATGGAATATTCTGAATATATCTGTGATGCCCATCTGTTCCAGTGTGTTAATCCGGTGAATTAAAACCTTAATTTCCTTGTTGATCTTTTGCTTAGATGCTCTGTCATTTCAGTGAGGGGGTGTTAAAGTCCCCTACTATTATTGTATTATTGTCAATGTGTTTCTTTGATTTTGTTATTAATTGGTTTATATAGTTGGCTGCTCCCATATTAGGAGCATAGATAGTTACAATTGTTAGCTCTTCTTGTTGGACAGACCCTTTAAGTATGATATAGTGTCCTTTCTCATCTCTTAATATAGTTTTGGCTTAAAATCTATTGTCCCTGATATAAGGATTGCCACCCCTGCTTTCTTTTGATGTCCATTAGCATGATAAATTGTTTTCCACCCCCTCACTTTAATGAAGAGATAGAATATAACTATGACAATGAAAATTTTAAAAGATTTTTTGAGAAGGTATTGATAAGATATGAGTTTAAAAAGGTTAAAATAGGAAAGAGGAAATTTTTTTAATAGAATAAGAAGAAAATAAAATTTTAAAAATGTAACTTTGAAAGACTAAAGAATCACTGGGAAAAAGCCATGAATTCTATGTGCAGCATTCTCTTAACTCTGGAGTTCCACAGATCTCATTGATTGGTGAACTTGGTCTTGACTGGATATTCTTGAGATTTTCTTCAGGAGGGGCCTGTTGCAGTGATTCTCAAATGTCTTTGCCCATAGCGGGAACTGCAACACCCTTGCTAGAGACCAGGCTAAGCAATCTGTCCAGGTTCACTCTCTGTAGCTTTTCTTCCCTGAACCCTTTCCGTACAGCTTTGGAAGACAGGAATGAAAATTGTGGCCTCCCATCTCTGGCCCAAGAGGAGCCAAGAGCTTGGGGCCCCACTCCTCAGTGCACCTTCGGAGAAAAGCCATCAATCACTCTCATCTCTGGCTGCGCTCTGAGCTCACCCAACCTGTGATGGAGCATTTCTGTGTCTGGCACACAGCCCCGTTTAGAGTCTCTAAATCCAGCAGATTCCTGCCTCACACCCCACGTGGGAGTCTCCCCAGATCTTCCACTTGCGGGGTCTCTGCTAGAAGAGCAGTGACCTGACAGTGCCTCAGATCATGGTTTAAGGTAATCACAAGTTGAGAGCCCTCCCTGCCTTCCATCCTCCAGCTCCATCTCTGCCGCGGCTTCCACACTGATAGTTGGGAGCTCTGTGGCACTCATGCAGCCCCAGTTTTCCATGACCCCGAGGTTCCTGAGAACACACTGTCCCTGTGAGGTCTCCCCCCCCCCCCCTTAACCTCTGGAACGACATCTCTCAGTGGAGCAGACTTCTGAAAGTTCCAACTTTGTGCTCTGATTCTCTACTGCTTTCCAGGAGCCGACTCCTATCCCCTATGATCTCTCTTCCCGTTATATCCCCTCGGATTCACTTCTCCACAAGTCCTACCTTCCAGAAAGTGGTCGCTTTTCTGTTCCTAGAATTGATGTTCTTCTTCTCTTCAATCTCCTATTGAGTTTATGGGTGTTCAGAGTATTTTGATAACTATCTAGCTAAATTCCTGGGACAGATGAAATTTAGTTCTCCTACTCTACCGCCAGCTTGCTCCTCCCCCTGGTTCTAAGGAGTTTTTGTTTGTTTGTTTGTTTGTTTTACTTTTTCTATTCTTTTTCTTGTTACTCGAACTATAAAAGTAATTCAGGCTCACTGAAAAAAATACTCAAAAATTAAAAGAACTGGGGTGCCTGGGTGGCTCAGTGGGTTAAGCCTCTGCTTTCTACTCAGGTCATGATCTCAGGGTCCTGGAATCGAGACCCAAATTGGGCTCTCTGCTCGGTGGGGAGCCTGCTTCCCCTTCTCTCTCTGTCTACTTGTGATCTCTCTCTCTCTGTCAAATAAATAAATAAAATCTTTAAAAAAAATTTAAAAGAACTAAGGTAAAAAATTCCTTTTTCACTAATTACAACTGAGAAGAGCTATGAAGGATAAATAGGAGTTAGCTGAATGCAAGGAGGCAGAAGGAGCATGCAGAAATGGGATGGAAATCAGTAGTTCTGGGAATAGCTACCAGAATGAGCTCATGCACACACCCATCAGTCCTGAATGAAAGCTTACCACATGGGCCCCAGGAAAGACCTTGCTTTCTATCACCCTGAGTATCCACATGGAGACTGGAGCCCAGAACTATTTTCCTAACACCTGGTTTTATTTTTTCATAAGATCAAATTTACTGATTCTTGGTGTCTTGCAAACACAATATTTACTTCTCTAAAAGCAAAAAAAAATATCAACTCATGTGTCATACACTGGAAATATAATACTCAAAACAACGTTTGCTATGTGCAAGTTTTGTGGAATGTTTTCATTTATCCCATGAAAACAAGGCATTTAGTGAAGTTCAAGGAGTGAGAAACTTTAAGTTGATAAGATGAATTCAGGAATCATGGCCTTTGGAGGACTAGAAAAGCTTAAGAGTATTGAGATAAACCCTTACTTACTGATAAGGCTACCCCTTGACTTGAATCAAAGTAAGGAGTAAATATGCTAAACCGATTAAGTTGTAATCACGACCGACCATGCAGCTTAGTAGCTTCCCTTCTTGAGCATAGGAAAGACAGCTCACTCATTACATTGGTAGAAAAATTTGCTTCTCTTACAGAACATGACACAGAACTTGACTGCCCCCAGGTACATTTCTTCACCCTTTGTCTAAAGTACGAATTATGTATCTTTTGCATAGAAGCCAAAGGCTACAGGATAGATAGAAGTGGTAAATTATAAATGAGCTGGAGAAGGCTGGTTTCAGTGCACTTGGACAATGCCTTCTTGAGATGCAAACGTGAAATTCTTAAGAATTGTAGGCACAGGGACGCCTGGGTGGCTCAGTTGGTTAAGCAGCTGCCTTCGGCTCAGGTCATGATCCCGGCATCCTGGGATCGAGTCCCACATCGAGCCCCTTGCTTGGCGGGGAGCCTGCTTCTCCCTCTGCCTCTGCCTGCCATTCTGTCTGCCTGTGCTCTCTGACAAATAAATAAATAAAATCTTTAAAAAAAAAAAAAAAGAATTGTAGGCACAGAGACCAATATTTAATGTGGAGGGCAAGATCTAGACCATTGTGTGAGGTGTTATCTCAATTACAAGAACATTTTGAAGATTTGTTATTACACCAACATTATCCATAGCCCCACTACACACACACACACATTTAGATAAGGAAACATCAGTTGAAAAGGTCTGGAAAACAGAGGTGCCTGGGTGCCTGGGTAAGCATCTGACTCTTGGTCTCTGCTCAGGTCATGATCTCAGGGTTGTGAGATGGGGCCCTCTCATCCGGTCATCAGGTTCTTCGCTCAGCATGAAGTCAGCTTAGGATTCTCTTTATCCATCTCCTTTCGGTCCTCTCCCCCCAAATAAACAAATACATCTTTAAAAAAAAAATCTCAAAAACTGGCCTACAGTCATGTGGCCATTAATCAAAAGAATCCAGAAGATTATTATCACCAGTATCGGTCTGATTTGGGTTTATTTCCCAAAGCAACCATTATCCAAAAAGAAAAAATAATATTATTTATTTAATTCTATATTCAGTGGTACTGTGATTGCATTAAAATTCAAGATGCATCAGCTTGCATTCCCACCAAGAGTGTAGGAGGGTTCCACTTTCTCCACATCCTCGCCAACATCTGTCGTTTCTTGACTTGTTAATTTTAGCCATTCTGACTGGTGTGAGGTGGTATCTCATTGTGGTTTTGATTTGATTATTTCCCTGATGCCAAGTGATGTTGAGCACTTATTCATGTGTCTGGTGGCCATTTGAATGACTTCTTTTCAGAAATGTCTGTTCATGTCTTCTGCCCATTTCTTGATTGGATTATTTGTTCTTTGGGTGTTGAGTTGAAAAATAGAGCTACCCTAAGACCCAGCAATCACACTACTGGGTACTATTTGCAGCCATCTAAAGAAATAAATCTTGCCATTTGCAACGACATGGATGGAACTAGAGGGCATTATGCTGAGTGAAATAAGTCAATCAGAGAAAGACATTTATCATATGATCTCTCTGATATGAGGAATTCGAGAGGCAGGGCGGGGGATTGTGGGGAGTAGGGAAGGGAGAAATGAAAGAAGATGGGATTGGGAGGGAGACAGACCTTCAGATACTCTTATTAATCTCACAAAACAAGCTGAAGGTTGCTGTGGGTGGGGGGGTAGGGATAGGATGGCTGGATTATGGACATTGGGGAGGGTCTGTGCTATGGTGAGTGCTGTGAAATGTGTAAGCCTGAAGATTCACAGACCTGTACCCCCTGGGGCAAATAATACATTATATGTTAATAAAAATAATTTTAAAAAAATTCAAGATGAAACTCAAAACTAAGAGTGGTTCTAAAACCAAACACATATAGTAGTGCCCCCTCCCCCCATTCGTGATTTCACTTCCCATGGATTCAGTTTCCCATGGTTACCATGGCCAGAAACCGATGATCCTCCTCCAACATTTAGTCAGAAGGTTGACAGTAGCCTAACAACAGGTCACAATACCTACACCATTCACCTCACTTCCTCTCATCACGAAGGCATTTTATCATCTCACAGCATCATATGAAGTAGTGAGTGTTGTACAATAAGATCTTTGGAGAGAGGCCTCATTCACATAACTTTTATTACAATATATAGTCAGAATTGTTTTTATTACTGGTTATTGTTAATCTCTTAGTCCGCTAATTTGTAAGTTAAACTTGACATTAGGTATGTTTGTACAGGAAAAAAACACAGTCCACATAGGGCTCAGTACTACCCAGGGTTTCAGGCATCACTGAGGTGGGGGTCGTAGAATAAATCTCTTGCAGAAAAGGGGGGACTACTGTATTAACAGTTAATGTAAGGTTTTACTATTTTATATTTTCATGCTCCCTACTTTGCTTCTATGACTGACTATACCAAAGGACCTAGATCATCTGTGAGACCCAATGTTAGTACCATTAGTTTTCCTGACCCCAGTCCTGATGTCTGGGTGCTGGGCTAGTCCTGTGTCAAGTCCTAGAAATAAAACAAATTTGACTTGAGCTTTGAGTTCATGATGCTTAGGGTCTGGCCTTCCCTGTAGGTACATTGTACCCATGAATTTGAGTTTGTCCTCATCATGTATATGTTCTCCACGGCTGGTTCTTGTTTTGTGTACGGTTTGCTTGCAGATGTTTGTAGAAAGGGTATTTTGTGATGTATGCCTCCTAAGAACCATATCAGTGCTATTCATTAATAAATATATGTTGAACATCAAGTCTGGGCTCCATCAGTGTTAAACATAAAGGACCTGGTCAATTCTTCAAAGCAAATGTGCTTTCAATACTGTCTCCCAAGACATGCACACAATCATAAATTTCAGGATTAAAAAAGCCATCTAATATGTGTATGTATATTTATTTTTATATGTGATCTGCTTTGCCCCCTGTGTATTTTCTGACAACGTACATAACCTGCAATTTAATAGTCTGTCAGGTATTTCTTATGCTAAGACATCTTTCCTCCTATTTCTTTAACTGGGGAGAAACAGGACTGGTGCCTCATCGCAAGAGCATTGGGCAAAACTGAATTCTCTGGAATGGAGAGGAAGCCCATTGGAAATGGGAGAGAGGAAATAGTGGAATGCAAAGATGGGATGAAAATTGGGGGAGGAGATGTGAAATGATCCTCTGGGGAATAAAATACGTATTACTTAATAAGTAGTATTTAGGGGGATTTCTCCTGCCTGCCTTTAATCTACTTATCCCAAGGTGATCTGGGATATATATAAGGGCATGGAGGGGTAGACATAGATACAGGCTGGTGGCTCAGCAAATATTCAAAAACGAGGTGGCAGGAAGGAGTTGGTGTTCATTATTTATTACCAAGGTCATTTTTTAAAAATAGTCTGATGTATATACATGTAGTTTCTTCTTGATTTAAAAAAAAAAAAAAAGTAGAGGCGCCTGCGTGTCTTAGTCAGTTAAGCGTCTGATTTCGGCTCGGGTCTTAATCTTGGGGTCCTGTGATGGAACCCCATATGGAGCCCTGTGGCGAGCCCCACCTTTAGCCCTGCCTTGAGCTCCAGGTAGGAGGTGATGGCTCCGTTCTCAGTGGGGTGTCTGCTTTCCCTCTCTCTCTGTCCCCACCCCACCCATGTTCTCTCTCTCTCTCAAATAAATTAATAAAACCTTTTAAAAAAACAAGTATAATGTCCCTAGGGTGAATTTGTTATAATTGCATATTTTTTGTATGGAGGGATAATTGATGTAGAACATATTTTCAGGGGTACAACATAATGATTCAGTCATTCTGTACATTGTGAAATGATCATCACAATAAGCCTACTTGCCATCCTTCACCACACAAAGTTATGATTTTTTTCTTGTGATGAAACTTTTAAAGATTTATTCTCCTAGCAGTTTCCAAATATACAACACAATATTGCTGACTATAGTCACCGAGCTGTACATTACATCCCCGTGACCTGTTTATTTCATAACCGGAAGTTTGTACCTTCACCATATCATCCATCACCCAAAACCCTTGTCCTCTGGCAACCACCATTCTGTTCCCCATACTTATGAGTTTGTTTCATTTTGTTTGTTCATTTGTTTTGCGTTTTATTTTCCACAGAGTGAAATCATACAGTATCTATCTTTCTCCAACTTATTTCACCAGCATGGTACTCTCGGGGTATTAAATACGATGGCATATTTAAGTGGTTCTGATTTCACATAATCATTTGCATAATCAGAATCAACTACTCGCTTAAAATATTATCCAACTGAAGAAACTAACACCACCCTAAAGCAGCCTACACTTTTTCTGTCCTGTTACTCTAAATATCCGAAATGAGCTAAGTTAGCATTGGCAGATATGCTTAGCTGTCTGATGTGTTGTTAAGTTTTAAAGAAAAATTCGGAGCGATGTTAATAATGTAACATGTATATGATTCAATATCATATTATTTATGAATATCTGTGTGGAGGAGGATCTGGAAGGTGGCCCACTAAAATTTTGGACATGAGGGGAGGAGGACAGAAAAATTGCCAGTTTACTTCATTTGCTCTTCTACTGTATGAGTCATCTCCACAATGAGCTTTATTAGTTTATGACGTAGGAACTGATTTTATTTTTTTTATTTATTTATTTGACAGACAGAGATCACAAATAGGCAGAGAGGCAGGCAGAGAGAGAGAGGAAGAGAAGCAGGCTTCCCGCTGAGCAGAGAGCCCAATGCGGGGCTCGATCCCAGGATCCTGGGATCATGACCTGAGCCGAAAGCAGAGGCTTTAACCCACTGAGCCACCCAGGCGCCCCATGTAGGAACTGATTTTATTTTATTTTATTTTATTTTATTTTTTAAAAGAATTTATTAATTTATTTGACAGAGAGAAAGATCACAAGTAGGCGGAGAGTCAGGCAGAGAGAGAGGAGGAAGCAGGCTCCCGCTGAGCAAAGAGCCCGATGCGGGGCTCGATCCCAGGACACTGAGATCATGACCTGAGCTGAAGGCAGCGGCTTAATCCACTGAGCCACCCAGGCGCCCCAGGAACTGATTTTAAAGAAATAAGACTGCATTACTTAGTTTTGCACAATATACATGTCTTGTTCGTAGCTTGTCTCTTCAGGAAATGCTCTGTCTGATGAGGAGAACTGGCCAACTTTGCCTAGACGGCTCCAGCAGAATTCACCTTCGAAAACATGGGCAAAAAGTTTCCATATGAGTGTAAATAGGAAAGATAGGAAGGAAATGCTGATGTATTCATTCAACTTAATCTTATTTTGCTTAAGTTATTGGTGAAGAAATTATGGTATGCCTATTCCACCCCCCCAACACATACACTTAACATTTAGAGCAAGTTCTACCAATTCAAATTGTATAATTTCTATTGTGTAGAATCAGTTTCTGGTATTGGAAAGACTTAAAATTCATATTATATCACCAATTCTGTTTCTTCTTAAAATCATAATGAATCATAAAATCAAATTAATAATAATTTTTTAAAACGCCTTATAGCGTAGGTAAGCTGTGAACAGAACTATTCTCCATTGATTTATGCTTCTTTCCATAGCAATTGCATGTTATGCACCGTAGAAGACAAAAAGTTGCTGAGTAATGAGTTAACTTTATTGATACTCTAGTTTAAGCATCCTCACCACTCTGTGAGGTATAGAATAGTATTATCTATAGTTTACCAATCAAGAAGCCAAGGTAAGCATTAAAAATAAATTTAGATAAATTCCCATTCTTACAAGGAAGTAGACTCAGGGTTTGACTTCAGGCAGTCTGAATAGAAAGCCTGTGTTCCTTCTACTAAGCAAGACTGTCTTCAACATTAGAGGCTCTAAAGGTCAAAGTCACACATTCCTTGACATGGAAGCTAAAGCCTCAATCTTCAGGAACACCAACATTTAACCTTAGCAAGAACATTTCATTCACCTACCTGTTCTGTTCTCTACATTAAATTTGTTGTCAAACCAAGAGTTTTCTTTCTTTCTTTTTTTTAAGAACAGCAAGGAGAGCTCATCTAAATGAGAACTATTTCCTACCGTATTCTTTCATGGAGTCACAATAGCCTGGAGAAGTATTGACTGCCATCCCTCCACGCTTAGTCCCACGACTTGCCTGTAGCAGCCTGCAGAGGTCACAGCACTAGGCTTCCTGTCCCAGCGCTGAATCTATGTGACCTTGGCCATATCCTGGCTTTACTTTCTTGATCTATTAAATGAGAGATTTGGAGCAGATAATCTCTGAGGTCATTTCCATCTCTATAATTAGATATTATATGCTTCAAAGTGACGAGAGACTGAAGACATTGCTGCACTGATCTTTGTATGTTTTTAGCTGACATTACAGTTTAGGATGTCAGACTCCCCTTATGGTATTGCTGATTTGATTATGGTTAGAGGCTGATGTGTCTCCAGTGTACGTAGTTAAAATTGACATTGATGGGTATAAAGCAGTTCATAGGGCTTATTAAATCCAGCCATAGAATTTGAATGTTCTGGGTTCCCTTCAGTGTGCACATAAACTATAAATCATCCTAATTCTAAAATCTGACCTTCCCCAGAACGAGCAAAGGCTTCTGGATTTCAAAGGCATCTCTGGCTCTACAAGGAGTCCCTGAATGTGATATCAGCTTTTGTGTCACATTATGAAAGCCCAGCTCTAAATAAATCATATCGGGTGTTTGGTTTAAAGGTGAACTCAAGCAAATCTATTATTGAAAATCTGGTTCCTGGTGCCCAGTACCAGGTCGTGATGTACCTAAGAAAAGGCCCTTTGATTGGACCACCTTCAGATCCTGTCACCTTTGCTATCGGTAAGCTGCCAGCCTCGAGAATAACTTCATCAGTGTACTTTTTGGGCGGTGGGGGTCCAATGCCCAGGTCCAAGTCATTACCGTCATATATGGGGGACCATACTTATTCACCCAATATTTTACATCCAAAGGAATAAATGACTACAATTGTATACCAGGAGGATATGGTTAGCATATACGACTCAGAAAAAAAAAACATCAGAGGCGAATATGGTTTATTCAATGATCGTATCAAAAGAGTGAAAACCCTAGTTATTAAGAAGAATTTGAAGCCATTGCTAAGATACTAAACATTCCTTCTTGGCTCTTTTTTTTTTCATCCCTCCCCACTTCTTCCTAGTTCCAACAGGGATAAAAGATTTGATGCTCTACCCCTTGGGTCCTACGGCCGTGGTTCTGAGCTGGAGCAGACCTTACTTAGGTGTGTTCAGAAAATATGTCGTTGAAATGTTTTATTTCAACCCCACAACAATGACATCAGAGTGGACAACGTACTATGAAATTGCAGCGACTGTCTCCTTGACTGCATCTGTGGTAAGTAGCTGTCACACTTCCCTGTAAACAGACGTGCCTTTCCATGCCAGATGTATCAGAAAAAGTTACCTGTAAATACACACAGGGGGCTTACTACTTTCAAGAGTTTTCTAGTTGTTTTTGCTTTCTGGACTATTTTTGTTTTGGGGAGAGATTGAGAGAGAGAGAATGAAAGAGAAGAGGGGGATAGAAGTAAGACTGCTTACTGATTATTTTCATGACCTAATAAAAGGAACTCAATTCCAAAAATATGATTTTCTTCCCCTTAGTCTTTTGTCTCCTTGCTCTTTTTAGAGGATAGCCAATCTGTTGCCAGCATGGTACTACAACTTCCGAGTTACCATGGTAACATGGGGAGACCCGGAATTGAGCTGTTGTGACAGCTCCACCATCAGCTTCATAACAGGTGAGTGGTGTGTGGGAACTGCTTCTGGGGGGGAGAGAAGACTGTTTTGAGGAGTTTCTGAAGAGATGCACCTCCAGAAAGTTCGAGTTCACTGGGCACTGACTGATCATCAGTTTCACCAACGGCAGTACGCTCAATTCTAAAAATCCATTATTTGTTCAAATGATAGTTTTTAAAAATTTAAATATGTTTTTATCCTGACTTACTGTCCTTTATTTATGTGCCCCATTTGGAATTGAGGAGAATCGAATTGTAGCAGACAGAGCTTTCAGCTTCCCACTGAAATGAACTGATTGTACCCGTTTGATGATTATATTTGCTAGAGTGCCTCCATCTCCTTATTACGTAAGCCATTTTTAAGGTCACAGGCTGATGACAGTGTTGTCCATTGCAGCAGTGAAAACGGGCTTTGGTGACAGGTGGACCTGGGTTTGAATCCAGATCTGCCACCTACCCTGAGTAACCTGTGTGTGTTAACTTTCCTAAGCCTCAGTTTTTTTAAGTGTAAAATGGATATGATAATGGTATCTACTATTATTTTCCATTTAAATACATTATTTAGGGGACACCTGAGTGGCTCAGTCAGTTAGGGGTCCCACTCTTGATTTGGGGTCAGGTCATGATCTCAGAGTTGCAAGATTAAGCCCTGGGTCGGGCTCCACTCTGGGCATGGAGCATGCTTGGGATTCTCTCTCTCCCTCTCCCTCTGCCTTTCCCCTCACCACCCCCTCCCACTTTCTCTTCCTCTCCAAAAGAAAAAATATAATAATAATGAAATATATGGCAGAAAGTTTTAGACGTAAACAACTGTTAGCTCATTATCATATAACAGAGATAGCAGAGGTGGTCAGAGATGGCAACGGAAAGGGGAAATTTCATCAAAGAAACACTAACCCTTTTTGAATGCTATTTGAACAAAGGTTTTTCAGGAGCTTCTGGTTGGACTACAAGGCTATTATTAGTTTTATGTTAAGAGGAGAAATAAGTAAAGCATGTCTAAGATGAAGAATAATGTTAGTAAAATACTTTCTTCTCTGGACATTTAGTTTTACTCTACCTAACTTTATCAAAATGAAAGAAAATGGAAAGAAATTAATCATGTGGAGGTGCTTGACTGGCTCAGTTGGTAGAGCATGTGACTTTTGATCTTGGAGTTGTGAGTTCAAGCCCCATATTGGGTGTAGACATTACTTAAAAATAAAATCTTAAAAAAAGAAATTAATCATGTGAACTCTTACACTATCAATGTATACAGTACATCTCCTTCCTTTACTAGCAATAGTAATACAATAGAATAGTAATACGTAAGCCATTTTATAATACAAGAGCTCCTTGTATTCTAGATGTTAATAGTAAACTAGAGTAGAAAAATGAAAAGATACCAAAAAGTTAGAAAATACCAGCAATGTGACAAGTACTGTGTTAGTTTCTTGATTATATTAATAATTGTATACTTGGGGAACCTGGGTGGCTCAGTGGGTTAAAGCCTCTGCCTTCCGCTCAAGTCATGATCCCAGAGTCCTGGGATCGAGCCCCGCATCGGGCTCTCCTGTCAGCGGGAAACCTGCTTCTCTTTCTCTCTCTCTCTCTCTCTGCCTGCCTTTCTGCCTACTTGTGATCTCTGTCTGTCAAATAAATAAATTAAATAAATAAATAAATAAATCTATCTTTAAAAAAATAATTGTGTACTTACTTTTAATGAAATTTTACTGTATAAATAATTCATTAGGCATAACTTTATTGACATTGCCTCTCTGAGAACACTCTTTCCTTCTCAGACAGAGCAGATGTCTGGAAAAAGCCCAGACTTTGCATCTGAACACTTGGTTGAGCAGACCAGGCTTTGCAAAATTCTCTAGCTGTTGAACCCAGAGCAAATTATCTTAGTGATCCTGGACTTCTCTCTTCTCATTGGCAGAATTCAAAATGCTACCTAACAACTGGCTAATAGAGCAAAACCAATTGTATTAGAACTCACTGCAATAAGTCAGGAAACTGCTTTGATAGGTCCTTTGCAGTGTCTTTGAAGGGGCACAACAGAAATGAAAAAGTAACAGGATTTGGAGTTCTGGACTCAAGTAGCTATGTTGTGCCTTTCAAAGGTGGGAACCAGGATCTGGCAAAGGTTATGTGCCTAGCAAATCTAGATAGTTATAAAGTTAATAGGTGAGCTACTTGCCTAGGTGAGCGATTATTTCCAATAAATTGGGTCTCTGGGAATTTCTTATCCTTTCCTGGGACAATCTACTAAGTCATTCTGACCCTGGCAGTTCGCGGTCTCATCTAAGCATATAATGAACACACAGTCTCAATTCTCACATCTCTAAAATGGGCGTAAGAATTTCACAGGTAGTGTAAGAATGAAATTATGTCCTATAAATCACTATTAAAATATATCTGGTGGCTGACTTTTATTTTTATACTTATTTTTAAAAAACGGTTGAAAATTTAGCCTTGTCTCATTTTGGTTTTCTTCCTTCATTTCAAGTTGAAAGCAAACAAAACATGCTTCTCTTACCTCTACTTTAGTTGTGAGCCAAAATGCCAAATTGTATGATATAAAAGGATGTAGGAATAAAATATCTGAGTAAAATGTGATTTATTAGAATCTCAGGTCCCCGTCTTTGTTAGGCAACTTTGTCTGCAAGTCAAAGGCATAGTAATTATGCTAGTGTACCAAATAGTGTCTTAATAAACAAAGAGTGACATCTTGTGGCCTTTCAGCAATATGCTGCATTTTAAAGTAACAATACAGATAAAATCTAAAGACTTGGTTAATACCCGTGAGGGGGAGCTTTCCACATCTGGATTCACAATTTTATATACATCTCTTGTCCATACTAGAATTAAAACATGAGAAAATATCCTTCAAAGAAATACAAGTATACATACATACATATAATGAACTACATAGAAATAAGTTAAGAGAAAAGAAGCCAAAAGTATTATTTTCTTTATTAGACTATTCTGAACTAAGATGCAGATTTGTGTTATTGGCTAGATACATTATTGGTAGTTCAAGATTTTATTGTCAAACCTATAGAAATACTACTCTAATTTCACATGAAACAAAATTATTTTAAGATTTTATTTATTTATTTGGGAAAGAGAGCACAAGTAGGGGGAAGAGCACAGGGAATGGGAGAAGCAGGCTCCCCGCTGAGCAGGAAGCCTGATGCGGGGTTCCATTCCATGTTCCTGGGATCATGACCTGAGCCTGAGACAGACGCTTAACCAACTGAGCCACCCAGGCACCCCTGAAACAGAAATGGTTTTTACTCTATATATTACAAATCTCTTTAAATTTTTTTTTTAAGATTTTATTTATTCATTTGACAGAGAGGGAGAGAAATCACAAGTAGGCAGAGAGGCAGGCGGGGAGGGGGAGGCGGCAGGAAGCAAGCTCCCTGTTGAGCAGAGAGTCCGATACAGGGCTCCATCCCAGGACCCTGAGATCATGACCTGAGCCGAAGACCGATGCTTAACCACTGAGCCACCCAGGTGCACAACAAATCTCTTTAATGAAGAATTGTTCTTGAAAGCATAGTTATGAATGCATATTATGAGTACTATTAGCATCTTGGGGAAGATGAATCTTCATGGTTTATGAAAATTCTCCTCCAACTCTTTCAACTGGTTTTGTGCGGTCTCTCAGAATGGAATACCTGCTTGTCTTCAAACCAACATACACATATATGGACTTTACATTCAACTCTGTACGTGTTTCCTAAAACCCTCAGAATTATCAGTTAGTTTAAAAAATAATTAAAATGTGCTTTCAGAGATCATATATCATAAAGCTTTTAATGAACTCTCCTCCCCACTAGAAATAATTTAAACTTAAATGTGTAAGAAAATTTTAAGAATTAATAAACTCAGCGTTAGAATTTAGCAAAGAGCCCTTTTTCCTTCTCGTACTACTTGCTTTAGCAACATTTATTAAGAGCCTGCTTTTTGCAAAGCACTGGTTAGACACGATCAATGATATTGCCTTATTATTTTATAGAAACAGTAATTATTTCTGTCCCTCTAAGTATTGACCCTACTGTCCTTTATTTCCATACACACTTTGCTGCACCACAATGAAAAAATTTACTTTTATAGGATCCCCAATTTTTTAGTACTCTTGGAAAATAAGTTCAGCCATGTCTTGCACTATTAATTTATTGATGCAGCAAGTATACTCAAAGAAGTAAGTATTTCAGGAATCTTGTAGCTGTGAAATTGGTAAAAAGACTTGATATCCTCAGGTACGGATGGGTCTGGCTGCACTGAGTCTGAGCCGTACAAGGTGGGGTTCCAGAAAACAAGTATTTGCCTTTTACAGCCAACCTGCGCCACACTACTGAGCGGTTCAGGGATCCCCAGGACCATCTTATGGTGTGAACTTTAATGCTCTAAATTAACTCTACATGAGATTTCATGCTCTATTGAGAAGTACTTTAGTTATTATTAGTCTTTTAAACTAAAGCGCACCTCTTTCTTTCCTCATAGCCCCAGTTGCTCCAGAAATCACATCTGTGGAGTATTACAACAGTCTGTTATACATCAGTTGGACGTATGGTGATGACACAACTGACCTCTCCCATTCAAGAATGTTACACTGGATGGTTGTTGCAGAAGGAAAGAAGAAAATTAAAAAGAGTGTATGTTTCTTTGAATCCCAACATGGAGCATCTGAATATTCTTTAACATAAACTATTGAAAACCATTAAGCAAACATTTATTGAAACATTAAACAGATGTCTTGTGATTCTTGGCACTATGTTAGGCTCCCATGAGAGAACAATTTTTTTTATGTTTTATTAGTCACCATACCATACATCATTAGTTTGTGATATAAAGTTCCAGGATTCATTGTTTACATGCACTTCATGTATGTACTCCATGCAATATGTGCCCTCCTTAATACTCATTGCCAGGGTAACCTGGCATCCCTCCACTCCCCTCCCCTCTAAAACCCTCGATTTGTTTTTCAGAGTCCACAGTATCTCATGGTTCATCTCCTTCATTTTTCCCCTCCTTCTCCTAATACCCTCTATGTTATTCCTTATGCTCCACAAGTAAGTGAAACCATATGATAATTGACTGTCTCTGCTTGACTTATTTCACTCAGCATAACTTCCACTCCCGTCCACGTTGGTGGAGAATTTGGGTATTCATCCTTTCTGATGGCTGAGTAATATTCCATTGTATATATGGACCACAGCTTCTTTACCCATTTGTCTGCTAAAGGGCATCTCCACTCTTTCCACAGTTTGGCTATTGTACAGTGCTTCTATGAGCATTGGGGTACATGTGGCCCTTCTTTTCACTACATCTCTATCTTTGGGGTAAATCCCAGTAGTACAATTGTAGGGTCATAGGGTAGCTCTATTTTTAATTTTTTGATGAATCTCCACACTGTTTTCCAAAGTGGCTGCACCAACTTGCATTCCCACCAACAGTGTAAGAGGGTTCCCCTTTCTCCACATCCTCTCCAAGATTTGTTGTTTCTTGCCTTGTTAATTTTTGCCATTCTAACAGGTATGAGATGGTACCAAGAAAGTACAATGAAGAAAGGACAATCAAGAAAAATTGCATTCTTCCTTTCATAGAATTCACTTTTAATCTTTAATACTGAGCTGTAATAGTTATAACTAGTAATTCACTTACATTTACAGTTAACAACTTGAGCTTTTCCTTCAGGATGGCAAACATTTTCAAGAAAACCACATTTAATATGTTTTGATATTTTCTCTCTATATCACCGATGCCTAAATATTTGGGTATGTTGGAAATACTGATTTCTTTTCTTCTACTTTATTAAACTTTTTGAAATAGCATTAGTTAGGGTAGAGACTACATTACTGTAAAAACAACAACAACAATAACAACAAAGATTGTGGCTCAAAGAAAATAGAAGTTTGTTTCTCTCATGCTAATGCAGGACAATCAGAGCACTTCTGCTATAAGGGATCAATCATCCAGGGCTCCAGATTCTTTCTATCTTGTTGTTCCATCTACCATGATGTAGTCTTCATTTGCATAGGTGAACTTTCCTAGACATTAGATCCATCTTGTAGCCTGTGGGGAGAGGAAAAGAAAAAATGTGGAAGCCCAGCATGAACAGAATTATAAGCGGCCCATGTGACTTCCACTGACAATTGATTGGTCAGAGGTGGGTCACATGGTCTCCTCTATCCATAGGGGAGACTGGGAAATAAGAAGCCAGGCAGCTATAGATGTGACTAGGTTTCTTCTGAGCTTCCCAGCTAAGGCTGAGTAATGTACACATCAGTACCAACCTATCAAATGCCTTTTCTAAAATTTGCTGTGAAGATGAGGAAAGATATCAAAGGAATACATATTCCAGATAGAAAATTAATTGCAGAAAATATTCTGATACATACTATGCATATTTAGAGCTACCTTGCATTTGGCTCAGTTGAGGAATTTATATCATTTTCAAAGGAAATAAAGTATCCATTAGCTTGTAATCAACTGTAGATTGATTACACAGAACAGAAAGGGAATGCCTGCTATAGCCCCATAGTTGTCTGGAGCCGTATTCTAGTTCAAGTTCATTAGAAGTTTAAACCCCAATTTTGATGGGTCTTGCAGGTCACACGCAATGTCATGACTGCAATTCTCAGCCTGCCTCCAGGAGATATCTACAACCTCTCAGTAACCGCTTGCACGGAACGAGGAAGTAATACCTCCATGCTCCGCCTGGTCAAGTTAGGTAAGAAGAATGCACACGAGTGAGTGTGTGTGTGTGTGTGTGTGTGTGTGTGTGTGAAAATAGTCATGTCCAGAGAACTGGTGTTTGGATCCATTGATTTGTCATGGTCTTCTCAGTTCAGTGAAATAATGGAAATATGGCTCACTCTCTTTTATAAGTGCAAAATAAACATGTATACTACTAAAAGAGTTAGGTTCAACTTAATACGAGTTTCTGTGAATGGAATGTTTACTCTGCTGAGAGGCAAGAGTATTCACCATCCTTAGTGAGATTAGAGAAACCAAGGAGTCTGAGAATTTAGAGGAGACAAGACTTTAGAGGTTATCTAGTGTGGTGTTCTCAACCCTGCCAGACACCAGTCCCTTCTCATAGGAGCATTATGGGATGTCCTTCTTAATACCTCAAATTGAAACTCATACACAAAATCATCCACATATTGATTTTCTTTTTTTTTTAATGTTTTAATTTAATTTTCTTTTTTTTAAAAGATTTTATTTATTTATTTGAAAGACGGAGATCACAAGTAGGCAGAGAGGCAGGCAGAGAGAGAGAGAGAGGGAAGCAGGCTTCCTGCGGAGCAGGGAGCCCGATGCGGGGCTCGATCCCAGGACCCTGAGATCATGACCTGAGCCGAAGGCAGCAGCCCAAACCACTGAGCCACCCAGGCGCCCCTCACATATTGATTTTCTAAGTTGAAATAATTTCCTAACTCTAATCTAAAACCAAGATAAAAGAAAAAAATGTATAACAAAATTATATGGATCTCCTGCATATTTGTTCAGATACATTTTTTCTCTAAGTCATAATGAAATTACCTAATGACTACGCTTAATCAAAATGAACAAGTTTGAGTTTACAAGACGCAAAGGAAATCAGTAGTCCTTCCAGACAAGTAAAAAAGTAAATGGGGGAGTGAATAAAATAACTGAGCAAGCATAACTACAGGTGGACCCTTGAATAAAACCTAGCGTTATTATAATAAGAGACTAAATGTATTTGCATATGATGAGAGAAAGAGGAAAATAACCTTAATTAAAGTAAAGAGAACATGCCAAGAAAAATAATGGGCTGTGGATGAGGGGAAATGAGGAAAGTATAATATTCTTGCAAATGAGCTAGAAATTACTGTGTAGCGTAGTGTCAAAATAATTATTTATCTTATGAAATACAACTAGGAAGTGACACTATTTAACACAGAACGCATCTTCTACATTCAACAATCTTCCATGTAGTGAAGTATACATTTAGTTTCTGATACATAAAGGGACCTCAGAGATAATATTCCATAATCAGCAGCAGGCAAAAAAGGATAGATTGGCAGACAGTTATGAGGTAGTCTCCGTATCCAAGGGGCAAGCTGGAAATGTACTTCAATGTGTCATTCTCGTGACAGAGATCTTTTTTTCCTATTTCAAAAAAGAAAAATATAGAGAATAGCAATGCAAATATTTTCAAAACGCTTAATGCAACTTATATCACTGTTTCAGACGTCTGCTTATTTAGACTCTGTATCTTAGTCTAGTCATAAGAATGTCAAATTGTCACCATTATTACACATGTTCAGATGTGCAGCTATAAGTAAAATGGATCCAGGTAGAGGGGCACCTGGGTGGCCCAGTCAGTTAAGCATCAGACTCTTGGTTTTGGCTCAGATCATGATCTCGGGGTCATGAGATTGAACCCCACATCGGGCTCTGCACTCAGCATGGAGTCGGTTTCAGATTCTCTCCGTCTTTCTCTGCCCCTCTCCCTACATGTGTGCTCTCTCCCTCTCTGTCTCTCAGTCAATAAATAAAATCTTCTTTAAAAAAGAAAAAAAGACTGATCCAGGGTGTCTTATAAGCAGCTTATACACCCTGAGTAGCATTGCTGGCAGTGATGTACCTTTAGAAAACTCGTAGAAAATCCTGAAAAGGGGCACCTGGGTGGCTCAGTGGGTTAAGCCTCTGCCGTCGGCTCACATCATGATCTCAGGGTCCTAGGATCGCATCAGGCTCTCTGCTCAGTGGGGAGCCTGCTTCCCCCTTTTTCTCTGCCTACCTCTCTGCCTACTTGTGATCTCTTTCTCTGTCAAAGAAATAAATAAAATCTTTAAAAAAAAGGAAAAAGAAAATCCCAAACAGAACAAAGCACAGTCTTTCTTAGTTTCCCCAATGGTTGTATTTCTCTGTAATTCAACACATAAGACACTAAGTCTTAAATCTTTTTGTGTGTGTCTCATATTTGCCATGGCAAAAATTAAATTCTTGCACTGTAACCCTTTAAAATTAAATAGGTAGCTGGAAATATATAACACATTAAATAGATACTCTGCACAGAAAAACTAAATTATTGAATAATTTGTAAATAACACCTTAATTCTTCTTCATGACAACTTCCTTCTAAATTATTTTACCTAACTTCTTGAAAAACTTTTCCAGTATTATCATGTAGTAAAGTACTTTACAGTGGATCTATACTGGTGTGACATTAAAAAGGTATGTGGGAAGTGGGACGTGGGACAGTTTTTCTGTTTGGAGCTTTCTTGATCATTTCAGGCCTTCTAGCACTTCTGCTTCCTGTCCACAGAAGGCCAGTTAGCAACCTTCCTTGTGACAATTAAAAATATTGCTGCAAATTTACAAACACCCTCTCACTGTGAACCACAGCTTCGATTTCATTCACTGTAGGCAATCTGATCTTCTTCCCCAGACATCTTTACTTCAGTTCCAGGAATGTGGAGATCACCAGCTTCCAAGCTTGTATGATCTTTCTAAAATTGCCTGCCAATTCATTTCAACTGTTATGTCTGATTTTGTCCTCTGTGGATATAAAAGTCAGTTGAAAACTTGTTTCCAGGTAACTAGAATTTACTTACAGATTATGCTCACCCTTTCCATGCCTTTCTTTTCCCCAGCTTCATGATCACAGGAAGCTGTAAGTGTTTCTGGGGTCCTAGCTGTTTTCTCTAACTCATTTTGGGTTTTTTAAGTCTCCCTTGAAGTTCAAAGGTAGGTCTTACCAAAGGACCATTCAGTGAATCTATTGCAGGTTTCAGTGTTATTTTTATTTGACATTACGGCTGATATCTTGATCAGGAGTATGAATTAAAGTCATGAGCTGGTACAATTACACTCATACTACGTAGAAGTAGGAGTAAAAACCGTGACAGTTTCCAAATTTATCATGAGTTTTGAGCCTCCGTGTCTCCCTATTAACAGACCAAACTACCTAAACCAGTTTAGAAATACCCTTTAAACTTTTCAAGAAGAGAATGCAAGTTTCCACAGAAATTCTTTCTTGGAGTCAGTAAGGTTTTCCCTTTTGTGATCTAAATAGCACACGAAATATTGCCTCTATATTGTTCCCTTCTGAAAATAAGACAATGTGTATATAATGGTCCTGAACTCAGTCTTTTTCCTCCTGAAAACTAAATAATTTCACTTTTTATTCATTTGTCTAAAAATCTATTTTCTATTCTACTAATCACATTATTGTGTTTTTTCAGTTCTTCCAATTTTCCATAACACACAAGGCCGTGCCTACTTTAGATGCCTAATAGATACTTATAAAACCACACTGCAACCACAGACCTCAGAACTGAAAATAATATTGTAAGTTTTACCATTCAGAGAAGTAAAATAACATTTCACTTTCGTAATAACTGATTGCAGGTGTTTCTTTATTTCACAGAACTTTCATTCTAGTCACTTTTTGTTTCTTTATAGCACTCACTTGGCATACAGAGAAGTCATATTAATTCTACTTTACAGAAACATACAACTTTGGTACACAAATTATTCGGACTTGTTTGAATCCAAATGATGTTGTTAGACCTGGGACCAAAACTGGCTGGGCTGGGTCATCTGTATGGTTCAGTCAGTTAAGTGTCATACTCCCGATTTTAGCTCAGGTCATGATCTCTGGTGGGGAGATCAAGCCCTGTGTTGTGTTCCATGCTGGGCGTGGAGCCTGCTTAAGATTCTTTCTCTCCCTCTCCCTGGCACTCTGCCTTCCCCCTCCCTCTCTAAACAAACAAACAAACAAACTGGCTGGCTTACCTTAAGTTCAATTTCTCTGTGATAAAACCCTCTTCTCAATGGCTCTACTTGCCATTATGGAGGGCAGATTTAACATCTGTGGAAAGAAACCAGGCTACCGATGAATCTGGTATAATATAAATTAATCCAAGAGGGCATGTGCAAGGGTAGAGAACCCTCAAAACAATTGGCAAGGGTTTTCTTTTTTTTTTTTTTAATTTATTTGACACAGAGAGAGAGAGAGAGATCACAAGTAGGCAGAGAGGCAGGCAGAGAGAGAGGGGGAAGCAGGCTCCCAATTGAGCAGAGAGCCCAATGCTAAGCTCAATCCCAGGACCCTGAGATCATGACCCAAGCCAAAGGCAGGGACTTAAATCACTGAGCCACCCAGGTGCCCCAAGGATTTTCAACTATTGTGTCATCAATAGCATCCATGAGAAGAGATCAACCAATAGTGGTGCTGTTGGCAAGGCACGGAGCCAGTCATCTTATTAAGAATTTTAAGTTGCCAGCAGTCTCACGGTACCATGGTGGTGTGTGATGAGAGCTGCTTTGGCAGTCCATACAAATGTAAATCAAATTTCCACTAAGACATGACATTTTAAAAGAACTTATTGGTTGATATGCAACTGTGGCTTCAACTAGCCACCAGTATAACTTCTGGTCTTGGTGAACCCACATAAAACTCTGGGCCAACTTTAAGAGGATTTGGTGAAATTAACATCTGATGATCAACCATTTTAAAAAAAAGGAAGAAAGGGAAAGAAATAGAGATGGGAAATGTTGGGCATATCACAAAATAGCTCTATGGTTATGGAGTATCCATTCATTCATTCATTTAACAAATACATACTGAGAACCTTCTAAGAATTGCCCAGATGCAAACAATCTGAGGGTTTTAGAGGGGGGAAGGGTGAGAGGTTGGGTGAGCCTGTTGGTGGGTATTGTGGAGGGCACATATTGCATGGAACACTGGGTGTGGTACATAAACAATGAATTCTGTAACACTGAAAAGAAATTTAAAAAATAAATAAAAATATAAAAATAAAAATAACTGTAAAACAAAAACAAACAAACAAAGAATTGCCCAGATGCCAGACTACTTGTAGTAATGAATTCAAAGGGCTACTTTCAGTTTCAGTTCACAAGGAGTTTATGATCTACTAAAGGGGACATGGTAAGAAATTTTGTATAGCGCATTAAAACAGGGTAATGTGGGACAGATTGCATATGCAGCAAGACCTTTCTCTGAGGAAGCAGTGGTGAGAGATAGGAATAACAAGAAAGGATCGTCCATGAAAAGTTTGGGCAGGAGCATGCTAAGCAGAGGGAAGAAGCAGAGATCAGATCATGTAAGACTTTTATAAGGTGGAATTGAGATTTTATTTTGAGTACAATAAGAAGGCAGGGAGAGAATTAAAAATAAACAATCTAACCTACTTAAAATAATCCCTCTTTTTGCTCAAGGGAGGAACAATTGTTAGGTCAGCAGTGAAGACAGGGAGATCAATTAAGGAATCATGGGTCCTAAGCTTAAAAATAATGTTCTAGGGGCACCTGGGTGCTCAGCAAGTTGGGCAGCCAACTCTTGATTTTAGCTCAGGACACGGTCTTGGGGTCATGGGATCAAGCCCCATGTTGGGCTCTGTGCTCAGTGTGGAGTCTGCTTAAGATTCTCTGTCTCCATTTCTCTCTTTCAGATAAATAAATAAATCTTTAAAAATCTTTAAAAACAGCATTCTAGTTTGGTAATTTCCATGGGAAATGATGGCAAATTTGACAAAATTCAGGAGTTATTTTGGAGCTTCTGTCCACAGAGCTTTCTGGTGAAGTGAAAATAGGAAATAAGAAAAAGGGAAAATAGGGGGGAGGAGTCAAGATGGCGAAGAAGTAGCAGGCTGAGACTACTTCAGCTAGCAGGAGATCAGCTGGATAGTTTATCTAAAGATTGCAAACACCTGCAAATCCATCAGCAGATCGAAGAGAAGAAGAACAGCAATTCTAGAAACAGAAAAACAACCACTTTCTGAAAGGTAGGACTGGCGGAGACGTGAATCCAAAGCGACGGGAAGATAGACCCTGGGGGGAGGGGCTGGCTCCCGGCAAGCGGCGGAGCAATGGAGCACAAAATCGGGACTTTTAAAAGTCTGTTCCGCTGAGGGACAGCACTCCAGAGGCTAAACTGGGGCGAAGCCCATGCAGGGTCAGCATGGCCTCAGGTCCCACAGGGTCACAGAAGGATCGGGGTTGTCTGAGTGTCGCAGAGCTTGCGGGTACTGGAATGGGAAAGCCGGCTACAGAAACAGAGCCGACAGTAAGATCACAGCTTGGGGTTACCTTGAACCGGTCGCAGGCTTGGTGATCTCGGAGCGCGGCCGGAGGTCAGGCAGACGGGAGTTACTGGACGCTGTTCTCTGAGGGCACACTGAGGAGTGGGGCCCCGGGCTCTCGGCTCCTCCAAGCCGGAGACCAGGAGGCCGCCATTTGTATTCCTGTCCTCTGGGACTCTATGGAAAGGGCTCAGGGAACAAAAGCTCCTGAAAGCAAATCTGAGAGGATTACTCACCCCAGCCCCTGGTAAGGGCGGTGCAATTCCGCCTGGGGCAAAGACACTTGAGAATCACTACACCAGGCGCCTCCTCCAGAAGATCAACAAGAAATCCAGCAAAACCAAGTTCACCTGCCAAGGAGTGCGGTTTCAATACCAAGGAGAGCAGCAGAATTCCAGAGGAGGAGAAAGCAAAGCACGGAAGTCATGGCTTTCTCCCTGTGATTTTTTTAGTCTTGCAGTTAATTTAATTTTTTTCTTTTTCATTTTTTTTCTCTTCTTTTGCTAAATTTTTTTTTAACTTTTACCCTTTTCCTTTTTAACGTTTTTTAACTAGTTTATCTAATATATATATTTTTTCTTTTTTTTACTTTTCTTTATTCGTTTTCTTTTTTTAATTCTTTTCTTTTCCTTTTTTTTTTTTTTTCGTTCTTCCTTTTTGAACCTCTTTTTATCCCCTTTCTCCCCCCTTACGATTTGGGATCTCTTCTGATTTGGTTAAAGCATATTTTCCTGGGGTTGTTGCCACCCTTTTAGTATTTTACTTTCTCCTTCATATACTCTTATCTGGACAAAATGACAAGGCGGAAAAACTCACCACAAAAAAAAAAGAACAAGAGGCATTACCAAAGGCTAGGGACCTAATCAATACAGACATTGGTAATATGTCAGATTTAGAGTTCACAATGACAATTCTCAAGGTTCTAGCTGAGCTCGAAAAAGGCATGGAAGATATTAGAGAAACCCTCTCGGGATATATAAAAGCCCTTTCTGGAGAAATAAAAGAACTAAAATCTAACCAAGTTGAAATCAAAAAGGCTATTAATGAGGTTCAATCAAACATGGAGGCTCTCACTGCTAGGATAAATGAGGCAGAAAAAAGAATTAGCGATATAGAAGACCAAATGACAGAGAATAAAGAAGCTGAGCAAAAGAGGAACAGCTACTGGACCACGAGGGGAGAATTCGAGAGATAAGTGACACCATAAGACAAAACAACATTAGAATAATTGGGATTCCAGAAGAAGAAGAAGAAAGAGAGAGGAGCAGAAGGTATACTGGAGAGAATTCAGGAGTTCCCCAATATGGCAAAGGGAACGAACATCAAAATTCAGGAGGTTCAGAGAATGCCCCTCAAAATCAATAAGAATAGGTCCACACCTCTCACCTAATAGTAAAATTTACAAGTCTTAGTGACAAAGAGAAAATCCTGAAAGCAGCCCGGGAAACTAAGTCTGTAACATATAATGGTAAAAATATTAGATTGGCAGCTGACTTATCCACAGAGACCTGGCAGGCCAGAAAGAGCTGGCATGATATTTTCAGAGCACTAAACGAGAAAAACATGCAGCCAAGAATACTATATCCAGCTAGGCTATCATTGGAAATAGAAGGAGAGATTAAAAGCTTCCAGGACAAACAAAAACTGAAAGAATTTGAAAACACCAAACCAGCTCTACAGGAAATATTGAAAGGGGTCCTCTAAGCAAAGAGAGAGCCTACAAGTGGTAAATCAGAAAGGAACAGAGACCATATACAGTAACAGTCACCTTACAGGCAATACAATGGCACTAAATTCATATCTCTCAATAGTTACTCTGAATGTTAATGGCTAAATGCCCCAGTCAAAAGACACAGGGTATCAGAATGGATGAAAAAAAAAACCCATCTATATGTTGCCTCCAAGAAATTCATTTTAAGCCCGAAGACACCTCCAGATTTAAAGTGAGGGGGTGGAAAAGAATTTACCATGCTAATGGACATCAGAAGAAAGCAGGAGTGGCCATCCTTATATCAGATCAATTAGATTTTAAGCCAAAGACTATAATAAGAGATGAGGAAGGACACTATATCATACTCAAAGGGTCTGTCCAACAAGAAGATCTAACAATTTTAAATATCTATGCCCCCAACGTGGGAGCAGCCAACTATATAAACCAATTAATAACAAAATCAAAGAAATACATCAACAATAATACAAAAATAGTAGGGGACTTTAACACTCCCCTCACTGAAATGGACAGATCATCCAAGCAAAAGATCAACAAGGAAATAAAGGCCTTAAACAACACACTGGACCAGATGGACATCACAGATATATTCAGAATATTTCATCCCAAAGCAACAGAATATACATCCTTCTCTAGTGTACATGGAACATTCTCCAGAATAGATCACAACCTCGGTCCTAAATCATGACTCAACTGGAATCAAAAGATTGGGATCATTCCCTGCATATTTTCAGACCACAATGCTCTGAAGCTAGAACTCAACCACAAAAGGAAGTTTGGAAAGAACCCAAATACATGGAGACTAAACAACATCCTTCTAAAGAATGAATGGGTCAACTGGGAAATTAAAGAAGAATTGAAAAAAATCATGGAAACAAATGATAATGAAAATACAACGGTTCAAAATCTGTGGGACACAACAAAGGCAGTCCTGAGAGGAAAATATATAGCAGTACAAGCCTTTCTCAAGGAACAAGAAAGGTCTCAGGTACACAACCTAACCCTACACCTAAAGGAGTTGGAGAAAGAACAAGAAAGAAACCCTAAGCCCAGCAGGAGAAGAGAAATCATAAAGATCAGAGCAGAAATCAATGAAATAGAAACCAAAAAACAATAGAACAAATCAATGAAACTAGGAGCTGGTTCTTTGAAAGAATTAATAAAATTGATAAACCCCTGGCCTGACATATCAAAAAGAAAAGAGAAAGGGCCCAAATAAATAAAATCATGAATGAAAGAGGAGAGATCACAAGTAACACCAAAGAAATACAAACTATTATAAGAACATACTATGAGAAAATCTACGCCAACAAATTTGACAATCTGGAAGAAATGGATGCATTCCTAGAAACATATAAACTACCACAACTGAACCAGGAAGAAATAGAAAGCCTGAACAGACCCATAACCAGTAAGGAGATTGAAACAGTCATTAAAAATCTCCAAACAAACAAAAGCCCAGGGCCAGACAGCTTCCCGGGGGAATTCTACCAAACATTTAAAGAAGAACTAATTCCTATTCTCCTGAAACTGTTCCAAAAAATAGAAATGGAAGGAAAACTTCCAAACTCATTTTATGAGGCCAGCATCACCTTGATCCCAAAACCAGACAAGGATCGCATCAAAAAAGAGAGCTATAGACCAATATCCTTGATGAACACAGATGCAAAAATCCTCACCAAAATACTAGCCAATAGGATTCAATAGTGCATCAAAAGGATTATTCACCACGACCAAGTGGGATTTATTCCAGGGCTGCAAGGTTGGTTCAACATCTGCAAATCAATCAATGTGATACAACACATCAATAAAAAAAAGAACAAGAACCATATGATACTTTCAATAGATGCTCAAAAAGCATTTGACAAAGTACAGCATCCCTTCCTGATCAAAACTCTTCAAAGTGTAGGGATAGAGGGCACATACCTCAATATTATCAAAGCCATCTATGAAAAACCCACCACAAATATCATTCTCAATGGAGAAAAACTGAAAGCTTTTCCGCTAAGGTCAGGAACATGGCAGAGATGTCCATTATCACCACTGCTATTCAGCATAGTACTAGAAGTCCTAACCTCAGCAATCAGACAACAAAAGGAAATTAAAGGCATCCAAATCGGCAAAGAAGAAGTCAAACTATCACTCTTCATAGATGATATGATACTATATGTGGAAAACCCAAAAGACTCCACTCCCAAACTGCTAGAACTTATACAGGAATTCAGTAAAGTGTCAGGATATAAAATCAATGCACAGAAATCAGTTGCATTTCTCTACACCAACAAGACAGAAGAAAGAGAAATTAAGAAGTCAATCCCATTTACAATTGCACCGAAAACCATAAGATACCTAGGAATAAACCTAATCAAAGAGGCACAGAATCTATACTCAGAAAACTATAAAGTACTCATGAAAGAAATTGAGGAAGACACAAAGAAATGGAAAAATATTCCATGCTCCTGGATTGTAACAATAAAAATTGTGAAAATGTCTATGCTACCTAAAGCAATCTACACATTTAATGCAATTCCTGTCAAAGTACCATCCATCTTTTTCAAAGAAATGGAACAAATAATTCTAAAATTTATATGGAACCAGAAAAGACCTTGAATAGCCAAAGGAATATTGAAAAAGAAAGCTAAAGTTGGTGGCATCACAATTCTGGACTTCAAGCTCTATTACAAAGCTGTCATCATCAAGACAGCATGGTACTGACACAAAAACAGACACATAAATCAATGGAACCGAATAGAAAGCCCAGAAATAGACCCTCAACTCTATGGTCAACTAATCTTCGACAAAGCAGGAAAGAATGTCCAATGAAAAAAAGACAGCCTCTTCAATAAATGGTGTTGGGAAAATTGGACAGCCACATGCAGAAAAATGAAATTGGACCATTTCCTTAAACCACACACGAAAATAGACTCAAATGGATGAAGGACCTCAATGTGCGAAAGGAATCCATCAAAATCCTTGAGGAGAACACAGGCAGCAACCTCTTCGACCTCATTCGCAACAACATCTTCCTAGGAACATCGCCAAAGGCAAGGGAAGCAAGGGCAAAAATGAACTATTGGGACTTCATCAAGATCAAAAGCTTTTGCACAGCAAAGGAAACAGTTAACAAAACCAAAAGACAACTGACAGAATGGGAGAAGATATTTGCAAACGACATACCGAATAAAGGGCTAGTATCCAAAATCTATAAAGAACTTTGCAAACTCAACACCCAAAGAACAAATAATCCAATCAAGAAATGGGCAGAGGACATGAACAGACATTTCTGCAAAGAAGACATCTAGATGGCCAACAGACACATGAAAAAGTGCTCCATATCACTCGGCATCAGGGAATTACAAATCAAAACCACAATGAAATATCACCTCACACCAGTCAGAATGGCTAAAATCAACAAGTCGGGAAATGACAGATGCTGGCGAGGATGTGGAGAAAGGGGAACCCTTTTTTTTTTTTTTAGTGAACGCTCTAACAGGGAAGGGAGGAGTTTCACACCCACTTGGGTGGCTTTCTCTGTTCCTCTTTTGGAATTTGGGTATTAATAACATTAACTTCATTATCTTAATCTCAATCATGAAAGGTTTTATATAGATTAGAAATCTTTAAAACATAGTTTTACTATAAATAAAAAGAATCAAAATACTTTCAGATATTGGGAATTGGGGGCATATTACAATCTCACTTTCTCTCTCTCTTCCCCATAATATTTCAGTAGATTAAAAATAATTATTTACATTTTGATGGAAAATATTTTCTGACTTTATAAAAGCTATTACATAGTACTGTCCTTTATGATCTCACTCTCAGTTGAGTAATTTGTTTATTATTTTTTTTAATTTTATTTACTTATTTGACAGACAGAGATCACAAGTAGGCTGAGAGGCAGGCAGAGAGAGAGGAGGAAGCAGGCTCCCCGCTGAGCAGAGAGCCTGATGCGGGGCTCGATCCCAGAACCCTGAGATCATGACCTGAGCCGAAGGCAGAGGCTTTAACCCACTGAGCCACCCAGGTGCCCCGAGAAATTTGTTTATTCTTATGTTGAAATCACTGAGTTCACAATTTTAGTTGCTTGGATATATGCAATCCTTATTTTTCGCAGGAAGTAAGTGAAGTGTTGTGAGTCAAATCACACTGAAACCTAAAGTACTCCTCCCTATCCCCTGGGCCCTTTTCTTGGATCCTCTCCTAGTAAGTGACTGCCTTGTTATCCCTCTCACCCCCCACCAAAAAGAAATGAGTTTAATAAGATAGGAATGCGAATAAATTGTGTCAATGTAACATAGAGAAAAGGAAAGAAAGATGGATGAATGAGTGCATGGAAAGGAAGGGAAGGAGAAAGTGAAAGAAGAAAGAAAATATGCTTATTCATTCTGCACATCCATCCATCTATCTATAATTATTTACTTACTTATTTATAGATGCCAGTCAAAAAAAGGCTAATAAATGAAGATACTATACTTTTTTTTTCAAAGATTTTACTTACTTATTTGACAGACAGAGATCACAAGTAGGCAGAGAGGCAGACAGAGAGAGAGGAGGAAGCAGGCTCCCTGCTGAGCAGAGAGCCTAATGTGGGGCTCGATTCCAGGACCCTGAGATCATGACCTGAGCTGAAAGCAGAGGCTTTAACCCAATGAGCCATCCAGGCGCCCCGAAGATACTATACTTTTAAAAAATTAATTCAGATCAACCCCTGTGAACTGGGCTCCCAGTTCAGTGGGGAATCTACTTTTCCCTCTCCTTCTCCCTCTTTTTCTACTTGTGTACACATTTCTCTTTCTCTCTCTCTGTCTCAAATAAATAAATTTTTAAAAATGAAAATAAAAATTTAATTCTATCCATCGGCAAATATTTATTTAGCATTTACTATGTGCTACATACTAATCTAGGTGTTGAGGGTACAGAAATGAACAAAACTGACAAAAAATTCTATCCTCACTCTAGTGGAAAAAAAGAGACAATAAACATAAATATTTGAATGCCAGATGATGATGCACATTTTGGAGAAAAATGAAGCTGTGAGAAAAGTGCTATGGGGAGTAAAGTGAAATTTTTGAAGGAGGCGGCGTAGGTTAAGCTTCATAGTGAAGGTGGTATTTCAGTCAAAACCTGAGGGTGTAAGGAAGTGAGCCAAACAGATAACTGGAAGGTTTTATAGGCAGAGGGAACCCAGAAGCAGAACTCCAACAGCATTAGTATGCCTGGAAGGTTCAAGGAAAAGTCAGGAAGGCAGTATGGCTGAAGTGGAAGGAACAAGGGGGAGAGTAGTGGTTAAAAGGACAGAGATGTGACAAGGGAACAGATCATGTAGGGTCATTGAAAAGATGTTTCATTCCGAGTGAGATGATACTCCACTGGAGGGTTCAAGTGACAGAGTCACATGACCTGAAAAGTTTCACAAGATCACTTCAGTAAGAATAGAATGTTCAGAGATCAAGGTAAAATGGGAAACCAGGTAGATAAGATGACCATACATCCCAGTTACCATAGATAATAACAGTTTACACCTGTTATGGATCAGTTAAAGGCCAGTCACCCTCTATTACAATCCTTTTCTTCTCCAAAGAGTATTTCAATTTGGGCACTTTTGATCAACCACATAGTTACCTTAAATTTAGGAGGCTGTTGCATCTATCCAAGTAAAAGATTATTCTTGCCTGCACCAGGGCGATAGTTAAGAAGGTGATGAACAGGGATAAGCTTCAGAATGTATCTTGAAGATGAAGCTGGGAGAGTCTACTGCTGGATTTTAGATGTTGTCTATGAATGAACAAAGTAATTCTAAGGAGATGCCAAGATATGGGGCCTGAGCAATCAGAAAGACAGAGCTGTTATATTTTGAGATGGGGAAGATAATGAGAGAGGCAGACTTGGATGAAAGACCAGAAGCTGAGATTTGGATGCATCAACATTTGAAGGTGCTTGTTAAGCACTGAAGAACAGATGTTTAAATAAATAAATAAATATGTTTTAAAGAAAGAAGAAGAACAGATGTTGAGTGGGCAGTGAGATAAAGGAGCTCAGAATCTGGAAGATTTCAGACCTGGGAAGTATATATTTGAGAGTAGTCAGGAAACAGACCTGATGAGGGTATCAGGGGATGAATGAAGGAAAAAGAATTCTATCCAAGGACTGAGCCCTGACACTCCAGCTTTAAGAAATGGAGGTGGTGTGAGGGAACCAGCAAAAGAGCCTGAGAAGGAGTGGCCAGTGAAGTAAAAACAACACAAAGAAGTGTGATGTCCAAACAGCCAAGCAAAGAAAGTGCTTGATTGATAATCTCGTTGAGCCTGTTGGAAAGTCAAGGAAGTTGTGGGATGAGAATTGACTGCTGATGTGAGCAACCCAGAAGTCAGTGGTGATTTGGGGAGGAGGCATTTGGGTGGAGTGTGGTGAAGACAAAATATGCTATTAAAAGTAATTCAAGAGAGAATAAAAGGAGAACAACTGAAGACAGCTGGAATAACAAAATTTTCTAGGGGTGTGATTACAAAGAGGAGAGAAAATGAACAGGAGCTAAAGATAGAATCCAAGAGTTTTTATCTGTTTGGTTGGATTTGTTTTCTCTTTCTTTTTCTTTCTGTTTTTTGAAGTGGGTGGAAACGGCTCTTCAATGGGCTAATCAGAATGATTCAACAGACCAGGGAAAATTATGGGGCTGGATGGTTAGAGGTGACTCTCATTAATTGATGTCCTTGCTTGGGCCCAAAGTGGAAGGACTCTGGGTGCCACTGGAAGGGGGGCCTAAGACTGAGTGAATCTGTGGTTAGGAAGAGTGAGAGTATGTGGGCACCGATGGGGTAGTAAGTCAGGTGGGTGCGATGATGGAAGCTTGTGGAGGACTTCTACTGATTTCTTACAAACATGTATTCTTTAGGTTTTCAGAGGATTGTGACTGTCATGCTACCCTTCTTGTAGAGTCCTTCAGGGCCAGCAGGGTCATGCTAACATTATCTTCTGGGATGAACTATCAGACATGCCACTGTTCCATGGCTCTGTCCCTCATCCCAAGACTAACTGATGCCCCCTCTCAATCTCTTTCTCTCCCAGTCTCACTGTGGTCTTGTGAGTTTCACTGCCATTTGTCAGCGGCCCACAGCCAAGCCACACAACTTCAGTACTTCCCTAAAACAACTTCTCCTGTATACCATAAAGCAACTTGCAGAGTCTGTAGGTTTCTGTTCAAATCTGGATGATGGACAGATAGGGCCATGACTGTGATGTCTGGCGCTGGTCTCCATGTAGAAGCAAATACCCACTTTGGAAATGTTGGTCTTCTAGAAAGAGGAACTTTCCAGGAGGCACCATCATCCTCAGTTATATGGAAATGAATGTCAAATACCCACATTTGGCAGGGGGGTGGATCTGGGTGTAGAAAGGACCCTTAAGTAGGCATACGGAGATCTGGATCCCAGTTTTTGCTCTCACAGGCAAGCCATGTTACCTTAGAAAGTGGGATAGGGCCTCTGGGTTTCAGTGGCCTCGTCTAAAGTGAACAAAACGACCTTTAATATCCCTTCCAGTTTTAGAATGTAGTTCATACCTGAGTTCAGGGTAAAGGCAACAAGGCTAATGATACAATAAGAGTAGTGACCTTTTTCTAAGAATTTGGCAAAAATTAGTTGTAGTTAAATAAAAATGCTAGATAAAAAAAACATATTCTTGGAACCGAAAAAGGAGGAAGTCAGAAATGTTGTTTTGAAACTAAGTAAGGTTAAATGAGAGCTTTCTTTGAAAAATTCTAACCTTTATAAGTTACTAGAGCTGGTAAAACCATAAAAACACCTCGTGACTCACAGAATGGGTTATTACAATTGCTATCATGGAGCCATAAAGAATTTATTTAAAATGTAATAGAAATCATGGGTATTTTAAATTCCTGAGAAAATCCCATGTTTTCCATATGGAAAGGGCCTGATTACACTATAATATTTGCCTGAATTTTTTTAATATTTTCCCGTGTTGTTTTAAAATTTTCTCATTACTTATTAAGAGAATCTCCCTGAATTGAAAGGAGAATAGGCTTAGTAAACTTTAAATTTAACCCAGGTTTCTGTTATTTAATATAAATTTTCATTTTCTTAATTTCACTGCCTACCAATCTCATCTCACCATGAATGATTTCTCTAACACTTCCCCCCCCACCCCCCCGCTTCAAATTGTGCTTTCTTTTGCTGATGTTGTTTTTGAACAAGCTGGACATAATTTATGTGGCTTGCACTGTGTAAGTCACAAATATTTTCTTTGACCAAGTTGAATATGTTGGGCTTACACTCCTTAAGGTAGAACTTGCTTGCCTTGAGGAAAATAAAAAATAGATTTATTTAAAAGATGGACAATAATATAAATGTTAAAGGCCATCCTTTGTGTATGAAGAGTACACTAGCCTATTCCTGTCAGTGATGCTGAGAATTGAAAATGGATTTTATCGTATCGATCATTTTTATAGTTTTTTTCTATTTAATCCCCCTTATCACCAATGTCACACATTTGTAAAAGGACTCACCAGGTTTAGAGGTAGAAACTACAAACAGAATGAAACTAGTGGGCCCTTGTGGATGTAATATTAGCCTCATTAACATCATTCCATTGGCAGCTAACCTAATGGACCCCATTAAAATAAGAAACAAGGTAATAATTATCAAAAAAAGATGGATTTGAAACAAGAAACACGTTCTCTTCTGTTTCAACGCAAAATATTACAACCTGACTCCCTTTGGGATTTCCTAGGAAAGGAAGGAATTTGCTGCCAGAGTAAAGAATAAGAGTCAGGTCCCAGATCGTCCTTTACCCAAGGTCACCTTCACTACCTCTCCTCCCCACAACTGAGATCCTAGGGAACAGCTTGAGCCTCTCATAATCCAATCTAAATTAAATGTAGAGATAGCCTTACAGCTTTCCTTTCTTCCCATGTTCTGTGCCTTGTACTTAATTTCTTTATAAAATTAAGTTGAATTCCCCACTCAAATAGAGGAATTGAAAAGGAAAGAAGAGGGCCGAACAGTTGAGTATGTTAGAAAGCTCTTGGAGAATATTTTAAAGCAACAACCCCATATCTGTACCTTGTTTTGGAAAGAGTCCATCTGTCTCCTTTTCCCATTTCCATGGGTTCTCGCATCGAATATTATGGACTCCAGCGTGATTTTAAACAAAAGGAAATTGGACATTATGAAGCCTGGGAATTTTGAAGAAGTTAATGTTATGATGTCATTTTGAGAAGTACAAAGTGCTATCCAGGGGATGTTCTATAAGTCAAATTTTCCTGGCTCTCTATGTTCTCAAAAGTAAGAGTCCAAAAGTGACTTTGGATGTGTTATCTGAAAGCTCATTTACTTTTCATAACATCATTGAGGCCTTCCTCTCCCTCCCTTTTATGAGCTGGGCTGGGTTTGATATTTTGAAGAGTAAGAGAACTTTGTTCGTTTGCTAGAGCTGCCCTGACTAAATGTTGCAAGTTGGGCAGCTCGATCAACAGGAACTTATTTTCTTACAGTTCCGGAGGCAAAAATTTCAAGATGCAGGTATCAGCAGATTTGGCTTCTCAGGCCTTTCTGCTGGGTTTGCAGGTGAACTCACCTTCCAGCTGTGTCCTCACATGGTTTTTCTCTGTTCCCATTTGTCTTTGGTTTCTCCTTGTCTATCCAAATTCCCTGTTCTTATAGCACGATGGTCAGATTGGATTGAGGTCCACCTAACGGTCTCATTTTAACTTACCTCCTGAAAGGCCCTATCTCCAACCACATTCACATTCTTGAGGTACTGGGGCTTAGGACTTCTACCTAGAAATTTGGGTGAACACAATTCATCCCTTAACAGAGACACAGACCAACAAAAAGGCTTTTGCAATATTTAGACATTTTTACAATATTTAGACACTGCTGGGGTGCCTGGGAGGTTCAGTCAGTTAAGTGTCTGTCATGTCAGATCATGATCAGGGTCCTGGGACCGAGCCCTGCCATCAAGCTCCCTGCTCAGCAGAGAGTCTGCTTCTCCCTCTCCCTCTGCTGCTTCCCCTCTTTCTGTGCCTGTTCTCTCCCGCTCTCTCGCTCTCTGTCAAATAAATAAGCAACATCTTTTAAAAAATGATATTTAGCCACTACTCCCTTCTGGTCTTGTGTGCGAGGATGGGAAAGAGGAATCATCTAAGTCATGTTTGGCTACAGAGTTTAGCTGAGTTTGCCTTCTTAGGAGAGGAGCTAGAAAACAGAAGGGAGGAACCTCCAACCAGCTTCTGCCAAGAATTTCCACACTTCTGCTCTACCAAGCAGGAAGGAATGCTCTAACCCTGTACTGTATAATTGAAATACAATGAGAGCCGAAGATATAATTTTTAAATTTTCTAGTAGCCACATTAAAAAATACTAAGAAGAGATGGGTGTCATTGAGTTTAATATATCTTATTTAACCAAATACATCAACACAGTATCATCCTAACATGGAATTGATATAAAGAATTATATGTGAGGGGTGCCTGGGTGGCTCAGCGGGTTAAAGCCTCTGCCTTCGGCTCGGGTCATGATCTTAGGATCATGGGTCCTGGGATCGAGCCCCGCGTCGGGCTCTCTGCTCAGCAGGGAGCCTGCTTCCCTTCCTCTCTCTCTGCCTGCTTGTGATCTCTTTCTGTCAAATAAGTAAATAAAAATCTTTAAAAAAAAGAATTATATGTGAAATATCTTTACTCTTATTTTATACTAAATCTCCAATATTCAATCTGTATTTCCCTCTTGCAACCCCTGTCAGTGTAGACTAGCCACATTTCAAGTACTCCATAGATACATGTGGTAATAGCTACTGTGTTGTACAGTATACTACTAAGATTTTAATACATTTCCTGGGGCAGATGTTATCTTGAGTAGTGAAACTTAATTAATCCAGTTACACCTCCACTTATGAAATATTGCAAAGACTTTCTTTGTTTCCTTTGGAATAGTTGGTGCAATTTCTCCCCAGTACATGTAAGGAAATATACCTGTCACCGAGATCCTAAACAGCCCTTAAGCAGGCCATTTGTGCATGTTACTCAATCTGAGGAGCTAAAACGCATATGTCTATCAGAAAAGGATGCAGTGATAATGGGTATAGTGACCTTGGAATAATCCAGTGCCACTATATACCACTTGAAAAGAAAACTTTGTTACGTGGCTGGTCAAAGGTCCCAGACCCTTTGGAGATGTTCCCGAGGATCCTACTTATCACCTAGATCCATATTCTTTTGGCCAGACCCAGAGAAACTGCTACTCAAGTATCCGAGTCATATTCTTTGGACCACTGGGACCTCTTGTAATTCACAACACTGACAGCTGATAATTTTACCAATATGATCACTGTAAAAAGACAGAGAACATCAAACTATAGCCCTAGTGTGACTGGTCTTGCCTGATGCTTAAGTCCTAATAACTCTGATTAATGAATCTTGACTTATGGTTTAAATAAGCCAATAGAGAAGATTTATTGAACAATTGCAGGTGACTAGTTCAAGGTGAAAACAAAATAACTTATAACACATGGCCCCTGTTCTTAAAGCATCTAGCAGGACCTAGGAGATTTAGGACTTTCCTCACATAGATCAAATAGGGTAATAGAAGGTCAGAGAAGGGATAGATCATTAAGAGGCAGAATCAACAGATAAGACTTCAGGCAGAAGGCTTTTTCCTGATTTTAGGATGATCCAAGCAGAAGAAAAGATATACTGAGTTGAGAAAGAGTACTGCTTGTATGATAGTCAGCGAGAAAACTGGCTGTACCAGGGGTCAGGGGACAGGTGAAGCTGAATGAGTAACATGTGGCCTGTTGCCAATGTAAGTAGGATCTTTAAAACTTGGCGCATTTGGGTTTGATGCAATAGACATCGATCACAATAGATGATTACCCGGATAGGACTTAACATGAGCAAAGTGATATTTCAAGTTGATTTAAGCTCTCGTTGAGAAATGAAGAAAAAACTGATTAAAAGCAGGAAAAAAGAATGAAGAGGCTGTTGTAATGATTGATCAAGTGTGGTCAAAAGCCTGAACATGCAATACAATAAAAAGAATAGACACAAGGAAGAGAAGACAAGAATTTGACAGTATGTTCTCTGAACTTGAGAAGTCAGAGGAGAGCCTCAAGATTGTTGGCCCCAACAAGGGAATGAATGGGTTTGCTCATGGAGGAAACACGGATGGTAGGTGATTGGAAGTACATGGGTAAAAGGTGGGAGCTAGAGATCAGGACTTGAGAATTGTTCACAATGGATAGCTAACCTGAGTTTATCTACCCATCAGGAAAAAAAAAAAAAAAATACGTAGACGTCCTAGGGAATCTAATCACTTCAGGATACTCACTGTGAGGGTGTGTTTTAGAAAGAGAAACAACCAAGGTTCAGCCTAAAAATCATCCATCTCTGCCCCAGACAACCTCACACTTGCTTCCAAAGATTCAAGTTCTGCATGAGTCAGAATCACTGGAGAAACTACCCTCTGACTCATCCCTTTTCACAGTGACAGTTATAAAGGATGTGGGCAGTGGAAGCTGACCCCACGTTTCATCAACAGTTTTCATCAGAGGGGAAGTGAAACAATACACAGTACAACCTTTGGGGGAGTGGACGACTCATTGCAAACAAGGGGTCCTGACATCTGCTGTGAATTACACCTGCACAAGACACCCCCGCACCCTTTCCTCCTTCAACTCTTCAGCCAAACCTCATTGAGTTGTCTCTGGAAAGAAAATTGCTTCTTTTTAGTAGGACACAAATTTAAGTTGCCTGCGATAAATCACAGGAAGGATGGTTTGACATACTACGTGCTTCTGAATAGGGCCACGATGATGATATTCTAGAAAGAAGGTCCAGACCTTCCCACGCAGAGATCACGGACATGTCAAAGGAGTGGAGTGGCCTCCAAGGGCTTCTTCAAGCACTGCTGATATCCAGGAGCTAAGGAACTGACTTGGAAGCATGGGACAAATAATTAAAAGGAAACCAAGTAACAGACACACAGCGTGCATAGTTGCCTGACAGGGCACGCACATGGGCAGCGTATGATGTTCTGTGAACCCAACAGCTAGCCATAGTATGTCCAAACAAGAACATACTGACAGAGGGTAGCAAGGACTCTGGCTGAAGCATCTGGTGAAGTTCAGGCATAACGCTTTGAGCACTAGAGGAATTCAAGAGAAAGACAACACCCAAATGACAGGGCACAGAGAGGAGAGTAGGAGAGATTCAGGTATGGGGGAACAAGACACAAGACCACTTCCTAAAACTGGAGAACCGGCAGGGGTTTGGTCTCGAGCCAACAAATCCCGTGACTCACTTACTGGAAATGAGTACGAAGGGGCACAGTTTGCTTGACTAATGGATTAATTTATAGATCAAGATTAAATGTCTAAAAGAAGAAGATAAAGAAATCAGTCCTCTAACATTTTATTAACCATCCAGTCCCCTTCCATTAATCCTCTTCTTAAAAAAAAAAAAAAGTCCTATCTACTTCGCTTTACCCCCCTCTTAATTTCGACTACATTTTCAAGAAGCCATTCCTTGGATTGAATTATTCCAAATAGTCTCCAGAAAAGGAAGACAGGCTTTTGGCTAAGTACCAGACTGAATGTCTCCGTTAGATGGGAGCAAACCACTTTCATTCATTTTTTTCAGCCATTCAAGTATAGATTTTTGTTTCTCCTGCAGAAAGTTCTTTATTACCAAGGCAGTGCTTACCTCCAGTGCAGATGACACCAAAACTATTAATAGATTATGGATATAATAAAGCTGAAGTAGAAAACAGAAGTGTTCTAAAAAGGGAAGTATAAAATGGAAGGGGGAGAAAAAGGCAAATTATTCTGCCTTCCAAGTTAGATGATGACTGTGTTGGGACATATTTCAAAAACAATAATGTAACATTTCGATGTTACAATAACTCGAAATAACATTTCAATATTATAATAAATCATGTTATTGTTACAATAACAATAACATAACATTTCTTAACTACCTGTATTTGGGACTTTTTTTTTTTTTGCCTGTTTTATCCTGCCAATTGGTGAAAGAAGGAAGAATGTATTAAATTAAATGAAATTTTTTTTAAAACTCTGCCTTTGCTCAGAACCAGCTCCTCCGAAATCACTGTTTGCCGTGAATAAAACCCAGACTTCAGTGACTTTGCTGTGGGTGGAAGAGGGAGTAGCTGATTTCTTTGAAGTCTTCTGTCAACAAGTTGGCTCAAGTCAAGAAACAAAACTCCAGGTACTGTGCTTTTTGATTGTCCTTGTCTGAGTTCATTTTGATTAAGGCTAATTATCTGAGTAAATTAAAGTCTTATATTTGTTGAAACTATAGAAAATGAAAACAAAATTTCATCTGTTTTTTTGTGTTTCAGTGATAGAAATTAACAGTCAGCTTAGGGCAAGCCTTAAAAATTAGAACCAATTTGCCAAATTGCAATATTGATTTTCATCTCTGCATGTATCTTTTGTCCCTCATCCTTAGTTGCCCTGGGTCATACTGAAAACTGAAAGGGGTTTATTTTTCCTATTGCCAATAAATTGATCAAAGGGATAGACACTGCCGTATAAAATATAATTTAACAAATATGAACTCATTGCCAGTTATGTGAAAGGCACTATGTGCAATACAAATGGTAGAGTCAATACTTTAAAATTGTTTTCATGTAGTTATGGATATTACATCAGTCTAGAAATAATTAAGTTAAAATGCAGGTGCCAAAGAGAGGTCCATTCTAGTAAGAGAATTTAAAGAAGGGACTGCTTCTAGTTAGTAAGGAGGACAATTTTGCTTGAGAAAATGAAGGCTGAGAGAGGTGATTGTTAAAGAGTTAGAATCGCAAATAGATAGAATGACTGCTGAGTTATTCACCAGGTCAAACCGAAGGGAAGGAGAGAGAAGAACCAGTAGCTCCAAGGGTAACAAAACCACAGGAAAAAAAAAAAAAAGTATTTTATAGCCAGACATGGAAGGGAAAGGTCAAGTTTAGTGAGGGATATCACAAAACGCAGTGTACAGACTAATTCTGTGAACATGAATAATTGATGCTTTTTAAATAATGCAGTTCATGAGATTGAAAAGAAGAAAGGATTTCTGGGAGTAGAAATCTTTTCATATGAGCGTTAAGATAATTTGCTTTGATTTCTTTCCTCTTTTGATATTCTCTTGTACAAACATCTCTTTTTTGATCTGTACTGAAGAGCTCTTTTTTTTTTTTTTTTTCTATTCTAAGAACCCTTTTTTGCAAATAACTGCTTTGCCAGTAGCGGATTTTCTTCTCTGCAGCTACAGTAATGCCTCCCTTTAAGAAAATAATGATTATGCAGCTACTTACTATAACAGAGTCTTGCTAGCAAAAGTCTTTCCTTAGAATCGTTCTTTTATAGATGAGTAAAAGAGGTGGAATTGGAAATAAGTTCTGATGGCTCTCATCTCTTTAGGCAGGAGTGTTTCAGATCTCTGTTTGGGAAAAGAATGTTATGCTGGCTCATATTTTTATATTGTACTGTGGTAGTTGTCACTGGTCTAACAATTGGCCCATCAAATTAACAATTTGTTCTACTCAAGAATATGTTAATATTAAATGTTTTTGAGAACACAAAGTTGCCGTGACTTTGGCGGATGCTGTTTAAAAGCTGGGAATGCAGACACAGGGGATAGTGTCCTTAATATACAAAGAGCAACTAAAAATAGAAAAAAATACAGACAAATAACCCAAAACAAATATTTCATAGGAAATAAACACTAAAGACACTTAAACATATGGAAAGATGATCAAGTTCACTCACAATAAAAGAAATGCAAAATGAATCTACAATGAGGTAGAATTTCCTCTAATTGGATTGGAAAAACTCAGAGTTTACAGATATATTAGATTGGAAGGAGTGTAGGAGAAGAGATGTTGTCACACAGCATCACACGCAGCAGGATAACTTGGAAAATGCCTATAGAAGAGAATTTGTTGGGACACCTGGGTGGCTTAGTCAGATAAGTGTCTGCCTTGGGCTCAGGTCATACCCCAGGGTCCTGGGATCGAGTCCTGCATCAGGCTCTCTGCTCAGCAGTGAGTCTGCTTCTCCCTCTTCCTCTGCCTCTCCCCATACCCATCATGCTCTCTCTCTTTCCCTCTCTCAAATAAATAAATAAAATCTTCAAAAATGAAAAATTTAAAAGAAGACAATCTATCAGTAGATTTCAAAATTTTGAAAAATATTCAACTTTTGGGCCCATCATTTGGCTGGGGGCAAAATGAATACCCACATCTGTATGTACATCCATGCATATGCATACACACACACACACACACACACACAGGTTTGTGTATGAATCTGTATGTGTGCACATGCATACACACATATGTGTATTAAGCATGTGTGTGTGCATATATGTTTGTTCTCATAATTTAAAATTTGTCTGCTGTAGCATGGTTTGTAATAGCAAAAAATCAGAGACAACTGAGACATTCTTCAGGAGGGCACCGGTTAAATAAAGTAGGTCTTTTCAGTGAATTTCTGAACACCCCTTGAGAAGAATAAATCAGCTTTATCTGTGTTGATGTGGGAAGAGCACCAAAATATACCAATAACCAAGGTAAAACATGCAAACCATGTTATCACTTAGGTTTTGCTTAGATCTATCTTGTGTTTTCACATCCATAAAATATAGATGGAAAGGAAAAAAAAAAAAAAAAAAAAAAAAAAACCTGACAACAACGGCACCTTCCGTGGAGGAGAACTGGGTAGATAGAAAGTAGGGAAAGAAGGAAACTTACTTTTCACTGCTGTCCTTTTGCATCTTTTAAACGCTTTACTCTGTTATGTATTACCCATTCAACTCTGAAGAACAGACTAAAAAAACACAAAACAGATGACGATAATATGACACTCATCTTATGTTCTGCATCTCCAGGAACCAATTGCTGTTTCCTCCCACGTTGTGACCATCTCCAGCCTCCTTCCCGCCACTGCCTATAACTGTAGTGTCACCAGCTTCAGTCACAACAGCCCCAGTGTCCCCACATTCATAGCCGTCTCAACAATGGGTAATTACTTGTGTTCGTGGAATTTGGTGTCTTTGGAAGTTCTATCTTTCTAGATTTTCCTTCCATTGTCTTTTCAAATATAGATAGTCTATCCTTTTATTAGAACCATGTTCTGTTGAAACATTCAGGCTCTGGGGACAGGGAGCCCATCACTGCACTCGCTCCCTGTGTGACTGAGGGAAAGATATTGACCATTTAGGAACCTCTGCTTTCCCGTCTGCAAAACTGCAATCAAAATATATATCCCTTGTTGAGCTGTATTGACACACAGAAATGAAGCGCTGAAAGCCCTAATATCCACCGTGTGGCTGAGAGCTGCTCCCGTCCACTCCACAGGCCTCATCATCCTCCCCAGCGGTGGCCACAGTATCCTGATCCATTCGGGCTCTCCTGTGGTCTCCTGGGCCCTCGGTCATTCCTGGTCCAGTGATGACATTGCTAAATTCTTGGGAAAAAACGGGCAAGTTCCCAATCAAGCCAAATATCGGGGGGGGGCGGGGGAGGGATGTTGGTATTGTGGAATTAGAAATAATGAAAACTCTAGAAAAATGGTGCTTCCTTTTTTTTTTTTTTCCTTCTGAGTTATATGTGTCACTGCCTTGTTGTTGGAGGCTGACTCAGCAGTCCGAGATCTCCCTCGAAGACACCTGTGTCATAGTACCACTCTCAGTGTCACGTGATCCCTTCACTGGCTGCATTTCCATTTCTGTCGCATTCATCGTGTGTGTTTCTACTCAGTGATGATGAGAGTCACCTTCTGTTTGTCTTCTGTTTTAAATTTTTATTTTTCCGGAAAAGGGAACCAAAAATGGACTCACAAAGGATATTAATAGTCTCTCACTTCTGTGTGCTTGGACACCATTCCAAGTAGCCTTTCCTGTTCACTATTCCTTGTCATGGCTACAGCAACCCGGTGAAATAGGTGTATTATTCAACTTATTTACGAGTGAGGAAAATGAAGCCCGGGGAGACAGATAAAATAGCTTCTCCGAATGTCAGCTAGTAGTCAAATGAACTTGAAAAAGGTCTCCTGACCATGAGTCTAATGTTCCTTCTGTTCAGTTACTCTGCCCAGGAGTGGGAGTCATGCTGGCCCAAATGGGAAGTGGCAAACCCACAGAGACGTAGGAACTGAATGCGCTCCCAGTTCTGTGATTTTATGGTCAGTGCAAAGGATGGTGTCATTCTCCCCTGTTCTGGTCCTTCTCCAGTTAAGAGTTTTATGAAAACATTTGAAATATATTCCCACTTCGGATGTGCATGTGCCATAACAGCCTCCATGTAAGTAGAGGGAAAGGACATAGCCCTGTTCTTAAGGACCCTATGCCTTATTAATAGGCTTAATCTCTTGAGTTGTGCAGATGGAAAACCTCTCAACATATGGTTACAGATCATCAGAATGCCTGCTTCTAGCGATGTGTTAAGTGCTGTGGCAGATGGTAGCTTGCTAATGCCTTTTTCATATACATTATTCGTTGTAAGCGTAATATACAGTTGTGCTTTCTGACTTTAAAGTCATAGGCATAAAATGAAAACCTGCCACTCTCTAAACTTCTGAAAACCCTAAACAGTCATAGTACATGGTAATGACCTCTAGATTTTTTTTTTTTTTTTTTGAGTTTCAAAGGAATTTAAACTATGGTCCAAGCACTATTCACATTGCACAGTTCTCCGGGATAAGAACATTCGGGATGTAATGCTTTGGGATAAACACAATCCTGCCAGGCGTCTGAACACCATTTGTCAACCTACTTGACGAGGTTGTATTTGACCGCGAGGAGGTCATTGTCGGCGTGGGAAACTATCACCGTCACTGTTGTCATCATTCTATGTTCAGTGGTGTTAAAAATCAATGGAAAATGATGAGTGGTTGGGTTAGTTTTGTGTAATGGAAGTTATAATGAAAATGCATGGCTTTTCTCTTCAGTTACAGAGATGAACCCTAATGTGGTAGTCATCTCAGTGTTGGCCATCCTCAGCACTCTGTTAATTGGACTGCTGCTCGTGACCCTTATCATTCTGAGGAAAAAGCATCTCCAGATGGCCAGGTAAGGTCAGTTTGGTTGATTGTTTTACACAAGGGCTTTAAAATATTTTAATTTATCTTACAGATCTGCTTTTGCAGACCAAAATTGTACAGCAGGGCTTTCAGGTATTTTAGCTCATAATTTAATTTATAAATGTCATTTAAAATTATTTTAATAATATTAAAATATTTTAATGTGTAATTTAAAATACTTTAATATTTAGTTGTATAGCGGTAAGTTTGATTTTGGTTTTCAGTGTCTGTTTTGTGTTTTCAAAGTAGACTTTTAAAAGTTATTTTAGAAAACATAATCATGGAAATGACAAAGCAAAGGATTGTTTACACCAATCCAGACCTCTCACTCTCAGTCTTGTGATTTTAAGAGACCCATGCAAAGAGATCCACTAATGACATTTGGATACTTTCAAACATACTTTGAAAAAAAAAAAAAAAAGATCTCTGGCTACTCAGATTCATAAGAAGAGTGAATATATGAAGAAACCACAAGAAAGGAAAAAAAGCCCCTCTCTTCATCAGTTCTGCCAAAGCGGTTTTATCAGAAAACATTTGTAGACTTTATGATTAGGTCCATTGGAGTTCCCCTATTAGTTTTGTTCCTACTACTCAGAGTTCAAACAGTTTTCATTTTTCTTGCAGCTAGAAAAGACTTTTGATTTATGATTTTAGAGATTCCCTATTCCTTTGGCCACCGGTACATTTCTTATCAAAGCACATTCTCAAGTATTTTCAGTGGTCCCCTATATTATCAGAAAAATCCATCAATTCTCTTAAAAATTGTTGCCTCAAATACTGTTGGGTTTGGGAAATTTGGTTCAAATTTATATTTACCCAGTGTTAGCCTGCTGAATTGTCTATCAACTTCCTTTTTCTTTCTCAGAGTTCTATAAGTTTATTTATTGATAAATAAACTTATCAATCCAGTAATGATCTAATCAGTGTCTTATGTGGCATAACTAAATAAAAATCAGACATCCAAGCTGTCTACTAGGAAATTGAGAACATGGCTGGAGATATGTACATAAAGAAATATATTTAAAGGTATAAACTGACCTACCCCAAAAAGGAGATAAAAATGGGATTCCCTGGGGCATCAGGGTGGCTTTGTCAGTTAAGCGTCTGCCTTCGGCTCAAGGTCATGATCCCAGGGTCCCGGAATAGAGTCCTACATTGGGCTCCCTGCTCAGTAGGAAACCTGCTTCTCCCTCTGCTGCTTCCTCCGCTTGTGTTCCCTCTCTTGCTGTGTCTCTCTCTGTCAAATAAGTAAATAAAATCTTTTTTTAAAAATGGAATTCTCTGAACATAGAGAAAAGAGATTGGTTCTGAATATAAAAATCAAGCTTATGACTGTTGGCATTTAAACTAATCTTAGAAGGATAGGCAGGAAGGTGGTACCACACTGGGGCTCATATAGAGAGCTCTGAAATTACACTCCTTGGGATCAGATCCTAATTTACGATCTATGTGACCTTGTGCAGGTCACTGAAACTTCGTCCATTAATCTGAACAAATATTAATGGCTATTTTGATACATATTAAAGGACACCTGCTATGTGTTAGCCTCTTCCAGATGCTTGCGATGTGAGAGTATATAAAATGGACAAGAATTTCTGCCTTCATGGAGCTCCTATTCTAACAGAGGAGGTAGACAATAAATTACACTGATAATACGTAAAAAGGTTATGTGGTTTGTGAGCCAACAGGAAGAGAAAAGCAATAGAACAGATAAGGGAAATTAGAAGTACAGATGTCTGGAGTATACAGACAGGAGCTCAGGGAGCTGGATAGGTCTCACTGAAAAGATGGTACTTACTTGAGGAAACTTGTGAAGGACATAAGGGAGGTAGCCATGTGTTTTCTGGCAGAACAGTATGCCCAATAGAGGGAAGAGCCGGTGGAAACGCCCTGAGGCGGGAACATGTTCACAAAGTAGTGGGAAGGTTAGTGCAGCTAAGGTAGAGGAAATGAAGGGGGGAGCAGCAGGAGACAACGCCAAATTACACAGAGCCTTGTGAGCCTACAACTCTCGCTGTTAGTCTGAGTCAAGCCACTGCAGGACTTGGGGCAGAAGAGCCAGCTTCCATGAGAAAACAGTCTGTATTGAGGCGAAGCAGGCGTATTAATGGGGGCAGCCATTATAGTAACCCAGACGAGAGATGGTAATGCTTAAGTCCAGGATCACAGCCGTGAATGTGGAGAGAAATGATCAGATACTGGGTATAGTTTGAAAATAGAGGCATTTGGTAAGGGGATTTGCTCACAGATCGCACATGAAATGGAAATTAATAAGGGTCACAGAAGACCGAAAGGATAGAGTTGCCATCATCAGAAATAGGATTCCAGATGAGGATTCCAGAGTTGTGGTGTTAGGGCAAGTTCCTCTGGGAGGGGCAGGCCCTTACAGTGGGAGCGACAAGACTTCCGTCTGGGAAATGTTAAGTTTGAGACGCCTGCAAGTGCAGGTGTGGGGTCGGCATCTGAACATAAAAGTCTGCTGTTCAGGAGCGAAGACTGCCCTGAAGACACAAGCTTGGGAGTTGTTAGCGTGTAAGTGGTATTAAAGCGATAGACCAGATGAAATTCTCCTTGACCGAGGGCAAGTGCAGAGATGAAAGAAGAAGGCCTTGCAGTAAGCACCAGAACAATGTAATACTAAGATTTCGGGGAGGAAAAAAAAAAAAAAAAAAGATAAGAGCAAAGGAGACTGACTGGCCAGAGTCATCTAGTGGATTTCAAGGAAAACAAACGAAGTGTATAAAGTAACAAAGTGTATAGCAAAGATCCTGGGAACAGGGGGAAGAATGTTTATGGAGAGGAGATGGGAATAGCCCCTACATTGGTGGTGGTGAGGAGCAAGGACGCCGTAACTGGAAAGCACGCAGCAAATGTGAGCTCATAATAGAAATAGTGGCAGGGCTGGTAATAAGTGTGGTGACGGGTACCATTCCAGGAGCCCTCTTGGTGCATGCAGCAAGATGATTAGAAGGGGTTCTACTTCGGCCAGCCGGCCACTAGAGCAGAGATTCCTCACATTTTTTGTGTCATGATCCTTTCCAGCAATCTGATTAAGCCTGTAGCGCTCTTCCAAGAATAATGTTTTCTTTTTAAGTGCAAAAAATAAAATACATAGAATTAAAAAGAAATTAATTCTATGAAAATGCATGTAATGCATTTAAAAAACAAATGCATTACATTTATTAATATATTAGATAATATGTAGTAGGGTGTCTAATACCTCTCATAATTTCATCAGAGTGATGATTATGAACAATACTGCAACATCTGCAGCAGGTTCATTATAGAAAAACATCTGTAGTTTCTGTGGTTAGCAATTTCACCGGTACTGACGGTATTATTGTGGCCTGTTGCCTATTTTAGTAATTAAAAGAATTGCTAAATATCAGTTAGAGGTTGTGAAAACAAAAGTACTTTTCCCCTGCTATGTTCATGGAGCTCTAAATTCCATCCTTGAACCCCAGATAAGAACCTTTGAATTACAGGGTAAAATAATTCTTATATATGAGAAATTGACAAAGGAAAATGAATTGATGTGTAATTTTTAACACAGCATGATATAACAACATCATTTTTCAAAGAAGAAAATGGTTCTCAGAACATGGTAATAAGAACAGGGAGATCGTTAAAGTGATTAGCAGATGTGTCAATAATGTCAAAATCTCTGCTTCAATTCTGAGTAAATCCATCAATTTCATCTAGGGGGGGAAATGAGATGCAGGAGTGCTGGTGAGCTGTGTTGTTTATCCCTGACATTAGCCAAAGGTGAAAAGGCATGAGAATATGTATAACTTTGCCTTCCACTTCTGGAAAAAAAACAAACTTTAACAATATTTTCTACTGACAGATTAATAAGCAACCTTTTGGATAAGAGGCTCTGCATGAGCCACTCTGATTCAGTATGTCTCACTCTTTCTACCCTCACCTCAAGTGATTAATCTCATGGGCATCCTGACATGAGGGGAACATTTTGGAGGGAAAAAAAAAATCCAATTTGATCCACCACCATTTTAAAGAAGAAATCAAAATGCTTTAATATCAACCCCACAAAGAATATGTGCTAAAAACAGAAAACCCACAGGCTAGGAGGCTTTGTGGAAAATATTATACCCCAAATAGTTCAAAGATTTATGTTAGGATCACGAGTGCCCTTTGGAAAGGATTGTAAACCAAATCCTCTTGGCTTCAAATAATGTGATTAGGGCATGTGCAACCTTATGAAAAACTTTTTTATCTTTCTATTTTACATTGCATGCAAAAGAGGAACACATGGAATTTATATCAGTTTATATTTTTTAATTTAATGCTGTGATGATAAGCCAGTAGAGACTTTCTTTTATGTCAAGGTAAAAGAGTGCTCTGTCAAGCAGTAACCTTGATGTTGTGGTTCCTTTTGAACAGGGAATGCGGAGCAGGAACCTTTGTCAATTTTGCATCTTTGGAGAGGGATGGAAAGCTTCCATACAATTGGTGAGCATCACTTTGGAACAAGCCTCTAGATAGCTTATCTATGCTGTGTGTGTGCTCCAGACTTTATTTTACTCTTTTGGAGGGTTACATGGTTTTGTCTGATTGTGCTTTCACAACTTTGGAGAGAGTGGACCTTCCAAGGTTAGATTTTCATCACTGAATATATTAGTTTGTGTAGGTTTACTATGTTATGAGGTAGAGAAAATGTCTAAGTCTGCTGGGTATTCACTATATTAAACAAAGGACTAACACAGGCATGGATATAGCCCCAAACCTTGCCGAAGAAGGGCTTCAATACAGGAGTCACACTGAAGGAGTAAGTGGTGAGAAAGGCACAGAACAGACCCCAGCGAGGCAGCAGGAGACAGGGAAGCATCTCTATTTCCAACTGACATTTCAGTGCCTGAGAATATTAGCCCCCACTTCTGTTCAGAATCGAGGAGACATATTCAGTCCAGGGCTCTCGACTCTTAGACTTACAGGTAAATGAAGAGCAAAGGCAGTAAAGTCCCATGGGGAAACCTGGCCTTATTTTATTTTTTTCCTCATGCTTGAGTGTTAAGGACCTACAAGGAGGAGGTATCTGGAGAATTTAGAAAGCATTATTAGGAGACTAAATTGCTTGATATTATACCTTAACACTGATATGTGAGAATTAACAATCCTATCCGCTGTGCACTGCCAATGGGTACCCAACAAAACTGTTAATGAAGTCACCATTTAATATAAAGCCAGCACTGCTTACATGATCAGGTTGGTTTCTTTTGCAAGCCACCATGCAAAGCACATTAATTTAAATGGATACATTTCATGTTAATCCTTGGTAAATGGTCTTTTTTTTTTATTCTTGTTTTCCTAATCTTCCAAAATGGTGATCTTCAAGAAATAGATAGGTGAGACTAGAAACTTTACAGATCCATGAAAAAGGGAGGGCTTTAACTGGAATATAACTTCTGCTTCCCTGAATGAATATCTAGCAGTGGAAAGTCTACTTGAAATAGGATTCTTTTTAATAAGACAATATGTTGCACTATTTTTAAATTTTAGCCTGAATGGAATTTTGCTATTTAACTACAACTAATCCAACTGTGAAGAAGGAAAACTCATAACCCCACAATGGTGAAAAGTTAGTAAACAGTTCTTTCTAGGTTTCTTCAAATATATTAATAGTCTTGCCAAGATTAAGAAACTTAATTCACTGATCCTTGTCCGGCTTGCCCTTTAAAAAGGCCCAGTCACAAAGCAGGGAAGAACAGCACATCTAGAAATTGACCCAATCATACCTGGGACTCAGGGCAGCTGTCTGTGTATTGACTAACTGCACACTCGGTCCCAATGGATAGAATATGGGACACCAGTTATGGGAGAGCTAAGGCAAAAGAGAATTCACTTCAGGACCTTTCTAGAAAATCTACAAAACTCTCCCCCTGCTCTTGGCAAAGACAGTTTTGCCAGCACCAGCCTGTTCTGACTGACAGAATAGATTTCTCAGTGGAAACTTGTAGTGACTAAAGTGACAAAGTGACAGCATTTCTCCTCCTACTTCCCAGTGTAGCTATAGACTCAGACATAGGCTATTTTAAAATCGACATTAATGAATGCTCTATTTTGCACATGGTTTAAATACCTGAAATTTCATTCACACCCCACTTTTTAGACCAGTAGACTGAATTAGAAACAAAGTATGACGAAATACTCTTGCTCTCACTCAGCTCAATATTAGTCATATTACGGACCAGGCAGGTTCATGAGCTACTTGTCTTGAATCAATGATACCTGAGCATCCTCCCATAGCTCTGTTTTAAGGGTTATTTTTCAGCGATGATGAATTGACTTAAACTAAAAGTAATATAGAAAGTCACACCTGAGAGTGCAGCTTTATAAGAATGCGCCCCAGAAGCTTGAGGTCTTTCCCAGAATCAGCAAAGGTGGAAATTGACCTTTGGTAGATTTTTCCTCACACAAGCCGCTGTTAGTGATCAAATGATGCTATAATGGTTCCTTAAAATAGGTTCAAGCATGGTAGAGATAATAATATCCAAGAATAAGACTGGAGATAATTAATGAGGCATTTAAGAGCCTCATTAAACTGAATGTAAAATGTAATCACTTAATAGCAGACTAATCGACACAAAATAAGTTGAAAGGAATATATCTGATTACCGTATGGATGTGTGTGAATAAAACTGGTGTTGGCAATATGAGAGCACGTAAACCCTCACGTTTCGGATGGAATAATATTTGATTGTAATTAAGATGCTTGTCATTTTAATTGATCCCGGTAGGTGATTTACTGATATCTGTTCACAGTTTATGTTACTAACTCTTGCCACTTTTTCATCTTTACATCTGTTATATCTATTAATGCTCACAGGCGTAGGAGTATATTTGCTTTCTTAACCCTGCTACCCTCATGTCTTTGGACTGATTATCTTTTGGCATTTTATATTAATCCTTGGTAAGTGATTTTTTTTTTTTTACTGTTTACGTAACACAAAGTCTATAAAGTTAGCTCTCCAGAAGTAAAAGCGAAAGGAAAAATTCTCTTTAATTATGTGATGTGTTTGGGCTGCATCTAAAATTATTAATCATGTGTTGAAATGGATTAAAAGAGTTTCTGGTACCAACATGCTAACTAACTATAATGTTTTTCCAATTAAAATTTTCTCCTTGGGATGTTCTTGGCAAGCTTTTCTTCCATTTATTACAAGTCATTTGTTTCTTCATTCGGTCAATGCATTGGCTTCTCATCTTTGTAAATGATGCTTTCCATTTTCCTTACCATCTCCATCCGTTAGAGAGCCTCGTATTTCCAAAACGGAAGAAATGCATTTAGGTAGAGAAGTGCAGAATACTGTTTGTTTGCGGTGTAAGTGTTTTCATAGTAATGCTAACTCAATGAATATTGAGCAACTGAGTGCAAAGCTTCATTATTTAAGTATCTTATTTAATTGTCCCCACAACTCTGCACAGCCCCATCCTAGACACATTGAAATAGAGGCTTAAGGAGATTATCTTAACATCATACCACTATATAGAGAATCTAGGTTCCAATCCCCAGAGTCTGCAAAATTTATTCTTTTCTCCATAAAAAGCAGCTTCTTTAAATTCTCCTTTTCTTAACTTTTAAATCATTTTAGTAATCAAATCTCAAATAGTATCCTTTTCAGTTTGCATAAAATCTAATAACAATAATTTGGAAATCTGGGACTAACATATCTAGAAGGACTGTTTCCTTTACTGAGCCACACAGGAGAAAAGGTAGTAGTTTCCTGACCAAAAACAAAAATCATTGTCCTGAAGTATCCAAGGTGTTTAGGTACTAAATTATGTACAGACAGATCCAGATATATGGGCAAGTCCAGAAGGACTTAGGAAAAAAGCAATAAAAATAGCTCATGAGGGGCTCCTGGGTGGCTCAGTGAGTTAAAGCCTCTGCCTTTGGCTCAGGTTATGATCTCGGGTTCCGGGATGGAGTCCCACATCGGGCTCTCTGCTCAGCAGGTAGTCTGCTTCCTCCTCTTCCTCTCTGCCTGCCTCTCTGTCTACTTGTGATCTCTGTCTGTCAAATAAATAAAATCTTTAAAAAAAAAATAGCTCATGAACTGGAAAAATGGCGCCTGAGTGGGGAGAGCAGGGGGAGAGTGAAAGATGAAAAGCAATCTACAGAGTTATTTATTCCAAAAGGCAGTTGATCAAATGTTCCTCAGCTCCTCCAAGGACAGAATAAACACAGCCAGCAAGGTTAGGATTTCAAGTTGCAATGGAAGAAATACCAAAAAGGACTTCCTCACAAAAGAGATTAATACCAGCAGGGGGGGGGGGCTTGTTTTGTTTTAAAAAAAAAATTTTTTTTTTTTTTTTTTGGAGAACAGAGGAAAGTGTTGAAACATGGTAGACACTGATGTGCTAAGTAATGGAATCAGAAGAATGTCCTAGATAATGAGGACTCATTCGCTGTTACTCCAAGTTGGTTTTAATAACAGTTTTGAGTATACGGTTTTACAATAGCCAACACGGTATTTTAAGTATTTGATATCAGATAGTATTCAGGTACGAGTAGTGCCAAAATTCCATTCTGACCTTCAAAATATGCATCACTTTTCACTCAACACCTATTAATCATTCTCAAGTATTCTACCTATCATCAGAATACTTGTACCCAATACCCTTAAAGTACCCTCCATGATAACGGTTCAAACACAAGCAAGAAAGATGCATATGCTCTTGTATTAATTTTTCTGCTTAATTCTCTGACTTTCCCACAGTATAGTTTCTACCCTTATATCAGGCCTGTGCTTTTTTTGCATGTCTTTCTTAATAGGTCCCCCTGATGCACACATCTTCAAATTCCAACAACCCCTTCACAGTCTATTTATAGTACTGATCAACTGGCATGAGAGCCAACTTAGCGGGGGGGAGCCCTTCAGTAGTTGTGTTTGTTTGGTTTTTGCTTAGAGTCTTTTTGTTTGTTTATTTGTTTGTTTGTTTAAAAAAAAAAACCCTTCAGTCATTTTTAGAAGAATGGTCTTGAGACTGTAAATGGTTATCTCCAGGTGAGAAGAGAAGGCAAAACATGGAGCCCCAGGCTTTCTGTCACTTTCAGTAAGGCAGACACATAGAAACCAATGAGAATACACTAAACATCAACTCTGTTTTCAGCCCAAGGCTTGTGCTAGGTCAGATATAACAAAAGGAAAATACACGATCCTTGTTTTTTTTTTTTCAGGTACAGCTAGCTTAGCACTCCCAAAGCTACCCGAGGTCCCTACTGTTGGCGACTTTTCTCTTCTTCTAGTAACACGTGGATGTTTCCCCCTGCTTTCATTTCCTAGATAGTCATTTTTAAACCTCCTCCAGATGCGTCTACTTCATATTTCACCTCGTCTGTTAACAACCACTCAAAACAGAGCCACCCACCCACCTCCTTCCTCACACACACCCTGATTTCTTCTCTAAACTGCCGACTTTGTGGGAATAGATGTTCCCGTTAATTTTTTTAAATCCTCCTGATGAGTGGTCCGTGTGGATATCAGGAGACGCTTTCTCTCTCATCGTGTTGCTCGAATCTTCTCCCAGGGTAATAGCAAAACCGGAACCGGTCACCAGTGCCCGAGGTGGCTTAGTCTTAAGATGGTGTTCTGCCAGGATTTCTGGCTACCCTCATCTCAGCTTGGGTTTCCTGATCAGAGAAAACCATTTCTTTCGGACCAGCTCTATCTGGATTCATTGTTACTACTTTTTTTATTAACGCCATAGTCACCTCCTGCTCTGCTGAAGTATCCATCTGCCTGCTCGAAACCTGCCACAGTTGTCATTTTAACCATGAAGCAACATTTAGTTTAAACTGCTCAGCTTCCTTGTGGTTATTGCATATTTTATTCAGAGAATGATATAACTCTAAACGCCTTTTTAAGAGTTGGGGATGATATCCAGTTAGCTCATGAAAAAGTAAGTAGCACTTGAGAAGTTGGGGACAATTAGAGTATTGTGGGTTGTTTCAGGGTGGTTTTGTTGGTTTGTTTTTAGTCATTGTAAATCCCAGGCTTCTTCCATTGCCTCTTTTCATATTTCCCTTCGCAATGAATTCCTGTCTGTCCGGCTTTCCAAGATCTCATAACCATGAAGGACGTACGCATCTTAACTTCTTGCAGTCATTAAGATTTTGAACCTTCCCTAACTGATAAAACTAAAAGAGAAAATTAACAGATGTGCATGACTGTGTATGCCTATTTGCTATTTGTCTATGTGTGTTATCAATGACTCAAAAAATCTTTTGCAATGACAAGATGACACCCTAAACATCACCTCAAATGTTCACGATAACAGGCACACACACTAGCTCTTTCCATAAAGTCCTGATGTCCAAATGGCTGGCAAAAACTTTATTTACATGTTTAAAAGTGAATCGTCCCCTAATTTAAGTCTTAGAATTAGCACAACAATTGAAAAGGTAGGAGAATTCCATCTGCATGGTTGTGGAGTTTCATAATTCAGTCCTGTCCTTGTCCCACAGCCTAAGGCTATGAGAATTTGGAATCTTTGGGAATTCTGCAAAATCTAAGCAGAACATAAAGGTTGTACACAAATCATGAAGACATACACTTAAACATACACTTTTGGCATTAAGTTATTGAAAACATGTGGTAGAATTTTACGTTCTATGTAAAATTCAATCAATGAATGAGTTTGAAAGAAAAAAAAGTGACCGTCTTCCAGGAATCAGGTTTCTACACAGCTGTTGAATAGTAGCAGCTTAATATTTCAGCACTGAATTTATTCAGTGTCACTCTCCCACATACATTTGTTTCTTCCCAGTTTCCCTTTAAGTCTGTTTAGATAGGAAAAGTTGGTTTGGGATTTGTTTTTTCCTTTCCCACTCTCAATCACCAAACATCTTGGAAGCCTCCTGACTTCACCAAACCGTTAGTTATCTCAGCAAACATTCCTCTGTCATAAAGCAATAAAGTCTTTAGCTCCCATGATACAAAGTGAACGTGGGATTCCTAAAGTTAACCACATTGCCCTCACAAGAGCTGAGTAGAAATTATTCAAAAGCTGTTCATTTAGGTTCCCAAATGCCTAGATGATACAACTCTGTCCAACATCACAGTGGTGTTTTGCGGGCATGAGGGAGAGCCAAAATAAAAAATGGAATGTCTGTTCCCTCTACATCCCAAACATGAAAGACAGAAGATGAGGGAGAACAAATAGCTATGGAATGGATTGTTGTCACTCAGAAGTAGGAAGAAATAAAAACGGCCTGCAACCAGGAAATGAGAACCAGAAACACCACTTGTCTAAATGGGTATTTCCCCTAAATTCCCTGCCCTTTGTATCTTCCTATCCATCCACCAGTTCCACTTCCCGAGTCTAGTATCAAACTCCTCATTGAATCATTAAGTAAAATTGTGGGGGCAACACAGCAAAGGTATTTTGTTTCAACCCAATTCATGAAACACTTATTGAGCACCACAGTGTGTCCTATTACCTGTGCTCAGCTCTTGTAGGGGGGGCAGGGGTAGGGGGAAGGACTGTGTAGCAAGGAGCACAGAAGCAACTGACAGACCCTGGGAGAGACAGTCGGTGAACAACACGCTACAAGGGCACAGAGGAAGCAGTGTTCCCTTGTGCTACAGACTTTCTAGAAATGAAGGTACTTGGATATTCACAATTCTAATTTTTATTTTTTTAAAGATTTTGTTTATTTATTTAGAGAGAATGAGCATGAGCAGGGGGGAGGGGGAGATGGAGAGAGAGATTCTCAAGCAGACTAAGCTGAGCAGGGAGCCCAACTCGGGGCTTAATCTTGCAAGTCTGAGATCATGACCTGAGCTGAAATCAAGAGTCAGGTTCCTTAACCAACTGAGCCACCTAACCACCCCCAGAATTTTTAATATAATAAATATTCTGGCACATGAGAGTCTTCAGATCACACTGGTTATTTACTACAGATGGCTTATTTTCTGCAAGTTTGAGTGCTTCTATCAATACTTAAAGACCTTGGGAAACTATTTGTAAAAACTGTTACTCATAATCATATCAATATTTGTCATTTATATAAAACAATAAAAATACAGTAATGGAGTGTTTTAGCAGAGACCATATTTGCATTCATTAACTTAGGTCAGTTATCTCTTATTGGTTGAAAACGGTTACCCTAACTACCCCCAATAATGTAATTAACCGAAGCATGCATTAACATTGCAGTCACATTGTAAGCTCATGTTTGAACTTACAGAATAACAATGAATTAAGAAGTAGTAAGTAATAGGTACAATTCTTCAGATAGCTTAAAAAAATAGCTCAAAGTTGAGTAAGAACAATGCCATAATAGAATTCTATGATACTTGCCAGGGTGCCTGGGTGGAGCTGTCAGTCAAGCATCCAACTCTGGGTTTCCACTCAGGTCATGATCTCAGGGTCATGAAATCGAGCTTCGCATCAGGCTCTGTGCTCAACACAGAATCTGCTTGAGATTTTATCTGCCTCTCCCTCTGCCCCTCCTGCTTGTGCACACATATACTCTCTCTCAAATAAATAAATAAATCTTAAAAATTTTAAAAAAAAAAAAGATACATGCCAACATGGAGAGCACAAAGTCACATTCCCAGGAAGATACTGAAAAGGTTCTTTGAGTCTTTGACAACAAACATGTCCACCTTCCCAGACATGTAGGTCTCCCTTTTATTCCCCAATTCTTTCCTTCTCACTTATAGATCTTAGAGTTTTCAGGCAACATATATTTCTGTTTATTTATAAAATACTTCAGCCACTTAACCCCTAGTAGCAAGAGATTTTATTTCTAGAATTTAGTATTGGCAAACCCAAAATCTAAAGTACAAGTACGTTCCTGTAATCTAATAGACTGTTTAAGAAGTGAATCTAAAATTATTATCATTATCTTCTCATTTAAGGAAAAGTAATTAAACAAACAGGAGGTATGTTTAATAAAAATCAAATAAAATTGAGGTGTCTGATGTACTTATTTAAAGCTCTTGAAGTTTCATCATTATGTCAATCAATTCTTTTGCCCAAATAAAGCTTTTTTTTTTTTTTTAATTCTCAGGAGTAAAAATGGTTTAAAGAAGAGGAAACTGACTAAGTAAGTTGGTTTTTTATTATTGAGATATAACTGACCTAGAACAGTGTGTAAGTTTCAGGTGTGCCATGTGTTGATTTAATACACTGATATAAGGCAGTATGAGTCCCACTGTAGCATTCAGCCAACACCTCCATCCTGTCACATAATTACTGTTTCTTTTTGTGGTAAAAACGTTCAAGATTAGTCTTAGAAACTTTGAAGTATATAATATGGCAAGTTTTTCTTACTATTTCTTTTAAAAAAAACATTTTTAAAAGTTCTTCCCAGTGATCTTCACTTCGCAAATCAAAATGATTGCTTGTCTTCCAATAGGAGGGATGCTTAAGAAAGAGGCAAATGTAGGGGCCCCAGGCTGGCTCAGTGGGAGAAGCCTGCAACTCTTGATCTCAGGGTCATGAGTTCAAGCCCCACATTGTGTATAGAGATTACTTAAAGAAAGAAAACATTAAAAAGAAGCAAGTGTATATTTCAACAGCTAAACCATTATGTGTGGGGGTGTTTACATGTATAGGTGGCAGAGGCCACTAAGAAAGTGTATCACAGAAAACAAGTCAGGAATAAGGAAAATTGTCATCATATGAAAACTGAGAAAGAATGCACTATTGGGAATTATAAAAGTCTTGTTGGAGGAGGTCTGCTATTCTAAATCGAGAAAACCTCTAATAGCTCGCTAAATCAAAGTTGTACAAAAATCTTTGCCATTTTATACTTGAAATGCTGTGCTTAGTGTGGGGAAAGGCTTTTACTCTATTTGATATTATAATCAGTACTTTGAGAAATGCTGTCTCAGGAAGTCTTTGTAATAAATAGAAAAGAATAATTATTGTAGCTAGCCTTGGTTTCACTTATCTACTGAACTGCTAAGTCATAAGAATTAAGATTCTGGAGCAAAAAATTACCCATCAGTTGATTTCAAAGGTCTAATTAGATTGTCACCTCCAGGCCATTAGTTAAAACTCTGCAAATAAAGAGTGGAACATTTCCATACCTAGAGTTTATCCTTGATATTTACCTAGGATAAAATATTGATGAATTAATAGGAGGCAATTAGGGATTCCAGTCAAATCTGTGGTATTCATGGCAAAAATTAACAAGGCAGGAAACAACAAATGTCAGCAAGTATGTGGAGAAAGGGAAACTCTCTTGTACTGTTGGTGGGACGGTAAGCTGATACAGCCACTTTTGAAAACAGTATGGAGTTTCCTCAAAAAGTTAAAAATAGGGGCGCCTGGGTGGCTCAGTGGGTTAAAGCCTCTGCCTTCGGCTCAGGTCATGATCCCAGGGTCCTGGGATCGAGCCCCGCATCAGGCTCTCTGAGCCTGCTTCCTCCTCTCTCTCTGCCTGCCTCTCTGCCTACTTGTGATCTCTGTGTCTCAAATAAATAAATAAAATCTTTAACAAAAAAAAAAAAAAAGTTAAAAATAGAGCTACCCTATGACCCAGCAAATGCATTAGGGGGTATTTACCCCAAAGATACAGATGTAGTGAAAATATAACATGCACCCCAATGTTCATAGCAGCAATGTCCACAATAGGCAAACTGTAGAAGGAGCCAAGATGACCTTCAACACATGAATGAATAAAGAAGATGTGATCCATATATACATTAGAATATTTCTCAGATGTCAGAAAGGATGAATAGTCACCATTGGCATCAACATGACTGGAACTGGAGGGGATTGTGCTGAGTGAAATAAGTCAAGCAGAGAAAGACAATTACCATATGGTTTCACTCATATGTGGAACATAAGGACTATCATGGAGGACATTCAGGGAACGAAGGGAAAACTGAAGTGGAGGGAATCAGAGGGGGAGAAGAGACTATGGACTCTGGAAAACAATCTGAGGATTTCAGAGGGGAGGAGGTGAAGGGATAGATAGGGTAGCTGGGTGACAGGTATTAAGGAGGGCATGTGTTATAACCAACACCAACATTATATGTAAATAATGAATCCCTCGAACACCTGCATCAAAAACCAATGATGTACCATATGGTGACTAACTAAACATTAAAAAAAGGTTTTTTAAATTAAAAAAAATCTGTGGCAGGGGTGCCTGGGTGTCTCAGTGGGTTAAGCCTCTGCCTTTGGCTCAGGTCAAGATCTCAGGGTCCTGGGATCGAGCCCCGCATCAGGCTCTCTGCTCACTGAGAAGCCTGCTTCCTCCACTCTCTCTGTCTGCCCCTCTGCCTACTTGTTATCCCTCTCTCTCTGTCAAATTAAAAAAAGAAAAATCTGTGCCATTCACACTAGTGGAGTACATTAAAAAACAAAGTTGATGCAAAATATTTCTATTTAGCCTTGAGTGATATACAGATTTTTTTCAGGTACAGATAACAGAATAATTTTTTCCTAAACCCATTTCAAATCAGTGTGTGTTCCATTGGCATATATCAACTTATGTAGGAGAGACAACATCAACCAAAATAGAAGAGAGCTAGTGTCACCTGAAAAGAATGATTTGACAGGAACAGAAAGACTTTGTTGTCCAAAATTTTTGGTTGGGTTGTTAAGTGAAGTGGAGAGGCATGTTAGAAGACAGGGTCTCTGGACCAAAATGGGAGCCACTGTCAGTCTTGCTCCTCCCAAGACCTGGCAGGGAGGAGGAGAAGCAAGACATGGACAAAAGTCTGGGTAAAGTACAGTTGTGGTTGACCCTGCCCACAAGCCACATCACGTCACATCACGTCATGTCAAATCAGCTTCCTCCTTCCTTTTTCTCATTTTCTTTCTGGTCCTCCCTCCTTCTCCAAAGGCCTGCTCTAAAAACCTGTCTAAAAGAGGGGAGCCGCCGGGCACCTGGGTGGCTCAGTGGGTTAAGCATCTGCCTTCGGTTCAGGTCATGGTCTCTGGGTGTTGGGATCAAGCCCCGGCATCAGGCTCTCTGCTCAGCAGGAAGCCTGCTTCCCCCTGCCTCTCTGCCTGCTTGTGATTTCTGTCTCTGTCAAATAAATAAATAAAATCTTTAAAAAATAATAAAATAAAAGGGGGAGCCCCTGCTCCACATTTTTATTTGTTTTCTCGTTACCCTATCTCTTTCCCTCCCAGAGCCATCCCTACCCCACCATGTCCCTGTGGCTCCCTTTTCCAGTTTCTACCTATTCTCACTTTACCAGTCTTCTCTTCTACCTTCTCTTCTCCCTTTTCCCCCTAAACCTTTATCCTCCTGATCGCTCCTCCCCCCTGGCTTGTTTTGCTTCTCTTTACCATACTTCCCACTTCCCCTCTCCCTGATGTTCCTTCTCTTGTTTCCTGGCCCTTTCTCTGTCTCTCTTTTCCTTTTGCTTTTTCCTACCCATAAATATTTTCTCAGATTGCCTTCCCTATTTGTGCTTCCATTCTCCTGGTAACAGGATGAAAGCTAGAATCGTTAAACCCAACCTTAAGGTCAATGCACTGCTCAAAGACAACAGCCAGAGAGGGCAGGTCTAAGGGAATTCATTCTAGGACTGGAGCTCCACCTTTAGTCATTCTCTTGGAAGGTGGCAAATTTGATGGGGGTATGTCCTTTAACCAGAAACATTCTCCTGCAGAGCTGGTCAACATTCCACTGCTGAGGGGCCATGTGATCTTGAACTACTCACTTTACTCACTTAGCTTTGGCTGTCGCATTTGAAGCATGGGGCTGATGTTGCTTCAGGGATCAGTTGTCTTCAGTTGTCTACTTCAGGGATCAACCGAGCAATAAAACATATGTGAATATGTATGCTCTGGGGTGTGTTTTATGGAAACAAGTCATTAATGCTATTAAGTGAAACAGTTAACATTCAAGTGTAATCTGGGATGTGTAATGCCCTTTAAAATCTACTAAAATCTTGGGCACCTGGGTGGCTTAGTGGGTTAAAGCTTCTGCCTTCAGCTCAGGTCATGATCCCAGGGTCCTGGGATCGAACCTTGCATGGGCTCCCTGTTCAGCAGAGCATCTGCTTCGTCCTCTCTCTCTCTGCCTGCTTCTCTGCCTACTTGTGTTCTCTGTCAAATAAATAAATTAAAATCTACTAAAATCTTAACATAATCTGTCATATTGGTTAATCAACAACTTTAAACAGCTATTCATAATACTATGCATTTGCTAATAGGACATAAGGCCACAGATAGAGGATACAGTGGAGAAATTTACAGTAAGACTAAGGGAAAGGTCTCTGTGTGGATCCTGCCGAAGTGGAAAGACTTGGACTAGTTGCCAGAGCTCAGCATCGTGTGAAGCTTAGTGAGCAGGTTGGTGTAGGTAATCCAGGAAAGATAAGCAGCTACGGAAAACTGTAGGAAATAAAATATAATTCTTATTCACAAAAAGAAGAAAGAAAGAGGTGAGAACTTTGGCTGGAGATATAGACACATAAGCTCAGATGCATTACTTGATTGTACCTTTGAGCCTTTTTGATAGTTTTATAGACACACAAGCCTCTAAACATGGCTCTCAAAGAATGAGGCTCTAGAAGCTTTCTGGATATGTGCTTCATTGCATTGACCCTGCTCTGCCCTGAGAAGACAGTGTAGCTAGCAGTACAGTGCCTATACTTAACTTCTAAGGTTCTTTAATATACTGTGTTGGAAGGTAAGTATGACCATAGTATTTTATAGAGGAGAACTTTCAATCTCACAAGATTCAATTTTCCATGACCACACAATAAGTAAAATAAAACCATGTCTCAAACAGTTCTCCAAACTCTAATCCTTTGTGATTTCCCATCAATCCGAATTTTCTAGAAACAACATATATACATGTATGTATGTAAGCATGCATATATATATAGTTTTTTAAAGATTTTTTTTTATTTATTTGTCAGAGAGAGAAAGAACACAGCAGGGGGAGTGGCCGGCAGAGCAGGCAGAGGGAGAAGCAGGTTCCCTGCTCAGCAAGGAAGAACTTGATCCCAGGGCTCCGAGATCATGGCCTGAGCCGAAGACAGACATTGAACCGACTGATCCACCCAAGCATCCCATATATATAATATTTTATTGCTGGAGTTAGAGCCGATTGAAAATCTAGAGCCCTTTCCCCTCTCAAGGGAGTAAAATATATATAAGGCCCTCTTTTTAATCATAACATACTAGGAACTGATTACTTTAACAACAAAAGAGCAAGTAAAAATGTTTTTTTCTCCAAGAAAATCATTCATGTTTGAAAAGTATGACATTAAACAGTATAGATAGCTGCCAACCAGATTTTTTAAACATATATTTCTTTGTGTTTGGTAAAGCCCAGTTCAACTGGATGACTTTGACGCCTACATCAAGGATATGGCCAAAGACTCTGACTATAAATTTTCTCTTCAGTTTGAGGTAAGTAGATCAAGTATGTCCTACCTTCTGTGGTAGATGAGGCATGGGTCTTGGCATTTTGGGACTGGTGTCATTTCCCAGCTCGCTGGGCTTGCAATATGATTCATCATGGGCAGTATGGTGGTGTCTCATTGGCTGGTGCAGAGTGAGGACGTGCACCCTTTGCACGTCAGGCTAGGGTGGCACCACTGAGGAAAAGAGAGAACAAATGTGGGTAGTGGGGTGAACAAACAACCAACCAGCCAATCTGCTTCTCATCAGCTGGGGATATCTTAGGTCTGCAAGAAGCAGTAGTAGTCCTTGTGTGGATATCCTAAGAAGGAATATAAGGATGAGAAGAACTTCACCCATGATCAAATACAAAACCCCCTAATACTACCCACCTGTGTGATCAGAAATTCCACACAGAGCCCAGCTCAGTCACCTGTTGCACGCAAGTATGCGAGAAGTTGTAGATGTCACACCAAATGCTGTATCTCAAAGAATAGAACTTTGGTGTGAACTGGACATCTATGGCAAGGATGGGATTTCAGAAAGAAAGGAAACTTTCTATAAGGACACATACACTAAACTCAGGAAAAAAAAATACAGGCCTGGATGATTCTGATAATGGTGATGAAAATTGTGATGGATGTACACTTTCAAATTCACTGAAGCCTCCAACTCTCTTCCCTACACAATGATGTCACCTTGATGACACAGCTAACACCACACTGGGAGGATTAGGAGTCCCTCCCAGGTTATGCCATCAAGCCCCAGTGGGATTATTGCTGGGCTTCTCTAGTGCATCATCATAAAGAAAATTCGGTGAGTCATTTTCTGGTAAAAAGATGATTTTAGTTGTGAATGACACACCATACAGACTTCAGGGAGGAAAGGGAGCAGCTCAGTCTCAGAAATGATTAGAACCAAGGGCCCCACCCCTGCAGAGACCACCCCCTCCTTTCTCATTTCTGCTTCTTTCTCTGTCTTGACCTCTCTCACTTTTGCTACAAACCAACCTCTTTCTCACAGTGGAAAACAACCGCCCACAACCCCTGGGCATGACATCCTAGAGTTTCCAAAGAACTGTTGACTCTCCTTATTCAGAGTTTTAAAATTAACAGGAGAGAATAACCGATGAGCTGGCCTTGGTTGTGACGTCCACTCAAGCCAATTGCAGCCTGAGGGGGCAGAGTCACATAGGAACAGGACAGGTCTTACTGGAACCACTTAGCTAAGCCAATGGGAAACACTATTCCCCCCAAAAGTAAGGACACTGGAGATCAAGCAATTAATGATTACATCCTAGCTTCAGATGTTTCAAAAATGTGAAAAGTAGAATAATAAATTCTATGTGCTAAATGCTTAATTTATACCATGCTGAGAGTTTTTATACATTCAATATATAAATGAACACATTCAGGCTTATTCTGTAAGAATTATAAAAAAGGTAAGAATGTACTAAAGTAGGAATCCAAACCCCTTAGTTCTCGTGACTGTTTAGCTATTAATTAATATTGAAAAAAAAGTCACAATTTCTCAGTTCCTCAATTTGTTCATCCATTCAATGAGAAGGCTGAACTAAATCAGTGATTCTCAACTGGGCCTGTACCAGGCAGTCCCTTAGGGAGAGTTTGGAGTGTGTGCGAGTATTTTTGGTTCTCATAATGCCTTGGGAAGAAGCTACTAGGGGTATTCAATGGAGAAAGGGACAAGGATGAAAAATGCTCTGTGATGAGTGGGACAGTCCTGCACGATAAAGAATTTTCCCAGGCAAGTAGTATTCCATTCACAGACACTGAGCTAAATGTGGGAGGAGAGCACATCCAAGCTTTCTAACTCAAGCGTTTTAGAGTTCTCCTGAGAAACAGACCAATGGGAAATATATACATATTATATATGTTTATACATATATAAACACTAATGCAATACAATAAGTTAATTCATCCGTAAGTTCATTACATTATATACTTCTTATACAATTGAGAATCCTTATGTATTATAGTATGAATATCCTATATACAATAATATAATAGAAGAAATATAGATAAAGAGACAGTCTTATTTTAAGGAACAAGCTCACAACAGTGCGGAAGCTCACAAATCTGAAAACCACAGGGCAGGGTGTGGACCCAGGGAAGCATTGATGTTGCTGCTCAATCCAAAAGCAAGCAGGAGGCAGAATTTCCTCCTCCTCAGGGCACCTCAATCATTTCTCTTAGGGTCTTCACCTGTTGGATGAGGCCCACCCATGTTATGGAGAGTAATCTGCTTCCTCAAAGCCTACAGATTTAAATGTTAATTACATCTTTAACAAACAAACAAACAAACAAACACCCTTCCCATAACATCTAGACTGATGTCTGACCAAGCACTGCCTAGCCTGGCCAAGCTGACACCTGAAATTACCCATCACACCATGATTTGAAGGACTGTTTGGTATCTTTATTTTCTCCGAAGCTTTTCTCCATATATCTTTGTTCTTAATACATTGTTGATCCTATATGTAACTTGTCTGGTGCCAAGTCCTGATAGTGTGTCCCTGTTCCGGTGAGAAAATACAAATTATTCTCCAGAAGTTGGCTTTAAGTCACAGGCTCAGGCGGTGATTTTTGAGCTAATATTTGCCCAGCAGTGACCCATGGGCCTGACTCACTTCCTTTTTCATTCACCAGCTCTCAGGCACTGCCAGCCTCCAAACCCCCCTGCTGCTGACCTCTCAGGTTCCATGTCTGGGTACTCTCATCTGTTTTCAAAGACTCATACCCATACTTGATTTTATGATGTATGTCAGACCTTTCACACGGCAGCCATCTAATTTTCCTGAAATTGGTAATTAATCGAAACTTAAGAAGGGGAAAAAAAAAAAGGTTTCCTGCTCTAATAAGAACCCAGGAGGGTATTAAAATGGCCCAATCAGCTGGTTAAGCTAAATTCAGTAGCTGAACAGTTATTTGTTCTGTTTGTATGAATGTTTAATACTTGTATTCATTTGGATACTGATGTTGAAAGATCACACTCATACTGAGAAATTACATCATTTGTAAGTATTATGCTAATTGAAATGAATGTCTGGATTTGCATATATAACCAATACAGCTATAAGTCATACATGAAGCTATATGACTTGCTAATGTGCACTCACTAAATGCATTCCTTTTTCACTCTGCATCTGATTTTGGAACTGCTGGGAAGATTGATTATCCTTCTGATGAAAATGTGCATCTTTTCGTAAGGAGGCTTGGGATTCAGGGATTAGGTTCAATTCCTCATTTCATATGTCTCATGTGGAAGGGTTTTGAAGAGCCAGAATTTAGAGCTTGAAGTTGGAGAGCCCATGAGACCTGCCATATATTGCTCATTCTGCCATTAATTTCTGTGTTTTGTATTTGTTTAATCAGGATGCTAGCAAAAGCCCTCGCCATCTTTGTTCAGAAATGTTCCAAAGGCCAAAACAAACTGCATTCCTTGCCACGTTGTTCATGAGGGATGAGCCTGGATTTCTGCTAGTAGCTCCCATTGGCAGCTCTTTCTACTTGTGTTCCAGGCCAATTCACTGGAGACCTACATGCAGCCATTGTTAAAATAAGTCACCTTGAACTCTTACTCCAGAGGTCTTGCTTGGCTCCCAGACTTGAGTCTTTCTTCCTCTTGTTTCTAATCTTCTAATCTTTTAATCTTTCTAATCTTCCTTCCTCTTGTTTCTAATCTTCTGTTTCCAGGTGCCTATACTAGGAATCTGTCCAGAAGCTGGAGCATGACCCCTAAATCCCATCCTAGTGCCCAGGGCCCTGCCAGACTTCCTGAACTTGGTGTCCTTCTCCTCCAGACCTCCATTACCTCCCCAAGACATCCATTTCTACTGTACCCGATTCTTCCTTTAGGGTATCAGTCCTGGGTTGAATTGTGTCCCCCAAAGATATATTGAAGTCCTAAGCACTCAGTACCTCCAAATATGACCTTATTTGGAAACAGGGTCATTACAGATGTAATTAGTTAAGATGCTGGAGCAGTGTGGGCTCCAAGTCAGACTGGTGTCCCTATGGAAACAGAGCTGTGTGAAGACACAGAGACAAATAGGGAGAACACCATGTGGTGACAAAGGCAGCGACTGGGGTTATAGGGTGACAAGTGAAGGAATATCCAAGGTTGCCAGCAAACCATCAGACACTAAGAAGAGACAGGAAGGATGCCCTAATATTCCTCCATAAATGACAGACATCAGAAGTCCCTGCTAATACCTCGACTGCAGACATACAGCTTCGAGAACTGTAAGACAATTTCTGTTGCTCTGAGCCACTCAGCTTGTGGTACTTTCTTACGGCAGCCCTCAGAAATGAATACAGAGCCTCACCAAACACCTTGTTCTAAATCCAGGCTCCTTTTGCATTTACCTGAAAACCAGCCAGAACTTGCCCAGTTCCACCAAGCCTTGCATCTGCCACAGATGGCTCCACCACTGTCAACACCACCAGTGACGTTGTGTCTCCCCACTTGTTCCGTAGTCCAGTAATCAAACTCACCTGACTCTGTGGTCCAAACGGTCCCAAATACTTAGACCCTGCTGACACTCTTACAGACTCTACAGCCGGAATAGAGTTTGCAGTCCTTTTGGAAGGTGATTGCGCAGGTTATGAGCTGCCTTTGTCCTCCCCAAATTGATATGTGGACAAGATGGAAGCTTGGGAAGGTAAGTAGGGTTAGGCGAGAAAGGTCACATGAGTGCACAGTGAGACGGTAGTCCACGCAAGTCATGAAAAGCCCCAGAATGAAAACTACCTCATCAGCATCTTGATATCAGCCTGCTCACTCTCCAGAAATGTGAGGAATACATGTCCATTTTTTAAACCACCCAGTCTATGGTACTTTGCGGGCAGCTGGACCGGACTAACATAGTGTGTATGTTTGTGCTTTGCTGTCCCAACCTACCCCGGGGTCATAGACTGTCACTGGGCTTTGGGGACTGTAGTAGTTTCTCAGGGCTGCCGTAACAAATTACCACAGTCTTGGTCACTTAAAGCAACAGAGTTTGTTCTCTCAGAGTTCTAGAGGCAGGAAGTCCAAAATCAAAGTGTTATCAGGGCCATGTGTCCTTTGAAGGCTCTAGTGGAAAATCCTTCTTTGCTTCCTCCGGCTTCTGGAGGCTCCAGGCACTCCTTGGCTTACAGCTGCATGACTCCAACCTATGTCTCTGCCTTTGTATGGCCTTCTCTCTGGGATACAGGGCCCACCCAGATAATGCAGAATAATATTGTCTTATGATCCCTAACTTAACTGCACCTGCAAAGCCTCTTCTTTAATAAGACCACATTCACAGGTTCTGAGGGTTGGCGTGTGGATGCATCTTTTGGGGAGCCACCACTCTACCCACTGTGGATGACTCCGTGGCCCCCGGGAAGAAACACACCGTCATAAATCATAACAGAAGCCAAACTGGCAAATGAAAATTCAAAAATGATTTATGTCGGTTTCAGCCCATCATGTCGTCCTTTGCCTTTATGAAGATTAAAGCCTCCAGAAGCTTCCATATGGTTGGAAAGAGAATAACTGCAAAGCTACTGAACCGGGAAACTTAGTATTTGATTTTCCACTTAGTGACAGGCTAAATTACAAAAGATCGTGAAGCATTTTGTGCACCCCCGCCGATCCTGCTCTGCCTCGATTCAGAGGCAATTTACATTTACAGTGTTCAGCCAATTAAACCTCTCTTACCAGCTTAGGGCACTTACAGCAGGGAGGCAACACACAATTAAAGTTCTATCAGTTAGTCTGCTTCCATATGTGCTCCCGCTCCCAGCTCCAATCTGTTTCCACACTTTTCTTTCGTCACCGAGGCCTCTTCCTGTGGCTCATCAGTCTGTCTTCAAAGCAGGGGACTTGCGGAGAAGGTTGTGGGTCTGTTAGTGCAAATGGCAGAGGAGGGAGAAGTTACATGTCCGGGCAAAGCAAAACAAAGAATCCGAAGGGAAGCATCTCCCGGACTTTATCAGGAGTGCTGAATTCACATGCGTTGAGTTTCATCGTTCCCGTGGAAAGTCACTCTATGGGACTGAGGGATGGAAAGTTGTTAGCCTTATCTTACAGATAACTAAACTGATGTTACCATGTGTTGAGCTACTTTTCCAAGACCCGACGTTTTACCAGTGGTACACCAAAAGAAGCCAGATGCTTTGACCAACTATCTCTAAAGACACTCTCTAAAGGAGGTAGAATTCCAAAAGATTTTAAGCAATGGAAGCATCATTTAAATTAGCTTCTAGCTGCCAAAGAACCAACCTAAACATAACACTGATTTGGTTGGAGTTTGCTAAAAACTCCAAATTTTGTTACTTAAAAGAATATAGTCAGTTTTTGAAAACCCTTTAAAATGGAAAGACCACTTATAAAGTAACAGTGACATGCTTCTGGTTAAATGCCTTTAGCAAGCAAGGGTTTTGCCTGAGACAGAAAAACTCCCTTTGTGAATTGAGGATCAAAGTCAGCAGAGCTTCTCTTTAAGGTTGGCTTCAACTTGGACCCCAGAGCTCGGGATTTCATGATCTTAAAAAGCCCAAAGTGTTGCAGAATGAAGGGAGGAGAGAGAGCTGAGTGATTCGGGTCGGTCCGTTTGTGTGGACTGCAGTTTGCATCCCAGTAAGCTTTCAAGGAACTTCTATGTGGATGCAGCAAAAGACCCAAGAACTTGGTCTCTTTAAAGCATATGCTTTGCAAAGAACATTCATCAAGACAGAAAGGCCATGAAAGAGATATGCCTCTTCAGTCTCTCAGAACATCACCAATGTCCCCAAACCCCTTCAGAAGTCTTTCAAAGACTTTCCAAACTCTTCCCCCAGAAATGTATTCTCACTCCTGATTCACTGGAGTAAAAATTGGAAGGAATTGTGAAGGGTAAACCGTGTGTGCAACATTAACATCCTATCTGAGTAAAAAAAAAAATTACAGCAAGTGGTTTCTCTACTGCCTCCATTAGTAGGTTCACAGAGAGGTGCATACTATCTACATCATTCCATTTCTAGGTGGTTGTATATGCCATTCACTAATAGCTCCCTGAACTTTGTACAGAAACATAACCAGATCTGCTGCACTGGTTGTGTACTGCCCAACTCCAGGGAGCTATTCACACCAACCACAGTATGAACAACGACTCCTGGGAAATCCAGGTGGCCTGACCATAACTGCTTGTTTCCAATAAGACACATGAGATGAATGCTTAGAGGCCCCCTAGCCTGTAACATAATCTTGCTGAAGTGTGATGGTTGTCTGTTTATACAAAAGTTGCCCTACCAATGCACATTTTGATTATAGGATTTATAGGAGTATAGATATGTACTTAGAGGCACATACTTGGTTGTTCCTATTTTCACTGAAAGCTTTGCCTATCCACTACTGATTCATTCTTACTGTCCGATTTATTTCCAGATACTTAGTGCCTGCAGGTCTTACTTCTTATAACATGAGGAATACTCCCTACTTGTTACTCATTCTTTTACTACTTTCTCTAAGGCTATTGCCTGTAGGAGAAATCCTACATTTCCCCATAGAACAGAAAGGTTTACACATAATGTGTACATTTCAGTAAATATATACCTCCAAAACTCTGAAATGTGTCTCAGTTTTCAAGTTTTTGAAACAATTCTTACCTTCTCCATGTGATCACTGAGCAATTCAGAATATTTACATATTGTATTAACCCTATTCCTGCAATTATGCTATAGAAGCATCCTATAGGGTAAATCTCAAAATCTCAGGGATCCACAACAGCATTTCTTTCTTTTCCTCCCTCAAGGGTCCGTAGGACAGAGCCAGGTCTTCTGTAAGCCTCTCCTCATTCTGGGGCCAGCAGCTACCCCGGGCATGTTCTTTTCATAGCAGATGGTAGTCGCATAGGAGGGAAAACCCAGCTGAGCAAGCACACTTAAAGCTTCTGATCAAAATGATCCCTTTGGTTTATTGGCCAAAACAAGCTGAGAACAGTGGAGTGGAGAAGTGCACTCTGTCCCAAGAGGGAGTAACTGGAACCTCGTGTGGAAGAGAGGGTGTGATGATTCTACTACAGACGGGGAGTGAGGAATAATCCAGTGTGAACGATAATCCAATCCACACCAAATACCAAAATCTCAACTCTGTTCTCTGTCATTTGCAGGAGCTGAAATTGATTGGACTGGACATTCCACACTTTGCAGCAGACCTTCCGCTGAACCGATGTAAAAATCGTTACACAAACATCCTACCGTGTAAGATTTTCACTAGAGCCTCTCCTATTCATGTCTCTCAAAGGCTGACCGACTGTTACTGCAGATTCATCACTTTCAGCAATCTCTGGCGAAGCCGTCGACATTTGTGCTTTGATGTTGCTAGATCCCATCCTATGTAGGAACATTGAAGTTCTTTGCTTTCAACTGAATTGTGTCTGATGATCAGGAAAGACTGACCATTTGGCTCTTTGGAGATCAGAAATCTTAGCCAAATTAGGATAAGATAATCTGAGCTATCATAAACTATTTTCAATCAACTCCCTGACAAGGGAGGGAGACCGGTGTACTAAAATGCCTCCTCTTTCTTCCTTCCGGCAGGTTTTCTTGTTGTTTAACATTTTGTAATAAAAGCAACATTAGAGAAAAAAAAAGTAATACGAAGCACTTACTGGACAAATAAAATACTTTCCTATGTAGATTTAACTTTCTTCTCTGCCACACTGGCAAGAGGTGGGGGCAGGGGGTAGTGCTGGGAACAATGGAGACCGGGGAGGAGGAGAGCTGGAAAAGCTCTAGAAGGAGAGCTCTCTCCTTGACCAGTCTTCTTGATGAAATTGCACAGTGTCATCCTTATAACACTTTACAGCTGTACACATTCCAGAATGTACTTTTCCTAACTGAAGTCTGTTTACACAAAGTCCCTGCAACGCCTAGGTTTCCGAAAGGTAGTAGATTTTCTGGATGTGCTGGGTGACATGGGAATCATGGATTCAGTTACATCCTCCAGCCTTCCATACAACCTCCCTGATATTTCAGTTCCTCTAAGGGTCCTGCACAATGTCCTCACAGCCCAGAGACAAGGACAAGGGAGCTGAGGGAGAGGAAACACTGATTGAGGTGTGTTTCTATATTTACTTAAACAAGAAACTAAGACTAAGGCGTGGCTGAAATATCAGGGTAAAATAAACTCGACCTACCTGTCACGGGCTGATCGGACTTGCTGTTTGGATAGAGAAGGTCAAGACAATACTTTCTGCTCCCATTTTTAATCTCTCTTCTTGTTGTTCTTTACAGATGACTTTAGCCGTGTGAGATTAGTCTCCATGAATGAAGAGGAAGGCACAGACTATATCAATGCCAACTACATTCCTGTAAGTAAAAGACCATAAATAAAATAAAATACAAAAATGTTTTAAAATCAGGCATCCCAATTCTAGCTCAGCAAGAAGGGGACTATTCAGGGAGGCATCCAGTTGTTGTAAAGAGAGCCGTTCTCCACCTGGCCCCCCAGCTCTCAGGAGCAGTTCCCATTATTCCTCTTCAAAATAATGAATGGGGACGCCTGGGTGGCTCAGTTGGTTGGACGACTGCCTTCGGCTCAGGTCATGATCCTGGAGTCCCGGGATCGAGTCCCGCATCGGGCTCCCAGCTCCATGGGGAGTCTGCTTCTCTCTCTGACCTTCTCCTCGCTCATGCTCTCTCTCACTGTCTCTCTCAAGTAAATAAATAAAATCTTTTTAATAAAAAAAAATAATAATAATGAATGGAGGGGAAGCCCATACATGAGTAATGTTTGGATTTCTCTGTAAAGATCTGGTGAAAGTGAAAGTAAATAATCACCCTAAAGATCACCTTTCTCATGTGTAAACTTCAGTTTCAGCAACTCAACTCCAAGGGCTCATCCCCTGAGCCCCTGTGCTTTAAAAACAGTGACTGGGGCACTTGGGTGGCTCAGTGGGTTAAGCTTCTTCATGATCTCAGGGTCCTGGGATCGAATTCTGCATCTCTGCTCGGCAGGGAGCCTCTTCCCCCCCCCCCCCCCACTCTGCCTGCCTCTCTGCCTACTTGTGATCTCTCTCTGTCAAATAAATACATAAAACCTTAAAAATAATAAATATAAAAATAAAAACAGTGACTATTCTCGTAAAAGAGGTGTGAGAACAAGGTTTCCTATCACGTAGACCTGAACAGGTCCGTTACTCTGATCACCTCTTTGATGAAAAAGGGAGAGAACACGATCCAGGTTGTGTGATCCTTTGCCAGGCTGATCCCCAGTAAATTCTCAGGTTTTCCTCCTTTGTGTGGAGCAGCATTTGGTGTTGAGAGTGGTCCCTTAGGTGACAACTTTGTCACTTCATCCTTCAGGGATACAACTCGCCCCAGGAGTATATTGCCACACAGGGGCCACTGCCTGAGACCAGAAATGACTTTTGGAAGATGGTTCTACAACAGAAGTCCCAGATCATTGTCATGCTCACGCAGTGTAATGAGAAAAGAAGGGTAAGTGCCTGGGAGGGGGTCCCCACTGGGACAGCACAACCCGTACTAGCCGTGGCCATGGCCTGAGTGCTTTCTGTGTACCAGAGACTTCCACTTGCTCCATTTTTCATCCTCGCAATAGTACGACACGGTCTTCAGAGACAAGGACTTCCGTTTTTCCCAAGTGAGCACTGGCTCTTTCTTCCGTCGCCTGTTTGTCTTGAGAGATTGTGCCATTGTCCCCTCAGGTGAAATGCGACCATTACTGGCCGTTCTCGGAAGAGCCCATAGCTTACGGAGACATCACCGTGGAGATGATCTCGGAGGAAGAGCGGGACGACTGGGCCCGCAGACACTTCCGGATTAACTATGTAAGTCACGAAGCACACGTTCAGGTGCTGTCCCCGTGCTGAGGGGACGCCCACGTGTCAGAGGCCAACCCACCATCATGTCATACTGTGAGCTCTTCACACTTTGCAATGCTGCTTTCTTCAAGAGATAAATCCTACTTTGAGCATATTCATTTCCCATTTCATCCACAACGGTGTGGGAAGCAAGTACCCTGTTTTAATAATAAGCTTTGTAATCCCAACCCTTAGCCACTTATAAAATCTTTGTGGGATGAATAAATGAGGGGGTGAATGAATGATTTCAAAAATAGCAAAACGCTTGGAAAGCTCACAGACGTTCTTCAGAGAAAAATATTTGACAACCTGAGTACCCTTTGAATCCTGCTTTGTGTCTTGGTTATTTCAGCCAGAAAGACAGTGTAAACATCTGGGTACAGGTAGAACAAATAATTCCCCAGGTTTGCATCCAGGAGAAAAGAGAGCGCCCAGCGCAAAACAGGGTCTTGACAGAGAAGAGTCACATAGGTCAGTGTCTGGTCAGTACTATGCTTCTTGTCCTTGGTCTTAAGTAGTCACCTAGCTTTCAGCGATAATTGTGTCACTGTCTTAAAACACTAAAATAAAACATGGAATAATAGTGTTTTCTGGTTAAGAGGTGTAGCCTGTAGTTACAAACATTTGGTCCTAGAGTGCCCCCTTTTGGCCATAAACACAGAATCTAAATTTTACACTTCCTGGATGAAAGCTGTATTGCAAAAGAACATTGTGCTGTGCTAATGGATGTTTTTCTAGTTGTTTCCATTTTTGCTCACATTCTTCTTTACTCCCTTCATACCGACACATGGGCGCTCTCAGCGAACAACCAGATGAAAGCACATGAATGAGGAAATCGGAGCAAGAGAAATTTTGGAATGGCTAAGATGTAACAAGGATGGTTTTCTCATTTAATAAGAAAGGAAGAAAATGACCATAACATGAAATTTGAAAACTTGGCCTGAACTGAGTAGGAACTGGGGACTAAAACCAGCAAAAATGTGTTCGTTCCCATTGATGCGTGCCTTGCTCTTCAGCTGACAGGGATCACGCTTGTACGAGGAACTCTGTCTTGTAGCTATAGAGAGACTAGTGAAAATTTAAGTGTTTTCTGGTTTTGAACGACTTTGCATATTTTAGCTGGATATATTTTCAGATCAATTATATATATATGTAAAAATTTCTGAAAAAATATGTATAATAATACACACACACACACGCACACTGATGTATATATTGCCTACCATGTGCAGGTCTTTGCACGAAGCCTGTAATCAGCCTTTGAAAAGAGCTAACATTTTGGGGGAGTTTCTCTGGGCAACCAAAGTTATCTAGTGATGGCGTGTGCTTCAGTCCTCATGGTGCTGGGTAATGGAGTCGTTCTGCACAACTTATTATGCTTGGGTTACTTCCTGGCCATACCTCCTGGAAACAGCAGTGAGAGTCGCCAGCGTCTTTGCAGACTTGCGCACACACGTTCCATGTGTCTGAGAAGGAGCCCTTGAAGGCAGTGAGGGAGGGGCTGCGTGTGGCTGCGGCAGGAGAGTCTTACGGGCCGAGGGGATGGGGGGAGGTGCAGGTGAGACACTGGTTTATTTATGTTTGCACAGATCTTACATGTATATGCTTTATTTATGTATTTACTTACATTTATACAGATTTTACTCCACCCAAGACCACTGTTTCTTAGGAATTCATTTCTCCCAAATACCTGAACCTAACTTTAGTTTCATAACCAGGCCAAATTCTTCCTAATTCTTCCATTCACCCAGTGGATTCTAGGCTCTTAGCATGTTTGAGGGAAGGGGGAAGAATTAGATCTTTGTGAGGCCTGGATTTGGAATATTTCTGACAATTGATAATAAGAACAGGATAAATCTCTATGCTTACAAATGAGTAGAGACTAAAAGGAGCGAGTCTTGGGGCGCCTGGGTTGCTCAGTCTATTAAGCATCAGACTCTTGGTTTTGGCTCAGGTTATGACCTCAGGGCCGTGAGATCGGGCTCTGAATGGGGCTCTGTTCTCAGTGCAGTGTCTGCTTGAGACTCTCTCGCTCTCCCTGCCCCTTCCCCTACTCTTTCTCTCTCTCAAATAAATAAATCATAAAAAAGAAGAAAAAGAAAGAAAGAAAGAAAGAAAGAAAGAAAGAAAGAAAGAAAGAAAAAAAGAGGAGTGAATCTTGAAGGCCCATACCCTCACTGACAATTACTCAGTTCTAAGGGGACAAGAATGTATTTGACATATGGGTTAATATGAATGAGATAAATATACAAAACATACCAACCCACTGGGAATCCCAGAACCAACCGTATACCTGCGCTGAGCTGGATGGGAGGGGGCGGTGGTCATTAGGTAGTAGTGATGACCATATCTACCAGGTCCTATCCTTCACAGACATGAGCACACTGAATTCTCACAAACCATCCTTGTGATGGGCTATTTTATCCTATATCATCTAAAAGGGCTCATTTTAGGTATGAGAAAACGTGTGCAGCAGGTTTTTCTTGGGTCAGAGCACAAGACAGGGATTGTCTTATTGGTGAGGTTCTGAAAGTGTAAACTTGGGTAAAATCTCTAAGGGAGCCACGTAAGCGGGATAGGACAGGGCAGGGAAGGACCTACACACAGCAGTGGGTTTCTCTGAACTCTGGCCTGAGCTGGATCCCACGGAGATGGCCAGGGCAGTGAATGGCACCGTGCTGTTAGCTTACCCCCTGACATAAGGGGGCAGGCGCTTTGTACCCCAGTATCCGTCATTCCTCAGCTGTGGGCTGCCCTCCTCAGAAAAACACATCTCCCTGGGCATACCCCAGCAAAGGCAGGTCCCTTTGTAGAAGTCAGCCATGAGGAGGATGCAGCCACATGCTGTTAGCAGCAGCTAGAAGAGGGGTGCATCAGCCTGGTGAAGGGGACCCGGGGGCAGGAAGGAACCAATAGCACCTCCCACGGGATTCATGAACCAATGCTGATGCAGTTTCCAAAAGGCCAAGCTGGGAGGCAAACCCCAATCCATGGGAGCTCTTTTCTCTATAAAGCCATGGATTCACCTCTTTATCCTGTTCTTTGAAGTGTTATGCAATTAGTTTTTTTTTTTTTTTTTTTTTCAGGGCCCACTTTGTGCCAGATACAGGGTTGGGAAGGGAAGAGGGACCGGCCAGGGTGGGAACGGGCTTTAACTTCGGAGGCTGGGGAGGCCCAGGCCACCTGGCGGGCACACCGTGACACGCACGCTTGTGTTGGCTTTTCCTCCTAAAGGCGGACGAGACGCAGGATGTGATGCATTTCAACTACACAGCGTGGCCCGATCACGGGGTACCCACGGCAAACGCGGCGGAGAGCATCCTGCAGTTCGTACACGTGGTTCGACAGCAAGCTACGAAGAGCAAAGGCCCCATGATTGTGCACTGCAGGTGACCTCATCAGCCCTGTCTTCCCTGGTGGTACCGCAAGCTCTGCTTTACAAAGCCAAGAGCCCAGCCCTCCATATACCTCGGTCCCACTGAATTCACCAAAACATGAACTCTGACTTTCTAAAATTTATAGTTAACGGATATCTTATTAGATACGTGATTTGCTTATAATATGGCTTTTCTTTTTCCCCATAGTCTATGAGGTAGATCCTATTAGTCTCACTTTCAGTTAAAAAAAAAAAAAAGACCCGAGAAGTGGGGAGATAAAGCGATTCACATAAATTCATGCAGCAGCAATGGGCAGGGATTAGGACTCAAATCCATGCCTTCAGGCGCTCTCAGTGAGTCTGAGTGGTTTATAACATGGCCAAACACAATGTGGGACTAAAAACCACTAATCCCAGCACTAAATAACATAAATATTCTTGACCTCCTGCAAATGGCTGTGGCCCCAGAGCTAGAGCTAGTGTGTGGTCTCTCAAGCCAACTTTCCAGCAGGGGGTGTGACTGAACTCCGAGGATACAAGGAAGACTGGAATTGTTTTTTGTGTATCAGCTCCCTGAGACCCTGAGACCCTGAGACCAGGAAGCAAGTCTCCAGCAGGCTCCCTCTGGACTCCTTACCTACCTCAGGAAACAGGGGGCCCCACATCTCTGTGAGGGAGGGAGCAGGGCAATTCAGAAATGTGACAGAAATGAAACACTGAAAGACACATTAATGGACGCCTGGGTGGCTCAGTCAGTTAAGTGTCTGCCTTGGGCTCAGGTTATGATCTCAGGGTCCTGGGATCAAGTCCTGCATCTCGCGTGCATTTCCTTGCTCAGTTTGGAGTCTGCTTCTCCCTCTCCCAGCCATCCCCCCAACCCCACCGTTGAGCTCTCTCTCTCAAATTAAAACAAAACACGGGGCGCCTGGGTGGCTCAGTGGGTTAAGCCGCTGCCTTCAGCTCAGGTCATGATCTCGGGGTCCTGGGATCGAGTCCCACATCGGGCTCTCTCTGCTCAGCAGGGAGCCTGCTTCCTCCTCTCTCTCTCTCTGCCTCTCTGCCCACTTGTGATTTCTCTCTGTCAAATAAATAAATAAAATCTTTAAAAAAAAAATCAAAACAAAACAAAACCACCAACCACAATTGTGTATTTCAAAGTAGGGAAATTTTCTCAGGAATATTTCTTCCGTTTTCTCAGTGGTGCTACCTGTAGTTTGGTGGTGGTGGTGGCGGGGGGGGGGGTTCTAGTGGCCAATGTGTTTGCAACTGTATAAAATCACGGTCTGAGGAACATGCTGTCTGGACACTCTCTTGCAGTGCGGGAGTCGGCCGGACGGGAACATTCATTGCCCTGGACAGGCTCCTGCAGCACATTCGGGATCATGAGTTTGTCGACATCTTAGGACTGGTGTCAGAAATGCGATCATACCGGATGTCTATGGTGCAGACAGAGGTAGGAGTGGAATCAAAATGTATTTTCAAATATGCCCTGGACTGAGAAACTTCTTGTGATTCAGTCTCATGTTTCAAAACAATTGTCTCCTTTTTTTTTTTTCTGCCTCCCCAGTTTCTTAGTGTGCATGTTCAAACTGTTTAAGGTACAAAAAAAAAAAAAAAAAATAGATATTAGCCTCTAGAAATCCATTCAGTGTATAGTGCAAGCCCTGTAGTTGGCGTCCTATGCCCTTTAGTAATCCAAGGCACATGGATGCATCTACAATATCTATAATAGAATAAAACCTCTTTGGACAGACCGAGTTCAGTGAAGGTGACAGCCGATCTGGGTAAATGCCACCAAGAGGAGACGGTGGAACTAATGTGATTTAATTTATTTTGAAATGCTAAATGTGATTCAATAAGTTTGGCATTAGTTCATCCTCTATGTGACTCTCTGTCCCAATGCACTTTGGATGATGATCAGGGGCTGGATTTATGCTTTCTGTCCCTCTTATGATGTTCAGGATTTCCAGCTCCCAGTGGAGCAGTGCTGCCAGTGTCCTTGATCTAAAGGAATACCCATTGTAACAACATGGGAGCATCCCCAGAAATACCCACCAGTGTTGTGTGCTCCTTCTTCCTCCTCTTCCGTCCCATCCTCTCCTGCCTGGAAGGCTCAGAATGCACTCCAGTCGGAGTGGTTAGCCCTGGGCTGCTGCCGGCACAGGGCATCACACAGCCTCCCAGCAGGAGCATGTGGGCTCCTGGGTGCCTCCGAAACCCACACACAGTAGCTGGTTCAGAACCCTCGTTACTGTGCGGTACTTGCGACCTCTCAGCTTGGAACATACAATAATCCTTTTTGCTCAGGGAGTTTGGGGGCAGAACGCTTGTAGAGTAGAAAACAACCTGACCTGACCTACTCAAGTTCCAAGAGATGAAACGCTGCCTTCGTCTTCCCCATGCTTTTCCTACTAAGTACCACTAGGTGTCAGTATAACTCAAAGAGCCTGTAGTAATGGTAGCTCTCTGTTCGCGCTTCCGGTTTCTTTCTTTCTTTCTCTTTCTTTCTTTCTTTCTTTCTTTCTTTCTTTCTTTCTTTCTTTCTTTCTTTCTTTCTTTCTTTCTTTCTTTCTCTTTCTTTCTTTCTTTCTTTCTCTTTCTTTCTTTCTTTCTTTCTTTCTCTTTCTTTCTTTCTTTCTTTCTCTTTCTTTCTTTCTTTCTTTCTTTCTTTCTTCCTTCCTTCCTTCCTTCCTTCCTTCCTTCCTTCCTTTCTCTTTCTTTCTTTCTTTCCTTTCTTTCTTTCTTTTCTATGTTAGGTTTTTCACCATGCAGTACATCATGTTTTTGATGTAGTGTTCCAAGATTCATTATTGACATATAACACCCAGTGCTCCATGAAATCTGTGCCCTCCTTAATATCCACCACCAGGCTCACCCATTCCCTCTGCCGCCTCCCCTTCTAAAACCCTCAATTTGATTCCCAGAGGCCACAGGCTCTCATGGTTCATAACCCCCCACCATGCCCCACCACGCCCCGATTTCCTCGCCTTCATTTTTCCCTTTCTTCTCCCAATATCCTTCATGCTATTCCTTAGGTTCCACAAATAAAGGCAACCATATGATAATTGACCTTCTCTGCTTGACTTGTTTCACTCAGCATGATCTCCTCCAGTCCCATCCATGTTGATAGAAAAGTTGGGTATCCATCCTTTCTGATGGCTTAATAATATTCCACTGTATATATGGATGACATCTTTTTTATCGATTCTTCTGCTGAAGGGCATCTCAGTTCTTCCCACGCTTCTGGTTTCTTCTCTCCTACTCCTAACTTTTCTTTCCTGCTTCCCACTCCCATCTGACAAAGGCTCGATACAGCTGACCCAAGGGATTTATTTCTGCACTTTACCAAGATCATACCACTTTGGAAAGAGTGACCCATTCACATGCAGGTCTCATTGATGATGTGTTTGTTTGCTCACTTCCTTGAGCCCACTCACATCCTAGTCCAGCTGCCTTCTAATTTACAGCAGTGGGACACGAACATTACCTCATTGGTGTAAGCTCAAAATGTTCTGCTTCCCCAGAGAAGCCCACTACCTAGTGATTAAACAGTGCTTTATGAATCGGTCCATATTTTTGGTTTTCACTCCCATAAATTTTCATCCTAATATGTGGTTAATACTCCCCATTATGTATTTTAATCCCCAAACTTCAAAGGGCCACTCCTTATTTTAAGTATTTTGGATGTGATGAATTGTCTGCCCCGTTGACTTAATTTATGCCTCTTATAATTTTATAGACTTTGATTATAGCCTATTTGCCTTTGGCTTTCCCAATTACAGAATCCTAATGCCTTTTTAAAAACTACCTTCACATGGTAGACCCTCCATCCAATTTGCAACACCATTTATCTCTTCTCAAGTGTGCTAATGGCACTGAACTAGAGCAGTCAGCCCGTGTGTCTTGGCAGAGCTGAGAAAGTGTTTTGTGTTCTCCCTAACTTTCTGGTCCCAATTCATGGTTGTTTGGCTTTGTTGTTTCCAGCAGCATTTTTAGGCTGACATCTCCAGGGAAATGGTCTTTTTAAAGGGCAATATCCCTTCCCTGAACTCTGGTGGGAAAACTCTAAGTCAGCAAAAGAGGCAGAGGTCACCATAAGTTACTGATTTTTTCCAACTGTTCCAGCTTCGCTCTTGAGTTCCCTCGGGATTCTGCAGCGAAGTCTCTCTAGCTTGAGCTATTTATTTATGTCTGTTTTGTTAGTTATGTCTGGAACATCTTGTTCGTTTACCTTTGTTTTTCCTGGTTCCTGTGCTCTTCATGGTTCAACCTGCATTCTGAATGTTAGGGTTTTCCTAACATCCTCCTTGAGCCCATTCATAATACCCCAGTCCTGCTGCCTTCGACCTTACTGATGTTAACACATAAGGAGCAAAGTAACAAATTATTTTCTTTGGTTTTATCATCCCACCCCAGTGATTTTTAAGAGGCAGGAATGATTCTCCAGCTGATTTCCAATTACATAAACCACCTGTGTGCTATGAACCAGGTTCCCTCTCATGTCTGGTTTTGTAATTTTCCTGCCTCCTCTAGACAGCCCGTCATCTCGATTCTACCTGCCCCACTCCAGAAAGAGCAGAACTAACCGATTGAAACAGGGTGTCCTGAGATGCACATTTCCGGTCATGGCAACATGCTGTGCGGCTGCACTTTGACGTGCTCTCTTCTCTTTTCTCAACTGACGGGGCACAGGCTGTGAGCTTCTCCCCAGGAGCAGCAAGGGGTAGTTAGGAAGTCGGGATCCGCAGGCCAGCTCTGTGAGTCGGCCTGGGCCACTTACGGCCACCATACATACCCCTTCCCCTCTCATAGCTCCCTGTCCCCATGTGTAAAATGTGAATGATGCCTTCATGAACAGCTGTAGCGTATCCATTAAATGAAGAGTGGAATCTAGACAAGCATTTTGAAACCATAAAGTGCTCTCTATGGAGTGGTGTTCACCTCCCTTGGCTTCTCTTCTATTTTTATCAAAGGTTTTATTTGATTTTCCTCTAATAGGCTTTCCCTGGAGGTCAGTGAGGGCTTTGTCCTGAGCAGCCGTCATCCCGATCAACGGCTTAGACTTCTCAGGGGCTCTCAGGGACGCGTCTGTAAATAGTCTCACATTTACTTTTCCTGGGGTCCAGCTCTCTTTTTTTTTTTTCTTCGTGACACAAAGTTTGTGATGATTTGAAAAACAAGGCACGCTCTGGCCTGGCGGTGCCCAGTGCTTGACACACGCCCAGAACCAACGGGGTGATGTGTGATAATGAGAAGATGTGGTCAGTTCTGGATGGGATACTATCACAAAACAAGGGAATATACTTACTCCAAAGCTTGTTGAAAAATACAGATTAGGCTGAGGTATCAACCTTGAAGTATTAACCTAACCTTTATAAAGTTGTCATACAGAAGACCCTTAACTCCTGTGAATATTGTGACTGACTTTCATGTCAAGGTTATTTCTGATGGTATTACTTACAGAGAAGCTCTAGGAAATAAAGAAAAAAGGTAAAGGGTCATGAGGTTACTTTAATTTCATGGCACCAAGACAGCCACGCTCAATATTTTGATGTATTTCATCTCTATCTTCATTCAAGTATGATTTTTATACAATTACACCTTATATGCTATGTGTACATCTACTAACTTGACACTGTAATTTTCCACTTAACATTTTGCTATCATATCATCCCAAATTGTCCAAAACTCTGTAAATCTCATTTTAAAGACTGAATAATTTTTCATATAGATCTGCTGTGTCTTATTTAAGCCATTCTCCTTTTTATAGGACATGAAATTGAATCCTTTCCCACTTCTTTACTATCTGTGTCCACAAGACCATTTACTAGCACGTTAGTAATAATACCTCCACCAACAACAGATAAAAATGGCAGCTTCAACAAACTCAAGCCACCAGGGAGCGTTACCATTTTCCTTTAGCTTTGCTCATGTCATGGACAAGACACAAGTGTTTCAACTTACATTTTTTTATTATGTCCCCATCTTTTGCATATGTTTTAATATTTCCTCAGTTTACTTCAGAAAACTCTTCATAAACACCCTCAGTATTAGGCATGAGGAATAAAAAGATATAGTCCCTCTGTTCCAGGAGTATTTGGTCTCATTGCCGATATATTTTATCAGTCAGATTAAGTGTGTGTGTCACTGAGTCGAGGAATTTTAAACAAAAATAAAGGTATCGAGATACGTTTGTTAGATTATTCCTTTCTGCCTGTGGATGTCCACCAAATAAGCATCATTAAAGTCTCCCTTCCCACCGCCACTGTGTCTAAGTCAGTCTCCTAAGAGCTTGAACAGCGGCGAAAGCTCTTCACCAGAGATCTGAGCTTTCAAACAACTGTTAAGAGGCTGAGGAGCCATTTTTGAGCAATGCGGAATGCTCACAACAGTGTGGTCATGAGAGATCCAAACACCAAGTGCTCCAGAGGCTCTGGGTTAGTGAAGTATGGCCTCGTGGAGGCAGTGGAGGCAGCCACGAAGCAAGGCCACACAAGGGGGTTGGAAGAGACGTACAACCAGAGAGGGCTGTTTCAAGAGAAGATTCTCAAAGACCTGGTGCCCACTTAATTGTGAAAAATATTTGTGTTGGTGGCATTAAAGAAGACACTGAAGAACGTCATCTAAGGGATTATTTTGAACAGTCTGGAAAGTCAAAGTGATTGAAATCATGACCAACCGAGGCAGTGGCAAAAACAGACTTTGCTTTTGTAACACTTGATGACCATGATCCTGTAGACAAGATCGTCATTCAAAAATCCCACACCATCAATATCCTCAACTGTGAAGTAAGGAAAGTCCAAGCTATGAAAGAAATGGTTAGTGCTTCATGCATCCAAATAGGTCAAAGTGGTTCTGGAAACTTTGACGGTGGTCGTGGAGGTGTTTTTTGTGGGAATGACAACTGTGGTCATGAGGAAACCGGGGAGGTTGCTTTGGTGGTAGTCGAGGAGGTGGTGGATATGTGGTGGTGGTGAGGATGGCTATCATGGATTTGATAAAGATGGAAGCAATTTTGGAGGAAGGAGAAGTTGTCATGATTTTGGCAACTACAACAATCAATCTTCAAAGTTGGGACCCATGGAAGGACTAAATTTTGGAGGCAGCAGCTCTGGCCCCTGTGGTGGTGGAAGCCAATACTTTACCAAAACACGAAACCAGGCGGCTATGGCAGTTCCAGCAGTAGTAATGGCAGTGGCAGAAGGTTTTCACTACCGCCAGAAAACAAGGCTTAGCAGGAGAGGAGAGCCAGAGAAGCTACAGGTTACAACCCATTTGTGAACTCAGCCAAGCACAGTGGTGGCAGGGCTTCGCTGCTACAAAGAAGACATGTTTGAGACAATACTCAGGTGCATGAGCAAAAAACTCGAGGACTGGTTCTATGACAAATTGTATAACAGGTCATTTTAGTTTCTGTTCTGTAGAAAGTGTAAATCATTCCAACAACAGGGTTTTTTTTTTGTTTTTTTTTTTAATTTTTAATTTTTTATAAACATATATTTTTATCCCCAGGGGTACAGGTCTGTGAATCACCAGGTTTACACACTTCACAGCACTCACCAAAGCACATACCCTCCCCAATGTCCATAATTCCACCCCCTTCTCCCAACCCCCCTCCCCCCAGCAACCCTCAGTTTGTTTTGTGAGATTAAGAGTCACTTATGGTTTGTCTCCCTCCCAATTCCATCTTGTTTCATTGACTCTTCTCCTACCCACTTAAGCCCCCATGTTGCATCACCACTTCCTCATATCAGGGAGATCATATGATAGTTGTCTTTCTCTGCTTGACTTATTTCTCTAAGCATGATACGCTCTAGTTCCATCCATGTTGTCGCAAATGGCAAGATTTCATTTCTTTTGATGGCTGCATAGTATTCCATTGTGTATATATACCACATCTTCTTGATCCATTCATCTGTTGATGGACATCTAGGTTCTTTCCATAGTTTGGCTATTGTGGACATTGCTGCTATAAACATTCGGGTGCACGTGCCCCTTTGGATCACTACGTTTGTATCTTTAGGGTAAATACCCAGTAGTGCAATTGCTGGGTCATAGGGAAGTTCTATTTTCAACATTTTGAGGAACCTCCATGCTGTTTTCCAGAGTGGTTACACCAGCTTGCATTCCCACCAACAGTGTAGGAGGGTTCCCCTTTCTCCGCATCCTCGCCAGCATCTGTCATTTCCTGACTTGTTGATTTTAGCCATTCTGACTGGTGTGAGGTGATATCTCATTGTGGTTTTGATTTGTATTTCCCTGATGCCGAGTGATATGGAGCACTTTTTCATGTGTCTGTTGGCCGTCTGGATGTCTTCTTTGCAGAAATGTTTGTTCATGTCCTCCGCCCATTTCTTGATTGGATTATTTGTTCTTTGGGTGTTGAGTTTGCTAAGTTCTTTATAGATTCTGGACACTAGTCCTTTATCTGATATGTCATTTGCAAATATCTTCTCCCATTCTGTCACTTGTCTTTTGATTTTGTTAACTGTTTCCTTTGCTGTGCAAAAGCTTTTGATCTTGATGAAATCCAACAACAGGTTTTAATTGGACTTTTTTTGGCACCCATGCTATTGATTGCTTAATGTCTGATACTGAATAAATGTTTTTTTTTAAAGGTATCAACATTTTGTCACAATTTTAGAAAATAATTTTCCTTCACAGCTTCTAATTTACTCTTTATATTATTCATTTTACTTTGTTTTGTATACAGTAGTTTGAAATTTTTATTTGTAATTTATTACTTTGAAGTTTAGAAAGTCCTTCCTAAAAGTAATCAAAGAAAAACTAACCTGTATTCAGCAATCCCCCCCCTTTTTTAAGGCTTAATTTATTAAACCTTCCCAGAATTCATTTTGGTGTACTATGAGATGATACACAATTTTTTTTTTCAAAATAGGCCTGTGATTTATTGATCGGATAGTCATTGCCTTTATGTTAAGCTGTGATAACCTAAGTTCTATTATTAATCAAAATATTTTTACAGTCGATTCTCTTGGTTTTTCTTGTTGTAAAATTATCTCCTAAATAATGAACATTTTTCCTTTGACATCGGATCAGAATATCTAACCCACTGAAGCAGGAAAGCAGTATATCTTTGCGTGTGTTCACACAATACCTCACTCTGAACCCTGCTTTGGTCTTTTGCTCCAGGAGCAGTACATTTTCATCCACCAGTGTGTGCAACTAATGTGGATGAAGAAGAAGCAGCAGTTCTGCATCAGTGATGTCATCTATGAGAACGTTAGCAAGTCCTAGTTCAGAATCCAGAGCGGTAAGTAGAGACGAGGCCATTGTCGGCGCTCTGTCTTCAAGCCACGGGAGGGGACATGATGCGACAAAACATAAGACAGCAGTTGCCAGCTGTATTGATTCTGACCCCCAAATGTATAGGGAGACGGTACTACTGCACAGATCTTAGTACCTCCGCGCACCTTGGCTGGGGGGTATGACGGGCTGGAGCTTCGGCAACCCCTTAGGATTAGACCTTTCTTCCCTCATCTGGAACCTTCAGCTGTCCTGATACTGGATCTGTGTCTGAGATATCAGGGTGCTGCTGTCCCACTCTATCTTGTGTTATGTGCAAATATTTTATTGATAACGAGGGTCATGCAAGGGGTTACAAAGGACATATGAGCCGGAGTACACATCCCAAAGGAAAAAAAAAAATTGACAATTTGTCTCGGAATAGTGGAGTAGAGGAATGCCTTGCTTCCATCCATTATGTGAACACTTACTTGAGAACTTCCTGAAAACATTAGTAACATATTCAATGCCTTGTGCTCAACTTTAAGTAGGAGATCATATTTTGAAGCTGTTATTCTCTTTGCTGAAGGAACAATATGCCAGTTCAAGTCAGTAAACAGTGTGAAATGTATCTGAGTACAATGAGGTGGGGGGGACCATTCCCAGGGTTGGGAGAGGACAGGTGTGCATTGTAGGATTCATATGGAAGGATAAAGGGCATATGGATCAGTGGGTAACAGGATAGGATTAGTATTCTATCTTCATAATGGGTAAAGACTGAGAGACAAATTTGCCAAAAAGGGAAAGATATTTAGATCCACAAAAAGGACTTAAAGGGGGAAAGATGCACAGATAAGCCTGTGTCCACATGGGTGATGGGGCTGAGTGTAAAGAGAGCAAACAGTGGAATCAGGAGGAAAATGCTCTACTTCTAGCCCCAGACCTGGAGTATGTGGCTTGTCCCTGCCAGGCTGCTCACTGTCTCTCTCTCTCTCTCTCTCTCTCTCTCTCATGTGCAGGACAGGACATGGTGTGCACCCATCCTCCCTTGCTTCCAGAGTTTTTTAGGGGCCCTCCTGGCCATTTTGCTAAGAAGAGCCCCTACTTTGTCACATGAGGCCAAGGAGATAATCGGTCTCCCTGAAGCACCGGGAAGACTTAGCCTTAAAGAGCCTACAGTGTCTTTTGGACTCCTTCACTTCTGGACATTTAATAATGGACCAAATTCAACGGAACACCACAGAGGTCCAGACGCTCTGCAAAGGGCAGGAAGCACAGCACTTCCAGAGAGTTTCCTTGGCCCTTGGCTGGTTGGGCTGAGTTTTTTTGTTGTTGTTTTTAAGTGCAATAATTTTTGTATGTGTGATTTTATCAGGAAGCTGGATCGTTTTCTACCCACACGACCAACCAAGCCCGTAGCCCGAGAGAGAACAGGAATTGTTAGTATCAAATTGTACCTCATTGTTAAAAAGCGGCCTGGCCACACAAGAGGAAATGTTAATTCTACTTCAAGGAAACTGAACCAGCGATATCTGTCCTCCGGCATTAAGCTGCTGGACCAGGAGCGGGGCGGGTGGAGGGGTGGAGAGAGAGAACGGTTCTACCCATAGATCCACTGCAGATCTTTTCCAAATATGAAAAGCTGTAATTCAGCTTCAAAGTAGAGTAGAAAAAATATTTAAGTCTTAATTGTTCTAGTTCTTGATGGTTTTCTTCCTTATTAACAGTTAAGTGTTGTTTTCCCCTGGGCCCTCTTGAACTAATGTCACTGTCCAGATTCTTTTTTCACCAAACCAGATCTGGTTCGGAGCAGTTTGAAGAAGGACTCTTAAGACTCCACTGCTGTCTGAGCAACCTTGGTGCCTAGAGTTTGCATTCCTTTTTCTGTGGACCTGCATACATGTGAAAGCTATTTCTCTTGAGAACTACATAGGCTGTGAAAACGCACTTTTCTCCCCCCTCCACCGAAGAGCTGGGGGTTTATGACGTTAGGGCAATGAACTGCAAGCATGCTAGGACGATAATTTGGCTACTGTCAAAAAAGTTGGCTGTTGTCTCTATGGACTCCAACGGAAGTTTCTTTTGGTTTTGTTTTCATTTGGTTGTCAGTTTCATTTTAACTTGTGTAACTAGTAACATTTTCTTCTTCTGGATTTTGTATAATTACAGTACATGGTTGTGTATTGTGATCTACAGGCTGTCAAGAGGGACACTGACAGCACTGTGAAGCCTGTTACTTTGTGTCACTTCCTTAAAAATAAGAGCTGGTGGTATGTACACCAAGGAAAGCTTTCAGAGCTGAGAGTAAACAGAAGCTGATGGCTTCACTGTGGCTGTCCTGCCTTCCCGTGTGCGCTTCCGGAGGCTTTGTTCCCCGCGTATCTGATCACTACCCCTTGCCCTGGCTTCCCTTCACTCCTGATCATCTTCACGGAGCCATGTACCTAGGAGCAGCTTAATAATTTATCAGTGACCTTAGTGGCCGTGAAGGATGCCAAGCGAGCAGCTCCACACCCCACCGGCTCTTGTCACTGAGAAGGCCTGGCCACGGCAGACCTTGGCACGGTGCTTTGCAAGAGCGGGCCAGTGAGCCGCAGGTTCACCTTGCAGGGGGAGCGGCAGAGGACGCCCAGACCCCACGGCTTAACAGCTTGGGCTCCTCGGGCGGGCCTTGTCAGTTCTCCACTCGCCGCCCTTCCTCCCCTTCTCGCCTCCCTGCTCCCACCTCCTGTTCTCACCCCTCCTGTTCCTTTCCCTTCTTGGCCATGCGAGTAATGTATCGCTCCATTCTCAGGGGCTAAAGAAAGGTGGCAAATGGATGTGTGAAATTCTCAGATTTTCACACAAGGACAGGTCCAGAGCGACGTAGGCCACCTCGGATGGAGCCGATAAGATGCGTGGGTAAGCTGGAATTCATTTCGGTTTTGCAGACCGGAATATTACTCCCCCTGAAACTTAAAGCACTTCGTGAATATTTCATGTTTTTCTTGAGCATCCCTTCCGTGTCGGGATCAAATAGTACCAGATCAAATTTCCCAAAAGAGATGTTGAAGTATCCAGGGTTTAGCCTGAAGACTCAGAGCTGAGAGCACAGAAAGTTCCCACAAAAGCACTTTACCAGTCTTTCCTTCAGGGCTCTCCACGGCCGTCCCATTGTTCACAGGGACACGGTTGCTCCTGCAGCTGCAGAATTTATAGCAGAATTTATAGGAAGCATCCATCTGTCAGAAGGCATGGATTTTCATCCGAACAGATGCCTTGGGACTTCTCCCTCCTGAGTCTCCGTTCACGAACTGTAGAATGCCCTACCATAGCTCCAGATTTTTCATAGATCAAGAGTAAGAGCATCAGTAGGATACTCTGTGCTTTGTAGCTTGTCCTCTCACGTACCCTAAAACCGCTTTAATTAGCTTCATTTCCCCTCCGGTATGCAATGTGAGCATTCAGAGTAGAGGCTCCCAGGGCCTCTGTATTATTAATAAGGGTTTTGTTGCTGCTGTTGCTGTTGTTGTAATCATTTGAGGAGCGCTACAAAAGTTCGGAACATGGGTGCAAGCACATAGAGGTCATGAGAGCCTGCATGGTGCGTGGAAAGAGAGAAGACTTTGGAATCACAAAATATTTGACTTTCAGAGTGTAGAGATCCAATCTCTTCACTGTGAAAGTCAATTTCTAAAGTTAATTGAGAAACTACCACGAGGCCTAATTTACAAGGTTAATATTTAATACCAATCTACCTTTCACTACACATTATTATATGCTTTTATTTAACTTGAAAAGGGAAAAAAAGTGATGGATGAAAACATTTTTTTGGACAGCATTTTTTTTTAAGATTTTATTTATTTATTTGACACAGAGAGATCACAGGTAGGTAGAGAGACTGGCAGAGAGAGAGGGAGAGGAGAGAGAGGGAAGCAGGCTCCCCGCCGAGCAGAGAGCCTGATGCGGGACTCGATCCCAGGACCCTGAGATCATGACCCGAGCTGAAGGCAGCAGCCCAACCCACTGAGCCACCCAGGCACCCCTGGACAGCATTTTAATTCAAGGCTTATCATTTTCCACTACAAAGTCAATGTGACCCCTCAAATTGAGAGAAGTTAGTAAGATTATTTTAATCTCTTATAAAATCCTTGATCAGATTTTCTAAAGTCTTTTTCTAAAAGCTGTCCCTCCTACCCCCACCCCCTGCTCCCTTCACCGCCCCAAAAGGTGATACATCTCTCAAAGAAGGCTGTGGTGTCAACACAGAAGGCAGGGTCTAGAGACGTTGGATCTGAATTTTTTGCAGACCATATGATAGCTGCTTGCTAGAGGATTGGCCCTGAGCCAAGGAGTTAAAGTTACTGAATCCAATCTGTAAGAGCCAAAATCCTCCCTGCTTTCTAGCAAGGCGGCCTTCCTTTCCACCTCAGGAAATGTCTGATGTAATGTGCTTCAAATAAGCTGGCTCGCTTCCTGGCCCACAGCTTTCTAGCCGGGTGCTTGGCACAGACTCAGAGTCCAGAGGCCATGCCCGGGACTAAATATAACATCTCCTTTGGCCAAAGGGGTTATAAAGCAACAAAACCACAACACATGCAAACTTCTACCCCTCGTTTTTCACAGCCCCATTTTGGATGCATTTGGAAAAACAAAACAAAACTTGAGCTATGACATCTCTCGATGCCTGGCCTTTCAAAAACTGAAGTTTTGGTTTTGGTTTTAGCCAATGCTGATGGCCAGGCCTGATCCTGGTGGGTTACTCGATGAAAGATGGAGTGTGATGTGTGGCACTAGGAGATGGATCATGACACGAAATTTAGAAACTGAAGGCCGTCCAGAACCATTAGTGATGTGGAAAACAGCAGGTCAAAGTTCCAAGACTCGAGAGAAGGGGGCCATGAAGCCCGGAGTAAAGGAAGAATCCTTTGTTTATTCAGACATTAATTCAACAAATGTTTGTTGATCGAATCCTGTTGAACAAATCAACCACTGACCAGTGAAAAATTTCTTGACAACTTGGGATATACTGGGCACCATGAGAAACACAAGCGGGGCCATATGGTTACTCTCAAAAATGTGCCATGAAATTGTTTGGTTGTTGTTGGAAGGACCAAGAAAACAGTAGTCAAGTCTTTTTCACTGTGTTTCACTTACAAATCTCAAAGTGTTGTCGGAGTATTTTCCGCAGTGCCTACCAGTCAAGATAATGGCGTTGGGCTTCCTTTCCCCTGTGGCTTGTAGAACAGCCACATTAGCTTTCTCATTGTTCTTGTGGCTCCTCCTCCTCCTCCTCCTCAGATGCTGACAAGGTCCCTGTCCCTTGAGGAGAATCACCAAACTAGCCTCCTCTCCTCCTCAAAACAGGATTCTCCTCAACCATATATAGCCCTGGTAGGTGGCGAGTTCTTTTGTACAGAGCCTTCTGGCATGCAGAATTGCTCCCTCACCAGGCACTCCGTCCCTTCGTTGGTCAGAAAGCATTTCCTTCTCTGTTTACACATAGAACCATCCTATTGCCAACATTAAGAATGTCTGAGTCTATACCTCTCATGATTACAGGCTTGAAGCCCAAATCCTGTCCCCATTTTGGTAAAGGGGCAGGTGCTGTGTAGGCACGTTCGCGCTCCGAGCTGCTCTGAACAGAGGCCGAATTTCAAAATTTCCAAAGAGGCCAAATTTGAGAAACAGTCAACTTCTAACCCTCTCAAAAAATCATTTATTTACTCAACATCCCCTGTGAGACACTGGGGCTATGAAGATGGATGAGACCAGGTTCCTGCTTCAAGGAAGTTCTGTTCTATTAGAGGAAGTTAGAAGTGAAACTAAAGGCAACAAAGTGTTACAGGCGCTGTGATAGGAAAACATAAAGCACCCAACCTGGACCCAAGAGCGGGACAGGTGACTTTTTTCTACAAGGGTCAAAAAAGGCTACTCTGCCAAATAAAAGAGTTAAAGACTGCAGAGCCCCCATTAAGACAGACTCATGATGTACACTCATGCCTATACTCAGCAAGCGTTCATAAGACCCACTGTATCTGTCACCAGGGCTCATACGGGCAACTTAACCCCCAACTTAGATGGAGGTTAGCACTAACTGACTTTTCTTTCTAGCTGACTCCAAAGTGACCATTTCTTTCCAACCCTGCACAGACACCTCTAGCTCAGGTGTTATTCAGCAGAATCCAGTGGATTTACTGTTATGGCTGATGAAACAGAGTACATCAGGCCTGCATTTTCCAGCTGTTTACAGTTCCTTCTGTCCAAGGGAACACACGCAAAAATGGTCAGCTCTACCCCCTGGCCTGCGGCCCCTGAAAATCACCCAGGAGCAACCTTCCATCTCTGCCTCTCTGTCTGCCTGTCTGTCTCTCTCTCTCGGAATCACTACCCAGAGCAGGAGTACCTGCCTACAGGCCCATGATGAGACCAAGGAACACATTTCCATTATGCGCTCACAGTGATGCTGGTAGGGCCAGCCTGGGCAGTCAAGCTGCTCTGCACGAATACGGCAGCACGAGGATATACTTTATGACCGTGTGTGGCCTCTGTTACCATGGGAGATTTCCAGAGCAGTGCTGTGTACTTCCCAATAAAATTCCCAGAAGGCAGGTGAGAAATGAAACAGAGCAGAGCAAGGTTACCCCACAATGCAAACAAGTGCTCAGGAAAAGGCCATAGGAGCAATGATGGCTCTTTTCATAAACTTCTCTATGGACATATATGCATTCTTCTCCAGAAGTGGTTTTCCCTTGCGTTAGAGCTCTCCTTCTCTTTGTTATTCCTTTTAAAACCCTATCGTAAGAAGACCATTACTTGGGAAACTCACTTGAATTCTTTAGCCCTATGTGGAGCTGTTGGCTCTGAATCAACAGATTCCTGGATTCCTACAAACAATAGGGCCCACTGTGGTTTCACCTCAATAAAAGCCCAAACGTACAGGAGGCCATGAGGCTTGGCAAGTCTGTTGATATTTAGTAATCCTTCGCTATGTGTCTGTTACAGTAAGTTTCAGAGCAGTGACTAGGAGTTCAAAGCCAGCGGACACAAAATATTTGTGTTCACTTCTAAGACCACCAAAAAGTCCAAGGGTTTTAAACTAGGAAAAGTTCAGTGGAAACACTACTGCTTTTACAGTTACAAAACAGAATGGTCTTAGAAGGGTTCCTTTATGTCCAAAGCCAAACCAGATTATATCCTCCCTTGACCCGTGAGGGAGCTTGGGAAGCAGGTCAGCGGAGGGGCCAGCAGTATAGCAGAGCAGGGCTGTTCAGAACAAGAGACAATGGATGGAGAGAGACTTGAGCTGAGACTCTGGCTGTCTGTAACTCAGTTGTCTCATCTGTGAAATGGGCATGGTGATGGTGGCTTTATGGTGCACAGGGCTTCAAGATACAATAACATGTAGTAGGACCAAAAGCAATACCTGGAAAAACACGGCATACTGCTTGGCTCCCTGAGACAAGCCAACAGCCCACTGTCCCCAAGGGCCATTCCCCCAAGGGGAATTCTTGAATAAATTTGATCAGAGAAGTTGGTCTCTAAATTGGGGTGGGTCAGTTTCCCCAGGGTGACAAGTGAACCCCCACCCCCACTACACCTGGTCACACAGCTCAGCATACAAAGGAGGTGCAGCCTGTGATGCAGTTCAGACTCTTGTTTCACAGGGATGGGGTCTCCAAGCAGGGACCTACCCTCCAGATCAGAGTCCTGGACTGTCCGTGCCTGCCCTTCTGCTCTGATTCTCTATTGCCAAGTGCTTGTGCCTAAGTGGGAGTGAGAAGAGCTCCCTCTACCGTGTTGTGTTGAGGATTCAATGCAAAGCCTTTGCTTTGAAGCCTCGTAGTTTTAGGAGGCAGAGGGACATCGCTGAACAAGGAGGGACTTGGGAGTTAGGGCAGCCTGTGCTTGGACATGCTGTAGCAGGGAGCCCTGGAGATGGGACTGCCCATCTCTAAGCTGAAGTGTCCCCACAAAAGCAAAGTAATACCAACCATGTGGAGTTGTGTTTGCGTAAAGGACCAGCTGGGGCCTAACAGAGCTGGCACGGAATAAAGGTTGTCCAATTCCCCAAGTCCCTCGGCATGTCCAGATGGCCAAACCTGCCACTAGTTCCAGCACCGCGACATCTCCCCAGTGCACATGTGTAGGTGATTCCATGATGCCCTGTGGGCACACTTCCCACGTGATGCCCTCCCTGAGGCCTGCTTTCTAGACTCACGGGAACAACCCTCTAGGCTCAGTGTTGCTCAACTTGGAGCCAGCAAGTCTGTAAGACTGGCTTCTTCCCCATCTGCACACTCGCCTCTGCGTGCGACTGGGCTGTAGGAGACTCACTTTGACAATTGCTACAAGAGGCAGGCGAGATGCATCCAAGCCATTCCAGATAGCTGTTTTAATTTGCATTTTGTAAATCCATTGTGCTGTCCCCAGGGCATAGACTAACAATAGTTCCCTTCCTCCTTTTTTTTTTTCCTATTGCTGCAAGACAAACAAATGAATTACCTAAATGTCTAAATTCTGCCCTATGATTAGGTTGGTTGTACAAAGAAGGTAATAAACTAACTTCCCTGTGCTGTTTTCCTAATGTAAAATGTGTCTTGCCTCACTAGCTGCAGAATCGTGGGCTGCTACAAGCTACTCGTGCTCTAGACCTCCTCGCCTTGCAAAGGGCTGTATTTTGTAAGCTAGGCAACAGATCATGGCAGCCATCTTAGCCTGTGGCGCAATGACTCTGTCACTTTCATCTCTTCCCTGGTGCAAATCACACTGTTTTACCACATGATTCCCAGGAGCTGAAGAAGACCCTGCCGTTGTTCTGTTTACTGCATAAAGCACAACTCAGATTAACTTGCCGCAAGTATGTATCTCTTCCTGGCTCTGCTCAGGCTGTCACAGGGAAAAACTGGGACCAAAATCAACTAATATTTGACAATTTATTGGCATCTTTTATAATTTCTACTTCAAAGCATAATATGAGCCTAAGAGGGGGCGCCTGAGTGGTTCAGTCGGTTAAGCCTTCGGCTCAGGTCAGAATCCCAGGACATCAGGCTCCCGGCCCAGCAGGATGTCTGCTCCTCACACTCTGTCTGTCTCTCTCTCCCCCTCTCCATCACTCATTCTCTCTCAAATAAACAAGTAAAATCTTAAAAAAACAAACAAACTAAGAAAGGATGTCCAAAGGCTATTTTCCTGTCTAAATAAAGTGCTGTTTTGGAGGGGCAGTCAGCCACCTGAAATTTCCCAAAGATGTAAATGACTGCTGAGACCAAGTCTAGTTGTGGCCATGGGATGATCAGCTTCCAATCCCCCTTCAAGTTCACCTGCAAGGGTCTTTGCAGGGGAGGTAATCTATGGGATCTGGGCCAGTGATTTCCAAAGGAGGCTGCAAATCTCCTCTCTGCAGCTTCGGTGAGAGAAACTCTGATTTTACCTGTTTGATACGGTGGTATACTACATAAAATTTCAGGTTTTGAAAAGATGCTTCATATGCTTAAATTTTTTTGTATACTGACCTATGGTATCTGAGTAAAGATTTGCAGGCTCTGCAGAAGTCTAAGAGAGTTGAATCCAAATTTAGCTTTTCTACATATTGTGTGACTTTGTACATGCTACTTAACTCATGTATGAGTCTCAATTTTCCCATCTGTAAAGTGGGGTTAAATGTGAAAGATCTTAGAATACTGAGTTCAGTTCTTTCAGTTCTTTTTCCCCTTCCTTTAGGCTAGGTAGGAGGCAGAAAAGAAAGCCTTAGCATATGATATCAGCTTAAAGTAAAAAACTTTAAAGCAGGACCAGGTACAGATAGTAATTTCTCATCGTGTGAATATATTATTCCTTGTTTTCCCATTAACTGAAAGAGACTGTGTTCATTTGGAGGGGATGATAGGAGTAACTAAAGTAGGACAAATTATGTTTTACTCCACAGCCAGGCTTCAGGGATAAGAAAATAAGCAGGAATTTGGGCCAAGAGCCTGGGACTACAACTCAGGAAGGAAAGAGCCCATGAGACCAGCCTGGACCAGGACCATCTGGGCCCGGCAGGAGCCCTGACTCATTGCCCACCCCGTCCCCACACCAAAGCAAAGGCGGTATGCCTTCAGGAAAACCTTCAGGAGGCTCTTCAGGAAACACCTCAGCTATTAAAATATCCCCTTTGATACAGAAATCCAGATTTAGGACTTTAGTCCTCTCAGGGCAATTGATGGCCATATCTTTGATGGCCATATCTTTCCCCAGTTCAGATTAGACACTACCCAATGTAGTTCTTAGTAATTCCTTTTAGCTTATCAGATTTTTACTAGCGGCTTATTTTATCACCTTTCTTTTATAAATTTGATGAGGTAAACCCAAATATTTGGATACTGGAAGATACTCTTTGCCTGGTAACTATGCTCCTTCTCCACCAAAACCCTGAGAGCTTCTCACAACACTGAGTTCCGAACACCAGCTGCTTCAGCCTCTTTCCTGTCCTCTACTCCGAGGACAGAAAGGAACAAAGGGGCCAGGAAAGGAGATTTTGGGAGTAGATCCTGTAGAGGCCTGTAGCCAAGAGGACACGGAGGAAACAAGATGGTGGAGAGAGAATGGGTGAAGAGGGGAAAGATATGAGCCTAGACTGCCATTTCTGTCTGGGACCCAGGACTTGCTGGAAATACTACCTTTCTATGGGTGTTGCCTATAACAACTGCAGCTTTTTGTTTTTTAAATTTTGTTTTGTTTTAAATAACGAAAAGAAGTCCCCAGAGAAGGAGGGTAGAATGGTATCTGCCTGTCCCTCCCACATTATTCCTAGGGGCCCCTTACATAACTCTACCAAGATCTCTGACTAGACTAACTCAGAAGCATGTCCTTTGGGAAAAACTTAATGTCACAGCAGAAAATCACAACCTCTAGGAACCCCCCCAACTGCTGGTTTTAGGGTGTACATTAGCCCCCAGGAGATCAGTAAGACTAGCTCCTGGGATAAATAATGCAAGCTGCCCAGTCCTTTTGATTTTATGTTTCCTGAGGCCAGAGTCTGCATCTAGGGTTCTCCTCCATATCTAATTTTTTAAGTAGACAATACATGTTTATTGAATGAACAGTGTCTTCTCCTGCTTAGAAACAATCAGTCTCTATAGAAACACCTTTGTTGAGTCTGGACTTTCTAATCCTATATCAGTCTTTAGTGTAGGCACTGAGCTGAAAGTGAGCACACCCAGCCCCGGAGAGATCTCTACATAACCCCTAGGGCAGCCTCCATAAATCTATTTTTAGAAAACAAATGAATCTCAATTTCCTATATATTTTCTTAGAGAAAAATACGAAAGAGTTTTAAGTAACTAGGATATCTCTCTCATTTATTTCCTGTGACTCAGTGCCTATTAAGTAGAAGAGAGATAAAGAGAAAATTTACGGCTCACCTTTTATAAGCAGTACAAGTACAATCATTGTATAAGTACAATCATTGGGACAAGGAAACTCACTGGCTCTTCAGGGATAATTCCCCAACTGCAGTATAGCAAGGTAGCTCTAAGCAGAGCTCGTTAGTCCTACCAAAATGAGGAGGCAAAGACCAGAGTCAGGGCACTGCAAGTGGCTAGAATTTCTAAAGAAGAGCACCAGAGAGGAGGCACCGGTTTGCACAGGACGTCACCCAGTGTGTAGCCGAGAGTGGCCGCTACAAGGTTGGGAGTTCAGGAAAGCAACCAGAAGTAGCAATGTTGGAGGACACGAGAGGTCCAGCCCAGCAAAAGTGAAGAGACCTGTTTAACAACTTCTAATACTTTGGGAATCTATCTGAGATAAAAAAAAAATAACCTGGAAATTCAACCCCAAAAGAAAATCCCTTAGAAGTAAGGACTCCACAGTAAAAACTACTCTTGACAGATGCAGACAAAGCCGAAAATTAAGCCCTGGCCAGATATGCAGAAGACAGAGTTTTTAGATAAAGTCCCATCAAGTCAGAAGACCTTGTGAAGCAACTCGAGCCATCATGACCATTCTAGCAAAGTATAAAACCAAAGCCATACAAAGTCAAAGTCATCAGCCAGTGCAGAACTGCTTGGTAGGAACAAGAATAAATATTCTTCAAAGACAGAAAACACATTCTAGAGTATCAGAGACATCTCTACAATGCCAAGTATATAATAAAAAATTACTACACATGCAAAGAAAGAGCAAACTAGAACTCACAGGGTGGGGAGGGAGAAAAAAAGCAATCAATAGAAACTGAGCTTGAGATGGCCCCAATGTTAGATTATAAAGCAAGTTTTACGTGTTATAGTAATAAAACAAGTATTTTAATGAGTGAATAGTCTTGGCAGAGAAATGAAAGCTAAATAAAAGTATGAAATGTAAATCCTAGAATAAAATACAATAACTGAAAAAAAAATTTTTGTTGTATTAACAGCGTATTGCAAAAAAGATCACAAGGGTAGGGGTAGGAGAGCCAGTGAATATATACCTGAATATATAATAACAAATTTTCCAATCTAAAGAATGGGAAAATTTTGTTTAAAAAGAGATTCTGAGATCTTTGGGATGATATCAAGTAGTCTACCCTCCATATAATAGGAGGCCAAGGAGAAGAAGAGAAAGGAGAAAAAGGTATTAGGAGGAATATGGGCTTCAGTAATGGGAAACCAGGACTCAATCATTAAATCCCACACAGGATAAATACCAAGAAAACTACATCTATCAGCTTTATAATCAAGCTGCTGAAAATGAAAGACACTGGGAAAAAAACCTCTTGAAAACAGTCAGAAGGAAAAGCAAGAATGATGATTGACTGACTGATCAGAAGCCAAAAGTCAGTGGAATAACACTTTTAAAGCTCTAGAATAAAAACTGGCAACCTAGATTTCTGTATTCCATGAAATGTGTAATTTAAAAAGCAAGATGATGCCAAGTTTGGGCCCAGATGGACTCAGAGAACCTGGATTTAAACCTGAGACAATTAAAAAACAAATGTATGAAATTCATGAAAGAACAGTTTCAAAATATTAGACACTGGGCACTGAATGACCGTGATCATTTAGAGGAAAATCAAATGAAAAATTCCTCTAATTGCTCAGCTTTCTGCCTAGAGATTGCGTCCAACCTGCAGTGCAGGGAGGGAGAGCCCACGTGGAGTTAAGCAGACCCTCTGAGTTGAAAACACAAAGCTTACAGTATAGCAAGGACCAAGGGGCTAAAGTTCACAGCACAGAGGAACGACAGGAGAAAGCTGCAGGGAGAGCTCTGGTGATCTTTGTAGGCTCCCCAGAGTCTTATGTTGAGTGTGTATCTGAACAAGTGTATGAGAAAATGGCCCAAGGCTAAAGAAAGAAAGCCCTGAAAGGCTTGGAGGAACAACTGTCAGAGATCACACAGAACCAGGAATAGTTCTTATTACCATCAGCTAGAGCAGAAAACATCCTAATTCATGGAACAGTATCTTGGGTACTCAAAATGGTTGTGTCTCAATAGTGAGATAAAATTAGGTTTAATGCAAATGCTATTCAAGTTCCACTAATAGAGACAAGGTCAGAAAGAACCAGACTCCTCTCAAGTAACTTAACAGCATCCCCGAACAGAGCACGAGATATTTATAAGAATACAAAAGTATTCAACAAGGTAAAACTTACAATGTCTTTCATCCAATTAAAAACCCCTAGGCATACAAAGAAGCAAAAAAACAAGACCCATAATACAAAAAAAATAAAAATAAAAAATAACCTACTCATTATCAAGATGATAAAATTCATAAACAAGAATATTAAGACATCATTTTAACTGTTTTCTCTGATTGATAAAGAATTATTGAACAAATTGAGACATGGAAGGTTTTTAAGGTATCAAATCAAACTTTTAGAGATGAAAACTCTAACGTCTGAGATGAAAGAGACTAAAAGCAGACTAGAAATTCTAGAAGACAAGAGTAGTGAACCTGAAGACAGCAACAGAAACCACCCAGAATGAAACACAGAGAAAGAGGACTGAGCGAAGAATTAACAGAGCATTAATGAACTTGGGGAAAATTTAGATGGCCTAGTACACATGCAATTGGACGCTTTCAATGGTAGAAAGGCAGGGAGGATCAAAAGAGGTAATAATTGCTCAACATTTTATCTAGTTTAATAAAAACTGTAATCCCATAATCCCAAGAAACAAGAAGAAAATTACACAAAGGTTATGCCATCATCAGGGAAGAGCTTACTTACACTTCACTTACACCAGTGAAGAGCTCTCAACTTTGGCAGCAGCAATTATTTGAGTAGCAAGTGATTCTAGTTTCTAGTTTCCAGCCCCCCTACATTTTCAGAACCAGCAACAGGACACCCTCTCAGAGATACTAGCATCAACGGTCCAGAATCCTCTCCTCAAAGCTTTCTGTTCCCGCTCCTCAGGGCATCTCTCCTTTGTGCTCCTGAGACACCAGCACCAACACCAGCACTTCCCCCAGGGTTCTGGGTCCAAGCTTTCTAGGGCCCTTCCCCCCAGGCTTCTAACACGCTGATAAACCCAAACCATCCCTTTGCTCCCCTAGCCCGAGAGAAGGAGGCTGCTTCCTATCCTGACTACCTCTCTGATATCTCAGCATTTTTGTTTTGTTTTGTTTTTTGCCTTTTTAACCAAGTCTATTAAATGCCATTTAAATAACAGAGAAGGATGATTACCTCTTGTTAGGCCAAAGTATGAAGTTTTAAAGAGGACTGTATGGAATCTCAAATACGCGTAGAAAAGTTAAAGTATACAGACTAGCCAGAATTAAAATGGGTTGGTCACTGAGCTTTTTCAAATCCATCCTTCCATTCTCAGCTTTGTGATCTGGAGCTTTGTCAGGTGTGTTCCCAACAGATTCTGCCCAAAGAGTATGCTGTGGGGAGATGGGAAGCTGGAGGGGAACAAGGCACCTGCTCCCTTCGGTCGTACTTCCGGCTCGTATTATCATCACCTGAATAATAGTTCTTCACTCTGTAAGTAGCAGCTGACCCCCAGTAGGCTCCAGTTACCAGTTTGTGTTTTCCAGCCCTCCCCAGAGCAGCCTCTTCACGACCTCACAGAAGTCTGAAAACCAGCTGGCTGGCATGGTCTCCTGAGGTCTGTCTGTATCCTTCTCTGAATTCCTGAGGTCACAGCACTAGGAAGGCCATGCCTCCTTCTCAGAGGTTTCTTTACCAGCTCTGGGGTCTTTCTTCTAAACTTCTCAGGTACCAGGGACCGAACTCCCCAGATGTCTGGATCCGAACTCCGCAGTACCTCTCCCTCGAGATTCTAAATTCTGAGAATCCCATCTCTTCCCTTTGTCCCCACAGCCCTGAAGGAAGCAACTGCTTTCTGTCATCGCCACCACTGTGCTATTTTCCATTGGAATTTCATAGCATAATGACATCTTTATAAATTACATCAATTCTTTTAATATCATATATGTCACATTTCATTCAGGCTATTTTAACTCTTCTATTTTCTCGAGTCTTATCCCTACATTTTCAGAGACTTTCAGTAAAGGCTAAGTTATAAATGCGTGTCAAGTGCTTAGGGCATGGAAAAGATCTAGAGTGACCTTCATCATTCTCATGTTTGTTTCACTTTGTCCGAGGGGCATCGTTTTAGGGAAGATTAGCAATTCCCTAACTCTCATAATTTGGGGGGAAATGAGACCCTAGGAGGTCGTTTCCTTGTCTATAAAATATAGCTCACACAGTTACTATAGATACCTTAGGAAGCATTTCTGTGGAAGCACTTAGTAATCCTAAGTGCTGTCATACATTTGTCTTTACCCTGAGACCAGCTCTTACTAGATGCTGAACAGTACTAGAAATCAGTTAAAAAAAAAAAATAAAAAATAAAAAAACAGTGGGCCTCTGTTTTTCCCCATTCCGCACAACCCTGGGTCCATAGTCTACATACCAAAACATCTCTTTTGCCAATAAGACAGAAGCCATTTATTACCATACAGCAAATACTGTTTATTGCAGACTTTCCAGCTGACTCATGTGAAAAAGGCACTATGAAAATTAATGAATCTAGATAATCTCTCTAAATGGATTTATGTTAAAATATACAACATTCTTACATAACATCTGTTTTATATATGTGAAATAATATAACATTTAATGACAAAAATTGTGTTTCCAAAAATAACATTTGTTGAAGGTTAAGTATCTTTCTTTTCTCTATCTAGAATCTTTCACAGGATTAAAATATGTGTAAATTAAGTGTTTCTTATTACCAGAAAAACTTGACACAGATAAACACATGAAGTGGCCCCAATATCCATTTAACTACTCTTATCAATATTCAGAACTGAGGCCTTCATTAAGGAAAACACTGTAACGCACACCAATGCGGGCTACCTTCTGGGACGCATTTTGACTGCATCTGACCTCTCTTCCACTTGTGCTTTCTCATATATAAGAACACAGTATAGATAATAAGCGGAACATAAACTAAATCAAAATACAGGCCATACAAGGAATTGTGATCAACAGAGCCATGACAAGTGACTTGTCTTGGAAATGCTCCATAAATCTGTATTTGCATGTCCAAGGCCTTGTTGTATTATACAGTTCATTAAATGTTTTGATTTAAAAAACAAAAACAAAAACAAAAACGGTTGGCATGAAGAACTTTAAATAAATCTAAATATTCTATCATTGAGTATGTCAAAGAAGAGATCTCAGTAAGCAGAGGCTACTCTAAAGTAAGCTATGCTCTGAATGACAGACACCAGGGTCATGGGGAAAACTTAAATTATTTAGATTTTAAATCACGGGAAATACCTTTGTTTTGCTGCAGTAAATAAATTCACCACTGTCAGAAGGTGCCTGCTTACACACTGAGATAGGGGTTGAAATAATTAATCCAATAAAAGAACCCTCACCTTGGTAAAGCAGGCAAAAATCTTCCCCGAGGGCAAAACATCTATTTAAATTATTCAGTTTTAATAAAAATAATGGGCCTCTGCTTACTTTATGTTTGCATTGTTTCTTTATGGCCATAACTTAGGGATTCCGAGAAGTAAGGATCTGACATTCCCTTCATGGCTTCTTAAAACAAAGCACATTGGAATAATGCCACAGATTTAAATGGAGTTGAAAGACAAATCAGTGACTGCTCCCCTCATCAAAAGACTCCACTCCTGAATCACTGGCCGCGGCACTGATTTTCTCCTGCCGTCTTCGCATGATCTCTTGCAACTCGGAGCTGCCACTATTATCCTGAAAAATAGACATGGTTCAGACAAGACAGTTATGGGATTGTGCAGGTTGAGGGTCATGTGATGAAATGGGTCAGGATAAGAGTCCTTTGTTTTTCTCCAACTATCTCTTGGGGAGAAGAAGGCTGCCCTTCCTATAAAGTGATGCTTCTGGACTTCACTAATACATCACAGTAATTGCTTTTCATTTATGAATTGTGTCTTAAGGCAATTCATTCACCATGCCTTTCACTCGGCCATGATAAAAATAAATCAATAATGTATATGGAATGCTCCAGATTCCCTGGGAGAAATAAGATATGTGTACAATAAGCATTATATGATGGCAAGTTATCAAAGAACCTTCTGAAGTTGAGCAAGATACTCATCTACCCTTAGGGGATTTTAAATTAAGCTCAAAGACTGGGCTCAGGGTACAGCAAGCTCCTTCCAGAATACAGGAAGGCTCTGACCCTCTGACCTCATGTTAGCTTTTCTCCTTGCCACACTCTACCTACTAAGCCCGTGCACCCTGATTATTCTGCTCTCATCGGTGGAAGTTTCTGGCAAGCCAGGTGAGTCATCTAAAAGATGGACTAGATGCAAGAGAAGGGTGTGGTGGGAGGGCAGTTGAGGAAGATAAAGAACCCTGGTTCATATCCAGAGCAACTGAAGGAAGAGACCAAGAGGAAGTGGGAGCTGAGGGCAAATTATACGCAATCTGACACAAAGGAATTCAGGAGCTTTGGAACTTTCTCTCGTACCCTTGAGAAGGAAATTTATATGCTCTCAATAAAGTTAAAATGTATAATGGTAAAAAAAAAAAAAACTGTCTTAGAAAAGATACAATCCTTACTCATATTCAATATATGGAAAGCCTGATCCAGGACACGCCCAAGATCCACCTAATATAGAACTCCCAAGATCAATGTTATAGGACAAATTTCCAAGGAAATAAACTTTCTTCTGACAGTGGTTACAAGGTTGCATGCATGAAGCTATTTCACTGTGAGTTATTTCACTGTTGAATTTAGAGGCTATACTGGCTAGGGGAAATTACGTATCAATTTTACACCAAAGCCAATATTCTTTCAGTTGAGTGGAAGTATCATGAAAGCTATTAAGAGCTATGAGATATAACAGTGAAACTACTACCCTTACAGAGCCCATTTTAAGAAGAGTAGGAGGAGGAAGCTTAAGGATATTCCATCTAGAAAACATTTCCTCTCCTCCTCTCCCACCGACAACTATGACTAAATATTTATTCTTCAGCACTCTCTCTTTTCAATGAATATTACCTAATATTTTCTTTCTGATTATTTAGATATATAACAAGACCTAAGACCCACAGCCAGGGTTTTAAGAACTTATAGCCACTGGCCTATAAGAATCTCCACACTAAATATTAAGAACAGGCAAAAATTCTGACTTCTTAAGGCATTTACTCATTCAGAAGTGAATGTCCATTACTGTGTCAAAATTTAAATTTCTACAGAAGTAGTTAATGCATATAAAATGAGAACATTAGGCTTTTCATTAAATGCCCAAAAGCATATGCTCCAAACTTCATGTTACAGGAACATTTATGATAAATTAATCTCCTGCAAATGGTCATGGATGGTCTCCAGTGATCAATTACAAAAGTGGAGTCAAATTTAATTCAGCTCTGTATGAAAGGGAAATTGACAACTATGGACATAAACAGCTGATTTCAGAGCTTTCAACTTGCAGTGCACACTCTTAATTAATGCAAACACCAACTTAGGTTGACAAGTCATACCTCTAATGCAGCTTTTTGTACAGTGATTTGGCTAAAGACTCTGGACCCTTCAGGGCAGACTGTCCTCAATTCCTCTTTGTTGAGAGAGAAAAGTTGTGCACCGTTTAATACTCCAAGACTATTGACAGTCCTGAAAAGCACAGGAGAAAGAAAGAGAAATACAACATTAAAAATATTATCTAGATAGGGGTGCCTAGGTGGCTCAGCCAGTTAAGCGTCCTGCTCTTGATTTTGGCTCGGGTCAGTATCTCGGGGTCAGGGGCCTGAGTCTGGCATCAGGCTCTGCACTGGGCACTGAACCTGCCTCTGCCCCGGGCACTGAACCTGCCTCTGCCCCTCCCCACCCCCAGCTCATGCTCTTTCTCTCAAAATAAAAGTTAAATAAATAAATAACTTAAATAATAAATAAATAATAAATTAATTAATTGACTTTCTTCTTTTGTTTTATATATATTTATATATAAAATAATAAAGTATATATATATTTATATATAAAATTTAAAAATTTATATTTATATATATAAAACAAAGGAAGAAAGATTCTGGTCCTGCCATAACCTCTCTTTTCTAAGTGTTCCAAATAACAAAACTCTTATAAAATGGTACTACAGTGCTTATTCAGAGCAGTGACAAAGGACTTTCATGATGAGGACCCTGAGGCTATAGAAGATGATTATGAAGTATCAAAAAGGAGCCAATTGTACTTAGTATCATTATTGTGGAGTACCAATTCCCTGAAATATGGTGTTTCATAGGGGGAACACATAACTTTCTAACCAGGCAACTGACTAATCAATATATCTCATTTTTCAGTCATGTGGGTATATGAAGTTTACAAAATTCTCTTAAATATATATGATTGAAATAGTTCCTTGTATCAAATACACGTAAAGTATTTTCAGATTTTTAGATTATAGATAAATTGAATTGTCGGGCTTACCCAACAATGGGCTTACTAAGGGAAAAGCTCTATTACATTATAATATATAATAGGTAATTTATCTGTTTTTTATTTGGTTGAGAATCTATATCCTGCAGCAGAACATTCTGCTCTATGCCCTCTAATATCTGGGGAGTCCAGCTAACACCTTAGTTCTACCCTGAGTGACCAGATGAGGGGGAAAGAACGCTACCGCTTCAAAGCTCCTGATGGTTTGCTTCAGGAACCACCAGTATGTATTCATTATTAACTAGAAAACAGGGTAACACCAAATTATAGTTACAACTGCTTCCATTTTTTTTTAAGCTACAAATATGTATAGTTATTTCCTGAGCATGGAACAAATGCAGTCTGGGCTCCCAAATTTTTTTTTTTTTTTTTTTAAAGATTTTATTTATTCATTTGACAGAGAGATCACAAGTAGACAGAGAGGCAGGCAGAGAGAGAGGAAGGGAAGCAGGCTCCCTGCTGAGCAGAGAGCCCAACGTGGGGCTCGATCCCAGGACCCTGGGATCATGACCTGAGCCGAAGGCAGAGGCTTTAACCCACTGAGCCACCCAGGCGCCCCAGGGCTCCCAAATTTTTAAAGAGTCATGTGTGACATCTTAGTCACCACACTGAAAGTAAGGCATATGTTACATACAGAAACGCAAAGTCTTCCCAGAGAGACTTACACAGGGCTGAACCCCTTCGACTGTAACCACGTCTTCACATCTTCTGGTGTGGAGTCATACGTGATATTGACAACTGGCACATTCTGCCGTGGCACGTGGAACTTCTTCTGGGCGGCGCTCCGACCGATGGTCAGTCTGTGGATGAGCTCGTCCTGCACTTCCTCCATCTGAGATTTCCTTCCTGCACATCAGCATGGGGTAGGTTATTTTAGAAAACTCGTAGCATGTGTCACACTTGCTAGAACCCCAATGCCCCAAATCCTTTGACCCCAAAAGAACTTATAATCTAGTGTTCCTACCATCTTTCCTCACGGTCATCCTCACCCAGAACAAATTCCATGATCAATTATTAAAATCACTCCTTGGCTCTTCTCTGCTCTCTTCATTGTACTCACCTGGCAAAATGCCAACGCTTGTTAAATCGAACTTTCTACTTATTCTGTGCCTGCACCTGCACAGTGAGTATAACACAACAATGCTGAATGATCTCATGTTAAATTCATGAATATGAACCTCAACCAGGCTGCTGTTTCCTGACAATCAGACTGCATTTCCTTAGGTCCATGGTAATAAGTGGGGGTAATTTTGATCCCAGGGACATCTGCCAATGGCTGGACACACTTTTGGATGGTACAAGTAGAGGGGAGGAGGAGAAAGGACACAACTATCATGTCATGGGGAGAGGCCAGGGCTGCATAAAACATTCTATGAGGTACACACCAGTCTCCTACCACAGAGTATTATACCGCCCCGGGTCCATAAGATTCAGGTTGAGAATCAGCCCTAGGCCATGTTGCTGCCCACTGTTAGATGTGCATGTCTCTTCTTTGTCTGCAAACCTCCAACACTCATTCCCCAGTTCCCACCTGGAACTGATGATCTCATTTTCCTAATGTCCAACAAAAAAAAGAAGTTAGAAGAGAACCTCCATTAAGTTCCCTCAGTGGTTCTCCTTGACTACTGGCACTTTCCCCTCGCACTCTGCCTCCCTCCTCTTCCTCCCTTCCTACTACATTATGGATCAACGGTTTCTACACTCCTAAAGCCTACCCCTCTACGTGTGCATATTTCCCATCTCCTCTGCCTATTTAAATATTTCAACAGTAATTTCTCTACTTATCTAGGTTATCCATCTTCCTCTTTTACTGAATCATTTCATCAGCATGCAAACACATTTTGTATTATTTTGATACCTTTCCTCTTCCCTGTAAGCCCTTTCTTGACCCCATGTCCCTCTCAGCTACTACCCATTTCTCTGCTCCCCTTCTTGTTAAACTCCATGAAAAGTTGTTTATACTCACTAACTCCCATTCTTGTTCTCCAATTTCCTCTTGAATTCATGGCTAAAAAAATGGGCCTTGGGCCCCATCCCTCCACCACATTTTGCTAAATTCCTATGGTCAGTTCCTAGTTACCATCTCATTTAACCTACTGGCAACAAACGACGAAGAAGATCGTTCCTTAAAATCCCTTCTTCCTGTGGCCTCTAGGACACCACACTCACCTGATTTTCTTCCTGTCTCACTGGCCTCTCCTTCTCAGTATCCTTCTCTGATTCTTCTCTTCTGCCCAGTGAGGGCACAATCCTGGAACCTCTCCTCTGCCAGCACTCACTCCATTAATGATCGCTCTGCCATTTAAAAGCTGATGACTCCCCAAATTATTTCTCCAGTCCAGACCATTCCTCAGGACTCTAGAACCATATATACCAACCGTCTACTTGATAATATTCATTCAGATGTCTATTAGATAGATCAAACAGAACGTGTCCAAATCTGAACCACTTCCTAAAGCTTGCTTTTATGCTATATTTCCCAACTCGGTTGATGGTAATTCCATTTCTTCAGTTCCTCTGGCAAAATGCCACGGAGCTCTGCTAGACTCCTCTTTGGCCTCTGTTACACCCAATCATCAGCAAACTCTATTAGGCCTATCATCAAAACATAGCAAAAACCTAGCCACTTTACTCCATTTTTTCTGTGACGAGCTCTGTCTGAACCACCAACCTAGTCACAGGTGGCCTTCCTTCTCCTCTTGACTACAGCACCCCTTGCTCTTCTGTATTCAATAGAAAAGCTAACGTGATCTTTTAAAAATGTATGTCAGATAATTCAACTCTCCAGCTCTAAGCCTTTCCAAGTAATACAAAGTACTCCCAGTAAAAGGCCTTAGATGACCATTTTCTGAGGTAACTCTACTGCTCTTGAAGACCTCTACTCTAGCTCACGGCTTCCTTGGTGCTCTTCAAAATTAAGGGCCTGTACCTAGAATGCTTTTCCCTTATGAATCCATTTTACTCACTCTTTCCCTCCTTTAGAATTTCCACATTTAAAATTGCAACTCCCTCCCCATCAGCACTTCCAATCCACATGGCTTTATTTTTCTCCAAAACCACTTATAATATTCCCTATCAACTCAATCATCTACCTCTCTCCTTTCATCAAAATCTATACCTGAAAACAGATTTGTGGTTGCTTTGTTTGCTTTACCTGAAATACCTAGAACAGGGTAGGGACTCAATAAATATTCGCTGAATAAATGAATGACTAAGGCATTCTGCTGAGGTTTTTCAGTGAGAGAGACTTTGAAAAGCATCATATACAAACCCCTAAAAGAAAGAGCAAAGAAAATGGAGGCCACAAGAGATCTGTTGAAATCACAGTTTTAGCAGAATTTAGTTAGAACTCAATTTCCTGACTTTCAGTTCATGGCTGCTTTACGATCAAAGTCACTGAACTACCTTCGATCAACTTATACATTATCACTTTCCCCAACCCATTTTATGCTTATGGGAAAGATGTATATGCAGATATCTTTATGAGAAAAATGGGGAAGAAATTAATGTAGGGGAAAGAGAATAATGTACTTGTGTATTAAAACATATATATATACACATACACATTCTATATAATTACATACATAATATACTTATTATATATATGCACACACACATTATTTGTAAATAATCTTTAAGTAGAGAACTGATATAGTAATTCAGTTAACTAATTAGCTCGGCAAGTGGCAATGACCAGGCCACTAAGGGAGCTTTTTGTGACAACTCTTTCATGATCTTTTTTGTCTTTTTTCTTTTCATTCCTCCCTTCTTTTCTTTTTCAGGGAGAACATTTCAGAGTGTTTGGTGTCCTTGAGAAATAAATAAAAATGTGAAATAACCAAATAGTTCTTTCAGTCTAATTTTTTTAAAGCCTTAGATATTCAGGTAACCTGGCGAAGTCAAAAGACAGCAAGAGGAGAGATGAAGGGCGATGGGGGACGAGCGAAGGGGCGAGAGAGCACGAGAGAGAACGCTGCTGACTGGCTCATTTAAGTGACACACAGCATGCATTCCACTGGTTCGCTTTTTTAATTCACTTCAAACTGCCACACAGAATACGAGGATGTCTCAAAGGTGTAAAATGGACAGAGTATACCACACTAAAAGATTTATTTTCTTATCTATGAACGTAGACCCTGCATGATCACCTCTAGTTCACAGCATAACTTTCCAAAGAGTAAAAAACCCTCCTCTGCTGTGCTCTGGGCTTCTGGTTTCCATTTCCAATGTTCTAGCACACAATAACAAAGCAAACTGACTTTACACCTCTTTCTGAAATAACACTTCTGATTACAAAAGATTAAACCCAAATAAAAGGACTAACACTTCAAAGGAAGTGGAAGAAATGCAAAATACCTGAAGCATTGGTATCTTCTAAAGTGATAAGAGAACCTTTTTGAATCCTGTGATAAACCAATTTGAATAGCTTATATGACTCATGACTCCAAGCAGCCAGCTTAAATAGGCCTGTCTCTCTCTCTCTCTCTCTCTCTCTCTCACTCTTGCTACCTGTTACATTTTAAAAAACAGGCATGTTGCCTTTTTCCCCTTTTAAGGCTATTTGGTAACTCTTTTCTTTGGAGTATCACTTTTTTTTTTTTTTTTTTTTTTGAGTAAGTATCACTTTTCAATTCCTTCCACTTTATTTCTACCAGAAGTCTAGGTAGTAAGCAGAGAATGTAGGAAGTCTAAAAGGCTTATTTTGAGAGAAATCTGGCCATTGACAAATGTACGTTTAAATATGTCTGGTTCTAAAAGACTACTGAGAAGGCCCAATGTTCATTTAGAAAAACCGTTCTCCAAAAACGTGCTTGCTCAGGAAAAAGCTATCATGAAAATAAGCATTTTATAAAAAGAAATACCTTTAGTTAATATGAAACTATGCTTCTGAGTTATCTTTAAAAGGGAACTTTGTGTAGGGAAATGTAAACTTTTATTGTTAACAAAGAAACAAGTACAGATTTACTTCAGGGAGAGATGTATATGTTTTATATACCAATGCTACCCTTTTACTTATGAAAAACAGATTCAAAAATGATGAGTCACAATTATCAGGAGAGTTCTCTATCTTTGAAGTGTTCAAACTATGCCCCTTTCCCATTAGGTTATTCTTAGTTTCTCAGACTAGGACAAAGAACAAACTGTCCCAACCCACAGACTGTTCCAAACGGGGACTAGATGCCTATGAACTCTGATCTAGGCCTGGAAAGAGTACTGCAGTGTCAAAGATTACTGTGCTGACGTATCAAGGAAGGGAGATGTTATAAACTTGTGGTAAAAATGAAAAAAAGGACAGTCATTTCTGAGAGGGAAATTTTCCCTAGGGAAATCAATAAAAATATTTACAGAACTTTCTCATCTCAAAACTATGTCTTTGAAAAAAATAAAAACATCTTTAAAAAAAATACACAAACATTTAAGAAAATTTAGTAGCACAGCATGCTTCTACACACTTACACATTCTCACATGCACAGTTGTTTCTGCTGCACAATTAATCATTTCTCTAAAGCTTCACTTTTCCATTACTTTTTTGGCAAGGCTGGGATATGGATAAGAAGATGGTAAATCAGCTCTATTTCGGAGAAGAAAATAAGGTATAAAAGTAGACTAATGCTTATTACATTTAGCCAGGATTTCTAGAACAACTGAACACTAATATACATATCTTCTTTTAAAAATTAAAAATTTAGGGGCACCTGGGTGGCTCAGTGGGTTAAGCCGCTGCCTTCGGCTCAGGTCATGATCTCAGGGTCCTGGGATCGAGTCCTGCATCGGGCTCTCTGCTCAGCGGGGAGCCTGCTTCCCTCTCTCTCTCTCTCTCTGCCTGCCTCTCCGACTACTTGTGATTTCTGTCAAATAAATAAATAAAATCTTAAAAAAATAAAAATTAAAAATTTATCAAAAAATGACCACAACTGAATAGATGCAGTTATGACTTATTGAGATGAAAAAAATGTCAGATGAAAATGGAAGTAAAAGATTCGGTATTTACTTTAGAATCTAACCATCCAATGTCAGCTTTAAAGTTAATAGTTCAGGGGTGCCTGGGTAGCTAAGTGGGTTGAGCAGTTGACTCTTGGTTTTAGCTCAGGTTATGACCTCTGGGACAGGAGGTGAACCCCCACCTCAGGCTCTGCACTCAGGGGGAGTCTGCTGGAGATTTTCTTTCCCTCTTCCTCTACCCCTCCCCCCACTAAAATAATAAATGAACCTTTAAAAAAATAATAGTTCAACACTTGTATTTGAATGGCAGAAATGAGATTTGATAAGAAGAAAAATTTGGGAGTCTTTCCTTCTCTACCAATATGGACAATATTAAAAGAGATGGAAATAGATTGATCACTGACAGTAAAAGTAAGTTTATATGGCAGGAAGAGCCCAGAACTGAGCCCTAGGAGACGCCACATTGAAAGACCAAAAGAGATGCTTTATATATAAGCATACCCGCACGTTCACGTGCATACATACATATTGAAGAAGTTATCTTCCTGGCTCTAATTTTCCAAGAATGTTTACATGTCCAGGATAGGTAAAGCAAGGTAATTTTATAATATATATATATTTTATAATATATATATATAAAATATATATACAAACATAATTTAAAGATAAAATAAGAAAAACTGTCTTAGAATTCCTTTCAAATTTCAAATTTCCTACACTGCTGTTCAACAGTATAAACAAGGATAATCCAAAGTTTGCCACAGTGTCCTTTCAGCTTTCTAAAATCTGGTTTTTCACAGAAATTATTTATGTAACACATCAAACTTAGTGTTACAAACATATGAAGTTGAAGTGTAAAGCGAATAAAACCTGAATTTGGAGGGAAAATTTGAAACTGGTATTGGCAGGCTGATTGTGTTAAGTGAGTGTGTGTGTGTGTGTGTGTGTGTGTGTGTGTGTGTGTGTCGCAAATATGAGGACGAGGAGCAGGAAAACCGTGATGATGATTCCGATGATGATGGCAGCAAATATTTGAACTGCTCCTTATTGGTCATATTGGTCAAAAATCAAAGTTTTTCAACCTCAGCATCACTGACATTTTGGAGCAGATAATTCTGTTGTGGGGGGCCGATCTGTTCTCTATAGGATGTTGCTAAACAGCCCTGGCTTCTACCTGTTAGATATACCAGCAGCATCCACCTGACTGTGAACAAAACATTCCTCTAGTCAATGCCGGATGTTCCCTCCGGGAAGGCGGTATGACCATCTCTGGGAGAGAACAACTGATCTAAATGATTTATATGTACTATACCTCACTAAATCCTCACAATCATGCTATGAAGAAGAGGCCATCATTTGCCCTCACTGTTCGAACATGGAAGCGGAGAGAGGATTATTAAATTGTTGAAGGTCAGTGGCGCTAAGTGGTGTTTCACTCTACCAACTCAAGTATGTTCAGCTCCAGAATCCATATTCAACCACCACAATAGATTGGAATATGTGTACGAATATACACAATGAAACAGTGGAGAGAAGTTCCCGCTTCTTAGAATTACCTGAAGGACAAGAAACTAGATGAAAGTGTTTGCAATCCACGAAGTAGAGGGCAGGTATAAAGGGTCAGTATTTATATTTAATAATGTTTAGTACCCGTAGAACCAACAATATTTTACTTAGCGATGCTTCTCATTCATGGGAGAAACTGCAAATTGTTGCCTCCCTCGGAAACTTACGGTCCACGGGAAGTTGTTTGTGTCTCTGGTTATCTCGCACGATGCTGCCACCGCTGTCGCTGGAACTGCTGTTCTGACGAGTGACATTTGCCGGGATCTTTGGCACAGAAACAGGTGCTGGAGTGGAAGGAGGAAGCGGGACAGGAACAGGAGCCGGTGTTGGAGGAGGTGACGGAGCAGATGGAGTGTCAGTTGGTCGGGGACCATACTCCATCCTTTGTTTCTATAAAGACAAATCATTAATTTGAAATGGCAAAATTATAAAGCCTAGGCTAGGAAACAGTATGTACTTGACAGGACATTGCTGGCTATTTATTTGTAAACTCACCTGCAAATTCATAATAATTTGTGTGTGTGCACACCCTCTGATCTTTTATGATACAATGATGATTAAAAGTCATCTTTTAAATATTCTACATATTTGTTCAAATTCAAAATGTAAATTAAGAAGTCAAAAGATATATCAATAGCAAATAGTAGTATTAGTAATAGTAATAAATGTAAAAAAAAAAAATCTAAACTTGGAATCACATAAGACCAGGGTAGGTCAAAAGATTATGATTATTTTATAATTTCCATCAATATTAACCTCTAATTACACTGCAAGTTTAAATGTCAATAACATAAAGCATTACTTACTCCTTAGTTTTAAAGTATGCTAGATTAAGTAATGTTTAATTATGCTGCTTCCACGTAGTTTGTTAAGAAAAAGGATAATATCTCAGCAGATAAAAGGACTATGTTTTAATATAAATAAGTAATTTTTAAATGCTATTAATTTTTTCAAGTCATAACACTTTCTGAAAGGTGAATGTGTCAAAAAACACAATAACTTTCAGTAATTTCTGTATCATTCCAATTTTAGTATATGTGCTGCTGAAGCAAGCAGTTTCAGTAATTTCTAAATCACAATTGTTAGGGTATTAGAAAACTGTCTCTTTGTATATTCCCTATTAAACTCCACAGAAGAGTTAAAACTTTAAACAAAATAATTTTAACTGATAGATTATTGCATTGTAACAAGTTCCAAATTCCCAAAAGGCAGCTTTTGGTTATTTTTTGGTTTGGGTGTTTTTTAGTAGAATCAAATATATAGAACAATGACTTATAATTTAGGTGAAATTTAGATACAGCACTAGCACAATTTTAGTTATGCTAATATTCAAAATTAACAGGCCTTTTGGTAATCTGGTCCTTTGGTTAGAACAGTATTTACTTCTAATTCCTAAATTGGCCCAAATATAAGGTAACACTGATTTTAGAAGATGCCTCCCCAATTTCCACAGAGATGAAAAATATAAAAATACATAACACACACACCATTTTAAAATCAAATCATTACTCAAAAACAGAACAAACAAAAACAACCAAAAATCACACCATCACTGTAGCTGTCTTCACAGCAAATGAGTAACACCTGTGGAAACCGGTATGGGAAGAAATCCTGGTTCTTCTCTGCTGTTTCTTTAAAAACTACCACTCGCCAGCCAGTGGGTGAAGAAAGTCGGAAAGGTATGAAGCAGGCCCGAGGAGAAGTGAAAGAAGGGTTTCTAATGATGTTAGATATTGAAGAGAGGACAGGAGGGGGAAGGGAAGAGGCAGGGAAGTAACAGAGGGTAAGATTCCTAGTGCTCTCCAGGAAGTTAGATGGGCTAGAAACAGAGACTACTGACCCACTCAGCACTGGAGGCCTACAAACACTCCTAATATATTCAATAATAGACTTTTATTATTATTACTTCCCATAAAACAACTTTCCTATATTTGGGCCAATAAGATATTTAAAAACAACCAAAGTACAGCAAAGATCACCAAAATATCATACTTAGCACACACCAAAGTCATCTGATTAATGTATATGCAATGTTCCCTTGACAAGAATATCCTTTGCATATGCAATTTCATAAAAGGTTAGTGAATTCTCACATTAGGATCTCAAAAGTGTCCATTTAAGTTATTGTTTTTAGAGCTTAAACAAACCAACAATGCCAGCAGCTCCGCACTCCATGATAGGATGCCAATTTTCCTGCATTCGTAAAAACAAGAGCTGCTAGTGTTCTGCCATCCATCAATACAACTGTGAAAAATGGGGTATGTGCTGTGTGTGACTGTCACCACTGAGCCTCGAGACAGGCTCACCAAATCTTGTGCCTCATTCCTCTGGCATTGCTATATCATGCAATTTTAGCTGTGTAACCTAAGAGAACAAGAGGCTTAAAACACACCTATTTGATTAAAGAAAAACCATATGAAAACTTGTCACGAATTTACTTGCATATTTTCCCCTTTTCTTGGTCCTTTCTTCCTGCCTCATGCTTCCAACCCATGGAATGAAAGGGGGAGGCAAGTGTTTCCTCAAATCATTAGAACCTGCCCCGAAACAGCAACCAAGGCTTTTCTGTGGAAACCGATTCCTCATTCTTGGCACGGAGAAAGTGGAAGGATCAGTGTAGACTCCTGAAATCACTTTTCTGTGTCTCTCCCAGTCCTCCACTCCCCTTCGCCTACCACCCCGTTACTGCTCCCCCCTTCATTATTTGTCTCTTGGTTGTTTTTGGTTGGAGGTAGATCCAAATCGATGGCTCCTCAATACATGGGAAGTCTTGGAGAGCAGAACTACACTCTGAACTTTCTTCTCCTGAACCGAGTGCTGAAGCTCTACATCCTGAGCCCCCAAAATCCTGACTGAACTCTTTCTGGTTTGCCCAGGACTTTCCAAGTATTACACTGAAAATCCCATATCCTTAAAAGCCCTCAGCTGTAAGCAAACCGGCATGACTGGTCACCTTGATGGGGACCAACTTCTGTACAGGGACTGTCACCCTTTGAACTCTTGCCTTTTATTTCCCAGAAATACATTTAAAGTTCTGTTTAAAACAAAATCTCTTTCTCTTTGTCTTCTGTTTCTCTGAAAGGAGTCAGAATTACTAGACCCCATGGCAAATGTACTTTCTTACTGATAATTAAGGTAGAATGAGTCACTTTTCTTTAGCCACTAAAGCTGAAATTCTCTAGGCTTAAAGAAAGTTATTCAGAGATAAGCTCTTGATTCATGCAAGATACTGCTTCAGAGGGGAAGTTATGCAAGCAAGCCCAACAAAGCCATTGAAATGGAACTGTTCTTAAAAATTTAACCTAACATTTTTCCTTTAAAGTTGGTTTCTTTGGAACTCTGCAGTGAGGGGGGGGGGAGGCACAGCTGGAACATTTGGAGGGTGTTAAGTCCAGAAATTGAATCCAAAATATGATATTAAAAAGAAGTGCCATGAGGGAACAAATGTGGGTTACCTCTGACAGCTCGCCAAGTAATTGCTATTAGGAAAATGGAGCAAATCACATCAAATGAGAAAATTAACACAGGAGATGGAACTAAAATAATATCAATTACAGTTCACATCAGATATCAGAACATATGAGCCAATTAGTTTTTGACAGTAAAATTACCTGCCCGCAAATCAACCAGTGAAGATGCTTGTAAATATATAATTAATTTCCATCATTCTTATCTAGCCGTGGAAACTAATTACATAGAATCATGCTACAGTATAAACACTATAGAGTATTTCAGTAACTATTTGTATATTAGAGTATTTTTAAAATATTAAGATAGGTTCATCTTACTCTTACAACTTATAAAGAATACAATTAAAGCCGATTAAATATAAGGCTAATTCCTCTTTAAAAGCTGACTTTACAAAAGGAAATATACATCAAGGTGTGTTTTAGTAAGCTTTAGGTTTAAGCTTGTAAGTGGTATAAATAAAATTTTATAATTTTGTACATGTTGGTCAGGCATTACTATATACAAATAGTAACCATATAGGGTCATCTACATAACATGTACAGAGCTAAAGAGAGACAGCATGCAAGAGACAGGGAGAAGACTATTCAAATTGTTACAAGAAATACTTGGGAAAATGTCAACATGTAAGGCAGAGGAAGTGTAAGCATCCTTATCTAAAAACCGTGCCTCTAATTAATAGATGAATAGAATGTTCTGACATTAATTTTTAAAAACACATTTTTGGGGGGTTAAAAAAAACCCTTTTTACTATGAAAAATTTTAAAAATATACTAATATAAAATATATAGTACATCATATAGTATAGTACACCATATATTGTGATGAATACTCATTGCCAACATTTTGTCAATCTGTTTTTATCTATCCCCCTCCTTTTCTTTTACTGCTAGGCTATTTTAAAGAAAATATTTGAGGGGCAACTGGGTGGCTCAGTCACCAAGCATCTGCCTTCGGCTCAGGTCCTGATCCCAGGGTCCAGAGACGAAGCCCCGCATCAGGCTCCCAGCTTGGCGGGAAGCCTGCTTCTCCTCTTCCACTCCCCCCACTCACATTCCCTCTCTCACTGTGTCTCTCTCTGTCAAATTAAAAACAGAATCTTTGACATCAATTAATTTCAGTTGTATGTATTTTGGTATGGATCACTGAGAAGGTAATATTTTTACATGACCTACTTTTTAAAAAACACAATTTAAAGAACTGAATGAATATTATCAGGAAATTGGTCTGCTGGAATGAACATGGAAACATCTTTAGTAAAATGGTCCCTGTCTGTCCAGCTGTATCTGAATTTCCAGACTGAGCTTGAAAAACAGAGCAATCATAACATGGGGTGAAGTTAGTGCCGCTAGTGGTTTAAAAGTCGCCCACAGAAAATATTTCCATTTCTAATTTAGGGCTACTTAAACATGGAGAGAGAAAAATACCGAAGGTTTATATCTAGACTGGATTGTGGAGATCATGAAAGTTGTCAACCCCCTCCACGTCACAGCTGAGCAAACCGGAGCACAGAAAAATAAAATGTTTTCTTTAAGGCCACACAGCTCACCAGTGACAGAACCCAGGATCAGAATCCTGGACTATCAATACCTAGATTGGGGCTTTTTTCCATATTATCACAGTATCTCTTGCTAGGAAACAGAGAAGACAAGAAGCTTTCTGTTCAATTCACAGGACCATAATGACCAGATAATCATAATTATTTGCCCCTTTGTAGAGTAAGAGTATTTATAATAATAATAAGCATGTAGACTTAATAATAATAATAAATGAAAGACTTCTTTAGTCCAGGCGTTGAGTACACCAGCAATAATAGCAGGGAGGGGTTAGTTTCTGCTTCCCTACAGCTGAGAACCTACATGGGCAAAAAGGTAACTCTAGCAGCTCAACAGTCACAGTGCCAGAGGTCTGGGAATCAAGTCAAAAGAATTATCAGGAAACTTTACATGGCAACTAGACTCCACATGGGGAGAAAGCACCCTGGATATCGATCTGCTGCCCAGCTAAAATACAACAAAGTCCTAGAATGCTCTACAACAAAAATGTTACCAACAGGTATGTCATTTATCTCCATTTCTCCAAAATCTCTCATAAGCACCTACTTCCTTTTCCCTGTTCAATAAACATTCACTAAAGATTCACTAAATCTTTTTAATGTACCATATCTTTCATAAATTCTTCATTACCTCCCTCCTTTTCATTTTTAAAATTTTGTGGAACCCATGGGGGAAACACATTTGGTGGGAATGGCAGTCTTTACAGAGCTGTTAAAAATCACTCCAAATGTGAGGATATTAAATAACCTAGACGCTCGGGGACTTCAGGTGGCAATTCAACACCTACTGGCTTCTATTGCCAGGTACTAGCATCCCTGCTATCAGAAGAGAATCTCCAACCCAAAGTGTGTGAACAAAGGCAAGTGCTGCCCTTGTGGCCCCCCACCCCCACCCCGGGGGACAGCCATGAGTCTTCACAGGACACACGGGGGTATAAAAAAGGAAGAGTCACAACTGTGCATTTCCACCAAGTTGGTGACTTGTCAATACTACATGGAACAATTTACAGGTAATTCCCTTATTCCCACCACTCACAAAATGTCTAGTTTCTAAGTAAACTCTGTCACTTGGATTATTTTCCTAAATGATGAAAAAAAAAAAAAGGAAGAATTGATGAAATCCAAGGAATTGATGGGTAAGGCAGAAATCCCATTCTGAGGATGATAACTATCAGATTAACTTTTATAACAGTACAATGTATGGTAAAACTATTCGGAGAAAATGTCCCTGAAGCATTCATGTAGTGAGAACCATATGTATATACAAAATGAGAAAATAATCTTTTCTAAGCCTGATTCCCCACGGGCTCTGAATCCAGAGTTGTAGGTCCCAGTCCTGGCTTCACGCAGCTGTGTAACTGTGGGTGACTTACTTTTCCATACCTCGGTTTCTTCATCCATAAAATGTACCTAACTTCATTAGATTTGTGGTGGGAATTCAATGAATGAGTATTTGTGAAGTCCTTAAACAATGCCTGGCCCACAGCATGAACATTGGCCCCTGGCACGCTCTGCTTTGGAGGTAATACTATTACCTCCAGTAACGAAGCAATTAACCACTACGTATCTTTCTGCAGCCCAGTCCAGGGATCTAAAATGTTTTTGCAAGAAGTAGTTTCTTTAAATTCCTTCCAAATTTGATCTCAATGAATAGAAGATACCAGGGGAAAAGTATGTCATCCATTTCTAAGGAGAGGGTCACTGCTCGTCATACTCCAAGCACAAAGGAGCAAAGCTGTGACAGACGGGTTGGAGGTTCTGATTCCAGACAGTAAGCTTTTATGGAAGATCTGCTCAGTGCTAGGCTTTCTGTCTTCCTTTTCATCAAATGCAAGATCCTGGTGCTCAATAAATATTTGGGAGGTGAATGAACAAAAAGATGAGTAAGACACAGAATTGCTTTTGGTTTGTTTATAATCCAGTGGAGTTCTCAAAGGCTAGGGAGTTAGATCACTGGAACCGACATAGATAATGTGGGACCTTTATTATCATTTCGAAATAAGCCACGGAGTTTTTCTTTAGATATTGTAGATAAAGGTAACAGATTGGCATATATTTCCAAGGATGTCCTTCTTTTCCAGCTTACTTTATCTAGTCATTGTGTGCTTGTTACAAATGCTTTGAAAAACAGGAATTCTTTTAGAGTAGGATTTATGCCAGATAGCAGATTGTCAAACCTACTTATTAAAATTTTACAAGATTTTGGCGGTTTTGTTGGGCTCAGCCCAAAGTTTTCAGGAGCTGTTAAAAAATAAACTGTTTTTAATAAAACCTTTAAAAGTAGGGCTCTTAACCTAAACACACACATACACACACAGCTTCTATAATGTTTCTACATGCTTTTCACTGTATTCAGAGTTGCATCCAGAAATTTTTAGAAGACAGTCAAATAGTTTTGAAAAGTTTAAAAGGAAACAGCCCAAACAGGCAATATCCACACATTTCTATTTACATAAAGTAGCAAAACAAACTCCTGAAACTTGTGAGCACTTAAAAAATTTCTTGGTTGTGCCAAGGTTGATGAAAATATAAGATGAGGCTCTGTTCAAGGAAAGAAGGATAGAGTTCATGTTCTCAGAAAGTACTCTCCTTATCTTGGATGTGTATTAATAGTTTTGCTTCAGTTTTAAACAGAAGCAATCATTAAACAGAAATGTCAACTGATGGCTCAGGCCAAGGGTCAGAATTGAAGATAAAGATAAGACTGTACATAGATGAAGGAGAAGAGGTTAAATTCACTAGGAAATCTCAGATGGGAAAAAATACTTCTAATTGATATTATTTGCAAGTTTTAGGTCTGTATTAGATTTGCTTATTCTTAGCAACTATGTGCACACACACACACACACATACACCAAACTTGAATAACTGTTTTTAACTCTAAAATATAAATCTTGGCTCCTGCTCATAGAGAGGCATCTAGTGATAGCCTCTCTGAACAGTGTTTCTTATTGCTTCTCACAAGTTAATTGCTAAAAATATTCCATAAGTTCAAAGAATATATACTCTATACCATTTTAGGCATATATTTCAAGCATATACTCTTTAATATTGTTGAAGGCATTTGGTCTAAATCTCTACAGGAAAGAATGTAAACAACATCATTTATAAACCAGGCAGGAGCCTATGTCATGTCAGGTAACCACATCTCAAAATCAGGAAAGAAGTTAGGAAACAAAAAGGTATTCAGACTGAGTTAGAAAATTCACTTCAAAAATCCACAGGGAATGGAGTAGACCATACCTTGAATAACTCAAACTCCTTCTTTGGCATCAACAGCTAATGACAAATGATGAACATAAATTAAGTACATGATACATCCGCACATCCGACCAAATAAAACAAGCGAACAGAATTCCCACTGCCATCACTGTAAGGTATCAAGATACATAAATTGTACATAAATTTATTTTAAAATTTGCTTGACTCTTGGATTCTAATAAGGCTGAGGGTCACTCCAGGTAAGTAGAGGACTGGTACTCCACTTGAATGCTATGAGAAGCTAAAAGTAACTTAATGAATGGTCATGGCAGTAGGAGTATGATCACAAGTCTAGGTTTGGTCAATCTGTATCTTACTAAGCGTAGACCTGGCATGAAAATGAACTATTTCACTGAATATTTATTCTATGTTGCTTCTACTCATACTTATGACATTATTATGGGGTCATTTGTGGTCTTTTGCTCAAGATTCTGAAAATTAAAATTTTCCTGGGGGCACAGTATAGAAGCCACCACAGGTTCAAAGCTATACATGAGATGTTCCCTCCATTCTGCCTCTGCTAGCAGACCCGACTCTAGAGATCCTGTCATAGGTCAAAAATCCCAAGGGTTTAATAGTGAGTGAGTTCAGATATCAGGGTGAATGGGATAACCAGGGTCACCAAAGTCCTGAAACTGTGGCATATCACTCAAAACTTATTTATGATCAAGGAGAGACAACCTGCTACCCTATATCTTAAGTATATTTTAATCATAAAATCAAGACAGGAAAAATATTACAGTTCAAAGGAATACTCATGTGCTAGTGTAAGGTGAGAAGGGTGAAAGTTCAAGGTTAGTCAGGGATGGAACACTTAAGAGAATGGGGCAAAGGATGGTGAAAATGAGTTGCTGCACACTCCAGCCACTGTCACAGCGCCACCCTCTATCAAGAGGAAGCCACTGGATAGGAGGGCTCTGGGCAAGAGTGAAGAGGCAGAAATACTACTTATCCACATATCAAAAGCATTGTAGGATGGGGGAAAAATAGCATTCAGAGAAGCAACATTTACTGGTAAACATTTTGAGCAACTTTCTGAAGAAATACATCAGAAAAAACATATATATAATTCTTCCCTATATCCGTAACCATTGCCCCTCAATTACCCTAGGAAAAAAAATCTATACAAATTGTACAACAAATTAAATCTCAAAATAATTAATACACAAAAGGTATTTAAACCCCATGGAAAAGTGATGAATTTGAAAGTTTAAAAAAATTAAATTTTGCCAAAATGTCATAAATACCTGTATGGTGTGCGTGTAAGGTGGATCAGCACGCCCTAATCCTGATTCTGGAGGTCTCACAATATCCAAAATGTTATTTGGCACAAATCCAGAGTCTCCACTTGCATTTCGAACTTTCCACCACTGCTTTCTATCATCAAGGATCTGTCATCACGCAAAAAGATAGAGACATCATTCCATACCAAAACCAATCTATGAAAGAAATTCAATTTTTATTCCTTAGAACAAGAAGCTCTTTTCACTTATAATAAACTGGCTTACTATCAACATATTGTGGGCTGAATGATTCCCAGGAGTTACACTAATAATTATAATCACTAGTATAGGACAGGCATGGAACCACCACTATCATGAATATACCTGAGGTTCTCATTACCTGCCAAGAATTTTTAACTACTGGCATTATTGGAAGTACTTATAGATGATGAAGATGACTTGCTTGGAGAGGCCTATATCCTTTGAATAGGAAGGAACAGTATGAAAACCATTATTTTTCACAAAAACTATGTGACTATCTGACATTATTTACCACAGAAGAGGAACTCTCCATTATGACCTAAGAAAGAGGTTTGGAAGTCATAGTAAATTACTCCCAGGATCATTAGCTTACTCACTGATGGGTATATTTGTGCAAGGGTACTAGGACAGGAATAAAAAACTGTGTTCTTATTAAAATATTATGATGCATCTATATAACTAGCATCGGTTACAAAATGCATAAAGCCTAGAAGAAGAAAGAGGACAAACTAAGCCAAGAAATCCAACCTCTGTCCTCCACATCCCCATCTCTGTCCTCCACCCCCTCCCCCAGAAAAACCCAATGAACAGAAAATAAGAAAAAGCAGCTCCCCCTCCTAGTTAGATATAGGCATCTATAATATACCTATATCCTTGATAAAATAACACTGTTTTAAGAATAATTTCTTGATCTCGTCATTTCTTTGAGGAAGGTTTAGATATATACCACATACAATAAATCCATTTTATTAAGAGTATTAAAAAAGTACAATTCTATTACCTCTAAAATATCATCCTTTAGAACAGAGAGCTCACTGTTGTTCCTTGCCACAAAGTCATACTTGGATTTGGCATATTTCTTGGGTTGTGCTTTGAGTGGTTCATAATTTCTATAAAAAGAAAGAGAAAATATCATTCAGCTAGCTCTTCCTATAGGCTGAAAACAGAAGTAAAACATCAGGGCAAGCTAATTCCTACCAGAAAACATCCTGACAAATTATTTCAATAGCAGTTTAGTTGATCACATTACATAGAATATGAGAACTAAGTAAAAAAAAAAAAAAAAAAAACAAAAACTTTGAAGTCCATCTATTAAAATGAGCAAACTATGCCTACAGCAAAAATAAATAATGCAAAATCACAAGGTTAGTGGGTACTAAGGCGAATCTAGAATGCAAATCTATGAATTCTTTGTCCATTAAATATACTGGGGTATTGCTTTGTTAATTAGCATCTCTACCATGGAAGAACTAGGACAAAGATCAATGTTAGCATTTTTTATAAAATTAAAGGAGACGGAACATAATTTCCATAGTGGTAATTTAAATTATATGTTGATTTCAGTAATTCAAGCAATGTCTTCAATTCATATTAAAAATTATGACTAAGTGTCAATTTTTAGGAAAGCTTTGTCCAGTTCCTAAATTGCAAGGGAAGGTATAGATTAAGTACAAGACTAATAACACATCCTAGTTAATTAATTAATTCCTTACAAACTTATTTTAATAGTAAGAACAGGTTCAAGAGTCGTATGTTTTTTTAAAAAAGAAAACTTCCTTAAAGAACCACATAGTTCCTTCAATCATTAAATGACCATAAATAGATTTAACATAATTTAAAAAATACTTCTATACATAATACAATAAAACTTGGCTATTATAATAGTTTATTCATTTCAATAATCAAATAACTGTTTTTTTTTAATTAATTTTACTCCCTGTTCTCCTTCACTTATCTTTCCAAATTTCCTTACTCATTTCTACAAGAGAAAGAGCAGAAAGGAACTAAAGATGTTTGTTCATCGTTCCGTCAAGTGGCCTACCAGGGTCCTCTGGAATCACCGCATGGTCAGCATTATAATTGTGGACACAATGTATCCTGTGGTCACAGGTAATCTGCAACCTCTTAGCAACTCCCGAAGAGTTAAGGTACAATGAAAAAGATGGCCCCTATGCTATGCTACCAATTGGCCATTTTTGATTTATTAAAAAAATAGTAAAAAGGGGGACGCCTGGGTGGCTCAGTTGGTTAAGCAGCTGCCTTCGGCTCAGGTCATGATCCCAGCATCCTGGGATCGAGTCCCACATCGGGCTCCTTGCTCCACAGGGAGCCTGCTTCTCCCTCTGACTCTGCCTTCCACTCTGTCTGCCTGTGCTCGCTCTTGCTCGCTCTCTCTCTGACAAATAAATAAATAAAATCTTTAAAAAAAATAGTAAAAAGGGAGAAAAGTAACATTATAGCCAAATAATTATTGTATAATAATAATAACTTAAAAACTGTTCCATGGGCTTTCCACCCCTATTCCCTAGTTTATATGTTTACATTCTACTTAGATTTCATTTGGGGGAAAAAAAATTCAACTACTTCAAAAGTCAGAAAAGCAGTAATTTCAGTTTCCTATCTCTCTTCCCTCAAGTTCTGCCCTTCCATGATCTAGAAAACAATCACTGTTAATAATAGAGTTGAATAATCTAGAAAACAATCACTGTTAATAATAGAGTTGAGTACACTGTAAAAGGGTAGAGTAACTCGCTGCCACTGTGTAACTGAACCAGCCAGTTAAAAAGAAAATTTTGCTGTAGTTCTTGAAATCTTTGTGATCCTGAGTGTCTCAGAGGTGACTACACTTTGTAAATTGCTTTAGAATGTACAAATCTTCATGGTTCAGTTTCTCGTCCTCTACAGATTAAATGTAGCTATGATATGGACCACAGTAATCAATCTGAAAATCCTATTTTGGAATTTTTCAGATATATGAAATTTCTTAAGAGATCTATACTATATCAAAACATATGGTTTTGAAGTAATAAATATGCAGTTGAGCCTAGTGGTGGGTCTTAAGGAGCACAGATTGCATGGAGCACCAGGTGTGGTGCATAAACAATGAATTTTGGAACACTGAAAAAATAAAATAAAATACTTTTAAAATGCACTTGATAGAGAGCAGACGTGGAGTTGGCAATGATCAGAGACATCTCTAAAATGGAAACTGCTTTTGGATGGCAGTAAACTATAAACCCTAGGTGGTGAGGGCTCTATATTCAATAGGCAGTTTACCTAATGGCATGGTAAGTTTCACAGAAGAGTGACTATACTTTATGTTGCATTTACTGCCTTTCAGGCATGTAACAGAATTTAGGGTAATAAAAATAATTATAAAAGCAAATTTCAAAAAAGGAAAAAGAAAATATTAGGATGAGTAATAGGTTAGTCAAAAAGAATGTCAATGAAATAATTTTCAAACTTCTGAAAATAATGTTCATGTGTTATTTACTAAAAATTGAATCCACAATTAAAACTTATTTTGTATGTTGTATTTTCAAAATGTATTATTCATTGCTAATACTCATTGCTGACTTTATACTCAATATAACATGTTACAGGTGTCCTTAGAGTAATATCTGTGTAATTTCCACACCAGTTATTTAATATTACCTATTATCATTCCTAACAAAAATCACACATTTTAGATCCCATCTTCTTTAGAATCTATTAAGAAAAAAGAATAATGAGAAGAAGGAAAGGGACTGTAACACTAATAGTGAGTGAGGCTTTGAGGTAGGAAGGTAGCTGGGCAAATTCTCTATCCTACTTCATCTGAATGACCATTCTCCCGCATGTTTTTCACTTCCTTTTCTTTCCTTTTTGTAGAGGGGTTGGTCAATCTCATTTGCACAGGTTGGAAAACAAGACGGAAGAGGTAAACCTACTCCAAAGTGCCTTTATGTCTCCCCCATCTCCAATCTCCATCTCTGCCCACACTGAATTTTTTTCAAGAGTGAAACTATGGGAAAATAAATGAAATATAAAACTGGAAAGTGAAAATACAATATAATAAGATGAAATAGCAAGAATGGCAAATAAAGCACTGAGTCCTTCTAAATATTTAGTTTATACTTAGAAACAGCTCTATCTACAGAAGGTTTGTTTTTGTTGGGGGAAGAGAAAGATGGAAATCATTTCCTTTAAAAGTTACAGAGCTAGAAGGATCCTTAGAGACCATCTGGTATAAACTAATGGGGAGTTTCAAAACAATTTCTTTCTTCTTAATTCACAGATTTTGTCAGAGCATCTTTTTAAAAAGGGGAAGACATCCAAAGGCACTACACTAAATTAGAGTTATAGGCTGGAGGTTTTCCAGTAAGAATTATAGACTAGAGGCTGTGTTTATCAAAGCCGATCCTATAAAGGAACAACTGAAACTTCATTAAACAATTAACAGATGGAAAGTTTAAAGAAGTCATGAACAATGCGGACGCTGGGACCTCTATTTGCACTAAATGAGAGACAGGTATCTGTCTCTTCAAGTGGTGCCCATGAAATGTTACCTATCTACGTGGCGATTAGGAGTTGGCTTAAAAGCCACAGCTGCTTCCCCTTGGTCCAGATGGGGCCCTCTTGTGTACATGTTATTGAACGCATACCCATCTGCTGGAGGATACTCTGACACACCGGACTGCTGAAAGACAAAGGAAAAGAGATTAAAGAGTCACTAAGACTATTGGAATGACAACTAATATTAGTCAACAAAATCCTCCACTACATTGTTATGTTTCTCATTTTTAAGTATTTGACCATTATTAACAAGTTATGAAATGGGGGTGATATACTTTTGTCAAAGACCTATTTATAATAGGAAAAGTCATTAGTATAAAAATTCTGAAAATAAGTGGGTATACAAATGATAAATTCTCTCCTCGGGAACTTTAGTAATAGATGGTTTTGGTAGTAGGTGGACTTTAACAGTTTACATAAAATAAAACTGGTTTAAAAACAACAATAAAACTCTGCCCACTTGCTCTCTATGTTTAAGAAACAGACCCTTACCACTCTAGCAAAGTAAATAATATCACATGAAAATCATTTAAACTCTGTGTATTAAAATCACACTACAATCTCATTTTTTAAAGGTACACAGATACTTTTTTTTTTTTAACTTTAAAAAAAAATGGCAGCCACTATTACCAGATTTACTATTGAGGGAAATACAGAAAGACAGAAGAAAATACAGAAAGACAGAAACACATTGATCTTAACATTCAATACAGAATCAGACAATGCTGAAGTAATTCCTTTTTGTAGTTAACCGAATTTCAACATGAGCCCACTGGGAGCTACCAGGAGGGGGAACTGAGGTCTATGGGCCTCAGTGAGCACCATGGTTTCAAAGCTATGGGGAAAAAACAAAGAAACAAAGATTAAAAAAAAAAAAAATCATGTAAAGACGGTAGCCGTTTCTTTATGTGAAATGAAGTATGGAGAAGGCACAACAGACCATGAAGTACTGGAAGTCCTTGGCTATTTAAATTGCTTGTGAACTCATTGGGGCAAAATATCTGAAACTGGAAATGTTTTAGAAAAGTCTTAGATAAATGTTTACCATAGTTCATCCTAATGACAGAGTTGGCAGGGGTATAGATGTGTTTAAACACAGATGTGTAGGTAAGTTTTCTCCAATGGGCTAGTGTGACTGTCAAAACACCCACACTATATTACTCCTTTAGAACAGGCTTAACACATAAATACAAAGAAACAATTTTCACCATTTAAATACCTTGGTTTAAACCATCAACAAAATGAAAAAGCAACTATGGAATGGGAGAAAATATTTGCAAATCATGTATCTGATAAGGACTAAAAATCCAAAATATATAAAGAACTCATATAGCTCAAGAGAAAACAAACAAATAAACAAAACACCCAATCCAGTCAAAGAATGGGCAGAGCAACTGAACAGCCACCTTTCCAGAGAAGACATACAAATGGACAATGGGTTCATGAAAAGGTACTCAACATCACTAATCATCAAGGAACTGTAAATCAAAGTCACCATGAGATGTCACCTCACACCTGTTGGGATGGCTATCATCTAAAAGACAGGATAAAACAAGTGTGGGTGAGGATGTGGGGGGAAAAGGAAACGCATGTACACTGTCGGTAGGAATGTAAACTGGTGTAGGGCTATGGAAATCAGTCTGGAGGGGGATGCCTGGGGGACTCAGTCAGTTAAAGCAACCAACTCTTGATTTCAGCTCAGGTCACGATCTCCTCGTTGTGAGACCAAGCCCGTGTGCTCAGCAGGGAGTCTGCTTGGGATTCTCTCTTCTTAAAAAAATAATAAATTTAAAAAAGAAAACAGTATGGAGGTTCCTCAAAAAATCAGAACTACCACTACCATACTATTCCACAGACTCGCTAGTGGGTGCAATACTAAAGGAAATGAATTTAGGATCTTGAGGAGGTATCTTCATCTCCATGTTCACTGCGGCTTTGTTCACAATATGGAAACAACCTAAGCGCCCGTCAACAGATGAATGGGTAAAGATACAGTATTAATATATAATGAAATATTATTCAGCTATGAGAAAGAACCAAATCATGTTATTTACAACAACACAGATGAACTTTGAAAGCATTCTGCTAGGTGAAATAAGCCAATCAGGAAAAGAAAAATACTGCATGGTATCACTTATATGTGAAATTTTTAAAAATGTTAAAAAGCTGAACTCATAGAAACAGAGTAGAAAAGCAGTTGCCAAGGGCTGGGGGAAATTGGGAGCAGTTGGTAAAAAGGTACAAACTTTCAGCTATAAATGAATAAGGTCTGAGGATCTAATGTGAAATGGTGAAGATAGCTGATAACACTATATTGTGCAATTACAATTTGCTAGCAGAACTTCAATGTGCTCACCAAAAGAAAAACAGATAAATATGTGAGGCGACAGATGTGTCAGAGCGCTAACTAACTAGATGGGTGGTTGGGGGGGGGGATTCTTTCACAATGCCTTACAAATCACCAGATGAACACCTTAAATATCTCATGATTTTGTCAATTATACCTCAATAAAGCTGAAATTAAAAATGACAAATAAGTAGCTTAATTAATTCAGTTTCTCACTTCCCTAGTTGAGAGGAGAAGCCCTGGATAGTTAGCAATGTTTTATAGATGGGGGGAGTGCAAGAACCTGTCAGAATCACCCTCACCTTTGGCTAACTCTGAACAGAAGAGAATGTGGTCAGTCAGCATGAGATCACCAGGTCCTGAGAGTGACCGGAATTATTGCAAGGGAGGAGAGGAATGATGCCGAGTGACTAACTGTGATGACTACACAAGCTTGTTTAGGTCTGCTGCTCCTTCAGAGGAAGGAAAGAAGTTGAGTATTGCCACTAATGTTTGACACACCATGTCACCTATGTCTTTCGATTCTACACAAAACCACCAGATCCTGAATCATCCAGGTCTTATCCTGAGTGTATTTATTTTAGTAGCAATAAAGTATAATAAAGCTCCTCTTCTGGGGATGATTGCATTTTTTTATGCATTTTAAATCACTATTAGTTGGTCTCTCTTCCAACAAATTCTTAAGGCATAAAAATCCCCCTAAAACAGCTAGCAGGCGCTTTTCATTTCATTTTTTGAAACCTCTGAATAAGTACTTAGTTTACAACAGGAAAGTGATAACTCATTTCTAGGAAAGATTCTCAATAATTCTTCCTTTAAAATTACTTCTTCGGTGAGGGTAGACAACTTCTACATTGGAAGCCCAGAACACGTTACTCACTCTTTAAATACGTAAGTTTTTGAAAAAGAATGTACGAAAGTGAATTTCTGAGGCAATACATTATTAAGTGAATGTATTTTCCCATTTAAGATATAGGACTGTAAGCTAGAAATTTCTGTGATTTCAAAATAGTTGGCTGTAACTATAGCAACAAGTGTGTCATAATTTCATGTTCAATTACACCTTTTTTTTTTCCTTTAGAAAAGCTGCCCTCTATGAGGAAAGGAAATCCACAGTGATGAGGTCTGAACTATAAAATCCACAGTGCTAAGGTCCAGAGAGGGACTGCCAACCAGTGCAAAGGCTGTGAGGTCATCTTCTTAATCACTTGGAAGAAACAGCAGTTAGAGACTCTACCCTTCGATGAGCCAGAGGAAAAAGCAATTATGTTAGAAAAAATATATACCTTCAAAGCAGTACATTTGTTTTATTTCTAAAGTTTCAAAATCTAACCAATCTTCTATAATATTATGGGACTGATTTTTAAAAATTTAACTTATGTGCTTTTCCTTAAAAGTGAAGATTTACTCTGGTTTGTTAATCATTCCTTCATATCATGTTTGCCTTATTACAAATACCCACAGCATGCTGAGAAAATTAAACTATGGAATTAAATAAAGGAAATGAGCCAGACTTCAAGGAGGATCTAGTCATCATTTACTATTTCTTCTCCAAACTAGACCTCATTCATCTAATTCCTTGGGTTCTGATCCTTCTATTTGGTTTCATTCGGCTTTAAGCAATGTTTGATTTTCTTTTCTGACAGGACAAGAAGAGTCACAGGAAAATCATTTTTAAGAAATGTGCAGAGAAAACTTACCTAATTTCAATGCCTCAATTTGCTCCCCATGTAGGTTATACTCTAAAGTTTACTAAACTACTTAAAAGGCACAATAAATTTTGTGATCTCCTCAGGGTGTGTTAGTGTTCTAAATGATCATTTGAGCCTAGGGACTGAGTCCAGAAGAAACTCTGGCCTTCTAGAGCCAGGCAGAGGTTTCGGAATTTAGAACTAGGGGGAAGGAAGGAGGGAAAGAGGGAAGTCAGGAAGCAGGAAAGAAATGGGACATTTGGGAAAGAGCTGCTTGGGACAGGCTTCAGGGACCTAGGTTCAGGGAGCTGTATTAAGCATCTGACGATGGAGAGAAAAAACAGAAAGAACAAGCTGAGCAGCAGTCAGGCAATTTTCTACAAGGGGAGAAAGCAGGCACTCAAAAATTGAGACAGGATCACCGGGCTCAGGGAACAGCAGCAGGTGGGTAGGGGTGAGAGCTAACAGGATTCTAAGGCTGGCATTAGGCTTCACAGGGAAACAAAACAACTGTCACAACAATGACAGAGAAGTGAGAGGTAACCAATGGCAGCCAGACAGATTATTCATTAGTTCTAGAACAATCTTCAGATCAATGAGAACTCACAATCAGAATTACAAGAGAATGCACGTTATTACACGCTCTAAAAAAAGTGGTGCTAAAAAACTACCTCTGTGGATAATCTTTTCGTCTCCTGTTTGCGCTGATGTTCTGCTACATTTGCCACAGACTCGGCCAGCTGATAAAGATCTTGTTCCATTGGGGCTCCCATGAAGTTCAGCATGGGGGGCTCCCAACCATTGCGGAACCGTGGGACATATGGTGGAATGAACTGCTCTTTTGGCCACTCTGCTCTGTAGAGGAACATTAAGGCACAAAATTAAGAAATGTATCTATGTTCAAAATTACTTTGAACAAAGTTAGCCTCAAAAAACAAAAACATGGCAACAAACAAAAACAAAGCATACCTAATCTGCCCTCTCTCCACTCAAAAAGGGAAAATGGACATGCTTATAATAGTCTGTAATGCCAACGAAAGGAAAGAGAGATTGAATTCTGCTTCATGATCTGTTTTCAGTACACTGCCTCAATTCTCCATTAACTCAATTTTGTAACATGGATACAGATTTTGAAAATTTGGAAAGGGAGCATGAGGCTAGAAGTGTTAAAAGTATTTAGAACATGAACTTCTCTTGTATCTAAAGTAGTTTCAGATTCTCCTTCTCTTCCCTCCCTCCCAACGGTATGAATGCTCCTGGTATCAGATATATCTTTCAAAAGAGAAAACAACAGAGAATGTTCTTAACATTTATGATTTTTTAAGTTATAAAGTCCCCTAAATGAAACATTACCAATTTTATAAATTAAATTTATCAGTGAGCCATTAATCAGTAAAATCAAGTTAGGACTAATCTGAAATTGCAATCATTGCCCATTCATAATTTAATGACTCTAAGTGAGGCTTATTTTTACAAGCTCCTAATCACTCATGAATCACAAAAATAACTGGGACAGAAATTATAGCTTCATTTCTGCTATATTGTGTTGTTTTATCTTTCACAAGTGAAAGATTAATTCTTCAGGTTATATTTCTACTACGATGAAATGAGCCATTTTATTCAGATTATTATGTACCTTCATGATCTTTTTATCTTTATGAATTTTTAAATCAGTACATCCATTTCCTAATACTCTCAACAATTAGGATTTTAAAATTACTTTTTCTCTTGTCAAGAGCTAACAATATATTTCCTTTTGATGTAGTTTTTCCAAAAGTCAAATATTTTCTCATTTTGAGGTATGACCCAAAATTAAGAAATTAGAAAGTCTGAGCTATTTTTATACTAGGAGATCTGATTAATTTAGTAAGTTTCATGGGAAAACACTAAAAGATCCTACCTAGGCTTATCATTAGATTATAAACTATGAAAGTCCAATAGATTTAAGAAATCTATTTAGCCAAGTACAATATACAAATAGCATGATACAGTAGGTTATATTAATATGTAACTAAATTTAAATCTTGTTTCCAATATAAAAGCAACTATGATGCTTTTAAATTTTTTGCGTGGTAAATCATTCAATATGTAAATCATATTCCAACACAAGCTATTGCCTAAGTCCAAAATATAAGTTTTATATTTTGTATACAAACACAGTTAATATGTTTCAACAGAAGAAAAGGAGGAGAAAAAAAAAATTGTGAACTGATCCATTACTTTCAGGCTAGCCCATTCAAAAGCATTAGGAAGAAAAGATTCTAAGTGACCACACTGAATGACCCACTCTAAATAGTGAGAGAAATAAAATGATCTGAGTAAGTTAGGAAGGCAAAATTATTTATTTGCATATCATAAAATGAGAATTTTTTTTTTTTTTTTGCCTTGCTCAGGAAACTTTAACACTGCAATGTTAAATGAGGCGATCAATGTAAATGATTTGTCTTCCACAATCTCTTGACTGACAAAATACGATTTTTAAAACGATCCCCTCATCACAAAGCTCTTGGTTCTCCACAGCCCACCTGCTTTTTTCCATGTACCTCATTTAACACCATCCCTCCTCGCCTCGTTCCCCACCAGCGCCTGCTACCCAAAGTCGATATACCAGCCAAATGCATTTTTCATTCTCCATTCTCTTGACTTCCTGCTTCATGCTCTCATTCATGCTTCTCTTTCTATTAGGAAGGCCCATTCCCAACTATGTATTTGTGGAAATCCTACTCATCCTGCTGAAAGGCAGCACAGCGAAATAATTAAGAACATCAACTCCAGAGCCAGACTGCCAGGTAAAAATCGCACATCTGCCACTAAAGACTTACATGGCTTTGAGTAAATTACTTAACCACTCTAGGCCTCAGTTTTGTTATCTGTAAAATGGGGATAACAATAGTACTTATGTAAAGCATGGAAGAGTGCCTGGCAAACACTATCTGTATAGTCTGTACATATATATTACATAGTAGACTAGTATTATTATCTATTGATTTTAAAGGCCAGCTCTTCTTTGAAAAATAACTACCCACCCCCCGAACCCCCTCATCAAATCTTCTCCCTCATGGCTCCCCGTTGCCAAACATTAGTAGTTTATGGTCACTCCTGCTACTTAATATCCTTATACTTTATATCTTCTCCACTAGACTAGCTTTTTAAGGGCTTAGGCTTTTTCATCTGTAATGCCTAGTCTTTTATAAGTAGAAGGTTAAATAACTATCTCGTTAGATTCAAGTAATAACAAAGAACAATACTTGAAGTATTACAGGTATGAAACCCCAACACGTTTACCTGGCTTTCATCCAAGTTTCTCCCAGTGATATCCACAGCTGTCTTTCATCATTGTTGACAGTATAATTTAAGAAATCAATTGTGTCCTTAGTCAGTAGGGGGCTGAGTACCGAACTGGCTAGTTCAGGACCTCCTGTTGCCTGCACCACCTAAAATGATGATAAATCATTTTTTAGCAAGAAAATAATGATTAATGTATATTTTCCAAATACGTAAAAGCCATGCCAAAAGCAAGCACTGTTTTTATAGACTCAAATTCTGATGTGGTGCGGTGTATTCCTGAATGAAAAACAGCTTATTAAGTCAACCTGCCCAGCCCAATCATGACTAAAAATCTAGAATGAAAAGTCAGTAGTTTAACAACTTTCACAGGATCTGTCTATTGGCTGCACAGGACTGTATTTTCCCTGGAAAATACTAATGGCTATCCAGAGAATTCTTAGTCAGGTGGTTTAACTATCTCTGCTTTTTGCTTAAAAAATTACATGTATTTTTCCTGGCAAATCTATTATCCCAAGCTTGAAAAATATGGTTCTATAAATGAATACTACAGAGAGAAATAAGGCTCAACTTAATGGTCTATGGCTATGCCTATGAAGACATTCAAAAATAGAAGAATCCAGAGAGAAAAGTGAGCGACGAATGAAAACTGGTACTCTGAATCTATAATATTTTTCTCCAGAATTTAATTCTAGGAAATTGTCCTGATTTAAAATGGGTAATTTAATGATTAGCAGAAACAAATAAGCAGGTGCAACTCTCTGATAAACAAAATGATGATAAGTGCATGTCTGGAAACTGCTCCAAATTGCCTTCTCAGAGGCTATTTCCTGGCTAAAGAATGGTAGTTATCTCCTAGAGCAGAAACCAGAGCGCTTTTATAAAAATCTCACCTTCCCAGAGATATGGCACAAGAAAAAAGGAATTTTTTTTTTTTTTTTAATGGCTCCAGACCAAGAATCAGTTTCTCAGTTTCTCCCCGGTCATCCAAGTGTTCTGAGCACACTGTGCTGTTGTATGCCTCTGTGTATCTGCATGTGCTGCTTCCCAGTTCCCCAGAAGGCGCTTCCTTTATCACTCAGAACTCTACTCCAGTACCACCTCTTTCAAGAAGCCCTACTTAATCCCAAACCATTGCTCTAAGGCACCTCAGAGTCCTCGGAACAATTTATGCATATAAGTTGTTACATTTTAACTTATGGCTTATTTTTCATTCTTTTCCCTCCAATGAGGACTTGGACCAAGTCAACTGCAGAAGACATAAGTGTTAGGGGGAGAACTGAGAATCAGTCAAAGAAAAGATGAGAAATAAGGAGGGAGGCTGAGTCTTACTTGAGAACAAAATTTACCCTGACAGCCTGGTACAGTAATTTTCTTACGTCCGAGTCCCATAAAGCACTTCTGGTGAATATGCAGGGATGATTAAGAGGGAAAAGTACAGGGAAAAATCTAGGAGTAGAGGAACTTTAAAATCTGTGGCTTCACAGCGGGAAGAGGGAACGAAATAGAAGAAATGTAAAGGAAAAAAGCTTAAAGACAAAGTTCCCCCTAGAGAATGGATGCTAAGCCCATATGCATATATAGACACTGTGGGTGGGTTTGTGTGTGGAGATGCTGAGGGCAGAGGGTGGGTCTTGCAAGGTTTAAAACCACAGATTTGGTGTGGCTGGTCATAGGCCCTAAATAAATGTTCCTTCCCATGTCTCTTGTCCAAATAATATGTCTGGGGTTCTATAGGCAGAACATTAAAAGGAGCAACAGATACATTCTGATTAGAGAGACCATGAATAAGGAGTCATTTCTGATGAAAAGAGATCCTATTTTCAGATACACAGCTTGATCAGTAAGGCAAATTTCTACATTTTAAGGAAACCAAACCAGTCCCATTATTTTATAGCTCTCCTTTATGTAATGACTACATATCTACTTATGATGTGTGAAAGAGTGTGCCAAGAATGAGGAGGTGGCAAAAACAGCTTTAGAGTCAAAAGTTCCTAATATTCAAACTAAGACAGTATCAAATGTGTTAAAGAATAAGGAATATAAATTTTGTTAATTAGCTACTATGGGCTTCTTTGCATATGAATGTCCTTGATCTAATTTTTAAAAGAGTTTATAAAGCAAGAAGTATTCAACAGTAACTAGACAAGTAGAAATCTGATGTTCTATACGTAGCAACAACATATGGAAGCATTCATAAATTATTGATGTAGTCTTGGACTTTCATCTTCTAATCTCTTATTGCCCAGTTCTGACATTTATGCTGATGTTACTTTCCTATGCTGGTAAGACAATATTCATTTTACATTCTACTTCAGGTCTTGCCTAGTTGCCCTTGGGGAAAGAAGGGAGATTTATTATCCCTTTCGTTACTTGGATACTTTCTTTCTTTCTCTCTCTCTCTCTCTTTTGATAATCAAGTAAAACCTATGGGAAATGCATTTGAATTTGCTCCATTTTCAGTAAATACTAGAGTACTTCAACCATAGCGTTCCTATGCCCTAAACCAAAATTAATGAAATTTATCTATTTCATATAGTTCTTACTCTTTAAAAAAACAAACACAGAAATAATACACTGGATAATCACACATTACTAACAATTATCATTGCTGCTAGTGTCATCCTACAAAGGAATCATTTGCTCTTCTGACGGGGAGAGCCATTCACAACCATTCCACTCATGCCTGCTTTAGCCCAGAAAGTAGGAAACTCTGTCCTCCTCGAAGTTTTTAAAAGGGATTCCACTCTCCACTCTCTTTCCACTCCTCCCTCACTCATCCTCCCACAAAAACCAGAAGGCCCTATCCAGTAGAATTGTAGAAAAGGGTGATTAGTCACCTACTCTCTTCTCAGATCTGTCTGTATGTGAGGGCAACAACTGTCCCATCTACCTCCTGCCACACACTTTCCCCAAACCCCTGTACTCTTCTGTTGTGTTCTCTTAAATATTCCAGTAAATTCTCCTAACTGCCCTGTAGGACAAGACGGTTTGTTCATTATGTCAGCCTAGAAAAGTTGCTATTACACCATTTGCAGATATAAGAAATATATAATGGGAAGGGAAGTATATTACCTTACTATATAAGGAAAGAACATAGCTGCTTATTGAAAATCTAGATGTGTATCTTGGATCCTGGCCTATGGCAAAGGGGTATAACCTTTGGCTGGATAAACTCATAGGAACCTCCAACTCCTTCACAAAGGGAATTGTTCTCAACACACCCTTTTGTTAGTTTCAAAAATTATACCTTAGGTAAAAATACACATGTATGAGAAGGGAGTTTTCTGGGGAAAAAATGTATTCTATGTATATCACTCGACCTGGCACAGAGTGAACAGGTAAAGACTACGAATTGTTCCCTGGTGTCCACTCTCTTCTTCCTTCTAGAAAGAGAAGACCCTACATTTTAGATAAACCTACAGCCAAACAGTTGAAGATATTCCTCTGGTGTTCAGTATGGCCCCATGAAAACATTCAGGCCAAATGGGCAAAGGTAGAAATTATCTAAATTCAGAGTCACCTCCTTGTACAGCTATGACAAGGGCACAGAGGTAAATCAGCTTCCACTACAGAGATAGCTGACACAGTTGCTCAATTCTTCTCTTGGACACATTTTCTTCATTTGGTTTCCAGAATACTATAGTATCCTTATGCTTCCTCTCCTGACTTAACTGCTTCTTCTCAATTTTCTTTGTTGGTTCTTTCTGTTCTCCTAACACTGAAATTGCCCAGAGCTCAACCAGTCCTTGTTCCTCTTCCTAATTATAATTACTACTTTGGTGATAATTTCATGGCTTTAAATGCTTTCTATATACAGGTGATCCTCAAATATGTCTCTCTAGCCTTGATTTCTCCACTGAACTCCAAATTAATCTATTCAACTACCAAATCAAATTTTTCCATTTAGATGTAACAAAATTTTGACATGTCTTAAACTGAATTCCTTATCTTCCTCCAAAAAAACTGTTTTATCTATTGTCTTCCCCATCTCAATTAGTAATTAGTCCGTCCCTCCACTCTTAGGCCAAAACCTTTGGAGATACCCTTGGTTCTTGCATAGCACATCTAATCGACCAGCAAATGTTGCTCTATGTTTTATAATGAAAATCCAACTTCTTTGTACAATTTCTAATGCCACCAGGTCCAAACACCATCATCTCCAATCTGGATTATTTTAATAACCACCCCAGTTCCTTCTTCCCCCAGATTTCTAAGTATTCTAGCCAGAGCAAACCTTTCCTGCTGAAAATATTCCAAAGGTTTAAAAGATTTCATAATCACTTATAAAGACCAACAAAATATGACCTGTTGCTTTGCTGACTTCATCTCCTAATTAAGATCTCCCTCATTCTGTTCAAGCCACAATACTTATTTATTCCAAGAATACAATTTGTAATTACCATCCCAGAGCACTCACAATAGCTGTTCTCTGTCTGGAATTGTCTTCTTTCAGAAATCTGCATGACTCATTCCTCACTTCATTTGCTGAAATGACACCTTCTCACCTTAACCAACCCTATTCACAAAGGCTAATACTCCACCTCACACACGTGTGTATGGTTGCATTAGAATACACTGGAAACCTTCCCTATTCTGTGTCCCTGCTGTATTTTGTCAAATAACACTTCTTTTTAGCAAAGGGTACTATTTATGCATATATTCAGGTTACTGATTGCCCCGCCATACTACAAGAGGTTATAAGAGGGTAAAAACTTATGTTTATTTTATTCCTGATAAGCTACTAATAATGCTAAGCATATAATAATAGTCTCTAAATGAATATTTCTCAATGAATAAATAAATGATCAAAGCCCTCCATACAGTATCAGTACTCCCTCATGCCTAGCCTATTTTGGGAGAAAGAGAAAAACTTCTATATTATTTTAGCCATTTGTATTATATCCTAGTATATTTTGAAACATGAGCATCTGATAAATGTTTCTTTTCATCTTCCTTGCTCTGTCACAGCTATCGGCTTCCTCAGCTATAAAGTAAGGCACTTGAACAGGATGATTTCTAAGGTTCTTTCAAACTCTCAAACTGGACATTCTAGATGCTTACATAGATGCCAAGGGAAATCATAACTATGCAAGGTAATGAAGGAAAACTGTCGAGATACGTCAGACAGAAACTTGGGGTTGAAAATCATACTAAGAGTGATTACTTTCTTAAATTAACAGTCTTACCATATTTAATGGAGTAAATAAAAAATGAACCAAATCTGCAGCACTCGGATTCTGGATGTGAGACTTCAGTTTGGACTGTAGCATTAAGAAAACAGATGAACAGATTACTATGATGTCATCAAGCAAAAAACAGATGCTCCTAAAGGTCCAACACAGACTCAAAGCAAGAGTTCTTTACTGTTAGTTTCACTTGTGAGATACGAATCAGCCTAGGTAAATCAGATTAAAAGAATTTAGTTTAAAAAAAAGTTAGGAGTTGCTCTTTTTTTAAAAAATTTTTTAAAAGATTTTATTTATTTATTTGACAGAGATCACAAGCAGGCAGAGAGGCAGGCAGAGAGAGAGGGAGAAGCAGGCTCCCTGCTGAGCAGAGAGCCCGAGTGGGCTCGCCGGGGGCTCGCGGAGCTCCATCCCAGGACCCTGAGATCATAACCTGAGCCCAAGGCAGAGGCTTAACCCACTGACCCACCCAGGGACCTCAGGAGTTTTCTTTTTTGATAATTCACTTGGATATATAGGTTTTATTATCTGTTGGCCTAATGAAAAGCAAATCGAGACACACATACCGAAAAAATCCACAACAACTTTAGCTCTTCATTTCATCAGGAATATCCTGGCTAGAATTTGATCTCTTTCATTTGTTTCTTTTAACTATATACCAACAAATTTCACTTACCAGAAGGTTAAATCCATGTTTAAACTTTTGTAAACAGTCAATGAACTCATCAGGAGGGGGAGGTTTTGCTCGCAGAGTTAAAACACCCTCTAAAAGAAATAAACGGGAAGCGGAACAGATGAAAGCAAAGTTGTCAGAAAATCTATTAAATGAAAAAGTAAAAAGCCACATTTGTGTCTGTAAAATTTGATCATTCCAGATACCGCGCTTCTTAGCTACTCTGCTGCGTCTCATAGACTTACTGTAACAAGCTAAGACAATCCAACATTTCAAAAGGACCCTTCTCTGCTTAGGCACTACTAATTCTTCATCAATTCCATAGATATATGCTGTATCCTTTTTATGTCCCAATGACTATGCTTATCATCACAAAGACTATAAAAATGTATGAGTTATAAACCCTGATCTGAAGGGCCTTAAAAACTTTAGAAGACACAAATCGGTACATAAAAAGATACACCAAGGAAGTGCTATAGAAAAAGACTGCACTGGGTTGGGAGATGGAAAAATGGATACCTAAAAGATGTTTCAAGGGGAAAGTAGCTTTTAAAACAGGATCTGAAAGGTCTGTTACACAGCAATTTGGTAAGAAAATGTCATAGTTGGATATAACAGCATCAGTTAAAAAAAAAAAAAAACATGGGGAAAGGAAACTCATGTATGTGAGAAGAAAAACCAAAGCACAGAAACCTGAGAATGGGAAAGTAGACCAAGGCTGGATTGTGGGGTGACCATGACAATCAGGGGGTTGGAGTAGACTTAAATCTTAAATAGAACATGGACTTAAATAGAACATGGAATTAACATGCTGTTCAGAAGAATGAAGTGACTACGTTAGAGCCTGAAGACAGCTGCCCTCCAGAATAAAAGACTGAAGGCTTGAAGACTCTTAGAGAGCCGGGTAAAAAATGATGACAGCTTGAAGCAGACATTAGCTATGAAAATGAAAAGGGAAACAACTGGATATAAAACACACTGAAGGGGCGCCTGGGTGGCTCAGTGAGTTAAAGTCTCTGCCTTCGGCTCAGATCATAGTCCCAGGGTCCTGGGATCGAGCCCCGCATCAAGCTCTCTGCTTTGCGGGGAGCCTGCTTCCCCTTCTCTCTCTCTGCCTGCCTCTCTGCCTACTTATGATTTCTGTCTGTCAAATAAAAGAAAAAAAAAATCTTAAAAAAAAACACACTGAAAAACTAAAATCGATTTTGGCTGCATGCTGGAGAATGAAGTCATGCAAGAATCTGTGCTCTTAAATCTGGATGACCAAGAGGATAGTACACTGAATAGAGTACACAGATAGTACACAGAATACAGCAGGAATAACTGTTTGAGACATAAGGAAGCAATAATACTTAATTTCAGACTATAGGGAGGTGAGGTATATTCAGATGTACACATCTGGAAGAAAAATTTACAGGTCACATGCTTAGGATGTAGACATGAGCTAGAGAAAGACTGGGAGGTCATGCGTCATGAAAGGGAGATCTACTTACTATTCTTTGATGTACTTCATTTGCTCCACAATTCTAAGTTTATACATTTTGAGGCCTTTTAAATAACTACCTACAACATACCCCAAAACCGCTTGCACATGAGCTGGATATATTGTTTGGGAGTTATGGGATTAAAAAATTCAAATCTATTGATATTTGTTAACTATTTTAAAGAGAAAAATCAATCCTTTTAACAAAACAATGAGGTTCTCTAAAATAAAATAAATCAAAATATGGTAGGAACAGAGCTATGATTTTAACAGACATTAACGAAGGGGTCACTGGCTGAATCTCAGAGTCTCTGTGATTTAGGTTAAGTATCCCAGAGTCTTTTCTTACCGTAGCCAACTTGGAACCAAAACCGACCATTCCCTGGACTCTGCTTAGTCTCTGCCTAAATCCCAGGTGCAATCCCAACACTAGAAAAGGGACTTTTTGGCTCACTGTCAATGGAGTTTTGCTAAGCAGTTCCCAAGGGCAGAAACTCTGCCTAACACTGGAATTCTGAATGGTTTTTAAAAGATCAAGAAAATCCAACTCACCTCCTGGTCCTTTCTTTTTACCTTTCTTACTTTTCTTCCTTTTAGAAAGCTCAGAAAATGCTTCAGCTGCTTTTTGGAGTTTTGTGATAAAAAATTCAATGTCATCCAAAATATGGTTTAATATTTGCTGGAATTAGAAATCAGAGAATAAAATATAAGCCAAAATAAAACCATTTTTGCCTTGACTGTATACTGTTAGTCAATAAAGGAAAATCAGAAAGCTTTAAAAAAAAATACCTCCCACATGCAACTCTCAAGTTTATCACTAATTCTATGAAAAAGAATTGAACTAAATATACCTATATGTGCAGCTAAAGTCTGACATTTTTCTTTACCTTAATTTTGTTCTATTTTCAATACCATAAAGAAAGCATTCACAATATCTATTCAGATTATTATTTTCAACTACTTTAATTCTCTCATGGTGTTCTCCCACATAAAGTTAGAGGGAAAAATCTGAAGAAACACCTTGTTAGAAGAGCAAAGAGAAATTTTGTTTTTCTAATAAATGTGCCAACAATATTATTTCATGGAATTAAAGGTTTATAGAATGTTGTGATAACCAAATAAACACACAGATAATCTAGAATCATTATTAATGAGTTTCCATGTGGTAAAATAGAATTCATGGTGAACTGTTTTCAGGGATTATTGGATCAGTTATTTTTCTCCTTAAATGGTTTTATTTTTAATTTTTATTTATTTTTTAAATTTCTTTTCAGTGTTCCAGAATTCAGTGTTTATGTACCACACCCAGTGCTCCATGCAATAGGTGCCCTCCTTAATACACACCACTAGGCTCACCCAACCTCCCACTCCCCTCCCCTCCAAAAGCCTCAGTTAGTTCCTCAGATTCCACAGTCTCTCATGGTTTGTCTCCCCCTCCAATTTCCCCCAACTCCCTTCTCCTCTCCATCTCCCCATGTCCTCTGTGTTATTCCTTGTGTTCCACAAATAAGTGAAACCGTATGATAATTGACACTCTGCTTCACTTATTTCACTCAGCATAGTATCTTCCAGTCCTGTCCATGTTGATACAAAAGTTTGGTATTCATTCTTTCTGATGGAGGCATAATACTCCATAGTGTATAAAGACCACATCTTCTTTATTCATTCGTCTGTTGAAGGGCATCTTGGTTCTTTCCACAGTTTGGCAACTGTGGCCATTGCTGCTATAAACGTTGGGGTACAGATGGTCCTTCTTTTCACTACATCTGTATCTTTGGGATAAATACCCAGTAGTGCAATTGCAGGGTCATAAGGAAGCTTTATTTTTAATTTCTTAAGGAATCCACACTGTCTTCCGAAGTGGCTACACCAACATGCATTCCCACCAACAGTGTAAGAGGGTACCCCTTTCTCCACATCCTATCCAACACATGTTGTTTACTACTGTATTTTTAATTTCATTCATTCTGACTGGTGTAAGGTGGTATCTCAATGTGATTTTGATTTGAACTTGGATCAGTATTGATTATCTCACATACTATAGTCTTAGGTGACTTTCTCAAGTACATGTGAAACCTGACATTCTTCTAATTTAAAAGACTAGAAACTGGGATTAAATAAACTTTTAAGTATAATAAATAATGGTATAATATAAAAATTAAATCCCAATCTTCAAATTCCTATATATGTTTCCAAACAAGCTAGGAATGTGTATAACATAAATGGGAATTATATTGAGATCATATTTTATTATTACATCACAGGGCACTGTCATTCTGTTAAGTAAATTACTATTTTATTGCTAATAAAAATAAATACAGCTTTATCTTGAATAAAGAGCTAAAATCTACATATCTGCTTTTTAAAAATTCCACTTAACTTTTATGTTTCAGGCATTATAAACATTTTTAAACAAATGTCATGAAGAGATATTTAGCAGACATTTCAATTATGAATTACCAACTACCAAAAAGTTAAAATTCCCCAAATCTGATAATTTAAATTCCTTTATAAACTAGTTAATATGCTAGTTCTTCTACTAGAGCCCTATGCTACTAAATATTGGCCTAAAGGCAAAAATGGTTAAGAAAAAAACAGTTCAAAGGGCATAACCACCAATGGAAAGAGAAAATACAGTATGCACAAAACATCTTTATTTAAATCAACTTTGTTTTCTCTGCTGATATTTTTTTCCTCTTCAAAAAAAAAAAGGCAATGGGGGCTCCTGGGTGGCTCAGTGGGGTAAAGCCTCTGCCTTCAGCTCGGGTCATGATCCCAGGGTCCTGGGATAGAGCTCCACATCCGGCTATCTGCTCAGCAGGGAGCCTGCTTCTTCCTCTCTCTGACTGCCTCTCTGCCTACTTGTGATCTCTCTTTCTGTCAAATAAATAAATAAAATCTTAAAAAAAAAAAAAAAAGGCAATGGCCTAAAGAGGAATGTTGGACCTACCACGTCTCTGTCAATTCGGGCCGCCATCATCTCTGGTGGTTCCTCCTGCTCATGGTACTGCCTTGGTTTCTCAACTGAAGGAAGAAGAATCACAAGTCTTTCAACCTGTTACCTAAGCAAGATCAATCTAGGTAATGAAACATGAAAAGCAGCTAGCAAAGAGTGCCACTTGCAAAAGGAAACACCTTCGTTGGACACAAAATCAAAACTGCTCATCATCTGTGAATGACATGCATTCTTGACCTCACCAAGAAGCACTTGGCCAGGCTGATGTGCTGGCCTTCAACCTTTATGATGTCTATTTACCCTGTAACTTTCCTCTCTATTCTCCCTCTTCTCAATGACAGCTGCCTGTAGAACCAACCCTAATTTCTCACCCTATAACTCCTACACAAGAAAGAAATATAAACTCACATTTAAGCACCTGCTCCTTGAAAAGGGGTCTACTAACTTCTAATGCAACCTCCCGAGTTTATACATTCCACCACTGTGATTACAACAAAGCTCTGGGGGTTCTGACATTAATGTACTTTTCAAAAATTCTAGTTGTCATTAAGCTTAAAACCCACAGTGTTGGGCTTACTGATTTACACTTTCTAAGTATAAATACCTACAGGATTTGCAAATTAAGTAATACATATCTTAAGAGTATTCAAGATGTTAAGTTGGCTCCGTTAACTAAAGCATGATGTTAATCATAAGGTTATTATAATGAACTCCCTTCTGGTTAATACTACCATTAAACAGATACTTCTACAAGTATTTCACAATAAATTAAATAAAAGAAAAATTGTACAGATGAAACAGGAAAAATGTAAGATCAATAATGGAAAAAACTCATACTACATCATCATGACTCATGATGTTCAATATAGAAAACTACAAAAAATACTGGGACTTCTGTATTGCTATACCTCTTCTATGCCTTTCCCTACAAATGGAATACTGGCCCCCAAAAGAAGAAATTATGGAGTCTTATGAAAGCTAATTAGTGGTTCTTAAGTACTTTAAGATAATTAGAATTTATATTTATGAAATCTTGCCAGTTAAATGCTGTTTTACATGGAGTTAGTGGCTTCAACATGTTGAACTTGAAATATAGCTAGTAAGAATTCCAGATTAGCCCCAAAATATCATTTAGAGGGTGAGGTAAGCAGAGATTCAGTATCTCGAAGGCTTTCTCACAGTCTGTGGCACCACTTGGAACCCATGCCACTACTCTACAGAGTTCACTGTTGGAAGTCAGGATAAGTGCATGTCAAGGATTCAAAGGAAAAGTTTAGTCTGAGTTAGCCAGAGCCTTCAGAGGGACCAAAAAGATACTCCTTTTGGGGGGATTTCCAACCAAAAACTGGCTTGGATCCAGACAGAGCCTCACATGATAAGTGTTACGTTCTATTTGGCCTAGTAGAAAATAAGAATTTCTGAAAATTCTTACTCTCATTTAAGTAGATAAGCTTGCACAGCATTTTTTAGACAAAATCTAATTAGAGCCCAAAAAATCCCAGAAACAAAATTTTCTCTTTCTTGTAAATTATATTAGGTTTTACAGATGTTTTCACAAATTTACTCAGAATATTTAGAAACTCCTCTTAAAATATTTCCTCAGCTTCAAGGAAGACTATTTTGATCCCTCTCAAAAACCCACACCTCTTCTACCAAAACAGTAGTAACAAAAGTACCATATGAACACAAAAAGTAGGAAACACTCTAAACTCCAGTTTTCTTAAACACAAAATTTCACAGAAAAAAAATGGATAACAGAAATTTGTATGATTTCTAAAAATAAATTGTTATGAAGTTAAGTATTCTGCTACTTCATTTTTGATAAATGGATGTTTCAGAGATTTCTTTCTTTCATCTGACTGGTAGCTGGATTTAAGTGTAAATCTCTAAAAATAACTTCAAGGATACAAAAAATATAAGTAAAATGGAAAGCAATTCAGAAATAAAAAAGTCGATTTGGCAAAAATGAGACAAACCACATGTTGTATGTATTACACTGCAGTAGAGACTGTTGTAGACATTTGCTTTCAGATTCACAGCAACCCATGAATTTTTATCCCTACTTTACAAGTGAGGTTGAAATACACAGAAATACTGTCCAAGGTTATTACACAGCAGATCCTGGTCATACTCCAGGGTCCAGCCTTTGACTCAGCAGACTTAATGTCCAGAGTCACTCACTGATGGCCACCAAGTTCTATTTTTTAACTACATTGTTAGTTATCTGCATGAATAATGCCTTATTAGATAAAGGATAAGTGACTTAAGTCCATTGAACAATAGGGCAAAAGAGTGATGCTCTAGTCTTCATCAAACTCAAACTCACTGGATCACAGTTTATTTACTCATAATGAAGAGACTGGACCAAACATATTTGAAGGCATTTTTAGTCATAAAAATTTCAGATTTGATTAAAAAAATTAATAAAAACCAACATTCTTACATATAAAAAGTTATGCTAAGTTCTATGCTAGGATTATTTGTCTTTGAAAAAAAATGTCAAGGTAAAGTGATGATGCACAGAGAGGGCCCCTTTGACAAGTTTAGCAAGAAGGAGATGCTTTTACTCTTGTCCTAATACTGCCCTGACAGCCTTTATCATGTAAGCACAACAATTTTCCAAACAGGAGAGTGGTAAGATAATAATAATGGAAAGAATTTTGAAGGACAGTCTTTGCAAAAAAAAATTTTTTTGTATATAAAAAATGTATAAAATGTATTACCATTTTTTGTTAGTTGAGTCAAACTTCCTATTTTTGATCATATTTTTTTAAAAAGACTGTAATCCTAATGCCATAATTATTTAAATGACTGATCTGAACCCTCATATACAATAGTCTTATAGTGTCCAACACTTAAATTTCCTTCATCTAAGTGTGGTATTTTTTTTATTAAAAAAAAGCTAACCTCAAGCTTCAGCTCAGAAATCAGTACCTGAATTTGAGCAAGAATTATGTCACAACCCAAAGTCAATGTTAAATAAGCAACAGTCCCTAGAGATACTCACAGTCCCCTTGGTCAGCGGCCCATGCAGACCAGGCTGCCACCCGACTACGAACATCCACCTGGGTAACGGTCCCAGGGGGCACCGGGGCAGGAGCTCTTGGTGGAGGCGGTATACCGGGGTCTGCTTTGGAAATCATCCTAAAAAAGATGAAAAAAAATAGAATTTTTACCATCTCCATGTCTATCAATTCTCAGTTTATGGTATTAGTTCTTCAACCTTAAGAACAATGTCAGGGGGAGGACAAAAAGGATTTCCTAACCATTTCATATTATGTATATTTACGAGTATATATGAAATACAAAAACACAGATAATTTTTAATTCATCTGAACATTAGGTTTAATTTTTTTCTGGGTCTCCCATGACTGGGAGAGGTCTCCACATACCTATTTGTACTCTCCCAGGCTACCTTCCCTTAAACTGCCACTCAGCTGTCCTGACCCTGACTACACATATGAGAGAAGGCTTCTCAGAGAAAGACCAGAAAACACACAGAGAAAGGTGCACACGTGTACTGGACAAACTCGGAAGAGCAAATGAGCTGAAATCACAGGCTGTATTCTGTAAAACAGACCTTCATTGAAGATAATTTTTCTAAGTCCTTAGAGCAACAAGAAAAACAAACCCCAAAAACAAAAAGAGAAACACAAATAAAAAAAACCTTAATTTCTTTCAATGTTTTTACCTCAGGGCTTCTGGCCGCCTCTTCTGTTTCCCTCCTTTACTGTCACTGATTGCACTCTCAATGTCTTCACTAATGAGGTTTGCCTGCAATGGAAGACAAGTTATCTGGGAGGTCATAGATTTTTCTTGTCTTGATGTATAGGTTCAAACAGCAACAACAAAAGGGATTATGTTCCCTGTCTGAATCAGTAAGCGTCTTGATGCTAAAGAAAAGTGTTCTTTTTTGAAAATGTGCTTTCAAAACATGACTCTTGGCAGTTTTTTGGTGTGACTTTTATGACAAATTTCAAAAACTGAAGAAATTCTCAAAGATTATTTAATCCAGATCCCATTAGTTTAGACAAAAGCTATCTCTGCATACAGCCAAAGAGAAAAGGATTTGCATATGCTGGAATTGTAAGTATATATGGAAAATGTAACTGTGAGAAAATGTCTGCCTAAAAAGAAATGAAGGGGTTAGAAGTGCACGCCTGTCGAGCAGAGCTCCTTCCCCTTTCTCATCCTCAGGCTCCAGGAGAGGCACCCATTAACCTACTGGAACAAATCACTCAGTCCCAGCAGACACTTTCAGTTCGGGACAAATACAATGTAATCATGGGATGAACCCCAACCCTAAGATAGAGAGAGCATGAGCAAGGAGAAGGTCAGAGGGAGAAGCAGAATTCCCATGGAGCTGGGAGCCCGATGTGGGACTCGATCCCGGGACTCCGGGATCATGACCTGAGCCAAAGGCCATCGTCCAACCAACTGAGCCACCCAGGCATCCCAGTTGTACCCTCTTTGATATCTACTTTATTTTGTCATTTTAGGTAAAAGCTAACATTCACCAATTAACTCCTCTAATACTTTTCCAACAAGAATATTTGATTTGGTCTTCTTGGGAAACAATGAGAAGTTAGCAGCTTCTTAAGTTTATTTTGTTTGGTATGAAGTTTATTTATGGCCAGTGATGATTATTGCATATTAAATTCCTGCTGGGATGTACTTACCTTCTATTTTCGTTCCTGCCTGTTCTCTGTCACTATGTATGTTTTTCTCAAATATGTACAATGTATATTCTTTTACCATAAGCACAGATAATCATAACATTTTAGAGCTGAAAGGAAAGGTCAAGATTATCTAATCTGTCCTCTTTGCTTTATAATTAATGAAACTAAAGAATTCTCATATAATGGCTTGGCCAAGGTCACATTCCCTATTAAATGTGAGGGCTAATGCACCCTAGTTCAGAGTTACTTCTACAAAACTATCTTAGTTTCAGGAAGACATCATAAACATCATGTCAAAGACTGTTATGTGTGATATTAAATAAAATTGAAGATGCTTAGGAACCCTGAACTTCCTGGACTCATTTTTCTAAGGAAAATTTTACTACAGAGGTGGGCAGGAGCATTGTATAAAACCCCGTAATAAAGAAACTTCAAAACTCAAAAGTGATGTTGTAACATGACCCATATAAAAGAAACTACATCATATTTCATTGTGTTTATATTTTCAATGTGTCAAGGGTTAAAAAAAAAAAAAGGCCTCATGTGGAACATAGCTCTCATGAGCAAAAACACAGAGTTGCATAGTGTTATTTGAGTTTTTAGACAAAACAGTAATTCAGTAAATCTGTTTCAGACCCATCAATACCACCATCCCCGATCAGATAAAGCAAGCCCTTTATTCTCAACATTGAAATCCAGAAACTTTACTCAGCACAGTAACTCTTAGTTTCACAGTAAATTTTAGAGCACTGAGGCAAACACCAGATTTAAAATGTCTTTTAGTTTAGTCCTCTGTTTTAAAAATATTTTAATTAAACTTCAATATATTTTCAGAAAAAAATATTCACATTAATACTTACTTAATACTTAACAAATCTAACCTTTAAAATTCTTAATACCTTTCATGACTTTCAAAATGTACTACATAAAATTCTGATGAACATCACTATGTAAACTATATAAATACCACAGTTATTTTCAAGTAAAATTTTTAGAAAGTCATCTATACATAAAGCAAGAAAAAGAAAATTATGAAATAGACTGTTGACAGTCAATCTTAATTCATCTATCATATTTTAATGTCAAAGAAATACAGAAAAGATCAAATGACACTTCACGCTAATCTCCCAACATTTCTTTATAAAATAAAAATTACCTGTATGTTTTATAATATAGTCACAGTGATAAGTCACTGCTTTGGCAAAGCACCAATCAACTCAACCCAAAATGATTCCCCTTTTGGAGAAATCAACTCATCACCTAAAAATATTCAAGGTTGGTGATAATTTCTAATGTCCAACAAAGTACCACAAGTGATATGTATTTGCAAATTACGGTGTACTGTGAATACCAATCTTCAGAATACAGCATGTTTTTACTGGTAACTGTGCTTAACTACTTTCACATTATTACTTAGGGATTACCCATCCTGAGCAATTATTCAAGTCACGTAATTAAATGGTGAGCTTTAAATCTGTATCATGGAAAATGTCTAAGGGTTTCATTGCAATAATCCATGTTATGTGATTAGTGCAGAATAAAATAGGATGGCATGATTACTTATTGTCCATAAAGCACAATTTTAGAAGAATCAATTTTTAATTATATAAGTCCAAGTAACTCAATGAAGAATTCAATATATTACCTATGCCTGTTTTTTTTAAATTAATAGAATGCATCTTTCTTTTTTAAAATACTACTCTATTTCCTCTTTATTTACTGGAACTCCCAGAAAGATATTAAGGTATTTGTTTTCCTTACAAAATCCTAAGAATCTAGAAATCCACTGGTCATGTGACTGAAGTGGCTAATCTAATAACTGTCAGAACATCTAACTGAAAGGGGGAAAAATTTGCTATTCTTTTACCTTAATCTCATCACACTGGAAAAGATGAAGATCTGGCTTGTTTTGAGTTGGCTCTTTGCACACCAGGGCAAGAATTGAATCATAGTTACAGGAATGCATCACAGCTTGGCAGTGCTGGATTGTGCTTAAAGGAAAATTCTCTAGTTCATTCTGTAAACAAAGTAAAAAAATAACTTGTAATTTTTATTGAGTATCTAAAATCTACTGAACAAAGAGCTGCAGACACTGTACAAATAATTTTTGAAGTCTGAAGTCCACACTGACGGTGAATACTAGTAAACCCTGCAGACATAGAGATGGAGTAGATACAAGGTGGCAACAGAGAAACAAGGTGGAGCTAGAAGGTGAGTGGGAGAAAGAGCAACAAAAAGGAAATATTTAGCAGAGGAATGAAGTTACGTTCTTAATAAACAGAAGAAATACTGAATTTAGCACTACTGACTTCCTCAGGTTGTGAAGTAGAAATGATATTTTTAAGAGAAAAGTAAAGTGGGGCCTCTTTCCACAATGATTCACCATTTTAAATGGCATTTTTTCCTCTCTGCCTATATGTCAGAATTTCCTTTTACTTGAACATTGAACAGTCATACTCTTTTAATTTCTACCTTCAGTAATTCCAAATGTTAGGCTAAAAATAATACATCATTTATACTTTTAAAAAAGATTTTATTTATTTATTTGACAGAGAGTAAGAGCGCAAGTAGGCAGAATGGCAGGCAGAAGGCAGAGGGAGAAGCAGTCTCCCCACTGAGCAGGGAGCCTCATGTGAGGCTTGATCCCAGGACCCCAGTATCATGACCTAAGCTGAAGACAGACGCTTAAGGACCGAGACACCCAGGAGCCCCACACTTTTTTTTTTTTTTAAATTTCAATGAATCTCTCAAATGAAAAAATTCATTATATATATATTCATTCATTCTAGCCAAAAATGTTAAATAGCTGGGCCAGAAGGATCTCACTAAAAAATACATTCTTCAAAGTAATTAACATGTTTGTTAGTATAAAAGTGAATACTCCCTAACCTATAAACAGTTACCTAAATAAAATACTGACAGATACTTAATGAGCTTTCTGAATTCTGTACTTAATGAGATATATTTAAAATGCTTATTGTGATACTAATGTCTTTATACAAATAGTAAGTGGATCATAATGAATTAATGAGAGAAACTGATTTTTTTAAGTAAAGAAAATACAATATCTGCAGGGCACCTGGGTGGCTCAGTGAGTTAAAGCCTCTGCCTTCGGCTCAGGTCATGATCCCGGGGTCTTGGGATCGAGCCCCGCATCGGGCTCTCTACTCAACAGGGAGCCTGCTTCCCCCTCTCTCTCTGCCTGCCTCTCTGCCTACTTGTGATCTGTCTGTCAAATAAATAAATAAAATCTTTAAAAAAAGAAAATACAGTATCTCCAATAAATGAAAATTGTTAAATAAAGAACAAATAAAAGGAAAGAAGCAGCAATTTTGATTATAGATAGCATATACACACATACAGCATTCCATGAATTTATTCTAACTTTTGATTCCCTGAGGTCCAGCAAAGGCAAATTTGGGTTCCATCAAAATAAAATGCAATTTATCAGAGGACCAGAAATAACAAAATTTTCTTTCTTTGAAAAAGTAAATTAAGTACTATCCTTCCTTTATATATAATAACGTAAAACAATGAGGATGAGAGAAGCACTCGGTTGCTGTTCTCTCACTGTGTCCAATGGAGTTGAGAAAACAAAGGGCAGATCTTACTCTGAGTCCTACCAGAAGAGTCTAAGATGATAAGGACCATTGTTTTCTTTATCTTAGCAACTCAAATGCTTATCAGATGATGGGGCTCAGAAAAGTCCTGTGTTGAGAGCTCCAGCATCATACCTACCAGTGGTTGTGCAAAATAAAGGTGCCTGCTACAGGGCTGGTGAAAAGTTAACACACACACACAAACACACAATCCCTTCATCCCAGGTTACTCAGTGACGGTTTGCCTAGTATATAATTAATACATGTCATAACGAATAAGACTCCACTGGGGCCTTATTTCAGTGTTATGATTTTTTTTTTCTCACTTCCTCCATCTCATCCTTTGTGGTTTAAAAAAAAAAAAAACAACAAAAACATGTATCCCTCTATCTCTAGTTTCAGGAACTGATTTTTGTGGGCATAATGTGTATGCAGTAGTATATTTCTTCTTTAAATTCACTGACAAATATTTTATTTTGTCAAACTTTCATCCCCTTTTAAACAATATGACCTGCATGCCAACATAAATACCTGTGGAACTTTCCTGGAAGTGAAATCATCTAAATTTTACAGACTTACCTTTGATTCCAAATCAATCAGGCTCACAGCTCTGTCATCCACTTGAAGAATCATATCCTGGGTCCACACTTTGCCCTTGGCATCGAGCAATTTCAGCTTCCTTATTCCATCATCAACAGTTATCATAGCATCTTTCCGATCCAGAACAAAGGTAGTCAAGTGCTTATGATTGACAAGAAGGAAAAAAGTACTTATAACACACACATTCTCTTAGTTTTCCGAAAGAAAGCGACCTAACTAACCAAAGTGACCTAACCAAAGTCAGTGACCTAACCAAAGTCAGCGAGTGGAGCAGGGAGGGGCCAACACAAGGTCTCCTCCAACATCTTGGCTCTCTTATTAAGATAAGAAAGTCAAGCAGGTTTTTGGTGAATTGAGTCATAAAATAGCTAAATCTGTATAATACTGAGCCATGCTGAGCTACATAAATAGAACATAAATTCTGAACAGCTTAAAAGCATTCTCTTAAGACTGATCCCTCCCACATCATTCCAGGCTGGTTACTTAGGTGCTGAGCCACAACAGGCCCTTTGCACTGCGGCTAGAAACAGACATAGGCAGACAGGAGTGGGTAGTCAGCTACCACTGCAGTAACTGTCAAACTCGCCACGGTACTGAAACGAAACCTCACATCTCATGAAGCATGCTTGCTATAGGTAGAAAACAGAAAATAAGAGCAATTTAAAAATTACTTCCTACTTAAATATGTTCTATAGGAAGCAAAAGTCACCTATGTCGATTCCAATCAAGAGCAAATATATCTTAAAAGATAACTACACAGGAAAAATCAAACAAGAAAACCGTTGTTTAAATAGGTCTAAATCATGACTTTAGATAAAACTAAAACTATCATATGATCTCCGTGATATGAGGAAGTGGTGATGCAACATGGGGGTTTAAGTGGTAGGAGAAGAATAAATGAAACAAGATGGGACTGGGAGGGAGACAAACCATAAGTGACTCTTAATCTCACAAAACAGAGGGTTGCTGGGGGGAGGGGGGTTGGGAGAAGGGGGTGGGATTATGGACATTGGGGAGGATATGTGCTTTGGTGAGTGCTGTGAAGTGTGTCAACCTGGTAATTCACAGACCTGTACTCCTGGGAATAAAAATATATGTTTATAAAAAATAAAAAATTTAAAAACAAAAACTAAAACTAAAACTAAACCACTCAGTGAAATCAAAGGTGTAATTTCAAAAAAAGATTCTAAAATATAAAACAGAAGCACCTGTCCTGTTTTTAAACAAAATAAAGCTGCCAATGATAAATAAGTGGCCAATTTATTTTCTATGAAAATGGACCCCAGACGAACAAGAAACTTTGTTATTTTACACCTCAGTTTTACAAAAATCACAAAGAAAAAGATGAACACAACTCACAGCACATCACAGGAATAAAATAAAACATAATTCTGATTTTACTACCCAATTTTTAGGTCCCTCAGGGTTCATTCTAAATTTTAGCAAACATCAAAACATCTTACTTCGACACGATATTGGGATATATCGGACACACTGCTGACACTGTCCCGAGCATAATTCTTCCTTTGTTCTGAAAGAGAGGTTGAAGAAGTCATTATTTAGCCACTAACAGGCTGAAGTTCATGTATCAGTGTCTTGTGGCCATCTCTAAAACGAGTCTATCTCACATATAAATACAGTAGCTGAAAAGTCACCATTGTGTGGCATATCTGAAAACACTCATTATTCACATTAAATGAAAAAGCCTACAGAAAGCTTAAATGATATGCAAGAACAATTTGACCCAATACAAATTTTCAGAATCCCAAAAGTAAATCTAGAGTATCAATGTTGTCAGAAAAAGAGTTATTTAGTGTATGGGTTTTATTCATCAGATACCTACTCTTTGGTAAAAAGATAAAAACTGGCTTATAATTCTCTTCTCTTAGTGTACAGAGAACAAAACAGAATTGCCCAATACTGTCATAGATACTGTATTCTAGGAGTTAGACTACCTTATCAAGATAATGGCCACTACAAGGAACATCTCCTTTCACAACATCCAAACTATAGAGAGTGTCAGAGGAGATTCAAAACATGATTTAATCATACCGATTGCCATTAAATTTTAACAGTTTCCACACAGCTACAGAATAAACAAATGTGATACTCAGAATTGTAGATATTGGCTTTTAGAAAATAGGAGAGTCAGGTAGAAAGTTACTGCACCACACACTGGAAAAAGCAAAAATAAACCTTTATTTTCTTTCGTAAAATGCTGCAAAACCAAAACACAAGATATGTGGAGGCAATATTTTGTATTTGTTGTTCTCTAGTCAGGTAACTTGCTTATTTGTCAATTCAGAGCTGCCTATTCTTTCTAAAACAGAATGGTATGATGAAAAAGAAACCTGAGTAAGAACCAGAAGATTACTGACTCTAGCTTTGGCTCTCTCACTAAGTAGGATGCTCAATTAAGGCAAGACGCTTAGCTCTGGACCTCAGCACTCTTCTTGTAAAATGAAAGAGTGAAGTAAGATCAGACCTCAAGACTCCCACAGCACTAAGATTCAGACCCACACAGACACAAACACACACGCACACGTGTGCACACACAGGCACATACACACGCTCCTCAGCTTTCCTAATATCTAACTGCTTTCAAATATAAACATGTTTCTTTCAGTTAATATAGAAACTTTTAAATCTTTTTTTTTTTTTTTTTTAAGATTTTATTTATTTATTTGACAGAGAGAGATCACAAGTAGATGGAGAGGCAGGTAGAGAGAGAGAGAGGGAAGCAAGCTCCCTGCTGAGCAGAGAGCCTGATGCGGGACTCGATCCCAGGACCCTGAGATCATGACCTGAGCCGAAGGCAGCGGTTTAACCCACTGAGCCACCCAGGCGCCCAATATAGAAACTTTTAGATCTTCTTACAACTTCAGAAGTTGAAAAGTTCTCCAGAGCTATGAAAGCAAAGCAAGTATAAAAATATAAAGTATGGGGCGCCTTGGTGGCTCAGTGGGTTAAAGCCTCTGCCTTCAGCTCAGATCATGATCCCAGGGTCCTGGGATAGAGCCCCGCATCTGCATCCGGATCTCTGCTCAGCAGGGAGTCTGCTTCCTCCTCTGCCTGCCTCTCTGCCTACTTGTGATCTCTGTCTGTCAAATAAATAAATAAATAAATAAATCTATCTTTTAAATCTTAAAAAAAAAAAATATATATATATATATATATATATACACATATATGTATGTATATAAAGTACATATACAGATTTGGAATGTTAACAGAATTTTTGAAAACTCTGATAGAGTATTGTTTCACAATATAATACAGTAGTAATCATCTTCTATAGTTACCTTAAAACCTAGATGAAAAATATCCATATTCCTCATATTACATCAGTCTGATATTATTCCTATATCTTCTATTTTGCTTTTGCAGCATTAAGTTATGTAACTGAAAGAGACACACTACAAAATTCGGTATCTTCTACCTTTCTTCTTTTGTTTGGATGATGACCTGAAGAAGTATGATCCATCTGTTCCTACCAAAATAATGTGATCAAAAAGAAAGATCTGGTTTCACCTTAAATTTTTCTATTTCAATATAACAAAATGTACATAAGCTTCACTTACATGACTATATTCTACATACTGAAGAAAAAAAGACCATAAACAACCATGAATTTTCTGATTATTAGCCGAGCATTAATCAATGTGAGATAGTTAACAAATGGAAAACTGTTCTCAGGAGAACTGGTGACACACAATATAAAACTGAGGAACATATCTGACAAAAGCACTTTGAGAAATAATCACTATTTCAGGATCATGGGTCTATTGCTTTCCAGCACGACTCTCTATGGCAGATGCAGGACATGGAGGTGGTTCTGTTTCCTGTGGTCTGACCGGCACAGCAAGAGAAATGGCCGTGGTTGCCATGGTAGCCAGTTGTGATATGGGAACCCCAGGACACTCAAATGCTTCACCGAGTCTTTCAAATAAGTAACTGGTAAACACAACTGTATGTTTTGTAATTAAAGATTCTCATTATGAAGTAGTAAGATGTGTTTTCCCCCATTTTTTAATACAGTTTCTTAATATCATAGAAACGTATTTTACAAGTACAAGAGAAAAACACTGCCTATTTGATAGTCTTTGTAAAGAACATGACATTCACTGATCACTGAATGCCTAGAAGATACGTGTTATTTCTAATACTCCAAATGCAGAATCCATTTTAGAAATTGTTAACCTGCTTTCTCTGCAATGTTGCCCAATAAATAAGAGGCATGTGTTACAAGAAATTACCTTTTAAAGATCCTAGCAGTATATAAATGCCATAAAATGGATTAATAAATAAGCTAGTAGTCCTAGTGATTTAAGCCAATGAATAAATAAAGGTTAATATTAACATTTTAATACAAAAATTTTGAAGGAAAGTTCCTAAGAGGCAATTATGATACATTTCTTTTTTATGAGCATCGTATGTACTCTCAGGCACAGTCGTAAATAGTAATTATGCTCTTAAGCAGAAAATCTCACCAAAAGCCTTAAAAAAGCATGAGAAATCTAAATGAAGTCTCAGTGATACTCAAGATAAAGCCTCTAATGACGTTCCCTCCTTTCACAATGGTCATCAGCCTGGGCCACACACTAGAGTGAACTTGGAAAAACAGTGCCTGGCTCCCCCGTGCTAGGGACTCTACTGTAACTGGTTCAGGATGAGGTCTGGGCACTGGAATTTATAAACGCCAATTCTATTGTGCCGTCAGGACTGAAAACCACTGGTCCAAAATTTGTACAAACGCCAATTCATCTACTACATGTTACTCCCTGAAGTCGAAAATCTTTCTTTCCAAATTAAGAGCGTAAATCATAGTCAAATAGTATATTAAATCATCACTGAAGAAATCTGGCAGCAGATTTCTGGGTTTCTCATGTTATAGGCAGCTCAACTGCTCAGACAAAAGCCTCAGTTTCTATCTCCTTTTCTCTCTCAATCTGAATTGATTTTTCCTACTCGCTTCTATACCACAGACCAGAATATACAAACCCAAAGAAATGGAATAAGGTGAATTCAGTAACCAACGATGAAAATCCTTTACAGGTTATTTTCGCATTATCGGATTGATGCTGCAGAATTTGATAATTCACTTCCAGATTGGAGCATTAAATTCAGGTTTCAGAAGACTTCGGGTGACTGATGTATCGATGTAGGTTCATCGACTGTAATAGCAAACATACCACTCTTGGTGCGGGTTGTTGATAGTGAAGGCTACATGTGCAAGGTGGTACGTGGGAAATCCCCGTAGCTTCCTCTCAATTTTGTTACGAACCTAATACTGTAAGTCTTATTTTTTTTTAATGTATGTTTTGGGTGGCTCCATTGGGTAAGTGTGTGACTCCTGATTTCAGCTCAGCTCAGGTCATGACCTCAGGGTCCTGAGATAGAATCCCATATCAGATTCCGTGCTCGGTGGGGAGTCTTCTTGGAGATTCGCCCTCTCCCTCTCCCCCACACATTGTCTCTCTCAAATAAATGAATGGATCATTAAAAAAAAAAAAAGAGCTAATATTCAGATAATTTTATTTTCTCTTTCTCTGAAAATAAAGCATAGCTTCAAAGTGAGGATTTGGCAATTAAAAAGAAAAAAAAGTAACATAAAAGTAGCTGCTGAGTATTTATTTCTCTCTCTAAATAAAACAATGGGCTACTGTTTTAATTAATTTAGACTTTCAAGCACAGTAAAAGAGAATTCCTTTTCCACTATTTTAGTGTATAATTTCCACAGAGGTGAGGTGCTTAATGGGAATGAGGGGAACACTGCGGGGTAAGAACAGCCTCTCATTATCTAGGCCGCCACAATCACAGTTTGACAAATCAGTATCAAAACTAAGATACTGTTTTTAATAACAAACAAGGTCATTTTTACAAAACTAAATTATTTAAGAGTTAATTTTACTTGCCTATTCAACAAATTGTTAAGACAGCTTATCCCATGAGGAGAAAAGAAGCTTTAAAATTTTCAGGTAAGGTGAACACTGCCAGTCTTCTTGAGTCATAAAACACCAGCACATTCTATGAAGCTGAACTGTGACTCTAACATGGCCTAACTGCCTGATAATATATAATCATGGGCCATTTATTTCTTGAGAATTAAAAAAAATTGCTCTTAAAAAAGAAGATTTGGGGTGCCTGGATGGCTCAGTTGGTTAAGCAACTGCCTTCAGCTCAGGTCATGTTCCTGGAGTCCCAGGACTGAGTCCCACATTAGGACCCCTGCTTGGCAACGAGTCTGCTTCTCCCACTGACCTCTTTCCTCTCATGGTCTCTCTCTCTCTCTCTCCTTCTCTCTCTCAAATAAATTAAAAAATAAATAAATAAAAATAAAATAATAAAAAAATTTAAAATAAATAAGTAAATAAAAGATTTACATATTTTCTCCAGTTAAATACTCACTGTAAATGAAGATAGAGAAAAGAGAAATGGATTTTAATTCCTGAATGCCACCTGAATGTGTAAGAGATTGCTGGGCTCCAAATCTGACAATACACAAAGAGATTAATTCCCATCCAAGTTCAGAAGATAGAAAGGGACAGGAAGAGAAGATAGGTACAAATAAATAAATAAATAAAATAAGTAAATAAAATGTGGGTACATATCTATTAAGAAAAGTGCTATATTCAGGAATATTCCTATGAGATAAGTCAAGCACTGTGTAAAAATAAAGAAAAGTTTATTGTAAAGTCAATTATATCGAAATGAATTGTATGGTTTACAGATTAGTTATACTCAATTCTTACTAGTCCCTCCTTGAGAAGAAAAAAGAAAAACAGGAAAAACACAAATATATTTTCCTCCTTCCTGGCTTCACAAAAAAGTTCAAACTTGAGGCACCTGGGTGGCTCTGTGGGTCAAAGCCTCTGCCTTTGGCTCAGGTCATGATCCAGGGAGCCTGCTTCCCTTCCTTTCTCTCTGCCTGTCTCTCTCTGCCTACTTGTGATCTCTGTCAAATAAATAAAATCTTTTTAAAAAGTTCAATCTTAAGGCTGAATGAATAGAGAACGTGTCTATCACATTTAACCAATACAACAAAACAAATTTCATAGTTACTATAAATGTCAGTAATGATAAAATATATATATATATATATATACAGCTAACTGGAAAGTCTGTGAAACCTGAGTTTTTCTGGACAGAGGATGACTTTGAACAGCTGATTAGTATAAATGACTGTATTACAAATTCAGCAATATTGAATTTACAGAGAAGTTACTCTTCTAGGAAATTAAGCTATTCAGAACATAGCAGAGCCCACACTTAAATAAGTCCTCTGAATGGCAGACCAATGTCACAAGTCTGTACATTGAAACTTGCACATTTTAATATGCAGACTTTAATGGGATTCTTGATTCCCCACTTATAGCTTACTCTACTAAAGATTTTCCTTCTAGTTTTTCAGCCTGTATGTATCAGAAGTAATGCCAGAAGGAGGCAGATTGACAACAGGCAAAAGTAACAGGCTTGGGACATAGCCACATGGAAAAAGTAGCCACAGATGTTCAAAAGGGAAAAGATTTTGAATGATTTGGTATAAAGGTAGAGAATACAGCCTCTGAGCACACCAAGGCACACGAGCTTATGTGCACTGATGACCGTCTGAGTCATCGACGGGAGACTACAGGCACCACGCCCTGGAGGAAGAGAAGTTTTAATATATTTTACAAGTACTTCCTTAAAAATGATATTAAATTTTAGTGCTTAAAGACTCTGACAAGCAGGCTTGTTGGAGAAAAATACAAAATTTTCAACTCCTCAATAACAGTAGCCAAATGAAATGTTACTGTCATGAGGTATGTGGAGGAAACTGAAATTAATATTTATTCTCTATTTATTTATGTTGTCAGGGACTGTGGTGATGTAGAGCCTCTCACATCCTGGCTTTGAAATTTCTTGTATCATAATGAAGAAATGACAAATCAGGGTTATTAAACTGCAGTATATTTTAACTCCTTTCCTTGAATAAATGAGCACATATCCAAAAGAAGCAAATATATCATCATAATCATATAGTTCAGAGCACAAAAAAATATTTCTGGTAATATCTGGAATATAAGCTTAAAAATATGATGAAGATTACCCTTGATCCTGTCCAAGCATCACTGAGATTACACATATAATATCATTTGGAGGTAACATCAAAATATTAAATTTGAGGGTCTTGATTAATCTGAGGACCAAGGACAAAAAGTGACTCTCCTATGTTCTTCCTCAATGCCATGACAGACTCATTACTTCTATTTTCTCATATAAACTTACCACAATATTATTTTCACTTCTATTTTGTAGATGAGGAAACTGGGGCCAAGAGGTAAAATCATTTGCCCAAAATGGCAGTCCTCTGGTAGAAGGCCCATAATTCAACCCAAAATTGCTTGGCCCTCAGAACCCATGTTGTCTCTCCGAGACTGAAGTTACTGAGTTCCTGAAGCAATGTAGGGGGGACATGATGGTGTCAGACCTGAAAAGCATTCTCATGAAAAAGACAAGCTGCATGAAACTCTAGAGGCAGTCAGTATCAAACCTGTGGCCAGCGTGTAAAAAACAATGGTCATTACCATAAAACTCATGTTCCAGTGCACTAAATAGTATCTTCACATACCAAAGAAGTTCATGTACCATCCAGGAAAGAAGCTAATTCTTGAAAGATTTATTCAACTGGTTTAATCATTGTGAAAGGAGAAATTTTAAAGAAAATGGATACACAGTGATAAACTACGCTAAAAATCTTTACCAATTCCTGAGGGAAAAAAAAAAGAAAGAAAGAAAAAAGAAAACTCGGGAGGCTAAACACTCAATGCTAACTAACTACAGTTGGAACTTCAACTACAACTTGCTTACTGCAAAGGTTCGTTCAAAATCTGAATGTATTTCTTCCCTATTTTTCACACCATTCATTCCACGGGCACTGACTGTTTCTTTTGGGAGGAAAGGGGGAGGATTAGATACAAAGAGGAATGAAACATTATCTGCAACTTCAAGGAACTTAAAACCTGCTTGTTTCTCAGCCAAATACATTTGCTAAGTCTTCTTTCTTCTTAATAAATGTCTCTTGGATTTGCCCCTTTCTTTCCCTCTCTTTGTATCCTCTGTTTTACCCATACACCGTTCATTTTTGTGACTATACAAGATTGTCACATTTTCTTATAATCAAGATTTGTAAAGTTATGTGACTCGGACAAATCATCTCACCTTAGAAAGGAACCTCAGCTTGTTCTATATGGAAAAAGGGGAAAAATGAAATTTCCTTCTTATAGGTTACTGATTTTCAATCCTCAGATCTATGATTTTTTGAAGACCCTCTTTACACAAAGTAAACATTAAAATTTGCAAATGACTTCTACATTTTATCCCTTACCCCTTTTCTTAACTCTCTGAAAACAGATTTTTCGATCTATGGTATTTGCGAAATGATCAACACTCTTTCATCTGAACAAAAGTCTTAGGGCTATTACTTAGATGTCTGACTGACTTATTTCTATTCATACTCATCATAACCATCCTCAATACTGCTATGAGTGATCCAAGACAACAGACCTTTTATACCCCTGACGAAAAAACCTCAATGGCTAGGCATTTCCTGCAAACAACGTCCAGACTCCCTAGTATGATTCTTCCCACTGTGGTCCATGTTTAGATTTCTAAGCTTACTTCCCAACGCACCACCTTGCACCCTCGAGTTAAGACCAAACTGTGTGTGGTTCATTCATTCATTATATATTCATTCTGCAAGTATTGACTGAGTGTATATTATATGTTAACCACTGTGCTGTGCTATGCTTGGGGGATCCTGAAGTAATCAAGGCAGACATGGCCCAACTTCACAGAGCTCACAGTCTTGTTTATAAAGGGTTCATACTGCTCTTTACAGCACCCACCAATCTCTCAAATGCCTGCCGCAGAGTTCAGCTCAACGCTCAGCTCCTCTATGAAATCCCTTCTGACTCCCAGCCGTACCACACAGAACTGACCGTCCCCACTGAACCTCAGACACTGCCCACTGCCATCCAAGTTTACGTAGCTTTTTATTATAACAACGCATTTACTAGTCTACCTCACCAAACCAGTGCATAAGCAAGGACCACGTCTTGTTCATCTTTGGAATGACTAGATCGTCATGGAAAAGAGGCTATGAAGACTTTGGCCTGGCACACAGAAGTCCTTAATAACTACCTGCCTAGAAATGAAAGACTGAAGGAATCAATCATTTTGCTTTATTTTTTTTTTTTTTCAAAACCAAACCAAACCAAACGACTTACTTTCTTCTTTTTCAGTTTCTTCAAGTCATTCTCTAGACTGCAAGTCCGTTACAGTCAAGAACCACATATTACTAGCTCTATTCTGTGCACATATTAATCTACAAAATAAGCATCTGTTGTATAGATTCTCTGGATCTAAAATTCACAACTACTAGGACACGGTAAGGATGTCTTAATATAGTACTGGAGAAAAGTGAAACTAACACTAATCAGATAGACAAAGCCATATGAAAATCTATCCGTTATGGTATAAAATCCATTTTATAAATGTCTGATTTGAGTCCTAAGGCCCTGTCACTCACTACACAGGCAGAAAGAGTCACAAAACCCTAGAATTGTTCCATCTTACCACAGCCAAGACACTGTGGATCCAGATAATGAAAAAAAAGGGGCGGGGGATTCCACATTTATAAAAGGGTGTTAGTTCCTATGACGGATAATAATAAGGATACTCCCAACAATAACAACAACTGTATACACTACTTCCTGATTATCAGGCACTACTAGGCACCACATGAAGCATTTTACATGTACTAACTCATTTAATTGTCACATCAACTCTGTGAGATATCCCACATTATAGAGATAAGCAAAATTAGGTACAAGAATCTTCTCCAAGATCATTCAGCCAGTAAATGATAGAACTGAATTTGAACCCAGGATGTCTGGGTCCAGAGTCTTTGTTCTTAACCACAATACTGTTCTGAGTCTTTAACCATAATACTATTCTTATTCTTTATTATTGTACAATAATCAAAGCCCATGCAGACCCCATGAAAAAAATACATTTCCAGACTTATGGGGTATATTTCAGGAGTCCTTCACTTCTTTTTAGTAATGACTTCTAATTTATACTAAAGTTTAAAAATACATTATTTACACATGAGACAATCTAGAGAGAACAAAGGAAATTAAAGCAGAATCAAGGAGAAATCCTGCTACTTTCGTAGTACAGAAAGAAATGATACTATTACACTACTAAAGTTCAAGAGCTATAAGGAAGAAGTCCTGTGAACTGTCAGCCCACAATGAAACGGGTCATTCATGAAGATCAACAATTATATCACAAATAATTAGCTGGGAAAATCCACCTAAGGGACTGACTCCATTTAAAAGACTCCTTAGAAAACATTGCAATATATCCGTGGTTGCAAATCACATGACAGTAAGCAGAAGTCATATCTTAGTAGATTTTTATAAAAACTTTTTTAAACAATCCTTATCTCTCACTATGTCACTCCAAATAATATAAACAAGGCATGGGTTCAAATGACGAATCTGAATACAAAAATACAAATTTGTAAAATGTGGTTAGAAATAGAATTACACCTTGTCAAATAAACACACATACCATAAAGGGCTTTTGCACTTGTTTTTGAACTGTGCTCTCTGTCCATTTGGGAAAAGGTGGGTGATGTTCCATAGCCACTGTAATTTAAATAAATAAATAAAGGTCATTGTTCTCGGTTAAAGTCCAAAGTAAGCAATAAAAATTCAAAACTACAAATAAAAATTCCAATGTACCACAATCATGTGTTTTTAAAACACATAACTTAGGTTTGTCAAAATGAGACAGATCCTGCTCTGGTCAAGAATATAAACCACACTACCCCAGTGTAGACTGAGGTAGGTACAAGTCACAGCCTCCTCTCAAACTCCAAGTCAGAACCTTCATAAGAAGGAAGTCAAGAAGGCTCAAACTATCTCAGAAGAGTTTAAGTGTGCCATACTAAATTGAGTTGAGAGCAGTGATCCAGTCATAAAAAGTACTCAATGACTGAACCTGTCATGGAATAGACATTATTTTCACAAAAACTTAAAAGGTAAAATAACACTTTATCATTAATTGGACCCGCTTTTCCCTAGCCTCCTGCTACTAATAATGGGAAGTGGAGTAAACATATCACTTGAATTTAAAAAAAAATTATTCAGTAAACATTTATAAACCCAAAAACCTATTAGAATAAGGAATATGGCGGGGGACATGATCCTTTTAATATAACAAGTAAGTAAAATGGTTACAATAGAATGTGACATCTGGATAAAACTAACAGATATAACAGGTAAGATCAAAGAATGATTCAATTTTTATCAGGATGTGCAGAAAGTCTTCACTGCCAAGTTGGCATTTCCACAGAATAGAAAAGACTGGGAAGAAGTTCTACAGACAGGTGGAGAATTAAGGGAGGAAAAGGCATGAGGAACTGGCTTAGTGACTAGCATGGTGTCCAATGGAACGATGCATCTAATGGGGCTGCCTAGAAGAGAGGAATGGCTTCAGACATAGGGAAGGCAAATAGAGGGGATAAGAATTTTGAATTTTTATTCTTTAGATGCAGCAAATTATTTTATGCAAAGACATGCCATGATCAAAAACATTTTTAAAGAAAATAATTCAAATGGCAAGGTAGCCGGGTAGAGGGTACTGCAAAAATTATGGTAGGAAAAAGGCCCTACGTAGAACTAGAACAGAAAGAAGGAAGAGACAGGGCGCCTGGGTGGCTCAATGGGTTAAGCCTCTGCCTTCGGCTCGGGTCATGATCTCAGGGTCCTGGGATCAAGCCCCGCATCAGGCTCTCTGCTCAGCCTGGAGCCTGCTTCCCCTTCTCTATCTGCCTGACTCTCTGCCTACTTGTGATCTCTCTCTGTCAAATAAATAAAATTAAAAAAAGAAAAAAAGAAAGAAGGAAGAGACAGAATCAAGAGTTCTTTACAGAAGAAAATGTTACACATTCATGACTAAATGGATATTTATTGTAAGAAAAGGGGGGAAGACTGAGGGTGTGGCCAAACTTTCTGGCTTGAATAACTGATGGACATGATACAATTTACATCATGAATAACCTATGAATTCTGAAAAATAATGAGCGAACTCCAGACCACAATGGCCAACATAAAGTAACTATAATATTGTCTACAATAAATAAAGGGACAGCCACTTATGTCAGGGACCTGATTTCAACGTCTACCCGGAGCCATAGGGATTGCTTTGTTTGCTCACCTGACTTTTTATTTGATTTACACAGTGAAAAGTATCTTGACAGATTGGACTGGAAGACATTGAACTCTCCTCAAATGCCAGTGTTTTATAAATAAAAGTAATAGCATACTCCAGAGAAACGGCAATCTTGGAAGTATACATTCCACCATGGAAAACAGTAACACATAAAATAGCAGAAGAAACTGCCTTCTAGTAGGTCATTGTCCTTGAGGTAGATATTACTTAACCATCTTTTTCTTTCCAGACACAGTAAACTTTTAAATACAATCACAGCTTAGAATTAGAAAGAAATTTTATATTAATGAAGAATAAACTACATAAAGAACTGGCAGTTAATCTTTTTAGTTAAAATATAAAACAAAACCACCAAATCAAATCCAAAAAGAACCCCAACAGGGGCGCCTGGGTGGCTCAGTCAGTTAGGCTTCCAACTCTTGATTTTGGCTTAGGTCATGATCTCGGGGTTGTGGGATGGAACCCCATGCTGAGCTCTGTACTCAGAGCAGAGTCTGCTTAAGGTTCTCTCCCTCACCCTCTACCACCCCCACCCCTGGCCAAGAGTCCCGGCTCATGCATTCTCTGTCTCTCCTTCTCTCTCTAAAAATATATATATAAATCATAAAAAAAGAACCCCAACAAATTAAATATAAACCTTCCAACTTACTTCATTTGAGCTGGATACATTCCAAAACCACTGGGATGATTAGAAATATGACCATTCATTGTGGTTTTCAGTCCTGGGTTCTGAAAAAAGAAAGGCACATAGATTAAAGGTAATAAAAAGGTCAAGACATTTCAGTTTCAATTTATGCATTCAACATACACATGTCACTGCCGGGATGACAGAAACACAAAGATAAAGATCTCCATCCTTAAAGAGCTCTGGCGCCAGAAGTGCAGATGGACATATAAACAAAGATTCAACTGGCCTTTAACATTAATGTATTAGAGCGGTAAGCAAATTGAGGCAAGTTAAAGAGAAATCTAAAATATAGTTCTGAGTCCGCTACATATAGAAGGCATAACTGTATATTCTGCTCAACCCTTACACAATTCTTGGTTTTACGAAATGTTACTTTGTTTACTGTTTCATTATGAAAGTACTATAGGTTTATTAACTTTAAAAACTTGAGAAAAGTGCAAAATACAGAAAAGAACAAAGGGGAAAAGCAGTACCCAGACCACTCTCATTTAACAATCCTGTGAGTTCCCTCCAGTCTTTTTCTTGCATCTACTTTTCTTCTTTCTCCCTCCTTCAAAGCACATTTGACAACATTGTGTATACACACACTTGGATACACCTTTTTTCCAAGAAGGTATCCATTTACACATTCTTTTCACCTTTTGTGAGAAAGCAATTTCAAAAGTTATCACCTGACATTTCACTTCAGAAAACATTTTTAATATGTTGGACAAACTTAAATTCTTTCAAACAAGATGAATAAACAAAACTTCCTTCTTGTTAAATCCAATGGCCTTTTATTTCCTTGTTCTCCGAGACAATACTGCTTACACCTAATTTCTTTCTCTTTTTTTTAAGATTTTATTTATTTATTTGACAAAGAGAATCATCAGGCTCATGAGCTAGCACAAGCAGGGGGAGGGGCAGGCAGAGTGAGAGGGAGAAGCAGGCTCCCCACTGAGCATGGAGTCAGACAGGACTTGATCCCAGGATCCTGAGATCATGACCTGAGCAGAAGGCAGACCCTTAACTGACTGAACCGCCCAGGAGCCCCACACCTGATATTTCTATTTACTCCTGGACACTTCCTCCTTCTTGTGTTCTGTGACACAATTCTGGATCTTATCTTATTTCTCTTTGTACACATTACATTACTATGTCTTTTCAGTAACTAAGAGGTTGGTAGGGCGCATGCCAGCACTATTAGAAAACAAAGGCAGAGGGAGCAGGAGATTTAACAACTACTGAGTGACTATTATAGGTCAGTAATACGACAGATACTTCCAAGGTGAACAGAACACAGTCCCAGTTTTGGGCCAATAATCTACTGGGAAAAACACTCAGTGAATAAATATGAAATTAAAAATTGTTGTTTCTGTTACAAAGGGTGATATGGGGGTCCATTTTGAAAGGGAACTTCATTCAGATTAGAAGGCCATAGAAAGCCTACACAAAGAAATTATATTCAAAACCACTAACTTCAAGTTAATTCTCTCTCATTTGTCAGATTTCAATTCAATCACAATGTCCTCTGGGAAGCTTTAACTGAACTCCCTAAAGAGGGAAAAGCCCACTATCAGACATTCTCAGACTATACACTTTTTTAGTTTTGTCGAAGTACTTTCCCCAACTACAAACAATTTTCAAAGTACTTATCACAGGTCTAATTTTTCATTTGTTTAATTCCTGACTCTTCACTGGACTAGAATTTCTAGAAGGGCAGAGACTTTTGTTTAATGCTGTTTCTCAAGCAGTAAGAACGTAGAATAGGTATTAATTAAATATTTATTCAAAGAAAGAAAAAAGAAAAAAAAAGAGAAGGAAGTCCAGGTCCCACCTTTGAAAAACTTTACTGCATTCTTAACAATACAAAATGAATTCAAATGGAACACATAGTAGATAAGTTCCAGTGTGTGTGGCTTGATTTTAAATCAACTAGAAATTCAAAGGGAAAAGCCAAGCTGACTGCCATAATTTTTGGAAGGGGGGAGACCTGACCTAGTTCTTAAAGAATAGTTAAGGATTTATAAAGGTCCTCAAAACACTCAAGTTTCATTCAAGATTTCCCAATAGTCCTGCCCATACTTATTCACAGCTTAGAAGCAAATTTCTAAATTAAGGAACAAAGAAATACTTCTCCCCTTGATTTACAAAATTACAAGTATTACATTAATTCACAAATTACTACATTTACAAAATTACATTACACTTATATTACATTGTTATATTGTTTTTATTGTTGTTTTGTTCTTCAGTTTATACCTCGATATGATCAGTCATAGGCAGGTAAACCAGTTCTCTGGGAAAAAATTAAATCCTGATTTGTAGTGCTTACTGATTTCCGTAGTATAAATATTTCCACTATAGCTCATCTCAAGCTAGCAATACTTCTACAGCGGCTTACAAATTTCCTAAATATCTCACAATTGGTTCTCATTCACCTGTTAAGCTCCAAACAGAACACATCATTGTTCTATTCTAGAATTTGGGCCAGGACAGAGGCCTGGAATCACCTTCTGGATCTAGAGCCCATGGCTAGACACAGTCATTCACAGAAGCCTGGAACTCTGCTTCTGGCACTAACTAGCTACACAAGTCAAATAAGCCTCTGTCTCAGTTTTCTCACAGTAAAACAGAGATAATTCTTGGGTCTTTCTAACTCACAGAGCTAGTGAAAAATTAAATGATAGATGTATAAGTTTCTTCTCAAGTTTTTTTTTAAAGCACTCTTTCAAAGCAAGCTGGTTCGTTCAGTATATAAATTAAACCCCCAGGGTTTGTACTGGTTTTGATCTGGTTTGCATTTTAAAACCACAGCAGCTGGTTTTAATGAAAAGTGATAGCCACAGCATCTCATCCTTTTCATGTTTAATTCTTCATGACAGTCAAATAAATGCATGGTTTGTGTTTTGTTTTAAAACAGTGATCTGTCAGAATAAGAGAATATTAGAAAAGGGAATAGAAAATGTCAATTTGCTAAATTGAATTTTAAATATAGAAACTTTTCCTATTTGGCAATCATAGTGTCACTTGTCACAGATGCTCATGTAGCAATATGGAGTTTTCAAATATTCAAATATAGCAATTAGAGTGCATACCTTGCACAGAAAACAATTACAAATGCCTGGTTTTTCCTCAGGCTTTTAAAAGACATATCCAAATTATAGCTATGTAGAGCATACATATAGTTTAGAGGAACCTTCAAGTCTTACTAAAATAGAAGTATAGTATTTTCTCAATATCAATCAAGAGTAATTCTGTACCTTTAAACCAATACATTGTAATCACTTAAAATAATTATTTTGATTTCTCTTTTTTTTTTCTTTAATAGTGCAGAGAAGGGGCGCCTGGGTGGCTCAGTGGGTTAAGCCGCTGCCTTCGGCTCAGGTCATGATCCCAGAGTCCTGGGATCGAGTCCCGCATCGGGCTCTCTGCTCAGCAGGGAGCCTGCTTCCCTCTCTCTCTCTCTCTGCCTGCCTCTCTGTCTACTTGTAATCTCTGTCTGTCAAATAAACAAATAAAATCTTTAAAAAAAAAAAATAGTGCAGAGAAAATTCTGAGGCTGTTTACAAATTAGGACGATTTGGCAGCCAGTCTATATTCCAGAATGTTGTTGGCTTAACAACTAGCTGAAGAACAACACTTGTTGCAGAAATTTAATAAGCAACTGAAAAGCACATTAGTACCAACTGTACGTTCGCTATTGTGATAGATTTCATAAGAAGGCCTAATACAGAGACAAGCCATATATATATACTTTATCACTGCTTTCTGAGTATTTCCCTCCAACTCTAGCTGCTGTGACGGCATCGTTAGAGCACATTTACTGCTTGATTTTATACATGGGAAATGACTAATATCTCAGTTCAAGAACACGGTCGAGTCTGGGCCCGGAAGGGTGATGTGGCTGGGGCTTCGCCGGCCTCACTATGTCTGCCATTTTCAATTTTCAGAGTCTGTTGACAGTAATCTTGCTGCTTATATGTACCTGTGCTTACATCCGATCCTTGGCACCCAGCCTCCTGGACAGAAATAAAACTGGATTGTTGGGTATATTTTGGAAATGCGCCAGAATTGGTGAACGGAAGAGTCCTTACGTTGCAGTATGCTGTATAGTGATGGCCTTCAGCATTCTCTTCATACAGTAGCTTGGAAGAATATCAGAATTTAATTGCCATCAGATTTCAGTATGGGAAAGGACTTATTTACAGAAAATAATGGAATGAATGGTTAACCCTTTTATCTCTGAACATTGAATGAGATAAATTTCCAGCTGCTGTTCTCTATTTTTATTATTGGACCAATGTTCTATATAAATAGGATATAACCATTTAATACTCAAAGAGTTTAATATGTCTGTAACAATCAACCTCAGTACTGTCACTACAATATAACATTCTGCAAATGTTATTCTGTTATGTCAGATACCAGTTTTTCGTGAGGTATCTCTAAGACGCATAATAGGAAACAAAATTGGTAAATGACCTAAGTTTCTTTCACTGTGATTTGGGAATGATAAATCCTTATAGAATGAGACATTTTTCTGGACTAGCTTTTTTATTGGGGAAAATGTTCAATTTGTGTTGGTAAGGATTGCATTCATATTTAATAATGCTTGCTTTTTCCTCTGGTCACAACAGAGCATTAACAGAGTACCTCGAAGCAAACTCGCTAGTGTATCACAGGTGTCTCAGCTATTTAAAACAAGCTATGCAGTTCTTAAAGAGGAAGATAAATGAGATCAGACTTAAGAGTAGTACTGGGAAGATGTTCATATTTAGCATAAAAGAGTTTAGAATAACTGACTGGTATAGTAGCCTCTGAAAATTTGACCGGCTGTCATTCTCTAAGGCTGCGTACTTAGAGTGAAAATAGCAAAATAGAACTATTACAGAATGATAAAAAAAAAAAAAAAAAAAAAAAGAACACGGTTGATACTTTACTGATCTGGGAAAACATGCTGATTTTAAAAACAACTATTGTTATTTATTGACATTTTAACCTGTACCAAGTATTGTGCGAAATGTTTTCTAGCCCTTACCCTGTTTAATAGACACATTAATTTTTGATGAAGTACTATTTTCCATTCTCATTTTATAGATGATGACATTGAGCTCAAGAGAGTACATGCCATTTGCATGTGCCTTTGAAATTTTAAAATTCATCTAGATCCATGAATGACTAGAGAGGAACATGCTATCTGGGTGCCTGGGTGGCTCAGTCAGCTAAGCATCTGTTTTTCGCTCAGGCCATCATCCCAGGGTCCTGGGATCACCCACCCCGCTGGGCTTCTGGTGGGTGGGGGTTTCTGCTTCTCCCTCTGCCTCATAGCGCCAGCTCCCCCCCCTCCCATGCTCACACTCTTGCTCACTCACTCACTCTTCTCTCTCAAATAAATAAAATCATAAAAAAAGAGTAACATTCTGTTTCTTTATCAGATATAATCATAAGCAGAGAACAAAAAGGGGGAAAGAAAATGACATTTGATGAGCCCCACTTCATAGGACATTTTAGAAACCTCATCTCATTGCATCCTTAGAATAGCCTTAGCTCCATTTTGTAGGTGAGCTGTCAGTCTCAAATAAGTTAAGACACCTGTCCAGGTGGTAACACAAGAAGCTAGAACCGGAAACACATGGGTTCACTTAGATGCAGATTTATCTCGGTAACTCCAGTACAGTACTGTAAATGGATTTTCTCTCCTTATGATGTTCTTAATAACATTTTTTTCTAGCTTACCCTATTGTACTGCATAGAGTACATAATACATATATAAAATACGTATTTATCAACTGTTTATGTTATCAAGGACACTTCCGGTCAATGATCACTACTAATAGGTAAGTCAAAGCTACAATCAGCTAATAAAAGGAAATCAAAAGTGCTATGTGATAGTTTTTGACTGTGAGGGGTCCGGTGCCCCTAACTACCTCATGTTGTTCATGGGTCAAGTGTATAAAAGTAAGTCTTCCGAGTGCTTTAGCACGTGATACTCATATATTTACCTGGATCATTTGCATTTCTTCCATTATAATTAAATACATATTAAACGAAGGGAGAAATAAGTCTCCAATTTAGCTGGAATCCTCCAACAAAAATAAAAATACGGTAGGACAGGGAACAAAATTCAGAGAGAGAAGAAACTGTCTTAACCCTTCTTCATTACCAGGCTCCCTATCCCCTATCCCACTAAAGCATACCTTGGGGTTGAGTTCTGGGAGAAATGGTGGTAGGATTGGCTGTTGAACTGTTTCTCAGCAAAGTGTCCATTAAATTTCATAAATGACATGAGGAATTTTAACCAAAATCTCCACATACTTATTTAGGTATGAGTTTTCCTTTTTTATATATACCTTGTCTACATAGGCTTGAAAAAAATCTTTTATCAAAATGTTTATCTCCCTGATTGTATTATTTCCATAATTCATAATGGACTTATACTTAGCCTTATATAATGACTGCTGCAATAAACTGACATTTAAAGGAGTATATACTTTATCAGTGGAAGTTCCTGATTTAATCATTCTGTGACATAATTAATCAGCAAACACAGCCCTCAGTGCCTGATCAGCATGGCCATACCCCTAAAACAGACTGTCATCTACTCCATCACATATCATAGAGGGCTCATTAAAATTACAACTAAATTTGGGGTTTTTACATTTTCTTGTAATCAACTTTTCTATTTTTGAGGCACTTCATATTTACAGAAAAGTTGTGAAAATAGAACATAAAGTTCTTACATAATCTGCACCCTATCTCCTTATTGTTAACATTTTGCATTAGCATGATGTATTTGTGACAATTAATGAAGAATGTCAATATTTTATTATTAATTAAAACCAATACTTTATTCAGACTTACTTCACTTTTTTATGTAATGCTTTTTTCTGGTCCAGGATCCTGTCCATAATACCACATTGCATTTAGAACTCATGTTTCATTAGGCTCCTCTCCACTATGACCATTTCTCATACGCCCCTTGTTTTTGAAGACTATATTAGTTTTCTAGGGCTTCCATAACAAAGTATCACAAATTGGGTGGCTTTGAACAACAGAAACTTATTCTCTCATAGTTGTGGAGGCTTGAAGTCCTAAATGAAGCTAAGCTCTCTCTGAAGGCTGTAGGGAAGGAATCTTCCTTGTCTCTTCTAACTTCTGATGGTTGCTGGTAATCTCTGGCTTTCCTTGGCTTGTAGATGCATCACTCAAATCTCTGCTCTGTCTTCATATGGCCTCCTTTGGGAGTCTATCTATCTCCAAATTTCCTTCTTCTCGTAAGGACACCACATTAGGATTCACTGGCAAAGACCCTGTCCAAATGCGGTCACATTCTTATGTACAGAGTGGGAGGACTTGAGCATATCTTTTTGGGGGACACAATTCAACCTGCAGTAATGACCCTGACTGCCTTTTGAGGAGTACTGAATTTTGATATACTATAGGATACCTCACAACTGGGATTTGTTTGAAGTTTTTCTCATGATTAAGATGGAGTTAAAGGCTTGGAGGAAGAAGACCATAAAGATATGTGCCACTCTAACCACATCATATCCAAAGTCCATGTTGTTAGCTATGACAACACTGCTTATGCTAACCTTGCTCACTGACTAAAGCAGCATGTGTCATGTCTCCCCATTATTAAGTGACCTCCCTCCCCACCACTCTACAGACCTGTTTAGAAGAAGTCACTATATGTAGTCCACGCTTACATGGTGGAGAGTTAAGCTCCACTTCTTAGAGAGGGAATGTCTGCAGGAATTATTTAGAATTCTTCTGTATGGGAGATTTGTGCATTTTTCCACTATCTTCCTATTTATTCTATTTTTTAGTTAACAGAAATGATAGAAAACTGTACAAGAGAAGATCTGATTCATCAAATAAAAACTCTTGATTGTTCATCCCCTGCTAAACTCCTATTTCAGGTGGTTCAGATGAGATCTGAATTAGGCTTCCATTCTGCACTGGGTACAGCACAGTGTTGAGTGAGAGAGAGAAAGAGAGAAATTGAGGCATAAGAGAGATCATAGCCTTTAACACAAAACCTTGGCTAACACCACCAAAAGACAAAAGGAATTTTAAAAAGTAAACATTATCTAAGAAGTTCAGATCTTCCCAGAAGCAAAAAGCTGTTGAGTGCAGATTCTCAGAAGAGGTAGAAGAATATTCCCTGTGGGCATTTTCTTCCAAAATAAGAATAAAAGTACAGCTTTTCCTGCCAGATCAGTTCTCAACCAAACACGTATCAGGGAACAACATTTGGGAAAAAGAAGTAAAGAAAACCATCTCACCTAACTCACCTCTTCCCTCCCCCCCAAGTAATTTTTTTTTTTTTCAAATCTCTATTTTTTGAAAATTAGCCTTAAGGGTTAGTATTCATTGACATTCTATGAACCTTTTGGAAAGGCTCCAAAATGAAAGTTTGTGTCACTGACTAGTGCAAAACAAAAGCTACTGAGGAAATACTCACAGAGTATTTTTATTATGAGACAGTGTTTTTCCATAGTAGTACCACAAGCTAAATTTTTACATTTCAACTTATTTTACAAAGGCAAACAGATAGAGTATGTGGGCCAGACACGACCCAACCTGGTAGAAGGAAAACTATGTTCTTAAATCATCTTTAATGAAATGAAAACTCTGGAATTCAAATTTTATTATGATGTATTAAATGGCCTCTAAAAATAGTAAATCATAAAACCTTACAGGTACAGTAAGAAGAGTTTTAACCCACGGATGAGATATAACATTTTAATATTTAACTACCCTGTTGCCACATGATTACCTTTCTCTGTCTTACCTCGAGCAAAGGACATGAAGAGGTAAACAAAACACTGCTGGTGCTTTACTCTGCATTTTTAGTACAGCTCCTCAGGTCGATTTACGGTTTTACAAACTGTACAACTTATTGTTACCGTAAATGGTTACAACCTACAGAGTGGCGAATGTCACCTTAAAGAAATGATTACACTCAAGTCATCCTGCGTTTCTAAATCATAAATACATCCCTTCATGGTTATAAGTAAGAAATGTTTAATTTCTAAACTATATAAAACATTAAGCAATGCAACTCTGTTTATTTTCTTTTTAAAGATTTTATTTATTTATTTGACAGACAGAGATCACAAGGAGGCAGAAAAGCAGGCAGAGAGAGAGGAGGAAGCAGGCTCCCTGCTGAGCAGAGAGCCTGATGTGGGGCTAGATCCCAGGTCCTGGGATCATGACCTGAGCCGAAGGCGGAGGCTTTAACCCACTGAGCCACCCAGGCGCCCCTGCAATTCTGTTTACAGGAAGGTTAAATAAAGCTTTCTACTGTCTTATAATATATATCACCCTCAAATTGTTTCCCAGATATTTTTATTAAAAGATGCTACTTTTCATCTCAAGCTCATTTCTTTTTGTCTGACATACTACTCAAACATTGGTTATTCTGGTAAGAGGACACAGAGGTATCATATCAATAATTACTCATTATTTCAATTTGTTCTATTTTTCTCAAGATATGGTTTTAGAGATACAAATGTGAGCATAATGGTTATATGGGGGCAGATGTATCAGATTTAACATCCATAACTTTATAAGTCAACCGAAAGTTGATGACTTGGGTTAATAAGGTAAAATTCTTCAATCATTAACTAACCCTTTTTCCTATTATTCCACACTGCTTAACATTTTGTTGATAAAGATAAAAATGGACTCCTTTCAAAATACTACTCTTCACTTATCTTCAAAAACAGAGGCAGTCCCAATATGCTGTGAGAAAGTGATTTGACAAAGAGCAGTCAAAACAAAACAAAGATCAATTCCAGTAATTATCTACATTTGGCTGAATATAAAAATAACTGATCATCAGTCAGTACTGCTCCTAAGAAAACAAATCCTAACAAAATCTTCCTTGAAAACTTTCCCATCTTATTTGGAAATTTTAGGTTAAGAAAGAAAGAAAGAAAGAAAGAAAGAAAGAAAGGGAGAAAGAAAAGCTATATTTAGGGAAAAAGCACATTACAAGCAGTGTTAGGACAGCATAGTATCAAGTTTAAGGAAAGTTAGATTAGGAGTGGGTCTAGAAAAGAAAATCTCCCCCAAAGAAGGGTTGAATCAAAGAAGGCAACATAAAGATCTTTAGAAATGTATAGAAGAGGAGGGGAGGCAGCCATCATCACGATCATTTAGTTCTATGTGGCAAGGAGAAAGAGAGAAATGCAAAGTGGGCACCTTATGCTTGGTGGGGGGCATGGGAGGGCATTCAGTTAATAAAAGCCTTCCTTCAGGCTGTGATGCATGGGCTGAGTAAGCTGAGAAGAGCAAAGACAAGAGTCAGCATGGTACATTTAGGAAACCACCAGCAGTTCAGAGTTACTGAAGAATAATTTAAGAGGTAGAAAGTAATGAGGGAGCTAAAACAGCACTGCCTTTCACAGGGGGCAAACTTAATTTACATCAAATTTTGCTGGACCAAAAATCCATGTTTACTAACCATTGTCTGTTTAATTGCTATTCACAATAAATATTAAGATTACATTTCTTTCTTTGTATAATCTCTTATCTTTAGAATAATCATCTTACCTTCAAACCTTAGTTTTCCTTCCTTTCCATTAATGTCATCCCTTCCCTCTGCGCCAGGAGTGAAGCTTCCTTTCAATGCATTTAAACATAATCTATTCCACTTTCATTTCTGTCTTTCTGCAGGCATCTCTCCCTGATCTCTGTGCATTGCCTCATGCACAGTGTTCACCGTGGTATCCAAATCAACACTATCCTATCCATTACTTTCATTTCCTCCTCAGATCCTTGTTTCCTGGATCCCATAACTCCCTCTTCTTTACTTTTACTTTTTTCTTTTGGGAGGGCACATACTTCAGAGGGTACCAAAGCTAATTTCTAAAGCTTTACATAACTGAAACATGTTTAATTCAACCTTCACAGAGGACCAGTAGTTTGTCTTGGTTTCCAGATCTATACTGCAAATTATTTTTGCCCCAGAATTTTGAAGCCATTAATCTGTTTTCAGTGTCGCTGCTGAGATGTTAGGTGCCATTCTGTTTCTCAGTGACCTATTTTTTTTTTTTTCTTTCTGCAGTTCTGGAGTTTGGGAACCTTCACTTTTTTCCCCCTGATTTTTCTGAAATTTCATGAATATACTGCTATAGCTGTTTTTAAAAAATTCAATATATATTAGAAACTCAAGAAGTCTTTTCAAATTTGAAAATCACTGTCCTTAAATTCTAAGAAATTTTCTTGAGTTCTTTCTTTGAGCATTTCTTCACGACACTCTTCTAAAACTCTGCCTTTCTAAAGAATTCTACTGTTCTATTCTGAGGACTGAGTCTCTAATGTTATTGCCTTTTCGCATTTGTTTGTCATTTCCTGGTGTTTCTGTTCTATTTTTTGAGTGGCTTCCTTAACTTCATCTCCAAAAAAATCATTTTAAATTTTTCAAATCTTCTATCAATTTTCAATTTCCAGGAGCACATTTTTATGCCTTTCTTAAAAAGTAATACTTGTTTTTAATTCCAGATTGCAGTATATTCTTTGATCTTCCTGAAAATATTGAAGATAATATTCTCCTTCTTCCATTGTGTCTACTGCTGTCAATTTCTTTGTTTTCTCCAGGCTTGTGTTGGTCTCCAAATTTCTTTAAATGTCTAGCGATCATTGGTTACCATTCACACTGAAGACGAAACACTAAAAGACCAATTAGAAAGTCTGTGTAGGTGAGTGGGGATTGCCGAAAGGTAGGCTTCACTGTGGAACGGTCTCCTTGGGCTATTCCACTGGGAGACCACCAACCATTAGTATCCACAGGTCTTTTGCACAGAAGCATCAGATTCTTCAAAGAAGCATCTTCCAACTGAGTATGTGGAGAATATAAAACTGACTGCCAAATTTTTAGAGATAAATAGGAGAATGTGCACTGGGGGCATCACACTACTTAGTGTTTCATTTAATTTCCTACCCTCCTTCTGTACCTTGGTATCCCCCACTCAAGAGTTCTCTAGCTCACATTCTCCAGAGAACTGACTTCCACTGTTGTTCGAGTGTGGGGAGGCATCTGAGGTCTAAGTTCACTTTAAACACACTTACCATTGCTTTCATGTCACTCTCATTGTCAAGTCTTTCTAAGATTCTGAAGTGTCTCTCCCTAAGCAGCTCAGGTTCCAGCTTCTTAATACTTGTAGGCCAGTTACCATCACCCATGGGCTTTCCAGAGTCACTTTATCTCACTGGGTTTCTACAGGTTATGAATCCCCTTACTGTCACTGTTTTGGAAGGAGTGGAATAAATCTGTGTTTGATCTGCCTTTTCCTGTGACATATTTTCATTGTCAAACACTGGTAAATATTTATTAATGAAAACCTTAAGAGAAAAATTCAAGTCACCTCCACTATGAACTTGAGAGGTTAAGATGGACTATGAAATATGAGCACAAGTTTATACTAAAAACAAAAAGACTAGGATAGCCAGAGGGAAAGCAACACAAAAATGAAGAAAATTTACCTAACATAAAGTCAGCTGATATTTTGGTAGTGTGTGTTTAACTACCTGTTGTTATATATAACAACAAATGCTATTTTCAAATCCCAGGAAAGAAACAACAATTATAGTGTTTAAAAGTGAGGCAATATCCCTCAACTAAATCAGGGATTATTGTTAATTTTAAAAATGCCTTAACTGTTTTTCTAGAAATTAAGTCATACCTTTAAATGCCCAATAGAGTTAGATGACTAAGTGAAACTTAGATAAATAATCAGTGATTTAAATTATTCAGATTTTTTTTTTCCAAAGAGAAGTCCTATTTACTTATTTTTTAAAAAGATTTGCTTATCTATGAGAAAGAGAGAGAAGGTGTGTGGGAGAAGGAACAGAGGAAGAGAATCTCAAGAAGACTCCTTGCTGACCACAAAGCCAGACTGGGGCTCAAGCCCATGACCCTGAGTTTATGACCTGAGAAAAAAATCAAGAGCAAGAGCCAGATGCCCAACCAACTGAGCCACCCAGGCACCCCAAGAAGCCTTATTTAGTGAATACAGGTGGGAATGAATTCTTTGTCAGCTTCCCAAAAGAGAAATCAGAGATATCTGCATTAGTTTTAAAATCAAGTTGCTCATAAATGTAGTGTGAAACTCTTTTATTAGGAGGTTAGATATTTACATAGTCATAAAAATTAAAGAAGAGGGGCCTCTGGGTGGCTCGGTGGGTTAAGCCTTTGCCTTCGGTTCAAGTCATGATCTCAGGGTCGTGGGATTGAGCCCCATGTCAGGCTCTCTGCTCAGTGGGGAGCCTGCTTCCCCCTCTCTCTCTGCCTGCCTCTCTGCCTACTTGTGATCTCTCTCTCTGTCAAATAAATAAATAAAATCTTTAAATAATAATAATAAATAAAAATTAAAGAAGATAAAACTTTAAGTCCAATGGGAAAAAATTTATAATTGACACTACTAAATTTCATATTTAAAGGCAGTAAATATAAGCTTTGGCTATGTATAATACTAACCTTGAAAAATGTCTACTATATTCTAACAACAGAAGCACTCAAAAATAGGAGCACAGTTCTTCATAAGCCTCAAATTACCCATGAACTGGGATAAATCTAGACATATTTCTGTTTGCTACTGTAAAAAAAAAGATAATTTATTAAACATTTTAGTGTGTGAGTTACTGTGCAAGCACTTTACATACATTATCTTACTTAATTCTTATCCAGCTTACGAGGTTGTAAGAGCTTACTTATACGGGACAGTCCAAGACCCCTCACCAAGAGGGTTCCTGGGTTTGTGGGAGGAAGAATTCAAGAGGAAGTATTTTAGAGAAAAAGGACAAAGATTTATTAAGTACAGAAGAATGGAGCTACCTCACAAAGAAGTGGTCTCTCCTCCCACATAAGAAAGAGGACCCCCACTTCACTTCTAATGAAGGATCTTATTAGGTTTTTTGGGGTTTTTTTTTTGTTTATTTATTTTTTTTAATTAGCTAACCTATAGGGAGGGGCTTACTCTAACTTTGGATTTATCACTTACATTAGGTGGTTAGTTATTCCACTGTCTTAGGGTTAGGGAATTACCCACAGTAAGCATTTTTAAGAATGTCCACCTTTTGTAGCTTTTATTCCTGGAGGGAAGGGAGTCTCATAATTTTCCATGAGTTGAATCTTGTGATTCTGTTTATGATACTCATTTTTAGGTTAAGGGTCAGCCTAAAACCAAAATGGCTTTACTTTGGTCAGCTTGTCTCTTTAGTCTCCCTTCCCTTCTGCCTCATCATTATCCTGTGTTAATGAGGAATCTGGGACTTACAAAAGCTATAAGTAAAGACGACTTGGCCATGACAACTACGTACCATGGCTAAGGTATACCAAGTCATGTTTTTAACTATCACATGCTTCCCTTTAACTATTGATAAATCCAGTATTTTTAAATTGGTTAGGGATATGTCAACACTGATTAATTAAAAGCCAAAATGACCTTCGTAAATTCAAATAAGATCCATTCAATAGTAATCGTCACCAGCCAATACCGGTACTAATTTATTCAATCATTCACTCATTCAACAAACATTTACTATGTAACCATTATTTGCCCATCAGTGATCTAGATGGGCACTGTTAAATAAAACCTCCTGTGATGCTGAACATGTGTGATATCATCAATATCCAATACAGTAGCTAAGCACAAGTGTTGAACACTTGAAGTGTGGCTAGTATCATTGAAAAACTGTAATTTTAATTTATTAAGTTTAAATTAGTTTAGGGGTACCTGGGTGGCTCAGTTGGTTAAGCACCCAACTCGATCTCAGCTCAGGTCTTGATTTCAGGGTCATGAGTTCTCAACCCATGTTGGGCTCCACACTGGGCATGGAGTTGTTTTTGTTGTTGTTGTTGTTGTTAATTAAATTTAAATTAGTTTATACTTAAAGATAAATAGCCACATTTGGCCAATGGCTATCATACTAGACAGGAAAGCTCTAGATATCGAGGGCCCAGTTGGCAGACATGGTTCCCACTTTCATGGAGCTCACAGTCTAGTGAGAAAGCCAACATGAATGATAATAAATATTACAGTTTCTGTTAATGGCTTAGAAGGAAAAGAATAGAAAAGGTATATCTATAAGATATAAAGTCAGACTCAGTCACATCTAGCAATGAACGTCTAAAAACTATAGGATTAAGAGATTCATGCTGAAAATGTTATTTCAGGGTTTCCTCATTTAAACTCCAGGATAGGGGCGCCTGGGTGGCTCAGTGGGTTAAGGCCTCTGCTTCGGCTCAGGTCATGATCCCAGGGTCCTGGGACCGAGCCCCGCATTGGGCTCTCTGCTTAGCGGTGAGCCTGCTTCCCTTCCTCTCTCTCTGACTGCCTCTCTGCCTACTTGTGATCTCTGTCTGATAATAAATAAATAAGACCTTTAAAAAATAATAATAAAATCCAGGATAATTAGTGAACCACTGAAACAAAGAGCTGATGCATTTTTTAAAAGTGCCTTCAATGTTTTAAGACTGATGCACAGAAACAGTGTTCTGTGAGCAAAGAAATCTATGTACAAATAATTCTGAATAAGGATAATTTCTTTTTATCCTATTAACAACCTGAATTTAAGCAAAATAAACTGAAAGAAAGTAGGAAAGAGAAATAAAAAAATAAGACAGTAAAACCTATAAAATGTTAACTTTAGAATTTTAAGAAGTTTAAGAATCTGAATTTGAGGGATCAGGAAGTGAGAGAAAAACAAGTGACGTACTATCCACTTGGAAAGAAATGGAACTTTTTTACGGCAACAAGTCCTTTTTGGGGCCAGTGTCAACTAGAAAGAAAGAAAGAAAGAGAGAGAGAGAGAGAGAGAGAAAGAAAGAAAGAAAGAAAGGTTGGTTTTTCCGGAAATTACATTCCTAGATTTGAGCACCTGGAAATGTAATAGAGCAAACAGAACTCTATATATTAAATTAATAAGATAAAAAGAGGTGCTTGGATCAGCAGAGGAAGGGAGAATCACCAAATACCTTCATGCTCAAGGATCATATTGTATGGATTTTTGTTTGGGAAGTTAAGATAGATTTGTTTGGGTAAGTAGGCTATTGCAAGTCAAAGGGAAGAGGAAATTTGAAGAGGGAATTAGCACAAGCACTAGTAATGCCACATTTGCATTTTCTTCCTTTCCCATCTTTCCCATCTCTAAGCTACTAGAATAGTCCATAGACTGAGATAAGTAAAACTGGGGGAGAAGCATGACCTGATTTAGTTGAAATGTGTTGTTCATAAGAAGAACAAGTTTAGCAATTCTAAATAGTTCCCCAATTAATTCCAGCTCTGTATTAAATAAACTAGGTGGAATTTAGCTGGCATAATTGCAGTCTACCATTTTAAACCAACTGTTTTATAAAATCAATGCACTAAGAGAACTGAACTACCACTATAAGTGCTAACAGCAATGGAGGAGGAGGAGCAGGAGCTGCCATTTAGATAGCACTATATGCCAGGCACAATTCTAAGTGCTTTAAATATATTTGTCACAACCACCTGATGAGGTAAAGACCATTACTAGCCTCACTTTACAGATGAACTAAGCTAGGGACTGACTTTAATCAAATTCCCAATGTCAAAGAGCTAATAGGGAGTAAATATGGAATAAAATCTAACCACTTTGCTATACAGAAGAAAACAATGTTCAGAGAGTTGGTTTTTGCCCAAAATCACATGATCACATAGCATCTAAACAGAACTAAAAGAATTTTTTGTGTTGCAATAAATTTATTATAATAAGAGTACATGCATTTGTACAGAAAAGAACTAACAGTGTAACTTATAAAGAAGAAAGAAAAGGAATGACTTTGAATGCTTATGAAGTAAAGGCAAGACAAAATCAGGATGCAACCTAGAGTTTCAAATGATTACAAAATTCCAAAAGGTCATGGTATCACCTTGACTTGTGATCAGCAAAATCTATGCCTATAACAGAGTATTTCTCTATGGGAACACATTTCCAATTGTATAATAGCAATCAATAAAACTAGAATTGACTTTTATATTCAACTTTCAGATAGCAAATGTTTTTACAAACATGGTAACATATGAACTGTTTCAGGGTTCGGCTATAAGGTAATAAAAAAGGCTCTATGAAAATGTAGAAATAATCCATTTTATCTCTATAAAGCAGAAGTATATACAGTGGGTGATTTTCCTCCAACTTCTTTGGAAAATATATTTTCTCAGAAATTTCAACAAATCAACTTAAAAAAACCTTTGCTGATTTTCCTAACACAATTTTACATATTTTTACTGAATTTGATGAGGAAAGGAGTTAAGTTTTCCTGAAGCTACTAAACTAAGCATCAGCATAGCTTAAACTCAGCAAACTCATTTCAATATATTACACTATAAGAGAATACATGATTATTTCTGATAAAACATTTTTTTTAATATTTGGTACTATTTCTTTTATTTTATATTGTATGCTTTCATTTTTTCTTTTTTTTATTAATTTTTTATTTTTTATAAACATATATTTTTATCCCCAGGGGTACAGGTCTATGAATTGCCAGGTTTACACACTTCACAGCACTCACCAAAGCACATACCCTCCCCAATGTCCATAACCCCACCCGCCTTCTCCCAACACCCCTCCCCCCAGCAACCCTCAGTTTGTTTTGTGAGATTAAGAGTCACTTATGGTTTGTCTCCCTCCCAATCCCATCTTGTTTCATTTATTCTTCTCCTACCCTCTTAAGCCCCCATGTTGCATTACCACTTCCTCATATCAGGGAGATCATATGATAGTTGTCTTTCTCCGCTTGACTTATTTCGCTAAGCATGATACGCTCTAGTTCCATCCATGTTGTTGCAAATGGCAAGATTTCATTTCTTTTGATGGCTGCACAGTATTCCATTGTGTATATATACCACATCTTCTTTATCCATTCATCTGTTGATGGACATCTAGCTTCTTTCCATAGTTTGGCTATTGTGGACATTGCTGCTATAAACATTCGGGTGCACGTGCCCCTTCGGATCACTACGTTTGTATCTTTAGGGTAAATACCCAGTAGTGCAATTGCTGGGTCATAGGGCAGTTCTATTTTCAACATTTTGAGGAACCTCCATGCTGTTTTCCAGAGTGGTTACACCAGCTTGCATTCCCACCAACAGTGTAGGAGGGTTCCCCATTCCCTGCATCCTTGCCAGCATCTGTCATTTCCTGACTTGTTGATTTTAGCCATTCTGACTGGTGTGAGGTGATATCTCATTGTGGTTTTGATTTGTATTTCCCTGATGCCGAGTGATATGGAGCACTTTTTCATGTGTCTGTTGGCCATATATTTGGTACTATTTCTTAAAGTAGTTTTTAAACTCCATATATTTGTGTCATGTAAGCAGTAAAAATCTGTTAATAAGAGGACTGCCAGGATATTAAGTGATTTTTTTTTTTAAATTGGGGCTGGGGGTGGAGGGTCAGAGGGAGGTAGAGAATCTTAAGCAGGCTCCACATCTAGCACAGAGCGCAATGCTGGGCTCAGCCTGATTTCACAACCTCACAACCCTGAGCCAAAATCAAGAGCTGGACGCTTAACGGACAGCCACCCAGATGCCCCTTAAGTGATCATTTGATGAGCTAAACTGGAATCATTTCAGAAGCTTCTTGTGATAAAATTTGAATCAATCTAATATTATTGCCTCCTAAAACTTAAATTTATTTTTTTTAAGATTTTATTTATTTATTTGACAGAGAGAGATCATAAATAGACAGAGAGGCAGGCAGAGAGAGAGAGAGAGAGAGGGAAGCAGGCTCCCTGCTGAGCAGAAAGCCTGATGCAAGACTCGATCCCAGGACCCTGAGATCATGACCTGAGTCGAAGGCAGCAGCTTAACCCACTGAGCCACCCAGGAGCCCCTTAAATTTATTATTCTTATACTTAAATCAATCAATGATTCCTCACCACTCTCCAGAAAGCATCCAATTCAATTAGCTAGCATAGTACTCTTTTCTGATCTAAATTTTTATACATTTAAAGCTTCCTTTAGGGGCACCTGGGTGGCTCAGTGGGTTAAGCCTCTGCCATCAGCTCAGGTCATGATCTCAGGGTCCTGGAATCGAGCCCTGCACCAGGCTCTCTGCTCAGCAGGGAGACTGTTTCCTCCTCTCTCTCTCTGTGCCTGCCTCTCTGCCTACTTGGATCTCTGTCTGTCAAATAAATAAATAAAGTCTTTAAAAATAAATAAATAAATAAAGCTTCCTTTCCGCCATTTCTGCCTTCCTGCCACCTCCCCTGTTTCATCCCAGACCACTCTTCCACCCTGAACCCTCCCTATACTTGCAAAGGCAGACTATACATCATTTTGAAGATTCTTGCCGTCAAGTAACATCTTCCATCTGGCATATTCTCTCACCCAAAAATCTCCCTGCCACCTTCATCTGGACAGCTCCTAGTCAAACTTCAGATCTAGAGAGGTCCTCCCTGATTTCCATTTAAAGTAGGATGGAGAGATGCCTCTTTCATGTGTTCCCATTATATTTGAGACTAACATGAAGATGCACTTAGCATACTACAGTAACTTCCTACTTTTGTTGTTTGTATACAGGACTATAAGTTTCTTGAGGGCAGGGGCTAAATAATTTTATTGAACACAAAGTATGAAGCAGAGTGCCTAATACATAGTAAGTTCTCAGTAAAAATGTATTCAATGAATGAAAAACATTATGCCAACAATTTTTTTTTTTACTTGGCCAAATTAAGATGTTTATCTCAATCTTCTTAAGAAAAAACAGAATGAAACTATGTTCTAAAAGTAAGAAAAACTAACAGGAACTATTTTAGTTAGTCAGAGTTAAAAGCAGACAATATTTAGCACCAACAGCCTCTAACAGAAGCCACTCAAGGAAAACAGCAAGCACCATCCACTACTATGACCAAATCCCTCTAAGTTACCCCGTTCACACTGTAAAATACACATCTCCCTCCTCTTGTCTTTCCATCTTGACTTCACTTACCACCAGCCACCTTCCTTATTTTTCCCAAATGGAAAGGAAAAAAAAAAATCCTCATCTAACCATATCCTCTCACCTTTGCAATTCTGCCCCTTGTCTGATAGTATCAGTCCTACCGGAATCTAACCACTTTCTGCAAGTGTGAGGAAATTCTGTTCCTAGATTTGCCATTGGGACATCCTGCATGCCAACTTGATTTAGGTTTGTTGTGAGATTAGAAAACACTGAACACCAAAGTTAATATTATTCCTTGCTTTGTCAATACTATTCCTAACTCTGGGTCCTTGGACATGTTAAACTCATGGGATGTTCATTTGTACTGATTAATCTGGAAATTAAGGTATTTCCAGGAGTTCTCTGCAGCTCTAAAGTCTAGTGCATTAGTTCGGTGACATCAGTCACAGAGGCTAGCACACCGGCTCAGTGTACTTCTTGTCAACTAAATTCACTCTAAGAATCACCTGACAAAAGAGAAATGGAAGAAAGTATCGTATTTTCTCATGGTGTTGGGGAGAAGTCAGGGGGAGTTAACATAGGTAACTTTGAGGACTTGATATACGTTACCCTCAAAACCTCTAAAGCATGCCTAGACTGCCTATAAAGAAAGCATGTAATATACATAGATATAGATATATCTATATACCTATAGATAAACAGATCTATTTTTTTTTTTTTTTACAGTTTAGCTGGTAAGAAGCCCTGGGAACAGCACATAGCAGCACAGAGTAGCACACTCCTCCAAATTCAGTTAGCTAGGAAGAATAAGATTTAAGATGAATGTCCCTGTTCTCCCAAGAACCAAAGCTGCTCTATTCTGGGATGCTAAGAAGGAAATGTCTCTAGGAAACAAGTGTTTGAATTTTATGAGATATGATATGTTTACAAGAGTGGTACTTAATCTTAACTGCCACTGTTGTCACCTCGGGGAAGGCTAGTTTTGCCAAGAGCCATGTGACTGCTTCCCTGCCGTGAAAGAAGTAGGATGAAGCAAAGTGGCCCTACTCCAGAAGCAGCGGTAGGTGCCAAGACAGAAAATCAAAGAATCCACCTGATCTAGGCCCAGACGCTTAAGAAAGAAGTGAAAAATGACCGACTAATAATCTACTGATGTAAGTGGGCAAAGGACAGGTGATCCACAGCATGGATTTGGCTGCCCTTGCCAAGCTTACAAAGCCTCAAATGGCAATGCTTGACTCAGAAAACAAAGCCCTTCTGCTCCCCTGCACCCCCTGGAGGGCATGAGCAAGCTTGCACATAAGGTAATTCCCCAGCATCCAAAGACCACTTTCCAATTCCTAAAAAAAAATAATAGTATTTCTGCCAAGAAAATAAAAAATGGTTTGGGGGCGCTATTTCAGAGCTCCTGGAAACAATCAAAACTTACTCCAATGTTTGTGCTGTGGTACCTTGGGACAGTGAAAAGAGCATACCATGAAGATAGAAGAGACGAAAAAGCACACGTGGCTCACTTAAGATCTATTACCTACAGCTACATCTCTTAGTTCTTTATTTTCCTGAGGAAATGTATATTGGGAGGGAAATAGAAACGGAGAGGTCTTCTTTAAATACGGATTTTTTAAAATGAGATTCACTGAAGTAAAAACCAATTCCAATCAATCAAATACAACTCAAGAGAAATACAAGATCCTCAGAGCAAAAACATGTTACCAAATACATTCTCTCTCTCTCTCTCTCTCTTTCTCTCCCCCCCCCCCCCCACACACACAGAAATTTCCTTTGCTTACCATTCCAGGCCCAACACATTCTGTCCTCAGTAATTTCTCCAGTCCTCCACATTCTCTCTCGCACTCACACCTATAAACCTTCCCTTCGTCTCACTCTCTTCTGAGCATATCTTGCACTGATTCACCTTCAAGCCTTTGCTCTTATCTTAAATGCTCTTCCTGCCACTTCATACCTCCCTTCTAGCAACTGCTCAATTCTACTCTTAGTACCTACATTTTAGTCTTCCCAGACCAGACATTAACAGTATCTAGTCCTTTGACAACGATTTATCATGTTTAGTATTTTTTAATGTAGTTACAAAGAAGAACTCTATTTGTTCCTTTGTATCTCTGACACAATTCTGGGGTGTGGCAAATTAGTACAATCTTCTGCAAAGTAAATGCTGTACTAAAGTCAAATGTGTGCTAAGAGACAAGACCTGGAATTGTAGTGATCAAAGACATTTACACATGACTACCTGATACAAATGAGTCTTGAGGTAAAACTGATGCAAAATAAAAACTAGTTTAGAAGTACAGAAACAACTGAACTGTTTTTTAAAAACATTATTTAACAGAATTTCAACAATCACAATTAGGTAAGAGTGGAAATACCAATAAAAGTACTATTGTTGATGTGGTCATGTATCAATGATTTTAACACATGATCTAAAAAGCAGAACTTTGGATAAAAGTAAGCCTATTTATATCAAGGAGGCTCAGAACTGACTCAGAGGAAAAAGTATTATCCTCTGACTCATCAAGACCACTTCCTGAAACACCCAATGTTTTTCTTGGAAGGAAGTCTATACAAGTGCCATTTCATTCAAACACTGATTAGACAAAATTGAAGTCTAACACAAAATGGACAAAAAGACATGTATTTTCCAAAGCCAACCAAGTTTCAAAGTAGACCATTCCATAAACATATATTATCTGGTCATAAAAGGGAAGCTTTTAAACACAGAGAAAAAGGAATAATCCCACGTATATTACAATGACTAAATCACTGACTATGTACACATATCCCTCTTTATACCATAATCTCTTAATAATAAAGAAACAACCTTATGATTTTAATCCACAAAATTAACTGATGTCTTTGGCTTCAAAACAATCATTTTTTTTTTCAAAGTAATTCTTTTCCCTCTCCGAATCAACTCTGTAGCCAATATTTAATGATAATTTACAAAAAGAATAAATGATACTTATTAAAGGCTTACTAAATATGGCACACTAAATATGTGCCAAACACTGTTATAGGTTCTTAGCATACATTAATTCAACTGATCATCACAACCCCTCTAAGAGGTAGGTACAATGATTATCTCAATTTTACAGATGAGGAAACTGAGACACAGAACAATGAAGTACTTTGCCCCATGACACCTAGTACATAGAAAAGCCTCAAATAGGCTTTAGACCAACTCAAGAGCCCTTATTTTTTCTCTGCTGTGTGACCACATGCCTTCCATTAGAGTGCCTAGTAAGCATTCCAGCACACACACACAACCCACACATATAAGCAAACATATACATATCTGTATAAACAGTTCATTTACATAATTTGTGCCAAAATTTCCTATGTCCTCTCACATTGGTTTTTAACTCCTAATGTAACTATAACATCGATGATATAGTCTTTTACCTAGAAGAATAATTACCTAGATAAGCTTTGAAACACTGCACTTTCCAGATACATTTATGTCCTTCTCATTTGTTTTTTATTTCTAAAGCACTGGAAATATCTCACAGAACTACAAAAACACCAAAATGATACTGTCCTGGACACAGCCCTTGGGGAAGAAAAATACACATAACATTTCCTATTTCAAAATAACAAGCAATTAAACTGAATCTTGCTGTTTGTTTCCTCTTGAGTAATCTAGACTGGAAAGAGTTCAAATATCTGATTCTTGCAGTATTTTGCTTTCAGTAGAAAGACCATCTTTTAAGATGCCAGTTCAGCTAGTAAGTATTCACTCATATCTATACCTGGTTCACAAAACATAGTTTAAATACCAAATGGCTGCATATTTCTAGTTCTAAACATTTGAAAAAAAGTTCCTAGTTAGTTAATAAGGCAGAATAAGCACTTTGAAAAAAGCCCCTCCACTCTGCCCTTCAGATAATTAAAAAGCAGTATAAGAAGGGCCAATTTATCCCAGAGTGTGAAGTCCTTACAGCAGCAGCCTATGGAAATACAATATCCTCAGGGTCAACACCACTCTGGAGGTGCTGAAGATGGACAGGTGCTGTTGGAAGCTGGCCTGCCCAGGGTGATTTTAGGGCCAAGATAGAGTTATCCTGCTTTATTAAAGTGTATCATTTACCCAAGTGACATAGTAATTGAAATTCTACCACTGGAAATTAATTTATTAGGTTGAATTAAGTGTTTTCACCCCTAAGAACTACTTTTAAACTTCAAGCACTTCTAGAAGTAAAAATATATGGTATTATGGAGACATAAGTATGAATTACCAGATACTTTCTACTAGGATAGGCAAAATTTAAAGTAATGTGAGAATAGCTATGAAGTCAGTGTGCCCATTAATGTAAGAAATCTGTACAGAAATAGAGCAGTAGTAAGTTACCGAGAGGACATGACTAAGAAAGGATGATTAAAGTCATCTAGTTTTTTTTTTTTTTGCCTAAACCTACCAGGTGGTGGGCTTCCTAGCAAGGACATATAAACAACACGACTGCTCTGTCCTAGGAGCATTCAATTTAGCAAAGATGTAATTACAATGCAACTTAGTAAACGCTATGGTCAAGGTATGAACAATGTGCTATGGAAGCATCCACCTCGGGTAGATTGTTGGTAGGTTTCATATAAGAGGTAACAGTAGAACCAGGTGAAAGACACAGTATGTCAATCAGTAGGTGTAAGGGGGCAGTGAGAGAACATTCTAGGCATATGCAGAGTAGTACATGGAAGGACATGAGTTTCAGGGCATAGTAGGATAATCAGTGTGGCTGCAACCTAGCCTATATAAAAAGATAATGTGATTGAGAAAAACTTGATGCCAGAATATGAGTGGTCTTATAGAACATGTACAGAAATTTGGGTTTAATTTTTATGCCACCAGTAAATCAACTGTGGGATTAAGTCATATTGCCAATTTTTAATAAAATAATTATGGGGGCATGCTGGAGGCAGATTGAATAAGGAATCAAAGTTAATTAATTTTAAGAAAATTGTATTGGTTTCTTTCATTCTTACGTGAAGTATCCCAATTGTATTTTGCTCTACATATTTTTTGGAAAAACTAAGACTCACCTATGTCATAATTTCTGAGTTCTCCAAAGAGAAAGAGGAGGATAGTTTAACTAAAATGTGTTTACCAATAATTTACAAGGACACAGCCCACATTTTCTAGAGTTACAGGTTACGTAAGGCATCCGTTGAAGCGATATTCATCCTATTTTAGAAAAGTCCATTTTAAAAATCCAGAAAGTAAGAGAATTGAAGGTAGTTTTTTGTTTGTCAGTGAAAAAACATTCTTTTAATTATGCATTTGCTGTGGAGAACTATGGCAGTGTTCCTCAAAAACGTAAACACAGAATTACCATATATATTCCCATAGTTCCACTCCTGGGTATATACCCAAAAGAACTGAAAGCAGGTACCTAAAGATATACTTAGACTCCATGTTCACAGCAGCATTATTCACAACGGAAAAAGCTGGAAGCAATCCAAGTGTCCACTGACAGGTAAATAGATAAGCAAAATGCATATATACACAATGGAATATCACTCGGCCTTCAAAAGGAAGGAAATTCAGATGCGTGCAACAACATGGAAGGAACTTAAAGCCATTATGCTAAGTCAAACAGACCAATCACAGAATGACAAATACTGTATGATTCCACTTATATGAAGACCTAGAGAAGTCTAACTCCTAAGAATAGAAAGTAGAACGGTGGTTGCCAGAAGCTGATGGGGATGGAAGAATGGGTAGTTACTACTGAGTGGCTTCAGTTTCAGCTCATGAAGATGTATACTTAAAGACAATGAAATTGGTAAATTTTATATCATGTATATTTTACCATGATAATAAAAAAAATAACTGAGGAATGAATGGACAACTGAATGTCTGAAAGCCCATCAAGTATGACTACCTGGTCCAAGGTGAAGGCTATCAATGACGAGTACTGAATGCATAAAGAATTTCTGTGGCAAATACACACGTTAAAAAATTAAAATTAGGGGCGCCTGGGTGGCTCAGTGGGTTAAGCCACTGCCTTCGGCTCAGGTCATGATCTCAGGGTCCTGGGATCGAGTCCCGCATCGGGATCTCTGCTCAGCGGGGAGCCTGCTTCCTCCTCTCTCTCTCTGCCTCTCTGCCTACTTGTGATCTCTCTCTGTCAAATAAATAAAATAAAATCTTTTAAAAAAATTAAAATTAAAACTATCCCTACGGTTTTATGTTTGTGTCTATGTACCTATCCATATGTACAAATGTGTGTGTGTATATATTTTTTAATTTGAAATAAACTAGATCATATACTCCACGTTAGTAAAGATCAAGACACAAAATCCCTAATCTATAAAAACAGTGAATTAAACTGTGGGGGGGAAACCAAGAGCCCTGATCAAGATTTTACCAATTCTCAATTTTAGGTTCATCTCTCATATTATTTAGCAGTCTCTCTTGCAAATGCCATTTCTCACTGATCCTTCATTTTCTCACCAGTCAAAAGGAGTCTCCATATTTTATCCTACACACAATCTCACAATATACAGAGTGGATAAAATAAGACAATGTATACATACAATTACTTATAAAATTTAAAATAAGCTGGAATAGATATGTTCCTTACAAAAGGATCATTTGACTTATGAAACAGGTTAAAGGAATCTTTAAAATTTCTCTGCATTTTTCACTTTTTTATTGAGCTCTTAAACAATATGAAGGACATAGAAACTTTAAGGAAAACATGCATTGAACAAAATAAAATACATCAGTATTCCTAAGGGTATAAATACATACAAATATCTAAGTCACTAATTTCAATACTCAAGAAAGAATCTGTTTAAAATAAACACCTAAGAGTGGGCACCTGGGTGGCTCAGTCAGTTAAGTGTCTGCTTTCAGTTCAGGTCATGAACTCAGGGTCCTAGGACTGAGCCCTGCATCAGGCTCCCTGCTCAGTTGGGAATCTGCTGCTCCTTCTGCCCCTACCCTTGATTGCACGCACACACACTCTCTCTCTCTCTCTCAAATAAATAAATACATAAATAAAATAAAATAAACACCTAAGAGTTTTTCACATGCCAGTACCACCACCCCTCCCCCCGCCAAACACACCCTTTGAAAACCATATATTACTGCAGGGGGGCAGTAATTGTTTTCTCATTTTTTTCTCAATGACAGAAACAAAACTTAGAGCTCTTGGTAAATACCTACCTCATCTGCTGGCCAGTATTACTCTTTTTGTAAGGAAATAGATTTATGACATCCAGTAAGGAATTCCTCAAACTTCACAGGAAACCTCCAACAATGTGATGCCATTAGATGGAAGTCCTCTGAAGTGTAAGCTTAAGTAAAGCATATATAAGTGTCACCATTAAATCCTTGTACAAGCAATTCTATGTATGTTGTTTTTACCACTTAGAGGCTACTTTTTTTTTTTTAACTCAAAAATGTTTTCTTTCTTTGTTGTCCAATTCTCATTTACCTTCCCACCTAAAGTAATCCTCTCTCTTTCCCTGACTGTTGCAAGCCTCTACTTCACTTCCATTGTATAGTCAATACTTTGTAAAAATAGTCCTTCCATGGCTGCTATAACTTTATTTCACAGACTTGGCAAATATGCAATCCTCTCCTCATTCTTTCTACTTTATGAATTCCTCATTGTGCTCAAACCGCTAAGTGAAATTATCTAAAAGTCCAAATATGAGTTCAAAGAAATATTCTCCACAAATAAGTATTTGAGTACTTAACTTCTTAACTTAAACCTAAAAGCCTGATGCTCATGTGTTATTTGGGCACCAGTGATCACTCATGAACCAGGGATTGTATGTTCTAGTACAGGACACCCTTCCTCTACTATCCTGTATTTTAGAAAAGTGGCTACATTCATTCCACCTCAGATTCATTCCTGACATTGTAATAACGCAAATTCACTTTCCTTCTCAGGATCACATCCAGCTTGAACAGTCCACGTTCTTTTTTCCTGCTTTTTCTGTGCAGTCTATCTCTAGGTCAAAGCTCCATTCAGATACTTTGACAGAAGTTACCAAGGTTTGGGACACCTCAGCTGCAAGTGACCCAGGGTAATCTGGATTACCAACAACCTGAGTAGTTTAATGTAATTAGGTAGACTTCAGAGAGAGGGTAGTAGTCTTCATCTGGGTAATCGCTGTACTCACAATTATACCATGAATTTCCTAGAGAAGTGTCCATTCATTCTTTGCCCATTCAATAAATCTTGCCAAGGGCTTTCTATGTGCCAGCAGATGCTATATGCATGAAGCTGGATATACAAGGATAAACAAAGCAGATATAATTCTCGTCCTCAGAATTCTCAGGGGATACAATGACCTTCTTTGATATTCCTTTGAATATTCTAAGCTCTTACCATCCTCAAGGCCTATCATTATCTGTCTGGAATAATTATCCTCTTTGTCTTTGCCTAACTCCTATATTTCAGCTTAAATGACCCCTCTTGGGAAGTCTTGTCCTGACCTTCCAATCTATACTATTAGATCCTTCATTATATGATTTCACAGAACCTTGAAATCTTCTTCTTCTTAAGGCTTTATAATTAACATATGGGCTAATATTTGTCTAACATGGGCTTTTCAAAAATAAATTGTTGTCTGATGCACTTTCTACTGAAGCAGAATAAACCTTCCTATTTTTTTACTTTCTACTCAAAACATTTTAAGTCTCCTCTTTCTTTTAGGTGAATATTATTTTTAGTTTTTAACAAGAGTCCTGAATTTTTTCTTTATCTTTGTAACTCCACAGTTTAACCGAAGATCTTCCCTCATATGAAAATTTTATAATTAGGGGTGCCTGGGTGGCTCAGTGGGTTAAAGCCTCTGCCTTCAGCTCAGGTCATGACCCCAGCTCATGGGATGGAGCCCTGCTTCGGGCTCTCTGCTCAGCGGGGACTCTGCTTCCTCCTCTCTCTGCCTGCCTCTCTGCCTACTTGTCACCTCTGTCTGTCAAATAAATAAATTTTTTTTAAATCTTAAAAAAAAAAGAAAATTTCATAATTACAATTCTCCAACCAATTCTAATTTTTGTATGTAAAATTTAAATGTTTTGTTTATATTTTTAGATACTAACTTAAGTTACTACAAATGTCTACATATGATACCATTTAGATATTTTCAAGCCAGAATTCTGAATGATAGATACTCAACTTTTACCATTTTCTTATCTGGGAAACCAGAGAAATATATATGAATCCCACTATTTCTTAAGTGTCAAACTTTTGATTACTTAAGCCTCTATGAGCCTCATTTCTTCATTTTAAAGTAGTTATAATATCTTTCAAGGGTACAAGAAATAAATATAAAGTATACAAATCCCCTAGCAAAATATATAAAGTAAATATCAATTCCTTCCCACATGTGGAAGGAAAGAAAGGCACAAGTTCAAAAATGTAGCCCTCTATGAAATATAATAACAGTTTCATGACCAAATCTGATTTCCTCAGAGAATAAGTCTAACTTTTTTTTGGACAATATTTCAGGTCAGGTGTTGACAAAATTTCTGTAAAGGGTCAAGTGGTAAATATTTGAGGTTTGTGGGTCCCATATGGTCTCTGCTGATATTCTTCATTTTTGTTTTTGTTTTTAATAACCTACTAAAAATGTAAAAATCATTCTTGGCTTGTAGAAAGAAAACAGCCCACTGGCCAGAATTTGTTAATCCCCTGCTCTAAATACATAAATACTCATTGGTTCTACCCTTATTTATCCTATTACCTGGATAATATTTAGCTTTTAATCAACACTCAACTGAAGAACTACTCTCTCTACTATTTATCAACATTTCTGTTTAACAAATATCAATTAAACACTTGTTTAGTTGTTTTTATGTAAAGCTCTATGAGGTGACTGGCCACCTAAACAAAAAGTGATTCAGGACATGCAATAAAAGAAGTACAGATAAAGCCTCTCTCCTCCCAACCCCTCCAGAATAAAGCCTTTGGAATTCTTCATCTAGTGTCACTTCTCTCTTCCCTCTGTTTTTTTTTGTTTTGTTTTCTGAGCATACTACTAATCAGGATTTACAGTATAACCAGTTTATGCTCAAGACCTCAGGTTTCTCTCATACTATAACCCTGTCCTGAAATTGGTGCTAGTTTTAGCTCCTTTATGAGAATCTGATTGGGCTTTCTGTACCAGAGTCAGAGGTCTGTGTACCACAGAGCTAGAGGTCTCTGTACCACAAGAGTTAGAGATCTTTGTACCACAATTAGAGGTCTCTGTACCACAGAGTTAGAGATCTCTGTACCACAGTTAGAGGTCTCTGTACCACAGAGCTAGAGGTCTCTGTACCACAGAGCTAGAGATCTCTGTACCACAGTTAGAGATCTCTGTACCACAGTTAGAGGTCTCTGTACCACAGAGTTAGAGGTCTCTGTACCACACAGAGGTCTCTGTACCACAGAGCTAGAGGTCTCTGTACCACAGAGCTAGAGGTCTCTGTTCCACAGAGATAGAGATCTCTGTACCACAGTTAGAGGTCTCTGTACCACAGAGTTAGAGGTCTCTGTACCACAGAATTAGAGGTCTCTGTACCACAGTTAGAGACTCCCTCCTTTCAATTCTGACATAATGTTATAAATTCATCCCCTTTTATTCCAGTTTCCAACACAATCATTTCTCCTACTCAGCTCAGTTCACCTTACTGTTAATTATCAAAATTTTCTCCTTTTTATGTATAAGCTCCAGAAAAAAAAAAAAAACCTGAATTAGGTATTAGAATTAATTTCTGTTATTATTCTGCCTCTGACAATCTGTGCATTTTTTAGCCTGGGCACATTTGTTTCTTCATTTATTACTGGGGTTGAAATAGCGTGGGATGTCAATCAGACACAGTTAAGTGTCGAGGAAATAACACTTGTAGAAGTTATTAATTTATCATCTATAAAGCACTCTGAAAGACCACTAAAAGGTAAGTCTCAGAAGTCAGGCTTGCTTGTAGAACTGGCTCTGTCATTTATATTTATGAGTTATCTACCTTGGGCAAGATAATTAACCCTTCTAAGTTTCATATTCCTCATCTGTAAAATACAGTAATCACATACTTTATAGGGTTTTATGAGGATTACATGGCATAATCCATGTCGAGCACTTATCTTAGTGCCCAGTACATAGTAAAGGCTCAAAAAATGTTAAACATAATTATTATTATTATTATTTAAAGTAAAGATATATTTTCACTCCAGAGTCCACAGGCTTTTTATATTTACATCTTAGCCTCTACATGCTTTTGAAGCTATCCATTTATTTCCACCAGTAAATTTATGTCCTTTTTTTTTTTAAGTCCTTTGGCATTTTGCTCTGTTGTGCTGTGTTTCTCCTACAGTTTAGTGTCTTCCACAATCAAAAAAGAGGGAAGATGAAGATTGGAAATGAAAGAAAGAGAGAGAGAGAGAGCCATCAGTTCACACTCTGTATGTTAGCAATTAGTAAAGCCAGTTCTCTTTTCATGAACATACATTTTCCTAAAGATTATGATGCTATACAAAAATCACATCATTAAAAATCACAGGGCTTATGGACAAAATGCAGTTACAAGCACAACACTCAAAAACTCTTGTCTGTGATGCTTCATAAAAAAGAAAAGAACCTAATAAATATCACAACACAGTTTTACATGTGTCAAGTAGTTAGAAAATCAATAAAAACTACAATAAACATGGCATCTGACCTTGAGAAAGATCTGAAGTTTGCCTGTGGAATTGGCTGTCCAAAGAGTTAAAGCTTATGAGTTATCGTGAAAGGGTGGATAAAGGGTTATCTGAAAGTGGAGGGAAAATTATAAAACAAGATAGAGGTCTTTGTGGCTCACAATGTGAAATGAAGTTAGGTGGCCGGAGGATGTCTGAGGTCTGTGCACATGCATTTTATGTATTCGTATGAGGTTCAGTCCAACCAGGGGGCACTCTCTGTCACCTCCTGTTTCTCAAATAAAATCACATAAAACAAACGTGAAATTTACATTATCCTCAAATTGTTCTCCAGTACCCATAAAGTAGATAGAAACTCCCATTTTCAAAACAAGCATTAGAGCTGAACTGACTGTATGCGTTCCCAAACTATGAACTCGTGACAGATGTTCTCTGACTCAGAACTGTAGTCATGATTTACAAGACCTGTGTTACTCTTCAGTTTCCTATCAACCCAAAGTCTTTAAATACAAAAGATTGTTTTTTCTTTATCAGTAGTGAGCCATTAAATATGATCTAAATTTTTTCTTAACTGCATCTTTGACGTTTATCAGCTTTTGCTCTTGGGAACAGCTCAGACTCAGACAGCCATGCCATAATTGTTTAGTTCCCTAACTGCTCTCCCTGTTCTCCACATGTCCATACCAACAGAGCAATAAAATGTCTGGTGGTCAATAACTCACTGTCATGTCATTCCATTTATTCAGTCACCAAATATTTATGAGCATTACTGGATACAAGGAAAAACAGGAGAAATATGACGAAACCAGCTACACCCATCTTAGTAACAGAGTAAGAGCCTTAACTCAGTGGAACATTTAAAATCAGGCAGTGTTATACAGGAGTTGTAAAATATTATAACATGTGTTGGGGCACCTGGGTGATGCAGCAGGTTAAATGTCCAACACTTGGTTTCTGCTCAGGTCATGATCTCACTGTTGGGAGAACAAGTCCCACATCAGGCTCTGAGCTCAGTGGAGAGTCTGCTTGAGATTCTCTCTCCCTCCCCCTCATGCTCTCTCTCTCATTCTTTTTCAAATAAATAAAATCTTTAAAAAATATATTATAACAGGGACGCCTGGGTGGCTCAGTCGGTTAAGCTGCTGCCTTCGGCTCAGGTCATGATCCCAGGGTCCTGGGATCGAGTCCCGCATTGGGCTCTTTGCTCGGTGGGGAGCCAGCTTCTCTCTCTGCCCTGCCTGATTGTGCTCTCTGTCTCTCTGACAAATAAATAAATAAAAATCTTTAAATAAATATATATATATATATATATATATAACAACATATGTTAAAATAACTAACAAAAGATATAACATGAACACCTTAAGAAAATGTAGAAAAGAAAAAAAAACAGATTACTTTCAAGGTTGTTATAAGGAACTAGGAGAAATTTAATGGGGGTGATTAGCAGACCTAAAGGATGATGTGAATTTTGATTATGAAGGAAAGACATTCTAATTGCTGCATGAGTGAAGAAAAAGGCAGAAAATGTGAGATATATAAAAGCATGAAGATCAAGTAGCTCAGGGATTAAGATACACGACTACAAACTACAAATAATAAGTTATATAACACACTTTGGAGGCACCTAGGTGGCTCAGTGGGTTAAGCCTCTGCCTTCAGCTTGGGTCATGATCTCAGGGTCCTGGGATAGAGCCCTGCATTGGGCTCTGCTCAGCGGAAAGCCTGCTTCTCCCTCTCCCTCTGCCTGCCTCTCTGCCTACTTGTGATCTCTCTCTATCTCTGTCAAATAAATAAAATCTTAAAAAAAATAAAAATAAATATTAAAAAAATGTTATATAACATCCTTTGAATTTTATCTGATGGGAAATGGGAAAGCCACTGATAATTTTTAACCAGAAGAGTACAGCATCAGTTATGAATGGGCAAAAGGGAGCCCAACAGGCTTTCACAAATCCAGGCTTTGAATAAGTTAAGAGACTTCATTCAGAGTCTTTGGAATGCCAAGCAAGAGCAGCAGGAGGGCTTTCCCTAACAACAATCCCCAGCTTTGTGTCCAAGATTGATATTCACAGCTCTACTTAATGGATCCTAACTGTGTCATTTGGTCTGGCAAATTATATAAAATAGTGGAATAAAAAGAAATTACCTGCAAAATCAGATGGAAGTATATTTCTAGAAACAATGAAGGAATAAAAGAATAGAAGGCAATCTAATAGTAATAATAATATTATCAGATATTTAAATCTGATCATTAGGGTCATGTAATTAGGAAAGTTAAATAATTTGGTTATGAATTACATCTACATAGCTGACACAACATATTTTTAACCCTAAAGAAACTGTTCACCAATGCTCCCCAAAGCAAAGCCTTCTTGGATAAAACTTCATATAAGGTCTAAGGAAAGCTTAAGAAATATACATTCCATTGCAGATCAGATTTTACCTTGCTAAATACAAAGAGATAGTATATCACATATTGCTTTAAAATTTTAGAAACTATATTAAGAATTAAAACTACCACAAGTTTCTTCTAATCATAGTCCTGAATATACTTTTTTTGGTTTGTTTTTTCTTTTTTTTTTCTAAATCTAGTTAATAAAGTCTATACAGAAGACAGAAATATCACAAATTTTAACTAAAATAAGAAATATACTGAGGGGTTTGGAGGGAAGGGGGGATGAGGGTTGGATGAGGCTGGTGGTGGGTACTAAGGAGGGCATGTATTGCATAGAGCACTGGGTGTGGTACATAAACAATGAATTTTGGAACATACACACACACAGACACACAAAATTAAATTTAAAAAAACTAAAAAATATATTTTTTCATACAGTGGAAAAATCAAAAAAATGTTTCATGAAATATTTAAAAATACATACACAAACCTAAACTCTAAAATTTAAGAAAAAAAATTTTTTTAAGAGAAGGAGAGATTAAGATTCAAGGCAGGGAAATGGGGAGGGACAGAGGAGAGGGAGAGAGAAAATCTTAAGGAGGCTCTAAACCCAGCACAAAGCCCCAAGTGGGGCTCAATCTTAGGGCCCTGAGATCAGGCAGAACCTGAGCCAAAATCAGGAGTTGAACGCTTAAATGACTGAGCCACCCAGGCATGCTTAAAATAGTTAAGAATTTTTAAAGAATAATTGTTTAATTAAATTAGAATTATCCTACAGGGAAAATGATCAAAAGACTATATGAAAATCTACTTTGTTAAAAAAAAAAAAAGAAAGAAAGAAAGAAAAGAAAAAGAAAAAAAATCTACTTTGTTATATCATCTGCACAAAAATTTTACACAATTCAAGTAAACTATTATTTAAAATCTAAAATATAATAAGCTAACTTTTGTCCACTTAAAATTCCAAGGCAGTAGCTTGATGAATTAAAGAAAGATGATTTCACTGAAAAAAAAAAAAAACAAAAAAAGAAACTGAAAAGGAAACTTCTCTACACAATTTATTTCAGAATTATATAGAAAATGAGTTTATACATCTTATCCTCTCCAAAGTCATTTTCTCATATGTATAATTTACTAAAACAGAAGAAAGTGTTTCCAAGCCTATCTGTAGAAAAACAGAGACCACTTTTAAAACACCCCAGGTACAAGAGATGCAGGGATATCCTCCTTAAGGTGAGAACAGGTCAAAGAACAAAATACATAACGTTCCCAGAGCACATATGAAATTTACACTCAACAGGACACTGACACTTGATTTAGAATTTGGCCTATAAAGCTGACCAAGACTTTGCAACAAGGTTAAGAATAACTCAAGCCATAAACATTCCAAGGAACCTCACCTATGTATGCTACCAAACAGCTACGTACATGATGTTTGCATGGGTAGTTTCTGGTATAAATTAATAATGTTCCTTATGGTGTAGTCCTAATACAATAACAGACACATTAGAGGAAAACCAACATATCCAAGAATGTACTTCAAAAAGGATCAATGCAGGCATAACCATGGCATGTGAACTCAAGAATGCATTACATTCCCCAGCACCAAATCAGAATGTAACCAGTTATTTACTTTTGTTCTCCATCTAGTTTATTATGATACAATATTAACTCTTATTTTTAAATAGTATAAATCTTAACCTCTCATTTAATCACCAGTAACAGAACAAGGAAAAGACTCCTCCAGAGTAAAATTAAATGTAACAAATCTATAAGAGCTACAAAAAATAGATCTCTATGTAAGAATTATATAAATTTCTCGCTAAGCTCAAATTTGATATTTAAAACAACATAATTATATAATTGATTTTTTTCAAAGAGTTGTTCCTTAAAAATTTCCATTAATTGACTATTTAAATGTTTACAAGTTCCAATAATATTCGTGGGTTTAGGGGAAGAAAAAAACCTTTAAATACACATATTCACCACATTTTAGGTCCCAAGCAAAATGTTTACACAGAAATTTGGCAGTGTTAAGTCGGTGGACTCAAAGCCAATAATAACCTAAGAAAACTGAACTTAATAAGCAAATTCTCATAGTACAACTAACATTGTATAAATAATCCAAAGCAGTTAAGATTTATAGTATAATCACAGTATTTTGCATATCAGAGTAATTTAAAAGTAATTTTAAGAAAACTTGATATGTTCTGTCTGTGCTTCCCCAACTATTATTACTCAACAGATTTCTTCATACCTATAATCTGGGGGGAAGGGGAGTTTTTCTCTTAAACACATGACCTAAGAGAAGGAAATCCTTTAAATCCCCAAGAGGCAGAAGGCAGGAGGCAGGACTCTGAGGAAGCTGAGGTACCAATTTCAACAAGTTCAGAATCCACTTGGAATATCAAAAGGGAACTTAAAATATTGTCAAAAGGCTAACGGGTACTAAAAGTATTACTGCATGTTTCAAGGTCTACAAATATCCTCTGTAATAATTATGCCTTTGAGAGCCCTCCTTAGCAAAGTAAATATTCACAAACTCAATTTACCTACTCACACAATCCAGGCAAGACTCCTCTAAGCGATCTTCCAGGCAATATGAGAGGACATTCCTCTCAGTTCCCTCTTGGTGCCAAGTGACCTTCGGCATATCAACAGAAGGGTGGGACTCTAAGCTTCAGTTTCAGCATTCATTGTACTGTAGCGAACAAAGTTTCTCCTTTGGTTTCTCTAGGGCGTTAACTAAGACTTCCTCTTCTTGTTAACTAAGTAAACGCAACCACTACTGCATGTCCAACTCTTCCCTAAAGTGATAAAATAAAGCTTTAAATGGTGCAAATAATATGGCTAACACTAACTAAGAAATTATTATGTGCTCCAAACTAATACTATACACGCAGATACTATTATTATGCCCACTGTAAAGAGGAGGAATCTCAGGCATAGTGGTTAATAAGTAACTTGTAGGAATTTCAGATACAGCAATATGGTTAAATGAGCTAATGAAGAAGACCTCCCATGGGAGACAAATAAATAGACAAAAATGAGTATAACAAAATTTTAAAATAAATACACAGCTTTACTTACAATAAAGAAAATCTGCTGGTACTAAACCAAATCTAGAACCAATGGCCAAAGTGGTATGCACAAAAGCAAATATCACTAGTTATGGCCTCCAGGAAGGATCATGGCTATTTCTTTAGTATGCAAGTCTAATAGAGATTGGTAAGAAGATGTCCCCTCCGGTAAGGAGCTCAGAAGAAAGTACTCTCTCAGGAGAAGAGTTGGGCTAGATTTCTGGCCCTACTTTTTCTCAACATAGGATACAACCTACCCAACTGTACTTCGGTGGCCATGTACGAACAGAAGAAGAGATCTCAGGCACACAAGGCTTAAAGTCAATGGTGAGGTCCCTCTCATAAAACCAGAGCTATTTTCAAAAGGCTGAAATCACATTAAAAAATGATGAGGAGAACAGAACAAATCCACCCACTGTCTTAATAAGACTTCAAGCGAACTTGTCTCTAACAATCGGGAGAGAAGTGCCGAGGAAATGCTACAACCAGAAATTAAAAATCCCTATGCCTGTGTCACAACAGTTTTGAAGTCTGAATTCATATAAGAATCTTCAAGCTAAGAAATTAAGATAAAACTGGGTTCTGTGCTTATGATATCCCTGGAGTATCTGGAAGAAACAAACATGAAACCACTTTAGAGTAACACTTCATAAACAAGGCCACATGGGATCTCTACAAGCTAGAAAAACCAAACCAAACCAAAACCGAAAAACAATCCCCACTGAAGATGAGCCTATAATTTAGAAATTACAAAATATGTAAGAAAAGAATTTCCTGTGACTGGGCATTGACAAGTATACCAAATAGAAAATTTAGCACTCAACTAATTTTATAATATGAAGACAAAAAAAAAAAAAAAAAAAAAAAGCATTATTAGTAAGAAATGGAGGAAGGAAAAAAAAGCCTATAAGGAATATGTAACTGAAAAACAAAGTAGGTTTTACAAAAACCATACAGAATTTATGTGTAAAGATATACACATTCTCCGCATGGAGCACCCAGAGTTCTCATTAAGTTTTATAACTTAAAAAAGAGAATAGTGTTGATATAGATACATAGAATTTTAGACTTACTTAGGAAAAAAACAATAATCAATGCAGGAATTCAATTATATGGTAGCATCGATTCCATACCAACTTTCCCTGTCTGCTATTTCTGACCACTCTGCCCTTGCAACTCCTTATTGTTGGAAATTCTGACCCATCTCTAGGCCATCTCCCTCTGCCTGCTGTGAACCATCTCTAGCACCCTTGCAAAAAAGATGGAGTGGAAACTGTGATGTGCCACCCAGATCCCCTTTCAGGACTGAATGATTTATTCCCCTGCTGTACAGCTGCCAGCAGACAGCCCTCCGCGATCAGCTCTCTTGAGAACAGTCTTGGCTAAAGATTCTCCTCATAGAAACTCTTGCTCCCTTCCCATGGAGCCCACATCCAAAGACTGGTTGACATGGGGACTATAAAGACTTGGCCCTGTCTCCCCAACTGGAGACAGTGGTGAACAGCCACTGGGCTTCAGAACTCTCCATTGGGTCAGATCTCCATGAAGACCAACACAAAAGGGACGCCTGGGTGGCTCAATCCATTAAGCGTCTGCCTTTGGTTCAAGTCATGATTCTGGAGTCCTCGGATTGAGCCCTGCATCAAGCTCCCTAATCAATGCGGAGCCTGCTTCTCCCTCTGCCTGCTGCTCCCCATGCTTGTGTGCACTCTCTCTCTCTCTCTCTCTCTCTCTCTCTCTTTCTCTCTCTCTTTTCCCCCCTGACAAATAAATTTTAAAAACCTAAAAAACAAAAACAAACAAACAAAAAAACCACTGCACAATAGCCTAACTTTCCTTCTGCCCAATACTGGTTTCTCCCTTCCCCTCCACAGGGGTTGATCCAAAGAACACTTTCTAAGAAACTTCCAGCACACTAGTTTCCATCTCAGAGTTTGTATCCTGAGAACCCCAGACTGCAACAGAAGAGCATCATAAACAAAAAGGACAGGATATGGGGCAGCACTATTAAAGAAGTGAGAAGAGAAAAATAATAAAGCTTTGAAACCAATGAGGAGAATGCTGGAAAGTGCTAATATTTGTTTGGTGAGATCAGCAGTACAAGGGAAAGTCTTTTTCAAAATAAACAGTATAATCACAAAATTCCAACACATTTCAATTGTCTCGCTGAACTTGAAAGCGAACAGGGATCCTACGGGGTATCCCAATTCTGACCCATCTTTTTTAAAGATATCATTTCTTAGGTCAATGGGTTCGCTAAATGCCAAATATGTTGTGGCTTATACACAGGCCATTGATACTTCTAAGATAATCATTTTCCTAATAATCAGTTCAGTGGTACATTTAATTCCCAGCTGGAGAGCAAGGTTACCAATAGAGATGTATGTATGCAATTTCCAGGTTCCTTCAGTAGTCCTAGAAAAATATGCAGCAACCAAATCTATATATAAGAAATATATAATATTTCTTATGGCTACTTCTGATAAATTCCCTCTCTCAGAGCAGTGAGGGAATCAACAAATATCCCAAAGCCTTGCTTGTATTTGTCCAAGTAACAGAATTTTGATATACCTTTTGGTTCTAAACCATCAGTAAAGATGTTAATGACAGCTTTATAAAAGATCAATCTGGTTCAAGTTGGTATATAACTAATCGTTATAAAGAATACTAATAAAAAACTGAATGGACTAAAACCACATTCACTCATAGGCACACCGAGGATGCCAAAGACATGGGACCAATCTAAGCAAGGCTCACGAGTATTTGTTGATCGTCTCGCCCTTCTACAATAGGGCAGTTTACCAGACATAGCTATGAGAAATATATTTGGAACACAGTAGATTTAGTTGCTGCAGGTTTCCCTGTAACTACTGAAGGAAGCTGGAAATTGGACACCCACACCTCTCTACTGGTAACCTTGTCCTACATTCCACACTTTGTAACCACAAATACAGAGGCAGACAAGATAAGCTGTAGCAAAACGTGTCAAGTAAGACCATTGGATCTGAAAGGACAGGAAGTCATTAACATATGTTATTAGGGCAGGCAAGCAGAATGGATCAAAGTGTCACAATGCATTCACCTTGGAAACATGACAGAACTTCACTCTCAGTTCCTTCATTCTCAGTTCCTGTACATCTTCAGTTCAATCACAGTTCCTAGCCTGTCTTTCATTACTTCCTCTCCTAAAAACCACCATCTGCTTCGTCTTCTGTAAATCACTCCTTCTACTCTGACTTTATAACTCCTTTAATGTAAAAAAGAAACTAGTAAGTTACTAATACGAGAATCCAAAAGAAGTTTCTAAATTCTAAATTGCATATTGCCAAATATCGATTACATACAAGTTAAGCTAGGCTAAATTCATATGGGTAGAACAATCAACCAAATGCTTTAACAAATTACCTAGAGATGAAGTAGCAGTGCAATATAATTCATATTTGGTGAGAATAATATAAACTTATTAATACATTTTAGGCAATAGAACAAATATGCATGACATGTGAATGAGATGAAGAACCAACTGGTTCTTATGAAAAAAGACTGAATGAGTCATTATCATTTTGGAGCTACTGTTTGGACACAGAATCTGGGTTAAAGGTGGAAAAAAAAACAAAAAAAAAATATAATGGACACTTCTTGGAATGAATAAATATACACAGTAGGACCAACAATATTCATTCTTAACATAAGTTATTTAGAAGAGTGGTAGCATAATTAAATCTTCAAGCCTACAGATGGCTTGAGACTCTTAAGTTAGGGAAATACTAATTCTGAGAAAAATGAACTGCAAAATTAGGTAAAATAAGGGTAAATGGTAGTTTCACCTTAAACTGGCAAAATTTAGGTCTACACTCTGGGAAACACCACAGAAATTCATTTGTTTATGGATTTTAAATGTCATTTTCAACCCACTATTTACCACACAGTTCCAGTAAGTCACACTCTTATTTGGCCATCACATTCAAAAAGAAAAAAAAAAATTTAATGGTGGAGAAAAAAGCGATTTCTCACTTCTGTTCATGTCCTATAACCAAAGACAAGTAGAAAAGTTAAAGACCTCAATACTAAGAAACTGAAGGCTGGTGTTTATGCACCAAGTCTGCCACTTAATAGCTCTGTAACCTTGGGCAAGTAATTTAACCTCTCTTGGCCTCCATTTCATTACCTGTAAAAATGTGAGATCAATGAGACAAATTTGAAAGGTCTCATTCAGGTCTATTCTAGAACGTTTACATAGTTCAAAGTTAAAAACAGAAAATCCACTTAATTAGATTTTGGCTAAAACGTAATAAATGGCAGTTTTACACTTTTCAACATAAAATGGTAAATTTTCAGAAAAAAAATATCACCGAATAGTCAGGAAATCTATGATAACTAAGGAAAAAGTAGTAGTTGCTGATGAGGACATTGTCAATTCACATCACAAATTATGTAACAACACTTTTCATAGAAACTTCAATTTATGCTGAAAAATTCTGATTTAAATGAACTCTGCCAAAGCACAGTAAGTAAAAAGAATTTCTGGGAGGCAGGAAAAATAGAAACTTTCAGCATATTGTACCAGTATTTCCTATCATTATTAAGATTTCACTCAGAGCTTCCTCATTTCACCTGACTCCGGAGGTGCCAGCATTCCAATTGGCTCAGTGCATGCACATCAAAAGAACTGACAGGGTGTTCCCTGTAAAACACCATTTTTAAAAATATCATCTCCCAAACCTGTGCTGTGCACAAAACGTCAAACTCTACAAAAAAGAAAAAAAAAATGAAAGGACTACTTAGTTTTATTAAAATCATGGGCTGCTTCTGGATTCTTAAGTGCCATTTGGAAAGAAAAAGGCATTTCATTTAAGACTACTAATCCTTTCCAGAGTATCTTTTTTAATCATAACTCTGTAATACAGTCAAGAAATTATCACATTAGCTAGGTAATGAGACTTACCCTCTCCTAAAAAGTACAATCATGTGCTGGAGCACTGGGAAGAAAGTCACGGAGGAAGGCGGGGGGCAAATCAGCAAATACAGAACATGAACTCCAAACACTCATAAGGTACTATCTTATCCGAAAATCAGGAGAAATGCCCAAGTTTAATTTCAAAGCATCTATCTACTGAAATACTGCAAAGAATCATCCTATATACACTTGAGCAAGCTAAGTGAGCAAGCCGCCTTGAAAAATGAAATCGGGAAGCATGACAATAGACAGAATGAAATACATGTTTTCAGAGCAGCAGTTTAGAAAAAGCTGTATAAATCGCTGTTAGAATGACATAGCTTAGGTCATCCTTCAAAAATAAAACCTGCAATTAAATTTGCACATCCAGTGATCCTTGAAGTTCACATGTTGTCAGTCTGTGGGGGTGGGAGAGGACACTCCCATTAGACAGGCTGCACAGAGAACTGCAGTCACAGAAAGACAAGACACTGCAGCGAACCTACAACAGGATCCGAAGCTGAATGTCACAGTGATACACTGACAGGAAAGTGCCAGAGGTTATATCCATTTTAAAAGTGATTTAACTTGATAAATACCACTGGACTAGAGTTTGCACAGGCAAAAGAATATATAACGATATGGCACCTTTGGCTGAAGAGTTAATACAATGAAAGTTTACCCTGGTTGGGCAAAATAGTAAGAATTACTTTCAAGTTTATTTTCAGTGAATGAAATATTGATCCTCCAAACTTGTTCTCAATCTTTGTTTAGTGTAGAGTTTCAAGACCTTGCAGTGACAACTCTAACATTAGTATCTAATAGGTTTGTATTCAGGACATGGAGCCATGGAAAACAGATCCAATAAACTTAGGTCAAGAGGTTAAATGTGATGGTCAAAAGAACCAAGGATTGGAAATCTAAAAGCTTAACTTCTCTCCTCCTCTATAGTTTAGTCACATGACCTGAAGCAAATCATTAATGCAGGCGACGGAATATAATTGTAAACAACTCAGATTCATATGTAAAACTGGTACAAATACCAGTGCTGTTACTGACAGCCCAAATGACTTTGGCCAAGTGACTCTACGAAGTCTGTTCACTTGTCTACGAAATGAAAATAATAGTTTATTCTTCAGAGACACTGAATGAAATAATGCATGTACAGGACACAGCATAGTATAAAAAAGCAGTTAAGTAATAAACAGCTTTAAAAAACACCAATATTTCTTGAGTTTTCTTTACCTTTTAAGTAATCTATCTTGTATGTTGTCTTAGAATAATTCCCTCTGCTTCATGCTATCTTTATTGGGTCTTTGATTACTTAAGAAAATGGAGTTTTCTCCATTTTAAAATGGAGAAAATTTCTGTATTTGTTTTTAAAATCTTTTTTCACTTTCGTTAAATAGATAACTGAGTATTATTTGTACAGTCATCTGTGATCCCATTTGGTCAAACCTGTCGGTATTTTTGACAAAATTCCCAAAGTCTTTGAGGTCAAATTGATGGTAAAGTTTCCCAGGGGGCCCTCAGAAAATCTCAAAGGATTTGTGTCTCCTCTTATAAAGAGCGATGTTAATATAATTAGATTTGGTACGGTAAATTACATGGGAAAGACTGTCAAAAAAGAAATGTGATAAACACTCACCAGTTATATGTATATAGATACATCTTATTATTTTCATGGCAATATAGTTATTTGCATAAGTTCAATAAGCGTCTTTCTCCTTGTAACAGGAAACCATTGTAAACATTGGTTGTATTAGAAAGACTTTGACTGGAATGCCATATTTGAGAATGACATGCTCAGAATCTGATAAGACTGGACAGCTTTAAGGAAGTAAGGTTGGCATTAAAGAACCAAAGCTTATGAAGCGTCCCTTCTAAAAACTGCCCAGTGGCTTACTTATAGGATTTCTACCTAATAGGAAAGTAAGGAAGGTCACTTCCTAGCAGAATCTACGAACCTCAGGATATTTGGGGGACCTCAAGAAGAGAGGAATTCACCCACATCTGTAAGTGTTGCAGGCAAAATCTGATGAGGGCTCACTGACTTAGTGTCCTAGCCTCAAGAAACTTTTATTTTTTTTTTTTACTTTTTTTTTTTTTTTAGTGTTCCAAAATTCATTGTTTATGCACTACACCCAGTGTTCCATGCCTTAAAATACATGCCTTAAAAGTATCATCTGGGTTTCTTATTAGAAGTTCCAGCAAATATGATTTTTAAAAAGCATATATGGTGAATCATTCTTCTTGAGCACTGACATAAATAACCAGGTCAAGTTAATGAAATGAGACTTATTTTGCAAATTGGTCTTACTTAAATTATCTTTGATTGAAATGGGGGTGACTGCAGACATGAAAATTAAGTTTCAATGGAAAACTAGGGTATATCCACACGGGTATTAAACTCTAGTTCTCTTCACTATCCTTAAGGTTTTGTTATCTATCTAAAAGGTGTCAGACCCTGATTTCCTCCAGTTTCCTAGCCACAATTCTCCAAACTAATGCTTCCAATTTTTCTCCCATCCTTCTGACTTAGAATCACTAAAAATTAAAACTGCCTCTTTCCCAAAGCCCTGCAAGTTGAAGCTGGACAACCTGATATCATACTCAAAGAAATCACAGCCTTCCTGCCTGTTGCTCTATGGGCCACTCAGAAAGTTCACCAGAGCACCTGATAACATCACAGAGACATTCACACTACAAACCAGGAAAACCTGCCAGATTACTACCATCTGCCCTCATGCTATCTATAGATGCTTTGAGTCAAGTATCTATAAATATTCTTTATGACTAACTGCCCTCTGGACTCAACCATGTTTATAGTTTGTTCTAACCATTAACCATTAAACTTTTTTTTTTTTTTTTTTTTTGTCTCCGTAGAAAGGGCCAGGATGGAGAAACTGGTTCAATGGGCTACAGGATAATCCACTATATCATTTTCTAGATCGCAGTTGGCAAAGTTTCAGACGGGAACAAATGACATGGCTCAGGACATACCACCCAAAATATGGCACCTCTGCTACTGAATATTTTAAGCTAAAGGGGTTTGAGACAGGATGGTCATTCTGACCTTCCCTGGTGCTTCTCTCCTGAAACAAATCACAAAATCCTTGTGTCAAAGATACCCTCCATTCACCAGAAAGATAGGAGTATCCTTATCTCTGAAGACCAAGGGACACTGAGAAGAACCAGAACAAACAGGTCTTGCTAAGTTTCCCTCAGTTTACTATACTTACCCCCTACGCTTTGTTCTAGCATATTCCTCCATGATTTGTCACTCTTCATCAAACATAGATAAAAATACTCAGGACTCCTTCGTTTCTTCTGTAAGAAGGCTCCTACCTCATGAAAAGCTTCTTACATAAATCTATGTTCTTTTCTCTTATTAATCTCTGTCAGTTTAATTTGCAGATCCAGCCAGAGACCTAAGTTGGTTCAGTTAAACTTTTTCCGCCCCTACACTCCACAGACACTACACTTCACTCTCACCGAAGCTGCATGTATATCACTTGTAAAAATCTATCTCAATTTCACAGAGAAATTTTTTTTTACACAATTCTTAGTTTAGCAGGGATCCCTCATTAAAACACTTTGCCCATAACTTCAAATTTTTCTTGCTGATTTTTCACCTTTTTCTTTTCTTCTAGATCAACAGGATTCATTCTGTTAGTTGTCAGAATAGATTTTTTTATTGTTTGTGTAAAGCATAAACATACATTTTTCCTCTAGACCAAAATAAACATACACCTTGCATTTATGTTATCAGTGTGTCAAGTTCTAACTTAGAAAACATAAGATAGACCTATTCTAAAGCTATATCTTAAAAGAAAAAAAAAGTAGCAGGTTAGGTCTGTCAGTACTCTCAATAATGTCAGACATTATTCCCTAAATTAACAACCAAATTTGTGTTTCTTTTTTAAATCTGATACATATGTCAATACTTTCTATATACCTGCCTAGATTATTCTAATTATACTTATTTCCTTAAGCTTTATTTATTTGAGAGAGAGAGAATGCATGGGTTGGGGGAGAGGGCAGAACAGAGGGAGAGAGAGAATCTCAAGCAGCCTCCAGGACAAGTGAATAGGACCCTAAAGATCAAGACCTGGGCCAAAATCAAGAGTCAGACACTTAAGCAACTATACCACCCAAGCACCCCTATTCTAGTTACATTTAATCCAAAACCAAAAGTGCCTGTTGGGTAACTCCCAAGTTAAGATCATTTTACATATTAACCTAATGCCACCTTTCCCATGTTAAAGAGGGCACACCTTAATTTCTACTGCAAACACAGAATTCAATTTTTAAGACAATCAATATGTTGACTGTGCTAGTATTAAAGCATCACTTCATTTATATAAGGATTCTTATTGTCATTCTTTCTTTATTTCCTATTGACTTTGAGTATTACAATATTCATTCACACAACAGAAAAGTTCTACGGCTTCTTAATAAGAAATCAAAATATAACCCATGAGTCAGTCCCTAAGGTTTATAAACTTTCAGAACTTGATGTCAACATCTAATCTACATCTCAGACCCCCAGGATCAACTGTGCACTTGACGTATAAGATATATTTTAAATCCCACAAAAAGTCTCCATTAATGGACTTCAACAGTAGAGAAGACTAAGATGCAGAAAGAACAAGACAGCTTCATTTGTTAATAAATTTTGTCAGAAGTTTTCTACATCTTTAAATACAAAAATTAATTCAAGTCAACTATAATTCTATTTTAAAATTTGGCTGCTGTGCTATAGTAAGTACATATTAAAAAGTCACTTACATGGATTTTCAGATTTTTATAGTTCTTTTAGAAAGACATATACATACACATAACTCCCACACAGATTCTGCTGGCATTGCTCCATTTTGTAAAAGGGCTTGTTTACAGACAACTCAGGATCTGCAAGTAATAGATATTGCTTTCTTGTTAAAACCTACTAATCTAATCCTCAAGGTCCCCCCCCCCAAAATTAAAATAGGATAAGATGCATTAAAATAAGGAGTCTTTAGTTCCGTTTGTAACATTTTGATTCATTTAACAATGAAATAAAATTCAATATTGAAACAAAAGATCACTTAGGTATCCTGTTGGGGAACATGAAAAATACTTTGTTCACTTCAAGAACAAACAGTATTCTGCATTCAGTTAGAATACCACTAGCCCAACGATCCATGCCAATAAATTATGATAAGCCAGCAGATCTTCTACTTGCATGTTAGATCTCTATACCAATTTGTATTCATTTATGGGAACTGTCAGTAATTACAGCAGCAACATGTTTCATCTCTACCACGAGCTTTGCAAGGACTGATATCATTGCCAGAGAGTGTGTGTACGCACACATGCTATAGTTTGTTTACATAGCACTTTCACTTGCATTACTCCTTCTAATTCTTGTACTTTTGTTACCTTATCAAAAATTATTCAATGGGGTTACACTAGTGACTCTTAGTCATACGGTGCCTCAATCACTAATCGGTACTGACCTTGGACATCAGATTTGTAGAAATCTCACTGCAACAGCTCACTGACTCACCACCAAAGAACAGAGAGATGGATGAGGGGAAAAAATACAAATGAGGGGGAAAATATGAATTTTAAAAATTCATAAGCTCTGTCAACAATCTCTTAAACTTTTGTTGGAAGTTCATCACACGTAGTAGTGAAGGGGAAAGGAAAACTTTTGCTTTGTCCCCGTCCAGGCTCTTTGGCCGGTCTAATAATTAAACTGACATAAAACAGATGAACAGGAGAATAACAAAATTAATTCTTACGTAAGGAAGCTCACAGAAAAAAGAGTTTCAAAGAAGTAACCAGAAACAGGCAGCTTTTATATCTTTTAGACAAAGAAAGAATGTATTTGTGAGGAAGTGATAAGACAAAGGGGTTTGGGCTTAGGATAGGAAATTAGTAAAGAAGTAGTAACAAGGTTTGTTTATGCAGCCTTCTCAGACTTGAATTCCCTCTCTTTGGCAATAAGGATGCTTTTTACCCTCCAGGTGCAAGGAGTGTAACCCTTCTTCACATGGGGAATTTATTTCCTGCTTTCAGAGCAAGAGAAGAGAGTCAGTGTCCTTAAGGCTATTTCTTAAGTGACTTTAATTCACAATAATCAATGTGCCAAAGCAGCATATTTTGGGGCAGCCTGCCCCGAACCCTTCAATAGGCTGACTGGTTCATAAAAAATAGGGAATTTGGGGGTGCCTGGGTGGCTCAGTGGGTTAAAGCCTCTGCCTTCAGCTCAGGTCATGATCTCAGGGTCCTGGAATGGAGCCCCACATCGGGCTCTCTGCTCGCCAGGGAACCTGTTTCCTCCTCTCTCTCTCTGCTTACCTCTCTGCCTACTTGTGATCTCTGTCAAACAAATAAATAAAAATTTTTAAAAAATAGGGAACTTACCCTTTAGTTTGTATTAGAGATATAGATACACATACTAAATAGAGTTTGCCCTTGAAGTTAATCTGTTTTACAGATCTACATACATATACTAAAAGCATACAAGTAACACAGGTATATGTATAGACATTGAACACTGCATAAATCTAATAAAATCATACTTACATATAAATAAAAGATCAGAAGCCTTTAATATGATAGCCAGTGAGGAGTCAGTCAGTCAGTCATAAAAACTGAATAAAAAGAAAGGTTTCAGGAAGTGAACTGCCACTTCTTTTCCAATAAGGATAGAAAGGCTTTGTGGGGAGTTGATTATCTGAAGATAACACCACAATAAAAATTAAAGAGCCTGATAAACCTAGAAGGATTGTTTCTGTAACATGAAAGACAAGTTGAAAAGAATACAAACAGAAAACAGCAAGAAACAAGAGGGATCCTTACTCCTGGGGATGACAGAATCATGGGTTTCAGGAGGGAAGTGAGAATTTCATATTCACCTATGGGATATAAACTTCAGTCCCCGTGGTTGGCAGGAAAAAAACATCTTAAAAACAAATCACCTGGAGAAGGCAGCACTGGCTCAGTAGAATTCAAATATGTGCCAAAGTCCAGGAAAAGAACTTGAACAAAAGTTCTACAGTGATACATGCCAGGTGGATTTATGAAAAACAGTCAAGAGGGAAGTGCCAGGTTTTGTCAAAAGCCTGTTTGTCTATGGAGTGACAGCAATGAGTGAAGAGAAATGCATATGTATGTAGGTCAGTACACACACACACACAAGATGCTTTCTTGCTGAACACACATTAGTGATACAGTGGGCATTCCTCCCAACAGTGAAATGGTAGTAAGAGGCAGGTTTTGAAGTAACAATGTAAAGCTTTACCTTTCAATTTATTTAATATAAGTTGGTGATTAACCATCCTGCCACTTCTTGTCTCCTAAAAGAACAAATAAATATTTACTGAGTGCCTATTACGTAATGTGTACTACATTAGGTATAAATGAAATCACACAGTCCTCCTAGGAGCAGAAATTATTATAATTAGATCAATAATGTAGAAGTAAAAGAAAGAGAGAAAAGCTCTTCAATTCAAACTAACTAAATGGAAAATCATTTCGATTACTGAGAGTCATAGGTTAGAGAGGACGACGTATGGATATATCATAACCAGAACTAATTTAAACTTTGTTGCATCTATGACTTCTTAAATTTAAATTATTAAATCGATAAGAAAGACTGTAATTCAGTAAGCGATATTTTCCTCAGGGTTTGAAATTTACTAAGCTCTCTTAAATCATCATTCCATTCAGGAAATCTTATAATTTGTATAGTTAAATCTGAATTACACACAAAAAAGTAGTTTTACTGTTTAAATCTCACAAAGCCTGTGGCACCTGTGTTCTATTTTCTGGGCTGATTTGACTTCTAAACACCTAAAGCTGGGTTTGCTATTGGAGCACTGACCCCAGGTAGGAAATCCTCATTATATCCAGTTTGGACATTTGGCAAAACATGGTGTGGGTGCCTGGGTGGCTCAGTTGGTTAAGCAACTGCCTTCGGCTCAGGTCACTGTCCCGGAGTCCCAGGATCGAGTCCCGCATCGGGCTCCCAGCTCCATGGGGAGTCTGCTTCTCCCTCTGACCTTCTGGCCTCTCATGCTCTCTCTCACTGTCTTCTCTCAAATAAATAAATAAAATCTTAAAAAAAAAAAAAAGAAAAACATGGTGAGTGTGTGTGTGTGTGTGTGTACACGTATCCATCTCCAATCAACAAATCACCATTCCCAGTTCACTGTTCTGCTCTGTACTCACCCCTTCTCATTCTTGTTTTGTATTGTAAACCTACGTGAAACAACTTAACGCTTCTTTTAACGTCTGTAGAAACCTACAGGTTTCTGACAACTGATTCCTTGCTTATGCAAATAGAGTAAAGAAAACTATATGCAACACATGCAATGTTGCCTCAGTAAAATTAAGAATGGATAAGCCTAGTTTCCTTCATCATGGTGTTTCTGTTGGTTTTCTTCTTTCTCCCCCACAATGCTTCAACAAATGATGAAAAGTTAACAACTGCAGTACAGGATAATAACCCCCCACAGTTCTGACTGCAATGGAAAAGTTTAAAACTGTGAAATGAATAAACTCCTGCTAGTTAGCATAAAAGGAAATAATCAACAGATTAAAAACACTGATGTAACTAATTCTACTAAACAACTAGTTTTGCATTCTAACTATGCTTTTCAGTGGTGAAAATTTAACTGTGGCCGAAAGTGTGGGCAACGGGTAGTAGGAAAACTCAGGTGACCCAACCTGGAAGAATTACGCCAACCACAGAGCTAATAAGCAGACTATTCATCCCCATGGTAATAACTCTTAAAAAAGACACAGAAGCCAATTCATAGATTCCATTTTCAAACCAGAGAGCTATTTGGGGGTAAACACACATATATAATTTATACAGTACCCTGTGCCAAACTCGTAACAGTCCAAGAGATGAAGCTTAAAGAAATGACAGCAGTGGCCCTTTTAATAATATTGACTGCTAATGCATAGAAAGGTAATCTGTTCTCAGGCAAAGAACCACAGTGGATGTTACAAAAACACAATAATAATCAGGGGCATTCTCCAGGGTGTGGAGTCATTAACTAAACTCAACAGGTCAAGCATTTCTCCTAACAGTACCATACCTACTTGAGGACAGCATATACCTTCTGCCTGAAAATACAAGTCTGATATTTACACTTTGTGACTTGAATACAAAAGAACCTTAAAATCTAAGACTTTATATATTTGCTATTATTATTATTTTTTAACCTGTTCCCCTGAGCTCTGCTTTCAAGCCCTTTGCTTTGCAGGTGGCTCTTGTAAGGGAAATCGGGTTTGTCCACATACACAGATTCATTAGAGCCCTCTGCCCCCCTATTTATAGGGCCTCTTACCACAAAATGGATCCCAGGCTTAGAGATTTGAGGTGAATCTGGAGATGTGTCACCCAGATACCCCTTTCAAGGAGTAGTTTGTTCGGGTACCTCGGTGGCTCAGTCTGTTAAGCATCTGACTTTGGTTAGGTTGTTGTTCCTGGTGCTGGGATGGAGCCCCAAGTTGTACTGGGCTCCCTGCTTGGCGGAAAGTTTCCTTCTCACTCTGCCCCTCCCTCCACTAATGCTCTCTCTCCTCTCTCACTTCCGCTCCCTCTCTATCTCTCTCCCTCGAATAAATAAAACCTTTAAAAAAAAAAAAAGAAAAGAAAAAAAGAAAGAAAGGAATGATTTGTTGCCTGAGAGTCTGGCAGCACAGTCAACAACAGCCTTGAGCAATCAGCCTTTTGAGGGGCTGCCTCAGGGGCAGCAAGCCACCATGCTGAAGGTCACACCCTTCCCAGGGAGCCCCACAACTAAGGAGTGATCAATGTATAGATACTTGGACATTTCAGTCCAGGGCAGGACAACTTTTCCAGGCCATTTTTGCTCCAAAACTCAAGGTGGTTGCCTGCAGTCTGTGTCACTGATTTTTACAACGTAACCTGATTTCTCCCCCTGCCTATTCATGGCATATCTAAGATTTTAAATAAGCTTTACTGAAAATAGTCATTTCAAAGATAAGATTTCCAGAAATAGTCAAAGCACAATATATTTTGGCATCAAGTTTTGGGAGCAAAATATTTAAGCCAATAAAAATAGGCTAAAAAACACAATTAAAAAAAAATAAAGAGACAAGCCACGGACTGGAATATTTACAAATCATCTTTCTTTTAACATTTCTTTCAAGGCACGTGTACGGGTGACAAATTCCCAGTGAGGTGCCGTCCTTGTTTTTTTGTGTTTTTTTTTTTAAAGATTTTTTGGTATTGTCATTGTTTTATCTCAGAAAGTCTTTATGTCTCCTTCAGTTTTGAAAGATAATTTGCGGATATAGAATTCTAGGTGGGTGGTTGGAGGTGTGGTTTTCCCATAACTTTAAGTATTTCACTTTCTATTCCCCTCATGCCTACATGGTTTTTGAAGAGAAAACCAGTGTAATTCCTCTATAGGTAAGTTACTTCATGTGCTGTTAGTCACTCTTAAGAATAAAAGCACAGCCTTTCCCTCTAGCACTTGATTCCATATTGACAGTTTCACTTAACCAACATATATTCCAAACACTGGGCTCGGTACTTGGAAATGATCTGAAAAACACAGATTTGATAAGATAAATTAGAACTCAGCTGCTCGTATCTACAGGGAGCTTAGAAACTCAGAGGCTTTAAGACAGAACATTGGTCAATTAAGCTATGAAGTTTTTGAGGGCAGAGGCTTTACTGTGGTCTATCATTACTCAACCTTCTTTACATATGCTTCCTGGGTTACTAAGGAGAATTATAAACTTGACAATCAGACATTGTATAAATCTCTATCAGTCTTAGTTGGTCTCCAACAGTTGGCTATCAATACTTTATCATCTTGTTGATTCCACAATAAATTCCCCATAGTAACCATACCCTCAAGTCATATTACAGCACGGCTCTACTTTTCCGTCACCTGTCCTCAGAAAATAATTACATTTCCCACGTAACTAAAATATTAGAAACCACATGAGCTCCTTATCTACATGTAAATAAGAAAATCTTTTTTTAAAGAAAACGTTTAATAGTACAGAAGACCTATTAGATGTTAAGTATTTTTTAAAAAAATGGGTTGACAAGCGACAAGCTTCCATATGACGTCTCAATATTCCAGATACTCATTTCAGAAATGCATCTGAAGCAGAAAGTTCAATCAACAATATGCCTTATAGGACCTTAAAGGCACATCTTTACATCATCTGTTATCAATGCTCTTTGGATAGAAGAATCAAAGTGTTTGTTATCCAAGTTTTTCACTGATTTAATCAAATCCCCTAAACAGAATCTTTGTCCTCTCATAAATATTTATTCTCTTTTCAAAATATTTTAAGGGTTAAATTCAGAATATAAAACTTTTAAAATAAGCTTTTCACCATTTTATATTTTTTCTTTTTAATTAAAGATTTTTCTTTATTTATTCACAGTAAGCAGAGAGGCAGGCAGAAAGCGAGGGGGGAAACAGGATCCTCGCTGCACCGAGAGCCCAATGCAGGGCTTGATCCCAGGACCCTGAGATCATGACCTGAGCCGAAGGCAGAGGCTTAACCCACTGAGCCACCCAGGTGCCCCACTTTTCACCATTTTAAATATTTCACTCACTCAGGTCTTTTTCACCTCATGCAAACTTTACACTGAATATCCAAAGAGCTAGGGTATTTTCCAAATAGAAACATCTTTTTTCTTGCATAAAAAGATTTCATTGCATTCTATGTAAGCATCACTGTCTTCAGTCATCCCCAAATGGACAGCAAGAAGTCACTGGGTGTGCTGTTTGTTTTCTACTGCCTACAGCCTGTATGCTCACACTCTAAGATGAAAGACAGAAAGTAAAGTGTGCCACTGTGTAGGCAAAAAGAAAATGAATGATTAATCACTATATATCTCTGTTCTTTAAAATGTCATTTTGAGGGCACAGGGTGGCTCAGTAGGTTGTGTCTGCCTTCAGCTCAGTTTGTGATCCCAGAGTCCTGGGATCAAATCCCACATCAGGCTCCGTGCTCAGTGGGGAGTCTGCTTCTCCCTCTCCCTCTGTGCTCTCTAGTGTTCTCTCTCTCAGATAAATAAAATCTTTAAAAAATATAAAATAAAATCTTATTTTGTATAATTTTTTCATCATATCCATAAAACAGAAATACACACTGAAAAGGTAAATGTTTTGGGGCACCTGCGTGGCTCAGATGGATAAGGTCTGCCTTTGGTTCAGGTCATGATCTCTACGTCCTGGGATCAAGCCCCACATCGGGCTCCCAGCTCAGCGGGGAGTCTGCTTCTCCCTCTCCCTCTGCTTCACCCACTTCTTGTGCCCTCTTTATCTCTCTCTCTCTAAAATGAATTTAAAAAAAAAAAAAAGAAAAAAAAAGGTAAATGTTTTAAGTGCTTAATACTTTTTTGTATGTTGTTTCTGCAAAGATAGTTCAAATGACTGCCTAATTCTGAGAGCAATTAAATCCGAAGCTAAACTGTGCATTTCAAAAAACTCTAACACTATTCTCCAAAACAGCTCAATAGTAACCAATTAACCATCTCAGTAACTTGAATCAGATATCCTGACCTATCTCTAAGCTTGGACTTGTAATGATTCAAAGAATCCACAACTCCACACAACTTCAACAAGAGACCGGATCTGTCAACACTGCATACCATTACAAGCTAACCTATCCATAAGTCCCTTCCGGCTTTATCTCACAACCATGACAATGATAAAAAATTGAGGGAAGAGGATAAATCACCAATGACAATACTTACCCATGCACATATTTGTGTCCATACCATACTGGACACTTCTTTTTTTAATCCCTTTTAAGATTTATTTACTTATTTATTTTAGAAAGAAAGGCAGAGAGAGATCACAGAGCGGGGGTGGGGAGTAGACGGAGAGGGAGAGAGAGAATTTCAATCAGACTCCCCACTGAGCACAAAACCAGATGCAGGGCTCAATCTCACAACCCTGAGATCATGACCTGCGCCAAAATTAAGAGTCAGAGGCTTCCCTTACTGAGGCGCCAGGCGTGGCTGTCCTGGCTGCTCTTTGCATGCTATCTCTTTTAATCCTAACCATCCTATAATGTCAGTAACACGATACCCATTTTATAACCATGAAGTCTGAGGCTCAAGAGGACACTTCACAAAATTTTATTAATGTCAGATGGTGACAACTATGAACAGGCTTTCTCCTACAGGCTACACCAACCTTCTAAAAAGAAAAGCAATTGGTAAAATCCCCCTACAATTATGCTTCTTTAGACTGGTCAATTACTTCTTCTGGGAAACCAAAGAAATGACTTATAAGTGGAACTAAATAAGCCACTTATTTACTAAGTAAGAAACAAAATACAAAAGAATATGCCTTGCAACTGTATTAAGAGAACACAGAAGTAGTTGCCAGATGACTCAGCCAAACAATAAGTTAGAGGTGAAAGTAGCAGCAGGAGAATTAAAACTATTGAGCTGGCACTGGAGATTAAGAGACAGTCCCTGATTGCTGGGAAGGACCTTGAACACCGCCTCCTCAGTCACTCCACAAAGAAAGAATAAGTCCATTGTGTGAGAAAAACATCATATTTTCTTCTGGACTAAGACCCAGAGATAGCAGTGGCAACATTCGACCAAATGATCTAGCTACAGTCATGACCATCACACCAGAATCCATGACACCCGAAGACAAGAGTGCAGGAAGACAGGAAACTTATTACCATTTTCCCGATTTACCACTATCTTTCTCTCCCAAGACATAAGTAAATTACTCTCAAAACATAGTTCTAGAAAGAAATACAGTAATCACATTTGCTAAATAGTATCCTGGCACCTTTGAAAAGCCTTGGGGAACAATCTGGGAGACCCAGAATACCAGGTTATGTGCCAACACTGAAGCCCAGAAAGAGGTAAGACATGACATGGGCCGGGTGAGCTGAAGAAAAACAAGACAAATAGAGGACATTAAGAAGACAAACAAAACAAACGAACAAAAACCGATGGAGTGAGAACAAACACCTATTCCGTTTTATTCAGGCCTCAAATGCTAAGGCATCCGGATGAATGGCTGAAACTCCAGGGAAGAGAAAAATCAGAATTAGATGTTTTTCCCACAGTAAGAAAGTAAAATACTGAATATAAAAGTACTAAAAAGATGTAACAGGTTGTCTTTTTTTTTTTTTTTTTTTAAGATTTTATTTGTTTGTCAGAAAGAAAGAGAGAAAAAAAACACAAGTAGGGGGAGCGGCAGGCAGAGGGAGAAGCAGGCTCCCGGCTGAGCAGGGAGCCCATCTGAGACTCTGTCCCAGGACCCTGGGATCATGACCAGATCCGAAGACAGACACTTAACTAAGCCACTAAGGTACCCCAGTGTAACAGGTTTTCAATAGAAAATGCATTTTTTGTAATCCATAGATTAATAATTTTTTTCAAATATATCCTCATAAGTAAGGAAATTTTTAGTTCTAAAAATGCCAATACTTTCAGAGCCCTCTAATTGGTTTGGCTTTCTTTCCTCTGCCACTTCTTCCTCCTCTTACTTCCCCTCTTCCTTTGTGCTTGCTAGTTCTCTCAGAAACAAGATGGTACAGTCTTCCTACCATTCCAGTGGCTGAGCGACAGTTACATCCAAAATTTTCATACTTACCTAGATTCTCTGCACATAACTGTTCATTCCCATTTAACTCACTGACAGTTTACAGTACTAATATCTCCACCTTACATTTTTCTTAATAAGACACTTACATATCCATGATCTCAATTTATTCTCACAACATGTAATCTGGAAGATAAGCAGAGTCCATAGGCCCATCATTCCCATTTTAAAAAAAGGCAAAACAGGGAGCCTGGGTGGCTCAGTGGGTTAAAGCCTCTGCCTTCAGCTCAGGTCATGATCTCAGGGTCCTGGAATCAAGTCCCGCATCGGGCTCTCTGCTCAGTGGGGAGCCTGCTTCCCTCTCTCTCTCTGCCTGCCTCTCTGCCTACTTGTGATCTCTCTCTCTATCAAATAAATAAATAAAATCTTTAAAAAAAAAAAAAAAAAAAGGCAAACTGACACAGAGAAGTCAGGTAACCAGGACTGGGCATGAAGGTGGGAAGAGCTCCAGATTCAGCCTGAAGCTCTCCCAAAACTTCACACTAACGGCATGTCACAGATAACCATAGTATTTCTCAGAATACATGCAAATGCCAAAATTTCCTAAGAAACAGCAGATGGCTTTAAATAGCTAAATTTTTCTACAAATGGACCCACCTTAAAAATGAAAATATGCTCCAATTCTTATGCTTCTACTTCAGTCCAATGAGAGCAGTGTTAAAAATAACCTGTGAATAAAAATAACTGAATAAAAATAAAATCTCATTTTTGAGGTATGACAGCAGTACCTGCTCCTGTTTAATATGTATATTTATTCTCTTTCACTTAAATTTTTTGTTCTCTTTTTATGTAGATTAAAAATTTAATGGATGGAAAAGTTAAAGAGGAAAGAAGTCATAAAGAATCAAATATTGCAATGGGCACACTAACATGCCATCTGATGAATCCTTGCAGTACTCTGAGAAGTACTTAACTTCTAAACAAACTGAACTTCTAAGACTTATACTAGGATCTGAACATACCCATGCCTCAGAGTTACTTTGTTTTGCATCTTTTTATATTTATCTAGCATTTCACAAACTATATTTGTAGAATAGGAATATTCCATTTTTTCCTATATATAATTAGACTTGTATATTCAGCTCAAGGTGTACAAACACACATAGTAACCTAGGTATTTACAATGAAGACCCACACTATGAGTGCCTGTTTTTAAATGACATTATCTGTGTAACTTACAATATTGTAATATATTGTAAGTAGGCACCTATCCATTAGATAAAGAATCCATATGTGTGAAAATGTTTTTAAAGTTAAACAAGACAAAGAGTTTGTGCTTTAAATAAAAAAAGATCACTAAAAAGATTAATTAAATGAAAAAAATCAAAACAATCACTAATACCGTATAAGGCTTAAGAACTAATAATTGCAGAACTTAGAATTCGTCACATGATTCTAAGAGCAATGAAAAGGGACTCTGGAGTACAGGAGTTCGAGTTTGAATCCCAACTCTATAACAGCACAGAAATACTGAAGATCGGCAATTCATTCCTCTGTTCAGATCCTCATATAATCTAATCTCACTTGCCTAGAGGCCACATATCAGTGACAACCTCAGCAATGTCACAGAGTAAATTAAAAAGTTACACGGCTAGTTAAATAGATGCCACAAAGTCTATGTGTTAAACTTCTCCATTTTACTCAGCCCTCAAGCTCAGTTTAGATCATTTAAAATCTCATTTTAGAAAAAGTTCAAATGAAGTTGGCAATCAAATCAATCCATAGCAGTTTAGAAGTACTGGTCAGATTCATTACATCTGAATTTGCGGAGCTAGGGTTGCTGGAGGTACATAAAGAAAAGAGCAGAGAGAAACGGATAGATTATAATAATAAGAGAAATATGACATATAATGGGAAGAAAAAATTCATAAGGCATCCTGAAAATATTTGATATAGAACCACAGGACCATGCACTATATTGTACCCATATTATAATCCAAATAAAGAGTATGTATAATATATATGCATATTCTAAATTATATTCTATTTAAGTGATAAATTATATTCTATTTAAGAAAACAAGAAAGTACTTGATCCTGGAAAGAAAAATTACCATATTAATAATTTAAAAATAAATTTAAAAAATTCTAATATGTAAAGAATTATACTTGAGGGGTGGAAGGGATAGGGTGGCTGGGTGATGGACACTGGGAAGGGTATGTGCAATGGTGAGCGCTGTGAATTGTGTAAGACTAGTGAATCACAGACCTGTACCCCTGAAACAAATAATACATTATATGTTAATAAAAAATAAAATAAAATAAATTTAAAAATAAAGAATTATACTTTAACTCAAGAAGTAGATAGCTAGGAAATGCACTTGTTTATGAATCTGAAAAGGATATTACTAGTCAAACCTAATAAATGAGATGCTAATGTAGTTAAATGAGAAAATACAGAGGACCTAAGCCACATAATTAAAACCAAGCACTATATTAGATACAACAGTGTGAAGTCTCTCCCCTCATAAAGTTCACAGTTCAACAGAAAATGCCACCATATATATGAATAAATTTTAACTATTGAGTAGTATAGTAGAGGTATAAGTAAGACATTTGGTTGACTCAAATGTTGATGTGCGATGCTTAGACACTTTAATTTAAAAAGGGTTGTAGGGACACCTGGGTGGCTCAGTTGGTTAAGCAGCTGCCTTTGGTTCAGGTCATGATCCCAGCGTCCTGGGATCGAGTCCCACGTCAGGCTCTTGCTCAGCAGGGAGCCTGCTTTTCCCTCTGCCTCTGCCTGTCACTCTGTCTGCCTGTGCTCACTCTCTCTGTCAAGTAAATAAATAAAATCTTTAAAAAAAAAAAAAAAAAGAAAGGGTTGTAAGTGTGACTTTAAAAAAGCTGCAACATATAAAGTACACAAGAAAAGATATATCAAAAGTAAAACTCTGTGACACGTATTAAAAATGAGCCATCAAAAATTCCCTCCCTCCGGGGCACCTGGTTGGCTCAGTGGGTTAAGCCTCTGCTTTATGCTCAGGTTGTGATCTCGAGGTCCTGGGATCAAGCCCTGCATAGGCCTCTCTGCTCAGCAGGGAGCCTGCTCCCCACTCTCTCTCTGTCTGCCTCTCTGCCTACTTGTGATCTCTCTCTCTCTCTCTGTCAAATAAATAAATAAATAAAATCTTTAAAAAAAAAAAAAATTCCCTCCCTCCTTTTTTACTGTAATAGCAAAGAAAGCTACTGACAACAGTTAACATTTATTGAGAATTCATTATGTTCTAAGCTCTGCTCTCAGAGCCTAACATGTTTGAACACATTCAACCCTCAGCAACAACCATATGATGAAAGTTCTATTATTTTCCTGGTTTAAAAATAAGAAAATGGAGGCACAAAGACAGTAATTTGCCCAAAGTTATACTAGCTAAGAAACAAAATTTAAAGAAGTCTGGCTTTCAAATCCATGCTTTTCACCACTAGATACCTAAGAGGGAAATAAATGCCTAACGATGTCTTATAGAATATATACTTCTCGAGACTCTTAGCATTCATATTCATCGGGGATACTGATCTGAAATTCTTTTTGGTGGGGTCTTTGCCTGCTTTGGGGATCAGGGTAATGCCAGCTTCATAAAAAGAGTCTGGAAGTTTTCTTTCTGCTTCAATTCTTAGAAACAGCTTCAGGAGAATAGGTATTATTTCTTCTTTGAAAGTTTGGTAGAATTCCCCAGGGAACCCATCAGGTCCTGGGATCTTGTTTTGGGGAGGTTTTTGTTTGTTTGTTTGTTTTTTAAGATTTTTTATTTACTTATTTGACAGAGATCACAAGCAGGCAGAGAGGCAGTTAGAGAGAGGAGGAAGCAGGCTCCCTGCAGAGTAGAGAGCCCGGTACGGGGCTTGATCCCAGGACCCTGGGATCATGACCTGAGCCAAAAGCAGAGGCTTTAACCCACTGAGCCACCCAGGCGCCCCTGGGAGGTTTTTGATCACTGCTTCAATCTCGTTACTAGCTATCGGTCTATTGAGGTTGTCAGTTTCTTCCTGATTCAGTTTTGCTAAGATTCTCAACAAGATCCTAGCTAACAGGATCCAACAGTACATTAAAAAGATTATCCACCATGATCAGGTGGGATTTATCCCTGGGTTACAAGGGTAGTTCAACATTCACAAATCAATCAATGTGATAGAACAAATCAATAAGAGAAGAGAGAAGAACCACATGGTCCTCTCAACTGATGTGGAAAATGCATTTGACAAGATACAGCATCCGTTCCTGATTAAAATGCTTCAGAGTATAGGGATAGAGGGAACATTCATCAACTTCATAAAATCTTCCTGTGAAAAACCCACAGCAAATATCATCCTCAATGGGAAAAAGCTAACAGCCTTCCCTCTGAGATCAGGAACACAACAAGGATGCCCACTCTCACCACTGTTGTTCAACATAGTATTAGAAGTCCTAGAAACAGCAATCAGACAACAAAGAGAAATAAAATGTATTCAAATTGGCAATGAAGAAGTCAAACTATCTCTCTTTGCAGATGACATGATACTTTATACGGAAAACCCAAAAGACTCCAACTCCAAACTACTAGAACTCATTCAGCAATTCAGTAATGTGGCAGGATACAAAATCAGTACACAGAAATCAGTTGCTTTCTTATACACTAACCATGAAAATACCAAAAGGGAAATTAGAGAATCGATTCCATTAACTACAGCACCAAGAATGATAAGGTACCTGGGTATAAACCTAACCAAAGAGGTAAAGGATTTGTACTCAAGGAACTACAGAACACTCATAAAAGAAATTGAAGAAGACACCAAAAAATGGAAGACCATTCCATGGTCATGGATCGGAAGAATAAACATCGTTAAAATATCTATACTGCCTAGAACAATCTATACTTTCAATGCCATTTCAATCAAATTTCCACTGGCATTTTTCAAAGAACTGGAGCAAACAAGCCTAAAATTTGAGAAGGAATCAGAAGAGACCCCGAATTGCTAAGGAAATGCTGAAAAAGAAAAACAAAACCGGGGGCATCACATTGCCTGATTTCAAGCTTTACTACAAAGCTGTGATCACCAAGACAGCATGGTACTGGCATAAAAACAGACACATAGACCAGTGGAACAGAATAGAGAGCCCAGATATGGACTCTCAACTCTATCGTCTAATAATCTTCAACAAAGCAGGAAAAAATACACAGTGGGCAAAAGACAGTCTCTTCAATAAATGGTGCTGGGAAAATTGGACAGCTAGGTGTAGAGGAAGAAACTCGACCATTCTCTTACACCATATACAAAGATAAACTCGAAATGGATAAAAGAACACAAGTGAGGCAGGAATTCATCAGAATCCTAGAGGAGAACATAGGCAGAACCTCTTTGACATCGGCCACAGCAACTTCTTTTAAGACATGTTTCCAAATGCAAAGGAAACAAAAGCAAAAATGATTTTTTGGGACTTCATCAAGATTGAAAGCTTCTGCACAGCAAAGGAAACAGTCAACAAAACAAAAAGGCAACCCTCGGAATGGGAGAAGATATTTGCATATGACAATACAGACAAAGGGCTGATATCCAAGATCTATAAAAAAGTCCTCAAACTCAACATGCACAAAACAGATAATCATGTCACAAAATGGGCAGAAGACATGAAGAGACACTTCTCCAATGAAGACATACAAATGGCTAACAGACACATGAAAAAATGTCCATCATCTCTAGCCATCAGGGAGATTCAAATCAAATCCACATTGAGATACCACCTTATACCAGTTAGAATGGCCAAAATTAACAAGACAGTAAACAACAAGTGTTGGAGAGGATGTGGAGAAAGGGGAACCCTCTTACACAGTGGGTGGGAATGTAAATTGCTGTAGCCACTTCAGAAAACAGTGTGGAGATTCCTTAAGAAATTAAAAATAGAGCTACCCTATGACCCTATAACTGCACTACTGGGTATTTACCCCAAAGATACAGATGCAGTGAAAAGAAGGGCCATCTGTACCCCAATGTTCATAGCAGCAATGGAAAAAGTTGCCAAACTGTGGAAAGAACCAAGATGCCCTTCAATGGACAAATGGATAAGGAAGATGTGGTCCATATATACAATGAAATATTATGCCTCCATCAGAAAGGATGAATACCCAACTTTTGTATCAATGTGGACGAGACTGGAAGACATTGTGCTGAGTGAAGTAAGTCAAGCAGAGAGAGTCAATTATCGGATGATTTCACTTATTTGTGGAGCATAAGGAATAACATGGAGGACATGGGGAGATGGAGAAGAGAAGGGAGTTGGGGGAAATTGGAGGGGGGAGACGAACCATGAGAGACTGTGGACTCTGAAAAACAATCTGAGGATTTTGGAGGGTCGAGGGGTAGGAGGTTGGGTGAGCCTGGTCGTGGGTATTATGGAGGGCACATATTGCATGGAGCACTGGGTGTGGTGCATAAACGCTGAATTCTGGAACACTGAAAAGAAATTTAAAAAAAAAGAATGTATACCTCTCAAAGCATCACACATTGTTTGTTTTAAAAATATCTACTATCAGGGGTGCCTGGGCAGCTCAGTTGGGTAAGCATCTGACTCTTGATCTCAGCTCATGTCTCCAGATGCTTTTCATAAAAATGTCAAAATTTCCCCCAATGACTCCTACTTATTATAAAAACTCAAGAAACTGATATAGAATCAAGCATTTACTCAAACTTTTTTTTAATATTTTATTTATTTGTCAAAGAGAGCACAAGCAGGGGAAGCAGCAGGCAGAGCAAGCAGATAGAGCAGGCTCCCCGCCGAGAAAGGAGCCAAATGTGGCACTCAATCCCAGGACTTTGGGATCATGATCCAAGCCAAAGGCAGACACTTAAGGACTGAGCCACCCAGGTGTCCCAACTCAAACTTCTTAATATAAACTATACAATTAGCTAAACAAATAGGAGATGTAGTAGATGAGGGAGAGTTTTTCTTTGTAGACAATTCCAGATAATAAATCAATATAAAGTAGAAAGTAAAATACCATATTCTGCAACTCCTAATGAATTAAAGTATCTAGGCAAAATAGCTAATAGTATGAAAAAAAGAAAAACCACCATATATTTTTTGTATCTCCAGAGGGAAGAAGAAATACCATTTATGTGCAAAACATGGGAACAAAGGGAGGAAAGGAAAGAAGGGAAGAGAGAGCGGGAGGTGGGAGAGAGGGAAGAAGGAAGGAAGAAACAAAGAGGGAGGGAGTGATAGAGGGAGGAAGAAAGAGAATATGCATTTGATTAAACCTCTAGATCCTTCTATCATTTTATAAAAAATACACAGGACAGAAGTACATGTTAAATTATACCACAGAGACATCATCAGCAATATCTAGCAAAATACATATTAATAACCATAAAGAACATTATTTGGACCTTGAATCAAAATATAAAAAGAAGACTTATGAAACCACTGGCAAATCAACTATTAACTAAATATTTAATAATACTCAGAAATAACTTTTATTTCAGGTATGATAATTAAATTATGGTTACAACATTTTAAAAGGGGCTGAGGGGCTCCTGTGTGGCTCAGTCAGTTAAACATCTGCCTTTGGATCAGGTCACAATCCCAGGGTCTTGAGATCGAGCCCCGCATCGGGCTCCTTGCTAAGCAGGGAGTCTACTTCTCCCTCTCCCTCTGCTCCTCCTTCCTGGGATCATGCTCTCAATCTCTCTGTCTTTCCTCTCTCATTCACTCTCTCTCAAATGAATAAATAAAATCTCTAAAAAAAAAAATAACATACTGAAACTATTACATACACAATGGTGGTATCTGAGATCTGCTTTGTTTCACAAGGGAGGGAAGAAGTGGGCAGATGGATGAACGAAGATTAGACCAGAGTTAATAACTGCTAAAGCTTGATGGTGGCTACATAGGGGTTCATTCTGCTATTCTGTCTACCTTGTATATTTGAAGGTTTCCAAAATACAATTTAAAAAAATACGAAGTATAAAATAAATCAAAATAAATGGTACTTACATATCATAACAGAAGTACTCTTAAGAATTTAAAACTTAACTACATGTTCCTATGTTATAACAAAATAATAATTCTTTTTTTTTTTAAGATTTTATTTATTTATTTGACAGACAGAGATCACAAGTAGTCAGAGAGGTAGGCAGAGAGAGAGAGGAGGAAGCAGACTCTCCACTGAGCAGAGAGCCCGACATGGGGCTTGATCCCAGGACCCTGGGATCATGACCTGAGCCGAAGGCAGCGGCTTAACCCACTGAGCCACCCAGGCGTCCCAAAATTATAATTCTAACTAATGTCTGAACTAGTAGATATGTGTCTTAATTGCTAAAATGTAATGTTCTGAGACAATCATCAATGATCTCCCTCATATGAGGAAGTTGAGAGGCAACATGTGGGGTTTGGGGGATAGGAAAGGAATAAATGAAACAAGATGGGATCAGGAGGGAGACAAACCACAAGAGACTCTTAATCTCCCAAAACAAACTGAGGGTTGCTGGGGTGGGGGGTAGGGAGAGGGTGGTTGGGTTATGGACATTGGGAAGGGTATGTGCTATGGTGAGTGCTGTGAAGTGTAAACATGGCGATTCACAGACATGTACTCCCGGGGCTAATAATACATTATATGTTAATAAAAAAATTTAAAAAATGTTTTAAATGTTATATTCTGTATATAAGTAATGGTTGAACTCTTTATTAAGTATAGCTAGTATACTGAAAACAGCAATTTCTCTGAAATTCATTTATTATGTATCACAACCAATATGATGTTTGTTTTTTTTTTTAAAGATTTTATTCATTTATTTGACAGGCAGAGATCACAAGCAGGCAGAGAGGCAGGCAGAGAGAAGGGGTAAGCAGGCTCCCCACCAAGCAGAGAGCCTGATGCAGGGCTTGATCCCAGGACCCTGAGACCGTGACCCGAGCCGAAGGCAAAGGCTTAACCCACCGAGCTACTCAGGCAACCCAAGAAGTGAGTTTAATATCAGGTGACATAACAGTACTATTAGCTATCAGAATAATGATTGGATATTGACAATTAGAATATTAGCTACTGTGAAACACTAACAGAACAGTGCTAGGAAATGTGTGTGTGTGTGTGTCTATACTGGCACTTTTCTAGCTTAAATGAAAGATTAAAATATATTGCATCTTTTATAATATATCAAATCCACATATCACAACATTACATGGAAGAAACTATTTTTTTCATTTTACAAATAAAGGAGTTGGAACTTACTTGAGATGATGTAAAACATAAGTGAGGGATCAAAATTTGTATTTCCTTTTTTTTTTTTTTAAATTTTTATTTATTTATTTGACAGAGATCACAAGCAGGCAGAGAGGCAGGCAGAGAGAGAGAGAGGAGGAAGCAGGCTCCCTGTTGGCAGAGAGCCCAATGTGGGGCTTGATCCCAGGACCCTGAGATCATGACCTGAGCCAAAGGCAGAGGCTTTAAGCGCCTGAGCCACCCAGGCGCCCCCAAAATTTGTATGTCAAAGCCTTTGTTCTTTTTACCTTTTTGTGATGAATACAACTGTTTCTCACTTAACAGGATTCATCATACAATAAAAATTACGTATGTATTATCCATATATGAAGAATTTGAGCCATACTGTGCACCCCAGTAGTTCATCATGTGTCTTCCTAGTGCCAGCTGACATGAGCAAAAACCTTTGTAAGTAAAACATTTAAAGTCTGACAATTTGCTTATATTTTTAAAATCACTACTTTTCCATTTTCAGAAAAATTGCAGTTTTGTAAAGTGATCTTTTTCTGTAAAATTTGTTGGTGTACAATAGACAGAGCTGCAACATTGCACTGCCAATGACCTAGCCAGGGTTTCTGCTGTCTCCTTAAAACTGTGTCATATCCAGGGGCTCTGGGGCGGCTCGGTGGGTAAAGCCTCTGCCTTCCACTCAGGTCATGATCTCAGGGTCCTGGGATGGAGCCCCACATCGGGCTCTCTGCCAGCAGGGAGCCTGCTCCCCCCCCCCACCCCCGCTCTCTGCCTGCCTCTCTGCCTACTTGTGATCTCTCTCTAATAAATAAATAAAATCTTAAAAATAAAATAAAATAAACTTACTTCTTTCCAAATGCCAACAATATTCTCCACTGGTATAAATAATAATTTGGAAAACATATCCACTCTGATGAACTAAGAAACCCCCTTTATACACTGAAGCTATGAGTGTCCTTTATGTAATCAGCAGGACAAGAATTTGCCTAAAACTTTTATTTACCTAAGTTGTAAAGATTTGGGATAAATAATGTTACAAATGTTTCAAGATAAGCTGCTTTCAGTCACATAGCCAAATGTAAGTTATATCTGGAATTTATCTTTAGTGTTTGATGGATAAGTCTACCCTAAAAATACCAAAGTAATTCATTGGACTAATGGTTCTGTAAGAAAATTCTTACCCTTGAAGATAAAGTAGCAATAAGAATGACCTTCCTTCCAACTCAACTGAGGCCCTAGGGCATATCTCCCATGTACCTTAAAGCTTTCTTTTGTCATTCACTACTTTACATACTAGTCCATAATTGGAATATAAGCTCCAAAAAGACAGAGGAAAACTTTTTTTTTTTTTGCGGGGGAGTGGGGCTATCATCAGCATAGAGTGCCCAGCAACAGCAACTGCTTAATATGTGTTTGCTGAATTCACATATGAGTATATACACTTGCTTCCCTAAGGACTTCTGGATCAAATCATTAAGTACCCCCTTGTTAAACACTCCATGATGGGACTGAGCCTACCAATCCTGGGACCAGAACCTAGAGAGACTTCCATTGTGGTCTTAGCCTACCCTTATTCTGCAGAGGACACATCTACTTCAGATCATTCAAATTCAGCACAGACCATATCCCTCGGTTCCTCTTCCAAGCCTAGCCTCCAATCTGCCATACCAGCTAACATTCACTGACAACACTCTCTGCAAAAAGTACTCTACCAAAAGTTCACGTGATCTTGATGATATCCTAGGAGTAAGTATTAGTATTATTCCTATCTTACAGGTGAAGGCTAAGGCTTAAAGAGGTTATGAAATACATCCAAAGTCCCAAGGTCATAGACCAGAGGAAGGATTTGAGCCAGGGCTGTCTGAATGTGGTCCACACTCTCAATCACTGACTCCCCTGAAGAGAAGATTACTATTAAACAAAACTTTTCAAAAAAGACTCTGACAGTCCCTTGAGATTTAAATAAGCTTTAGTAAGCAACATTAGTTTCCTTTGGGGAGGTCTTTCATTTTTTCCTCTTACATTTTCTGACACACAGGGACCCTAATCAACAGAAGCTACTCTAAGACAGCAGCAGACAGAGTTTAGGGTAGAAATCATGCTTAAAGAAAAAAATCTGAGCAGTCTAGAAATCCTGTGAACAAGACTAGAAAAATAATGAAAAGGAGAGATGCAGAATCTAATTGTATAAAAGACTAGATCACTATTAATGACTAACATCTATATAGAACTTAAAAGCTACAAAGCCCATAAAAATACACATGCTAATCCACTAAACAGGGATTTCCTAAGATACACGGTGTAATGTAGATTTGACACTGAAACTTTCATTAGAGTAAAATAGTAAAGGCTAATGAGTAAGACAGTTCTTCCCAAGTTTACGTCTCAGCTTTGAGAATCACTGCATGGCTTTAAGAAAGGTACTTATCAACCACACTGAGCCTCAGTTTCCAGGTATGTAAAATAGAAATAATACATCCTGTACAGTAAAATCATGAGAAAAACCATTAATACATCATGTTGTCCAAAGCCATTAACCTAAGTACATCTGTTCAAAAGCAGCAGCAGCAAAGAAACTATTACTGAGCTGTCCTCAGGCTTAGATTCCCAGGTAGAACCCAGACTGCCTACATGGGGCTCCCCACCCATATAGGTATATCTAAAAACACTGTTCTTCAACAGAGCAGGCTTCAAGGACAAGCAATAAGAATAATTAGCACAGGGACACCTGGGTGGCTCAGTGGGTTAAGCCTCTGCCTTCAGCTCAGGGTCCTGGGATTAAACCCCAAGCCCTACATCAGGCTCTCTGCTCAGCAGGGAACCTGCTTCCCCCTCTCTCTGACTGCCTCTCTGCCCGCTTGTGATCTTTGTCAAATAAATAAATAAAATCTTTTTTTTTTAAAGTGTCAAATAAATAAAATCTTTTTAAAAAAGTGGCTTAAAAAAATCTAAAAAAAAAAAAAAACAAAACAACTTTTTTTTTTTTTTTTTAACTGAGCTCTATGCCTAACGTGGGGTCTGAACTCATGACCCCAAGATCAAGAGTCTCATGCTGTACCCACTGAGCCAGCCAGGCACCCTGGTTAGCACATATCTTCTAAAGGGTAAAAGCCACTGGCAAACTATTAACCACTCCCAACTTAGATTAACCAAACTGCTTTCCTGATAACACCAAGTTGGGATCAGTACAGTCATTGTTAACAAGTAAGGAAACAGTTTCACCTAGAGTGGAGGGGAGCAAGAATGGAAATAGCTCTTGTAACAAAAAGGCTGGCCTCTTCCTGTTTCATTCTATGAGAAACCCTGTGACACCTCCCTCTGCCTCCCTCCTTAGTCAATTACACGGCTCTAGATCCAAGGCACAAAAGGATGAAGAACCATGAAGGTTCACAGGAGAGTTAAGGGCAACAGATCAGTACCAGTAACCATAGCCAGGATCTGAGAGTTTGCTGTGTGTCAGGCTCTTCAAGTGCTTGACATCATGTTTAATAATTTAATTCTCACAGCAAGGCCACAAGGTAGGCAGTAATATTGTTAGATCTAAAAAAAAAAAAAAAAAAAGGCATGGAGAACTGTAATAACTTGCAAATCCTTCAGCCACTAAGCAGTGAAGTTGGACTCAAACCCAGATAGATAACATAATGTGATAAATGCTGGAACACCAGTTATGAGATCAAGGCCCCAAAATTTAAGTAAATCAGTTAGGCATAGATCCAGTTAATACATATATTTTAGGGGCACCTGGTAGCTCAGTCGGTTAAGCGTCTATCTCTTGATTTTAGGGTCAAGTCTTCATCTCAGAGTTGGGAGATCGAGACCTACAGCAGACTCTGCCCTCTCCCTCTGTTCTTCCCCAACACACTCATGCTCTAAAATAAATTTTTGAAACTCTTTAAAATAAACAAATAAATAAATATGGTTTAAAGTCTTAGAAATCCTTAGAAATAAACAAAGAGAAGGTAAACAAAGACATTGGCTGCATCTTTAAACCCTTCATGGGCCATATAGATAACAGCTCAGGTTCACTACCTCTTAGCAGAGACATCAACAGTTGTTACATTTGGTTTTGTTCATACAAAGAAGTTTAAAAACAGTAAATTGTGAGTGATTAGGGCAAAGCATTGCCCTAATGAAACCAGTTGGCATTATTAAATTGATTTACAATCAGAACAAAAAAAAAGTGATCACATCATAAAATATCATGAACCACTCTGGCAATGAATGGCTAAAAGCTTAGGCCATCTTCTGTAATACATAGGTTTTACATGGAGTTGCACATCCACCTGATACCTTTATTAGAGAAGAAGAAGCATCACACAATCAAGCCAGTAAAGGTCTTTTTGAGGTGAGCCTGCCCACACCAGTTAATTAACCAGATGTTTCATTCAGTGACACATCTAACAGATAAGTTATTTTTTCTTGAATCAACCGTCTTAGGGGGATTTTCTGGAATTAAACTGCCCTTGGTTTTACCGTGTGAAGAGATTAGTTCTATAATACATGCTATCCTACTAGTCAATCCTCATTATCTGCAAAGTGTAATTTAACATTTATAATATTAGCCCCATACTTTTGTCCAATAAAACATTTCTCCCCGATTTCCTAATTTATTCAACATAGAACTTGATCTTCCCCCACAAAACAAGTTTACTCTCCAAATTTACTCATTTATTTTAATGCAACTTTCTGATCACTCAGCTTGAAACTCTCATTGTTACTGACTTCTCCATCTTTTCCACTCTGGATCTCCTCGTGCCAGGATTATTAAAATATACTTAACTGGTCTTCCTATTTCAACTAACTTCTCCTTCTAATCCTTTTTCTAAGACTGAAAATTCACTCTTAGAAAGCAATGCTTTTACTTTGCTTTCTTCTATCCCAGAACCAAAGATGGCAACATATAAGATCACCTACAAGCAATATTCACTTTGGTAATCAAGAAGGCTGGGTTCTAGCCCCAATTTCTCCACTCACTTATTTGAATGATTCATTTTGGTTTCCTTACCTGGAAAACATGAGTCCTAGGCTATAAGATCTCTGTGATCACTTACTTTGAGAGTAACAAATCTCTTGTCCTGGAATTCATGGTCCAACGTAACGGAGCTAATTGAACTCATCTACAACTATCCCCCAGCAAGTATTCTCCTTAGCTACTGTCTATATGCTCCTCTTAAATATGTCAGTCATGCTTGTACCATACTTATTCCTTCTTCTAAAATGACCTCACCCTTCTCTTATCAAAAACATTCTCAAACAGAAGGGTTATAAGGAATTAAGTTCTTCTTTGTCCTTTCCTGACATTTGCAAATTTTTTACACTCTGTACTATGTATGCACTAAATTTTCGGGGGTGGGGGGGGATTCCCAAACCAGAGCTATAAGGAAAAAATATCTCAACACACAAAGCCTAGAGATAATTACCTAGTAATTATCAATAATATGTCCTTTTTCTTCCTAGAGATTTTATTCCTTGTACACATCTGGCCCCATTAACTCTAAAATTTAACTTTTAAGCTGTGGCCCCCATTAAAGGACTCAATAGTGAATGAACTGATTTTATTTTGGTTCTTTGAAGAGCACAGTCTAATTTATCAATGCTCAGATGAAGTGGATATCAATGTAGTTAGTGAAAGTACTTAATTTTAGCATCAACAAATTCACTCCATTTCCAAGGAACAACATTTTTAAACACCAAACCATACTATTTTATGAGAAGCGAGTTAGTTCCAATCATATCAATTCAGTAACTTTGTAAGTTATTTTTTTTTAAAGATTTTATTTATTTATTTGACAGAGAGAGATCACAAGTAGGCAGAGAGGCAGGCAGAGAGAGAGAGAGAGAGAGGGAAACAGGATGTGGGACTCGATCCCAGGACCCTGAGATCATGACCTGAGCTGAAGGCAGCGGCTTAACCCACTGAGCCACCCAGGCGCCCTGTAAGTTATTTTTTATGAGCTGATCTGAGAACCCCTAATTACCCTCTCCAAAACCTCACTGATAAGAAAATGCCAGTTGATGAAATAATAACCGGGAAGGAAGGCCAAACATGTGCTCAGCTCCCCCCGGGGATCATTCAGCTTCCTGAAAGGAGAAAACAAGGACCCAGAGATACCACACAGACCTGATTTTTGACATACAACATAACCAATACTCATTTACAAAAAAAAAAAAAAAATCAGTGCCCCTTAACATACTAAAAAGAGCAAAGAATGTGCTCTCAGAAGGCCTGGGCCAAGCCCACCATTTACTAACATATCACCATAGGAAAAGTCTCACAAACTCATGTCCTCAGGTATCTCAGCAGCAAAATGGGGATCGTCACAATACCAGCCTTGTCTACTACATAAGACCTTTGAGACTCAGGGGCACCTGGGTGACTCAGCGGGTTAAGCCTCCATCTTCAGCTCAGGTCAGGATCTCAGGGTCCTGGGATCGAGTCGCGCCTCGGGCTCTCTGCTCAACAGGGAGCTTGCTTCCCGCCTCTCTCTGCCTGCCTCTCTACCTACGTGAGATCTCTCTCTCCCTCTGTTAAATAAATAAATAAAGTAAAATCTTTAAAAAAAAAAAAAAAAGACCTTTGAGACTCAAATAACACAATTATATAAAAGTGTTCCCATAACAAAAAAAGGCTTCACAATGCAAATTAAGATATCATGTAAGTAATATTCATAAATCAAATATTCACCAATTGTAAGTATTTATTATCAAATAAATTTACCTAACAGGAAAACTAAAATGATAAGAGAAGAATCATCCTTAATGATACCAATTTTCTAAGTCTGGGTTTTTATATGTCTTGCTTTTTAAAGTAGGACACACCTAACTCCACATAAACAATTTCAGACAGTTAAGTGTCTGAGCACCTTAAAGATCTCTAGGGAGAGAAATTCCATAGCTCTCTTGGTGTTTTTCCCTCTGGAACTGAACAACTCAATGTATAAAAAAGTTCTGATTTCTTTTATCTGACATAAAGAAAATAAAACACACCAAGGTGGTGTAAAACAGTAATTGGCTAAGAAAAATTCTATTCTACAATAAGTTTTATGGCAGATAAAGAGACAAAATATCCAAGGAATGATGGACCTAAGCTTTCTCTCTTTCAACAAATCCTTCCTTGCAGAGGTGAAAACATACATTGCCTAAACAAAAGAAAAAAAATGCAGATCAGGTTTCTTAAATTTCATAATGGAATACGAACCTTGACACTTGCCAACGTAGCATATAAAACAAGGTCTTCTTTTTAACCCATACCACAGAACATCAGTGCTTCACACACTTTCTCAGATGTTATCATTAAACTCCTGACAAAAGCAAATACTAAGACAATTGATGCTAGAAATAATTTAAGGCCCATTTAACCAAATTTCACAAGATCCATGCCTGGAACAAGATCCATGTTCCTCTGGAAGAGCTGAATGTAATGTACCTTAACTACAGTACTTACATTGTTAGCAGAATGTTTGATTACCGGACTATTTAGGGTTATGCCTTGGCTCTTACTAAGGGGCAATGTAAGAAATAAAGACTTTAAGGAGGGCTTTTTTAAAGATTTTATTTATTGAGAAAGAGAGATTGAGAGAACAAGTGGGAGGAGAGGCACAGGGAGAAGGAGGCTCCATACCTAGCAGGGTGCCCCAAGATCCTGGGATCATGACCTGAGCTGGAGGCAGACGCTTAACTACCTGAGCCACCCAGGCCAAAAAAATGTTTTTATTCTGGCTTCCAAACTGTCCAATATGCTATTTCGTACATCTTTTAATATAATGTCTTCCTATAGCAAGCACTCTCTGTGGCATTTCACTGACAATTCACATGTTACAATTTATTGAAATTTTTACTTGCTTGCCCATCACCTCTCCTGGACATTAAATTTAAGGACAGAAACTCTATTTTATTCAACATTATTTCGCAAATACTCAGGGCAGTGCCTAGCATATAAGGGAGCTTAACGATCATTTACATAATGAGTAAATCATATATCTGAATTTTACATTCTTAGGTCATATGTTCAGTCCAAAATAGAAAATAATCATCTCCTTTAAAAAAAGAAGTCACATCTTCCACTTATTTATCCTCTCCACCTCTTCCTAGAACTTTCCTTACTTAATAAATATCTGATGAGGGGAGGACAAAGACAAGAACAATTATGCCAATAGTAGTGGTGGAAAAACAAATCATCCTCATCAAAATAACACAGAGCAAGCATTTTGTTCATCATTAAAATCAAATACAGAAATAGTAAGCAATTGTCCTTGTATATTAAAATTATAGATCATTATTTTCCGATTTCCTAGGTTTTCCAGCACTGGTTAGGAGATTTTACTTGTGATATCCTACAACAATAAGCCTAAAAAGAATCCGTACTCAAGAATCGAGATGGGCTAGAATAATTCATCAAAGAAAAATTGATTACCTGCCCTAGAATATTTACATTTCAAAAACCTCAAGCTTCCTGCCTTTTGCCCCCTAAGGCCATGATTTCAGATGATAACTTTCCCTGGTTCCCTCCTGCTGAAGATAACTGCCTGGAGAGTTGGACTCTATCTTTCTGAACCTGCCGGGTGCTTGGATGATGATAAGGAAAAAGCAGGGAGCCAAGAGTGACAGTGATCTCCTATCCTGTAGAGGACACACCTGCCATTCTGGTGCTCAGTGTGAGTTTGCCATGGCCCTGCCCTAATTCCAACTCCGGTTTTAGGTTTACCTGGCAGAAACAATTACTCTTCATTTAGCAAGCCTAGCTTTACACACTATCCTATGGCAGACACACACGCTCAAAAAGAAAAAAAAAAAAAAAAAGAAAAAAAAGGGAAAAAATACTCCTACTTATATATAAGACTAATATTTATCATCCCCTAAGCAGTACAAGCACTCAGTGAAGATAAGACGATTGAGAAGAAATTCCTTTAAGTGCATCTATCAAAATAAGCCCTCCTCCTCAATAAAAGCCTTTAGTTTGTACGCTGGATAGGTTTCACCTTTCCAGAGTAATAGTATAGGGAAAGTATACATCCTTATGGCCTAAAATGGCTCATGTGAGTGTCCAGAGATAAAGGCAGATGAAGAGGTGTACTTTGACACCAGAAACACTCACTCCAGCACCGGGATTCAAGGAGCCTGAAGCAGTGAATACTTGCTTAACACCACAGAATGCCAAAGGAGACCAGAAAGAATGAAAACAGTGGATGCCTTTCATCACCTTGTTGAGTCCCTGAAAGCACAGCTTTATTCACATGACATTAAAAAGAAACTATTTCTGGAACTGATGTATATAAAAGTGTTAACTATTCATACAAGCAATTTTTAAAAGCATGTTTTGGAAACATATCTACCTATTTAGATGTTAGACTTAACTCAGAAAGGAATATCCTACATAAAAATAACCCTTCTTTCCTCAGCTTCAAAAGGATTTGCTTTCTGAACCCTTTGGCTCAAGAGTATACTTATAGAGTAAAACTCGGACTACATTAGGCAGTAGATGTGGACAGTAAGATCCTGAATTCTGACCTTTTTCTTGTCATGAGACCCACCAGATCCTTGGTATGACATTCAAGATTTTGCATTATCAACTTCAGCATTCTAGCCTCTACTCCAGTAATCCTATTACTTATTCATTCAACAAAAATAGCTGGAGTTCTAGTGATAAACAAGGTTAAAATGATCCCAGTCCCTAAAAGTTCACATTAAAGTGCCCTCCGGGCAAACCAGTCAATTCAGTGTATCTCCCAGTCACTCAGCAAGTATTTACTGCACAGGTTAAATGCTGGGCAGTTTTAGACAGTTTTATAGAGATAGAGCAGTAAACAAGGAGACAAGATTTCTTCCTTCTGCAAAGTTCACAACCTTATGAATGAAGAAATGTATCTGTCTTTTTGTACTTTTCTGCTATGTTCATGTCACTTTCCCCTTCTTTGTACCTGTGGACACCTTCCCTTCTACTTAGCACCAGGCCTACCAAATCCCATGTATACCATAATTCAGATAACATGTGAACTGGATTGCTGGTGAAGAAACGGGAGACTCAAACAGGACTTATATCTGTGTGGGTATGGGAAGGTTGGGAAGGGTGGTCAGCTAAATTTAGGAGATTAAAGAGAATTAAGGGATTCTGGGCAGGTTCTTAAGGCCGAGACAAAGAGTCAATATAGGAAAACTGTGACTAGGTGTGGGGTAATTATCATACCAGCAAGACAGAAATCCAATTACCAACTGTAGCACAAAGTTAACACAGAATCAACAGCAACAATATTTGCTATCACGTCAGAAGCTAATGAGTCAGGCTTCTTAAAAGTCTCCAAAGGACAGAACTGGCCCTTCATGACTAGACAAAGCCTTAAAACAGAAACCAAATACTCTCGGGAATGAAATTAAATGGAATGTGTCTTTGCAAACCATATATCTGATAAGAGGTCAATGTCCATAATATATAAAAAACACAATTTAATAGCAAAAAAATAATGGTTTTTAAATGAGCAAGGGACCTGAATAAACATTTTGCCCAATAAGACACACAAATGGCAAACAAATACATAAAAGATGCTTAACATCACTAATCATCAGGGAAATGTAAATCAAAACCACAGTGTGATATCACCTCACACCTGTTAGGATAGCTATCATCAACAAGAGATAACAAGTGTTGGCAAGTGGATAGAGAAAAGAGAGCCCTTATTCACTGCTGGTGGGAATGTAAATTGGTACAGCCATTATGGAAAACAGCACGGAGGTTCCTCAAAAAATTAAAAATGGAACTACCGTGTGATCTAACAATCTCATTCCCAGAAGCAATCTCTTCTGGGCATATATACAAAGGAAATAAAAACAGTATCTCAAAGAGATACAATCCCATTTTCACTGTATCATTATTTCCAATATTCGACATATGGAAACAACCTAAGTGTCAGTCAAGGGATGAATGGATAAAGAAAATGTGCTACATATATACACACTGGAGTATTACTCAGCCAATGGAAAGAAGGAAATCTTGCCATTTATGACAACATAAATGAACTTGGAGGACATTATGCTAAGTGAAATAAGCCAGGCAAAACAAGACAAATATTGTATGATCTCACTTATATGTGAAATCTAAAAAAAGATAAACTCATAGAACCAGCAAATAGAATGGTGTTTGCCAGGGGCTTGGGGAGTAAGGGGGGAAAGGGGAGATGTTGATCAAAGGATATAAACTTCCAGTTGAAAGACAAATAAGTTCTGGGGATCTAATGTATAGCACGGAGACTAGACTCAGTAATAGTGTTTCCTTTTTTTTGTATTATGTTATGTTAGTCACCATACAGTACATCATTAGTTTTTGATGTAATGTTCCATGATTCATTGTTTGCGTATAACACCCAGTGCTCCAGCCAATACATGTCCTCCTTAATACCTGTCACCAGATTAACCCTTCCCCCCATCCCCTCCCCTCTGAAATCCTCAGTTTCTTTCCAAGAGTCCATAATCTCTCATGGTACATCTTCCCCTCTGATTTCACTGTTTTCTATACTTGAAATTTGCTAAGAGAGTAGAGATTTTAATTGTTCTTGCCATATCAAAACAAAAACAAAAAACAAAAAAAAGTTAACTACGTGAGGTGAAGGGTATGTTAATTGATTATGGTAATAATTTCACAATGTAATCAATTATGGTAATAATTTCACAATGTAATCAAACCATCACATTGTATATTTTAAATACATACAATTTTTATTTATCAATTATACCTCAGTTAAATTCAGCAGCGGGGGGTCCAGAGTCAAGATTACTATTACAGTGAGGCCTCAGATTCTCCAAGAAAAACTATTAAAAAGTCTCCAATTAGAAACTCCAGATTACCAATTGGCATGATGTGCCTTCTCTTTTCTGGTAAATTTAGTGGTAAATAGAGAAGATGGGTCAGAGAAATTATACTCCAATGGTGAAGATGTTAACAGTGATGTTGGTTGTGATAAAAGTAATAGTAGAAAAGTTAAATTGTAATAATAGTAATAATGTCTCTTTATAGTTATTGATCACCTAAAATCTTAAAAAAGACTTTTGAATCTACTACTGTATTTCATTTCATCAAATCCTACGAGGAAGGCAAGGCAATGATTATTTTTCTAATGACAGCAACAATATTAGCTACATCATTGCAGTGATGTTATGTTAGAAAAAGCATTTGTAGGATAAGCATCATTCATTTTTAACATGTCTAACAGAAACGTGCTTCAGGCTGTAATTGGATCCTTATGAAATCAGGACATTTCCCAGAGCTACAGATCCAGTGGTGAATAAGAGACCCAAGTATAGGCCAAAAGGAAGTGTTTTTCCCCTAAACCTACCAAATTACTTAGGTTTGTTTAGAAACATTTACATGTCTCAGAAACATCAATAAAATTCCTGGGTTTTCTCTGTTACTGTCAAAAAGATCTTGTTTTTAATTCAATAAAATGTAATTTAAGAATGCTATTAGGAATGCATCGTAATTCCAGGAAGCAAAGCTAGAGTTAAAATGGAAGATCCATGCAGATGAATCTCTATGAAATGACCAGGTCTTTGTTCCTTTTTCAGAAGTCTCTCTTGATTTCTTCATCTACCTCCAACTCCATTTGAAACTTTAAAACAAATCGTGACAGGTATGCATTCTATTACCACTACTCAAACGAGGCATACTTCATATTATACTGCAACTCAGGCACAAAAGCGTAAGTACCATCTGATTCAGCAGATACACATCCACTTGAGGGGGACCTTGGATGCTCATTTCTGTCTTACATATGTCAGAGAGTGACAAAAAGAGAAAAGGTACTAAAACTAATCCAAACCTTGCTACAAGTATTTCTAGTGATCAAAATAACTATATATAGCACATGAACTACACTAGTTCCATAATTCTAGTCTTCACACTCCCTCTCCCACGCTCACTCCAGAAGCTCTTTCAATACTTAAACAGCCTGGTGTTAAATGGATTCCATTCTTGAATTCTGGCAAGCAATCTGAAGCTTTCATGTTACTAATAAAGCCATACTGGTAGTACTATAGTTACAAATTTAAACAAAATTATGTAAATACCATGTAACAGTGAGAGCAATTACTGTTTCCACAGGGTAAGGGCTGCAAAGGGACAGCTGGGCATTTTATCTTAGAGATGAGGGGGTTGGGGAAAGGCCAGAGCCTATGGTTCCCCCACCAGGTTGCCATCTGGCTTGGGACCAAGCAGAACAATCAAGCCTGGCAAAAGAGGTCACTGTGTTGTGTCTCCCAACCGGGCATTAGCTTTATCCCAATGGACACTGTTAGAAGGCACAGCTTCATGCCATTCTTCTACTGTGAATTCTTCCCCTGTGCCAGGCGGATGAGGAGAAGATTCTGTCACAGTCAGTGTTGGCCTGTATCAATTATCAAGTATCAATTAAGATACTTGTCCCATTTGGAAAAAAGGAGTTTAAATGGCTCCTGTTCTATCCCAAAGAGTCCAGAATCCGAAACAAAATTGCAGGCAAATGAAGGAAAGGATGGAGTTAGCAGGGGTCATGAGCTTGGCAAGAAAGGGAAAATAGAAATGGAAATCCTGAATCTCTCCCCACCATATCATTATAAATCTGGAAGACAGGGGAGAAAGAGAAGGATGAGTCACATAATAGCAGATTCCTGTTTTATTCAGTAGCTCATCTGAGGATCTAGTAAATGAGTGAACAGGTGTTCAGATGTAGGTCCCAGGTGAGCAGAGTACCAGTCATGTGTGCTAACAGAGACAGAGACATCCCCGAATAACTCTCAAACTCTTTTCCACAACTGGAAATGATGACTCCTGTCCCTGAACACCCAACTCCCTATATTCCAAGCAAACTGTCAACAAGATTTAGCTAAAAATGTGTATGAAACATGTGAAAGAACCACACACACACACACACACACCCCAAAAAATCTCAATGAGCAACAAAACTAGCTTTAATTTCTCCCCGTGTGTTGGAGACAGAGATGCAGGCTGGCTCAGCAAGGTGTAATGGGATCCTGCGACGTGAAGAGGCCATGGCGATCACGAGGCTCCCTGGCTGTTCCCTGCCACCCACTCTCCTCTCCACCTCTCCGCCTGGAGGGAAAGAGTGCTTCCTGCCTAAAGCCTAAGCCTGTGAGGCCGAAGTTCCTCACTTCGGTACCCTCTCCACCACGGTACCTCACTGGCCCTATGTGCACCTACCCACAAAGGGTGTGTCCTAGATCAGGTCTGCTTGTTCCGACTGGTTAAAGCTGTCAGGAGAGTAACTGTTTATGGATGACATCTACCAAAGACTCACGGAGAGGCCATCACTCACATGTAGGCATACTTTCAGAGTCTTTTAAGTCTGTCAGCCAATGCTTTCTGTCTCGAGATTTGGGAAAACCAGCTCTTCCACCCAGACACTTTAAAGGATTCACCTTGCCACCACCTGAAGTGTCTTGTTCTGTGGGTTTCCTGCTCAGCAAATCCTAAGGCTACTGTCTGTTTCCTAAGCACCCAAACCCACACCTCTACTTCCAAATTTAACAGGCTTACTCTCCCCTCTCCTCCCCTCCTGTCTGCCAACATCCACACTTAACCTAATGATCTCTCCCTGTCCCTCTGCTGACTCTTTACATTGCAGTTTCCCTGCAGATTTCTCAAAAAATCCCATGTTCTTGCACATTTATCTCACTCTCCCAGAGTGAGGACTTCCTATCACCACATGCCTCTTAGAATTTCATACTTCCAGGCAATATTCTATTTGATTGCTCTTTCCCCAGCTAAATACCATTACTCATATATTTTAGATGATTCTGAACTAGCTCCAATCACATTTCCCCTCTATTAAATATATACCATTTTTACTTAGCAAGAGTTGTACTCTCATATCCTTCTCTAAATTGTTGATTGATCAGTTCACTCTCTCATGGAATTTTTCCTTTAACTAAAGTTACAAGGAAGAAAATGTTGCTAAATATTCAGTCCTCGAGTAAGTAACAAGTTAAACTGTAGAGTTCACAGAGGAATTAAATATTGTGAACCTCATAACATTAGCAACATAGTCTAACCAACAGAGTTTCACCAGAAAAAGACAACAATGAAATGCTCTAAGTAAACCTATAATGATACATTAAAATGATGAAAACAATAAGTAGCTGAAATCAAAACTTATTACAGGACTTCAAGAAGTGTTTTTAGACTCAGAAAATCCCAGCATCTCAAATCCATGAGCTTTCACAATCTATACACAACAGAAGGATATATATTTAGTGTTCACAGTATATACAGGGATGACGTCATCCTTTGGGGAAAGTTTAACACAATTTCAATAAACACATGTAAAACTGTTTGATTACACAAGACATTATGTGGCACATTTCGTACTTTTTTAATATTACTTACCTATCAAAAACCCAGTTAAGATTCCAGGATTCTAAAGTGTGGGATTTATTCCTTTTCATTTGTATTAAATTATATATCCTACAAGAACTTTAAATAGAACTCAAAACGCATAGACCTGTAAATTTACCACTATCAAACCAAAACAAAAAGTGCTTCTATCGTTCTTCTGTCCCAGAACAAAATAAACAAACAACTATAAGAAAATTATGAGTTCTTATGGGCAGAACAAACTTTTAAATCCCCATAGAGCTAATTTATATGTATTCTAGTCAAAATCAAGTAACAGGGATTGTAAAGTATGGTTCCTCTGTATAGAATTCACTCAACAACTATTTGGGGCACTATATTAGATACTACCATGGTTCCTTAATCCACTGTTCCCCATATTTTTTTAAATATCATACAACACTATCCTTACAGTCTTGAATTAATAATTATTATTTACTAAGTATTGAATAATAAATTTTAGCTATGATGGATGTTCTAAAACACATACATTTCTATATTTAAAAAACAACACATTCAAATCCCTAAAATACAGGACTCAGATATTCTAATATAAAAGTGCACTTAAAAAATCTGTGGGGGACTTGGGTGGCTCAGTCAGTTGAGCAACCAACTCCTGATTTTGGCTCAGGTCATGATCCCAAGAGTCATGAGAGGGAGCCCCCTATTGGTCTCCATGCTGGCATGCAGCCTGCTTGATTTCTCTCTCTGGGCGCGTGGGGTGGCTCAGTTGGTTAAGCTCTGCCTTTGGCTCAGATCATGACCCCAGGGTCCTGGGACGGAGCCCTACACAAGGCTCCCTGCTCAGCCAGGGTCTGCTTCTCTCTCTCCCTCTGCTGCTCCCCCTACTTATGCTTTTTCTCTCTCTCAAATAAATTATATCTTAGAAGAAAAATAATTATCTCTCCCTCTATTGCTGCCCCTCCCCCCACATGCTCTCTCTCAAAAAAACAAAACAGAAGGCAAAAAAAAAAGCCTGTTTTTAATTTCAATTCTGTCTGATAAAAGTATAATTCAGACAGCACCACTGACCAGTCTTTTCTTTTCTCTTCTTTTTTAAGATTTATTTATTTGAGCGAGAGAGAAGGAAAGAGAGAGCATGAGCGGGAGGGACAGCGGGAGAGGGAGAGTGAATCCCAAGCGGAATCCGTGCTGAATCTCACAACCCAGGGATCACGACCTGAGTCAAAATCAAGAATCAGAAGCTTAACAGACTGAACCACCCAGGTGCCCCTAGTCTTAAACATAATGACATCATTTTACTCTTCTAGAAAAGAAAATGTCTTCGTTGAATCATCTTGGAACACAAATGTAGTATCACCCAGACTGTTTTGAATTCCCGCCATGTTAGCTTTCCTCCACATGTTTCAAGGCAGTAAAATCAAATTTCCTATATTTCTATGACCCTCGTTACAAGGCAGTATCTCCTATGGAAACTTAATTATGTTTACTAAGTCAGGCTGCAAAATGACAAAAGTAAAATGATTTCTAGGATCATTTCCATTTTTAGATCCACTCAAAACAGTAGCATAGCATGATATGTGGACAAGGAACTTGGTGGAAGCTTATATTATTTGCAAAGTTAAACCTTCTCTAAGGTTACTTACTACTTTTAAGAGGAAAAGTTATTTATGATGGAGAGACAGGACCACCATCTTAACCAAGTGATGAAATACCACCAGTCAGTCACACTGACATATGTCCTGATGTGACGCAATGGGAAATTCATACCATCACTCATGGAGTATCTTACGAAATCATCTAACCTGTGAAGTTATCTACTACTGTGTGAAAATTCTCCAACACTTAAAAAAAATAGTAATTTATGAGTGCTCTCTGTTTCTATGCACCAGTTATTCAGACAGACCCCACTAGGACTTACCTTTACTACACGTAAAACCTCAGCTAGCAGAATTAAATCATCGGAAGGCCTATTCACTCACACATCAGGCTGCCAGCTGAGACCTTAACTGTAACTGTCAGACGACCTAGGCTTCCTCACAATGTGCTGGCTGGGTTCCAAGGGTAAGCATCCCAAGGTTGAGTGAGTGAGACTTAAGGGACAGAGCATGACTTCCACCTCACTTCAGTGGTTAGCTATCACAAACCCTTGCCCACACCCAAAGGGAGGGAAGAAAGACTCCACCTCTTAGGTGAAGAATGTCAGTCATGATTTTAAGAAAAGGATGTGAGGGGACACCTGGGTAGCTCAGCGGGTTAAGCATCTGAATCTTGATTTCAGCTCAGGTCATGATCTGAGGGTTGTGAGATTGAGCCCCCTATTAGGCTCCACACTAGGCATGGAGTTTGCTTAAGATTCCCTCTCTCCCTCTCCCTCTGCCCATCCATTCCACCTTGTGGGGACACACACAGTCTCATTCTCTCTAGAAGAAGAAGAAGGAGAAGGAAGGAAAGAAGGAAGGAATAAAACAATGCAAAAAGAAATAATCTGCTACAACCAAATGTAATCACTAAGAAGCAAATAAGGCAAATTCATTGTGTGGAATATTCAACAAGACAACCAGCCTGAATGCTTCAAAAAATAAATTTCATGAAAGATAAATGAGGTGAGCTTGTCCTTGATATGTCCAATACAACTTTCTGTGATGATGGAAAAATTCTTTATTTGTGCTGTCCAAGGGAGTGGCCACTGGCCACATATGGCTACTCAGCACCTGAAATCAGCAGAGTGTGACTAAGGAACTAAATTTTTTATTTTATTAAATTGTAATCTATTTAGTCACATACAGCTAGTGGCTACCATACTGGACAGCACATGTATAGATCAGAGGAGGCCGGTCATGAAGAGACAGGATAACCAACTATAATGCATTTGCGTTGATAGATCCTAGCTCAAACAAACAAGGAAAACCAAGAAAGACAATTTTAGTACAACTAAAGAAATCAGAAAATGGACTATACAATTGATGATAGTCCCCAATCACTGTTAAAATTTTTATAATAAAAGTGGTATAATGGGTATGTAGGAGAATATCCTTGTTCTTCAAAGATAATATAATGTAGTCAGTGATCAAGCACCTTGACATCTACAACTTACAATGAAATGACTGAGGGGGAGCATACATGTGTATGTATCTATACACAGAAAGACACATATATCATACATGGGGGGGGGGAGAAAGGAAATAATGAATTCAAATTTTGGTAAAATGCTGACAATTGGGGGAATTTTTTTTCTTTTTTAAAGATTTTATTTATTTATCGGGGGGGGGGGGGGAGCGAGCACAGGCAGACAGAATGGCAGGCAGAGGCAGAGGGAGAAGCAGGCTCCCTGCCGAGCAAGGAGCCCGATGTGGGACTCGATCCCAGGACGCTGGGATCATGACCTGAGCTGAAGGCAGGTGCTTAACCTACTGAGCCACCCAGGCGTCCCCAGTTGGGGGAATTTAAATGAAGCATATGGGCAGGTGCTTACTGTACTATTCATTCAACTTTTCCAATGGTGTAAAAAGTTTTTAACAGAAAGACATAGGGGAATTAAGTTTTCTTTCTTCTCTAATACCTATTATACTTCTTATATAAATTTATTATCAAAATTAGCTATGGTTTCATGTTTTATGACTTGGTACTGTATAACTCCTATATTTTCAATGGATTTCAATAGTAACCAACAGAGTGCTATAATACACCGAAAATGTCCTAGTAAATATGTTTTGAGGGGTGTCTGGGTGGCTCAGTTGGTTAAGCATTCAAGTCTTGGTGTCCACTCAGGCCATGGTCTCAGGGTCCTGGGATCAAGCCCCATGTCAGGCTCTGTGCTGAGCAGGGAGTCCGCTTGAGATTTTTCTCTCTCCCTTTCCCTCTGCCCCTCCCCAGCTCATATACACATACACACTCTTTCTCTCTCTCTCTCTCTCTCTTAAATAAATAAGTACATTTTCTTTAAAAATATATATGTATTTTGATTGACTAAGTTTAAAAAAGAACATTTGTAGGGGGGCCCTTGGGTGCCTCAGTAGGTAGAGTATGCAACTCTTGATCTCAGAGTTGTAAATTCAAGCCCCATATTGGGTGTAGAGATCACTTTAAAAAAAAAATGAAAAAGGAACATTTGTGAATTCAATTGAAAAGCAGAATTACTCCCTGCCAAATAAAGATACATCATGCTTTCTAAAAAAATTTTTTTTACTATTTCCAGATATTTTTTTACTGAGGTATCATTGACATATAACATTATATTGGTCTCAGGTATACAACATTATGATTCAATATTTTATGTGTTGCAAAATGATTACCACGTTAAGTCTAGTTAACATCCTAGTTATGTCATGTTTTTAATGTCACAACTAGTATATTTTCAGAATGTTGATCTGATTCAACACATAAATGATTTTACATGATAAATAAAATACTAAAGACCCAAAGTATTTAATACAAGTCAATTAAGATAATACAAAAAAATTATACTGAAATGAAATATATATAAATTAAAAAAAGATATGAGCATCAGCAAATTAAATCTCCATATACTAAAAAAGCTCGCAAGCTCTTTTAAATCTTGGGTTATGTTTTCACTATAAAATTATAATTAGATGTTTCTGATATAGACTTATATTTTAAAATAGTTTTTATTTCTTTTTTTTTTGAGGAAGAAGTCATAATCATAGCTGGATAATAAGAAGAATAGTTACGTATGCTAATGACATCAGACAATGACATCTGGCCAAGTTCAAACACCTGACTTTCCAAGTTGGGTTATAAAAACGAGGAAGGCAATGAAATGCGGAATTTAATATTTAACAACCCGGAAGGATGGCCCATCTGGATCAGTTTCAAACTAAATGAGAGACTGAGCCAATAGAGAATACAGAAATAGCCCAACGGTCGCCTTAGTCTTCCAACAATGGATCCTTAGGGCATGAGAATGAGAGGCAGGAACAGACTTGACATGCAAGGCCACCTACCACCTTGCACCCCAGGGACTGTGCTGGATTTACAACAAGGGGCCTCTGTTCCTTAATGGAAAACACTCAAAGATTCTAAACTCTTAAGTGACTTTGTAAAGGTAATGATGCTTCTCTCAACTAGATACTAAAACAAACAAACAAAAAAGATGAATTCACAAGGCTACACAGGCACATGTTACACGGCACCCTCCTTCCTCTCTCCCATTGTAGCCTGGCATTCGATTTTCGTGAGGCTCCTCCAATACTTCCAAGCGGCTCTACCAATAAAGCCACTGATCTAGTTTAGACTTCAGAGTCACAAATTCCAAACACATTTCACACTCAGGACATACCTATCCCATGGCCCCTCTACTTATTTATGTCTCTACAGTTTTTTGTTGAAGTATACAAAATTATTTCTTTTTCAAGTAGCTTCCCTGTTACTGTGAAACAATGACTTACTCGGTTTTTTATGCAGAACAATACTCAGCACAGTATTTGTACAATGCCAAAGTATAAAAGATACTTTGTCAGAAAAGTTAGCTGTAGCTAGACAAGAGGTCAAGAGACAATCTATTCAAATCAACATGGTTCTAGGCAAAAGCAAATTAAGAAATCAGTAGGAAAGAGGATGAATATCATATAAAAGCTATCAGGACCAAGGACTGACTGACTGTATGAAAACTTTAGGAAGGCCTTTGAAGACCTATTCTCTCTTAAGTCTATGACTCACTGTAAGTCATAAAAGTTGTATTTTGTGGATTTAGTAAAGCTTCAACGTGACAAAGCAGGAAAAAGTAGGAGATGCTGATATTGGAGAGGGGAAAGAGTGAAATAAACAGGAGGCCAACAAAAATAAAAATTGAAGAAACAAATTTCTTCAGAAAAGAAGTATGATCTGGGCGCCTAAGTGGTTAAGCACTGACTCTTGATTTTGGCTCAGGTTATGATCTCAGGACCACAAGACCAAGCCCCACATCAGGCTCCGAGCTCAGCATAGAATCTGCTTGGGAATCTCTCTCTCCCTCTCCAACTGCCCCTCTGTTCCTCTCTCTCTCTCTCTCACATGCATGCTCTCTCTCTAAAAATAAATATTTTTTTTTTAAAAAAGGAAGTGTAATCATCAGCATTACAAAGAAGTGCTTTTCAAACTGTCTACAGGGAGTGAGAGAAATTACAAATATCTCATATAAATAAGATAAATCTCATAAAGTATTTTTGTTTTAAATAAATGCCTACACTTGGAAAAAAGTTTGGTTAACAGAGGAATGAATACTCTATAGTGATTTGTTCTGGTATTTAAAAAAGAATTTTAAGAAAAAAAGAATGTGATACTGACCAAGAGACCCTTGTCAAAGTTAAAAGCTAAGTGAGGGGCGCCTGGGTGGCTCAGTGGGTTAGAGCCTCTGCCTTCAGCTGCTTGGGTCATGATCCCAGGGTCCTGGGATTAAGACCCATGTCAGCTCTCTGCTAAGTGGGGGGCCTGCTTCTTCCTCTCTCTCTGCCTGCCTCTCTGCCTGCTTGTGATCTTTGTCTGTCAAATAAATAAATAAAATCTTTAAAAAAAAAAAAAAAAGCTAAGTGAAATTTATTTTCATCTAGGCTCAAACATGCAAAATAAGACTCCATAAGGTCATTCATATATACATCTGACTTGATTCTCTGAAATAGGGAAAATCATTCAATTATTATTACCAAAAGGAATCTGTCTTAAGTTGTAGCTGTTCATAAAATTTCTTCTAACTTTAAAAGACCAGGTCACATTTTAAGATTCCCAGATGTATACTTTTCAAATCCTACAGGCCAAACAGCAATCCCTGGTTTTTGACGAAGGGGACTATGCCAGTGGCGGTGATGGTGGTGGAGAAATATAACGGCAGAAGCTAAGGTCTGGTGTTCAGTGAAGAACAAGAGACTGCATGATTGCTTATTGTATTCCACTCAAAAAATAACAGTGCATTTATACAGTTAAGGAGCACTTAAAGACTGTTATTTAAAAAATATATCCATACTAATGAGCTTACAAAATGGAAAGAGAATGAGATATAAATAGAACCAAGGGAGTTCATGCCACTTTTGTCACAAATTAATTTTGTAGAAATAGACTAGTTCTATTTCTAGTTCACTGAGATCTGGGGGATACTGCTTACCAGTTGTATTTTATGAAAAAAAAATTTGTTTCTGCTATAAAATTTACTTTTGAAGATTTCTATTCTAAAGGCACATGTTGTACACAGGACAAAGTCATCAAATGACAGAGAAGAGTGGTACAAACAAAACCCTTCTCAAGCAACATCTTAGTGAATGGAAAACACAAACGTTCACAATAACAGTCGGGCTCGGTGCATAAAAAAGTACTTTGTACCAACACTGTGAGTTTCACTAGTCTTCATAAGAGTACACTAAATGCTCTATTTTTCTAACACATTATGAAAGTTTTATATTCACCCACCCCCCAACACCAAATACTTGTTTCAAACTGTGGTATGTCTTAGTTTCTACTAAACATAGTTGTAATAAGGAAATTGAAAAGATTGGTGGCTATAGCTCTCCCTCCAGGAATGCTGTAAAATGTCCATTTGTCAGTTTCAAGCTGTTTGGAAATGTATTTTCCCCATAGGATCTCCCAAAGTAAAAACATATCAAGTAGAAAAATATATTACAGAATTACCTTTCCCTAGAGAATAAAAGCTAGATATTTTGGGGTTGTTATTGTACAAACAAAGTTTTCCATTAGATTTAGAATAATGTTAAAAAAATGATAAACATTATCCAAAAAAATTAGAATGGTGCTACCCCTTCCACTGTATTTGAGAAGTGGCATAGATTAAAATGAAGGACTTGTAGAATATTTGGGTTGGGAAGGAATCTTGGAGATACCCAAGTTTTTAAAGATTGGTCTGGGTTATACAATTAATTACTGAATAAAATCCTGGGGAAATGGGGAAAGATTGGGATCTGTGAATTTTAAAAGAGATTACAGCAGTTTCCCTGCAAAATATACCAAGTCAGATATATAGTAGTTACGAAATAGTAATTAAAAAATACCACTTTAAAAGTTGGATTCTTGATACTTTAAGTCACAAAATTAACAGAAACCAATTTTCTAAAAGGGGAGAAAAAAATTTAATGTTAATATCAATCAAATATAATCTCTTTCTATCATAGTAGTGGTTTGTCTATCCACATACACCTATATAGGAAAAAACTTTTTTCCTATCTGTATAGGTGGATAGCTAACATTAAACAACTCATCTTAACAATGATACCCAGGGAAATGTGATACAATAGTGATAAAAGACAAGAGAGAAGGCCTGGCACTCTGTAGGTTTTCTAGGTTCACAGACCTCTTGATTAGGTTGAAAAAAAAAAAAGGAAAAAGAAACTAAATGGACCAAAACCATTTCTTAGACACATACTATTTTAATCAGAGTATACTTCAAACATTTTAGATGAATTTAAAATCATCTGAGCATTTAAAGTAGAAAATAAAAATTAGACACAGCTACAACTGATCATAATTGCAGTAGCAAATAGTTCTCTGGAAGATTCTTAAATTCTTTGTGAAGAAATAGCCCATTTCCTTTACCATATGCCCTCAAGTTAAACCAAACATTTACTTTATGTTCCAAGAACCAAAAAGAGAAGGACAGGAGTGATCTTTCTATAGAATAATGTTGGTAAAATAAATTGCTGTGTACTTACCAAAAAATAAGAGATATAATCAGGTATGTGTTATAAGTCATTCCTCCATCATTAAGACAAAATAGAAATTCTACTTCTGTAAATTTTATCCAGAGACTCTCATTAAAATACATACAACAAGGAAGAGATAAATGAAAAATGTATTTTTGTGGCACTATTTAAGGGAATCATTCAAAATTTCAGCTAAAAGGGTCAATGCGGGAGGTTCAGTTGGTTAAGCACCCAACTCTTGATTTCAGCTCAAGTCATGATCTCAGGGTTTTGAGACTGAGCCCTGCGTCCAGTTCCATGCTAGGTGTGGAGCCTGCTTAAGATTCTTTCTCTCTCGGGGTGCCTGGGTGACTCAGTGGTTTAAGCCTTCGGCTCAGGTCATGATCTCAGAGTCCTGGGATCAAGCCTCACATCGGGCTCTCTGCTCAGCGGGGAGCCTGCTTCCCCCTCTCTCTCTACCTGCCTCTCTGCCTACTTGTGATCTCTCTCTGTCTATCAAATAAATAAATAAAAATCTTTGAAAAAAAAAAAAAAGATTCTTTCTCTCTCTCTGCCCCCTACCCACCTGGCTCATGCTCTCTCTCTTAAAAAAAAAAAAAAAAAAAAAGGTGAAATAAGCAAATTAACTTTATGGTTATCAATCAACTTTCAAAAGTTGAAACAAATATGGTATAAGACATTATTGTTGGCAAAAATTAAAAATTAAAACAAAACATTCCCACGGAAATATCTTAAGTATCATATCTCGAAAGCAAGATACATTTTAAGACATTAATATATAAAAGGCACTTAGGTTTTAAAATAGTCTCCATAAAATTATTCCATACATGTCATGAGAATATTCAAGATTCTGTTGCATTTCTCCTTAAACAATGAACATCTCTAAATAGTAACCATATTTTCTGTCCTTTGTCTAATGCTAGCATTCTCCAGAATCTGAGAACACAGCAAAATGAACTGAACACAGTACAAAAAAATTTCCTGAGCATGCTGACCAAAGCCATATTTCATTATTTTTCAAAGGTTTTTCAGTTTTATTTGTTTTACTCCAAGCAGCTGAATAATACCCAAAATAGTTCCACTGCCATAATTATTTGAAATTTTCATATTTTTAATTGGATTAGATTCATTATGAAAACCTGGATTAAGAATCACTTAATAATACCCTAATAGACAACAGTGAATCTAATTCACTTTACCACAGAAAATGTACAAAAGGAATTAAAAAAGAGCAGGAAAAAAATGGATAGCTTTATTCATACTATTAAAAAATTCATAATTACTAGTGAGCTTCTTGGAGAAGCTTAATATCTGCTAGAAGGTAAGACATATATATATATACAGTGCATGTTAAAAAGAAATGACAAAGGATCCTGAGAAAACATGAGGAGAACAATCAAAGCACATAAAGATTATCCCATCATGGCTCAGAATAAATTTGCCTACTAACAGATTCTATTTGCATATGAAGATAAAGTCAAACATATTCCAGGTAAAAGAGGGAGGAAAGATACTAAACACAGAGAAACTGGAAAGACTGAGGTGGACGGGGAGAAGCGCTCAGTACTTCACCTTAGCTAATCAGCAATTCATAGGAAAGAGAGTAGCAGGGCTAAACTTAAAATGAAGGGAAGTCACCAGGTTATAGAGGGCCGAAATTGAACCTGCTTCTGTTGGCAGTATTTGAAGTAATGGACCGACATGACCTAAACTCAGCTTTAGCAAAGCTGATTTAGAAGTAGTACTTAAGAATAAATTGAAGTAGGATGGCGGCAGATGTAGAGACCACTTAGAAGGTAACAGTTTAAGAAAATAGTCATGTGGCCCTAAAATAGTGAAAGTAGGGCAAATAAGGCAAAAACAAGGATAAACTTCAAGTGAAAATAGCAGTACTTGGCAACCAACTGGATATGGCAAAGAAAGAAGTGGTCAAAGATATGTTCTTCTAATGGGCTAGAAATTCTCCCTAAAATTGAACTATTCCTGGAGCTAACTCACTGTAAGGATTATTTGTGCCAGTATTGAGAGTGAATTTCAAAATACAAAGAAAGGGAGGGGATTTATTTTGTACAATTTCATCATGAACTCAAATGAGATATCATAAATACACTGTCCACATTTGCTTCACTCTGCCTTATATTTTTATACCTTTGGAAATGAGTTAGAGAAAACATACCCATCATATACAAGTCATTCAAGTGACAAGGAAACACAAAACACAAGTATTATCCAATCGTAACATTCTTTTCAAGCTGTAGGCAATAAGCCACTGAATGGAAGAGTAAGCTTTGCCCAAATACCAAATGAGCATTAGAACAAGCATAGGGTTAGCACTTGAGAGTGAAAAGCTTTGTTTTCTAGAAAGTCGTGGAGTCAGATCCACTCCCTACCAAAACAAGGGAGCTTAACTTTTGGACATCAACCAAAGACAAGTCCTAGCCCAAGCAACCCAAAATAACACACTGTCACAAGAAGGAATAAAATTACCCATGAAATATGGCTGAATAAATTTTTGTCCCTCAAGCCTTTTACCTTCAATGCTTTAATTTTGAATATTTTACCACCAGTCTCCAACAAAGTTTAATTTCAGCTGTATCAGTCTAGTAGATGATCTGGGAGGGAAAAATCAATTTATCATGATGTTAGAGACTTTGGGGAGTGTCTGAATGCTAAACAAAAGACAGTTGACCCTTGAACAATGTGCAGGTTAGAAGCACCAACCCCTACAGAGTCAAAAATCCACAAATAACTTCTGACTCTCCAAAAAGTTAACCACTAATAGCCTACTGTTGGCCCAAAGCTTTATCAATAACATAAAAAGTTGATCAACACATATTTTGCATGCTATATATATACATATATGTATATATAAAACATATAGTTTTCTTATAATAAACAGTGCTACAGAAAATATTAAGAAAACCATAAGGAAGTGAAAATACATTTACAGTACTATACTGTATTTATAGAAATAAATCCAAATATAAGTGGGGTACAGTTCAAATTCATACTGTTCAAGAGCCAACTGTATCCACAAAATGGGGATTTAAATAGCATAAACATAAATTAAGAGCAAAACAGCTGAAATGAGATAAACCAACTTAATCATTTTATCATTCAGAAAACAGTATCTTCTTTTGGCAAAAGAAGTTGTTCTACCCTGGCTTAGTAAAGGGAAAGAAGAGATGAAAACCTCTCTCACGAGGACAGTGGGTCAGGGGGTACAAGGTGGAACAGACTGTTTAAACACATGAGAAAGGGGCACCTGGATGGCTCAGATGTTAAGCGTCTGCCTTTGGCTTGGGTCATGATTCCATGGTCCTGGGATAGAGCCCCACATGGGGCTTCCTGATAGCAGGCAGGAAGTCTGCTCCTCCCTCTCCCACTGCCCTGCTTCTGTTCCCTCTCTGACATATCTCTCTGTGTCAAATAAATAAATAAAATCTTAAAAAAAACACACACACACAAAACACATGAGAAAGGCTGGAAAGAATATTATTCAAGAGGTTTTGGCAACAATAAAGATAGAATATGTTTCTCAGTTTCCCAGATGGATCTTATGATTCTTATTCCTATTAGGAAAACAGAAAATGTAGTCCCTATAAATCAGCTCTACTGGGGATTAAATAAACTTCTGCAATCTCACCTGAGAATATAACATTTTTCAGAATGTTTTAAGAACATAATTTCAAGCTGGAGACTTTTTTTCAGTACTCAGTCAACACATTTATAATCTCTGTAAGAAACCTAACTCTAACTCTGGCACTGGACAAGAAAGTTCTTTTTAAAGTTCCTACTCTTCAAAAGGTTATACGTACACTTCTAACGGGGTATAAATATAAGTCAACAAATACAGCCTCTAAATAACAAGAATGATAAAACAGACCACTTCTCAGTTCACTTCAAGTATAACATACAGCTTTTCCATATACATGACTTTTCTAGATAATAGAGTACCTCTTTAAGTAATTTTTAAATTATTTTACTTTTATTTCTATTTGTTATTTTACTTTTACTTTTATTTCTATTTTATTACAACAATTTATGTATTTTACAGCATTTTTTTCTTACTTAATCATTTAAAAAATCTTCTTCATGCTTCCATTTGTCAATCTTTCCACAGAGAATTTTGATTACAACGATTTCTTTTTTTCAGCTTTACAGAGATATAATTAATATATAACATTAAGTAAGTTTAAGGTGTGCAATGTGATAATTTGATACATACATTGTATACTGCAAAATGATTACCACATGAACCTTAGTTAATACCTCTAAAACCTCAAGTAATTCCATTTTCGTCTATGTCATGAGAACATTTAAGATCTATTCTCTTAGCAACACTCAGGGATATAACTCTGTACTATTGACTAAAGTCACAAAGTAGTGTTTACATAAGATCCTTACATAAGACACTTATTCACCTTATAACTGGAAGTTTGTACTCCTTGACTAACATCTATCGCTCCATTTGCTACCAACCAGCCAAGGCAACCACTATTCTACTCTTGTTTCTATAAGTTCAGCTTTTTCAGATTCCATATATAAGTGAAATCATAGAGTATTTGTCTCTCTCTGACTTACTTAGCATAATGCCCTCAGTCTATACCCATTGTCACAAGTGGCAGGATTTTCTTCTTTCCACTGGCTGATAATATATAAGAATTATATGAATATATATATATTCATATATATGTGTGTGTATATTCACAAACACATACACACAACACGTTTTCTTTACCAGCTCATCTACGGAGGGACCCTTAAGGTGGTTTCCAAGTCTTTCCTATTGTGCATAATGTCTCCTTCATTATATTCCCCATCTTCAAAATTCTTTGTTTTTTTTATAATTACTATCTCTGTTAAACTTCTCATTTTGTGTATTGTTTTCCTGATTTCACTGAATTGTCCTTTCAGTGTTTTGTTGCTTATTTGTAGTTCCCTGAGCTTCCTTAGAGTAACTATTTTGAATTCTCTTATCAGGAAAATTGAAAACACTCTCCGGAGGGGAAAGGGTATCAGTTACTTGAAAACTGTCTTCCTTCGGTGGCATCATTTTTCTTTGATATTTTTAGGTTCCTCTAAGTTCTGTGTTGCTGTCTTTGCATTTGAATAAAGAGTCATCTTCTCTAGTCTATACTGACTGGTTTCAGGAGAGAAAACCTCCCTTCAGCCCTGTTAAAGATTCTGAGGCTTTCCCAGATCTTTTCTATGGATATCCCTACTGCATACTTCTTATTCCCTTCTCTAGGGGAATTCATAAGATTGTACACCTTCTGTGGATCCTGCAAGTCAGGTCAAATGCTGATAACCTTCCTTTGCTTTCCCTAGGGCAGTACTGAATGCTCAAGCTTGCGTAGTTTCTCCCAATTCTCTAGAGTCAGGCCAGCTTTCTGCAAGTGCTCACTGTCTGCAAAAGTTCATTCTCACTGCTTCAGGAGCATACACAGAAGCTGGGCTGCTATGGGGTTCCTGTGGGGAAGAGCAGGGGTAAGGTACATGGAGTTTGGTGGGGAGGGGAGCTGGGGCCAGCTGTAGAGATCTACAAGGGAGGCATCCCCCACAGTTCATGGATGGGCTTCCTAATACAGTCTACAAAGCTGTCAGTAGGATCTGCAGCCCTTTGATACATTCTATCCTGAGCCCTAACTGCTGTTTTCCCAGTCATCACTACTTGCTGTTTTCCCAGCAAGTCACTACTTGGTATTGATGGGGCAGAAAAGAAGTAGGTCTCTTTGGTGGCATTCCACATACTGGCGAAGCTGGACACTCATTCATATACTCTCCACTTTCCCCCACAAGAAATATCCCAGGCCAAGTTCTCTTTTGGCATTGAGCTATGCCTTGGGGGAGGGGCAACACAGGTAAAATAAAATCGCCCCTGTTATCCTCTCCACTGTGTTCAATCTCAGATTTTTTTTTTCCTCCAATGGTATGTTTGTTGGCATCTCTGCTAGATTCCCAGGCTTTCACAAGGGTACCACTGTCCATGAGTGATTGTCAATGTCAAAACTGGTGTTCTTTGCAGGAGGGAGAGAAAAGAATGGAAAAAACTTAAAAAAAACCCAAAAAAACAAAAAAACAAAAAACCTCTTATTCCACCATATTGATAACATCATTCTTCAGTAGCACAAGGGGAGTTCACCCACCAGCATTCTGCCATGGTTGCGGCCTAGAATCATTTCTTAGTGGTCACTTTATGGTTGACGTTTTTAATAATCAAGTACCATAATGTGTTACAACATTCTTACAGTGTACTGAGGTGTAAAACAGTTTTCCCCTTAATTAAAATGTACTTAGTCTATAATGATTTGGGTCTTTTACTTTATATATATGCACACATATATATTATATAAAGTATATAGTATATAATATGAGCCAGAATTTTTTCCTCTCTTACCAGCCTCTCAGCTGTCTCTTCCCTTGCTATTTATATACTACTCTAGAACCTCATCATAACCTTCTATTACTTTATTGCTCTGGGAGCTGGAAATAAGCTGAGCAAATTAGTTCTAAAATTTCAATAAATAAATTTTAAATAAAAGCCTAAGTACTATACCTGTGGAGAAGATGAACGATCATTTATATTATTGTAATTATTTATGCCTCTCTCCATGATTTAGTCCCAGCTACGTAGGCTACCTTATACCTTATCATCCTTAGCACTACACCTAATACAGAGAAATGGAAAAATAGAGCTGATAAACATTTCGAGTAAAAGAATTTTCAAATTCCTGACCAAATTAAAGAGAGCAACAGTACAGTTACACAAAGGCTTAGAATACTTAGATTTTAAGACTAACTGTGCAATGAATTAGTTGTATGACATTGGACAAATCATTTGGCCTGCCTTGGTTTTACTTTTTTCATTAGCAACATAAGATAGCTACACCACACAGTCTTTACATATCTCATGTATCATACATTTAAAGATTCTTTATCATCTATTCTGATTACTAATAATCTTTTCCCTTAAATAAGTAAGATTATAAAATAAGTCACCTCCAGAGAGGCATTTTGATTAAATCCTGATCCAGTGGCAAATACTGTAGGTCTACTTTTACTGAAAAGGAGGGTAATAAAGGGTGGTGGCAAGAAGCAAAGGTTCAATTTTAAAATTTCCCATACTGGCCCAATCCCCTCATTTTACCTATAAATCACAGGCTCCAGCTGGATATAAACTGAATGTTAAATTTCATAAAGGTAGAAGGGTGGAAACAGTGATGTGTCTCAGGCAGCTGGAGGACAACCTTGTGACATCTATGGTAAAATATGGAAGAATGACAAGAGATAAAGAAATGGGATTATATTGCTGATAAACTCTACCTTTCAACTTCACCTCCAAAACACTCTGGTAGAGAGAAAACATGAAACAGTCAGTGAATAAATGAACCCTGCTCAGTTTTTTTATCATACTTTGTTTACATGTAGAACAGATACTGAAATCTCACTAACATCAAAAAGCATTTTAAACATTTATTCCTTGGATATGTATTGAAACAAAAACTGAGTACACACTGTACACTTAGCATTGTGCTAAGGCACATGAAAGACCAATATTACTCAGACACATTTTCTACCTCCAAGTGTTGAGACTAGTTAAACGGAAAAACAAGTAAATAAACCATAAAATGCAACCTAATTACTACTTTAAAGTGAGTATAAGATATCACTTGGGCACAAAGAAGGAATTGACTAATTTTTTCCAGGAAAGTAACCTTTAAGCCAAGTGGAAAATAATATAGACAAAATGATGAGGTTGACAGAGAGCAAACTCCAGGCCAAGGGAACAGCTTGTGTGAAGTCATGGAAGCATGAAGCTAAGTGTACTCAATTACTTCAATTATTAAAGCATTTGTGGAATAAAAGAGTCAAAGAATGAGACCTGAAAGTAAACTAGGAAGACTTTGTCACAGAGGGCTTTCATTTTGCGCCACTATAAGCAGGAACTGGACTTCCTAACGAGCATATGGGGAACACTGAAGAATTTTAAGCAAGGTATTAATATGATCAAGAGAAGAAGAGAATGCTCTGTCAGCCATTCTGTAATAGGAATCAACAGGATTTGGTGACTGATCGCTTAAAGGTGGGACAGAATGGTGCATAAGGCAAAAAAAAAAAGTCCAGAAAGATGCACATACCATTAATGTTACCATTTCAGTAATAGTGGCTCCATTTAGAGGAACGGGAAAAGAGAGGGGAGCAGGTTTAGGGGAAAATGCAACCAATATATTTTGGTAAATGTGATGACTTGGAGGCCTGTGCAAGCTTCAGGTATAGTCAGAAACAAAGGATTAGAGTTTAGGGTAATGTTGCCAGCAGGAGATAAAAAATTGAAAGTCATCGTTCTAATGAAAACAATGTGAAGTGCTGAAGTCATCTTGGAAAACAATGAAACATGAAATGAGATGAGAGCTGAGAAAAGAATTCTGGAAAACTATGAAACTTCTCAATTTGTAAGTGTTCAGATTATGAACAAAACCATAAACAGAGCAAAAAAAAAAAAAAAAAAAAAAAACAACCACTGACTTTCTCTGCTACCAACAGATGGAGTTACAATTTTCTTGAAATTACCACTTCACAACTCTCCCAGTAACTTTTAGTTACATATTATACTCCTAGAAGTAGAGATTCTGAAGGAACATCTAAGTGCAAATAAGTAACAAAAGAGAGGTAGGATGTAAAGCAGAAAAGAACTGCAAAGCACCATGAAAACCAAAAAAAGACAACATTCTTTGAAAGAAAAAAGTGATCATTAGGAGCATACATTCATTCAGTAAATGGACAATCTACAAAGTAGTACAAATTCTAAGCAATAAAAAATACAATAGTGAACAAAACACAGCCCATGTCCTCTAAGAGCTTGCAGCAAATGCTACAGCAAAATCAAGATAAAAACTAAACATTTGCCTTTTGGCATGGATTTTTACAAGACTACAAATGACCTAGAGGTATGATGAGCTCAGGCATTAGACTACAGTGGGTAGACAACTGCAGGAAGAGTGAGGAAGAGGAAACTACAGGTAATAAGGTTCTCCTCAGGAATCTCACCTGGGAACAAGACAGAAATAAGACAGCAGAAAGAGAGCATTAAGAAAATAACTTTCAAACATGCATAACATCACATCAAGAGAATTAAGAGATACATGGACTCTAGGAGCTTACAATATAAAGAATCTGACATAGACAAATACACGTAAGACAGAGAAGAATAACATTTTAAATTGATTCCATAATACTTTCTACAAGAGACAGAGGTCTAAATTATTAAAATTATATTCCAATGTTATTAATTTTGATTAATAATGATTCTCTTATCACAATTTGGTTTAAGTCACGTTGAAATCAGAAGAAAATCCTGAGATCAAAGAAATTCAATCACCTCCCCCCATCGAAGAAAGGAAAATGAAGGAGATATTTTGATGCAATTGGGTATTAAAGATACGTATGGGACCAGTTACCTGGTAAAGGGAGATGCATAGACTATTTTAGTACTGGGTTTACTGGCCCCTTCAAGAGATGTTAGAGAGAAGTCAGAAAGTGTTGGGGATGGGGAGAGATGTCAAAGAAGCAAATAAGTATTCTAAGTACTTACTAGAAAAAAATAGTGTGATTTATGTAGGTCCAGTTGACATAAGTCTGTGTCACTTTCATCATCCCAGCTGGTTCAACGTATTTCAAAATAGCATATGACATGAACTATATCCATACCAGGAGAAAAAGAAAGATCTCATCCATGTCTAGCTAACATTATAGAGGCAAGATGGCAAGCAGAAAGCAGTGTACGACCTAATAAAATTACCTCATACTGGTGTCTAAAATTCTCATTTTTGTAGTAGCAATTTGTAAAACTTATAACAAAGATTGGAAATCTTATGTAATTTTACTAAACATAATAACTAGATGTACTCATAAATATTTGCTTAATGAGAGGAAAACAGTCTTATCATCTTGGGACCATCAGGGAACTGCTACCAGAAATGCACCTTCTAATCTATTGCACAAGAAAAACATAGAAACAACTCCATCTTTAACCAACCAACACACTCTCATACTACATTTTTCTTAAAAAAAAAAAAGTGTTCAAAATAAACTTCAAAAATAACTGAGTATGCCATCAATCTTTAAAAAACAAACAAGATCCTCTATTAATTATTTTTTTGAGACCCATAGAAGAAGGAATAACTAAAACGAGGAAATAATGAATTGTTTTCTTTTTTAACAAAAGGGCTTCTATGTTATGGGATCTGGCAAAACTAGAGAGAGAGATTTATATATCTATTCCTACTTCTTTCTCTTCCCAACCCCCAAACTTGTATACAAACCTAGTGTTATTCAAGATAACAGCATATAGCCATAATTCTACAGTTGCATGGACAGAGCTTGGAAAATTAGGTCACAAGCTTGCCAATGGGACTCCAATCATCTGTCTGGCAAGTTTGTATGACTTCCTCCTCCCTGGGATTCTCTTATACACTGCCCAAAAGGCAAGATAAGGGAAAGGTTATCAGGACTTTCTATAATAGCTACAAAAAGATTTGGTCCACATCACTAACAATGTGGGAAAACTCAGGCACTTTTATCCTTCTACAGTCAACATAGCAATCAGTGCTTCAATAAATATTTATTGAGAACCTTCTTTGCACAGAAATTCTCTCTTTTAAAGTTCAATGCCAATCATGGCCCAACCTATCCATGCCAACTTACAACTTGAAAGAAATTCTTGATCCTGTTTCCAAACAATTAAGCTCTTTGCAACGCAAATAAAGATGTTTTTTGAAATAGATCGTTATGAATCTTTCATTCTTAGTAGCTAACTAGAACCACATGAGCCAAACACATTGTGGGGATCATTTCAATGGTGTGTAATTTGAGAGGTGTGTCAGAAAGTGCTTTGCTCCACTAAAGGAGTATACATTTTTCTCTTGTAAGTAAAATACAAAGGCAATGTTGCTTCATACAGCATACAGTTGCTACATAAAGTTACCCACATTCCAAATTCAAGATAAGAAATATTTCCCCTTCTCCAAAGATTAACACTTTACAACCAGCCTTAAGTCTTCAGCATGACTTCATTTTACAAATAACAATTTCTTCATTCCTAAAAATTTCCAAGAACAAAATATTGAATAGTGTCTATAAAAATAACACAAACCATGCTTGTCTGATCTGATCTTAAATTAACCTTAACTGCTGAGTATCTTTCAAAGGGAGTACTGTTGTATTGTAATTTTTACCAAAGCTCTTCATAAATAAATCTTACTGTAGTGGAATTATTGTAAAATGACTCATAATTTCAAAGTACTTATAAATCTACAATATCACTACATGTAAAAATTATAATACAAAATATGACTATCTTCACTCTCTTAGAAGTTAGAAAGGAGGAGGAAGAGAAGGTGAGAAAAGTTATTATTTTCCATATTTTTACCATTTACCTAGAATCTGATTGCTTAAGTTTTTATGGTTCTTTTAATTTAGGCTTCTGACATCTGTAAATTCAGTAAGGATATAAATCTTATCTGCTGTCTCAATTGCAGCATCTTTATTATTTAGTAATACATCTAACACTTAATAGGCATTTACTTAGTATTTCTTTTTTTTTTTTACTTCTTTATTGACATATAAATTCCACTAACTGTAACAAGCTATTTTCTATTAAATAAAGCTGTATATGTCCAAGACTATTAGATGAAGAAATTAAAGTGATTTGAATTAAACCAATGACTCTGCTAACAGTTTAGCCAAATCCCTAATCTCATATAACTAACTCATATATACATATCACAAGAAGAATTACCAGAGAAAGTAGAAATGGGTCAAACAAGCTCTATCACCAGTACAACAAACAAAACTCACCATCACATACAAAGGACAGTTCCATATGCATTTTGTTGTATTAAGTATTCATTTGTGTACATGTTCCTCTTGCACAACTTTCTTTTAAAATAAATTTCAAAAAAAAAAAAAAGAAAAAGAAAAAGAAATTTCACCCCAGTATTATCCTTCCCAATGATTGCTAGGGTTGACAGCAAAATCTTGCTAAGAGTAATTAGAGAGGGAGGAATAGGAAGCTGAAAGATCACAGCTGAAGTTTTTAGAAGTTATTTCAGACACAAAACCAAAAACACTCTGAGCTGAATTAGTTTCTTTGACCTTAAAAATTAAGCTATGTTCTCAAATCAATCCCTTGCAAAAATCTGCAGGCTCTTGTCCTCCATTGGAAAAAAAGAAAAACTCAGCAGGCTTGGATCAGCTACCTAATCTAAAAAGTTTCCCTCACATTCATGTCCGTTCTCTCAAGAATATGTAACTACATCAGCCTCCACACATAGTAAGCATTTGTTACACCTAATGTCTAAGATCCAATTAATGTCCACAATAGTCTAACAGAATCAATGCTAGCTAGAAAGCTCTAGCTGTCAAATCTTGCAATATTAAGAATGTCTGTCTTTTATTTTGTGTTTGAGTAAATATTTAATATATATTTCTATTACGTAATACATTGTTACAATATATATATAAACAGAGTTCCCCTGATGTAGCTGATCAACAGCACAGTGATGGTTAAAATGGTTTATATGTTCCTGTGAAATTTTAGCGTTTCTACTTTTGTCACACCAAACTATCTCTATGATCAGATACTACCATCACTAGTTTTCCCAATCATTTTACTACTTGATCCATTAGTACGGAATCTTTCTTTCAGTTTGATCATATAAGTACTTTTAAAAACCACAAATACAAAACAAAATATAACTGGTAACCATTAGGTTAAGTTATCCCCTATTGTCAGGTCTTCTATTCAATAATAAATATCTCCCAAATTCATACTGCAATTATTTCCATTAACTACATGGCAGAGTGAGAAAACAGAAATAACTACTAGTAACAGATGTAGGTGAAGGGCAGGAAGTCTTGGAGGTAAGATAGAGACTTTTATTCCAGTTCCAAGACTCTTTAGAAAGCCATGGAGTATTCCATTGTAAAATTATCTTTTATATTATATGACTTTACTTGAGATATATTTGAACTCAAATTCTAAAATTCCCTACAGTGTTAAGGAGCTCCTACAAAACAAAATGTAAAAAAGGAAGAAAAAAAGAAAAAGAAAGAAAGAGAGGGAGAGAGGGAAGGAGGGGAAAGCCAGTGGCATATATTCTAATATACAAACAAAACCATAGTGGGTCTTTCCTAATTACTATAAAAACTGGTGTTAAAATGTATTGCAGCTGAAGTTAATCATTGTTAATGTATTCAGTCTGGACAGGATTTCATTATCTTTATAATGAGACTTACTACTTCCAAAATAATCTATTTACTACCCAAATAAGATGAAGGTGATGAGCCCTTGAATCACTCCTTTGTTTCAAACTCTCTAGCAGCCTAAACTTAACCTTCACTGTCATAACCGCCATGAATGCCCCCTTTTATTCAGACTTCAGTCTCCATGACTGAGATCTCACCAGGCAGTGAGAAAAAGTTACAACAGTAACTGGAAAGATAGCAAAGTAATGAAAGATACATGTTTCAACTAAGTCATCTGAGGATTGAAAAAAAAAAAAAAAAAAGCTATCAGACACTGGGGCTAGAGGATGGGGTAAAACAAGGATGAGAGAAGCAAGATGGAGAAAGTCTATCAAGGGAAAAACCCACATGGTCATTTACCTGCTTCAGAATTTTTATGACTATTTTCTTCATGAGACCATAGAAGGTAATGAGTCTTAAGATAGCTTTGAAATATGTGAAACACGGCCAAGCGCATAGATCTTATAGTAAATGGTGCTAAAACTTTTTGTTTCAATTATATGGATAAGAAACATTAAAAAAAAAATTAAATAATATGAAAAGAAAAGTTGAAGCTTTGAACATTTTATTCTGTAATTCTACAAAGATAGCAAATATACCAATATACAAACAATATAGAACTGATCATTCCTAAATTTAAATGAGGTTTTAATTTTTTACACAATTTGTTTTATTACTCTTTACACATTATTATTTAAGCTTGGCTATCATGGATCGGTCATTTAAAAATCGAAGAGATGAGGGGTGCCTGGGTGGCTCAGCCGTTAAGCACCCAACTCCTGACTTCCATTCAGGTCAGGATCTCGGGTCATTAGATGAAGCACTACACAGGGTTCCTCACTCAGCACAGTCTGCTTGTCCCTCTCTGACCCCGCCCTCCCTGCCCCACCCCCTGCCTGTACTCTCACATACAAAATAAATAAAGTCTTTAAAAATAAAAGAAGAGATGAATCATTAAATAAATCTGTGAATTAATGGAAATCTATTTAAAATCTTTAGAGGGCTCCTTTCCTCAATAATTAACCATACCTCTTTCATATAAATTCTTTAGACATACATGTTGATTCCCCACCTTTACATGCATGAGCATCATGTGAAAAACGCTACAAGACTTGTCCCAATGACTAGATTTTTATCACAGAAAGAATTCTGTTGCTTTTAAACTATTCGGAACCTAACAAGGCCCCAAAAAAGAATGAAATAAAATTACTACCAATAAAATTAATGTCTTCTCTTTACTAAAATGATCCTGAGATATAAAAATAAATAAATAAATAACACGAGTTGTGGTATACAGTCCTGAAAAATAAGATTATACATCACAAGTTTGTTTTTTTTTTTTTTAAGATTTTATTTTATTTATTTGTCATAGAGAGAGAAGCAAGAGCAAGCACAGGCAGACAGAATGGCAGGCAGAGGCAGAGGGAGAAGCAGGCTCCCTGACAAGCAGGGAGACCGATATGAGACTCGATCCCAGGACGCTGGGATCATGACCTGAGCCGAAGGCAGCGGCTTAACCAACTGAGCCACCCAGGCGTCCCTACATCACAAGTTTTAACAGCGAAGATAAACATGCTAAAATAAACAACTGAACCTAAAGATAGGGTTTCTAATCAATATTTTTTCTATATTAAAAAGTAATATTTTAAAATCCCAATATATGGTTGGTCATAAAACAGTTAAAGTTTTGAAAATACGCTGGAAAGGAAATTGGAAATTACCTACACACATACGTACAAACACAAGCTGAGCATGCTATTGGAGGAAGGGGGGGCAACTATACAGATATATAGTAATGTTCTATTTTCCTCTGTTTATCAAAGCTAAATGCATATTCTCTAACATCACAAGTATATCTTTCTTCAAATTTAAAAGTCAACATATTCAAAATCACCTTACTGTATAGCATTAACTTCAAATGTCAAAATTATTATAGAAGACTAAACATTGTATTCAAGGACTTCAATGACAAATTTCACATATACTTTCTTTACAGATTTGTTTCACTACTTGCACTTTTAAAATATTTTATTTTCTAGTGAAAAATAGAAACAATTACAATATTACAAAATATTACAAAAACTATAATCAGCAAAAAAAATTTACAGTGTTTAATGATCACAAACTTTATATTTCAGACACTAGAAACATTCTATTGTTGCACTAAGCAAATAAATAATATACCAATAATACACATGTATTTCTAAATAAATAATATACCAATAATACATGTGTATTTCTAGAATAAGGAATAATATTCTAATAGTAATATTCTAAAAGAAATATAACATTTTAGTGGTGCTAATCAAAGACTTTCTAAATAAAATGAAATTCATATCAATAGCCTTTAAGAGGGATTTAAAAAATGTGTTTTCCCTTTTTTTTTTTAACTTTTTTGGTTATTGTCCAAGAATAGCTGATATACAATATTTTATTAGTTTCAGGTATATAACATAGTGATTCAATATTTACATACATTATGAAATAATCACCACAGTAAGCCTAGTTACCATTCATTACCATATCCAGTTATTACAATATTACTGACTATTTCCTATGCTGTACCTTTTATCCTCATGACTTACTTCTTTTATAACTAGAAATTTATACCTCTTAATCCCCTTCATCTTTTTGCCCATACTCCCATTATAGTACGCCCCTCTGGCAACCACCAGTTTGTTTTCTGTACTTAGGAGACTGTTTCTGTTTTGTTTGTTCCTTTGTTCTCTAGATTCCACATTTAAGGGAAACCATACAGTATTTGTCTTTCTCTGCTTTATATCACTTATAGTATATCCTTTAGGTCTATCCACAATGACACAAGTGTCAAGATTTCATTCTTTTTTATGGCTGATTAATATTCCTGTGTGTGTGTGTGTGTGTGTGTGTGTGTGTGTGCGCGCGCGCGCACTGTATCATCTTTATTCATTCATCATTCATCTATTGACAGCCACTTAGGTTGCTTCCATATCTTGGCTACTGTAAGCAAAGCTGCAAAGAACATATGAGTACATACTCATGTTTTCATTTTCTTCAAATAAAATAGAATTCCTTGATCATAATGTATTTCTATTTTTAATTATTTTAGGAAGCTCCATACTGTTTTTCCATAGTTGCTGAACTAATTTAAATTCCTTCCACAGTGTTTGAGGATTGATTCCCTTTTCTCCACATCCTTGCCAACATTTATTACTTCTTATCTTTTTGATACCAGCCATCTGACAGGTGTGAGGTGATACCTTACTGTGGTTTTAATTTGCATTTCCCTGATGATGAGTGTATGAGTGATGATGTAGAGCATTGTTTCATGTGTCTGTTGGACACATGTCTTGTCTACTTTGGAAAAATGTCTATACAGGTCCTCTGCCCTTTATTTATTTGGATTTGGGGGGGGGGTCTGCTGTTGAGTTGTATTTTTTTAAAAAATACTTTATTTACTTGAGAGATAGAGAGAGATAGCATGCATGAGCCAGGGGCCAGGTGCCGGGGGTGGGAGGGAGCAGAGGGAGAAGGAGACTTCCCACTGAGCAAGGAGCCTGATTCAGAGCTCAATCCCAGGACCCCGGGATCATGACCTGAGCTGAAGGCAGGTTTTTAACAGACTGACCCACCCAGGCACCCAGGGTTGAATTGTACTAAAGTTATTTATATTTTCAGATATTAAGCCTTTATTGAACATAGCATTTGCAAATATCCCTTCCCATTCAGTAGGTTGCCTTTCCATTTTATTGGTTTCCTTTACTATGCAAAAGCTTTGTAGTTTGATGTGGTACCACCTGTTTATTTTTGCTTTTGTTGCCCTTCCTTGAGAAGAGACAAATCCAAAAAAAATGTTGCTACGACTGAGGCCCAAGAGCTTACCGCCTAGGTTCTCTTTTAAGAGTTTTATAGTTTCAGATCTTACATTTAGCTCTTTAGTCCATTTTGAGTTTATTTTTGCATATGGTATAAAAAGAGACTGTCTTTTCCCAACTATATATCCTTGCCTCCCTTGTTATAGATTGACCATATGAGTGTGGGTTGATTTCTGGGCTGTCTTTTCTGTTCCACTGGTCTCTTTTTGTGCTAATACCACACTACTTGAGTATGAGAGCTTTGCAGTACAGTTTGAAATCAGGGAATGTGATACCTTCAGCTTTGTTCTTTCTCAAAGTTGCTTTGGTCATTAAGCATCTATTGCGGATCCATACAAATTTTAAGATTTATTTCTTCTAGTTCTATGGAAAATGCTATTGGTGTTTTGATGAGAACTGCAGTGAATCTTAAGATTGCTTTGAGTGGTATGGACATTTAATGGGCATTAATCTTCTAATCCATGAATATGGGATGTCTTTCCATTTGTTTAACTTCTTTTATCAGTGCTTTGTAGTTTTCATTACACAAGTCTTTCACCTCCTTAGTTCATTACTAAGTACTTTGTTCTTTTTGTTGCTATTGTAAATGGAATTGCTTTTCTCATTTCCTTTTCAGACAGCTTGATGTTAGTATATGGAAATGGAACTAATTTTTGTCTATTGATTTTGTATCCTGCAATCTTACTGAACATGTTTATTAGTTCTAAGTTTTTTTATGGAGTCTTTGGGTTTTTCCATATATAGTATAGTAGCATGCTATCTACAAATAGTGAATTTTACTTCTTCTTTTCCAATTTTCTTGTCTGAACATTGTGGCCAGACTTCCAGTACTATGTTGAATAAAAATGGTGAAAATAGGCAACCTTGTCTTATTCCTGATCTTAGAAGAAACGGTTTCAGTTTTTCAAAGTTTGGTATCATGTTAGCTGTGAGTTTGTCATATAGGGTCTTTATAAGGTTGAGGTATGTTCCCTCCTAATAAAGTGTTTATCATAAATGTACATTGAATTTTGCCAAATGCTTTTACTGCTTCTAATGAGTTGATCACGTTAATTCTTACTCTTCATTTTGTTAATGTGGTTTGTCACACTGACTAATTTGCAGATATTGAAATATCTTTGAATCCCCAGAATAAATCCCACTTTATCCTGGTATAGAAGCCTTTCAATGTATTATCAAATTCGGATTGCTAATATTTTGTTGAGGATTTCTGCATTTATGTTCATCAGGGATACTGGTCTGTAATTTTCTTTTTTTTTTGTAGTATCTTTATCAGGTTTTCATATCAGACTAATGCTGAACTTAGAGAACGTATTTGGAAACACTTCTTCCTCTTAAAACTTTTTGGAACAGTTTGAGAAGGATAGGTATTAACTCTTCTTTAAATGTTTGGTAAAATGTAACTGTGAAATAGTCTGGTTCTGGACTTTCACCACTCTCTTTAAATATAAATTTCTCTTCCCTCTATTAATGTTCATTTATTTTCTATTTTGTCTTTCCTTTTTCTCTTCTCCCCTTATATTAAAAACATGATTTTTCAGCTGTAGAACTCTAACCCCCAACAAGCACATAATTCATACAATTAACAAATTATTTTAGTATATTGCTAAGTATTATGTTCAGGTTCTATTCAGAAACCATTCATGGCTCTTAGAATTCTGGATTGGCTCAAACAAGACTAGATGGTGCCTTTATAGGATGTTACATTTCTAATATTGCTATGCTACTAAATATAAGCATGGCTTAAGACAGAACCTCTGATTTTACCCCAAAACACACAAGTCCTCTTTCTTAATAAAAATCACTTGAGTATCACAGGACTGGGGGAAAACAAAAAACAAAAAACAAGAATTTATCTACTATATAAAGGACTATATTTAGAAAGTCATAGGATTAGAAGAGGAGATTCATGCAATTAAAACAGGTTTGGCGGGCGCCTCGGTGGCTCAGTGGGTTAAAGCCCCCGCCTTTGGTTCAGGTCATGATCCCAGGGTTCTGGGATAGAGTCCCACATCGGACTCTCTGCTCAGCAGGGAGCCTGCTTCCTCCTCTCTCTCTGCCTGCTTCTCTGCCTACTTGTGACCTCCGTCTGTCAAATAAATAAATAAAATCTTTTAAAAAAAACAACAACAACCAGGTTTGGGATCTTTATCCTTTCCTACTATGATGCAATGAATACTGTATTGCATTGTTACTACAAAAATGAAAAATAACTGATTATTCAGTTCTTTCTAATATCCCTATAGGCTCTGTGAGAATGTGCAGAATTTCCCATTACTCCTGTCATGTCTACCATTCTTCACATCAAACATATTCATCTTTCTGCCTGGAATGCCCCAGAGTCCCTCCTCATACTCTTATTCTTGGCCTCAAAAATTCATTCTATAAAACCCAAATGTCACATTCTTCAGTAAAGATTTTTCTGATTCCTCAGCTACAGTGGGCCTCTCCTTTTGTCTATGTGATGAGATATAAATATAATTTTTGTTCATTTAACCTACCCCCCACAACTGTGTCAAATAGGTACTATTATCGTTTCCACTTCCTAGATAAGAAAACTAAGGCAGATAAAGTCTTTCTGATTTCAAAGTCCATTGCTTGCTTGCTTGTTCATTTAATGCATACATTCATGAGTTCTATACTCTATTAAAATGATTGTCCCATTCTCTGGGTTCCCTGAAGACAGAAAGCAGAGATCCTGTCTCATCCATCTTTGTATTTCCAGGGTCTGGCACAGAACAGATACTCCAGAAATGCTCAATAAATGATGAATGAATGAGTAAATGAAAGGTAACAATGTTCAACTTACTCTGGGAGGAAAATCCCTCCCCTTCTAAATGTTCTTCCATAAAGAGTATGCTAGTAAGTGCTTATTTCTTTCAGAAAACATTTTGTGTGTATCATATATGACATATACGACACATTTAAGCTGTGCTTAAAGATAACTGAGTTTAGTTCCCTGCCCTCAAGAAACTTACAATTTAGTAGGGGAAAGGTATAAACAATTAGCTACTTTTACTATTATGTGTCTTATTTTTCCTAAGCCCCACAAGTTCCTCTCTTTATTATTTTTTTTAAGATTTTATTTATTTATTTGAGAAAGAGAGAGAGCATGAGAGGGGACAAAGTCAGAGAGAGAAGCAGACTCCTCGCGGAGCTGGAAGCCTGAAGCAGGACTCCATCCCAGCACTCCAGGATCATGACCTGAGCCAAAAGCAGTTGCTCATCCAAGTGAGCCACCCAGGCACCCAAGTTCCTCTCTTTAAAGGAACTTCATTCTTTATAACCATTTCCCAATAATTCACACCTCTGAGCCACTAAGATGCAGATCAGACAACAAGAAAAAAAGAAAAAGGTTAAAAGAACCTCCATGTATCTCAAAAACAAAATTTTTGAGCCATTCTCATTTCACCCAGTAGTCATTTAAGACATGTACAAATTTTAAAGAAAAGAATAAAATCAAGGACATATGATACTATCCTTGCCCTTTTTCTTTTATGAGAGATCACACAACCAACTGGAAAGTTTTGGAATCAAAAAGATCAAAGTTCCCATCCAAACTCTGTCCCTTTCTCCCCATATGGATCACCGACAAGTCACTTTATCTTTCTGAACACATTTCTTACCTGTAATACTCAAAAAGGAGAACTGCCTTAAAGAGCTTTTGTAAGAGTTTAAAAAGATAACGTGTGTAACACCTGCCACACCAAAGCTGCTACTTTCACTATGTCAAATCTCACTAGATTCTTTTTGGAAGCTGTGGTTCTATCTGTAGCATAACAATATTAAAAATTATGGTCCCAATGTCATTAACTGTGTTACTGACATATCAAAAGAAAGGTACTTTTTAAAAAAGCTACTTCTTTCTGGCAAGAAGAGTGGCATGGGATAAGAGTCAAGACCATAGAGTTATATATCAAGTTTCTAGATGGTAAGTAAATACATCATCTGCCTCTTTTCAGCATACGCCTTGCAATACCCTTATTTCGGATACTCTTTGTGAAATAGAAAACCTTAATTATTTCTTATGTCTAGATATGAAAGAATTGATAGATATCACTCTGTATTAACAAATCCATCTTCTGGGCACCTGGTGGCTCATCGGTTAACTGTCTATTTGCCTTTGGCTCACGTCATGATCCCAGGGTCCTGGGATAGAGCCCAGCATCAGGCTCCTTACTTAGTGGGGAGCCTGCTTCTCCCTCTCCCTCCTCCTTGTGCTATCAAATAAATAAATACAATATTTTTCAAATAAAAAACAAATAAAATCTTTTATTAAAAAAAAAAATTCCATCTTCCACAAGTGCCAGGAACTAATCTCAACACAGTCTATACCTATTACTACATTTTAGGTCCCAAGTCATTTCTCAACTGTTTTCTTTAAGCAATTTTGCAGAAGGCTTTTAAAAATCAAATAAAAACACTTTCTTTTTCAATCCTAATCCCAATTTATAATCTAGTTGACTTAAAAATCTCATTTACTTGGTACTGGTACAACTGAAAAAAGAGAATCTAGACACAGACTTTACACTTTTCATAAAAATTAACTAAAAATGGGTCAAAGACCTAAAAGTAAAATTATAAAACTCCTTAAAAAAAGGATAAAATCTAAATGGTCTTGAATTTGGCAATGAGTTTTTAAAAATGCAACACCAAAAATTTATCCATGAAATTGACAAGTTGGATTTCATTAAAATTAAAAACATTTGCCCTGAAAAGACACTGTTAAGAGAATAAAAAGAAAAGCCAGAATAGAAGAAGATACCAGCAAAATACATATCTGATAAAATGATGATATGAAAAAGATACAAAGAATTCTTTTTTTTTTTTTAAGATTTTTTATTTATTTATTTGACAGAGAGAAATCACAAGTAGACGGAGAGGCAGGCAGAGAGAGAGAGGGAAGCAGGCTCCCTGCCAAGCAGAGAGCCCGATGCGGGACTCGATCCCAGGACCCCGAGATCATGACCTGAGCCGAAGGCAGCGGCTTAACCCACTGAGCCACCCAGGCGCCCCAGATACAAAGAATTCTTAAAACAATAAGAAAACTGACAACCCTATTAACAAATGGGCAAAAGTTCAGAACAGATAACTCCCCAAGGAAAATATACAGAATACAACAGCATATGAAAAGATGTTTAACACTAAATGTCATTAAGGAACGGCAAATTAAAGCAACAATGAGATATTATTATACCTACTAGAATACATAAAATCCATAAAACTGACAATATCCAAAATTGACAAGGAGAAGAAACAGGAGCTTGCGTTAATTGTTGATGGGAATGAAAATGGCACAGGCACTCTGGAAAACAGTTTGGCAAAATCATATAAAGCTAACAATAATCTTATCATATGATCCAGCCATCATGTTCCTAGGTATTTACCCAAATAATGTGAAATCTTTTGTCTACACAAAAACTTGCCCATGAATATTTGTAGCAGCTTTGTTTATAGTTGCACAAAACTGGAAGTAACAAAGATGTCCATCGATAAATGAATAGATACACAAACTGTGATAACACACATAAATTGGAAAATTACCAAGTAATAAAAAGAAATGAGCTATCAAATCACAAGAAGACATAACGAACCTTAAATGCATATCCATAAGTGAAAGAAGCCAGTCTGACAAGGCTGCATGATTCCCATTATATGATGTCTGGAAAAGGCAAAACTATAGGGACCATTTAAAAAAAAAAATAATCAGTGGTTGTGGGGGAGGGGGAAAGAGGAGAGGGGGGATTAAGGGAGTGATAAATGAAGCACAGGTTTTTTTTTTTAATGTATGATACTTTGATACTATAATAAAGGATACATGAAATGATACATTTTTCAAAACCCAGAGAACTTTACAGGACAAAGAGAGAACTTCAGTGTATGTGAACTTTTAAAAAATCATTTAGAAGGTCAGAAGGATCCCAGGATGGAACAAAAATTGTGACAAAAGGATCTGACACTATTATTAATGCATGCAACTATCTCACTAAGTGGGATGGGGAAAAAGGAATGGAATCTAAACTAAAAGCAAAAGAAACTGTACATAAGAACTGTACTCTAGTTGATAAAGTTGTTTCCCACTCTCTGTAAAGAGAGCACAAGTTAGCAATTTCAATACTGGTATAAGTATATAAAAGGATTGACAATTAAGTAAATGGATGACAGGTGGTGGGAGCCAGGTTTCTTTTCATGGTTGGGATGAGTTGACAGATAAACAAGAGAAGGCCAGAATGACACAAGTCGTAATAGGGTAGGTAAGGTTGTAGATATCCATAGGAACTCATATTTCACTTAACATGGATACATATGATTATGTAGAGAAATATGTATAGATAGGTGTATATACAGGCTTTGCATACATACATATGTTTCCTGCTCTGTAGATAAGAGGATCTAGAGGCAATGATACCCCAGTAGCAACAAGAACTCAGCACCCAAATCTTGGCTTCTAATACTATTTCCCAAGAAGATGAAACAGATTCTTTCTGGCTGATTCTGGGACTGGGACAGGTAATGGAAATATAAAAAATGAGCCTGTAACATCTTTTAATGTCAGAAAGTAAGGAAATTATTAACAAAAAAAAAAAAAATTCACATTGATGGAGACATGTCAAAGGGACACAACAACCAACTGAAGGAGCTCCCAATGGCCAGAGCTGAAACAACTTGAGCAACAAAATAAAGTAGTACTGGATTATAACCAAAAGTATATAATGTATATCCATGACTACAGACCAATATAAGTAAATGACTGAGTAAATACACAAATGGGGAGAAAAGAAAAATCTGCCGTGCAGAAGAATTCTAAATAATTTATATAGATACCCCACCCTCAGGGAGGAAAAGTAAAACTATCCACTCCTTAAATGTGTGCTGTGCAAGATGACTTTCTTCTAAAAGTACAGCATAAAAAGAAGAGTAACTTTTCAGGGTAGAAACCTACCAAACACTAACTCAGCCAGGGGATCAAGATCATTATCAACGGTGATAAGTCATGTTGATAGCTCGTACCTTTTATATGATGTAATAAAAACAGCATTTTACTTCTGTGATCTTCCTTTCGAAAAACTACAAGCCCAGTCTGATCACGGCAACAAAGTCACACTGATTTCAGTAGAAGGTCATTCTACCCAATATCTCATCAATACTCCTCACAACCGTGAAGGTCATCAAAAACAAGGTCTACCAAGCTGTCACAGCCAAAAGGACCATAAGGAGACATGACAACTAAAGTGTATTATGGTATCTAAGACAGTAGAGTCCTGAAACAGAAAAAGGACATCCGATAAACACTGAGGAAAGCTAAATAAAGTGTGAATCTCAGTTAGTAATGACATACCAATACTGCTTCATTGTTTTTTTTTTCCAATACTGCTTCATTAATTATCACAAATACTAATGTAAGATGTAATAAGAGAGGAAATTGGGTAACATAGTATATAAGAGGTCACTGCCCTATCTTTATAATTTTTCTGTAAATCTAAAACTAGTCTAAAAGGAAAATGTATTTTTCTAAATATTATCTAAGAATATATCTAGAAAACACTGCAGGGGGTGCCTGGGTGGCTCAGTGGGTTAAGCCTCTGCTTTTGGCTCAGGTCATGATCTCGGGGTCCTGAGGATCAAGCCCCACATGGCATCCCATCCAGCTCTTGGCTCAGCAGGGAGCCTGCTCCACACCACCCCGCCCCAGGCCTCTCTGCCTACTTGTGATCCCTCTCTCTGTCAAATAAATAAATAAAAATAAAAGCTTTAGAAAACACTGCAGAAGCTGTACTGAAACACCGAGCACCTTTCCTGCATACATTAAAGTTAAAATGTTGACAACTATGTTGTTACAGAATTTTCCTTAAGAAAATATTTTCAATCACTAACAGCTGCAAACAATTTCATGCAGTAATTCCCAGCAGGGATGTACTATAGCTAAAGCACTTTAACTAAAATTCCACTTTTCCCCTTACATACCATTGCAGATGTCTGAAAGTTTATAACCTATCATTAACTTAGGTTGTTTTTGTGATGATCCAAATCTGTTTAATACAACTCACCAAAGCTAACTTAAATTTTACATAAATGAAATCAGTGCTAAAATACTCACCCATTAAAACTTTAAGCATTTAACGAGTGACCTTGAGAAAAACTATCATCTTTTATTGTGGATACCATATTCTCCTATACAAACCATAGTTTAAGTGAGCTCCTGCAGAATTAAAATGGGTAAATGAGGAAAACAGAAGAGTCAGCAGAAAAATAAAAAGCAGTGAGTGAACATGTATGCAGCATAGCTCAAGAAAAGGAAGGGTCTAGGATTTGGGGTCTATCAAATAAAAACTGAAAGCAAAAATACAAAGTCTATGTTATAGCATGGAAAAGGATTAAAACTGAAAAGTATCAGCATAGGTAAAAAATTGAAAAGAGGAAAAAATCAGAAATGAAAACAAAAGGCAATATTTTCATTTGACCTGAAACAAGCAAAGGGTTCAAAATTAGACATTAGACTCCTGATAGAAAACAATCCAGAATAAACCACGTTGAAGAATCACCCCAAATTCAACTTCAAGTATGGTCCCATCATTAATAAAAGGCTGAAAACTACTACTTACTGATATTCAATGGCATTGGAAAGTGGGAAGAAAAAAGATTTCAAAGAGAAGGTACCAAATATTGTGAACAGTGGTTATTTCAGAATGGTGGGATTAAAAGTTTTCTTTTTTTCTTTTTTCTGCTGTGGATTGAATGACTTGTGGAATTTTAAAAAGCTTTAATCTATGAATTCTGCACTAAAGGCTTTCTATAAAATGTTATTACATTTGTGATACCCTTTAGTGGCAATTGTATAAAGCGCATTATTTTTCTAATTATAAGTCAAAGTGTGAACCCATGACCAAAATTTTTTGACACTGGCAACTTAAGAACTGTAACAATCTATCTGAAGAACTCCGATTCCAAACTGGAAATCTATGAGACAGGATGACACTGACTTTAATTTCAATGTCCACACGATCTACATGAAGTGTACCCTTTGCAAAACCCAAGTCCCTTCAGAATAGTATCCTCTCGGTACAAATAAATTAGAAGCAACACACAACACAACTAGTTTGCTGTTCCTGTGTATTTCCATATGCATGTGTGTGTAGTCTTCTGGGAATCCTAATTCTCCTATCCCGCAAAAGAATAAGAAAGCCAAAATCAAGTTGTTCCTATGCATCTGAAACCAAGTTTTATCTGAACTCTTAAAATATTACTATTCCTCTTATGAGACAAAAAAAAAAAAAAAATGAAATCTTCAAAAGAAATGCAGTAATGCCTTTCGTTAAAATGCGTTTTGTAAAGGAGAATTCCCATTCTTAATGCTCTACGGCCCTAGACGTCTATGGTTTTCAAATCCTAATACCACAGGCGTCCTACCCCCAAAAGAGATTCCAGCAGTACTATGGGTCTACGGGAAAAGAAGGATTTGAGAAACAATGCCAAGGAAGAGAACGATCCGCGCAAAGATTTCTGCACACAGATAATCCTCGAAAAGAAAGAAGAGTGACCACAGGAGAAGCGAACCGGCTCTTCATACGCGGAGAAGTCAACTCCAAAGGCGTTAGTTGACAAAGACACCAGAAAGGCCATCTTCCAAAAGTAAAATGGGGATTAAAGTGGAACAAACTTAAGAACGGAAAGTCAACAGGAATCAGGAGTGACAACTGTTCAAAAACAAGCTATCTTAATTTGAGAGGGTATGCGACGGTGGGACCTTGCCCCCAAACCCTCCATCTGCAAAGACCCCCTCCATCTGAGCGTGGGGAGGGTAGCTCTCGAAACCCCGAGCCTCCAAGACGCCGTGAGAACACCGCTCTCGTAGGCGCCCCACGGGCCAGACAGGCGCAGGTGTAGAGGTGCGGAAGCTCAGGTTACCAGGAAATATTACAAGGACACTGAGGATCTTCTCTGCCCACCCCTCCCGGAGCCTCGGGCTCCGCGGGCGGCGCGGGGCGGCGCGGGGCGGCGGGCGGCCGAAGGTCGGCACCCGCTCGGCGGCGCTCCACGGCCGGGCGCACCGGCGCGCTCCGCAGCGGCGCCCCGGCACACCTGGCTCCCGACACCAGTTGAAAGCAGTCAAAGTGAATGCAAGCGGACGCGGCGCCTGGCACCGCTCCACCCGAACACACAAAGGCGGATTTTTAAAAATCCAGTCGGAGTTCCAACAGCTGGACCCCCCGACCGGCGCCTTTCGCCCGAGGGGCTCTTACCTCGGATCCGCCCTCGGGGCCGTGGCTTTCCCCCGAGGCGCCTCGAGGCGGGACGAGGCAGGCGGCGGCCGGGAGAAAGCCCCCGACCGGGACCACGCCCTTCCAATCCCCCCGACCGAGCCTCAAAGCGGCGGTCGGCGCCCGGCTGGAGAGCAGCGATCTCCCGGGCGAGCACGGCGCCGGTCTCGCGCTGGGCAAGACCGCCGCGCCCGCCGCCGCCTGTGAAGTCTGGAGCTGCCCGCCCGCTCACCCGCTCGCCGCCAAAGCCAGCCGCGCGCCGCGCATGCCCACTACCCCTGCTAGCAGCGAGCGAGAACGCGCGCGCGCGCCCCCGGCGCGGCCGGAGCTGGCTCCACTCTCCGGGTCTTGGCGGCAGCCGAGCCGCGGAGTATCTGGTCGACCCCAGCGCTGCAGGCGAACCCGGCGGTGAGGCCGAGTGGGTGGGAGTGGAGCGGGAGAAAAGAGGTCAGGGCGCCGGGCTAAGTTATCAAGACCATCAAAGTCGGACCAGGGTTCCTAGCTACGGACAGGTTTCGAGAAGTGCCCTAGCAGGACCGACTAGCAGCTGGGAGACACGCGAAGGGGAGCAGAGCATGTGGAAAGGTTCCCCCCCGGGCAAGGTTAATGCCCCTGGCCATGGGAGCGCCCAGTTACAGCGCCCCAGAACCTGGAGCACAACTCCTGAGCACAAAGCTCGCCGCGCCCAACGACCCTTCGTCTTCCTTCTCACGGTCCTGCCGCCTATTTCCCCCCTTTTGTCGCTCTGCGCTTTTTTGTTTCAATCCATGCCATCAACTGGTGGCACCCAAGGGCCTCCATGCGGTCCTTAGCTCCAGCCAGCAAGCCCAGACCCGCTTCGCAAGCCTGCCTTAGATCCCATTCTTCACGTAGTTCTTGCCGAGAGCCTGATGTGGTTTGTAGTGGAGACTTTTTTCATTTAATTCCTCTCCCAACTTAAACCTCCTAATCGTTGCCTCCTCCTTGAGTAGCTCACTGAGCCACTAAATGAGAAGCCCTGTAGTAGTCTTTGTCTTAAAACATTTGTCATAGCTACGCCCCCTTTCCTGTTCCAACTTCTTTAAAGGCAAGTGACTCTCAGAAATCAACAAAGATAAACTTGGTTAAAACAGTGAACATGCTTGCTTTGTGAGATAAAGAAAAGGACACGCAGTCAGAGGAAAGCAAGTTTTCACACTAAGGTGGAAATTAAAACCATTATGCTAAACGTTCACATAGAACTTAGGTCCAGTCCCCTATCTTAAGTAGAAATCATCTCTGCAGTATTTCCATCATACCATCATCCACTTAAACTTTTGTTATGTTGGAAATCTTTATATTTATTCTTTTTTTAAGATTTATTTATTTATTTGACAGACAGAGATCACAAGTAGGCAGAGAGGCAGACAGAGAAAGAGGAGGAAGCAGGCTCCCTGCTGAGCAGAAAGCCCAATGCGGTGCTCATTCCCAGGATCCTGAGACCATGACCTGAGCCGAAGGCAGAGGCCCAACCCACTAAGCCACCCAGGCGCCCCTTTATATTTATTTTTATGTATAATCATGATTATTCAATTTTTACCTACACGATTTTTATATATTATTTCTAATCCTTAAAATGAGATAGGCCTTATTATTCATAGTCAACAGGCTATTTCTCAGAAGTAGCATCTCTTTTGCCACAACCAATACTGATGCCAGAATTAAAACCCAGCTCTGCTTAGAAGATCCATAAACATTTGCTTTGTAAACATCAATTCAACTTCCCTTAGCACCACTCTGCTGATTCTGACCCCTAGGAGTTAATCTCACTCTTTATAGCCATCGCAAGCCTTGAAATATTTGAAACGAACTATTTAAGTAACTATCAGAATTGGTAATATTTTTCAAAATTTTTAGATCCTTTTTACTTGTCAAACGGAATGGTGAGCCCTCATAACCACAATTTTTACCCTGCTTTGCATTTCCTTCAGCTTTTCCTTTTCCTTCTTAAATCATGCACTCAAGGAAAACACAACATGCAAATATAGTGGGCCAAGAACTTTGTTACAAAGTGATCAGTAGCCCCTTGATCCAAGCATACCCTGTCAATAAGGCATCCCAAACTTGTGTTAGGTTTTTCTTTTAGCAAACATATTACTTAGAGTTGAATAAAATATCCAAGTCTATTTTACATGGACTATAATTAAACCATAGCTTCCACCTTACATAGTCTATGTTTCTATAATTCTACACGTTTAAACCCAATTTTTGCCTTTAATACATATTAAATTTCATCTTGTTTGTTTTAAGACAGAATTTCAGATTTTAAAATCTTATTAGTGATCACTTTTAACTTATAGTATCTGTAAAGTTAATGAATAATGAACATGGCTTCTTTCTTTCCACTGAAGTCTAATAAAGTTATATAAAACAGGTTTAGAAAAGAGTCTTGTAGCCCACCACCAAAAATAATCTCCAAGTTAATAATAATTTATGAACAAACACTTTTCGAGATCAAGCACTTTAGTTCATACAATCATACTATAACCATAATTTCATGAATGGTTCCTAAATACTTTACTGAACTGAAAATTCGCTGCCTCTAGCATCCCTAAATATACCAGTCCAAGTATCTATTAAAGAAAGGAAGAAAAAAATCCAAAGCTAGTTAAACAGGATCCATTTTCAAAATAACCCATTCTGGCATCAATGATCCCTATTACTTTTTCTAAGGGTTTAGAACCAGTGTTAATAATCTCTTTTATACTTTTGCTGAGAAATAGGCAAATTTGCCTGCTTATATAGTGCCACCATATACAAGTTTCCCCTTTCTAAAAATCTCATGTGATAATGTTGGAATACACATTGAAAATAATGCAGGACAGAATGAAGAAGTATGGAATTAATAGGGTCTTTCAGATGTGGAGTGAAGTTACAAAACTTGAGGAACAGATTAAGTCTACAGCTGGGTATAAAAGCTAGACACAGAAAATGTGAAGAAATTATAGAGGCTGAATGTATGTAATCTGAACACTAGGTGCTATATCTAAAGTACTGAAAAGTCAAATATATCCTTTAAATACCCTCCCCATTCCAGTCCCCCAATCTAACCCCTGAATATCATTTAGGGACTGCTGTGTGCAGCTTTATGGGCAGTCTTAAAAGCAAATAATGTAAAACATAGCTGTGGATAAATGAAAAAAGGTATACAGGCATCACCTGCTTTACTGCATTTCACTTTATTACATTTCAAAGATACTGGGTGGGTGTTTGCTTTTTTTGTTTTGTTTTGTTTTTTACAAATTAAAGGTCTGTGGCAATATTGCATCCAGCAAGTCTATCAGTACCTTTTTCCAACAGCATTTGCTCATTTCATATCTCTGTGTGTCATTTTGGTAATCCTTGCAATACTTAGAACTTTTTCATTGCTGTTATTATATTTGGCATGCTCATCTGTAACCAGTGATCTTTAATGTTTCTATTGTTATTGTTTTGATGCTCTAGGAACTAAAAACATACACTATATCAGGTATAAGACATTGAAAAGAAGATTGGTGTAGCTATATTGATACCACACACAGTGGACTTCAGATAAAAAAATATTATTGGAGATGGACAGGGTTTCCACTGAATGATAAATCTATAAGGAGAAATTGATGAATCCATCATTATGGGGGGTTATTTCAACAGCCTCTCACTTGTTGATAAATTATTCATAATTCCATGTATATAGATAGTTATAGATATATAACATTTAAAGAATGGACATTCTCATCAAATCCATTAGAAATATTTCCAAAAAATTGGGGCACCTGGGTGGCTCAGTCAGTCAAGTTTCCAAATCTTGGTTTCTGCTGGGGTGGTCTCAGGGCCATGATATCCAGCCCCTTGTTGGGCTCTGTGCTCCAGAGGGAGTCCACTTGGGATTCTCTTCTTCTCCCTCTGTCCCTTCCCCACTCCCCCATATGCAGACATACACTCTCAAATAAATAAATCTTAAAAAAAGAAAAGAAAAGAAATATTTACATAAATTAACCATCATACTTAATACATTTCAAAGAATTTGTGTTATCTAGACCAGGGGTTGAAAAACTTTTCCTGTAAAGGGCTAGACAGTAAGTACATTGACTTTGCAGGTCTCTGTTGCAACTATTCAACTCTGCTACTGTAGCATAAAAGCTGCCATAGAAAATACGCTTATGCAATTCACCTATCTTCCTGCAGGAGCAAGGATAGTCATTAATTACGTGAATGACCATGACTGAGTTTCCAATAAAACTTCATTTAGGTGCACTAAATCTGAATTTTTTTAAATAATATTATTTATTTATTTGAGATAAAGCTATGTAGAAGAGCAGGTGGGGGAACAGGAGCAGAGGGAGAGAAACAAATAGACTGTGTTGAGAATAGAGCCAGACTTGGTGCTCAATCTTAACCACCCCAAGATAATGACCTGAGTCTAAATCAAATCAATAGCTTAACCAACTGAGCCATCCAGGTGCCCCCTGAGTTTGAATTTTATGTAATTTTCACCTGCCTCAAACTATTATCCTTCTTCTGTGTTTTTCAACCTCTTAAAATATGCCAACCATTCTTAGTTCAGTAGTGTAGAAAAACAGGTTGGAGACTGGGTTTGTTGATCACTGATTTAGATCCTGTAATCTCTACTAAAATCTTCCAATAGATTTAGAAATAGGCTAATTTTTTTAAAGATTTAAGTTTAACTTAAAATTCAAGTAACAGTATATTTTAATTTCTAAAGAGTAACTTAAATAAAGGGGATTTTAAAATAGATTTCTACATAACTCATGGATCAAAGAAGAAATCAAGGGGCACCTGGGTGGCTCAGTTGGTTAAGTGACAGCCTTCAGCTCAGGTCATGACCCTGGAGTCCAAGGATTGAGTCCCACATTGGGTTCCTAGCTCCATGGGGAGTCTGCTTCTCCCTTTGACCTTCTCCCCTCTCATGTTCTCTCTTACTCTCTCTCTCAAGTAAATAAAATCTTAAAAAAAAAAAAAAAGAAGAAGAAGAAATCAAGAATGAAAATTTAAGTGAATGAAAGAGAAATAAATTTTGATATATCCAGATCATGAAATACTCTATAATGGGGAACATGAGGAAACAGGAGGTATGTTCGACAGCCTAGATAACTCTTGATGGCATAACACTGACTGGAGTTCACAGATTTTGTTCAAGTTGCCCTTTGACAAAGCTTACAAACAAGCAAAACTAAATGATATGTTATCTAGGAACACATATGCATTTGTTTAAAACTAGTGTGTAAACAAAGAAATGTTAATCATAACATTCAAGACAGTGGTTACCTCTGAGGGACAAGAAGGGAGATAGAACAGCAAAGCTAACATAGATAAATTGCAACAGTGAGTCATCGGTGTTCACCTTACTTACTGTCCTTGCTCCTGCAAGAGGAAAAGATTGTTGAATTGCATACAGCAGGGAGGACATTAATGCACGAAGACAGCTATAGCTCCGGAAGGTCTGAGAGAGATGAGGCAGAACAACAGAAGGGTAAGACAATTTTCTGATTTGCGACGCAAGTGACCCGGTTACTGTTCTTTTATTTACCTGGACACAGGTCGTCAGAATCCCTCATTCCTTATTACCCCCGACCTTTCAATGACTCATTCAATGATGAGCTCTGCAGAGAGAGCTCTCCTTCTGAGCAGGATCACAGATACTCTGTTCCTAATTTTAAATGTGAAAGTTGATTTCTACAGTACAATTGATTTTGCCCAGAAATAACACCTGAGTATTTCTTATTTTTCTTATTTATTTCTGAATCTTCTTTAAAATCCAAAGCAGACATCGTTTGTTTTATCTTTTTAAGATTATTGTATGCTTATTCCACAGAACTGGAAATTTGCCATTCAAAAATAGCACTTGTTTCACTATTTGCCACTTTTTCGAGCCAAACTAGACTTTTTATTTTCCTATGCGTATCTAAACAGAAGATATTCCAAAGGGAAAAGTAAAATAACCAGGGGGAAAAGTAAATAATTATTGATTTTATTTTTTTAAAAAGATTTTATTTATTTATCTGATAGAGAGACAGCGAGAGAGAGGGAACATAAGTTGGGGGGGAGCGTCAGAGGGAGAAGCAGACTCCCTGCTGAGCAGGGAACACCCACCCCCCCAAACCCATGCAAGGCTGGATCCCAGGATCCTAGGATCATGACCTGAGGCGAAGGCAGATGTTTAACGAATGAGCCACCCAGCCACCCCAATTGTCAATTTTAAATTACAGTATATCCATTAAATGGAATTCTGTCTTATGATTGAAAAGAGTGAGGTGGTAATTATATATATAGTTGTTGGGTGGCTCAGTGCATTGAGCATTTGAGTCTTGCTTTCCACTGGGATCATGATCTCAGGATCCGGGGCGTCAAGCCCTGAGTTAGGCTCTGTGCTCAGCATAGTCTGCTTGAGATTCTCTCTCCCTCTCCTTCTTCCCTTCCCCCTGCTTGTGTGCTAGCTCATTCTCTCTCAAATAAAAAATTTAAAAAAAAAAAAAGTATAGTTGTTTAGTGGGAGGTGGGGGCAAGTTGCAATGCCCTATACAGTATGAGTTAATTCATATTAAAAAAATGTAAGAGAAATACAAGTCAACATTTTAACAGCATTTTTATGGGGAGACAGGTGACACTGTAGCTAGGAGTTAATTCCACTCTTTCAGCTACCATAGTTCTATAATACTTGAATATCTAACTACAGACCTATATTATTTGGGAGCAGAGAAAATAGCATAATAATACTTTATTATCTATTGTGAACTTTGGGGAATTTCTGAATTCTTTACTCCTTCTATAACTCAGCTAGATTTTTCCAATTTTCAGCCCTAATGTCCAAAATTGTGTTTTCATGTCTTTAGGTTACTGCACTATAATAACCCTCAATCTATTTAACAATTCCCTTTGGGTATGCTCATTGACATTGCAAACACAGACTCTGTTTCCTTAAGTTGGCACCCAAAATTTGTTCTTCATTAGCAGTAGAATCTGGGAGTGGAGGGAATAAAACACAACAAATGAAAACTCCTATTATAAATTTGGAAGTTTTTAAGAAGCAAATTCACATCTCTGAATAACTTTCTCACTCAGATATCCCTGATGCTCAAGAAAACTCCAACAACCTTAAGGATAATTTATCTGATAAGTGTACAAGTCCATGTTTCATCAGTACAAGTATATCCCCTAGATTCCATGTCTAACTTCTTCTTAAAAGACTTGGAAATACACACACACACACACACACACACACACACACAGGAAAACCTCTAAAACGTACTATTAAGACCTGTTGACTTTCCAAATACACTTGCAACTTTCCTTTCCTCTAATGAACACTTACAAATACAAAGCTTTCAAAGCATTTCCCACACTCTCTTACCACACTAAGCACAGCACTTCTGATCTTATTAACCATAGGTATCATTGCCTGCATTCATGAATTTACTACACAGGTGCACAACCCCTCCTTATGCAAAGCTCTTGCAACTAAGACGTTTAAATCGTAGGAAGGCACTCTGAAGATACAGGTAACCTTTATAGGATCTTGCGTGGGGCTTATTTCTTATACGCCTAACAACCCCAGCAGGGTCTGTAATTAACACATTATTTCTGCAGAAAACATATTCACAAGAATTAAAGTTTGTAAGTAATTGCCTATCAGTTCATATCAGATTTGGGGGCAAAGAAGTACAAGTCAAGGAAGGTTCTGTCAGCAGATGAGATTTGAAAAACAAATAAAAAAGTAATTATTTTAAAAAATTGGAATCTTTCGAGGCACCTGGGTGGCTCAGTCATTAAGTGTCTGCCTTTGGCTCAGGTCATGATCCCAGGGTCCTGGGATGGAGCCCCACATCAGGCTGCCTGCTCAGCAGGGAGCCTGCCTCTCCCTCTCCCTCTCCCACTCCCCCTGCTTATGTTCCCTCTCTCTCTGTCAAATAAATAAATAAAATCTTTTTTAAAAAATTGGGATCTTTTAACTCAGCATTGCAGATTATGTCTGTATGTGGGTGCCGCAAAGGATAGATAACTGCATTGTTGTCCTCAATAGCTATAACTTTGAGTCCTTGATGTCGACTTCTTTAAGTCTTTCTGTCTTTTCTGGGCAGTTGGACATCCCTCCAACCACTTTGTGGCTGTGACTTCCTCTACCATCTTCTGCTCTGGTGACTTAATACGTTTAGTCCACTGTTACTCAAAACAATGGGCAACCAAATTATTATAATTGTGTATGAAATTAGACTAAGTAGGTTTTACATAGGGAAATCAAAAGTTACTTTATGATAAGATGTATACATTTTGCTCATGTTCTTGATGACACGTATTTTGACAATTTGGAGGCTGTTTTGTTTGCTGATGATTATTACTTATATTCACAATCGTCGAAATTCTTATCCTTTACAAATTAGCTCAAACTTCTTGCTCTAAAAAAAAGAAGTTTCATTTTATAGATGTCACCATTTACAGGGATTGATATCTTATGATTTTTATTTTATTTATTTATTTGACAGACAGAGATCACAAGTAGGCAGAGAGAGAGGAGGAAGCAGGCTCCCCACTGAGCAAAGAACCCAATGAGGGGCTCGATCCCAGGACCCCGGGATCATGACCTGAGCCGAAGGCAGAGGCCCCAACCCACTGAGCCACTCAGGCGCCCTGAAACCATGTTATTCTTTTCATTTATCATGTTATTCTATTCATTTATCAGTGCCCTGGTGAGCCTTCCCACAGCTCCAATAATCAGTGCTCTTTGGCCACAAGTGCCACATTTACAACTGCAATATGTCAGAAACCTGGGGAGGAGTAGAAGGTCGTGACTAGAAATCAATAGAGGAATGTCCATGATGCAAGGTGCCAGGAAGGAAGTAGCCAAAGCTGGTAGTTTACTACCAGATGCTAAGAGAACGAGGTGATGAAAAGAAGAGTGTTGAAAACAAAGGGAACCCAGAAACTCAGTCATGTGACTCAGACTTGAGAAAGCATCTTAAGGGCCTCTGATTCATCTTTTCAGCAAAGGTTCCAACACCTACCAAACACAGGGGTAGGCCCTGGGGATACAACAAGGAGTACAAAATGGTCCCCACCCTTGAGGGTTTACAGTTTTGGCAATTAAATAGTCATAACGTAACCACAATATGCCTTGTCATAACAGCACAATGTAATACCAAGTACTGTCTGAGCACAGAGAAATGGATGCCCAACAAAAACAGGAAAATCAGGCTGGCATCATAGAGACTTGCTCTATGGCCTTTCACTGACCCCCTTCCATCTTCCTTGCTTGAGCACTCTGACACACTTCCACCACAGTGCCTTTGCACCTGTTGTTCCCATCCCCTGTAAAGCTCTCCTTCCAGAGATCTACATGGTTCACTCTTTCACCTCATTCAGGGCTCAGCTCAAATGTTACCTCATCAGAAAAGATCTCTCTGACCAGTTACCCTATTTAAATCCTAACTCGTCTCCACTCCCTGTCTTCTATTCCACCAATCAATGCTCACATATTCTCTAAGATGAAAACCTATCATTAATTCAGGCATGCATTCACTCATTCATTTATGGGCTCCCTCACTTATTTTTGCTTAATAACATATAATGAAAACCCACTGTGTGCCAAGTATAGATCATTTTATTTTCCTCTAAATTCCTCAAAGTGCCTTGACTCCTTTCTATTATCCTTGTGCCTGTGTATGTTCTGTGTCTGCTCTCCCAGCCTCCCACTCCAAGTTCCCTTGACAAACGGCTGCATGTTTTTCATAACTCAGCTCAAATTTTCCTCATTAATTCATTCAGTTCTGCTCAGGCACTGGGGAGGCAGTAATAAATACAACTTACAAATCCCTGCTCTCAAAGAATTTACATAAGGTAAACAGACAATAAAGAATTGGACAAGATGATTTCAGATTGTGTTAAGTGCTATGAAAAGAAAGCCATGCAAGGCAACTGTGGAGGGGTTTAAGAGAGAAACAATGTGTGTGTGTGTGTGTGTGTGTGTGTGTGTGTGTGTGTTCAGGCTCATGCATGACCATGCATGTGTTATGGGGTACAATGATCTGTACTCAGCACAGGTGGTTTTCATTAAATATTATTATTAAGTAAATACGTAAGTGAATAGTAAATGAGTGAGCGAATATGTGATTGACTTCATGATCTGGTTTTTATCTGAGGAAATATGTGAGCAGGGGTTGGTGGAATACAAGGTAGGAAGTTGAGACAAGTTAGAAGGCTAGTCCTCTATAGAGAAAAAAATAATGAAGGCCTGAACTAAGAAAGGAGAATAGAGAAGAGAGACCACACTTGGGACGTGAGTAGAATCATCATATGATTGAATGTAAAAGAAGCCAAGGAAGGAAAAGGATTCTGATGTGGGTAACCAGATTGGGGGAGGGGGGTGCCATTGACTATAAGGTAAAACCAGGTCTGGTGAAAAGGGAGATAATCCATTCTGGGATGTACATCTTGGGACTGAAGTATCTTTGTAACAGGTGGCAACAGCTATTAAGTACTTTCAAGTGTAAAACTATGAGGGAAGTCAAGGCAGAGACATGTTTAGAATAACATGGATGCCTTTCTCTTTAGGAAAATGTATTAGAGTAAGAAGACAAATTTTAAGGATAACTTAGGAGGTCAAGAGGCAGAGAGAGGCAAAGGAGATTCCAGTGAAAACAAAGAAGCAAGTAACAGACTGAAAGAGGACAATTAGGAGATGAGCCTGTGGGAAGTAAGCAAAGAGGGAGGGATGGAAGGAAGCTTAGAAGGAGAGACTTGGTTAACAATCCTCCAAAATAGCGAGAAAGATAACGATAGCTAAGAATTCCGATTTATTTTCTTAAGGAACTATAACGTGCCAGGGACCATTTTTGGCAATTTGCATGGCTTGATACCTTCCACTCTCACAACACCCTTGCGCAGTTAGAGATTACGATGATCATAATTTCTCATCATGGATGAGAAAATGAAGCTGAGAGAAAAAAATGAAAATGAAGCTGCCCAGGCTGACACGGGAAGCAAGTGACAAAGGCAAGATTCAAAGTTCAGCCCTCCTGCTCCAGAGCCCACGTTTGCCCAGATGGAGGAGGGGGCTTTATGAACCCGCTTTGTGAGGCCAGTTTCCAGACAGTGGCAGCTCTGTGGCCTGGGGAGGTGAACGGAAGGTGAGGGAGTGGGAGAGCAGATGCAGGCCGACTGCTGTTTGCCAGAGGCTTAGCTCAGAAGAGGGACGGAGTAAGAGCTGGAAGGGAACGCGGGAGTGGCAGAAGCTGGTTTGTGCTTAATGAGCACGTCTGGATCACGTGGACTTGATCAATTCTGTTTACCTCACACTCCAGAACTGCTAGAAGAAAAATGAGGGGGTTGGAGGAAAAGACAGGCAGATTACTTCCCGCTCTGATTCTACGGTTCCACAACTCTGAAATTCTCTCTCAGTGCAGCCAGATGGAAGATCTCACTCAATGAAATTAGTTGGAAAAATAATCTCATACACTAAGAAAGACAGATTGAAATAGAAACCTAACGGCCTCTGTATTTGAGTTTCCTTAGTTGTTTACCATCCTGGTCTGTGACACTTCTTATCCTGATGAGCGAGACTTGAAGTTTTTTCTGTCCTTGGATTTGGCCTGATGACATATTTTTTTTTGCTTTCTTTTCGAAGCTCAGGAAATAAGGAGTCAAGGTCATCTGGGCTCATATTTTTTTCCTCCATTGCTTTTCACTTTTGTGATGTCTACTTCCTTCTACGGGAAAAAAAAAAAATGAAGTGCAAGAAGTTATAAAAAAACCATAATTTTTCTTTCACAATTTGTCCTAATGTCATCATGAGTGTGGTTTCCTGCCATTCCCTCTCTACGGTATCCCTTGAAACACCTCAGCGCTTCTCTTTTCCTTCTCCTGCTGTACCTGACTGCAGCAGACATATGCTCATTCTGGAAATTATACTAGCACTTCCTTTTTTCTCTACCCTCATTTGCACAAAGCCCTTTCTCAGCACACACCCTCCAGTTTATACATATTCTTAATTTTTTTCATATCTCTGTACAACCTTTCTATCTCCAGTTTCTCCTTGTCCTATCCACACAATGTCAGTTTTCCATTATCCACCAGAAGGGCTGGAAGATGGGGGAGAGATTGGCTATAAAAAAAAAAAATATAGAACTCATTTCTTTTCTGGCTCTCGATGTGTTTTCACACTTACCAAAATTGGTATATAGCCACTTTTGGAAAAATCACAACACTTCAAACAAAGTAAAGCTATCCTTGGAAGGCATGTCTCAAAAGGAATTAGGAAGCTGTCCACTTAGCAAATCTTTGCTCCTTCCTCATTTCTATTCTGGGCACCCCTCCATACAATGGGTGAATAAGGTTATCTCCTAGACAAATGCAAATAATCTTCCTAGAGAGATCTTCATTTTCCTCTCTAAAACATGGCATCTTTCTAGCTCGCAATTCCCTAGAGCTAGGTGATAATTCAAGTGTTTCAGGTTCAAAGGCATTCTCTCAAAAATTCCTGATGAGCTAGCTTCAGACAGTACTGAGGGTAAACAGAAATGGCAATGATATCATAAGTGAATCAGGTTATAATGTTAATAAGAAATTGAAAATAAGAAGTGTCTGTCTAGTATCAGTGATTGACTATTCACATCTTCCTTGACACATGTGAATCCAAATCCCATCATTCGCAATAGTAGTTATTTTGGCAGGCTTCTGCACCTGGCAAAGATGAACGGAACACAGATAAAGAATCTCTGTCAGTACTGTAGCCTGTCCCATGATAGCACCTCATTATAAAAAGACCTACAACATCTTGTGATAGCAGGCAATACTTTAGATATAGCAAAAATCTTCGTAGCTCTGAATCCAAATAATGATTTATACTCTTTATAGGCCATGTTTTGCAACTATAAAAGATTTTAGAATAGTCAGCAATAATCTGGTGTAACCTAAGGACTTTTTTATACAATAAGCAACATTTTTGAATATTGACAACTCTGATGATTCTAAACCAATTTCATCAGCTTGATTGGGCAAGTTTTCCTTCTTACAAAATCTTACAAAGATCTTATAAGAGCCTTCATTTTACTCTTGGTAAAAAATATTCTTTTATATTATCTGATACAATAAAAAATAATTCCTTCATTCTATTTTTCCTTATTTCTGATTTTTCTTGATGGGGGGAAAAAAAACCAGAAACCAAGTGTTAAACCAGGAAAATGTTATGTCGGCTAGGAATATGGAACTTTTTAGGTTAAAACAATTAAACGGCAAATAACCAGGGCAGATGTTTTCGTCTATTAAAATGTTATGTCTATTTTTAAAAGGCTAAAAAAAACAAACAAACCCTAGAATATGTGTTTTATGCCCTTCAATAATGAGGATTCATCCATACGCAAGATTCACCTGTGAAAAGAACAATTTTCCCTAAGTGCGTTTCTGCATGGACTCATTTCCTGTATTCCTGGGACAAAATAGTTTCTCACTTTTTGACCAGACCAAGCTCCTAGAGCTTCTGATACTCTGTCCTAGTGGTCAGTGGGAAGAAGCTTCTCTTTGCTTTCTCTGGGGGAAAAGGCCAGGGCAGCTCCCCTCTGTTCTTTTCTAGTGACCTACTGTCCTTCCCCACTCTTAGCTCCCAGGGGTCCTGCCAATTGGTTTTAATCCAATTCCAACTTTTTAACTGCAGTCTTGGAAAAGCAGCCTACCTATTTATAACTTGTTCCTCTTGTTATATAAAATATGAGATTAAAAGATTATCATAAGATACTGACTTTTGAACACCTAAATGGCCTCGGCCATGCTTTTATCAGCAGAGTCTCAGAGAGTACTGTGGTTCTAAGACCCTTTGAGAGACAGAATCTTATTTCTGAAGTGGATTTGGACCATATGCAGTACATACAACAAAGTTGTGTTTTCCCGCCACAGCGGAAAACATCTGTTTTGCTCATGGATTTGGCTCTCGTTGCCGGAATAACTTTCCAGATGTTTTAAAAGCTTGAAACATCTGCAGACTTTCTGATCTTGTTTGGTCCAAAAACTGGTTTACTAAGAAAACGTGTGGGTCTGTGACATAAATGAAAACAAAAATATTTCTCTTAACTACTTCATAAAACCCAGATATTTTAGATGTGGCCTCAGATCAATGGCATCAATAGATTTTTTTTTTCCCAAGACATATACACAGGCATTTATCCATGTAATCTCTTTGAAAGGATTATAGTGTGAATAGAAAATCATTCCTATTTTTCTCAATGCCAGGAATTGTTACTGCTAGACTATGCGCCATTGTCATTTCCCCAGCTTTTTTATTGACTTTGTGTAAATGATATCCTGGTAACATATGAGTACGTCCAGCACATATTTGATGTGCGTTTCTTTAAGGGCTTCTAATGCATGAAAACTATTTTATGCACTAGGAAGCTTCTACCCTGGCCATTCTTTATAGTTAGCTTCCAGCTATGTTTTGTTAGTGTGATTTGTTTGTTTAATATTTGCATAATTTAAGTAGACTATTTTTATCCTATTCTTCTATGATCCAGACTGTCAGACAATACTCCTTTTTTCTACCTCATTATTACTTAACTGACTTCACTCTGGGCTATTTTTCCTAACCCTTTTGAATCTAAATCCTCTATGTTTTAGTTTCATTTATGAGTTCTACTCAACTTTTCTCCTTCCTTCTTTACAAAATCCTCCAGGAGAGGATACTCTCATGTCCACTATAATCCAGAAATGCAAATGTTTAAAAAGGAAATTCTAGATAAAACAGAACAAGTCTATTGTGTATTAAAATTCAGTATGTATTTCCCTTTCTGAAGATTTGCTAACCTTTTATATGTCTCTTTATTTCATGTTATACGTTAGTTTCCAAACATCAAGGATCTGTTTTGGGTATCCTTTTTATTTTATTTTTTAAAATATTTTATTTATTTATTTTTGGGGGAGGGGGAGAGAGAGAGAGAGCGAGACCGAGTTGGGGAGAGGGGCAGAGGGAGAAGCAGGCTCCCTACTGAACAAGGACCCTGGGATCATGACCTGAGCCAAAGCAGACACTTAACCCACTGAGACACCCAGGCTCAGTATCTTTTAAATACTAAAGTTAGCCAGTCATTTCTAATGAACACTTTTTAAATTTATCCCCTAGATGTAGACTTCATCTTGTTCACCTTAGTATGACCAGTGCCTAGAGAAGAACAGCTGATAGGCATGAAATTACCACTGGTTAAATAAATCTGACATTTCTGGAGGGGAGATGGGGTGGTATTATGTCCAGCGCACTATGTTTAGTAATTTTAGTAACATGTTTAGTAATTTTAGTAATTTAGTAATTTAGTATATATATATGTAAAATACACACACATACCATATGTATCTCATGTAATATTCTCAAAACTCTGTGGAGGAGGTTTTATTACCCCCATTTTATAATCAAGGAAACAGAAACTCAAGAAGGGAAGGAAATATTGTATCCAAATTCACACAGGTAGAAGGTTGCCAATTACTAAAGTCCAAAGGTAGTCTCTTTCTCTTCGAATAACATAAAAAATAAACACGACCCAGACAAACTCCTTTCTTTCCCATTTCTCTCTATTGTGGCTGATCCTAAGGAAAACTTTAAAAATAAAATCAATCTTCAATTTCTCTTTGCCCTCAAGACCTAGGATTTGGTGCTCAAACTTTTTGATTTATCCATCCCAACCAACTTCAAAAAAGCTTCTGCTGTGGACACTCCCTCTCTCACTGTGAACCTATGTGCCTTGATTTGTTTCCTCAGCTATCCTCATGCTAACGTCCAATTACCCTTCATCAAATCTGGTATCTCACTGCTTCTTGCCTAATACGTAACTATTCCTAGTTATTCCTAGTAGGTAACTATTCCTCCCTAACACTGAAAGCTAGAAGTGTCTAGAATTACCTCATCATAATTTTTATGGCCAAAACATCACTGCAGTTATTGTAATCAAAAGAAGTGAACTTGGTGGTGGTAGTGGTGGGGGTGAGATGGGGGACCTATGTGGCTCAATGGGTTAGGCATCTGCCTTTGGCTCAGGTCATGATTCCAGAGTCCTGGGATCAAGTCCCTAGTTGGGCTCCCTGTTCACTGGGGAGCCTGCCCCTTTCACACCCTCTTTTCCTGATCTCTCTCTCTCTTTCATTCTTAGACAAATAAAATTTTTTTAAAATAAAAAGAAAAAAAGAGAGAGAGAAAGAAAGAAAGAAAGAAAGCAAGGAAGGAAGGAAGGAAGGAAGGAAGGAAATAAATGAACTTGGGGCACCTGGGTGGCTCAGTCAGTTAAGTATCTGACTTCATCTCCGGTCCTGGTCTCAGGGTCTTGGAACTGAGCTAGCATTGCATAAAGCTCCCTGCTCCACAGGGACTCTGCTTCTCCCTCTCCCTCTGCCCCTCCCTTTGCTTGTACTCAGGAGTGCGTGTGCACTCTCTCACTCTCATGTAAATAATTTTTTTTTTTTTTTAAGAAAAAAGAAATGAGCTTAAATTGAGCTGAATAAAAGTTTAGGGCAACACCTTGGCAGGAACCTGGTTTCTACCTCCAGTGAAACTTCGGGAAATTAGACTGACCTATCCTTTACTTCCTGAGAGGAATCCTACTTGACACACACAAATGGCTTTAAATTTCCTTATGTAACTTTCATCTTGAAGTGAGGATTAAAATTATATTCAATGATAAGGTCCAAAAGTAAAAACAGAAATAAACCACCAGAAAGTTTAGTCATTATTCTTTTATTTTGTTGAATTACATATACACACACCTCAAAGTACAGTTCTTCCTGGAAATTAAGATGCCTGCTTTTCTTCATACTTATATAATTTAAATACATTGACTTAATTATTAATTCATTCAACACAAATAGCTTTACTTACAGGAGTAATAACCAAAGTTTTTAAACACATGCTATTTTTCAGCTACTTTGTAAACAGTTTATAGCCTTATTGAATTAGGATTGCTTTGGGCTCTATGGAGTAAAATATCCTATTACAATCTGACAAAATAATAGTAAGGCATTTCATTATTTCACTCAAAAACAAAGTCTGGATGTAGGCTATTTGAAAATAGGACAAGAGTCTCAGTAGAACAAAAGACACAGGTTCTTGCCATCTTTTCCCTCTGCCAATTATGTGATTGCACAATGATTGGAGGATCTTCTTCAGTATCGTGCAGTCCCCCCAAAGCTGCAAAAGCAATAAGAAAGGAGTTATTATCCTTGAGGGACTTTCTGTTACAGGGGAGGAAATCTTTTCCAAGAGGTCCCGAATAACATCCCCCATTTCTCTTTGGCCTGACTTGGTTCACATGCTCTCCCCAGCAATCAATGGTGAAGGACAACAGGATTGCTATGATGCAGTAGACTGCATCCCCCCCCACCCCGTGAACTTCCTCCTCATTATTTCCCAAGACCGCAGTGGAAATAAGCAGTATGTTTGCATTGTTAATAGAATTTATAATGACTGCTGTTAATAGAATTATTACACTAGTTTGCTATTTGTCAACCATGGCCACAGTCTACTCCCACAAATGTATATCAGTTTTATTTTAGTAGCAAGAAACAATAAGTTTGTATAGATGGGAATAGTGATTTAGGTAAAGTTTTAATTAATTCTTCTGTCATTTGGTCCAAACTGGGACCTGAAAATTTCACTGAGGGTGTTCCTACTAGCAACTAGGTAATAAAAACTGGTCCGTGTGTAGCTATTACAGGAATGTCAGAGGAAAGTGCATTGCTAACATATGTGAAAATATTGTATCTGTCAGTATAGTACTCTGTTTGAATTTATTGTGCTAGTTTCTTATATTTCTTATATTTACCCAGAGTTCCAAGTTTTCACTTCACTCAGTCCAAACAGGGAAGGTGGTAACTCTGCTGTCATCTATGTGTAGAATGACAGAATATTTCAGCCATTAAAAAAAAAAAAAAAAAACAACAACAAAACATACAGGGGTGCCTGGGTGGCTCAGTTGTTAAACATCTGCCTTCTGCTCAGGGTCCTCGGATTGAGCCCCGAATTGGGGTCCCTGCTTGGCGGGAGGCCTGCTTCTCCCTCTCCCACTGCTTGTGTTCCCTCTCTCACTGTCTCTATCTGTCAAATAAATAAATAATCTTTAAAAATATATAAAACCTTTTTTAAACATCATGTAACTTTAAAGCTTCAATATAATAATTTTATTTAAGGATTCTTTTTCACTTATGCTGTGATATTTTCAGGACTATATTCCAGTAATCTATTACTGCATAACAAGCTACCCAAAACTTAGTAACTTAAAATAATCATTCATTTTGCTCATGAGTCTGCAATTTGGGCAGGTCTTAGTCAGAATAGCATGTTTTGTTCATGCCAGCATCCTCTGAGGTTGCTTCCTGGGGTAGAATGTACTTCTGTGATGGTTCACTTACACAGCTAGCTAGTTGCTCTTGCTTAGCACAGACTCATCTGGGGCTTTTGGCTGGGTGCTATGGGTCCTCTAAAGATGAGCTTCTCTGTGTGAGCCTCCCCACAAGACTGCTTGTGCTTCTTCATGGCATGGCAAACAGATTCCAGAAACTAATATTTCCAAAAGCTAATATTTCAAAAGGAAATTGAACTGTTGGTATCTTATGGCTTAGGTTTAGAAACTGTCACATTCTTACTTCTGCTGTATTCTATTAGTCACACAAACCCGACCCAGATTTAAAGCCAGCAAACATAAATTTTTCCTTCTAATGAGAGGAATGCCCTTCCCCCCAAGCGCCCTCAAAATAAGAAAAAGAAAGAAAGAGAAGAAAAAAGTGGCCATTTTTAATTGCCATAGGCTAGAAGGAGAATCTAGTTCTCTTTTCAAGGTTCATTCCTATGGAAATTCTCTATTCTTTATAATATAGTAAGAACAAACCTTAAAGAGTCCCAGAGTTGTAAATAAAAAACACAATGAAAATAGAGCAGAGTTTAAGGATAGAAACTATCATAATTTGGGGCATTAAAAATATTCTCTATTAAAGTTTTAACTGGAAAAGCAGTATTTTCTGATAAATTAAATTGTATACTTTATATTCTATAAATTATGCTAATGATAGGTATTATTTTAGTAATGATATTTTAGATCGTTACTTTGGGTTTTGAGTATTACAGAGTTAAAGCTTGATTTTTTTTTTAGGTGTTTGGAAATATTCTCTCATTGAGAACTGAGATTAAGAAAAATTCTAATTATAGAACTCCAATTTTTTTCTAAGTCTTTTTTGGTGATATCACCTTTACCCTTATAACATATGCTGGGAAATTATGCTTATCACATAAGCATATCACATTTTTTTAGACAAAAAATCCTATTTATGTGAATTAATTTTTTCAAGATTATTAAAAATATTACCAACAGAATCAGGTCTCAACTTTAGTACCCAACCAATGATTTTCTACTCTACTCAAAAAATTGGCCAAATTTTCACCATGAAGCAATATTTAATATGGTGCTCATGATTAAAAGCATATTCCTTGCTTATATGTCTTTGTTTTAATTAAATAACTCTTAATTGGATATTTTTTCCTTTTAAAAAGAAACATTATAATTATGGCATCTGTTAAATATTCTAAAACTGTATTTTGATATGTAATTATAAGAATGAGAACTAGAATGGGAAGTTTATCTATATGGAGTTATGTTGAACATAGCAGATAACTTCTGATGATAAATAAATGAAAATTATTATTTTATAGTGAGAGAATAGTATTAACTCAATAGAAGCATACGTAGGTAGTTTTCAATTAACTTTTTATTTTTATGAGGATGATAGAGTTGGAATTTATAGAAATTTAAAGATTTCATGATACAGTAAATGACAAATCTTACAGATTTTTCTTCTATTTATTATTTTGCTGCTGAAGAGAATGGCTTTTTTTTTTTTTTTGATTTGTGGGAAAACTCTGTTCCATAGTTTTACAGGCATCGTTAATATTGCTTATCAGTTATTCCTCAACAACAATGTGTCAGGTTAGGCATGAGCAGTCAAAGCAATAAAATGAGAAACAAACAAACAAAAAAAGAGTGTGTATTTGAACCGGTAATGTCTTTCCTTCTTCGGATAAACTATTCAGAGTTTCTAGTACTGTCAGAAGACCACTTCCTTCTTGAACATTTTGACGATAGTTGCTCCCACCTCACCCCACCCCCCCCAGCTCTATTGCTTCTTCTCAGTCTCTGATAGTCCCTCTTTCTACCTGAAGAGTGTTGTTATCTGCAATGTTGCTCCTGGCCCTCTTCTATTATAATTCTGTATTTTCTGACCACAGCTCCCAATATTTATATCTCTAGCCCAAACTTCTCTACTGAGTTCCACACCTATAAGCCAACATTTCTATCTGTACATTTTACAGGACTCTCAACTCATCAGTCCCAAATTAGAATCATCCATCTCCCTAAATAGTTGACTTTCTCCCCTTCACCCATATCCATTAGCTCAATAGGTAATTGGGTCAATTTCTTCTTAAAAACACACCCACCTTGGGGCACCTGGGTGGCTCAGTCCTTAAGCGTCTGCCTTCATCTCAGGTCATGATCCCAGGGTCCTGGGATCGAGCCCACATTGGGCTCCCTGCTCAGAGAGAAGCCTGCTTCTCCCTTTCCCACTCCCCCAGCTTGTGTTCCCTCTCTTGCTGTCTCTCTCTCTCTGTCAAATAAATAAATAGATCTCTAAACACACACACACACACACACACACACACACTCACTCACTCACTCACCTTCACCAGGTCCTTTTCGTTATCATGACTACTAACATATTTCAAGCCCTCATTTCTTTCCTAGGTCATTACAAAGTTCTCCTTCTAGGTCAAAGTAGCCCCAGCTTCACTCTAAGCCATCCTACAAACTGCTGCCAGACTGACTGTCCCCAAAATACAAATAAGAACATGTGACTTAAAATACCTACTTTCACTGCTTTCACAGTCCAGTCAATCTCTGTCATCAAATACACTATATGGCCCTTGTCTTCTTTTGTATTAACTTCTTCCTGCACTGATTCTCCAAACTATTCAGTTTCGTGAAAAAGCCATCATGTTGTTTCATGCCCCCATGCCTTTGTGTGCAAACATGGGTGCAAACACACACACACACACACACACACACACACACACACCCCTCCTAAGGAGAATGCCTTTCCTCTCTTCATGGGCATAGAGAGGGTCTCTGCTTGCCAAGACCTTGTGTAAACACGGCCTTCTCTTTGAAGGTTTCCCTCACCCCTCCTTCTCTGCTGCAGGTGGTTTATTATTAAATGCATTATGTTACCAATTTTGCCTAAAGCACACGTAACTCTTATTATTACAGTTATGGTATTGTATTTCCACTAACTTTTGCATCTCCATCTTCTGTAGAAAAGCCCGAGTTCTTTAAGAGTAGGAACCATGGCTTTTTACCAGCAGTATCTCGTTGCAGGATCCTCCACAAAATCCATTCAGTAAACTAGGTAGTAGGAATGAAGGAAAAATGTAAAGATAAACTGCACTAAATGTGGAATGCTTACTAATGAAATTATGTTGAGAGAGTAAGAACCACATTCTACTGTAGGAGAGAAAAGGAATAAAAATCAAATATCCAGAAGAATAAACACTTTGAAATCCAGTCACAACAACAACAAAAAATTCAGTCTGGCAGGTTTTTAATAAGTAGTATCCAATGCTTTTCTATATAACAAAGTCAGAATTTAGAAGAAGACATGATTAGGAAAAAAAAAAAAATGAAAATAATTGACATTCCAAACAATTGTAGAGTCAGAAAGACAGAAAATTGTTTACTATAGAATGAACACATTGATATTAGGAAAATAAGAAGAAGAACAATGTGAAACATAATCAGTAGGAAAGGAAGAATTATAAAGAAGAATTATAATCAAAATAATAACCTCTACTATTTATTGCTTATTACATGTCAGACACTATTCTAGAACTTTGTGTATCTTACCTCATTGTACTCTCACAACCATCTTTGATATAGATATTACTAGTTAAGCCACTTTACAGATGAAAAACCGCTATCTTACAGGGGTTATTAAATTAGCAAAGTCACCTAGTGCAGAGATACAGTCAGGCCTTGAAATCTGACTCGAAAGCCAAGTTCTTATTTAGTGCACTAAAATAGAATTCCTTTCCCATGTTTGCCCATGTTTCTCTAGTTCCATAGGGGGGATAAATTAAGAATCACATCAGAACCAAACTTCCTTTTAATTGTAGTAGTTGTATTAGATGACATCTTGTGATCAAGGTCTTGGGATTGTGAGAGCAACAGTTGAGAATGGTGTTTTCTCTAAAGGGGATATATGTTTACCATATATTCTGCCCATTACATAAATCCATTGTGCATATCTGAGAATCAGACAGCAGGTGATGGCTTGAGAGGGGAGAGAAATTTCCTATTTCTTAAACTAGAAAGCAGATAATTTTTGTCTCCCAATCAAGGAAATATACGAATGGCTTTGGTGGACATTGATGGGCTGGTCCCCACACATAGATTTAATCAGGGGGTCTGCCTGATCAGAAGAGGGGGCCAAGAAGAGGGATTTGTACAGAAGTTGTATTTTAATTCCTGAGAGTTGCAGAAGCAGTGGACAGAAGGCAGCTGTGCCCGGGAAGGTGGATATTTCATGAGGGTCAGAGGCAGCAGAAGCCGTCCTACAGATACTAAACAGAGAAAGCTGGGTTTAACAAATAAATAGTAATGTGTTCCACGAAAAGCAGCTGCCACACGGACAACATTATATAAATATTTGTCATTACGATCAACATAATTTGATCACTGAAAGTAAGTATGATCTTATTTTTAGCCATAAGCTGTTAAGGCTGAGACCTCTAAAATCACATTAATCATATTAATGCTCTGCTTTAAGACCTTTAGTACCTCCCTGCTCTCTTCAAAAGGAAGCTCAAGTTCCTTAGCATGGCAGAAACCAGGCAAATCATGAACAGCCCTACTGCTAATGTCCTATCCTACCAGCCTTCTGCCTCCACACAACAGGCCCTCAAACTCAAATATACTGAATTATGAGCATTTCTCCAAATATGCTCTTCTTTCTTTCACCTCAGGACCCATGATACATACTGTCTCTGTGTGTAATTTGCTTTCCTAAATCCGTCACCTGGTTGTGTCTCTGAAACTCAGTCTTTGGGGCACAGCTCAAGAGTTATCTTTTCTAAGGAGGCTTTCCTAACTAGAATTCAGCTTAGGTATTCCCTCTCAGAACCCTACAAAGACTTATATATCATCACCCTGCATTGTTAGGATGTTTACTTTTCTGCTTCCTTTTTACACCAGGTGCTCCTGGAGTGCCTGGCCAATATAGGTAGGATGCAGTCCTATTTGTTGAGTGAATGAACGGTCAGTAATCCTCTTGGTATGATGTAATCCCTGCTCTAGTCCTAGGAAATTTGCATGTACCATTACTTCTTTGAAAGTCATGTGAGCTGGAGGCTGGTTCTTCATTTAATGTGCAAATAAGTTTGACCAAGATTGAAATTAGTGAGGAGAGCAGAGAAGAACTTAAGAAGAAAACATTGACAATATTTTCTTTTCCTTCACTGAAAGTTATTACTGATTTTTCATGTATTTTCATATATTATATGTATTATATGAATTATATGAATTCATTCATGTATTATATGAATTAAATTGATGATACTTAGAATGTTCCCAAATGTTTAAAATAAGGGCGTATTATTTATTGCTTCCAAAAGGACTGCTAAAAGAGGTCTATGTTTCTTTTTATGTGCTCACAAAGTAGAGTTTCTCACAGTGAACAATTTTAATGCTCCTTTCTCACTACGAAGAAGAAGGAGAAGGAGGAGGAGGGGAAGAAGAAAGATATACTTTCCCCTTAACAAGGCACAGTATTTGAAATGAATGAGAGTACTTCAGGAAACAAAGGTTCAGTTAATCCTCCCAATCCATACCAACTATGATTTCACAGGTCTTTGTAAAGAAGTTTTTCACCATCCTGTCATTTTTCTGGCACTGTCATCCTATGCATGGAATAGAAGAATCTATTGCTCTGATCCTTGACCTAATAATAAATTTCATCAAATTTTATTTTTTTTAAAGATTTTATTTATTTATTTGACAGACAGAGATCACAAGTAGACAGAAAGGCAGGCAGAGAGAGAGGAGAAAGCAGACTCCCCATGGAGCAGAGAGCCCAATGTGGGGCTCGATCCCAGGACCCCGGGATCATGACCTGAGCCAAAGGCAGAGGCTTTAACCCACTGAGTTACCCAGGTGCCCCAGATTTCATCAAATTTTAAATGAATCTGAATTTCAACAGTCTGTAACAGACAGTAACATTTGCTTTTTAGCTTAATATATTTTTATGGAACAGACTATTTTCACTAAAAGTTTCTGTCCCAGATTTTACGATCTCTCTAATTTAAATTATCAAGGAGGAGCACCCAGTAGTTCCAAATTATTTTGTTACTGAGTTCCAAATTATTTTGTTAGTATTTTATTGCATAAAAATGGATACAGATAATGACTCATCAATCATGTTGACACCCTTTTACACCCTTTTCTTCTAGTTGTGAAGTGGAGGTTTTGTATTTTTAATATAATTACATGAATACTCAACTAATAGCTTTTCTCTCCACCATTGGTTGAATATTGTTCTTGCTTTATGTTCTGTACAGCTTTGTCCCAAATATCTATCTGAAAAAATACTCAAAGCATTATTCTTTTTCAACACTTACTCAAATCAGTGTTAATAGGCTTCATAGGCCATCAGCCTCCCTATCAAGATTTAATTTGCAAGGATTACTGTCAATTTTTTTTTAGTTACAAGATATTTCATACATTCAAAAAGGAGGAGAAATGATAAACACATGAAAAGATGCTCAGTATCATTAGCCATTAGAGAAACACAAATTGGAACCATAGCGACGTTCCACTCCACACTCCGTAGAATGGCTATATGCAAAACTAAAGATTAAACAAAACTAACTAAAGATTAAACAAAAACTAAAACTAGCAAATGTTGGTGAGGCTGTGGAGAAATCAGAATCCTCACACATTACTCGTGAGACTATATGATGGTGCAGATGCTCTGGAAACAGTTTGGCAGGTCCTCAAAATGTGGCACACAGAATTAACAGATGACCCAGCCATTCCATTCCTAGATAATGTGAACACATGTCCACAGAAGAACTTGTACACAAACGTTCATGGCAGCATTACTCACATTGGTCAAAAAGTGGAAACATTACAAATGCCCACAGCTGATGAATGAATAAACAAATATGACATCCCCAAACAGTAGAATAGTATTTGGCCCTAAAAAGAAATGCAGTACTGATACATGCTACAACACAGGTGAACCTTGAAAACACGACGCTAAGTGAGAGAAATTAACCACAAAAGATCCATATTGTATAATCCCACTTATGTGAAAGGTACAGCATAGGCAATTTATCTACAGAGACAGGATGGAAATTAGTGCTTGCCTTGGGCAATGGGGTGTTTGGAGGAAGTAAAGAATGACTGCTAATGGGTACACAGTTTCATTCTGGAGTGATGAAAATATTCTAGAATTGATTATAGTGATAGTTGCGCAAGTCTGTGACTATACTAAAAAATCATTGAATTGTATAATTTCAATGGGTGAATATATATGGTATGCAAATTACATTTCAGTAAAACTGATAGAAAATACCTAGAAGGAAAAAAACCCTGCATATTACACACATAATACACAGTAGACCCATAAATATGTGTTCAAGATTTCAAAATATGTTGTTTGGCCATTTTTGCACCAATTTTTTAAAAAGATTTTATTTATTTGTTTGTCAGAGAGAGAGAACGCACAAGCAGGGGGAGCAGCAGGCAGAGGGAGAGGGAGAAGCAGGCTGCCTGCCGAGTAGGGAGCCTGATGCAGGACTCACTCGATTCCAGGACCTTGAGATTATGACCAGAGCCGAAGGCAGACACAACCGACTTAGCCACCCAGGCACCCCTGTACCAAATTTTTTTTAAGAAACAGAAGGCTACAAAAGAAGTTGAAATCCCTGGACTTCACATTTGTCACCTGAAAAATAATCAGTTTCATAAAGTTGGTATGTATTATTCCCATGCATATTTGATCCTTTTCTACTTATATGTGTATCCATAAATTACATATGTATCTGTTCTGAATACTGGGACATTTTACATGCATGGTAAAATAAAAATAACTTTCAAAGCCTGCATTTTTACACTTAGCATGGTGTTTGAAATGTAAAACTGTATCCATGTATATATATGTAAACAGCTCATCCATTTAAATTCTAGATAGTCTTTCACTGTGCTAAAATAGCACAATTAATTTATCCCTTGTTTCAGCGATAAAAATTTAAGCTGTTTCCAAACTTTTGCTACTGTATAAAATACTGGAACAAACATTCTTTGAACATGATTCTAATGGACATGTTTTCAAATGTTTATCAAGAAGTATATATTTAGGAGTGCACTAATACTTCAATATAAAGTATATATGGATATTTGTTATGTACCATAAAACTCATAATGATTACTATGTCTTACTATTCCAGAATTTGGTTCTTTTGCTTTTAAAATAGTTTTCCCATTCACAGTTTTATATTATACATGAAAACTCGATGGGGCGCCTGGGTGGCTCAGTGGGTTAAGCCTCTGCTTTCGGCTCAGGTCATGATCTCAGGGTCCTGGGATGGAGCCCCACGTCGGGCTCTCTGCTCAACAGGGAGCCTGCTTCCCCCTCTCTCTCTCTGCCTGCCTCTCTGCCTACTTGTGATCTCTCTCTGTCAAATAAATAAATAAAATCTTAAAAAAAAAAAAGAAAAATCGAAAACAAGGCTCTAATGTATTTCTCATAGATCCAGTGGTTTAATAGAGTTTTGTGCACTTTTAGATGAAAATCCTTTGCCACAGTAGATACAATATTCAAAGTCCAGAGGCAGATGGCCATGATTCAAAACATGTTCCGATAGTTGCACATATCACTAACAGGTACCGCCGTGAATTATTCCAAACAACATTCCAGAATCAATGCCAACATCTTATCATTTTGAGAAACTTATTTCCCCAAATATTTTGTTTTACAAGTTTATAAGTTTATTATGTAATTGGTCAAAGCAATGCTGATAGGGTACAAGAAAAAATAACAAGACAGCAAGACTGAGGGGGTAGAATAATTAAAATGGCATTGTATTAACACAAGAAAAGACAAATAGACCAAGGGGAAAGAATCAATAATCCAGAAATAGACAAAAATCTATACAGGGAACTTCATGTATAACAGTTATTAATCAGAAAGAAAAGGGTTCTAGCATAAGTGACCTTTAAAGAAAAAAGAAAGAGTATCTTTCTACTTCACACAATACAAAAAATAAATTTCAGGGGGATTAAGATTCATATATGAAAAGTGAAACCTTAAAACATTTAGAAGAACATATAGCACAGCACATTCATGTCACTAAAAGCACCTGCCATAGGGAAACGGATTGTTAAATGTAATGACATAAAAATTTAAAAATTGCGTTTGACAAAGACGTTATTTAAAAACTTAAAATGTAAGCCAACATTGAGAAAAATGTTTAAACTAGATCCAACGTACAAAGAATTACAGGCCAGAGTGCATGAAGAGTCCCTGCGAGTCAGTAAGACTAAGACAAATAACCCAAGAAGAAAATAAGCAACGGATAGAGAAAAAACATAGAAACAACATCCAAAAAATAACAAAGACAGAGATGTACAATCACACTGAAATTCAAGAAGAAAATTAAAATGCCGGGTGCCTGGGTGGCTCAGTCATTAAGCATTTGCCTTTGGCTCAGGTTCATGATCCCAGGGTTCTGGGATCAAGCCCTATATCGGGCTCTCTGCTTAGTGGGAAGCCTGCTTCTCCCTCTCCCACGCCCCATGCTTGTGTTCCCTCTCTCACTGTCTCTCTCTGTCAAATAAATAAAATCTTAAAAAAATTAAAATACAATGATACATATTTTTTTAAAGATGTATTTATTTGAGAGAGGGAGCAAGTACATGCAAATATGAGCCAGCCGTGGAGAGGGGGAGGGGCAGAAGGAGAGAAGCTCCAGCAGACTCTCCACTGAACTCAGTGCCTGATGCAGATCTCAGTCTCACAACCCCATGATCATGACCCAAGCTGAAACCAAGAGTAGGATGCTCAACCAACTGAGCCACCCAGATGCCCCCAAATATAATGGTATAGTATTTTACCACAATCACGCTGGCAATAATTTGAAATGATGATAATACCAAGTAATGGCCAGGGTGGGAGGAATTCATATTCTCAAATTCTGTCAATAAGGATGAAAACTGATACAAATGTTTTGTAAATTAGCCTAGACATTGTTTAAAGTGATCATAAACTTTAACCCAGAGACTTGTGACATTAAATATATACTTCTTTTTTTTTTTTAAAGATTTTATTTATTTATTTGACAGAGAGAGATCACAAGTAGGCAGAGAGGCAGGCAGAGAGATCAAGGAGGAATCAGGTTCCCTGCTGAGCAGAGAGCCTAATGTGGGGCTCGATCCCAGGACTCTGAGATCATGACCTGAGCTAAAGGCAGAGGTTTAACTCACTGAGCCACCCAGGCGCCCCATTGAGTTTTCATGTATAATATAAAACTGTGAATGGGAAAACTATTTTAAAAGCAAGAGAACCAAATTCTGGAATAGTAAGACATATTACTCATTATGAGTTTTATGGTACATAACAAATATCCATATATACTTTATATTGAAGTATTACTGCAAAATTATTGAGTATACTTAAACATACAGGTAGAAAAATTAAGAACATGGAAAAAGTCTTACCATAGTAGTAATTCGCAGTGTCAAACAGGAACTTTTCTTTTTTTTTTTTTTTTAATATTTTAAGATTTTATTTATTTATTTGACAGAGAGACAGAGATCACAAGTAGGCAGAGAGGCAGGCAGAGAGAGAGGAGGAAGCAAGCTCCCCGCTGAGCAGGGAGCCCGATGCGGGGCTCGATCCCAGGACCCTGGGATCATGACCTGAGCCAAAGGCAGAGGCTTTAACCCACTGAGCCACCCAGGCGCCCCAAACAGGAACTTTTCTAATACTGATTAAAAAAATCCTCAATAAAGCCTGCTAGGAAATTTCATCTGAATAATAGCATTATTGAAAACTCAACATTTCTCAAGATGATTTGCCCACAAGCCAGTCACCACTCTCAGCTGCCTTATTTCTGACATTGGTAACATTTTCTTTACATTTTTCCAGATTCAAAATCTTGGAGCTACCCTTGATTTATTTTACCTCCATATAATCTACACACAGTAGGCAGAAAAGACCCTCCAAAAAAATGTCCGTGTCTGAATCCCTGGAACTTGTGAATATGTTATGTTACATTGCAAGGGGAAATTAAGGTTGAAATGGAATTAAAGTTGTTAGTATGACATTAAAATAAGGAAATCATCCTGTTTGTACGGGTGAGCCACAATGTAATCACAAGGATCCTTGAAGTGGCGATGAGGGAGATGGAGGAGTCTGTGTTAGAGTGACTTGGCTTCAGAAACACTCAAGGGGCCAGTTCTGGCTTTGAAGACAGAAGTTGAGCCACAAATCAAGAGAGGCTAGCAGCCTTGAGAAGCTGGAGAAGACAAGGAAACAGACCTTCCCCCAGAGCCTCTGAGAGGAATGCAGCCCTGCCAACACCTTGATTTTAGCCCAGTGGATCCCAGTTTGGACCTCTGACCTTTCAGAATGGTAAAATGATAAATTTGTGTTGGTCTAGGCCAACCATCAAGTTTGTGATAATTTGTTAGAGCAGAATAAGAAAAGAATATGCTATCCAATCACCACTCATGCCTTCATTAGTTCTTACTTTACACTTCCTCTCAAATGTCTTTTTCATCTCAATTTCAAATGGCAGTATCTAGTTCAGGCCTTCATCTGTGAGCGTCAGATGTTGCAGTAGATTCCTAACCATGATATAGGGGAAATAGTCCTAAGTTGTGAGTGAAGACACCTAAGTGAAGATACCCAGTCTGTCTCTTGACAGACTCTCACCATAGCTTGTGACCTGAGGAAACCTTTGTTCCAAACATTCTTATCCTCCACCCTAATACACACACACACACACACACACACACACACTCACCTTATCAGAAAAGGAGGGAGTTGAATAAGATGATTATTTAATTCATTTCTAGCTCTTGTTAGGGTAGTCTGTCTAAATATTAGCTCCTGACATCTTTAATCTATCTTATATATCAATTCAGAATTCTTAAAATCTGCTTTGAATATATTACACACTAATGCCAGTTCATGTTGACTTTTCATTGCTTATAAGTTAAACAAGTACCTATCAAAGATTTTTCACGGGGGTGGCTCAGTTGCTTAAGTGTCTGCTTTTGGCTCAGGTCATGATCTCAGGGGACGGCGGTCAAGTCTCCCGTCAGGGTCCCTGCTCAGTGAGAAGTCTGCTTCTCCCTCTCCATTTGCTCTCTCCCCTTGCTCATGCTTTCTCTCTTAAGCAAATAAAATCTTTTATTTTTTTTTTTAAAGGATCTGCCACAATTTACCTAATGTCCCATATCTCTCCAACGTCTTTTTCTTTCCCAGAGTACTTATCCTACCTATTTCAGCAAAACCTATCTACTCACTTATTCCTTGAACATGGGCTGCTTGAGCTCTTCTCCCTCCCAAGATATCCAGTCCACATCTCCAGTTATCAAGCTCCTTCTGTAAGAGGCCCAGCAACCACCACGCCCCACACTTACTGCCACGTTTACTCCTCTTCCTCAATTGCTGCCTACACGGTTTCTCAAATTAAGCTATGATGAGGGCGCCTGGGTGGCTCAGTGGGTTAAGCCGCTGCCTTCGGCTCAGGTCATGATCTCAGAGTCCTGGGATCGAGTCGAGTCCCGCATCGGGCTCTCTGCTCAGCGGAGAGCCTGCTTCCCTCTCTCTCTCTGCCTGCCTCTCCATCTACTTGTGATTTCTCTCTGTCAAATAAATAAATAAAGTCTTTAAAAAAAAATTAAGCTATGATGAGATCTTATAAATGATCTAAATTTTCCAGCTTCTCAGGACTGACGATGACGGTCAAAGGATGATTGGAGAGGAATAAAGGAAAAGAGAAACTAGTTCAAAGGAGTAAATCTGTGCCTCTCAAGTTTCTGGAGAGAGAGGAAACAAATATGTTCAGAACTAATGTGGTGCAATCTTGCACTATTATTTCTCTTTTTATGAATCTGTCTTGTCTTCCAAAGTATAAGCCCTTAATAACAGGGTCATTTCTGATATTTCTTTTTATTCCCACCACCTAGAAAAAGTTTTATGTTTTACCAACAAAAGTTACTTAATTGTTTGCTCAGTGTTGGAATACATATATGATAATGACATCAACACACCAAATCTAGTTTTAGCCTCCACAATTCATGAGGGATAGGAAATACTTAGAGAAGATTTAATCAATGAGTTCATCAATCAAGTATATATCAAAAGCTCACTTGAGCTCAGTGTATTTTATTCAGATAATCCCCAATGTTGGATGATACAGACTCTTACTTAATCTCCTTCATTTCTTGGCTTCCAGAGTCCACCTTTTTAGCAGCACTTTTTGGTATGTCCAAACATGACTCATAGTTCTTAGATCCCTCTGGAATTTCTCTGGTTTCTGGGAGGCAGTTCTTCCTACCAATGGTCCAAAGTCTACTTCATGGCAAGATATAGTCACAACCATATCCTGGAGCACTCGGGTGGCTAGCAGGCAAGGCAATGGCTTGAATGAATCCAAAAGGTGTCTCAGTTTCCAAAAAGAGGGCAATTTCTTAAGAAACAAGGCATCTGTGGAGGGTCATATAAAAAAATATATTCCCATCCTGCAACGTTGCGAAACATTTGTAGATTTCCTTAATTTATTTAACTCATAATAGCACTTAGGTTCTTTGCTTAAAACTCTGTGTCGAAACCATCCTAAGCCCATATTTGCAATTCCGAACACAGCATCATCTTCACGGGGGTGCCATGACTTTCTCATTTTATTCTGAAACCAGAAGGACTTCTGTCTGATCAACTTACACTCCTATACTCCACCGGCCTAACAGCTGAGCCTCCATGACAGAGGAAGCTTTTGGCTCAAGTCTGGGGTAATGATTTTAATCCAAAGAGAACAGAGTACTTGGTTGAAAATCTTAGACACCATGTCAGCACAGATCCATCACTGCGTATCTGATGTGATGATATTTTAAATCGTTACATATGGCTAAGCATTTTATTTTTTGTATTGGTGTTCTCTCTCTGTAGTCTGTTCTCTTTCAGTTTCCTCTTTCCTTTTTTCCCCACACTTAAATTCATTTCTGCATACGTATTTTATCAACTGTCGGTAGAATCCAAATGCCTCTTTCTTTGGCTAGTCAATGACATAAATTTTCTCTAATATATCCTGGCAAGGGTAGTGTATTTGAAATATCATTTCCTTCTCTCATTTAGTCACAGATTTTGAGTCTTTTTCAAACATTTTGTATCTTTTTCATACAAATTCCCTCACCTATACAACATTTCTTTCTTATGCAGAACACGTATTTCTTTTTATTTTTTTTTATAGATTTTATTTATTTATTTGATAGAGATCACAAGTAGGCAGAGAGACAGGCAGAGAGAGAGGAAGGGAAGCAGGCTCCCTGCCAAGCAGAGAGCCCGATGCGGGGCTCAATCCCAGGACCCTGGGATCATGACCTGAGCTGAAGGCAGAGGCTTTAACCCACTGAGCCACCCAGGCGCCCCAGAACACGTATTTCTATAAGACATAATGAAACTCGTAAGGAGATGAGTACTTCGGTCTTTTAAAACCATGATAATATTTTGGACCTAACATGCTATGCGCTAGTCAGTTCAGTCATACATAAGTGTGTGTGTATATAGATACATTTACAATACACAACTACCTTTAAATGATGTATTATATACAGACTCATTCACATACATAGTCATACATCTACATTAACTGTTGCTGATCTAGACATACAACACGGGCCTACCCATACAGCCGCAATCTCTAACACTTCCATTTTCTCCTTAACCTTATTTGTCACCACCAGGACCATGGTGTACTGATGGGTAACCTGATTACTGTGCCCAAAACTATTTGGAAGAGCATTCAGATGAAGTGCTTTAATGGAATAAACACAATTAGACTTTACAGGGTAATGCAAAATATTTCTTTACTTTTATATCACATCATCTCATTTGAGAATACACAATAAACCTTCTGTGGGCATCGTCAAGTTACCCTTTCTTCTAAGAAATCACATTTCTTTTCTATTTCTCAGCATTGTTATTGTCACCCCATAACTCTGGTTCTATTTTGGGAGACTAAAAATTTATGCATTTATGGTTCTGTATAGTCCTTTATGAAGAACTTATGAAAGTAGACTTAGGGGATGCCTGGATGGCTCTGTTGGTTAAATGCCCAACTCTTGATTTCAGCTTAGGCCATGATCAGTTGGGATTTCAGTTAGGAGACTAAGACTTGTGTCAGGCTCTGCGCTCAGCACAGAGTCTGCTTGAGATTCTCTCTCTCTCCCTTGCCCTCTGCCCCTCCCCTCACTAAATAAATAATTAAATAAAATCTTAAATTAAAAAAAAAAAAAAAGAAAGTAGACTTAGGTATTTCAGATTTTCTAGATTCTCCAGAGCCAACAACTATAACATAAATAAATCCTTCTCTTTCTAATACTGGTCTTTATTCAAAACAAAATTTCAGTGCACAATCATGCTATGAAGAACAAAAGCTGAGACTAGGAAGAAGGGGCCAAGAACAGGGAGCCCTCTCCTACCACAAATGTGTAACAGCTAGCTGGGCATACCTGATACACAGACCCACAGTCTTGAGGCCCAGCTCAGGGCTATTAAGCAATGGCCTGGGCAAAACTCTGACTGACCTGGTCTTCAGGCCTAAAAGGAACAATTGCTTTACACAAAAAGTTACTTTGAATGGGTAGTGAGGCTTTGAGGAGATTGCCTGGGATTATACCTGGAATCCAGTCTTGATGACAGCAGTGTGGCTTCTGGGGTATAGGCACACGCAAAATCTGACACATATGTGAGACTTAAGACGTAAATAACCACAGACAGTGGAGCAACAGGGAGTGTGAAAACTGAAAATGAGGAAGAGACCAGTGCAAGCTTAAGGTAATGTTGATAGTAGTTCTTGAGTGAAATGGCATAGGATGAAGTCCCTTAAACCGGTAAGAATCCTAACCTCAGAATGTAAGCTCTATAAGGGCAAGGATCTAGGGCTTTTGTGGGCAGGAACAATCTGTTTGTGAGCCCTGAGAATCCCTGCACAGCCTGGCTATATACAACAAGAATAAAAGACCCTCAGTGGTCTTTACCTGGGCCATTTTTTAGGATTACATTAGTATCAGGCAACTTTGAAGGGAAGAAGCAACATCTCCCAGACAGAGGACAGGCTTGTTACCATTTACTCTGAAATTGATAGATTCTTCAAGGGCAATTTTCTTCACATATCATGTAATCCAATGGGTGTGTGGGCACCTACATATTTCCCCCATGTCACTCAGTAGCATTTGGGGGGAGTGAGAAATAGATACAAGCAAACATGAAGCTTATTCTGCCTGCTGTGTCATGAGCAATAAAGTCCTGTTTCTCTGACTCAAGTCTCCTCTCTTTTGCCAGCATCATGACAGAGCACAGTGACAGGCTAGCTTACTAGCTTGACAGTAGAGTAAAATGCTAGACCCTTCACACACAGTTCCTCATAGCTCTAGTCCCAGCACCCAGAATAATACCCAGCAAAGAGGGGTCATTCTATTTGTTAAATGAGTCCTTTACTTAATGAAGATTAAATTTGGTTTATCTCACTATTAACCTCATTTATGAGCACTAAGTTAGTCAATAAATTCTTGTGAAATCTTATGGTGTATAATTTATTCCTGGTTAAAAGATCATGCTAGGTGTTTGCTGCTCAAATTCAAATCAAATGGAGTTAGTGGAACTTCTATTAAGAAATGCTGCTGATAATTTCTTTATATTAATAATGAAGCAGCAGATGGCGAGGATGTGGAGAAAGGGGAACCCTCCTACACTGTTGGTGGGAATGCAAGCTAGTGCAACCACTTTGGAAAATAACATGGAGGTTCCTCAAAATGTTGAAAATAGAACTGCCCTATGACCCAGCGATTGCACTACTGGGTATTTACCCTAAAGATACAAACATAGTGATCTGAAGGGGCACGTGCACCCAAATGTTTATAGCAGCAATGTCTACAATAGCCAAACTATGGAAAGAACCTAGATGTCCATTAACAGATGAATGGATAAAGAAGATGTGGTATATATACACAATGGAATACTATGCAGCCATCAAAAGAAATGAAATCTTGCCATTTGCAACAACATGAATGGAACTAGATGGTATCATGCTTAGAGAAATAAGTCAAGCAGAGAAAGACAACTATCATATGATCTCCCTGATATGAGGAAGTGGTGATGCAACATGGGGGGGTTAAGGGGGTAGGAGAAGAATAAATGAAACAAGATGGGATTGGGAGGGAGACAAACCATTAGAGACTCTTAATCTCACAAAACAAACTGAGGGTTGCTGGGGGAGGGGGTTTGGGAGAAGGGGGTGGGATTATGGACACTGGGGAGGGTATGTGCTATGGTGAGTACTGTGAAGTGTGTAAACCTGGCGATTCACAGACCTGTACCCCTGGGGATAAAAATATATCATATGTTTATAAAAAATAAACAATTAAAAAATTAAAAAATTTAAAAAAATAATGAAGCAGTAAAAAAAGATATTAAGAAAACAATTCATTTACAACTGCACCAAAAATAAAAAAATACCTAGAAATAAACATAACCAAGAAGGTGGAAGACCTGTACCCTGAAAGCTACAAAACTTTGATTAAAAAAAAAAAATTGAAGATGACACAGAGGAATGGAAAGACATTTCATGCTCATGGACTGGAAGAACAAATATTGTCAAAATGTCTATATTACATAAGACAATCTACAGATTTAATGCAATCCCTATCAAAATACCAGCAGCATTTTTCACAGAACTAGAAAAAAAATACTAAAATTTGAATGGAACTACAAAAGACCCCAAATAGCCAAAACAATCTTGAAAAAGAAAAACAAAATGAGGGGAGCCAGGGTTGCTCAGTGGGGAAAGCCTCTGCCTTCAACTCAGATCATGATCTCAGTGTCCTGGGATCAAGCCCCGCATCGGGCTCTCTGCTCAGCAGGGAGCCTGCTTCTCCCCCTCTCTCTGCCTGCCTCTCTGCCTACTTGTGATCTCTCTCTCTTTCTGTGTCAAATAAATAAATAAATATTTTAAAAAGAAAAGAAATGAAAAAGAAAATGAGGCATCACAATTCCAGACTTCAAGTTATACTATAAAGCTGTAGTAATCAAAACAGCATGGTACTGACACACATAGACACACACACACACACACACACACACACACACACACACAAGATATAGATCAATGGAAGTGAAGAGAGAGCCCAGAAATAAACCCACAATTACACAGTCAGTTAATCTTCAATAAAGGAGACAAGAATAGGCACTATGTCTTCGACAAATGGTGCTGGGAACACTGGACAGCTACATGCAAAAGAATGAAACTGGTTCATTTTCTTATTCTAAACACACACACAAAAACTCAAAATGGATTAAGGACCTAAATGTGAGACCTGAAATCATAAAAATCCTAGAAGAGAGGACAGGCAGTAATTTCTCTGACATTAGCCATTGCAACATCTTTCTAGATATATCTCCTGAGGCAAGATAAATAAAAGCAAAAATAAATTATTGGGACTATATCAAATGCAAAGGAAACAACCAACAAAACTAAAAGACAACCTACTGAAAGAGAGAAGGCATTTGCAAATGACATATCTCATGAACAGTTAGTACTCAAAATATATTAAGAAATTACAAAACTCAATACCTGGAAAAAAATAAAACCCAATTTAAAAAATGGGCAGAAGACGTGAACAGACATTTTTCCAAGGAAGACATTCAGATGGCCACCAGACACGTGAAAAGATGCTCAACATCACTCATCAAGAAAATACAAATCAGGAGTACCTGTATGGCTCAGTTGGTTAAGCATCTGCCTTCAACTCAGGTCCTGATCTTAGGGTCTTGGGATGGAGCCCCATGTCGGGCTCCCTTCAGTAGGAAGTCTGCTTCTTCCTCTCCCTCTGCCCTTCCCCTCTGCTTGTGCTCTCTAGCTTTTTCTCAAATAAATAAATAAAATCTTTAAAAAAGAAAATACAAATCAAACCCACAATGAGCTATCACCTCACACCTGTCAAAACGGCTAAAATCAGTACCACAAGAAACAAGTGCTGGCAAGGAAGTGGAGAAAGAGGAAGCCTCGTGCACTGTTGATGGGAGTGCAAACTTGGTGCAGCCCCTGTAGAAGGCAGTATGGAGGTTTCTCAAAAATTTAAAACTAGAACTACCCTAAGATCCAGTTAATGCACTACTGGGTGTTTCCCCAAAGAATACAAAAACACTAATTCGAAGAGATAAATGCACCCCTATGTTTAAAGCAGCACTATTTGCAAAAGCCACACTTTGGAAGTTGACCGAGTGCTGATAGATAAACGGGTAAAGAAGAGGTGGTATATATATGTAACAGAATACTGTTCGGCCATAAAAAAGAATATTACAACAATATAGATGGATCTATAGAGTATAATGCTAAGTGAAATAAGCTACTCACAGAAAGACAAATACCATACGTTTTCACTCATATGTGGAATTTGAGAAACAAAACAGTGAGTAAAGGGGCGGGGTGTGGGAAACAAACCAAAAAACAGATGCTTAACTATAGAGAACAAACATGGTTACCAGAAGGAGTGGGGGCGATGGGTTAAATAAGGTGGTGGGAATTAAGAATATACTTATCTTAATAAGCACTGAGTAATGTATGGAATCTTTGAATCACTGTATTGTACACCTGAAACTAATATAACCTTGTATGTTAACTACACTGGAATTAGAAAGAAAGAACAAAAGAGCAAAGAATGGAAGAAAGAAAGAGAAGAAATGCTGCCAATAATTTTTGAATATTTGTCAAATCATGTGCTAATCAGTTACTGCAGATATTTGAAGAAAAAGTATCAAAATCTTAATTATGTATCATATTTTAAATTCATGTGTTTAATACAAAAATGCATTTTATGAAGACCATGAGTAATGATTAATAAAGGAATGAAAAAAGACCTCTCATCATTAATTTTTCATTGTATCCAGACCAGAATCCAGAATAGGATGCTTTAGATAAATAAACAACTTCATTTTCCCCTCCCAAGGAAAGCTTTGTTCTCAGATTCTCTGAGGCTATTTTTCATTAAGACCTCAGGGGTATGGGGCGCCTGGGTGGCTCGGTGGGTTAAAGCCTCTGCCTTCAGCTCGAGTCATGATCCCAGGGTTCTGGTATCGAGCCCCGCATTGGGCTCTCCGCTCTGCGGGGAGCCTGCTTCCCCCTCTCTCTGCCTACTTGTGATCTCTGTCTGTCAAATAAATAAATAAAATCTTAAAAAAAAAAAAAAAAAAAGAAGACCTCAGGGGTAATCCTCTCACTTGTGTCTTTAATTGACTTGTCAATAAAATGAATAACCACTGATTAATGATACCTTTCAACTGAGTCTTTATTCCCGGATATACCAGAAAATAAAGCAGTTTACACTTGAACTAACATTTGTGGCTCATGTGTTGTGTACTGGTCTCTGTATTATGTACTTTCATATCCACAGTGATGCATAATCTCTTTGCAACACACGGCCAGTGTTAAGTCTCCATAATAGGTTCATTGTATTTTCCTCAATATGTCACAATCCTTTTTGCATGTGGGCTCCACACCTCTCTAAGTACTTGGTAATTTATGGGAAAGGCAACTTTTTTTTTTTTTTTTCCTGGTGAGATGTTGTAGAATTTGTTTTAGCTGAAAAGAACTTCTTTTTCATTTCAAATAATGTGAAACTGTAAGCCACCAACAGAGGCATAAATAATACTGGAACAAAACTTCAGTGAGCAAAATGGATCATCAATATTTAATCCAAATCTTTAAATATGGTGATTGCCTTGAAATGATCTTCCTGCATAATCTTCTCTAGATGACTAAGATTATGTTGAAGATGCAAAGTACTTTATTATGTAGAGAGAATAAAATCGGACTTTGAAGATAACCTCATTATACTTTCTCGCCTCTACTCTTTCTCTAAGCAATTCATTTATATAGGATTCGGGAGCCATAAGATTTAGACTAACATGACTATTAAAATCCCATCTTTATGAATGAATGTCAAAGAAAACATTTAGATTATTCAGAGCATCACATCTTGCTGGAAGAGAAAGAAACATGGAGATAGGTAAATTTTCTACCAGGTGTTGTACCAAATAATAATGCAAGATTTTATAAAATGTATATGTATTTTCTATGTCATCACATAACCAGTATGACAAACATGAAGTAGATTTGCCTCACATCTGCCTAGAAACAGAATTTTCTATGATCAGTGATCTCGTTATGGGCAAATAAAATTGTTTTCCTTTTGTTTTCACTTTTTTAAAAGATTTTATTTATTTGAGAGAAAGAGTGTGTGAGTGTGCACACGTGAGTGGGTAGAGGGGCAGAGGGAGAAGCAGGCTCCCCACTGATCCCGGAACTTGATGTGGGGCTTGATCCCAGGTTCTGAGATCATAACCTGAGTCTAAGGGAGATGCTTAACTGACTGAGCCACCCACGCGTATCTTTTAGTCTTCATTTTTTTGAAGCCATCACTAGTCACACCTACCTTTTTTAATACTCTTTCTCTGCTTAATGTATATCACAACCATCTCCTTAACAGGCTGTCACCCCCACTGGAGGACTGAAAATCTTTGATTGGAGAGACTACTTCTTATTCCTTTATTAAATATAGCTAAGTGTTTGTAACATTTTAATTAATAAATATTGACTGAATAAATGAATTTGTATCCCTTCTAATTAGTCCTCAACTTAGAGGTTGTTTTTTTTTTTTTTAATCTCTATACATAGTTCTTTGGCTTTCACCTTTATATGCAAATCATCTAAATATATCTGTTCCTCCATCCATTCCCTCTGAGCTTTGTGTTTTTCAACTCCAAATCATGGCAGGATATTTCCCATTGGATGCCCTGGAAGTCTGTAATCTCAACATGTATTAAATTCTTTTTTTTTTAAATTTTTATTTATTTCTTTGATAGAGACAGATCAGAAGTAGGCAGAGAGGCAGGCAGAGAGAGGGGAAAGCAGGCTCTCTGCTGAGCAGAGAGCCCGATGCGGGACTCGATGCCAGGACCCTGAGATCATGACCTTAGCTGAAAGTAGAGGCTTTAACCCACTGAGCCACCCAGGTGCCCCAACATGTATTAAATTCTTAATAGTTTCCACTAATTCAGCTCATCTTCGAAAATACAATTCAAAAGTTATTTGTTGTCACCCTGGGTAAAGGGCATTGCACTAGTCACTGCAGATGAGATGCTTAAGAGTAAGCCACAGTGTCTGCTTATAAGACAGTAAGGGGGATGAGCATTTCATAGTATAGCATAAAAGAAGTAAAATCTAAGGACTGAAAATTTTGAAACTACCTCACAAGCACTAACCCTTTGGGAAGGAAGAAAGATTCATCTAGAGTGGTGCCTGGGTGGCTCAGTTGTTTAAGTGGCCCACTCTTTATTTTGGTTCAGGTCTCGGATCAGGCCATGATATCACGGTTGTGAGATGGAGCCCTGGGACAGGCTCTGCACTCAACACAGAGTCTGCTTGAGATTCTCTCTCTCTCCCTTTGTCTCTCCCCTGCTTGCATTAAAAAATAATAATAGTAATTAAATAAATAAAATCTTTAAGAAAAAGAAGATTCATCTAGAGCTTGATGTGAACTTTAAAATATTTTCCAACATGCTTTGTTCCATGTTGACCCCCAGATCATCCACTGATTCTTCACATTGGTATCAATGCTCTAATTACATCCAAAATTTTGGCTGCAATATTTGGATCCTGATTGGCTTTCCCCCTTGCTCCACATTTTTATCATTAACATACTAGAGGTGGTTTATGTTACCTCTCCAACTCTAAATCCCTACTTGATGTCCAGGACCATTGATATCTTGACTCTCATCCTGCCTCAGGTTGCTTCTAAATCTGTAAGGTATATACTAGGAGGAAGTAACATCCATTGTATTTCAGGAAATACTTTAAGAAGTGCTAGTTGACTTAAATATTAAAGGATGGGTTTGATTTTTAATAGATCGAGAAAGTGAGAAAATTAATTAAGGTTGAGAGACTGGTATGAGCTAAGACATCAGAAGAAACATAAGGGTACATTTCAGAAAGTGTGGACAGGTTAATTTGGTGTGCTTCTGTCTATTAGGTTCCCAGCTACTTACTTACTCCTCTGCTCGCAAGAACTATTTGACCACATTATCCTCATACTCAAAGACTAATCCTTATATTAGGGAAAAAACTAATATGCTAGAAAAGGCAATATGGAGATGGGAAAGGAAGAGAATACACAGTAAAATAAAGCAGAAAATAGCTCAAGGGGGTAGCAGAGTTGCCCAAAGGCAATTTGGGCTTTTTGGTGCTTGTGCATACTAGGATTCCCCATTCATTGGCCTAAGGGAAGATAGCCAAGAGATTTTGAATATCAGAATTATAAAATAGGAGATACTCCACAGTCTCTGGATGAGTACTCACTAGGTGAAATCTATCCTAGCTACCCAGATTTCCTTTCTTTTGCCAGGCAGTATCAGAGGGATCAAGAGCTCTCCGTGTTGGCCCATGAGTATGCTAATGACAGTAGTCTCTGCTGGGAGTCTACAGATGGAAGTGGTGCTGTTCTTTTTGATGAATGCCTCCTCTCATCGATTCTATGGCATTGCCCAGTACCCTTACTGCCACCAACTTTGCCTTTCCTGCAAATCTGTCTTCCCATTGTGGCTGCTGCTCCCCCTCCTCCCCCCAATAAACTCAAACCATTCTGCTTAGGAGTTAGGAGGTCTTTTGCTACAGCCTGGAGTTTGGGCTGTGTCAACCCAACTGTATGTTATGGAGATGAACAGATAGAATATTCTAGCATAGAACAGAGGAATATTCTAGCATGGAAGAGAGAAAAGTAAAATGGTTCTTGAAAAAGGTAGACCTTGTCCTGAGCTATGAAACATGGAGGAAGGGAAATTTTGAAGGGCAGAGAAGATAAAGAGAGCTTTCTGAGACTGAGGTAAAATATCACCTGCAGAATTACGTATGTTTGTGAGTCACACCGTAGAACTGTTTAGCAGGTGATAAGAATTCACATAAGGGACTGGTGACATTATATTTTATCTCAGAGCTAAGTATTTTCTTTGAGCTGTCCTGACAGAAAAGTAGAACTAATGAACAATAGCCCTTTATGAAGCTGGAATATTTTTCTCTCTTTCTCTAATGAAGAAAGTTGAAAGTTGTCTTTATGAGTTGAAAATTTTCTTCTTCTTCACATGGTCTTCACACAGAGAAAGGAAGGCACACACTTTAAACTTGAATAGGAAAAGTCAAATTCTCCAGGTACAATTGATACATTTGCTTGGGTACCAATAGGGTGAACTTCAGTAGGGCCATTTACTATAAAAATGCCAACTTCATCAAAGCATATATATTCCCATGTAGGCACATAGATTGGCAAGCTAAGTGAGAACTGAATTTGCCCCCTTAGCCACTTGCCCTTGGGTAGCACACATCCTACAGTAAAACAAACAAACAAAATAGGAAATCCTCAGGCTCTAGCTATTTTAAAGTGAATGTGGGAGGCCCTATCCCTCTCCTCTGTTTGACTTGAAACTAGATAGAGGTTTCAAATGACAATTTACTTTCTGGTGCAGTAAGACATAATCCTGGATTTCCCACCCCTATGCCTATTTTTCCTTCATCTGTTTTCCTTGAAATTGCATTACTTGTAGCCTTGAGTGTTTAAAAGGGAAGATCCAATCCATTTATTCAATGTCACTATCAATATTGATCCCAGGGCTATCTACTTGAATAGATTCTCTGTAGGCAGTGCTCACTGTGACTTTCAGGAGTTCAGGGAGAATTTACTAGCACAATTCTTTGTTCAGTTAAAAAGGAAACACATTCAAGATGTACTAAAATAGCTGAAAAGAAGTGTAGTGCCCTGCTTTACGAGCACAAGATGAACTTGTATTTACTAGACAAAGAATTTATGGCTGGGAGAAGTAGACTTCAGCTTGTAAGAATCTCTAACTACCTTTCTCCTTACTCCAATAGTGCTCACTGTAGAAAATTGGTTTCTGAGAGACTCTGAAAAATGATACGGTCATAAACAATTGGATAATAACATTCAATTACTAGCTTTCTCAACTAATAATGTTGCTGGTATGATTTAATGTAATTTATAAATATCCATTTAAAATATATTCTCCCATTACATAAGTGAAATATAACTCTGTAGATAGGTTATTGCATAGAATGTACACAGCTATAAACTATGCTTTCTAGTCAAAGATTTGTGGGAATCTAAAGAAAGTGCAGACCCAGAAGTACTTTTTCAACTTACATAACTATAAGACAAGATGGAGCATTTTTACTTTATGACATCTTTTAGTTAGATGAGAAATTAATATCCTGTTTTGTTGTCTCTGATATGAATATGCAATTACATGTAAGGCTACTCACATTTTTTCAAGTTGTGAGATAGTGAAAAACTAATAGGATTTTCTGTTTAAAACAAACAAAAAAACTGGACAAAAGGATCCTATGTTAACACTTTGCAGGATGACATGGATCATATGACTTCATATTTTGGTATTTTATTTTCCGTGTTTCAAATGGGTATTTTAATTCTTGTTACCTTAAGGTCTGCTGTAACAAAATGGGAACAATGATAACTTCTCATTTCAATAATCCAAATTCTACTTGTAATCCAAACCAATCTCAAGTCTCTGTAGGAAACCCTCCTCGGTCCGTCTCCTCTCCTTTGAGATCCTCTATCACTCATACCCATATATTCATTTATCTCATTTTAATGCAACCCCATGCAATCTTGTATTATGTCTGTCTAATATGTACGAGCTTTGTTTCCTTAGCAACACTATAAGCCCCAGAATAGGATATGAGGCTTATCCCATTTTTTTCCTGTAGAGAGTTTGGTATAGAGCTGAGCTCAGAATTGATGCTACTCAGTTTAATTCAGTAAATTCGAGACAGCTTCCCCCCAAAATACAAACTGTGTAAATTCCCAGGATGTTTGGCTATGTGTGTGAGCATCTCCACACACAGCTCGTTACCCACCACAACAAACTGTATATATATTTTTCTTTTTTTAACTACCAACACTCAACGAGATTTTATCAGCTCTTACCTGTAGTCTACCATTCAACCTCAACTGAAGAACACAACACATATAATCCAATTATGTTCAATGAATTTTGCACTAAGATTTCCTTCTCTCAAGAGACTTACTAATAGTTTGGAAATGAAACATGTTTGTTAAAGTGTAATCAGCACCATAATATGTGAACAGAGAATCAATGTGGATGACCTCATCAACTCCAGGAAAAGGAGTAAGGAGGAGCTCTTAAAGTTGAGGAGACTGGACAGGGTATACCAAAATCTCCACAAAAATACATGGGATTAAGAATTTAGATTTAGATAAATTCATGAATGACAGATGTACTACAGTTCACCAAGAGGGGAATATAGAATATAAGATAATGTCCAGTATTTACTAAGCACTTACATTGTGTCAGACTCCATTTAAAAGGTATCTTCTTAATCCTCATACTGATGCCTGAGTGGGGGTACTATCATCTTCATTTTTCAGAGGAGAAAACAGACACAGAGGGAACGTTGCACAGTTAACCCACGACAGAGCTGGGATTCAAACACACACAGTTTGACATAAGATCTGGGATCTGAAGATAGGACATGCTTTTATCCATTTGATTGACATTCTAGTGGTAACTACTGCATACTCAACATACCTAAAGTTGTTCCTCCTCCCCACCCAGGCCTTGTTCACTGAACTCAAAAAAACTAAAAACCACTTTGATTTGAACTTCTTCCACAGTCACTCTGAGTGTATTTTTTCCGGCAGACTCACCATAAGGTGACTTTCAGTGAGTCACACCTTTGCATAATTTCCTTGGGTGTTGGATAAAAGCTAAGCATATGGGAAGGGTAATGTCACTCCCATGATTAGATTACATCATAGAAGACTATTTTAGCAGACTTGAGAAAGGTATTCTACTGGTGTTCAAGAAGCAAACATCTATGTTGTGAACTGCCTGTAGAAATTACATGGCAGGGAACAATGGGTACCCTCTAACACTGGTGAGTGTCACCTAGCCAACAGCCAACAAAAATCCAAGGTTCTCAATCATACAGCCAGCTACAAGGAAATGAATCCTAACAACCTGAAGCAGCTTGGAAACGCATTCTTCCCCAGTCAAACTTCCAGATGAAAATACAGCCAATGGATGTTTTGATTATATTCTTTATTTATTTTTTTTATTTGACAGAGACCACAAATAGACAGAAAGGCAAGCAGAGAGAGAGGAAGGGAAGCAGGCTCCCTGCTGAGCAGACAGCCCAATGTGGGGCTCAATCCCAGGACCCCGGGATCATGACCTGAGCGGAAGGCAGAGGCTTTAACCCACTGAGCCACCCAGGCACCTCTGATTATATATATATTTTTTTAAGATTTTATTTATTTATTTGACAGAGAGAGAGAGGGAGAGAGCGAGCACAGGCAGGCCGAATGGCAGCAGAGGCAGAGGGAGAAGCAGGCTCCCTGCCGAGCAAGGAGCCCGATGTGGGACTTGATCCCAGGACGCTGGGATCATGACATGAGCCTAAGGCAGCTGCTTAACCAACTGAGCCACCCAGGTATCCCACCCCTGATTACATTCTTATAAGAGTGATAAACAGGATTCTAAGATTGTCCCCAAGACTCCCCCTCCCACTGGTATACACATCTTCCCAGTTTATTCAAACATTAAGCTAAGTGCTGCTGTGAAGGGTTGTTGCAGATGTGACTAAGATCTCTAATCAGTTAACTTTAAAACAGGGAGATTATCCTAGATAATCAGACATCCTAACCTAATCAGGTGAGTCTATAAAAGGGACTAGGACCTTCCTTGAGAGATCTGAAGTGTAGAGAGTGCTCAGCCTGAAGTAGATTCTCCACCACTGGCTCTGAAGATAGAGGGGGTCATATGGCAAAGAATGCAAGAGGTCTCCATGAACTGTAGCTCCTTGCTGAAAGCCAGCAAGGCAATGCATGCCTCATTCCTATAGTCACAGGAACTGAATTCTGCTTGGAAGAGGACCCTGAGGTCCAGACAAGAATGCAGCCTGACCAACCCCTTCATTTTAGTAACTTAAGAATCTAAGCAGAAAATCCAGTCACACCATGACTAAAATTTTTACCTACAGAACAGTGACCTAATAAATGGTAGGTGTCTTAAGCTGCTAATCTGTTATAATTTGTTTAATTTGTTACATACCAGTAGAAAACTAATACACTGTACATGTTTGAAACTGACATGAATTGAGACATTTTGAGTAAATAAAAGTGAAAACACCCAGTACAGTGCCTGAAATACAGAAGATAGTAAATATTTGTGGGATGTTTTTCCCTAGTGAGCCTCTGAAATACAGAATTTCTTCTTCCTTCATTGTCAGAGATCCCCAGTAACATTTGCAAGAAAAAAGAGTCACCATGAGAACAAGTGAAAAATATTATACAACTGTCTACGGAAACACGGCACAGCCAAACTATTCTGTGGACACCTACAATTTCTCAGGAACCAAAAAAAAAGAAAAGAAAAATCCGTACACTGTACCTGCATATCTCAGAACTCGGGTACAGAAAATCCAAGTTACTGTGCTGGTTCTGGAAAGCGGACTTTGAAGTTATTTTAGTTATTCATATTTTAGTTATTATACTTATTATTTCTCCAACTTCCAGCCATTCACTCTCTAAAGTCTGAAGATGTTGAGATCATGGAAAAAAATTCCAACAAATCATGTTCTGACTGAATCATAAAACTTGGCAGCTGTGAATTTGTTTGTTGTCTATGTAAGAAGATCTCTGTGCTGAGAATTCAGATGCTTAAATTCTGGCCCATGTGTCATAGATAATTTGAATATCAGTTCCAGGGTTCGGGGATCGATTCCAGGGTAAATACGTGTTGTCTGAAATTGAGCAGTTCTCCTATAGTTTAAAGCTTTTCACTTTCTGCTTTAAGAGATGTTATGCATCAAGTTGGTACAATTTGAGATGACTTGTATGGCCCCAGGGGTGGTTTCATTTCACTGTTAAAAATAAATGATTCTCATGCATATGTCTGTTAGCCATTTTAGTCCCTTGGGTTTTGAAATTTAAAGTGATCCTGACCATTTCAAGATTCCAAGAATGATGATTGAAATGAGTGCATTTAAAAATCACTCTTTGACAGTGTAGAGAGAGTCAGCATCTAACATGCTGATTTCAGCAAGGTTACAATCGACATCTGAGCACTATAAGAAGGTACCTTATAAAGAAAAGAGTTCTTTTTTGTTAGAAACACATTTGAACAATGAACAAAGTTACTTTTCAAGGTTGTGCTGGTAAAGGGAAGTATGGGGTGAGATGTCCCCAAATGTTTACTTATGTGAAAAAATTTACTTATGGTCCACTTGGATATAAATGTATTCTTTTTTTTTTTTTAAGATTTTATTTATTTATTTGACAGAGAGAGAGATCACAAGTCGGCGGAGAGTCAGGCAGAGAGAGAGAGAGAGAGAGAAGCAGGCTCCCGCTGAGCAAAGAGCCCGATGTGGGGCTCGATCCCAGGACACTGAGATCATGACCTGAGCCGAAGGCAGGGGCTTAATCCACTGAGCCACCCAGGCGCCCCAAATGTATTCTTAATAAGAAAAAGTAAAGTATTTGAGACAGTGAGCTGTTCTATGTTGGTTGTGAGTTTATCATATTTATTTCATTTCTTAAAGCAGACCCTTTTGCTTTTGAATGGAGAAATGGTTCGATACTCAGTTTAAAAAGAGTGTTTTTTCCTCTCTCCTTTTTAAATTTTTTTTAAAGATTTATTTAATTAGTTGACACATAGAGAGGGATCACAAGTAGGCAGAGAGAGAGAGGAGGAAGCAGGCTCCCTGCTGAGCAGAGAACCTGATGTGGGACTCGATCCCAGGACCCTGAGATCATGACCTGAGCTGAAGGCAGAGGCTCAACCCACTGAGCCACCCAGGAGCCCCTCCTTTTTAAATTTTTAAAGATCAACTATCTTTGCTACCTTTGTAGTCCTGCCCTTAGGAATAACTGTTTTTTTTTTAAGGTTTTATTTATTTATTTGAGAGAGAGAGAGCGAGAGAGCAGCGGTGGAGAGGGAAGGGAGGCAGGGAAGGGTAAAGGCAGAGGGAGAAGCAAAGTCCCCACTGAGCAGGGAGCCTGATTTGGGGCTCCATCCCAGGACCCCAAGATCATGACCTAAGGCAGACACTTAACCCACTGAGCCACCCAGGTGCCCTCCACTCTGCTTGTTTTTGAAAGACAATGTACTGCTGTAGAAAAGTAGATTCATTTTTTTTCAAAGGAGCATGATGTCTTTGCCTATGAAAATATTATCTTCAGGGAGTCTACTGGTATTTAAGAATTTATTGCTTCAATTTTATAAATTTAATACTGCTGCTCACCAAAAAGTCTCACTCACAATCTGATACAAAAAAAATATAAGGGAAGTGTCATTCTTTGAGGGTTCTGGAATGTCTAAGACGTTCTTATTATATGTTGAAAAGTAATTTCCTGTAAGAATGACCTAGGGGCTTAGTAGCTCTCTTCCTAAATTTTACCCTTGGAGTAGTACTGTAGGATCAGTAAAACACAGGGAATATACACTAGATCAAGGGGTCCTTATATATAAGGGAAAAGAGAGGCTTCTGTTAGGGCTTTTCCACACACAGTATCTTGAGAGGTTCTGAAAGCCTGACAAATGATGAGAAGGAAGAATCATGGCCCTAGCTATGAAAAGATCAAGCCCAGTGAAAGTGCAGTATTATAAATAACTCTCTCGGTTCTCCAGCTATCTCTTGAATCGAATTTCTTCTATTTGCTTTACAAGCCCCATTATTTTCCCACCTCTTGGGTCCCCAAACAGAATTCATATTTTTCCTACAGCACTGCCATCATGGATGGCACCAGCAGTCAAATATCTAAGAGCTGTCCTAGACTCTCTCTTTCACGGCCTGTGTACAATCACCAGCTCCTATGGCTTAAAATTTCCAGATATTTTTCAGATCCCTCCCCTTTGCTTCATTCCCATCACTTTGGCTTTAAGACCAACCCCAGTCACGTCTTGTCTGAAACACTGTAACAGCCTCCTTCTAATTGGTTTCCCTGTCCCCGCTGTCACATGGCTATACCCCTTCAAACCCGAAGCCAATTTCTACAGCGCCAGAATGATCTTCCTAAACTACAATGTCTTTTCCCTTCCTTGAATGATTTCCCATTACCTAAAGAATAAAGCCCAAACTCTTCAGCAAGATATGTGGGTTTTTCATGATTTAGCTTTGAACGGTTCAGCTTTTTTTCCCTCACAGTTTCTCCATAGACCGAATGTGCTTCTCACACTTGATGCCTTTCTCACACGCTCGTGTCTCAGCCTACCCTCAGTTCCCTTTTTCCCCTGATCAGTCTTTACGTTTCCTTCTATTTGTCCTGATTGTCTTTTCAGTGGATCTCATCTCCTTTATTTGTCCATGTGCAAGTAATTATGAAGATGTAAACCTGGATCAACATAGAGCCTCTCAAGAATCTTATAGTCTAGGGGCACCTGGGTGGCTCAGTTGTTAAGTGTTTGCCTTCAGCTCAGGCCATCCTTCCAGGGTCCTGGGATCGAGCCTCACATAGGGCTCCCTGCTCAGCAGGAAGCCTGCTTCTCCCTCTCCCACCCCCCTGCTTCTGTTCCCTCTCTTGCTGTGTGTCTCTCTGTCAAATAAATAAATTTTTTTAAATCTTAAAAAAAAAAAAAGAATCTTGTAGTCTAGTGGAGTTCAGTAGAACTATAATAGGGTGAGGTGGGTATAAGTAGCAAGATGTTTGGGACAGTGAGTGTTCAGAAAAGGAAATAAAATGGCCATTTTGGGGCTCCTGGGTGGCTCAGTGAGTTAAGCCTCTGCCTTCGGCTTAGGTCATGATCTGAGGGTCCTGGGATGGAGGCCTGCATCGGGCTCTCTGCTCAGCGGGGAGAGCTGTCTTATTTGTCTTATTTGTATGTCTTATTTGGAGAAGTGTCTGTTCTCTTCCCCCTCTCTCTCTGCCTGCCTCTCTGCCTACTTGTGCTCTCTCTCTATCAAATAAATAAATAAAATCTTTATTAAAAAAAGTAAATAAAATGGCAGTTTTTGCTTTTGCAACCTTTTGACATCTTCCTTAGCAAATATAAAAACCACAGACCATAGATTGATCCAATATAGAGTTTCATTTATTCCCTAAACATTTCATATTTAAATTTATTGCCAACAAAAACCATTACTAAATGCAGCAAAGGCATTACTATAACATCATACATAACCTAATGTATTAATTCTCTTTACTGCTTCTTGCTAGGTGCTAATATTCAACAAATACTTGCTTCATTTACTTATTTGTTTTTTAAAGATTTTATTTATTTATTTATTTATTTATTTATTTATTTATTTGAATGGGGGAGATAGAGAGCATAAGCCAGGGGAGGGGCAGAGGAAGAGGGACAAGCAGACTCCCCACTGAGCTCAGAGCCTGGTTCCAGGGAATCTCACAACCCCTGAGATCGTGACCTGAGCCAGAATCAGGAGCCTGATGCTCAACTGACTGAGCCACCCAGGCGCCCCGACAGATACTAGCTTCATTATAAACCGACACTTCTCCAAATAAGACATAGAAATTATTAACATACACATACAAAAATGTTCATCATCACTAGCCAGCAGGGAGATTCAAATCAAAACCACACTGAGATATCACCTTACACCAGTTAGAATGAACGAAATTAACAAGACAGTAAACAACAAGTGTTGGAGAGGATGTGGAGAAAGGAGAAACCATTTACACTGTGGGTGGGAATGCAAGTTGGTGCAGCCACTTTGGAAAACAGTGTGGAGATTTCTCAAAAAATTAAAAATAGAGCTTCCCTATGACCCTGCATTGCACTACTGGATATTTACCCCAAAGATACAGATGCAGTGAAAAGAAGGGTCACCTATACCCCAGTGTTCATAGCAGGAATGGCCAAAATCACCAGACTGTGGAAAGAGCCAAGATGCTCTTCAACTGACAAATGGATAAGGTAGATATGGTCCATATATACAATGGAACATTACGCCTCCATCAGAAAGGATAAATATCCAACTTTTGTATCAACATGGAAGGGACTGGAGCAGATTATGCTGAGTGAAATAAGCCAAGCAGAGAGAGTCAATTATTGTATGGTTTCACTTATTTGTGGAGCATAAGGAAAAACATGGAGGACATTAGGAGAAGGAAAGGAAAAGTGAACTGGAGGAAATTGGAGGGGGAGATGAACCATGAGAGACTGTAGATTCTGAGAAAGAAACTGAGGGTTTTTGAAGGGGGAAATTGGGGGAATGGGTGAGCCTGGTGGTGGGTATTGAGGAGGGCACGTATTGCATGGAGCACTGGTTGTGATTCATAAACAATGAATCTTGGAACACGGAAAAAAATAAAATTAAGATGTTAATAAATAAACATGATACTGAAATTTGTTCAAGTTTGCTATTGTGCTTTATATTTTGTTCTGGTTCTTAATGAAATATCTTTCTCTACATATACTTAAGCTATCTATACAGTAATTCGGCCACAGTTTATGTTCATTGTGGCTTCATATTTAGTTAAAACACTCACTAAAATACTGTAGTAGCATTGCTTTCCTGTATTGCGTGATTTCCAACTGTCAGGAAATTTACTGTGTACCTGCCTGACACACGCCAGTATTCCATGACATCAAAACATTTCTTTTGAAATGAGAGATTTCCGTTTTTCAGGGTTAAAGGTTAAAAGTTCTGCCTTCCCAGAATTTATGACTTCCTATTGGATTATAGTATTCAGTATTTACATAAAACAAATAATACATGTTTCCTCACAAAACCAATTTCAATATATGTTTGCTAATATCCACTCATTACTATAACACAAATTTTATTATAAACTGGTAATATATTTTACCTACCAATAAATGTCAGCAAATGGAGTACTTCCAGTCAAGGGATTTGGGGAAAGATCTATAGATGAAATAACATTTAAACAGGGTTGTGATAGATGGTTCGTTGTGATAGGCAAGACTGACAGAAAATGGAACCAACTCTGTGAGGAAATTTCATGAAGGTAGGAAAGTTTAGAGCATAATTGTGGTATTGCTGTAACTCAAGAAGACTAAATCAATGTGTGTAAAAGGAATTTTAGGAGGTAAAACTGAAAAGCCTGATTGGAGCCAGATCATGGAAGCCCCTGAATGACAGGTTATAGATATAGATGTTCATGTTGTGAGAAACTGGGAGCCATTGGAGGTGTCTGTTTGTTTAAAGATTTTATTTTATTTATTTGTCAGAAAGAGAGAGAGCACAAGCAGGGGGAATGGCAGGCAGAGGGAGAAGCAGTCTCCCTGCTGAGCAAAGAGTCTGATGTCGGACTTGATCCCAGGACCCTGAGATCATGACCTGAGCTGAAGGCGGACACTTAACTGAGCCACCCAGGTGTCCCGTTTGTTTGTATTTTATGTACGTTGATAATACAGTGAAGGGTGCCCTTCGGAATTAACCTGGCAGCAGCACTTTAAGAGTATTAGAAAGGAGAGCGGGGAGATGAGAGACTCCTGCAGAGGGGATCACAATGCATAAAAGTAATGAGAATCTAAACTAAAGCAGTAACACAGGGAGCCCATAGAAGGAGCAGAAAGAAAAAATGGGGTATAGAGTCAGTCAACAAATTTCATTCGTTATTTGGATCTGGAAGGCAAAGGAGAGAAGAGACAAAAGTTTGCCCTTGGTACTTGAGGGAATGGTGGTATGAGTTAGGACAGAACGAATGCACTCATTTTAGAAAGCACTGAATCACTGAATCCGATATGTCACCAGATCATTTCCAAGGAGCTTTCCAGTAGGCGGTTCACAATTTAGAAGCAAAAATCTCCAGGTCTGGAGATGCTGCATTCATGGTTGTGGCAGCCAGCCATGTGAATATCTGACAAACTTCCCACGACAGGGAAAGTAGTTATCTGAAGGCTCCAGCTATTAGACTTTAAACTCCCCTCACGGTTTGAGCTGAGGACATGCATGTCACCAACGGTTCCAGCCAAGGAGCAGGTGCGGCAGAATACCAAGACAGATCAGCCTAAGAACACAAAGGACTGGGGTACCTGGGTGGCTCAGTGTGTTAAAGCCTCTGCCTTCGGCTCAGGTCATGATCTCAGGGTCCTGGGATCGAGCCCGGCATTGGGCTCTCTGCTCTGCAGGGAGCCTGCTTCTTCCTTTCTCTCTCTGCTTGTTTGTGCTCTCTCTCTCTCAAATAAATAAATAAATAAAATCTTTAAAAAAAAAAAAAGACAAAGGATTTCTTTGTTGACCAACTTGAGCTCAAGGACTCATCAAGGGCTTTGCTGAGCCTTCTTTCCGCTCTACAGGGCTCCTACCCAAACTTCCCTCTTCCCAATCTTCTTTCTCTCTCCTTCACTTGGCATCAGACCTGTCTCTCAACCTCGCTGGACTCTTCCGTTTCACACCCACATAAACTCTTTCCCCATTTAATGCTGTCTCGGCATCTGCTTCTTAAAGCACCTAGATTAACACAACAGTTATTTGAGAAGAAATGATAAATATTCCGTATGTCACTTTGTATAATTAGAATTAATGTTCAAAATACCGATGCTAAAATTTTTTTAAACTCTTGAATCATTAAAGCAATATTAAATTCTTAAATTTAACTCATAAGCCATAAAATTATGTTTAGTAGGTTATAGCTTTAGGTGAGGATGTTCTTCATATTTTAAAAGGTTACTTTAAATGGAAAGGTGGAATCATTATAAAAAATTCTAGTTGTTGGATGTATTAAACTTCAACAAATATCCCCAAGTTATGAATCATTGAATTGGAACCATAAATAAGAGTGAGTATTTATTTATTTATTTATTTATGTGAAAGACTTATTTATTTATTTGACAGAGAGAGAGACCACAAGTATGCCGGAAGGCAGGCTGAGCCAGAGGGGGAAGCAGGCCCCCTGCTGAGCAGAGAGCCTGATGCGGGGCTGGATCCCAGGACCCTGAGATCATGACCTGAGCCGAAGGCAGAGGCTTAACCCACTGAGCCACCCAGGCACCCTAAGAGTGACCTTTCAGCAAGCAAAACTTTAGAGAATTAATATTTATTGTTTTCCCGGTATTCAGAAAGATGTACCTCCATTTATGCTGTTCTTCAGTACTCTACTGCTACTTTTTAAAGCTTTTGAGCAACATTACTGCTTCTCATTCTAGAAAATACATTCTGATAATATATGTATTTGATAGATGAGATGAATAAATACATTAAAAAATTATCTAACTGATTACCACTATAGCATATAGCAGTAAGTTTAGCAGACACTGAAGGTCTTTTTGACTGTAGGCAGCAAATAATTTTTTCTTTTTCTTCACGAATTTGTGTGTCATCCTCGTGCAGGAGCCATGCTAATCTTCTCTGTATCGTTCCAATTTTAGTATATGTGCTGCCGAAGCGAGCACAGCAGCAAATAGTTTTAAGGGTTCTCTTATAGCAATGCTTTAAAACAAAATCCATGTTCTCTAAAAAGATGTGGTTTAGAATCAATCAAAATCAAATGGCTTAGTCAATATAATAATTAGGCTAGCATCTGAATCATTTAAGCTATTATAATTTTTAGAATTATTTATGGGAAAATTCCAAAGGCCAATGTAAACTGAAAATTGTTGCTTTGGTTGCTACAGATATGGGTAGTGTATCTCTTCAGATGTTAGAATTTAACTTTAAGGAAAACAGTGTATGGGTAAGCCTTTACTCAAAGGACTTGAGTTTCTTTACTTTCTTAGGAATTGCTTACTTTCTCTTTTGCATTAGATTGTGGTTTAGAAATCTAGTATGTTGTTAATTCTGTCTCTATTGGATGCCTTTTGACTCAGGAGACTAACAAACAATCGTAGCAGGAACATCTGTAGATCTTTTGAAAAGTAGCCAATGAATTTGGAGTTTCCTCGGCCAGACAAATCGTGGGATCACAGCCCAGTCCTGAGCTAAACTTAAGGACAATAAGATTAGTTCTGACATCTCGAAAAGGAATGGAACACATGGGAAAAGGCTACACTTAGAAAATTTAATATCCTTTGATTTTTTCACAGTTAAAATGAATGGAAAGTTAAGATTAGCGCCTGCTAGAAAAGGCTGTAAAATTTTATATATGCACAATTAAAGGGTTGAATGATTGCATGGAAAATTTGGATCCTATAAAACTGCCATGAAAAAACCCAAATATTTGGTCTTGTGCTGCTCAAACTTGATGGTTCATTAACAATAGAATTATTGTATTTGATACTGAAATGCTTAAAATAATTGTTTCTGGAAATAAGGCATCTCTCACTAGTGTACACTACCTTTGGATATTGTGGATGACCTCTCTGTAAAATTTCCGGTTTCAACTCTTTTTAGGGTTTTGTTTTTGTTTTTGTTTTTTGTTTTTTTACATTCTCTAACTACTCAATAGACTACCATGCAGTAGACTACCTTGTCTTCAAGTCTTCCCTTAGGTGTTATCCTACAGACTCTTCAATTCCCTGCAAATCTTTATTCCTTGTACTCGTCCTTGGTGATAATATTAACTCCCTTGCCCCCAGTTGCTATTTGTCTACATGCATTTCCTACCCACATCCATCCTCCTATCCCTATCTTGCTCTCTGCCATTCTAATTACTACATCTCATGCCCCACCTCTAACCAAACTTACTAAGATAATTTTTAATGGTCTTTGAACTCTCATATATCCCCAAATCTAATTATATTTTCCTCTTACTTGTTTGCCATTATCTGTATAATTCATCTCTCAACTATGTTTGCAAACTTTCAAAAGTTACATATGCTTATACACTACCTTTTTTTAATATCTCTCATAGGTAACATTTGACTTTACCTCGATCCTGGTAACATCTAACATCTTCACAACCTCTTTATTTTTAATTCTCACTTATAACAAAAATAAAACATGATCAACATGGACAGATGTTTCACTGTAAAACACTCTCCCATGGGCTTCTTCATTATCCCAGAGTCTGCTCATCCTGCTACTCCCCAGGTAGTTTCTTTTCTACCAACTTTGCTGATTCCTTCTCCTCTACCTAGCCCTCAAAAACCCAAGCTGCTTGTAACTTTTTCTAGGTCTTCCTTTCTTACAAATTCCTGTCACTTCAAGTGATTTCTCTTCTTCAGTAGCTTCCATTGTCTTCTCCATGGATGTGAAGATTTTAAAATATGGCCGCAAATTCTTGAACAATTTACCATTTCTAAAATATTAAGATCCAAACAATATTACCTACACGGGAGACAGTTAATTCTTTGCTATTCACTGGCTACCATTTTCAGGGACTAAAAGAGAGCTCCTTTCCAGATTCATTTTCTCATGCGACTTTCAGGTTACTGTATCAGTTGTTTATTGCCTCATGGCAAACCACGCCAAAACATGGTGGCTTAAAACAAGGCAATTATTTGGCTTACAAATTCACAGGGCTCAGCTGGGCAGCTCATCTCTGCTCTCTGTAGTGCCAGTCAGCTGGAATGGCTTGACCGGGGGTCCGGAGGATCCAGTTTCAATACGGCTCAGTTATATGCTTTGCAAGTTAGAGAAAGCTGTCAGCTGGGAGTCAGCTGTGGCTGCCGCCAGGGGCCTCAGTTTCCCTTTACATGGGTCTTTCCATGGATTTCTTGTGTTTCTTTACAGCATGATTGTTGTTTTGATAGTGAGTATCCCAAGAAAACAAGGGGATGTGGTGACATTTTCATGACTTTGCTTTATTTGAAGCAGTCACAATGGCCTTCCCAAACTCAAAGTGAAGGACCTAGACTCCAGTTTTTGGGTGGGGGCATGGGTCTTGAAGAGCACATGGGTAGGAGACACCACTGTAACTGTTTTGTTTTTTGTTTTTTGCTTTTTTTTTTTTAAATCAGTCTGGGGCAATGGGCATTAAGAAGGGCACATGATATATGTGTTAACATGAGCACTGGGTGTTATATGCAACTGATGAATCACTGAATGCTACCTCTGAAACCAAAATGCACTATATTTTAATTAATTGAGTTTAATAAAATAAAATTTAAAAGTAAATACATTTTAAAAATTTTAAAAATAAAATAAAGGGTGCCTGGGTGGCTCAGTGGTTTAAGGCTCTGCCTTCAGCATGGGTTGTGATCTCAGGGTCCTGGGATCAAGCCCCGCATCATCGGGCTCTCTGCTCAGCAGGGACCCTGCTTCCCCCACTCTCTGCCTGCCTCTCTGCCTACTTGTGATCTCTGATGTCAAATAGATAAATAAAATCCTTTTAAAAAATAAATAAAAGATAAAATAAAATTACAGTCTGCTACAGTGACTAAAGTGCCAAGTCAGTCTCTTTAGGTTACTTCTGGATTATACACATAATTCAAATGCTAACCCAAATGCATCTCTAATTCTAATCAGTACAACTTTTTGTTTAGCTCTCCCCAAGTGTTTAAAGATAGTAGGAAATTGCTTTCATACATTATGTTGCCAAATTGTTACACATTATAGTATCATCTATTAACCTATTCTACGTATATAATATATAACATACACTATATATGTATTACATATATGTATTATATATAATACATATGGATTATATAATGATTGCATAATGTAGTAATGCATATCATGTAAGTAATTTCATGCATTACAATATCAAATTAGATCCCACAGTAGCATCTAAGTTAAATGCTGATTGATAAGTCTATACTCATCATGTGTCATCTTTCTTTTTCCCAGCTTTTGGAGGTTAGAAAGCAAAACAAGCAAATAAAAACAGCCCTTTGAACATGTCATCAAAGACTAAGTCCTACGAAAGTGAGATAGTCAAATAGACAATCAAATTCAATTTATGTCCTTTCTGCCAGATGGCCAATTTTAAAAGAAGCATTAATTTCCTAGAATATGAACTGTCTCCTTAATTTATTTCTCCTGGAACATAATTTTTAAAAGACTGAAAAAATTGTAGTCGGCACCTTTGTAAACATACACTAGAGAACTTCAAAATTAATACTTAATGTCTCATTTAAAAATTTTGATGTAGTCTTATATTTAACTCAGATTCACTACCTAACACATAGCAGAATGTAACTTTTAGGATCATCTATCATCTATCGCAGGCAGAAAATAACAAATAAACCAACATGCGACATTCCTACATCTCCAGGGTCACCAAAATATTACTCTTTCATAAAAGACAAAAGAGAGCGAGGAAGAGATAATGTTTTATTTTGTTATTTCTTTCCAAATACAGATTATGCAAGCTAACATCTTGTTTTCCAAAGAAAACACTTGCTTGAATCTAAAGCTCATATATTATTAGGTTTTCAGTAAAAGTCTTGATTCTGTTCATTAACCCTATGCAGAGTATGGATCTTTTATTGGTTTTATGGGTTTACAGACTTGCCGTTCTTAGCTTGATGGTCTGGGGAAAAATTACTTTACCAGTTTCATGTGAAATAAATAAAATTCTGTTTAGAAACAGCAAACCAAGGGGTGCCTGGGTGGCTCCGTGGGTTAAGCCTCTTCCTTTGGCTCAGCTCATGATCTCAGGGTCTGGGATCAAGCTCCACACTGGGCTTTCTGCTCAGCAGGGAGCCTGCTTCCCCCTCTCTGCCTTCCTCTCTGCCTACTTGTGCCTCTGTCAAACAAAACAAAACAAAAACCAAGATACATGGGATGCACTTTATCTTAATAACTTATGTGTTCTTAAGTATGGGAGCTATAACATCCTCCTCATAGCTTAAATGTTTTTTTTACATACACAGATTTTGAGAATGATACTCTGAATCAGAATTATGTGGTAAGACTTGTTTAGAGGATACACAACACCAAAAGAATAAACTAAAAAGAGAAAAACATAGTGAACCAACTGATTCTTATTTAGTCGTGTAGTATCTGTACCAGAATGAGTTTATATTTAGATTAACTGGGTTCAAGGCCAGGTTCATATATTTATTGTGAAATGAGAATGATTAATAGTCTCTGCCTTTTAGGATTAGCAAGATTAAATGAGAAATTCCCTGTAAATCTCATTAGCATAGTGGCTGACACAGAGATGGGACTTGATGACTCTGAGCCATTGTGATCATTGCCAAGCTCAGCTGTCACCTCATCTGTGAAGCACATCTCTCGAACCTTCCCAAATACTTTAATGAGAACTATCCCTCTCCTTCTGTAGTCCTTTGGCATTTTGCTTACATCTCTCTTATACTCCTCTCTATTGCATATATGAACATAGATGTTTGTCTTCCTCATTAGATATCAGGTTCCAAAGGGCAAGGGCTATGTTGTTTTCACCTTTACATTTTTCTCTCAGGACACCTTTTCCAATACCTGATACCAGGCATATATATTAGACTTTAAAAAAATATATTTATTTATTTATTTATTTGAGAGAATGCGGTGAGAATTCATGGGGGGGGGGGTGCAGAGGGAGGGAGAGAGAGGGAATCCCAATCAGACTCCCTGCTGAGTACAGAGCCTGATGCAGAGCTCGCCTGAACCAAAATCATCAAAAGTTGGAGGCTTAACCGACTGAGCCATCCAGGAGCCCCGATATCTTAGACTTTAAATGAATGATTATTAAGTTAAGATGATAGGTTCCTTTTCATCCTTCAGTTTTTGTGTCAAATGTCAACTTTCTGTTAACTCATTCTAAAGAAGCCCCCACGATCCCACTCACCCCCTACCAAAGTAACTCTATTATATTACCTTGTGTGTGTGTGTGTTTTTTTTTTATCATTTTGGGAAATTATTTAATTGACATATGTACTTACTTACCTGTCCTGATAAAATGCAAGCACTATGACAGCAGAACCCTTACTCACCACTGAATTCTTAGCACCAGGACTTAAGTGTCAATTTAAGTATTCAGGAAGCATTTTTTTTTTTTTAGAGAAATGGATTCCTGGTGAATTTGAAGGTTTCTTTATCCACCTATGCCTAAAGCTGAAACTTGGAACCCATATGCTCTCTTTTTGCCTATGCTGATTTTCTTTTAATTTTTATTTATTTATTTGACAGAGATCTCAAGTAGGCAGAGAGGCAGGCAGAGAGAGAGGAGGAAGCAGGCTCTCTGCTGAGCAGAGAGCCCGATGCAGGGCTTGATCCCACCCCGGGATCATGATCCCAGCTGAAGGCAGAGGCCCCAACCCACTGAGCCACTCAGGCGCCCCTCAGGAAACATTTCTTAAATGAATTGTTACAGGGCGGCTGGGTGGCTCCATTGGTTAAGTGACTGCTTTCAGCTCAGGTCATGATCCCGGAGTCCCAGGATCTGAGTCCTGTATGGGGCTCCCAGCTCCATGGGGAGTCTGCTTCTCCCTCTGACCTTCTACCATCTCGTGCTCTTTCTTACTCTCCATCAAATTGACAAATAAAATCTTAAAAAAAAAAAAAAAGAATCTCTACACCTCCAATGGGCCAGGTATGACAATGGCAGCAGAAATGATGAGTCCCAGGGACCCTTATTTAAATAACTAGTAAAGTTGGTGATGACTTTTGAATATGAAAAAAGTGATACTCAGGAACAACTGTGAATGAGGTGTCAGTTGCTGTCTGACCTCCTTTGCCTTTGTCATTGCCAGCTGCTTCTGCTCACAGAGAGCCCCACCTGCAAGTTTAAACTCAAATGAATTCTCAAACCAATCTTAGCATGAAGAAGGAGAGCTATAAGCAGCTGTTGGAGCCATGACTGGACAGAGTTCCTAAGGCCTTGGTTATACCTGAATGGGTTAGACAAACTTACATGGAAGAATTAGCCAGATAACTCCCCAGGCAAGTACTGCCTCTTACCATAGATAATGAAAGAGCCTGGTTCACCAGAAAAGAGCAAGGACATGACACCATTTGAATGATGCAAACAAAGTTTTGAGTCAGTATTACTAAAGATAGTGAATGGAGATGGGTCTTCCACTTGGCTCATTCCTGGGGTCTGGTCAATAAGCTGGTAAAAACTGATCCGAAAGATCTGGCAGGATCTTTGGTAGAAATAGGGTTGAAGCCTGAGAGTCATTACAGAACAAGGTTTTCTTAACTCTTTTTCTGACTGCAGATTACAGGACGCCTAACCAATTATATGGAGCATGGTGTCTATTAGGGCATGGAAAAGAAATAAATCTTTTTGGCAGAAATCTATGACCGTAGTGTTAAAAAAAAATTACACAGACTATGTCATAGTATAAAATTATCAATGCTGAGTCTCATCAACTAAGAATGTTATCACTTGGACCACAAATCTTGACTCTGGAATTCCCAGGGTGATGAAGATGTAGAGGTGCTGGGAGAGTAGGACCCCCAGGGAGGGTGTGGAAACTCCACCATCCTTTCTCACATACCTTGCCCTAAGCATCTCTTCTATCTGGCTATTCCTGCTTTTTTTAATAAACCAGTGATTTTAAACACAGGAGGATACCACACAAAGACAGAGGAGACTGAAGTGATGCATTGACAACCAAGGAATGCCAAGGATTGCTGGCAACACCAGAACTGAAGACAAAGGCATGAAACAGATTCTTCTCTAGAAACTTCAGAGAGAGCACAGCCCTGCCAACACCATGATCTTTGTATTTCTAGCATCCAGCACTATGTGGGAATAGATTTCTGTTGCTTTCATCCACTTAGTGTATGGTACTTTGCTATGGCGGCCCAAAGAAACAAACACTGGTTCCTTTACGTGCTGCCACCCCCACGTATAAATCAACCACATCATAAAATTTTCCTCTGAGCACAGCATTCACTTCATGGTAAAAGTGGCACAAAGATGGTTTGGCTCTTGGAGAATTTATTGTAGCGGCTGGGTTATCCCTTATTGAAGGATTCAGTGCATTTGCAGGTGTGAGGGGTTACTGAGATAAGATTAAAGAAAGACGCACTGGGGCATGTTCTTTTCTGTGAACATTATAGAAATAACCATGGAATCTTGCCATTTGCAATGATGTGGATGGAGCTAGAGTGTATTATGCTAAGTGAAATAAGTCAGGGAAAGACGAATACCATATGATTTCACTCATATGTGGAATTTAAGAAACAAAACAGTTGAATATAGCGAAAGGGGAAAAAAAAGAGAGAGGGAGGCCAACCGTATGAGACTCTTAACTATAGAGAACAAACTGAGGTCGATAGAGGGAGGTAGGTGGGGGATGGTCTACTCCCAAAATCAATATTACACTATATGTTAACTAACTCGAATTTAAATAAAAACTTTAAAAAAAAGTGCACTATTTAACTATACTTTACTTCGAATTTTTAATAACAAAAGAAAAAATATCTTTACTGCAATTTTGCCTCAGCTTTCATTTGTGCTTTTAACCAACACTGTAGCTACGATGTAAACTACAAGTTCAGAATTAGTACTTGGAAACGGACACCAGAAATTGGGGAACCAAGGTGGCTTCGTAGAAATTAAAATTTTTCTAAGTATGTTTTGCAAACATTAGTTCTACAAGAAGGTTGTGGGTAAAAAAAGGAAGTCCACAAGCGAACGTATGTGGTGGAAAATGCACACATTGTACTGGTCTTTTGTTATGTGTGAATCAGAATATCACAGGCTTTGTTATAATGCGTAATAAAACTGCTTTAACTTTGTTCAGTCAAAAAGAAAGAGAGAAACATGAAAAGAAGGCCCTTCAAAGTTTATTATGTAATACCAGATGTAAGATGAGAATATAATTGGTTTAACTGCTTTCCAGAGATAATCTAGCAAGTCAGGATTTTAAAGTATATTGCCTTTTCTGACAAAAGCTACATCTCCATATTCTCAACTACATTCTATTGGAATTGCAAATTTTGATGTAGGATAAGGACTTAGCTAGACAAATAAGTGATAAAATAGATGACAAAAAAATACCTACTTAAAGCCATAAAATAAAAATAAAATTAAAATAAAAACCAATCTCAGGAAGTTTCTGGAATAAACAGTAGTCAAAGCAGAAGAGAAGCTGTATTTTATAAAGCATAATACAGGCATTTAATAAATGTGAATGTTTTCACTAAAACAAACCTTGACTCTTTCTCTCATAGCCTTCATCCAATCCATCAACATATTTTGTCTGCTTTACCTTCAAAACACCCTAGAAGCTGACCACTGTATTACTACCTCCTCTGTACCACAGTGATACAAGTTTCCATCATCTCTCAGGGGATTATTGCAATACGCTCCTAATTAGTGTCCCTTTGTTAACCTCAGATCATCTCACTCTTCTGTTCCAAACTTTCTAGTTGGCTTCCTACCTCACTCTAAGTAATAGCCAAAGTCTGCAACATTCTGAGAGACCTGCATGACCTTCCCTTTGGCCGCCTCCATCTCTCTCACTTCATCTCCTACCAACCTCCAACTCGACAACTACTCTCAAACCTTGGTGGCCTTCTTGCTCCTCTCTTCCCTGAAATTTTCTCACCCAGGTATCCATATGGCTTACTGCTTTATTTCCTTTGATAAAATGTGACTTTGATTTGAAATGACTTTGATAAAATGTGACTTTATCAATGATGCTCCCTGTAGCCCATTATTTTTTACCTCAGCTCTCATCACCATGGGCCACACTGTGTATGTTACATGATTATGTATCTACTCTCTCTGTCCCCACTAAAATGTAAGTTCTGTGAAAGCAGAATGGGGGTGCCCATATATATTGGTCAGTATAGCATGCAACTCTTGATCTCAGGGTCATAAGATCAAGTCCCACGTTGGGCACAGAGATGACTTAACAAACAAACAAACAAGCAAAACAATCCAGAAATATTTGTGTGTTTTGTTCACTGCTCTAGCCTGGTCTTAAAGACACTGCCTGGAACACAGCAGCACTGTAAATCAGTATTTTTCATACACTATAATTCTACATTTTTCTTGACTCCTTCACTAGATTCTATGTAAAGCTATGTCTTATTCATCTATCCCTGTGATCTACAGTGTTCTTTAGATGAATTAATATGAAAGGTTTTTAAAAGAACTGCACTGATTTAGAAAAACCTCTCTACATTCACACCAAATCACAATTAATAGGCACAGATGGTGTTATTTTTAAGTTTGTTTGTTTGAAAAGATGAGAAAAAGAACTGAAGAGCAACGCATATTCATTTTGAATATTGACTTCTCATCTTCTTATTTTAAAATTCAAAGTATACTCCGCCACACACAGAAGGACTGAAGCAGACATTTTTAATTCTCTAGATACTGAAGCCGTATTTCTTAGGCTGATGCAAAACTTGGGCTCCCCGTTTCTCTTATTTAAATTCTCCTTTTCCCCATTGCTATATGCAGAGGATAAAGAAAAACATTCATCCTCATCGAGTATTACAGCAAGCAAAAGAGATGAGGGCTGCTCTCTAAGAGGATTAAACACACAAAGAAGATAATTAACTTGCTGAGGCCCCACAGAAAATCATGGAGTTGCAAGAACAGCATTCAGAGTTCCTGTTAGCCTAGGAAAGATTCTGCCCAATAGCTCCGGTTCATGTCACAGCGTTCCTTTGTAGCCTCAAGTGTTAATATAAACTGAGAAAAAATTGAACCTCACACATACTGCAAAGAAAATAAGCTGTTAATAATTTACAAAACTGGTTTGTTCTTGAATATAGGTTGACCTCTACTTTGAGAGCAAAAGGCACTGCATTTTTGGCTACCATCTTTAAAATCATTCACAACAGCAATGAAACTCCAAGTAAGAAAATGCCACTGGGCAAAATGATGAGAATGCAGAGATACAGATTTACTTCTCAAAATACAAACCCTTATAATTGGGTATATATTTTGGGATACTTTCCCTGGGTGGGGAAATTAAGAGTGATTTTAATTTTTCTTCTTTGAGATTTTGTAGTCAAAAATTTTATAAAGAACATATATTTTTGTATCAGAAAAAATATGAAGGTTATAAAGTGCTTATATATTCTTCTCTAATATATAGTAATTCCCCTTGAACATAATGTCCAGGCCTTAAATTTAGACATTAAACATGTACCTCATGTGTTGGAAAGCAAAAGGCCCAGTTGATCTGAAAAACAGTTCCAAGTTTTCCAAATTTGACTTATTCCCTGAGTACTGTTTATTTTAAATAGAATGCCAGGCAGATAAGTCATCATCTAACTGAAGTGAAGCATAGACAGGAATCATTTTTAACAAGCAACTGGACATGGAAGGAAAGGAATAGAGTATGAGAAAGCAGCTGGAGAGGACTTGGGACTTCTTTGATGCCTGCAGTCTCCTATATGCAAACAGCAGTGAGAAATGGGCAATAATTAATTTTAAAAACCATGCCTAAAGTTCTGGTATCCTCTAACATCTTAGAAATAAATATTATCAATACCCCTGATTATATTATCTCAGGAAAGATTTTAAATCATTCTGCCATAGTTATGTGTCATTAGGACATTCTTCACCGAATATCCCTTCTCCTACTGCTCTCTGACTTTGGGAAACTTGACTGGATTCTTAGGTTTCTGCGCACATGGAGTTGATAGTCTCCTAGCCCCGAATAGCATTAGCTACACTAAATAATTCCTGTGGGTATCATCCTTAAGTCTAAAGGTCTAAGTCAAGAGTAAAAGCAAAAGGAAATTCAAGCATGAAAGGAATTTCTGCCTTCTTTTAAGTAGTGAGATGGGGCTATTAGACTACAGTTGATTGTGAGGATACCAATAAATGCGTGTTTAAAAAGAAATAGACTTAAATTTTAGAGGATAAAACCCACAATTTTCTTAGCATGTATTGCAATATCTTCTAAATATTAATATATTATAATTTGTTAGTTGAAAAATAAAAATATTTCTGTAAAGCCCGCACAATCCCTGCAGAGGTGCGTCAAGGTTATAAATGGGCCAACACATGTGAAGGGACTGCCATCTGGTGGCTAAAAAAAATATATTATTTTTGTGTGGGATGGGGGTAAAAACTTGTTAAGGCAAACATTAGTATTTCCCCATTATCACATTTTATTAATCAAACACTTTTATCTTTAGGAGTTATAAATGTTCAGGTAAATACATATATCTTGTATTTTAAAATATATAAATTATTTTGCTGATAATTTTTTTTTTCTGTTTAACAGTGTAATATGTGCCAATATAGAAAATTTCTAAACTACGGAAAATTATAGAGCAGAAAGAAAAGTCTATAACCCCACCATCTAGAGACAATTATAGTCAACATTTTAATTACTTTTGTTCAAGTCCTTTTCTATGCATTCACAATTTTTCATATAATTGACATCACAGAAAGTAATCTATTTTGAGGGATACTTTAAAATATTAAAGTTACATTATGTGTTTTTAACCATGTGATTAAAACTTGCTGTGGTTTGAATGAGGTTCCTTTCCTGTAGGGAATAAATTATGCACGTGCATGGATAAGTGAAAGAATATCTCGTTAGAAATTGCAATTGGCTCAATGCTGTTGGAAAATAAAGTGAGAAGTTTACAGTTCAGTGAGAATGTTAGGAAGAATTAACAGGAGTTGGAGAGGTATGGACCAAGCACCAGGAGCATGCCAGTTGGTTACATGGTTGATAAGGATAACCGCTGAGGAAATTTGGGTCATGGACCGACATTATTGGATTTGCCTGTCACACGATAATAATAAAATAATTTGATACTAAATATGGAGGGCAGACTGAAATAATAGTTCTCAAAGATGGCTAGGAAGCTTTGAGAACCTAGGAACCTAGGAAGCTTTAAAAATGCTGATCCTCAGACTCCAATCCAAACCAGTTAAATCAGGATCCTTGGGAATGAGATTTTTTTAATAAATTTTCCCAGATGTTATTATTATATAGCATGGGGTGAGAATCTCTAGACTAAAGAGAGATGAAACTAGATATAGAAGTACCACTTAGAAGGGTGTCACATTAGATCATGTGAAAAATGGTGTGTTCCTAAATGGGGTGAGTGACAGCATACACGACAGTTATTTAATTGGCATAAGTTGATAACTGCACACGAGGAATCAAAGATCATTCTCTAATGCTGCCTTGGTAAATGATGGTGTCAGCAGGAAATACAGCCAATTGGGCACATATGTGGGAAGTGGGGAGCATATTAAGAAGCTAGCATCTTCCTTTAAATTCATCACCAGTGACACAAACACACTTGGATATATTTCCTGTTTTCCCTAGTATAAAACCTTGGGCCGGCTTATTTCTCTTAGCTCCACCCACCCTTTAATTCACTCCTATGCAGTGGGGGACACCCGGACTCCACAAATCATATGTTAGGCTCTTCCAGCAGGGGCAAGAAAGGAAATCTACAATACAAGAGGAAGAAAGGATTTGCTCTTTCCTGTTTGATTCTTGGGGTGCTTCCTATCTGCTAAGGGTTCTACTAAAAATCTCTCTGGCTGTACTTGTTCACCCCTGTAGCAGTCATGCTATTCTATACCCACCACCGAATCCAGTTCATGATTTTTACACTCACAGAACGAGCCTCATCACCAGCCTCCACAGACACAGCACTAACTGGCTGGTGTCTGCTCCCCAGAAGTCTAGGTTTCAACCCCCAGGGCTCCTTCTCTAAGTTTTTCTCTTTTTCCTTTAGGCCTACACCTGCTTCCACTAGACCCACCTTACAAAAGATGCTTAAAAGAGTTATTCAAGATGAAACGAAAAGATGCTAATTATGCAACAGACATAAAAACATACAACCCTGGTAGAGGTGTGTTAGTGCCTCAGCCAGGAATATGAGGGACTGTTTACCACTTAACCCTAGGATAAAGGTTAACATATCAGGGCATTAAAAAATAAGTATAGGGGCGCCTGGGTGGCTCAGTGGGTTAAAGCCTCTGCCTTCGGCTCAGGTCATGATCCCAGGGTCCTGGGATCGAGCCCCACATCGGGCTCTCTGCTCAACAGGGAGCCTGCTTCCTCCTCTCTCTCTCTGCCTGCCTCTCTGCCTACTTGTGATCTCTGTCTGTCAAATAAATAAATAAAATCTTTAAAAAAAAAAAAAGTATAGCTACAATAATTTGTTAATGGATACATATCACAAAGGTGAGATAAATTGTGACATTAAAAACATAAAATGGGAGGGGCGCCTGGGTGGCTCGGTGGGTTGAAGCCTCTGCCTTCGGCTCAGGTCATGATCTCAGGGTCCTGGGATCGAGCCCCACATCGGGCTCTCTGCTCAGTGGGGAGTCTGCTTCCTCCTCTCTCTCTGCCTGCCTCTCTGCCTACTTGTGATCTCTGTCTGTCGAATAAATAAATAAAATCTTAAAAAAAACATAAAATGGGAGAGTTTTGTATGCAATCGAATTTAAATTGTTAACAGCTTAAAATAGACCATTATATTTATGTTTTCTATAAGCCTTATGGTAATGGCAAAGGAAAAAACTAGGAAACCAAAGAATATCACATGGAAAATTATCAATTTCAAAAGAAAGCAGCAAGAGAGGAAGAAAAGAACACAGACTTACAGAACAGTTCCAAAACAATAAGATGGCATCAGTAAGTCCTTACATACATATAGGCTCAAAAAGCCTATATAAATGGATATAAAAAATATAAGAATATAAAAAATACATCCCGGGCGCCTGGGTGGTTCAGTGGGTTAAAGCCTCTGCCTTCGGCTCAGGTCATGGTCCCTGAGTCCTAGGATCGAGTCCCGCATCTGGCTCTCTGCTCAGCCAGCAGCCTGTTCCCTTCTCTCTCTCTCTCTCTCTGCCTACTTGTGATCTCTCTCTCTAATAAATAAGTAAAATCTTAAAAAAAAAAAAATATGTCCCATGCAAGGAAAAACCAAAAGAGGCCTGGGTAGCTAAACTTACATCAGACAAAACAGACATTAAGCCAAAAATAATAATGCGAGACAAAGGAGGTCATTATATAATGACAAAGGGGTAAATTCATCAAGAGGAAATAAAGTTATAAATATATATACACTCAACTCAGAGCACTTAAATACATTAAGCAAATACCAACCAATCTGTGGGTAGAAATGGGAAACAATGCAGAACTAGTAGAGGACTTCAGTGTCCTACTTTCAACAAATGATAGATCATCTAGACAGAAAATCAACAAAGAATCATTGGACTTGACCCATATTTTAAACCAAATGGACCTAACAGACATATATAGAACATTTTATCCAAGAGCAACAAAATAAACAGTCTTCTCAGAGAGCACATGGAACATTCTCCAGGAGAGAACACATAAGTCACAAAACAAATCAGAGTGAATTAAAGAAGATTAATATTGTGCCAACTGTCTGTTCCAACCACAATTGTATGAAACTGGAAATAAATAATAGGAGAAAAGCTGGACCAAAATTTATGAGACGCAGCAAAAGCAGTTCTAAGAGGGAAGTTTATAAAAACATGAAAACAAAAGAAAGATAAAAGGGCACCTGGCTGGCAAAGTCGGTAGAGCATGACTCCTGATCTCTGGGTTGTGAGTTTGAGCCCCACAATGTGCATAGAGATTACTTAAAAAAAATCTTGGGACACCTGGGTAGCTCAGTTGATTAAGCTTCTGACTCTTGATTTCAGCTCAGGTCATGATCTCAGGGTCATCAGATCAAGGCCCTCATTGGGCTCCATACTTTGTACAGGGTCTGCATGAGATTCTCTCCCTCTCTCTCCTCTGCGCCTCCCCCTGCTTGCATGCTCTCTCTAAATAAATAACTAAACAAAGTCTTTGAAAGAAAAAGGAAAAAGAAAGACATCAAGTAAAAACAACAACAACAATAACAACAAAAACCCTAATTTTATACATCAAGGAAATAAAAGAAAAAAACAAAGTAAGTCCAAAGTTAGCAGAAGAAAGGAAATAACAAAGATCCCAGTGGGGAAAAGAAGGAGAGAAAGAAAGAAAAAAAGCAAGCAAGCAAGCAAGCTGAAAAGACCAAGCAAAGAACTGATTTTTTTGAAAGATACACAAAACTGACAAATCTTAAGTAGATTAAGAAAAATGAGAGAAGACTCAAATAAATAAAATCAGAAATAAAAGAGGAGACATTGAAATATACCACAGAAATATAAAAGATCATAAGAGATTTTGAACATTTATCCATTTATATGTCAACAAACTGGATGACCCAGAAGAAACAGATAAATTCCTAAAACATACTTACCAAGACTGAATCATGAAGAAATAATAAAATTGCAATAGACATATTAGGAGCAAGAAGATTGAATCAGTATTCAAAAACCTCCCAACAAAAAGCCTACTGCCAGATGGCTCCACTTGTGAGTTATACCAAATATTGTTTTTTTGAATGAATGCTTTTTTAAAAAAGATTTTATTTATTTGACAGAGAGAGAGAGAGAGATCATAAGCAGGCAGACAGGCAGGCAGAGGAGGGGAACAGGCTTTCCACTGAGCAGAGAGCCTGATGTGGAGCTCGATCCCAGGACCCTGAGATCATGACCTGAGCTGAAGGCAGAGGCTTAACCTACTGAATCACCCAGTCATCTCCCAAATATTTAATTAAGAATTAACATGAGTCCCTTTCAAAATCATTCGAGGGGTGCTTGGGTGGCTCAGTGGATTAAAGCCTCTGTCTTCAGTTCATGTCATGATCCCAGTGTTCTGGGATTGAGCCCCGAATCAGGCTCTTTGCTCATCCGGGAGCCTGCTTCCCCCCTTCTCTCCCTCTCTGCCTACTTGTGATCTCTGTTTGTCAAATAAATAAATAAACTCTTTTTTAAAAAATCATTCAAAAATTTGAGAGGATGAGACACGCATAAAGCCATTTTTTGAGGCCAGCATTACTCTGATATGAAAGTCAAATAAGGACACTACAAGAAAACTATAGATAAATATCCCTGATAAATATATATACAAAATTCTTAACAAAATATTAGCAATAAAATTCAATAGCACATTAAAAGGATCATACATTGGGTGCCTGGTTGCCTCAGTTGGTCAAGCAACTGCCTCCAGCTTAGATCATGATTCGGGAGTACCAGGATCAAGTCCCACATCGGGATCCCAGCTCCATGGGGAGTCTGCTTCTTTGACCTTCTCCTCTCTCATGCTCTCTCTCACTGTATCTCACTCAAATAAAGAAATAAAATCTTTTGTCTGTACTGTTGATATCCAGGATCTATAAAGAACTCCTCAAACTCAACACACACAAAACAGACAATCATATAAAAAAAATGGGCAGAAGATATGAACAGACACTTCTCCAATGAAGACATACAAATGGCTATCAGACACATGAAAAAATGTTCATCATCACTAGCCATCAGGGAGATTCAAATTAAAACCACATTGAGATATCACCTTACACCAGTTAGAATGGCCAAAATTAGCAAGACAGGAAACAACATGTGTTGGGGGGATGTGGAGAAAGGAGAACCCTCTTACACTTTGGTGGGAATGCAAGTTGGTGCAGCCTCTTTGGAGAACAGTGTGGAGATTCCTTAAGAAATTAAAAATAGGGGCGCCTGGGTGGCTCAGTGGGTTAAGCCTCTGCCTTTAGCTCAGGTCATGATCTCAGAGTCCTGGGATCGAGCCCCATATCAGGCTCTCCGCTCATGAGGGAGCCTGCTTCTGCCTCTCTCTCTCTGCCTGCCTCTCTGCCTACTTGTGATCTCTCTGTGTGAAATAAATAAATAAAATCTTAAAAAAAAAAAAAAAGAAATTAAAAATAGCACTTCCCTATGACCCTGCCATTGCCCTCCTGGGTATTTACCCCAAAGATACAGATGTCGTGAAAAGAAGGCCATCTGTACCCCAATGTTTATAGCAGCAATGGCCACGGTCGCCAAACTGTGGAAAGAACCAAGGTGCCCTTCAACGGATGAATGGATAAAGAAGATGTGGTCCGTATACACTATGGAGTATTATGCCTCCATCAGAAAGGACAAATACCCAACTTTTGTAGCAACATCGACGGGACTGGAAGAGATGCTGAGTGAAATAAGTCAAGCAGAGAGAGTCAATTATCATATGGTTTCACTCATTTGTGGAGCATAACAAACAGCATGGAGGACATGGGGAGATGGAGAGGAGAAGGGAGTTGGGGGAAATTGGAAGGGGAGGTGAACCATGAGAGACTATGGACTCTGAAAAACAATCTGAGGGTTTTGAAGGGGTGGGGGAGGGTGGGAGGTCGGAGTACCAGGTGGTGGGTATTATAGAGGGCACGGATTGCATGGAGCACTGGGTGTGGTGCAAACATAATGAATACTGAAAATATTTATGCTGAAAATAAATAAAAAAAAATTTAAAATAAAAAAAAGAAATAAAATCTTTAAAAAAAGGATCATACATCATGATTAAGTAGGATTATTGCTGAGATGGAAATACAGTTCAACATGTACAAATCAATAATTGTGATGTGTCACATTAATAGAATGAAGGACAAAATCATATGATCGTCTCAATAAAGGCAGGAAAAGCATTTCACAAAATACAATATCCTTTTATGATAAAAATGTTCAATTTGGGTATAAAGGAAACTATTTCAACATAACAAAGGCTTCATATGACAAGCCCACATGATGAAAGGTTGAAAACTTTTTCCTCTACAATCAGAACAAAACTAGGGTGTGTACTCCCACCATTCCTATTCAAGATAGTACAGGAAGTCCTAGCCTGAGCAATCAGATAAGAAGAAATAAAAGGCTAATGAATCAATGAACACTACTTCAAAGACTAATGATGTAATATATGTTGGCTAATTTAATTCAAATAAATAAATAAAATAAAATAGCACAGAGTTCTGAAAAAAAAGAAATAAAAGTCATTCAAGGGGCACCTGGGTGGCTCTGTGGGTTAAGCTTCTGCCTTTGGCTCAGGTCATGATCCCAGAGTCCTGGGATTGAGTCCCACATCAGGCTCTCTGCTCGGCAGGGAGCCTGCTTCCCTTCCTTTCTCTCTGCCTGTCTCTCTGCCTACTAGTGATCTCTGTCTGTCAAATAAATAAAAATCTTTTTTAAAAAAGTAATTCAACACAGGAGAGAAGAAATAAAATCATCTTTGTAGGGGATGATATGGTTTCATATGTAGAAAATTCTAAAGACTCCACAAAAAACTGATAGGACTAATTAATAAATTCAGTAGAGTTGCAAGATACAAAAACAACATACAGAAATCATTTGCTTTACTATACATTAACAATAAAACATCTGAAAAAAAATAAAGAAGATAATTCCATTAGGGATACTTAGGATTTGAGCATTTATTTAACCAAGGAGGTAAAAGATCTAGATACTAAATATCTTGATTAAAGAAGTTACAGAAGGGGTGCCTGGGTGGTTCAGTGGGTTAAGCCTCTGTCTTTGGCTCAGGTCATGATCTCAGGGTCCTGGGATCAAGCCCTGCATTGGGCTCTCTGCTCAGTGGGGAGCCTGCTTCCCCCTCTCTCTGCCTGCTTCTCTGCCTACTTGTGATCTCAGTCTCTGTGTCAAATAAATAAATAAAATCTTTTTTAAAAAGTTGCAGTAGATACAAACTAATGAAAAGATATTTCATAATCACAGATTGGAAAAATTAATATGGTTAAAATGTTCATACTACCCAAAACCATCTATAGATTCAATGTAATCGCTATCAAATTTCCAATGGCATTTTTTACAGAAATAGAAAAAAAAATCCAAAATTTGTATGTAATCACAAAAGACCCCCAATACAAGTAACCGTCTTGAGAAATAAGAACAAAGCTGGAGGCACTGAACTTCCTGATTTCAAACTATACTACAAAGCTATGGCAATCAAAATAATATGGTACTAGCGTGAAAACAGGCATATAAATCAATGGAACAAAATCAGAAGCCCAGAAATAAACCTTTGTATATAGTGTCAACTAATACTTGATGAGGGAGCTGAGGATAGACAATAGGGGAGAGATAATTCAATAAATGATTTTGGGAAAACTGAGTAATTATATGCAGAATAATGAAATTAATGAGATGGTATAAAGACTTAAACATAAGAACTAAAGTGATAAAACTTAAAAACAAAAACAAAAACAAAAACAGGGGTGCCTGGGTGGCTCATTCAGTTAAGCATCTGCCTTAGGCTCAGGCCATGATCCCAAAGTCCTGGGATATAGCCCCAAGCTCAGTTCCTGCTCAGCGGGGAGTCTGCTTCTCCCTCTCACTCCCCCTCCACTCACTTTCTCTCTCTCAAATAAATAAATACAATCTTGAAAAAATAATACCAGAAAAAAGAAGGACAAAGCTCCTGGACTTTGGTCTTAGCAAAGATTTTTGGGATATGACACCAAGGGCACAAGCAACAAAAGCAAAAATCAGCATGTGAGACTACATCAAACTAAAACACAACAGCATAGCAAAAGAAATAACAAAAAGAAAAAGCAAGCTATGGAATGGGAGACATATTTGCAAACCATATATCAGATAAGGAGTTAATACACCAAATATGTAAAGAACTTATAAATTCAATAGCAAAAAAACAACCCAATTTAAAAATCAGCAGAGGAACTGAATAAACATTTTTTCAAAGAAGGAATACAATGGCCAACAGGTACATGAAAAGGTACTCGACATTACTAATCACCAAGAAAATGCAAATCAAGACCATAAGATATTATTTCCCAAATCTGTTAGAATTTGGGATGCCTGAGTGGCTCAGTCTGTTAAGTGCCTGCTTTCAGGTCAGGTCATGATCCAAGGGTCCTGGGGTTAAGTCCCACAATGGGTTCCCTGCTCAGCAGAAAGCCTGCTTCTCCCTTTCCTTCTGCTACTCTCCCTGCTTGTGCATACACTTGCTCTCTCTCTCTGTCAAATAAATAAAATCTTGGGAAAAAAAAGATGTTAGAATGGCTATCATCAAAAAGAGAAAAAAAAAGTGTTTGTGTTGATGTGGAAGAAATGGAACATTTGTGCCTTGTTGATGGAAATGTAAATTGGTATAGCCACTATGGAAAACAGTATGGAGTTTTCCAAAAGAAAAAAAAAATTGAGCTCGTCTATGATCCAGTAAGCCCATGTCTGAGTATATATTCAAGGAAAATGAAATAAGTATTTTGAAGAGATATCTGTACTCCCATATTCATTATAGCATTATTTCAATGGCCAAGATATGGAACCAACCAAAGTGTCCATCCATGGATCAATGGATAAACAAAATGTGATATATATGTAATGCGGTAGATATGTATAATGGAATATTACTCAGCCATAAAAAATGAAATCTTGCATTTTATAACAACATGGATGGAATTCGAGCGCATTATGCTAACTAAGTCAGGCAGAGAAAGATACCCCATGATTTCACTTATATGTGGAATCTAAATTTAACAAAGCAAAACAAGCTGATAGATACTGAGAACAGATTGGTGTTGTCCAAAGATGGTGAGGGGGAGAGTGAGGAAAGGGGGAGAGAGCAAAATGGGGTCAAAAGGTACAAAATTCCACTTCTAAAATAAATAAGGCATGGGGATGTGATGTACAGTATGGAAACTATAGTTAATAATACTGTACTACATATTCAAAAGTGATCATTTTGTAATACACACAAGCATTGAAGCATTATGTTGTATATCTGAAACTATTATATGTCAGTTATACCTCAATTTTTAAAAATTAACAGCTTGAGGGGTGCCTGGGTGGCTTAGTTATTAAGCATCTGCCTTTGGCTCAGGTCATGATCCTAGGGTGCTGGGATCGAGCCCCACATGGGGCTCCCTGCTTAGCAAGGAGTCTGCTTCTTCCTCTTCCTCTGTCTGCTTGTGTTCTGGCTCTCACTCTCACTCTCTGTATCAAATAAATAAAATCTTTTTACAAATTAACAGCTTGAAATATCACAAATTTGTTATCCCACAGTTTCTATGTGTTAGGAGTCCAGCATGTTTTAACTGGGACTTCTGGTCACTATTTTAAAGGCTAAAATCAGGTTGTGGGCCCACTGTTTACTCATCTGGAAGCTGAACTAGAGACTGCATCAAGTCTCCCTCAAGAACTTTATTATCCCCCCCCCCAATCCACAGTGTCGCTCTGTCATTAATTAGATTTTTCTATATATGGCCTATCATTTTGTTCCTTTTTTTCTATTTTTATCCGGTGCCATTGTGGGTTTTTTTTTTTTTAAGATTTTATTTATTTCTTTGTCAGAGAGAGAGAGAGAGCACATGCAGGGAGAGCAGCAGGCAGAGGGAGAAGCAGGCTCTTCACTGAGCAAGGAGCCCAATGCAGCACTCCATCCCAGGACCCTGTGATCTTGACCTGAGCCGAAGGCAGACACTTAACCACCAGGTGTCCTGCCACAATGTTTACTACACTTCAAATTGAAAAAAAATATTCATGATATCTAGAGAAGTCTTCTCCCTTGTTTTTCTTCATTTTTTAAAAGACTGTATTTAGTCCATCAACAGATGAATGGATAAAGAAGAGGTGGTATATATACACAATGGAATACTATGCAGCCATCAAAAGAAATGAAATCTTGCCATTTGTGATGACATGGATGGAACTAGAGGGTATCATGCTTAGCGAAATAAGTCAAGCGGAGAAAGACAACTATCATATGATCTCCCTGATGTGAGGAAGTGGAGATGCAACATGGGGGGTTAAAGGGGTAGGAGAAGAATAAATGAAACAAGATGGGATTGGGAGGGAGACAAACCATAAGTGATTCTTAATCTCACAAAATAAACTGAGGGTTGCTGGGGGAAGGGGGGTTGGGCGAAGGGGGGTGGGGTTATGGACATTGGGGAGGGTATGTGCTATGGTGAGTGCTGTGAAGTGTGTAAACCTGGATTCACAGACCTGTATCCCTGGGGATAAAAATATATGTCTATAAAAAATAAAAAATTTAAGAAAAAGTATATAGTCAATAGTATTGTAATAGCATTGTATGGTCTGTGGTGAGCATAGCATAGAGTTTTACAATCACTATGGTGTTCACCTAAACTACTGTAACAATGTATAACAGCTATACTTTAATAAAAAAGGAAAAATAAACCTTTGATAAACATCTTCAAAAAAAAGAGATTGTATTTATTTTTAGAGAGAGAAAAAAAGTGTGCAAGGGAGAAGGGAGGAGCAGAGGAAGGAGGAGAGAATCTCAAGCCGACTCTGCCATGCCTTGCACAAAGCCTGTCCCAGGGCTTGATCTCATGACCCTGAGATCATAACCTGAGCTGAAACCAAGGGTTGGATGATTAACGGACTAAGCCATCCTGGTGCCAGTTTTTTTCTTTTAGAGTGTGTCAGCTAGTTTTGGTCTTTTGCTATTCTATTAGCATTAGTATGTAGAGGTTCATTTTAAACAATTGGGACTATTATTTGGAATTCTATTGAATCTGTCTATCAATTTGGAAATGTATTAGTTTTCAAGGGTTGCCATAACAAAATACCACAGACTGGGTGGCTAAAACAACAGAAATTTATTTTTTTCATTGTTCTGGAGGATATAAGTCCAAGATCAAGGTGTTACAGGTTTGGTTTCTTCTGGGCCTCTCTCCTTGGCTTGCAGATGACTGCCTGCTCCTATGTGGTCATCCATTGGTCTGTGTTGTCTGTGTACTCATCTAATAAAGTCGCCTGTTACATTGGAATAGAGCTCACCCATATCTCATTTTATCTTCATTACCCCTTTCAAGGCCTTACCTCCAATCTCCAAATATAGTCACGTTCTGTTGTTAGACTTGAAGGTATGGATTTGAGAGAAAGGCATAATTTAGCTTGTAATAGGGGAGCACTGACATTTTTCCAATATTGAATCTTCCAATTCATAAACACAATGTATCCATCTATTTATTTTTATATTCTTTAATGCTTTTCAGTAAAATTTATCTTTCTCCATAGAGGTCTTAAAAATTTTGTTGAATATTCTCAATTTACTTCAACAGATCCTCACTCCTTCATTTTGCACTGTTTCCTGTCTTAGAGTGTTGACATTTATGGACTCCATCAAAAGGTTTCCTTGTCTCCTGACTTCTGAATAGGTTTAGCTACTGAGAAGCATGGACAGGAGATCTGAGTATTTATGCCCTTACTGCTTGTCTACTACTGAACTCACCATGGTTGGATGCACCTGTGTTCCTCTCCTGAGTCTTGCAGTTCTAGCCTTCTCTTGCAGCCATAGCTCTGGGAATTGAGGTTCAGATAACAGCTCCTTATCAATTAATTGCCCACTCAAATTTATGGTTAGAACCCCATCTTCTCCCTGGGTTTCACCATTCCTTGTTGGTTACTTTTTTTCCCTTCTTTTTTTGAGAGTGAGAGAGAATGAACACATAAGGGATAAAGTAGGGGAGGGAGGGAACCTAAGTAAGCTCCAAAATCAGTGTGGAGCTCCACACTGGGCTTGTTCTCAAGACACTGAAGTCATGACTTGGGCCGAAATCAAGAGTCAGAGGCTTAAGCAACTCAGCCACTAGGTGTTCCCTTATTGGTTACTTTTGATCCTGACTATATCTTAGTAAACTGATCCATTCATTAACCTCTCCTCAATTTCTACATTTCAGTGTGCCAGATTTTTTTTTTTTTTTTTTTTTTGCTGGGAAACATACTTGGTCAGATTTAATTTCAAGTACTTTTTATGTCCTGATGCTATTTTATACGGCACATTTTAAAATTACATTTTGTTTGTTGCTAGTTATAGAAATGCAGTTTTGCAATACTTTTTTTTTTTTTTTAAATCCAGCAACCTTGCTAAACTTTCATTACTTCCAATAATATATGTTAGGTCTTTAAAACATTTTTCTTTAAATATAATTTCTATAAATAATCTTTAAATCATTATAGATTCATAACTTCCTTTGCAACACTTATGCCTTCTTAGGTTTTCTAAACATCTAATAAAAAGAATACTGTGTTGGAATGATATTACACTAACTGCATTAATCTGTCTTCTAATATTAAACTCCTCTTGAAGTCCACACCATTGATCAGGATACAAAATACTCTCAAAAATCAGAATCCAAACGAGAAGGAAGTACACTTTTTCAAAACCAGTTTTTCCCTCTATTTTCTTTTGTTTTAAATTGAAGTATCATTGACATACGATGTTATATTACCTTCAGGTGTACATCATAGTGATATGACAATTCTGTAAATTATGCAATGCTCACCACCATAAGGATAGTTACCATCTGTCACTATATAAAGTCGTATACATTCTTTAGAGATAAGGTAGTTTATCAGTTAAATGCTTACACACACAATGAACAGCAAATGGATATATATGAGTATTTTACTGATTAGCTGTTTTTTGTCTTATTTTATTCAGCAATGCAGTTATCCAATCAGTAAACAAACATTTGTTGAGCTTCCACTAAATGCCATTCACTCTTCAGTACTAGAGTACAAAGATGCCAAAGCCATAACCATTGCCATTAAGAAGCTCATAATTTTGTGAGTGAATGGAGTCTCCGTGTGTTTTAGGATCGCAGGGTGACGTAGGCCAAGAGGAAGTAGAACCAAAGATATTGTTAAACGCATAGGGCAAGTCTATACAGATGAACAAAATGCTAAGAAAAAAGAATGTGGAAGTACTTCAAGTCCCCACTCGAGACTTGAATTTTGAAATATGATACATTTATTACAAAAAAGAGGAGGGAGAAGGAAACATTCAGTCATTTGTGCTGATTTATTAGATGTGCTAAATAAAATATTACAGTCTTGCGGCTAAAATAGTGAAGGAATCACAAAAACCTGTCTCTGGTTTACATTCTAACATCAAAGGAAAGAAACAACTTGCCCCCGAAAGGACGTTTCCTGCTTACAAAGGTTTTGTATGAAGAGACAACCGAGAGGTCCCGTGGTTACACAGAGCAGCAATACCCATACTCTATGTGGGGTGGCTGCAGGAAGGTAATATCAAAGTTTCTATTTATACTTAGTTTTTGGATTCTTCTACTGTGTTTTTGCCTAATTATAAAGTACGTGTGTTCACCATACACATTATGATCTCCATAAGAGAGTGCAGACTCCATTTCACTGATGCGAGTATTTTATCAAAAACGTTTAGGGACCACTGTTGTAGAGTCCTTCCAAATCCTTAAAAGGGAAAGTGATTTAAATTTAACTGAACACATCTAAAACGCGAGCAGTACAGGAATTTTTATACAGAGCGCCTGGAGAAATTGTTTTCTTACGGGCCTTAACTTGTAGACAACCCGAGGGGTTGCCTTTGTAGTTGTTAATAAGAAGTGGAAAAAAAAAAAAACTCTCAAACGATGTGTGGCGGTTTGGGCCGCCCTGGGCACAGCTGGGCTTGTTCTGTCCAGACGTTCGGATAACACGCACAGTCCGGCTGGGGGGATTGCTGGGCGCCTCATCCACACGGGCCGCGAGGTCCAGCGTCCGAGACGCACAGTCAGTCACAGCTCTCGCACTCACCAAACTCCGCCCGGAGACAGAAAGACCGTTTGTGGCTGGTCAGAGCTGGGCACGGGGGCGCCCAGCCGAGAGTCTAGAATTCCTCCAGGCAGACGTACCCGGCGCGCGGCTAGCGACACGTGCCCAACGAGTGCGGATTTCGCGCCTGCGCGCTGCTGTCCTCATGCGCTCTGCGACCGGGCAAACTTGCCTCCTCGCTAGTTCGTCACTTCCGAGGGACGCTTGGCGTCATTGGGATCGTCATTTCCTGCCAGTACCGGTGTGGACGGTGCGGGTCGTGGCCGCCGGTTCTCCGGTTCTCCCCCTCCCCTACTTTCCTCCCTCCTTCCCTCTCCCTCCCTTGGCGGCTGTCGGTCGCCCGTCGCAGACTCCCTGACCCATCCCCAACCCTTTCCTGACCTCGGTCCTACCCGATTGGCCTCTTTTTTCCTGGTTTTTTTTTTTTTTTTTTTGGCCCAGTCCCTGCCGCCAGTGTCAGGGCGGGGGCCTTGAGCCAGAGGCTGCGGCGGAGGGAAAAAAAGACAAGACGACCCCCGGCTCCGCAGCGGGATCGCTCGGTTCGCCGCCGTCATGGCAATGAGGCAGACGCCGCTCACCTGCTCGGGCCACACGCGGCCTGTGGTTGATTTGGCCTTCAGTGGCATCACGCCCTATGGCTATTTCCTAATCAGCGCCTGCAAAGGTGAGCTGGGCCCCTGAATCCGGGTCCCTGAAGGCTAGGACTGGGCCGGAAGGTAGAGTGGCGGGTACTCCCCGTGCGGAAGCGGGACCTCGGTCTTTGAGATCCGGGCCAACAGGAGTCTGATGGGGGAAAACGGTGTATTAGGGAATTCTGCAGCTGGAGCCAAAGGAGGCTTTTCTGATTGTCTGACGAGGCTAAGTACTGCCCCCAACTTAAGCCTCTCATTTTACTTTTGTTGCTGTGTCTGGAGAAGCGGGGCTGTACCCTTGCCTAGACGCCCCAGCCATCATATACTGTAAATAATCTCTCAAGGATGTGGGGAATGGAGAAGATAGGCCAGGCGAAGTGGTATCTTACGTTATTTTACAGACTTGTTACTGCCTTTATTTTACTGGACATTCCTTTGTGGTATTAACCCCACTTTTTCAATTGGAAACCGAGGTTCAGGTTAAGAAGTTTGTCCAAAATAAGACTCAAATCAAGGTTATTTTGATGCAGATCAGTATTCTTCTCACCGAATTACAAATGCTTCAATGAGAATGTCTGGCTCAGCTCTTCAGTTTGTTTATTTCTGGACGTTTTTAGTGGCCCCAGTGGATGAGAACAGTTACACAACAAAAGCATTTTAACACTTTGTTACTTAACACGATCACTTTATGTTTGAGTCTTAGATTTTAAGTGATTCGAACTTCTAAATCATACCTCTTTTTAAATGTGTTTTAGACGGGAAACCTATGCTCCGCCAGGGAGATACAGGAGACTGGATTGGAACATTTTTGGGTCATAAGGGTGCTGTTTGGGGCGCAACATTGAATAAGGATGCCACTAAAGCAGCTACAGCAGCTGCAGATTTCACTGCGTAAGTATAGCTAAATCGGCCAGTTTGGAAGATGTCACGGATTGTGTTGTGAAGTCCTCAGATCTTCAGCTTCAGTTATTCATAAAATTCTGCCCCAATGCTTACCATATAGAGTACATGATGTTTGACCTCGCTAAAATTCTACTCTGGTCCTTCTTGCTTTTGTTCCTCTTCCGTGGTTCTCATCAATTTTCAGAGACTTTAAATGACTTAATCTGTATGTCTGGATTGGGACCGAGGAATCTGCCTTATTGACAAGCAGTCTACATAATGAATCTTGGAGGTCATGCTTAGAAAGGCTCAACATGTGCTTCCTGAGTGGTATCACACTCTTCTGTGATGCCCTAGTGCTGATGGCCTAGATTTTAGCCCTCTCTCACTCCGGTTTTGTTAACTGGCTTTACCCATATTTCCCAAACTCAATTACTCTTCATTTTCTAAGTTTTTTAAGATTGAAATTTAAATATTCTTGATTTTTTCCCCTTATATTTACGTTGATTCTACCAGCAGAGTGTCTCCGATGATGTTTTTTATGTCTCTACCACTAGTACCTTTCCTGTCTTTTCATCTTCAGTAGTCTTCCTAAAAACAAATTTCATGTCACTTCTCTAATGATCTTCCTGGCCTCCCTCTGCAGTTTGAGTGGTTCATGACCTCAAGTGAACCCAAATATGACCTGAGAAGCTTTAAAATACTCAGATGCATGTGTCTGACAAATTCTGATTTAATTGGCCTGGGGATGGAATCCCCAACATCATTTTTTCTTTCCTAAAGTTCTGATGTTAAGCCTTAGAATCACTGGCCTATAGGGTGCCTGGTTGGCCCAGTTGGTTAAGTAGCTTCCTTTGGCTTGGATCATGATCCCAGCGTCCTGGGATCAAGCCCCATATTAGGCTCCCTGCTCAGTGGGGAGCCTGCTTCTTCCTCTCCCTGCCACTCTGCTTGTGCGCGCGTGCTTGCTCTCCCTCTCTCTCTGTCAAATAAATAAAACCTTAAAAAAATAAAAAAAGGAGAATCACTAGGCTAAAGGTTAAATTTCAGTTGTTGGCCAGTTTAAAATTTGGCCTCATCCTAGTTTATCATTATCATCTGAATCTGCACACCAAATGCTCTACAGTCTAGTTATACTAAACTTAACTGTTGGCCAGAATACACCTTAACTATTTTGGTTTTTGGCTTTTGCATGATAGAGTGACTTGTAGTGACCCACTTTCCCCTTCAGGGCACTTTCATAATTTACATAATCTTGCGTATTCTAGTTCCTAATTCTGTTTATGACTTAGTAGACCCTTAAATGTTTAAACTGATGAAGGCAATGTCAAGAGCTGTTGTATATGATAGTAAACCTTGTTAGACTCGAGTCTGGAAAGTAAATGTAGTCTTGTTTTTCTTTCTTCTTTTTCTTTCTTTTCTTTCTTTCACAGAATTCCAGACTAGGAGCAATTGTAACTGTGTTGCTTCTTTGTTTTAAGCAAATCAAATATATGAAGTTTATTTAAAAAAATGAGGGCAGATTGATTGTGGTGATGGATATGTGGCTCTATGCATTTGTTGAAACATGTAGATTTCGGTAGCACAAAATGAATTTTACTGTATATAAAATTAAAAAATAAATTACAATTTTTTAAATAAGGAGAGGGAGATGTAGTGCTTACCTGGGATTAAATTTGAGATGATAAGAGATCTGTAAGAAAAGTTTTAAGTGTGAGCAGTCTGAACTTTTTTCTGTGTCTTCAGTGAATAGATTTCTTAGTATGTTTTTATGCATACTAAGGCTTTGTCCTGGGCCTTGTTGTGATTGTATGTTACACTGATGAAATAAGGAGCTGCTTGAATTTATATAAATCCTTTAATGTCAGTAGCTTCAGGTCAAATATTCCTTCAGATGTCAGCATGCTACTTGTAATGTGGCATTCTCCTTTGTTAATTTGGCAAAAGTGATTCTCAGGTGGAAGGCATATGGTGAAAGGGTTCATTCCTTGTGCTCACACTTTACTTGTGTTCAGACTTCTAGCACTTTTATAATACTTAATTTATGTGTTCTTGCTTTTTGAGGTCAGGTTCTATTTTTTATATTCTCTGGCTTATTTAATACCTTATGTTTGTTGAGTAAATAACTAGAGGAAGTTTTCTAAACTACAGGGCAAAGAATGGGTGAATGATAGATCTTAATTTTGCTTCTGGAACACTTGGATATGATACCCATAAGTTTAGCTTTTTCCCCCCCTTCATCTCCTCCAAAGTTTATTTTTTGCTCATTCTAGCAGGAACATTGTCATTGGGAATGAATGTCATTGATTCTATAACAAAGATAGAAATCGGGATTTTCAACTCTAGATTTCAGAGGTTTGGTAGGTCTATTTAATTAATTTATTTATTTGTTTGGTAGGTAGGTAGGTTTTAAAAATGCATTGATCATTATTGAATCTAGGTCCCAGTCTGCTGTGATAAGTTAGTAATTAATAATGTGGTATTTAAAATTAAATATAATTAGGTTTTAAATGTAACAAGATGTTAGACACTATAAACATCATTAAAAAAAAGACAAGCTTTTGAATTGCAATTCTGAAAGGATACATTTTTGTTAACCTATTTCTGTGCCCTATCAGTGTTAATTACTTGAGCAGAATGCTCTGTCACCTCCTGCCTCATGGTCTTGCCCTGATTTTTAAGAGACTTGTGCAAAAACTTGTTGGGAAAGATGCTTGTGTCTGTAAAATCTGCAAAGACTTTTTTGGTTTGTACGTTTGAGCAAGTGATAATACAGTCCTTGGGAAGATAAATAAGTAGACAGAAATTATTGCAGATGATAATGGCCTCTGAAATGGAGAGTGAAAAAGGCGTGGAAAAATATGGCACTTTAAATACTTAATATATTGAGTCTTGGAAAGAGTAGTCAGTATTGTATCTTACTGCCAGAGGAACAGTTATCTTTATTTAGGTCACTTACAGAACATTAATAACCCAAGTCCCACATTCTAGGACATGACTCTGGGTAGATATTCAGTGTTGTTTTAACATTTCTAGTCTCAGTGTCTATGTTTATAAGTAGCCCTGTGTGAGCGTGAGCCGTGTATCCTGATTCTGTACTCGAATCCTATGACCTTGGGAATTCATTTAACCTCTTAGTGTCATCATCTGTAAAAGTAAGAATATAAATAGTACTTATCAAAAAAAAAAAAAAAAGGAATAGTTACTTTAATATCAGTTGTGAATATTAAAGGAATTAAAATATTTCTGATATTTAGAACATTACCTAAAATCTAATGAGTATGTAAATGTTATGTATGTAAGGTAAGGATGATAGCTATCATTCCCACTAGACCAAATTCATATTTGTTATTTTGGAACTTCTGTGGCTAAGGCCATGAAACGTTCTGGTTTTGTGCAAGGAAGGTTGAGTAGATTTAAATATGAAGAGGAAATGCTTTTGGTCCCCCCTCCCACACACCCCCCCCCCATTTCCTGCTTTATCATGGTGAAAAGATGTAAGCTTCACTTTGGTTAGGCCTGAGTTGATGTGCTAGCTATGCTTTGTGTTTCTAGTTTGGTCATGGGTTGCTTCTTAAAACTTAGCTTTGGTATCTTAAAATGGGTATAAGACCACATGGTTATTGAGAGGATTTGAGAGATCTTTTTCCACTTACATCCTTGGAGTCTAGCATAGCATCTTTGCATAGTAGCTGCTCAGTAAATAGTAGTGGAGTCTTACTTCTCACTTGTTCAGTGTCTCTCTTTTAGGAGTGGGAGTGTTATGTATATTCTCTTATAATGATTTGTATAGAGCTTGCTGTTACGGACCTTGAACCAGCTAAAGAATAGCTTCCTGAACTTAACCTGATTAATTGTAGTTGGTATAAATAATTTTTAGGAAGTTCTTCCCCCTCCCCATTCTTATGTTTCCCAGAAAATTCATGAATGTTATGTTTATGTAGAAGTGAATTTTGCTCTTATGGAGTAAATACATTCAGAGCTGGTCTGTGGGTCAGTTGGGAATGCTATCTTGAGGTAAATTCGGGCAGTTGAGTCAGGTGATGAGTAGTACACTAGTGTATGAAACTCCCCGCTCTTACTATCTTTAAATTCATGAAGCTAATACAAGCTTTATTTCCCATGATCCTCTCCTTAGCATCTCCACTTTCATCTCATTAAAATCATCTAGAGGGAGTGCCAAAAGTAGAGATTATTTTGCTCTGTTCCAGAGGATAATTAAAATAGATCTGGAGTTGGGCTCTGAAGTCTATAGGTAACCAAAGTGTATGATCACTTTTCTTTCTTTTAAAAGACAATAGAGAGGTCCATTTTTCTCTGAATAAGGTTGTCGATAAATTGAAGGTGGTGTTTTTGATGACTTAGTCAACATGTTACAATAGCTAGGCAATGTTTTTCCCCCAGAAAAGCTTAATTTTTTGTTAATCCTTTAAAAAAGTTAAGCAGCCCCTCTTTTGAGACTTGAGATAAGTCTGTTCTCAGGATATGAAAAGTATTGAACAGATAGCATTAATCATTGCATGCATGAAACTGGATATAAGATGGGTCAGTAGTTTAGGGAGGTGACAAGTACTTCATGAGTTGTGCAGAAGGTAAATGCTGCGGGGTTACCTGAGGAAAAGATACTGTTAATGATGCCTCACTGTCCTGATTTGAGCCCTGCAGCCAGTTAGGTAAATGTCAGTTTCATGCCCGGAGATTGAAAACATTTAGGTTATTCCAGAATATTTTTGGGGCTGTAAGCCCTTTTTAGGTTTCTTAAGTGTTTAAGTGTGAATAATGAATGTCAGAGTTAGTACAAGTGATTGGAGCATGCTGTGTCAGAGAGTGTTATCTTCAGTTTTAGTAGTGCTTCTAAATAGGAGGGAAAAGGCTATAGATCTGTTGGGCCCTCCTGGATGATACTACTTGGATCATGTGCTCCCCCACCCCTGTTTATTATTCCCTTTATTTTAAAAAATAAATGCCAATTCTATTAAAACGAAAATCTTCATGGAGTATAGCTTGTTCACTCTTAACAATTCTTTTCCCAGTAAGTGAAGTTTTCTTGTTTATTTTTCAGTGACCTCTTCTGTTATAAAATGAACATTTCTTTTCTTCTTTAGTCTTTTTTATTGGGAGAACCCCTTACAGTATTTTTCTAATGTATTATTTAATCATTATCCCTTGATGTAATGCATACATATGTATGTGTATAGACACACATAGATTTTGGGTTGAGGGTGTCAGAAAAACAGTTGAAAGGTTAAAAATCCTGTGTTAGCATTGTATAATCAAAAGCTGATATTTTGGGGGTAAATTAATTGGATTAGAATTTGAGAATTTTGAGTCAACTTTGAGGAAGAGATGGGGAGAATATTTTTTTCTTCACTGCTTTGACTTAAAATTTTATGTAACCTGTATTAGGGCCTTTCATTCTCCTATAAATTCTTTTTAGGATTTTTTGTTTTCATTCTTTTTTCTTTTGTTTTGCATGTACATGAGAATAGAGAATAGAGAAACAAATTGGAAAGACGAAATTTAAAATTGATTAAAATGTTTTAGTCTTGGGGGGCACAGTCAGTTAAGCCTCTGGGATCAGCCCTCATGGGGCTCTCTGCTCAGCAGGGAGCCTGCTTCCCCCTGTCTCTCTGCCTGCCCCTGTGTCTACTTGTTATCTCTCTCTGCCAAATAAATAAGAATCTTAAAAAAAAAAAAATGCTCTACAGTCTTGCTAAAAGGATATTATGGCTGTAGCCTAAAAGTAAGGATGGGCTGGTTCATGGTTGTCATTTACTTAAATTTGTAGGTCTTTTCCATTGTCCAAATAAGATTTGTTATATGGCGTCTACAGGTAAATTTCCTTTAGAGTCATTGAAATATTTAATCAAATGTATCTTAACAATGAGGGATGTTAGAGATAATGGGAGACTTAGTCATTTGTATAACATTTCGCATACCTAACTTTATTTGGTTATCAAAATTGCCATTATATTTATCTTTTAATTTTACATTTTGCTTTCAGCAAAGTGTGGGATGCTGTCTCAGGAGATGAATTGATGACCCTGGCTCATAAACACATTGTCAAGACTGTGGATTTTACGCAGGTATCAGAAAATAGAATTTATTTTAGGGAGTTAAATTGCTGTTACTATAGGACATAATAATGGTTGTATATTTGATTGGTTTGTATATTTGGTGGGGGATAGAAGGTGTATGGTGGCTTATATATGATTTAATTGCAGATTAAGCTGTACAAATTAATTTATTTGGTTACTCCTAAAATACCATGGAACTCTTGGATCACTTTTCCACAAGTAGCAACAAGCTTCTAAAATGTGCAGATAATGTTTCCTTACTACTTTCAGAAGAGAGAGGATGTACTTGAGATCATCAAAGATGTGTTACTTAGAAGGTAGGGGATCAGGGCAGGAGAAGGGCAGATGGAGAAAATTCTTGTGGTAGGTGGGTAATATATTTGAACCATAGAGCTTAAAAGGTTTGGCAGTTATAAGAAAGATAAATGTTCTCTAGTATTCTCTCAGAAGTAATTGGCATTTATTGCATTTCTTTGTGATGTCTGCAAACTTTATTTGGATTTTAGTTGGTGTTGAAGTTTCAAAGAGATAATAGCTATTAAAATGGCTTACTCTGTTAACAATTGGCTTGTGTGTGTTTTCAGGATAGTAATTACTTGTTAACCGGGGGACAGGATAAACTGTTACGCATATATGATTTGAACAAGCCTGAAGCAGGTAAGTGTAATTTATATGTGTTATATTATATTTTCTTTTAATTTAAATAAGTTTTCTTGATTAAAGGAATCATGTTCAGTACTCAAATTTGAAATTAAAGATAGTCACAAAGAAAAATGAAGACAATTTATCATCCATTATTAATCACTGTTAATATCTTTTAATTTTTGGTTCATAGTCTTCCAGTCTTTTTTTCTGTGCAGTTACCTTTTTCTAATGTTCCTACATTGTGCTTGTATCATTTTCTTAAAAATGCAAAATTTATCTTGCTAAGTTTTTATCATTTAAGTTCAAAAAGGTGCATGACATTGTTTCTACTTTTTGGCAGGAATGAATGGTTGTCTGTAGAAGGTGAGAAGGGTGAGAATTTTAGTGTGTGCATATTTTGTTCAGATTTTTGAACCATATGAATATATTAGCTAATCAGAAGAATTTTTAAAATTTTAAAAAATTACAGTTTTTTCATGTCTTTAAATATTCTGTCAAGTGGATTACAAATTTTAAATATAAGCGGTGCTATGCTTAACTGCCTTATAGTTGCAGATATTTCCATGATTATTTCTATAGAATGACTACATAGAAATAGAATTGTTGGGACAAAAAGGAGGTGTACTTGGAAGACATTGGTAGGTGTTACCAAAGTGTAATACCAAAGTATAAAAATAAATATCTGTACCTAACCTGTTCTGGCAAACACTGGTAACTAACTTTGTCTTTTCCAGTTTAATAGGAGAAAAATGATTCTGTGATGTTAATGTGAACTTGAAAAAAAATTAAAATACTGTTGACTACTGTTTTAGTGTGTTTGTGAGTAATAGTCTGTTTATGCCCTTTGCCAATTTATCTGTTGTGATGTTTATCATCATCTTCTGGTTTTAAGATTCTTTATTATATTCTAATTTGTTGTTTGCTTTTAAATTTTGTTAGTAAGTTTTTGGTGGTGAAATTTATTTCCTTTATGAATTCTTTTATTGCACAGAAGTTGGAAAAGATGCCTTTTCTTTCCTGGTCCAGATATTCATCTCTTCTGTGGTATCTTAATGCTTTTCTAGCCACATAACGTATAATACATATTTCAAAAGCTACCAGATTATGATGAGCAGGACTTTGTCTTTTTTATTTTGTGTTCTTATATTTTGTATTGTGGGTATTATTTATTCATGAATCTGAACTTCAGAAGTTTGTAGGAAAGTCAAAGCTATATTGGATATTAAGCAGTTATTCTCAAGATAGGCTCTTCCTAAAAGCATATCTGCGATGAGCAAACAGACTACATTTATAGATGATTCTTCATTGGCACCTGGAGCTATTTCTCTTCATTCTCTTTGATAACTTTATGCCAAAACATAACAAAGTCCTCGGACATCAATAGTGTGTTTTTCTGACTCAGCAAGGCAGTTCAGGCCTTGGGCAGACATTTTTCATTTTTTGCCTTTCTCAGCTACTTTCTGAAAGTGGCTCTTCCACTGTGCTGGCGATGGAAATAATAGCAATTAACTGCTTTTACTGTAGGTAAAATACACCCTTCGATGTGTATTCTCATTTGATCCTCATACTCAAACTATGAAGTGTTGTAACTGTTGTCATCCCATTTTACAGATGAAGAAATGAAAGGGTTAAGTAACCTTTGCTTCAGCAGATTAAGTAACTTGCCCAAAATCAAGGTAGTTGTTGAATGGCTTTGCCTCCAGCATCTGCTTTTGCCCAAAGAGAACACTGAATGGTGGTTCTTTTTTTTTTTTTTTAAATCCTTTGAAGGGAAAGTCTCCAACAGAGACAAGTTCCTTTTTTGTTTGTTTTAATTCTTTACTGTCAATGTAGAATATTCTAGGGAATTACTGCATTGCATTTTATTCGTGTTTTCTCCTCTCAGCCTCTACTTCCCTCTTTTTTCCTGTTTCTACCAATAGTGGCTTGGACAAGGGTCCCAGTGTTAGTGATAATGTCGGATTAGCTTCTTTTATTTCACTGTGCTATCATAATGCTTTTGAAAGCAGAAACAGAGCCTGGAGGGAGTGATGTATTTACTCTCGGATACATATAGCAGCATTGTTCTTGGGTTCTTTGTCATGCAGATAAATTTTTGTTCCAGTGTAGAAAAACTTACTGTATTCTTTGGAAACAGTAGGTTTTTATTGTGTTGAGCTTTCAAAAGTTACAGTTTAAAGTATGCTTTTCTTTTTACACATTTAGTTGTTCCAGTATTGCTCAGTTTAAAAAAAAAACAAATAATAACAAACATATTTTAAATTGTTTCATTTTAAGAACCTAAGGAAATCAGTGGACACACCTCTGGTATTAAAAAAGCTTTGTGGTGCAGTGAGGATAAACAGATTCTTTCAGCTGATGATAAAACTGTCCGGTAAGTAATTTTTCTTTAGTAATTTAAAGTTGAAAAATATTTGACCTTAAGTGCTTATACTTTAAATATTTCTCATATAACTGTATGTAGGAAGAATTATCTCTAAACATTGAAACTTAAGCTGCACATAGGTTGCATTTTTCAGATGCTGACCATTTACTGTTGAAAACCTGGAGCAGAATCCACAAGACAATTAAAATTACATCTTTATAAGCCTGTGCTCTTAACCTGATTCAGTGAACAAGCTGGCTACAGAGCGGTCCATGAAATTCTTGAAATTATACACAATTCTGTATGCTGACACCTGCTATTTTTTCCTGTGGGCATATATATAGCCATCATCAGATTCATACATTTAATATTGTGTAGGAACCACAAATTTCTCTGTGTCATCTATAACATATGAGTTGGAATAGAGGAGATTTTATTACAACTGTGATTATTCTTCATTGCTTACTCTATAGATATAATTAAGAATTAAGCTTTTTTCTTGAATGAGTAAATACCACCATATTTTCGTCTTCCTTTTTTGCAGCCTTTGGGATCATGCTACCATGACAGAAGTGAAATCTCTGAATTTTAATATGTCTGTTAGCAGTATGGAATATATTCCTGAGGGAGAGATCTTGGTAATAACTTATGGGCGATCTATTGCTTTTCATAGTGCAGTAAGGTATGTCTAAGAAATACCTTTTTTTGTTTGTTTTTTTGTGACTTAAAAATAGAAAGGCACATGTGAAAGGTATTTAAGTCTTTAACAAGGCAAATCTTGGCCTATACTATATAATATGGGGAAAATGTTTCCATATCATTTAATAATGTGTATTTTAAGTATTTGATATAGTGAGAAATTAATCCAGTTAATTTCCATTATTTAGGGGATGTTATTGGTAAATTTGGTAACTTTAAAATTTTCTCTTTTTAAATTATATTTTTCTTAAAAGCATCCCTAGACTGGTGTTGTAATTAATTTTCATCAGTGTATAAAGCCACAGTGATCTTGATTCTCTTCTTAATTTTCCGTTTACAATTTCAGAGAAATAGTGACTTTTTTCTTCTATTCCGAAGTTTGTGTAGACCTAATGTTTTTTAAAAGCAGGTTTAATTTGTTTTGTGACTATAAATATAGTTAAATGCCTTTGTTGAAAACTTGGAAAAGATAATTCAAAAAAATTTACCCACTGTTCTTTAACCATAGATGCCAGAATGTTAATGGTAGTTGTATTTTCCTTTAGTCTTTTTTTCTTTGTTGCACATGTATAACATATGTGTGTATTTGTATGGGTATTTTTTTTTTCAGTTACTAGGGACTTTGTAATTTTGATTTTTTTTTTTAAACTATCATTAGCTATTAAAAGTTGTTTGAAAATATTTTTGCTTGGAATATTGCATTATCAGTTTTACTAAATTATGTATCAAATTCTCTGAAAAGAGCTGATGTCCAAACTCATTGATGTTCATGTGAAGCTGTTTGTATGCATTGATTTTTATTATATAGCTATAGTTTCAGATTTGGTTATTCTTTCAAAAGTTCAGTTGTAAAAACAGAATCATCTTTAGCAGTTTTATATTTTTGTGGTATTGATGGTTTTGTCGTAGAAGCTTATAAATTCTTAGCAATTGAGAATAATGTATAAATAATGCATTATGTTACTTACTATAAAACATTTTCTTTTCTTAAAGATAATGTGTGGTTGTCATAGAAAACCAAACAATACAGAATTAAATTTCTTAAAATGCAAAAATCTGAATATATTAGCCAAACTGTTGTTAATTAGCCAGCACAGTCATTTCCAGGAAAGCACTCACTGTACAAAGTCTCTTTGTATTCCTGAAATGAACTCCACTTGGGCGTGGTATCTTTCTGGTCTTTATTTGCTAATATTATTTAGAGGTTTTGTTTTGTTTTTGTCTCTGTTTTTGTTTTTTAAACATCACTATTTATGTTTGACTAGATGAAGATACAATTATTTCTTGGGTTTCAAAAATTAGGAAGAGTTTAAAAGTAACAGATTATTTCCCGGTATTATTTATGTAGTATTCAAAATTTATAAATATTATTTAAATTATTTTCCAGTTTGGACCCAATTAAGTCCTTTGAAGCTCCTGCAACCATCAATTCTGCATCTCTTCACCCTGAGAAAGAATTTCTTGTTGCAGGTGGTGAAGACTTTAAACTTTATAAGTATGATTATAATAGTGGAGAAGAATTAGGTGAGTTCTCTTTTTCCTTCATAGGTTACATTTATCAAATGCTGGGTTTCAGTAATTAACACCTAGCAAATTTTTCAGCTAACTAATGCTTGCTATTTCTAAGTGAAAAAAGGAGAGGATTTTTTTCCACTTTCGGTAGAAGTATTTATAGAGCTATAAACAAAGTATGCCAGACCCTCAATGCCAGACCCTTGTCCTTTTAATGTAAGTTCATTGTATTCTGATAGTCTGTACAATGGTGCAGTATATTTATTGGCGGTAGGAGGAAGCATTCTTACATCAAAATCTTGTTAAACAGCTACTAGGGCATTTGTTCCTTCTGAAATGTAGTGCTGGTATGTAGCCCATCTACCTGGCTCCCCCTTTTGCCAATAAAGAATCTCCAAGCTCTGTAGAGAATAATGTGAACATGTATGTAATAGTGATACGTATATAACAGCTATGGTATATTACAGGGACACCTTAGGAATCTGAATTGGAGGGGGTTTTTGTTTGGATTTTTTTGGAATCTGACTTTTGTTTAACTTTCATAATAGTCCTTCATAAAGGGAGGGGAAGTGCATGTAAGATGAATTTGGATGTACGTTCTAATTTTACATTTATCTGATTGACTAGGTATATCATAATCATGGTTCTTGGTATCTACTTTCACCCTTCACAAAATTTGTTTTTTGAACTATTTAGTTTTTATAATTTCTTTTTCTGTAAGCTGCTGCTTAAGTCTAGCTGTCCTGCTTTACCACCCAATGAAATTTAGTTTGTTAGAATTATATACAAAAAAAAAAAAGGCAACCTTATGTTTTGTTTCTTTGAGAAACTAATGGATTTGGGTTGGAGAAGTGGAAGTTTGGTGAATGGATCATATAGAATCTATTATAAATGCATATGGTTCATCCTTTGTTGTTTGAATATGTGACTTTTAAATGAGAGATCTGTTTTATTATCTTTATTTAATGTCAGTTTTCAAAGTTTCAGAATATTTTGTTCATATCTTTTTATCCTTTTTGAAAAAGAAGTAAATTATTTGCCTGAGCTCTATGGTCACAATGAACACTATACCAAACCTCTCATTCTTTGTACTCTCATGAAAATTTGTACTCTTGTGATAATACCCTCTTGATATGCACTGGTTGGACAGAGGTGCGGAAAGATGAGGGTCCTTGAGTTGAATGGACCTGAAAACAGAATAGAAGCAACCATTGGTCTAGTAAATAGTAAAGACTTGGGAAACTACAAGGTGATGAGGCATTAGAAAGTAGAAGAGGAAAGTTTATAAATAAAGGTATGACTTAAACAGAACAACACTATGACTGATCTGTACATTTTCTCATTTGATTCCCCAGACTAAAATATTTAAGGCATTGATATTGTATCTTCATGTTCTATGTGACAGAATGACTAGTAGACTCGAGATAGTCTGGTAGGAAATTAAGAGGCAGAGTGTGTAAAAGAGCTCCATCTGGTGGCTCTCTGTGGTCATAATAAGAATTGGTTCCCTGGTTAAATAGGCCTTGATTTTAGGATGTGGAAATTGGGATCAAGCTGACAGACTTTAGATCTGCTCTCTCTATAATTTATTCCTTTCCTTCACCCTTTTTGGGATGTGAAGCCTCTTTTTTTTTTTTTTTTTTTAAAGAGGGACAGTATGGCATCGTAATATGTGCTGGAATTGGAAGAGGGTAATTTTACAGAGAAATGTTATGTACCACTTTGTGATAAGAATCACTTTATTTTTAATAAAGTTTAGTTCTTTGAGTTTGCACTTAAGAATTTCACATTTTCCAAATAGTACAGACAGTATTTTCCTTAGTGTATCAGTCAATACTTAACCGACATTTAAGTATTAAATTATATAATAGCCCTTCTCTTTTTCAGAATCCTACAAAGGACACTTTGGTCCTATTCACTGTGTGAGATTTAGTCCTGATGGAGAACTCTATGCCAGTGGTTCTGAAGATGGAACATTGAGACTATGGCAAACTGTGGTAGGAAAAACATACGGCCTTTGGAAATGTGTACTTCCTGGTAAGAATTTGTATTCAAAGTTATTGAGTTAAGGGGGTACCCTGGCTGGTTCAGTTGATGGAACATGTGACTTTTGAACTCAGGGTCATGAGTTCAAGCCTAATGTTGGCAGAGTTTATTTTTAAAAAAAAGATGACAAAGTATCAAATCAAGCTTCATAATTTTATGTCATTTTTCATCATTAATTTTATTTCTATGTTTCTGTCCTGTATAGGTTTTAATTTAGATTACTTAATAACAGTTTAAACAGAGAAGCCCATAATTATAAATTGACTACTGTGTTACTTTGTTTGGTTAAATTTTTTTGTTGCGTTTTCTGTACTTTGTGTGTATGTGTATTTTCTGTTCCTGAATTTTTTATACTAGATCATTTTATGAATGATGTGGACCTATTTCAAAATTTGCTGGAGGACAATATAAAGAATTTCTGAGTAAATGTATTTAATCTGTGGTATTACTCACTGATCCTTACTAATAAGGTGGACATGTTTTTAATAAAAATACTTATTGATCCCAAAGTAGTTTGGTATGAACTTAAATGTGAACTTTGAAGAAAGACATACTCTTTTAGAATCACAGTTACTAAAAAAGAGGAGGTTCCTATTAGGTTTGGTAGCTCATTGCTTAGAATAGTGTTGGTGTACTCTTCTTACTAATTAAATACTGGAAGTTATTGATAATATCGTAATTGACGTAATCATGGTTGCTTTTCATTTCATAGAAGAAGATAGTGGTGAGCTGGCAAAGCCAAAGATCAGTTTTCCAGAGACAACAGAAGAAGAGTTAGGTAAATACCAATGAATTAACTTTTGTAGAGTCCTGGGGGGTTTAAAATTGAAGTGTTAGGTGAGTTTTGTTGACAAAGGAAATGTATTAAACATGAACATATTTAAACAATGGTAAGTTTATATATTTATATTTTTATATACATGTTTATAAAATAAGTATCCACTGCATAGTAGCGGTCGAGATGTAGTGTGGATCTGAGGTGGTTACTGTTATAGTACTTGGAGTCTAACGTAAGGAGACAGTTGCTAAAATAAAAAAGTGAATTGTTACAGTTATATTTGTTATTTAACATTTATTAAGCACTTACTGTGTGCCAAGTATTGTTTCCCAGATCTAGAATTACAGATTGTAAGATACATCAATCATACAATATTGTTTGAAACTTGAATAAATAAAGGAGGGGGCCAAATCTTTCAAGATATGACTTCAAATCAGTGCTTATTAGATAGTTGGAATCCCTGATAGCTTAGCCCAGAAGAGGGGGCCCTGGGAAGTTATGGTGTAAAGGAGTTGGATGGGTGAAATAGATGAACTGTTTTTTCATTGCACTTTGAATGGCATGAGTCTAGTCATGAAGGGTATGTGCCCTTGTTCTCTCTTACCTCCCCTCACCAGCACGCTGAAAAAATCTTGTTTATTTTTTCATTACACAGAAATTTTCTTTATTAAGTTGACTAATTTGGTCGTCGTTGTTGTTATTTTTTCATTACAGAAGAAATTGCTTCAGAGAATTCAGATTCCATCTATAGTTCAACTCCTGAAGTGAAGGCCTGAGCATTGGGCATATGCCACAGTTAATGTACAAGTTATGGACTAAAACAAGCAGAGAAAAGCATCAGCCTCCCAGAGTTACTCTCTGCTTAAGGCAAACATGAGCAGTAAATAATGGGGAATATGAATTAGCTCCGGTGCTGGAACTAACTTGGTGTTACCTGTACGTGAAAAGGCAAGAGTATCAGATGAAGGCAGGTGGAATTAGGCTCTTGTGGTATGATGATGGCCTATTGTCTTTTTAATGAATATGTGCGAGCCAACATCAATTTCTCTTATTACAGTTAGAGTTCTTGTAGCTGTTTATGTTATTATGGAGAAGAAAAATATATTGGCCTATTTTTCTGACTTTTCCCTTAAAACAGAAAGCCTTTTTTTTTTTTTTTTGCTTTAGTTGTAAAGAAGAGGGAATACGTGATAAAGTAATTGGTTTGATTTCTCTTTCATTGTACACTGCTTCTGAACATCTAATTGTTTTAGTTGTCTAAATAAAATGCCTCTAAAACAAAACAATGTTTGTTTCCTGGGAAAAATATAGATTTGAATTTATAAATGGAAATTGTCAGAAAAGTTTTTTTTCATCATAACTATATCAAAAGACAATATGGTTAAATGATCTTTCGTAAACATACTGTTTCCTAATTTTAAAATTTAGTTACTTGTACTGGATTTTTAAAATTTGCATGTTTTTCGCTGCGTTTGCACTTAACCTTCCTCCAACATTGGACAGAAATGCTTGACCTGCTTCTTAAAAAATTTTTCAGCGTAAAGACTTAAGTGACACGTGCCTAGTTATAAGAAAAAAAATAAGGTGAGTCAGAATTGGCCGAAAACAGGAAAATCACTTAAAATCACACCATCCCCCAAATCTTTTAAAATTCAGTGAGCATTAATGGCACTTTTATGTATCTATATGTCTGTATGCAGTTAGAAAATATTTTATAAAACTGGGATAGTTGTAGACCTGCAATGTTTATTTTACTTTATCTTTTTTATTTTTTATCTTTCAAGTGCAGATAGTGTTCAAAAAACCTTTTTACCAACCTTCTAATAAAGTGGGTCAACTGGGTTTAGACTTGTACTTGTTTTTTAACACATGGGGAGTATATTAAATTAGTAATGGAAATACTTTAGACCAATGAATAACATCTCTGTCAAATTGCTTTTTGTCTCCTCATTCATCTCTGAATGACCCTTGATAACTTTCCTTAAAAGAAATAACCAAGGAAACAATAAGTTTCCTCTGTCTTCAAAGCCAGCAGCTTAGTATCTTCAGATCTTGGACTCTCGTGATACCCTCTTTCACTTAAAAAGGACATGTGTGACTACATTGGACTTACCTGGATAATTTCCCCAGTTCAAGATTCTTAATGACATCTGCAAACTTTTTTTGCCATATAAGATCATATTTGTAGGAATTAGGACATGGAAAGTCTTTTTGTGTGTGCATGTGGGACATGGACATCTTTTGGAAGCCATTAGTCTGCCTATCACACTATGTAATGGTAGAATTTTCTAGTAGAATTAACATCAGCGAAAAGGTCAAGCACATAACTACTTAAGTTGCACTTGTCAAATTCTCCACTGTTCTTTGTTTCTAACCTAATCACTTTTCTGTTCTTGTTTTACTAAACCTTCAGCAGCATTTAATAGTCGTCTGCTGACTTGTTTTTAAAGATTTTATTTGAGAGAGAGAGCGAGAGCACAGGCATTACTTCTCAGTTGTATCATCCAGAGGTTTCGCCTAAGAAACACCAGGATTGAGTGTGATCAGTAAATTGTCTTGAGAATTTTTCCAATCAGTAAATAAAGTTCAATGCATTCATTTTAATGGCTATAAAATAGTATGGTAAATATGTGCCATGATTTATAATTTAAGATGTTACATTTTTAGTAGTTCAACTTCAGTGGAATTACCAATTGAGCTGCCTTTTCTTCTTCAAGATTAAGGGCAGAGGGGTGGGGCACATAGATGTAATTTTCTAGGAGGAGCAACAACAAAATGGGAATTGAAAATCCAGACTAGGGGAGAACATTTCTTTAGTAGCTTCCTATGTTTTACATCAGGATTAATATTTTGAAACAAAAGTGATTCCTGTTGGGTGGCCATATAAGTTAGTGTACCTGTTGACTCTTATACTAGGGGGATTGCTAAGGAAAAAAAAATTGCTGGAGCAAAACTATTCTCAGGTGGTTTAGCTCTTCTTTCTTTACAAGAATGCATGCACAATTGCCAGTGGGTAGAGTGCCACCTAGACCAGTTGAGAATCAACAGAGTTCCTGAAGGCACAAAGGAGGCATCTAGCAAATTCACCTGTGGAAACAAGGCCAGAGCCTCTAAATGATAGCTAATGAACAGTAATAATATTTTACAGCTTAAGTCACTTTGTATAATAAGAGAATAGAAATCAAAATATCTCCAATTACCCAATGAAGGTAAGATATTACCCATTTTATATACAGAGAACCTGACTTTCAGAGGTTAAATGGCTGGTCTAATGAGTTTGGCTTCCACAAGATAGTGGGAACAGCACTGTATGTATGTATGTATATTGCCTGGATTTTAAACCACTCTCTAGAACTTAGACTAATTTCTCTGAGCCTTAGTTTCTTTCTGTAAAAGGAGATGGTAGGTCTCACACATAGATTTTCTTTTGAAATACCTAACAGAGTTTTTTGGAACACTGATAATTAGTGTAAGAACTTAACTCGTAGGAAGCACTTAGTATTATATATTTATTGTATCAATGATTGTCTAACTTTGGGATTTGGGGACCAATCAAAGAAAAAAAGGAATAGATCAGTGTAAGAATGGTTTGCTTCTAATCTTGGCAAGTGAGGTGGTTAACATATTTTTTTTCCTACTACCACAGTCTTCATAAGTGGTTTTAAAAGATTTTTAAAAATCCAAGTTGGTAGTGAAAGAGCTAGTTTCAGAAATAAAGAACTGTTACTTAAATTGAATAAATTTAGCTTCTATAAAAGATTCAATATAATTCTTTTTTTTTTTTTTAAGATTTATTTATTTATTTATTTGACAGAGAGAGAGATCACAAGTAGGCAGAGAGGCAGGCAGAGAGAGAGGAGGAAGCAGGCTCTCTGCCCAGCAGAGAGCCCGATGTGGGACTCAATCCCAGGACCCTGAGATCATGACCTGAGCTGAAGGCAGCGGCTTAACCCACTGAGCCACCCAGGCACCCCAGATTCAATATAATTCTTACTACCTTATTTCACTGTGAGGTAGGAGTGAGATACTTTGTAAGTGTCCTTCCAGTTCTGAAGTATGTCAGTTCTGACATTCATACTTTTGCCTAGTTCTACACCTTCCCTCTTTTGACTTAGAAAAACTGGTTATAATCCATAGTCCAAGTTAGTATTTACCTAAGGAATCTGTGCATGCTTTAAGAAATCATAGGCAAATGGAATTGGACTAGATAAAACTTAACCACTGTAAGAAAAACAGCCCAGCTAGAAATATGCAATCGTTCATCTAACAAATACACACCTGCGACTACTGTGGGGCAATGACTCCACCAGATTGTGAGTAGAGATGAGTCGACTAGTAGTCTGTGTTGAGTGACTCAAGACAATTTTATCCTCTGGTTGCAGAAAAGTTAGGCTGAAAAAAATGTTAGTATCACAGATTCAGAAGTTAGAGCTCCAAGGTCATTTCATAGAGATTAGGAAAGTGAAGCTTAGAAAGGTAATGGATGTGCCCAGTGTCCCACTTAATTACTATCAGTACTATGCTGAGAAACCTGACATCTCGCGCCTGGGTGTCCGCCCCCGCCCCGGGCTACCGCTGCCAAGCAACAGAACTGCTACTCCTGGCTAGGTTGGAAGTCAGGTGTGCTCTGGGCCTTTGCTCACTGGCCGCCCTTACTCTGCTGCCCTTCAGGTATGGGGCTGCAGAGCTCTGCACTTGGACAGTAATTGGGAGGGATTCTCTCCCCTCTTGTTATTTAATCTCACACTAGAAAGCTTCTAAACGTATTTATTTAGTGCATTTGGCACCTCAAACATTTTAAAACGGGTTTTGAGGGGCACCTGGGGGTGTCTGAGTTAAAGCCTCTGCCTTCGGCTCAGCTCAAGATCCCAGGGTCTTGGAATCTTGCCCCGCATCGGGCTCTCTGCTCAGTAGTGAACATGCTTCACCCCCTCTCTCTCTGCCTGCCTCTGCCTACTCGTGATCTCTGTCAAGTAAATAAATAAAATCTTGAAAAAAACAAAAACAAAACGGGTTTTGGTAGCATTATTTCGGGAGCCAGTGCTCGAGCCCCGCAGCTGGGGGCAGAGGACAGGAGAGGGGCGGCAGGACCACCCCGCAGGGCCGCGGACCGGGGTCGCACCGGAGGTGGAACGTGGGGACCGAGGTCGGACGTGGAGACCGAGGTCCACGGCCCTGCCCCCAGAGGGAGCGGGGCGGGGCGAGCGCGGCGACGCCGAGAGGCGGGCGGGAAGCAGGAAGGGCTGGGCTGAGAGGAGCCGGCGACTGCTGCAGCGGCCCGCACCATGTCCGCGCGCAACCGGGGCACGGAGCTGGGTAAGGGCCCCGCGGGTCGTCCCCGCCCGTCTCCCTCGCCTCCCGCCGCCGCCGCCGCCGTCCGCCGCTCGCGGGGCTCGCCGCCGCCCGGTGCCCTGGGGTCCGCTGCCGGGGGTGCTCGCCCTGGCGGGAAGCGGCGGCGCCGGGTCGGTCCGCCCCCACCCCGAGCAAAGGCCGGTCCGCCGAGACTGGGGAACTCTTGTGCACATTGGCACCCAGGCCTGGTGTGGTGAGCGGAAGACCTAGGAAAGGATTCGACTTCTTAGTTTCCAGCTTAAGTCGTTCACCTTCTAGCTCCCTGGTTGCAAAGAACAAACTCCAAAAACAAACCCCCCAAACCCTCGAACCCCAGAACAAACAAAAAACCCCAACCCAAATAAAACAAGATAAAAACCATCTTCACCCGCTCAGTGGAACCCCTGTGCGATTTAATGCTGGATTTCCGTAATTTTACCGCAGCCGTACCCCTAAAACGTCCGTGCTGGTGGAAAAGTTGTCAGATCGCTGTGCGGTATAACTCACTGTAAACTGTATGATTTTAGAAGTACAGAGATTTGTGAAGGCGCCTGAATTATTTCATCATTTTTCATTTTACTGATATTATCAAGTATGACTGGCAAGAAAAATTTAGTTCTGATTAACTAAAATGTAAAATCTTTGTAATTCAAACAGACCCACAATCAGAGCCAAAGGTTAAGGCTCTCAGTTTAAGTATTACAGCTAGGATATCTGTATTCTGGATCATTTTAGCTGTGTGACTTTGGGCAAATTACTTGATCACTCTGTGCTTAAAGTTCTTTTTTTTTTTTTTTTTTAAGATTTTATTTATTTATTTGACAGAGAGAGATCACAAGCAGGCAGAGAGGCAGACAGAGAAAGAGGAGGAAGCAGGCTCCCTGCTGAGCAGAGAGCCCGATGCGGGACTCGATCCCAGGACCCTGAGATCATGACCTGAGCCGAAGGCAGCGGCTTAACCCACTGAGCCACCCAGGCGCCCCTGTGCTTAAAGTTCTTAATCTGTAAAATGGTTGTACTTCTAAGGGCGATTTGGAGATCAAATGAGAGGATTTAAAGTGTTTGGTACTTTGTGGGTAACTAGGAAGGGTTAATAATAGTATGGTATAGAATTCTGGTTTTAGGCCTGATTTTCAGAAAATTAGTTATGATTCTATATAATACATACAAGGCACTTTTTTTCCCTTTGAAAGTGACTATCCTGATGAAATCGTCTACACTTCAAGAGGTAGTCCAGTACTTTCGTTAAATGGTGACCATGTGTCTTTATAAATACACTTGATTTCTTCACCAAATTGATTCTCTTTTAGTCATTACCCTTTAGCAGATTATGTTTTAAATTCTAGTTGTATCCCTGAAATGTGGACTTTGGTAATAAATGAGTATTCCCTAGATTAGGAGGTCCAGAAAGATAGTGAATGGGGTACAGTAATTGAGTGTAGGTCTTACCTTGGTATTTTCAGGGAGATGGCTCTCTAACTTTGTACAGATTGAGGACACTCCACTCTTTTTCCAAAATTTAGACATTTGTTTATTGTTTTTCAAGAAATACAATTGAAGCCATTTTTACTTTCTTTTTAAAATTTTTATTATTTATTTATTTTTTAAAAAGATTTATTTATTTGACAGACAGAGATCAGTTAGGCAGAGAGGCAGGCAGAGAGAGAGGAGGAAGCAGGCTCCCCGCTGAGCGGAGAGCCCGATGCAGGGCTCGATTCCAGGACCCTGAGATCATGACCTGAGCCGAAGGCAGAGGCTTAACCCACTGAGCCACTCAGGCACTCAGGCGCCTCCATTTTTACTTTCTTTTTTTTAATTGGCATAATCGACACATGACATTTTGCTTTCTTTATTAGAATTAGCATCATATCCCTACATTTGTTAAAGTAGCAGTAAAGATAAAAAAACAATTGCTATATAGAATAATAGTAAATTTGATTTTTATGCAACTATTTAAAGGATCATAGTTTTGTTTTATTCTCTTTGTTTAAATAAAATCATAAATTTCAAAGATTTTTTTCCTTCTCTGGTATTAATCATTAATCCAGACAGAGGTTTAGCCTAAAATGTAAAATAAGTTATTTGAATTATTTATGTAGTGGTGAAAAAAATCATTCAGTATTAATTTATGCAGTATATTAACTGATGCCTTTTATAATTTTCTAATTAAAAGTCTTTTTGAATAAACACGGTCACTGCTTTTTTAAAGAAATTAACTTGTATTCCCTTGTTACAAAAGGAATTCATGTTTATTGTAAAAATGTTAGAAAATACAGTTAGCACAAAAAGACTAATATTATTACTAATCCAATCAGTTATTTATATTTTAGTGTATATAGTTCTAGTTAATAGTTAATAGTAAATAGACTTTTAAAAAATAAATAGGCTCATTTGAGACTGAACCTCAACCTCATGTTAAGACCCTTTAGGGAAAACGTTCTTTTATCATGGCATGTTGATATGTGAAAGAAAACAAATCCTCTAACTTTAATGTTAATTTTTATGTCCGTGTTTAGTGATCCGTGCTGTCTGCTTAAGGTGTTTTATACTTAAAACATTCTTTTCTGATTTTCTCCAACTCAAGCATAAGCTAAAAAGCCTTTTTCTTTGGGCAGTGTTTGCCTTAAGTGGATAAGTGACAGCTGTATCCTCATAAAAGCTTAATCAGTTTGGAGTCAGAAGGGGGAAAAACCCCCTAAATCTGGGCCTGGTATTGAGTAGCCTATGGCTCTGGCCAAGCTACTTGATTTGTTTCCAAGTAGGTCAGTGGTTGTCAAAGCTTGCTTCCTGGACTAGCAGCATTGACAGTGTATGAGAGCATATTAGAAATGTAAATTCTCAGGCCCTGTTGAGATCTTAATGAATCGGAAGTTCTGGGGTGGGGTTGGGCCTTCTGAGTATTGATCAGTCCTCTGAGGGGTTCTGAAGCACACCCAAGTTTGAGAACCACTAGCTTAATGATCTCATGGTGCTATGGAATGCTTCCTGCCCTATGTATTCTATTAAAATGGACCTATGTTCTTTATTTTCCTAGGCACCTCCAGAGTTTTGCCTAAAGTGTAGCTACAGCATAGGCAGTGATCTTTCTTTTTGCTCACTGACGTGTCTCAGGCACCTAGAATAGTGTCCACCACACCAGAGGCCCTCAAAATGTCTGTTGAATGAACAAATGAATTTAGAACTACTCCTTGCTTAGGAGAACTGCGGCATCCACCTAGACCTTCTGGGTAGGCAGGTGCTGGTGGATGGACACCTTCCTCTTTTCTGAATATTATTGAAATTTAAATTTGTTACTTTTTTTTTTTTTTTTTTTTAAGATTTTATTTATTTATTTGACAGAGAGAGATCACAAGTAGGCAGAGAGACAGACAGAGAGAGAGAGAGGAGGAAGCAGGCTCCCCGCTGAGCAGAGAGCCTGATGCGGGACTCGATCCCAGGACCCTGAGATCATGACCTGAGCCGAAGGCAGCGGCTTAACCCACTGAGCCACCCAGGCGCCCTAAATTTGTTACTTTTGTGTCAAGAGGCTTATGAAGATGTTGACTATGTGGCTTCCTTTCAAATGTGATTTTCTTTGGAGGCATCTGGAGAATGGGGCTATTGTATTAGGTGACTTCTAAGGATCTCCCTACTCGGTATCTGTATATCTGTAAGCTCTTGTGTACAGAAAGAAGAACTTCAAAGTTCTCTGAAAAACAATTACAAAAAAAGTAATTTCAAGCTGAATTTTAGTTTGGAGGCATAGAGACAATTCTCTGGCTTTCCTGTATAGCATTAACAAGAGATGGGTTTAGACATACGTCCTCAATTGGAATGACCAGGGACCATGATGCCTGAGGAATATGAAGATTCTTTTACTCTGTGGAGGTACTCTCTGTAGTGCAGGTCAGAACAAACAGAAAGGGTAGCTTATTTGTTTAAAACACAAATAAAGGAGATTAGCCTTGGCTAGTTACCAAACCAAGAACCACGATGGATTTTGTATTTTACGAAGCACATTTATTCATTCAAAAATAGATATAGAGTACCCGTTGTGGCCTGGGTAGTATTACCTTGGATACAAAATGGACAAGGATAGTTCCTGCTTTCACAGACCTGGCTCTGATTCAGGGGCTGGGCATCACGCCAGAGCTACAATTAAAATGATTGCAAATGTGATAAGCAGTTATTTTTCATTTATTTTTGTCTAAGAAATCAGATAGATATGCCTAAACTGTACCTTAAATGACTGTGATAACCGAGTGTTCTCTCTTCTTACATTATAACTTTTACTTTCCCTTGAGAAACTTAGATAAGAACCAAGAATATAGGGAGCTCATTTTTGCCCCTCCTGCTAAAGTATAACTTTGATGTAGAATGTAGATTTTGGTAATAGTGATTTTTTTTCCACTGCTAAGTTATCTTTAAACAATTAAAAAAAATATTAGGAATGAAATTTTAAATCTTAAAGCTAGGCCAAGCACAGGATGCTTGAGAATAATTCTTTAACACTGGCCATATGCCAGACACTGTGCCTAGATGCTAGGTACAAAGATAGTAGTTAATATAGAGTTCCAGCTATGTGCCCGGGCCTTGTGTTAAATACATTTTTTTGTTATCTCAATTACTCATCACAACAGCCCTGTGAAGATTCTATTATGATGCCCTTTTTACAGATGGGCAAACTGAGGCACAGAGGGTTTTAAGTAACTTGCCAAAAACCAGTTAGGCAGAGCTTAGGCAGTGCTGATGCAGCAGAGCCAGAATTCAAACCCAGGTGGTTTGGTGCTGATGCTGCCTGCTTCACCAATCTGTAATATAAGAGAAGGCAAGTCAACAGCTGGTGACTCTCTTAGGTTTTGCCTGTGTCTTTTCTTAAAATAAGTCACATTTTTTTTTTTCTTAACCTTTTTCTTTCTTTCTTCTTGTTGTCCTTTTTTAAAAAAGTAAACTCTGTGCCCATTGTGGGGCTTGAACTCATGATGCCAAGATGAAGACTCAAGTGCTGTACAACTGAGCCCACCAGTTGCCCACCCACCCCACCCCAGTAATCCACATCTTAACCACTGCGATTTGTTTCAGAGAAGATGAAGTTTATCTTCAGAGAGAATAGAAATATCCAGTCTTTGGCATGTTAGGAGAGTAGGTTTACATGTTACTGAGTAAGAAATTTTCTGGGATGACATGTTAAAACCAGCCTTTCTCTGGGAACTTTTTTTTTTTTTAAGATTTATTTATTCATTTGAGAGAGAGAGCAAGAGAGAGAGAGCTGGGGAAGGGGCAGAGGGAGAGAATCTCAGATTCCCTGCTGACCATGGAGCCCAAGGTGGGGCTTGATTCCACGACCCATGATACAAAGACATGAGCTGAAACCAAGAGTTGGATGCTCAACCAACTGTTGCCCCCAGGTGCTCCTGGGAATTCTTTATGTAGATATGCTGATGTGCTTCAGGGCATCATGGGGTGAGGACCTGGGAGTAATTGCCAAGTGATCAGAGTAAAGGGGTTTTAGGTTTGTTTGTTTGTTTGTTTTAATTTTATTCATTTATTTGACAGAGAGAGAGACCACAAGGAAGCAGAGAGGCAAGCAGAGAGAGAGGGAGAAGCAGGCTCCCTGCCGAGCAGAGAGCCCGATGGAGGGCTCAATCCCAGGACCCTGAAACCATGACCCGAGCTGAAGGCAGAGGCTTAACCCACTGAGCCACCCAGGCACCCCAGGGGTTTTAGGTTTTTTAATTTCTTTTCCTTGTCTCTGTATTTTTATAAAACTCCAGCTCTCTTTAGGTGTACCTTGGCTTGCTGGGCTTAAGAACCAGTCCTGTCTCTTGATGTCATCTTAAGATTAAAAAAAAACAAGAAGGAAAGAAAATAAATACTGAGAATTTGGGGCATCTGGATGGCTCAGTCGGTTAAGCATCTGCCCTCAGCTCCAGTCATGATCCCAAGGTCCTGGGACCCAGTCCCACTTCTGGCTTCCTGCTCGGCAAGGAGTCCACTTCACCCTCTCCCTCTGCTGCTCCCCTTGCTTATGCTTGCTCGCTCTCTCTCTCTCTCTGTCAAATTAATACAATCTTTAAAAAAAATACTGAAAATTTGTAATTATTTTATTTTGTTGATTTGAGATGAATTTTGTTCATTTTGTTTTTTGGATTTCTGAGACCTCTGTAGTTTCCTGAGAACTGAAGTCTCTTTAGTTGTAAACAGGCAAACAGTTTAAGGCATCTATAGATTTTAGGGGAGAAATGGCATAAATCACCCTTGAAGAATTCCTTTTAGCTAGTTAGTGAGACGGAAGGATGTTAAAATCTGTCTTTGAGTTACAGAAGCTAATCCCTGCTTAAAAACAGTAGGGTAGCATATTCTTTATTAGATGGCATGTGAAAATTTGGCTGTAGCTCAGGTTAAGTAAGAACGGACTTTAAAAATTTATAGCTTTCTGCAGAGAGTGGCCCAAGTGGAATTAACCTGTGATTTTTTTTAACATTAAAATTGATTTGTACAATATTTTAAGTTGGTGTGAATTTTATATCTGAATTCAGTTACTTTTTCTCCTTAATACTTAACATATGTATATATTTTTTAGGTTTACTAGGGTAATTTTCCAAACATTTTCTCTTTTAATTCTGGTAATCCTTTGTGGAAAAGTATGAATTATCTCATTGATGAGAAAACTAAAGCATTGAGAGCTTAAGTAAGTTGTTTAATGTTTCATAGTAAGAGTTGAGGTCATGATTCAAATCCAGAACTTCTGGTTGAAAGTTCTTTGTACCATAGCTACGTGTGTGTGTGGGGGGGGCACCTGTACGCACACATGTGCATGTATGCGTGTATGCTTATGCACGTGTTCACAGTATTCTAGGTGCTAGGAAAGAAAGATAACATGAAAGTAATTATTTTTATGTAATTATGATATTGGTAATGATGAATCTACTATCCCATTAAATATGGAATATAAACCAGAATAACAGAAAAAAATTTTTTTTTGCTATACTTTCTTCTTTTAACTTTAAAACAGCCGCAAACTTTTAGGAAAGTTGTAAAGATAGTAGAAAGATCTTTTTCCTCTGAACCATTTGAGAAAAATGGCCAACTGACATGATGTGTCACTACTTCTGAATGTTTGAGTATTTCATCAAGGATCTGTTTCTAAATGGCTACAACGGCATTGCAGCCATTAAAATGAGAACATTAACATTGCTGCATTATTACCATCCAGTCTGTGAATTTCATTCAAGTGTAGCCAGTTGTTCAAATAATGTACTTTATTAAAAAAAAAAAAAATCCAGCTCAGAATCACATGTTGCCTTTGTCCTGTGTCTTTAGTCTTCTTCAGTAAGGAATCATTCGTCTTTGATTGACTTGAAGGGTCTTCACACTTTTGCAATCAATAGGCCAGTTGCTTTGTAGAATGTTCCTCAGTTTCTGTCTGCATTGTTTTTTCATGGTTAGATGTAGGTTATGCATTTTTGGTAGGAATATCACAGAACAGATCTGTGTTCTTCTTGTTGCATCCTCTTAGGTAAGCACACGATTTTGATTTGTCTCATTGTGGATGATGCTCATTTTGATCACTCGGTTAAGGTGGTATCTGCTAGCCTTCCCACAGTCAAGTTCGTTTTTAACCTTTGTGATCAATGTGTACTTTGTGGGGGTGTAGATTTTCTTGTTGTTGTTCTTTTTTATCCAATGGAGGGCTTCAATTTATAACCCTGAGATCAAGACCTTAGCTGAGATCAAGAGTTAACTTGCTGAGCCACCCAGGCTCCCCTGTGGGGTGATGCTTTGCAACTATTTAAATATCCTGTCTCTGCAAACTTCTAATTTGTTTATGTTTGCTTGTTTGTATTAGTATGTATTTGAGGTTTCTGATCTTCCCAATGGGTCATAATTGTTACTGTTATTATTTAATATTCAGATTGTTTCCGATTTTGGTAATGGGAGCCCCGTCAGCCTGGCGTCTCTCTTCTTTTTGACATGACCATTACTTTGTTTTTTTAAGATTTTATTTATTTATTTGACAGAGAGAGAGGTCACAAGTAGGCAGAGAGGCAGGCAGAGAGAGAGGGGGAAGCAGGCTCCCTGCTGAGCAGAGAGCCTGATGTGGGACTTGATCCCAGGACCCTGAGATCATGACCTGAGCCAAAGGCAGAGGTTTAACCCACTGAGCCACACAGTCGCCCCATGACTGTTACTTTTAAGTACTTTCTCATTTTCCAGCTTCACATCCAGGCTTATTTTATGCTTTCCCTGCCGTAGCACCAGAGCCAGCCATTTCTCCAAGGAGTGTTTCTTCTGATGGATAATGGTATTTAGAAGCCAAGATCTGGGCAGTTGGTCTGCTCATGGTAAATGGAGTGTCTCTGTTCCCAAGCCTCCCACTTGGCTGAGCTAGAGAATGTATGTACTACACACACACACACACACACACACACAGACACACACTGACTCTATATTTATCTAATTATCATCTATCTATATCTCTCTCTGTAATAAAAACCTTGCTTATCCTCCCCTCACCCCGCCCTCTCCAAACGATGGTCAGAAAGGGAAGGGGGGACAAGAATATATCTTTAAAATTTATTTATTTATTTATTTAAAATTTTTCTTATATATTATAAATTTCTAGTTTTAAAAAAAACAAAATACGTGGAGTTCCTGCTGTTCATGGCACTTGTTTCTGGATGCCTCTAGTAATGGCTGGGATTTCAAAGTTAGCATTACCTGTTCTCTGGTCTCCCTGGAGCTCCCAGTCAACTAAGGGAGACAGTCCTGTAAATCATTATGGAGAAGTAGTCAGTTTGCAGAGATACAGAGGAATTCACAGACCGTTTAGGGGAGGGGATATTTTTGACAGGGAGTAGTTTCTGCAGAGGGATTAAGTAAAACCAGTATGGTGTATTTCGTTAACTGTAGGAGCCCAATTTTTAGATTTCTAGTGTAATCTTCTCATTCTCTTATAAGGGCTAAGAGTAATATTTTAGTGAAGAAAGAAAACAGTCCTTCCTCTTCTGTGTATGAAATACATACACAGTCAATATAACAATTATGTACATTTTTAGATTTTAAACTGGGCATCCTTTTATGAATGCTTTTTTATCTTATAAGTCTTCTACTGTTTGTGAGTGTTGATGAGGCTGTCTTTTATTATTCTGATACTGTTCTGATAAATGGGAAAAAAATTATACAGTAATAATCGGGGTTGGTCATATAATTAAATAATTGAAAGTCCTCCATGGTGCCTCTTAAGTTAAAAAAAATTTTTTTAAGCATCTAAGCCCTGTGGATTTTAATTGTTAGGAAGGAAGATGAACTTCAGGCGTTCACTTAAAATGGGATGCCTCTGCCAGGAAAGAAAGACTAGTAAATAGGACAGCAGATAGAGCCCTTGAGGATGTGATTTAAACATGTCACTCGAAATTGTTTAAGTGGAGAGCTCTGCCCTTTTAAAACACTGTCTGTCACTTGAGGATTGGGTCACCTTGAAATGTGTTCGTCTTTGAGTTAAAGGCATAAAAAGGCACTTTGAAATTTTTCAGTTAACTTTGGTGCGTGTTGTGTGTGTGTCTAACGGCTGTACCTCTCGTCAGCTTGCCTCAGCTGTAAGTCAGTCCCCTGGAAACCAAAGTGGTTGCAAGAGAAGGATAAATGTTTCATCTGAGCTCCAGCAAACTCTACAGAATTTTGAAAATGTTGAGACATTGGCTGCAACTTCTGACTTTCTTTGTATAGTCAGGTCTTCCTCCCCTAAAGCAAAGTCTGGGATAAGAGTAGCTTCTGGTAATTACTTCCTGAAAGACTGCCACTTAACTGGTGCTTTGGTTCTTTTGGAATGTGGTTAATGATGTCAAGACTGCCGTCTTTGGAGTCTGGTAAGAATATCGGAATTAACTACTCTTGTAATCCAGATTTGGATAAACTTTTCAACTGAACACCTATTGGACACACTCCTGTCCCCATGGCTACAGGGTAGGAGTGTGTGTGTGTGTGTGTGTGTGTGAAGTTTTATTCAGATTTTATACTTGACACTAAACCAGGTGTCCAGAGTACTCAAGGTATGCAGACCCCTCATCTCAGATGTTGAGATCCTTGTATGAACATTTCTGAGCCCCTCAGTAGCTTTAAGAATCCACAGCAGGGGGAGAAGCCCAGGAATCTGCATTTTCCCAAGCTCCCCAGTGGGTTCCTGTGAACACTTCAGATTCAGAACCCTTAAGGAAATTGTAGAGTAATCCAGATTAATTACAGAGTCAAAGAATCTTTAATTACTCTAAAACATTTTTGACAAATCCTCTGTCTGTCACTTTTTTACATTTAATTATTTATCATATTTTTTTATATTTGGCTAGCAACATTTCTGTAAGCAAGTTTGAGCAGAAATTAGCCTTTTATTTTTTGATTGCAGGAAGTGAAGAAATCAGCATGAAGACATTTTGGAAAAATCAAGGGGGTTAGGCAGGTACATGGTTGCACCTAACTGAAAGTGCATTGTATTTGAAAAGGAGCACATTTTATACAAATAATGCCAATGACTAATGGGAAATATAAGTGCTTTTCATGGTGATTTTGGAAATTGACCTGAGTGTATCTTCTCCGTATTCTCAGGCACTGGAGCAGACAGACCTAAACATTTCTCATTACCTGGAGATGCAAGATGATCTACCAGGAAGAGTGATTTAGTTAATTTCTTGGTGGGAAAAAAAAGAAAATATTGATGTTTCCTTGGAGATTATTAATTAAATTTGTATTGTGAATTCGGTGGGAAGGTAGGTTGTGACAATTCTTGTTATATTTGTATTTGGCCAAGTAGCTCAAGCTCTGTACATTTTGTGTTGAGGGAGATTTTTTTTTCTCTTTAGTGTATAGGGAGAAACTTCAGTGCTTCTGATAGTTTTCCAAAGAAGAAACAAGAAACATATCTTAGTCTTCTGTCTTAATAAGCAGAGTTTATTTTCCTTTTTTTTTTTTTTTTAAGTAAGCTCTATGCCCAGCATGCACCCCATGCTATGCTTGAACTCAGGACCCTGAGATCAAGACCTGAGCTGAGATCAAGAGTTGGATGCTTAACCGACTATGCCATCCAGGCTCCCCTATTTTCCTTTTTCTTTATTTCCCAACTTTTGGCTCTTCGGGATACAATCATTATTACAATTCAAATTCTTTTATTCAGCAGGTGTATACACACACACACACACATATATGTACATATATATGTGTATATATATATATATATATATAGAGAGAGAGAGAGAGAGAGTGTACCTACTGTGTACTCTGTACTTTCCATGTCTTTGTGAAAGGCACAAGAGCAGTAGAAATTAGGAGTCCCTGCCCTTGAGAAACTTCCCTTAATCAAACTACAGTCACTGGGGAAGCTCACTGCTATACCCATAGAGACTTTGCTTGTCATCACTGTATGCAGCTGCCCTGCTTCAAATGATGAACCAGTCAACATTGGCTTATTAACCTTTAGATTATCATTTTAAAATACTGTGGGAAATCTATTCACATAGACAAAGATCTGATCCAGATTTCTGTGAGTGCAAACACCTCCATAGATCTGACTTCAGGAAGAAAAAAAAAGTCTGTTTCAATCTATAGATGGATACTGTGTTTGATTGGTTGTGGTATTCCCTTGGTAATTACATAATATAGAGAAACGGTGGGGGGTGGGCATAGTGATTAGCATGAAGCGTCTAGGCAACAGCCATCAATGCTAACAGTGCTCCTGAAACAAAGTTGTTTTTGCATATGACTATGGTTACTTTTACAGACCAAGTTGAAATTTGGTATCCTGTGGGATGAATGGTGGGAATCTATTTGGCCCTGTATGCCTCACTGAATGCATTTTGGTTTATTTGAGAAGAATGTAGGATCAGGACTTCAGCATTTTTTCCTACCTCTGCATCTGGTCCTGTGATCTCGGGCAGGGGATGTCAGTGTACTGGCTTACATGATGGAGGCTCTTCGGTTGTACCTCTGTCCAGCTCTGGTGGGGGATGTTGATAATGGGGGTAGGCTGTGCGTGTATGAGGCAGAGGGAGATGGGCAGTCTCTGTACCTTTTGCTCAATTTTGCTGTGAACCTAAACTTCCCTAACAAATGGAGCACTGGGTGTGATGCACAAACAGTGAATCTTGGAACACTGAAAAAATAAAGTTTAAATTAAAAAAAAAAAAGAAGTCTGTTTAAAAAATTAAACAAAAAATCAGACACATCTCTGAGAATCCTTCCAGTTCTGAACTTTTGAATCTTCTGGTCATTACTTAGAATTACTATTTTGTGGAATCATAGGTTTATGATGTTCCCTGTGCTTGGAATTCATACGTTTTTATTCTTCCCCTGGCCATCACAGTCCTCTCTGGCTTTTGAGGCGCTAAGTTCCAGTGATTGTTTTACATTCCCCTTTCCCCCTTCTCCGATGATTGAACATGATTGAATACATATTTTCTTTCTCTCTAGATGTTTCATGAGTGTAAATCTTGACTTCATAAATCTTTATGTAGGCAGAGCCTTTTATTTTGTATTTATTCCTCTGCATGGCAGAATATTGATTATAGTCTTACTGTATCGTCCATAAAAAATATCTTGTGGATTCACCCCTTTTTCCTCTCTTATTCCTATGCTAGGCTTGTTCTGCGACATATCTAAATCACAATGGTGGCCTCCTAGCTGATTTCTCCACGTCTGGTCTGTCTTAACGGCCCCAGGAAAAATCTATATTTGACTCAACTTTTTCTTGTTTGTTCACACAGAACAAATTACATTTATCTTCTTAGATTTTCTATTTTGATTATTTGGCTTCTTTGAGATGTACTTCCATTTCATGAGAAGTATATGCCCCTACTTAATCAAATTAACATAACCACTGTCTTTAGTCAAAGGAAATACTTGAGTTAGTGGGGACAGCAAAATAGTGCTCTCAGGAAGTAGTGAATGGGTTTAGCTAGAGAGGACATCTCACAAGACTGGAAATAGAAATGTGTATTAAATTCCGTTAAATATATATGTCGAATAGTTGAAATTAAGTAAATGTGTTCCTGACTCTACTGATTGTATGTATAGCATTTTAGAAGTAAGTTGGGTATAAAATCATAGAGACCTGTGTTTGAGTCTTAGCCCTGACGTGTCCTGAATGACCTTGGACAAGTGATTTCATCTCTGAGTGTCAGTTTCGTCATCTGTCAAATGGAACTAATGCCTGCGTGGCAGAGTTAGTGTCAGTATTCAATGAGAAATACTATTGGATCACCCTTAACTTGATAAGTGACTGATAGATGGTAGCCATTATTCCAGTAATCTTCCAAAAATACTGTATGTTTGTTTGTTTTTTAAGATTTTATTCATTTATTTGACAGACAGAGAGAGTGAGAGAGGGAACACAAGCAGTGAGAGAGGGAGAGGGAGAAACAGGCTTACCACTGAGCAGGGAACCCAATGCAGGATTCTGTCCCGGGACCCTAGGATCCTGACCTGAGCCAAAGGCAGACGCTCAATGACTGAGCCACCCAGGCAGCCCTAAAATACTGTTTTCATTATTTTATCTTTTCTCTGAAGAGTCTTTGTTTCCTCTATTGGACTGTTCATCACCGTCTGCTGAGGTCCTTTGCCTTCTCTTCTGGTACCTACTGATTTCCATCTTGTGTTTATATGTTATCATGATACTTTATTAATAAGCCGCTTGAGGGTAGGATCTGTGTTTGTTAGGTCTCTGTATCCTTCCTTGCACTTAGAACAGTACTTTTCATGATGTAAGTAATTTGTTTTTAATCAGCGTTTATTTATTTAAAAAGACTTTATTTATTTTATTTGACAGATAGAGATCACAAGTAGGCAGAGAGGCAGGCAGAGGGAGAGGAAGATGCAGGCTCCCTGCCAAGCAGAGAGCCTGATGCGGGGCTCGATCCCTCGAGCCTTTAACCAACTGAGCCACCCAGGCGCCCCTAATCAGTGTTCATGGAATGAATGAAGAAGCACTGTTGCCTTTTCTAGAAACTTACTGTGGATTTTTATTGCCTGGTGTGCAAATTCCAACACTTCTGTTCTTTCTTTAAGGATCCTGGGTCATTTGGCCTGTTCCTATTGCCTCTACTCGCCCCTGCCCAGGTCAAGCCAGATCCTCTGCCCCCTTCTATGGAAACTTACTCCTCCTGTTTGATAGCTATCTTTTAGCCCTTACTTATTTTGATTTTTTTTCTCTATAAGTTTTCTTCTCACCATTTTTATCACATTTTCCTTAACACCAAGGAAAATAACTACTATATAAGATGCATACCTATCTGTGAACTTCGGAGAATGGATCACTGTGGAGTATTTAACATGTTTAAAACTTTTGTCACCTGGGGTGAAATTTTTGTAAAATTAAGTATCTCTAAAAGATGTTTTGGTCTATTTACACAGTCGTTATACAAGTTTTTGAAAATTGTTAAATATAAAGAAGGAAATAAATATTCCCCAGATTTATCCCATGGAACACTAGAACTCTGAAGGTTTCGTTACTGTCTGACAGATAGTACACTGAGTAGAATTTAAGAGTTTTGGGGAGCTTGGAGTATCATCGTTGCAAGCATGTAACTCCTTGTGAGTTCTCACATTGTAAGTACTCAGTAAATACTAACTTCTACTATAAAAGGCATAAATGGACTCATGAGGCTTTTAGAGCTACTTTCCTCTAATTAGGTGGCGAGGCTGCTTTGCTTTTTTGGTTCACCGAGTGCATTTTTAATAAACTTTTAAATTTCTCTCCTGTGATCACTTTTCTGTAGAGGTTCCTATCTTCTGACTTGTTTGCTGTTTCTAATGTGCTTGAGACAAGAGCCTCAGGGTTACTAGAAATGTGAATAAATAAACGAAGAGCAGGAGGGTTCTGGAGGAGGTTCTAGTAGCCTTCTGCAGTTGGGGATCTGCATGAGAATTGAGCCGTACTGCCGTAAGGCATCCATTATATTATCACGAATTAAGTTCTCTCTAGTGCATCCAGAAGGGTATTCTCCATGGGGCAGAATGAGAAAATAGTCATTCAGATCATTTTTTAATTCTCTGGTCCAGATGAGGAGCCCTGTGTGGGAAATGCTGCTGGGCGCTCCTAACGAGTCGTGTGCATGAACACCATCTGCGGATGCTGTGAAATCCCTATTCACGGATCAGAGCCCTTTCCTTTCCTTGCTCTTTGATTCCTGGCAACATGCCAGAAAGGTAAATTTGAAGCCTGCCTGCTTTTCTTTCTAAGCAGTGGTTTACTGTTATCTCATGTCACCAGTTCTATATTGGGCTCCTGGAGGATTCTTAATAAATATATATTGATGGACCAATTGATTCTTTTTAACCTTTTAATTATGAAGGTTTTCAAACATTCACAGAAGTGGAGAGATTAGTGTAATGAACTCGTATACCTGTCCCCCAGTTACAACAGAAATCAATGTTGCCACACTTGCTCTACTCGCCCTCCTTTTTTGCTGTGGTAACTTAAACTCGAAATGACATCCTGCCATTTTGCCCCTACAGCTTTGATGTGTATCTCTAGAAAAACTTTCTGTTGTTACAGAACTACATTTTGGACTGTATGCTGGACATGCCATGGGCAAGCAATGAGAACGGGAAAAGCCCGCGGGCGTAGATCCACCTTTTGGATCATTAATCCCGGAGTAACTGAGAGTCAGCTGGTGTCGGGGATACTCCTTATGAAGCAGGGGACGTTTGGCCTCTGGGTACACAAGCCTCTTGTTGCACATCTTAAACACCTCTGTGGGGTCTACTTTCAGGGTACCCTTCTCCTTGTTTAAACACTGGGAGAGGGGCACCTGGGCGGCTCAGTCCTTACGTGTCTGCCTTTGGCTCAGGTCATGATCTCAGGATTTCAGGTCATGATCTCAGGGTCCTGGGATTGAGCCCGGCATCGGGTTCCCTGCTCAGCGGGAAGCCTGCTTCTCCCCTCTCACTCCAACTGCCTGTGCTCCCTCTTTGACCGTGTTTCTGTCAAATAAAATCTTTTAAAATAAATAAATAAATAAATAAATAAATATATCCTGGGAGAACAGAAAGTACACTTCCCACTCATGTTTGAGAGACTGATGGCATCAAGAACTACGTGTACCTGGGAAAGCTAGCTTTAATAAGTACTAAGGAGTGATACTTTAATTTTTTAATTTGAAATATTTACCCTTAGGGAATATTGGGTGATGTGGGGGGGGAGCCTTCTTGCTATATCTGAAATCCCACCATTTTCTCTTCTGGCCACTCTGTGTTTTGTCGAGTCGACCTTAAGTCAAGTCTCTCAGCCTTCTCCAGCTGTTAAATTCTGCCTACAGACAAGAGTAGCCTTCTCTGTGAAAACAGGACAAGACCCAGCTTCCCTAGAGAGCTGACACAGTTGCATGACTTCCACAGCCTCTTTGGGTCCCCCTGCCCCACCCCGGCCCCGAGGAGCTGGCTGCGGGAAGCCCAGGGTACCTGGGGTGCACCTCCAGGGGGAAATGCTTCCAGATGAATGTGGCCGCCATGTTGTCATCCTGGAGCTCACTCAGACCAACTTCGGAGTTGGCCCATCTAATGACTTTGTGTAAGGAGGGGTGGTGGGGCTTAAAGTTTCTGATGACTTCTCACAGAGCATCTGAAAGCACCGGGAAAATCAGCCACCTTGTCAAAACCTGTGCCATGAAAGAACTTGCTGAGGAGACACTGCAAAAGGAGCTGAGGTGCTGGGGGAAGCCGTGTTTTGAATCAGCACCCAGCAGGTGGTGAATACCACTCAGATTCAGTTTGGAACAAATATTCCCAGGCAGTGTTGGCAATCACTGTGCTCCATAATGTAGCGGGGGTTTGTTTGTTTGTTTTGGAAGACAATATCAACTCGAGCCCTGTCTGCTTACAGGCAGGGTGTTTAGCACATGTTAGATGCCTGCTGCTTAAGGGGTACACCTACATGCCAAGCTCCTTCTGCGTGTGTTTAAATATATTTTGAACACAGATAAAGGCATTACCAGAGAGCATGAGGCGGTGGTAAGTAGGGTTCTGGAAAGCATTTGATATTTTCTGCAAATCAAAGGGTACGGAGGAGGTGATTTAAGGCTTATGTAATACATACGGTAGCTCTGCCAGAAATGTTTCTCTTTCTTAAATTTTTCTTTTTCTTTCCAAACTTATTTCACTTTGGCAGTTTGCTCAATTCACATAGTTTAAAGGGTGAACTCTTTGTTCAAGTTTGAGAATTTGGTTCTGTAGTTCTAGGTGACCTGGATTAAAATTTTTTGCAAACAGATCTGTGCTTGAGGGGCGCCTGGGTGGCTCAGTGGATTAAGCCGCTGCCTTCGGCTCAGGTCATGATCTCAGGGTCCTGGGATCGGGTCCCTCATCGAGCTCTCTGCTCAGCAGGGAGCTTGCTTCCCTCTCTCTCTCTGCCTCTCTGTCTACTTGTGATTTCTCTCTGTCAAATAAATAAATCTTTAAAAAAAAAAAAAAAACAGATCTGTGCTTGAGCTAGTTACCCATTTAATTACATAGAGATTTTTGGGACAAAAGGAAGTTGGACTTTGAAGTCAGACTGCCTGGGATTCAGATCCTGATTCGTCCATCTGTGATTTTTGAATTTGTACACTTAAAATAAGGTGGTGGATAAAGGCTAGGTCGTAGAATGATTGCGAAGATTAAATGAGGTATTTACAAGTTGAGCAGCTGGCCTGGTGCCTGGAACGTAGTAAGAGAGAATTATTTACCCTTCCCTTTACACAGATTCAGTAGGGATGGTGGAAAGTTCTGACCTTAAAGCCAACGAATAACTGATTGTGAACAAGGATTTTGTTGACTAGACGTGGGGTGATGAGGAAGAGATTCAAAGGGCCTGGGGCAGCTGGAGCCCCAGTGTTTGCTGGAATGTAATGGGGTTGAAACTAGAGATGTACCCAATACCTTTACAGTGATTCGCTTTCCTTCATATCGAAATATGATAGAAGATAGGTATCACTGGGGTGTTTGTTTTTTGTTTGTTTTTGGCCAGATGGTAATTTATTCATCCCATATTCTTTTATTTTTCTAATTTGTTTTTTTCTGCCATCAGCTTCTGTGGAAACTGATCAATACCCAGACTATGGAGTAGATGTTCTTTCAGGTCAGTCTCCTTGATGCCACTCTATGACCATGTTAGGTAAATAATCATAGACAAGTACTTCTATGCCATTCAACTAGAATAGCAAATTTTTTTGGTAAAAGTAGGCATGGGTTTCAAAATTCAGATATACAAATTTTATTTTTATTTTCATTTTTTAAGATTTTATTTATTTGAGAGAGAGAGTGAGAGAGAGAGAGACATGAGATGGGGGAGGGTCAGAGGGAGAAGCAGACTCCTGCTGGGCAGGGAGCCCGATGCAGGACCAATCCAGGGACTCCAGGATCATGACCTGAACAGAAGGCAGTCGCTCAAATGACTAAGCCACCCCACCCAAGTGCCCCAAATATACAAGTTTTAGTAGCATAATTGTAGTGATTCTCAGTAGGTCATTTAAAAAATATTTGCCTAAAAGGTTAAATATCAGAAGTACTATAAATTCACAAACTGTTGGAAGTAATTTAACATCCGTTATACAACTTGTCATGCATAGTTTAGTGTATCTTACCATAGAGGTAAAACTTAAAAGTAAATGTTCCTGGGAAAGATCATCTGTTACCTTAAAATCATGAATAAAGTGCAAATGACCAATAATATGAGATTTAGGTAGGAGAGTGTATGGTGAGAAGGATATTGAGGTACTGAGTAGTGGAAATAGGGCAATAGGTTTCAGGAAAAAAAGACTAGGGCTTTTTTGTTTTGTTTTGTTTTGCTTTGTTTTGTTTTTGTTTTATTTATTTTATTTCATTTTATTTTTTCAGTGTTCCAAGATTCATTGTTTACACACCACACCCAGTACTCCATGCAATACATGCCCTCCACAATACCCACCACCAGGCTCACCCAACCCTCTCTCTCCTCCCCTCCAAAACCCTCAGTTTGTTTCTCAGAGTCTACAGTCTGTCATGCTTCATTGCCCTCTCTGATTTTCCCCAATTCACTTTTCCTTTCCTTCTCCTAATGTCCTCCATGTTATGCCTTATGCTCCATAAGTAAGTGAAACCATATGATAATTGACCTTCTGTGCTTGACTTATTTCACTCAGCATAGTCGCCTCCAGTCCTGTCCATGTTGATACAAAAGTTGGGTATTCATCCTTTCTGATGGCTATGTAATATTCCTATATATATATATATATATATATATATATATATATATATATATATATATATCATATCATCTTTATCTGTTCATCTGTTGAAGGGCATCTTGGCTTTTTCCACAGTTTGGTGATTGTGGCTATTGCTGCTGTGAATATTGGGGTATATATGGCCCTTCTTTTCACTACATCTGTATCTTTGGGGTAAATACCCTGTAGTGCAATTGCAGGGTCATAGGGTAGCTCTATTTTTAATTTCTTAAAGAATCTCTACACTGTTTTCCAAAGTGACTGCACCAACTTGCATTCCCACCAACAGTGTGAGAGGATTCCCCTTTCTCCACATCCTCTCTGGCACTTGTTGTTTACCGTCTTGTTGATTTTGGCCATTCTAACTGGTGTAAGGTGGTAACTCAGTGTGGTTTTGATTTGAATCTCCCTGATGGCTAATGATGATGAACATTTTTTCATGTGTCTGATAGCCATTTGTATGTTTTCTTTGGAGAAGTGTCTGTTCATGTCTTCTGCCCATTTTTGACATGAGTATCTGTTTTGTGTGTGTTGAGTTTGAGGAGTTCTTTATAGATCTTGGGTATCAGCCCTTTGTCTGTAGTGTCATTTGCGAATATCTTCTTCCATTCCCTGGGTTGCCTCTTTGTTTGTTGACTGTTTCCTTTGCTGTGCAGACACTTTTGATCTTGATAAAGTCCCAATAGTTCATTTTTGCTTTTGTTTCCTTTGCCTTCGGAGACATGTCTTGAAAGAAGTTGCTGTGGCCGATGTTGAAGAGGTTACTGTCTATATCTCCTCTAGGATTTTGATAGATTCTTGCCTCATGTTGAGGTCTTTTATCCATTTTGAGTTTATCTTCTGTATGGTGTAAGAGAATGGTTGAATTTCATTCTTCTACACATAGCTGTCCAACTTTCCCAGCACCATTTATTGAAGAGACTGTCTTTTTTCCACTGGATATTTTTTCCTGCCTTTTCGAAGATTATTTGACCATAAAGTTGTGGGTCCATATCTGGGCTCTCTGCTCTGTTCCATTGATCTATGTATCTGTTTTTGTGCCAGTACCATGCTGTAAAAATAAGAATAGGTTTTATATAAATTCTAGATTTCATTAACTGGTTATTCTTTATTTTCTTGAGCTTAATGTACTTAGTTAAATTTAAATGAAATAGATTTTATTATTTTTAGTTCTATTCTGTAGCATTTAAATAATGTTTCTGATATTTCCATGGGTGAACTGTGTGCAGGTTCATTGTAGCATGTCAGTATCCTTGCAGACTCTAACTTGTATGATTGCACAGCATCAGGCATAGGTAGTAGCTTTATGAATAATCTTTTCAATTGCCTTATGGTATGAATGTATTTAGTATCCACATTTTTGGACATTTTCAAATTTTAATTTAAGAAGGTCTGTCATCAACTCTCTCATTGAGAGGAAAGAGTTAAATAGATTTTCTTGGCAGCTCTTAGCTCCTAGAATAATTGATCAAATCTTCTCAAAGGACTGAGAGTTAGATCTTTACCCAACAGGGGGCCACAGTTGTCTAGCTTCTTAGTGAATTTCTCTGAGGTCTAATGATTCTTTCTGAACACTAGGCACATTTAGGGGCTTGGGGGAATTCTCATCAGAAGTTTTCCTGGAGTACGTTAAATTGAAAGACTGTGTATTTGGAAATCCAGACATGGTGTATCTTCATGAAAGTGTAAAGGAGTAAAACCAAGATCTGAGCAATAAAATGCCTTGTAATGTGGGAAATTTTGTCTATTAGCAATTTTATTTAAGATGTTAATTTGACCAAAAGCATGGAATAAGTGATTTTTAAGTGACAGTTTCGAAAGGTATTGTCAGTTTAAAGATTAGCTCTTAGCAGTGTTTGGTATATAAATGTGTGTGTGTGAGTGTGTGTATTTCAAATTTGACAAGCATGTATGAAATCCATGTAGATCCCAACTTGTTTTGCCTGGCAGAGTCACAGGCATAGATAGAAGCTGAATAACCACTACTTGATTTAGGTGGACAGAGTAAGTTCATTTCTTAAAGGTAAAGGATAGGCCAGTTAGACAGTAAAAGAATCTGTTGAGAGGCAAGTAGGTGGCTCAGTCAGTTAAGCATCTGCCTTTGGCTCAGGTCGTGATGATCCTGGGTCCTGGTATAGAGCCCTGAATCAGGTTCCCTGCTCAGCAGGTAGTCTGCTTCTCCCTCTGCTTCTGCCCCTCCCGCCATGGTCGGTCTCTCTCTCTCTCTCAAATAAATAAAATCTTGAAAAAAAAAAAAAAAGAAACTGTAAAGAACTTTTTGTCTTCTTGCTTCTGAGATACTTTCTCTTACCCTTATAAAGCAAATCATCTGAAATGTAATGATATTTTAGTCATGGTGTAAGTCCATATGTTAAGTCTTAAATGTAAGTCCTCATGGTCGGTAAGAAAGGAAAAGCTGCCTCATTTAGGCATATAATGGTTTCTAATGACATTGCTGAAATAGAGGGAAAATTAAGTAGCAGAACAGAACGTAGAGAATTATTGGGAGACAATCAGTGACCCTTAATGTTGGATGTGGCCCTGGCAGCAAATCTCTTGGGGGAATTATTAGAGTCATAAAGGAATTTGTAAATATCCAGTAGTTTATAAACACCAAGGAGACATTGGCTCTTTGGTTTTAATCTTGGGCTCAAACTCTCAAGATCTCAAAAAGATCCCTTTCAGAGAACAAGAGAAATGTAAACAGTATTCTCCACACCCTTCTGTTGTACAACATAAAGTCTGTTGGAATTGTCTTGATTAATTATAAATTGCTTCCCCCTCTCCTCCCTTCTAAAATATTATTTTATTTTTATTGATCATATATATGTGTGAGTATGTGTATATGTATGTATATATAAGTATATATTATATATATATACACATATGTATGTATTTATTGACCATAGATTATACGAACTCCATCCATGTTGTCAAAAATGGAAAGGTTTTATTCCTTTTTTTATGGTTGAATAATATTCCATTATATATATATACGCCACATCATCTTTATCCATTAATCTGTTGATGGACACTTGGGCTGCTTCCATAATTTGGCTATTGTAAATAATGTTGCAGTAAATGTAGGGGTGCATATAGTTTCTGCATTCTTTGGGTAAGTACCTAGGAGAGGAATTACTGGATCATGTAGTAATTCTATTTTTACTTTTTTGAGGGACCTCCATACTATTTTCCAAGTGGCCTCACCAGTTTGCATTCCCACCACAGTGTACAAGGTTCCTGTTTCTCCACATCCTGGCCAGCACATGTTGTTTCTTCTGTTTTTGATTTTAGTCATTCTGACAGGTGTGAGGTGGTAGGTATGTCATTCTGCTTTTGATTTACATTTTCCCCTATGATGAGTAATGTTGAATATCTTTTCATGTGTTTGTTGGCCATCTGTGTATGTTCTCTGGAGAAATTTTTTTTTTTTTAAGATTTTATTTATTTATGAGGGAATGGAGAGAACACCATCAGGGGAGAGGAGCAGAGGGAGAGGGAGAGCAGAGACACTGATCCCAGGAGCTTGGGATCATGACCTGAGCCGAAGGCAGATGCTTAACTGACTAAGCCACTCAGGCACTGGAAATGTTTCTTTTTCTTAATAGCTTCCTTTTCTCCTTTTGTGGCTGAGGATGTTACTTATAGTCATTTTCAAGTTTTCTTCTGCTTCCTACAACGTTTTATTTCCTTTAAGTACCCTCCACTCCCTCATCTCTACTTCCTTCCACTTGTTTTACTTCTGCATCTTTCTCATTAGAAGCTTTCCTCCTGTAACAGGTAATCCTTTTTGTCCATTTATATTTAATAATGAGGCATTTGTGTGGTAAAGAATTTAATCTTGTCCAAAGAGGTGTCTCTTTTGCCCTTGGCCCATGGGTGGTCATCTTAAGCTTATGAAATGTCCTGCCATGTGGAAGTGTCTTTGTTTACTTGGGGGCTTTGGACCATGACAGATAGTCTAACAAGTGTGGTTCATGTTGAATGCTTTGGGTCAAGTGGTATCTGTTCTTACCCCTAAGGGCTGGAGACAGCATTTTTGTGGCCACTCCCCAACAAAAACTTGGGACACCAAGGCTCAGGTGGGCTTCCTTGGTTGGCAGTCCTCTTCATATTCTCAAACGTTGCTACCAGGAGGCGTTAATGCTGTCCATTGCTCCACCAAGAGAGGACAGCTGGAAGCTCTGCATTGGAGCTCTCCTGAACTCTGCCTCATATGTCTCTTCCCTTAGCTGAATCTAATCCATATCCTTTTGTTGAGATAAACTATCACCATGAGGATAACAGTTTTCTAGCTTTTGGTGAGTTCTGTAAGCCTTGTAAATGATTAAATCTGAGGTGGTCTTGGGGATCCGTCCCCCACAAGCTTGCAATTGGTATCAAGAGTGAGCCTTGTCTTGTACATTTCCTCCAAGCTCTGTAGCAGTAAGAACCTCATTTGAACCTCTCTATACATTGATGGGGCTTATAAACCATAGAGTGATCTTGCTGGGCCATTTCATTGAAAGACTCCAAGTTCAGTGTCTGTGAATCTTTTTTCTCGGCATGGGCAGTTTTTGCAGAACTAAATCCTCTGGTCTTTTGCTTAGGCGAGCATCAACCTAACTGCTGGTGTGTTCAGAGTTGAGTAGGGGGAGGGTAGTAGCACTGAATACCAACTTTCATTTATTCCTTTTATTTTTCTCTATAATAGTCTTGACAGCAGAAGCAATACAGGGTGTTGAGTGAGCACATTAATAGGGATACCTAATGTGTGTGGAGCATCAAGGGAGGATTCATAGAGAATGTTTAAATGGATACCTATAGGTGGGCAGAGGAAGCTAGCTAGGTGAGAATGGATGGAATGGTATTCTAGGCAGAGGACTTGTAAATTAATTTGAACAGATGTGTCAGTTTTACTTGGGAAGGAGGAGCAAGGAAGGAATCATTTTGTTAAAATGGTCCATATAATCAGAAAAGTAGTACCAGGGATATAATACCATAGACAGTTTGTAGATTGAAGGAAATACCTCTGTTGGTGGTTAATTATGTTAACTAGCCAATACCATATCTTTTTCAGATATGTAATAAAGGCATTGAAGACCTAGAGTAAATTTTTGTTTAGAAATCAGGATTTAAACTTACCACACTGGGCATGTGAAGTTCGACTTCTCATGAAAACTTGAATATTTAGATAAGTCATATATTTTCTTGTTAATCTGTATTGAGTTCTTTGTTGACTTTGCCTTCCAGATATCACAAGTTTTTGGTTTCATAATGGTAATCTGGCCAACTAGAGTAGTTTTAAGTAGATAGTGAAATTTAGATTAGCTATTGCTTCTACCTAAGTATTTAGATGGCTTGAAGAACTTTTGAATTTACCTTTAGAATACTAAGGCACTAGTATTATACTTTCCAGGTTTAAAACTTTCAATGTCTTCCATTTGTCTATTGTGTTAAATTCAATCTAATGTTAATCTTCCAGTCTTCACCTTTCATGATATGTTTCTAGCCTGGCTTTCAGCCTTTGTTCTGTCTCTATGTTAAAAAAAAAATTTTTTTTATTATTCATGAACTAAATTTGAGTTATTTCCCCTCAATGTTTTGCTTAGAATGCTGCTCTTGCCTTCTCAGACACCATCTCTACCTTAGAGAATGCATGTAAGGTTTCTAAGTTACACTTGTTCGGAATATCCCTTCAGGATATCCCCATTTTATTTTTGTCTTCATTTGACATTATAATTTGATATCAAAGGCAAAAGAGCCTACCCATTTGGTTTACCTTTTTACCTTAACCATTTAATTAATTTATTTATTTTAAAGTTTTATTTATTTAAGTAATCTCTACAGCTAACGTGGGGCTCGAACTCACAACCCAGAGATCAAGAGTTTCATGTTCTTCTGACCAAGACAGCCGGGTGCCCTTCTTTTAACCATTTGATTTGATTTGATTTGATTATTTTTTTAAAAAAAGATTTTATTTATTTATTTGACAGAGAGAGAGATCACAAGTAGGCAGAGAGGCAGGCAGAGAGAGAGGGAGAAGCAGGCTCCCTGCTGAGCAGAGAGCCCAATGCGGGGCTTGATCCCAGGACCCCGAGATCGTGACCTGAGCTGAAGGTAGAGGCTTAACCCACTGAGCCACCCAGGCACCCCTCTTTTAACCATTTTAAATTAAGCTTTAGTTTTTCCCTTCCACATTTTTATTTATTTTTAATTTTTTTATTTTTAAAGATTTTATCTATTTGCCAGAGAGAGAGAGAGAGATCACAAGTAGGCAGAGAGAGAGAGGGGAGGAAGCAGGCTCCCCGTGGAGTGGAGAGCCCAGGACTCTGGGATTACGACCTGAGCCAAAGGCAGAGGCTTTAACCCACTGAGCCACCCAGGTGCCCCATCCTTTCCACGTTTTTAAAGAAGTTAAGTGTTCATTATACAGAACTGGGAGAATTTTGGCTACGGTTTTTCCCTTTTTCCATTTACCATATATACCAACTGCTCAAATAAATTAATACTGGTATGGTATTTCAAGTCTGGAGTGTCTTGTGTCTGAATTTCAGTGTTCTCCGTGACCTGGTACCACCTTACCTGGGTGACCATATATTTACTCTGACACTCTTTTGCCATTATTAGTGTTCTGGGAACAGGCTATAACCATTCCCGTATTGGTCTTCCTTCAAACTATACTCAGTAGTTGAAATGTCTTCCTTCTCCTTGACCTGTGGTTAATTTCTACTAATCTCTCAGGGAAGGTTGGCTTGTTGAAACCTCTGGCCAGCCTAGAGTTCTTGTAATGACAGAGTTGGAGCTAGCACCCAGTCTCTTGCCTTGGTTGGCACTGCCATGCCCTCTATAATGTCATGCTTGCTGTTCAATTGATTGCATGATGCCTGTGGTTAAAGCAATCAGAGAAGAACTACATTGTTAAATTAGCTAAACTGGGAGAAGACCTTGAAGGACACCTATTGAGTGCCTGGCATGGGATTGGTGCATCATTAACAGTTGTCCATAGTTTTCCAATTCCAAGTTTAATCATGATGCAATCCCAGAGCCAGAATGTGGACTTCCTTTTTTCCAGGGTAGTGCTATGTACCCAGAGCTGACACCCCCAGGAGCCTGTGAATCTCCGATTCGTTGCTAGTCCAGCATTAGTCCCCAGCAGATAGCTGATGGGTTCGGGTTATTACCACTGTACTGTTGAAGTTTTACTGTAAACTCACTTGGAACTATAGTAAATTAAAAAAGAAACAGGTGGGAAACTATTGGGCAGTTTAACTGTCGCTTTCTTTCACTTCTTGATTCAAGCCAGGAGTACATTTCTGAAACAGCTTTGATATGTGAATTGCTGAGGAAAACTATATAGTGTTCCAACCTGGCAGGTTAAGAGTTCTTTGAAATAGTTAATGAAATGCTTCATACTGGGAACCTAGTAGAAATACTTAGTTTCTGAAAAACCTTTTGATAATGCTTCCCTTAAGAGTTTAAGAAAAATGCCAACAGAGTAAAAAGTAGCTTTTTTTCATCGATTTGAACATATTTAAACAATAGTTTAAAAAAAATGCCCGTGAAAAGCTGCTGTTCATTCCCTCGAGAGGTCCGTCATTGGTTGATGCCAGTTTTATTACAGTGCCTGATATTTTCAGTGCTAATAGAACTCTTTGGAAGATAGTTTAGAAAAACAGTGGATGGATATCAAGTTTTGAAAAGCTAAAAAAAATACACAAACCTTGTAAATAAATTAGGCTGAATTTAAAAACATGTGTGTCCACCACATCTAGAGTTTCATTAGTGTTTGAAAGGAAATTTAATTGAAGTATGTCTTAGCCTGTCTAGGCTGCTGTAAGAGAAATACCATAGACTGAGTGGCTTATAAGCAACAGAAATTTACTTCTCACAGTGCTGGAGGCTGGCGAGTCCAAGATCAAGGTGCCAGCAGATCTGTCTTCTGATGAGGACTGACTTCCTTGTCTATGGCTGCCTTTTCTCTAAAACCCCACATGGCAAAGAGCCAAGGGATCTCTCTGGGGCCTCTTTAATAGGAGCACTAATCCCATTCTAAGGGCTTCATTCTCATGACTAATCAATTCCCAAGAGTCCTACCTTCAAATACTGTTATACTGGGGATTAGGTTTCAACATATGAATTTTTTTGTAGGGGTGTGTGTGTGTGTGTGTGTGTGTGTGTCAGGGGGAAATGCATAAACATGCATTCATACTGTGTGTGTGTGTGTGTGTGTGTGTGTGTGTGTGTGTATATATATATATATATATATATATAGTGAGGTGTACTAATCTAAATGTATAGATTCCTGTACAAACAGTTTCAGTGTAATTTGATGTATACATTTCTGTTAATGGAGGGTTAAATATTTACATTTTAAAGTTTGGGCAAAAAGGGGTGCCTGGGTGGCTCTGTCGATTAAGCGTCTCCCTTCGGCTCAGGTTGTAATCCTGAAGTCCCGGGATGGAGCCTTGTATCAGGCTCCCGGCTCAGCGGGGAGCCTGCTTCTCCCTCTGCCTCTCACCTGCTCATGGTCTCTCTCTCTCGTTCTTGCTCTCTCTCAAATAAATAAATAAAATCCTTAAAAAAAAAAAGTTTGGGGGAAAAATGACTCTTAGTTTGCCATTTTATACTTGTGACACTGTTTGTTACTGGCAACTTTTCATATTGGTTTTTGTATGTTATGTATTACTGTGAAATGAGTGGCCCCCAAACTTTGCAACCTGAAGCAATAACCATGTATTACCTAAAACATAACCATGTAACCTAAAACAATAACCACGTATTACCTCACAGTTTGAGGGATCGAACTTGGGCGTGGTTTAGCTGTGTGGTTCTGGTGGGGTCTCTCATAAGGGTGTAGTCAAGTGACCAAGTGACCAGCCCAAGGCCATAGTTATCTGAAGGTTGCCTGGAGCTGGAGCTCCACTTTCAAAGTGGCTCCCTCCTGTGGTTGGTAGGTTAGTGCTGGCGACTGGTTAGAGCCTTCTACTCTTCATTATGTGGCCCTCAGGCTAGAGGTACCAGAGTGTCCTTGTGACATGGCACCTGGCTTCTCCCAAAGAGAGTGATACAGAACAGAAGGCAAGACCCACACCATGTCTTTTATTAGCAAATGTTGGAAGTCACACATTGGTATTTCCCAAGTATCTTAACAATTTTTTTTTAAAGATTTTATTTATATATTTGACAGACAAAGAGAAATCACAAGTAGACGGAGAGGCAGGCAGAAAGAGAGAGAGAGAGAGAGAGAGAGAAGCAGGTTCCCTGCTGAGCAGAGAGCCCAATGTGAGACTCGATCCCAGGACCCTAAGATCATGACCTGAGCCGAAGGCAGCGGCTTAACCCACTGAGCCACCCAGGTGCCCTGGTATTTCCCGAGTATCTTAATGGTCACCTAGGTCAGTCCTCTTCATTGTGGAAGGAGCATGAATACAGGAGAGAAGGGTCACTGCAGGCAGTTTTGGAGACTCTCACAGTTTCCCTTAGTCATTACGTTATTCATTTTAGCTTGTCTTTGTTTACCATTTCCTTTAGTTACTAAAAATTTCAAGCATTCTGAAAAGCAGAAAAACTCATGGAAAATCACCAATAGAAACCAGTCACCTAGACGTAATAGCTGTTAGTGGTTTTCAGTTTGCTTTGGCGATTCTTTTCTGAGATATTTTAAATTAAAATTATAGACGTTGTGACATTTCATTTATAAATACTTGTTTGTGTCTTTAGGGAGTAAAGATATTTTCTTACACTATCATTGTCACAATAACCAAATCTGAAATAATTCCCTGATATTATCTAATACCAAGTCTTTATTTACATTTCTTCACTTGTCCCCAAAGTGTATTTTGTACCTGGTTTGTTCAAGCCAGGATCTAAGTAAAGACTATACATTATATTCAATTGTTGTATTTGTCTCCCTTTATTGGGAATAACACTCATTTCTTTCACTGCCATCATTTGATGATTAGGAGTTATCTAACCTAATTAGGAGTTAGGAGCCCCAACTTTAGGATTTATCTGATTATTGCCTCGTGAGTCATTTAACTCATTTTTTTTTCTCTTCTTCTGTATTTCCTTTAATTTGGAAGTCGTATCTTAGTTTGGGTTCTCTAGAATCAGTACATATATGAATAGAGAGACAAATACAGATGAAGAGAGTTAATATAAGGAATTAGCTTACATGATGATGGAGTCTGAGAAGTCCAAGCTCTGCTGTTGGTGAGCTAGAGGCTTGGGAGAGCCAATGCTGCAGTTCTAGTCCAAGTAATGAAGGACAGAGAGCCAGGAGATGGTATCAGTTCTAGTCCTAGTGCAAAGGTCTAAGATACAGGTGAGCAGATGGTGTAAGGTCCAGTCTGAGTCTGAGAGCCTGGGAACCAGAAGAGCCAGTGGTGTAAGTTCTGGTCCAAGTCCAAGTCTGAAGGCAAGAGAAGACCAGTGTCCCAGCTCAAAGACAGTGAGGCAGAAAGAATGCTTTCTTACTCAGCCTTTTATTCTATTCAGGCCTTCAGCAGTTTGGATGATGCCCAGCCACTTTGGGGAAGACAACCTCCTTTACTCAATCTACTGATTCAAGTGTCGATCCCGTCCAGAAACACTCTTGTAAGAGACACATGGAAATTATGTTTAAACAAATGCCTGGGCATCCTGTGGCCCAAAGTTGACATATAAAATTAGCTATCACGTTCTTAAAACCTGATTAGATTCAGATTAAACAGTTTTGGTAAGAATACTTCATAAGTGATGCTGTGTATTTTATATCATAAGGGTCATATTGAGTGTCTGGTTATCCCCCTATTTGTAATATTAAGTTTGATCATTTGTTTAAGGAGATTATAGCTGCATCTGCCAATCGTGTAATTCCAGTTTACACCCCCTATTTTAAAGATTTTATTTATTTATTTGAGAGAGAAAGAGAGAGAGAGAGAGCGCGAGCGAGAATGCACCAGCAGGGGGAGCAGCAGAGGGAAAGGGAGAAGCAGGCTGCTCACTGAGCAGGAAGCTGGATGCTGGGCTTAGTCCCAGGACCCTGAGATCATGACCTGAGCCAAAGGCAGACACTTAAATGACTGAACTACCCAGACACCCCTTCACTTTACCCCTTTTGACCTGCAAGTAATGTATGCGGTCATACTTCCATACCATGTGAATATCTGGGTCCCCACAAACTTTTCACTCAGGGTCTTTTGTATCTGGGTCTCTGGGATTAATTTCCCCTGCAGCATTGATTTGGGCTGCCCTTGGCTCATTTTAACCAATAGAATGCAACAGAAATGAGGCTTCAGTAGCTGTTTGTATGATTTCAGGAGCCCTGAGCTGCCTTGTAAGAGGTTCAGCTACCCTGTTGGGGAGGGCACTTGGAAAAGGAAAAGTCCTGGTCCTACGTAGAGATTTACTGTCCCAGCAGATGCTGCCTGTATCAATTATTTCATTAAGTGTGGCAAAAGAATGTAGTTTATTTTAATTTGATTCTTTGTGTTAAGTCCCACATTTTTCTTCTCCCTTCCTCTCAGATGCCAGTACTGTTCCACAGTCTTTGCTGTTTTTGAATCCTTCTTCCCTGTCCCCAGAGGTCTCTTCCTTCTGAGGTTTTCTCAACAGATAGTAGCTGTGTGATGAATCTTGGTTAAGTGAATGGTTGTAGTTCTTTTGTTCTGTTGTATCAAGGCTTCCTCAAACTGTCAGTCCCCTTTCTCTATAATCTATGTGGGTTTTTAAAAAAGATTTATTTATTTGAGAGAGAATGATAGAATACAGCAGGGAGGGCAGGAGGAAGAGGGAGAGAGAATTGTATACAGACTCTACGCTGAGTGCAGAGCTCAGCACAGGGCTCGATCTCACAATCCTGAGACCACGACCTGAGCTGAAATCCAGAGTTGGTTGCTCATCTGGCTTGCCACCCAGGTGCCCCTATAATCTATATGTTTTTATCATTGGTTCCTCAAATGTTTATAGATGATTTTTTGCATGTCATTTATGTGCAATGAGGGAGAGCCGGACTTGGGGAGGTAGAAATTTGTATACTAATGAAATGGTCTGAGTCTCTTAGCTTTGAGGAAGCTCCTCGTGTTGGCAACATCAGAATAGTTCAACAAACAGTGCAAGGTAACCACTAGATTATGGGCTGGTGCATAATACATAGTAAACACCTAAATATTTGGCGACTGATTTGGGTAAGAATTGAAACTGTGTATTATCTATTAAGCTTCCAGTGGAGCCCAGAGGAAGGTTGTATGTTTGAAAGGCTTGGGTAAGTTGCTCAGGGTGACATAGAGTAGGAGTTTTGATAGGGGTGACCTCGCGGGCAAACTAGAATACTTTGGACATGAAAAGAAGAGTTAAAATACTTAAAATGATATCAAAAATATTTATTTATTGACTGACAAATTGTTTTTATATTTGTAGTGACCTATTCAAGAGAAAATAGTTTTATTCAAAAACTTAAAAAACCTACTTCATTCTAAAAATACAGTCATGTGCATCAAAGCCAAAATAATGTATTTGTCTTAATTTATCTCAACACATAAAACAACATAAGTTGAGTCATTGCTCTCCTTTAACCAGTTTCTGAGCTGTTATCAATCTGTTATGTCATTGGTATCTTTTTGAAGAACATTGAAAAAATTCTTTAAATAATTAAAATGTTTGTCAATTTTTTTAAAGTTGCATTTTATGTTTTTTAAATTTGAAATTCTTTTTTTTAAAAAAGATTTTATTTATTTATTAGACAGAGATCACAAGTAGGCAGAGAGGCAGGCAGAGAGAGAGAGGAGGAAGCAGGCTCCCTGCTGAGCAGAGAGCCCGATGCAGGGCTTGATCCCAGGACCCTGGGATCATGACCTGAGCTGAGGGCAGAGGCTTTAACACACTGAGCCACCCAGGCACCCCTGAATTTGAAATTCTTGACACTTTCAATTAATTCTTCTCTATAGAGCATAATATTTCTAATTGAGAAAATATTTTCTCTATGGATGCTGTGGTATCCTGTAAGCTTTGACCTAATTCTCTAAATAGAGGTTGTTCTTCGTTCTCGTTTTTTAAAAAATTGAAATGTATAAATATTTTGGCACAACTTATTTCACAGCTAATGTATTTCTCCTCTATGCCAAGGCAAAATAATATGTATTTTTATAAGATGAAACTTGTCAAATAAAATGTCTCCATTTAAGGTTCTTTTGAATGTTTTGTGAAATCCAAATACTGTAAAATCTCAAGCCCTCTGAATTTCATTTCTTCCTAGTACAGAATATAAATGTATCCTATTTAAAATAGAAGTTGGTGGTACCTAGCCTCCAGAGATGGACCAGGTCTCTAGGACTGTCGTCCCTGACAGCATCAGGCTGCCCTTGACTCACTTTGACCAATAGGGTACAGCAGAGGTGAGGCTCTAACAGCTGTTTGTATAATTTTGGGAGCCCTGAGCTGCCTTGTAAGAGGTTCAGCTACCTTGTTGAAGAAGGTACCTGGAACTCAAGAGGTTCTGGTCCTCCACGGAGAAGGAAAAGGAGAAGGACACCTAGCGTCCCAGCAGAGCCCAGTCATTTAGCTGCTTTCTCCAAGGCATTGGGTATGAGAGTGAAGCCATATTGCATGTTCCAGCCTCCCGCAACCCACAGAATCAGGACAAACGATAAAGGGGTTGCTGATTTTAGCCAGGACATTCTGTGGTGATTGGTTGTACAGCAGTGGATCGTCAAAACAGATAAATTGTGGTGTTCCAAAGTGCAATTTTAGAATTTTGAAACTAAGCCTTGTTTACTGGTTGAAATGCCCTCATTTAATTTGTTGAAATCTTGTCTTTACTTCTGTGGGGATACATTTTAGTGTCTTCCTGTTTACAGTGTTTACAAACAGTTGTCATCAGTAATTGTGGTTCATGAAGTTTCAAAAGCTGGAAGCCTTTGGTGTTTTATTTACATAACAGGTTTAAAAAAAAAAAAAGATTTTCAACTGATTTTCAAAAACAATAAAGCCAACTTTAAAGGTCTGATTTACCAAATAGTTCAGGACTAATTGTACATCTGCTTAGATTGACTGACAAAATGGTTCTTCCAAGAGTCGAGTCTTTCTAATACTCAACTGATCATGATCAGTAAAGAGATAGTACCTACTGCCAAGAAGAAGTATTTAATTTTAATTAGACATCAGCTTTCTCACCAAGATCAGGTAGTTCACTTATTCTGTGTGTATATATAAAATACTTAAAATTTGACAGCTACAGCTTGTACTTCATTACAATATGGAAGTTTATTTGAATGAAATGATAAATTATATGTCTGTCACAACCATATCCAAGTATATTTCTGCTTCATAACTTTCTTAATAAGAAAATTGTTTTTATCATGATACTATCTTCCAACAAAATTCATATCCATGTTATCACTGCAAAATCAAGTAATTATATGTTTAACACCAACTTCTTTGAATTTACAGGGGCAGTCAAAATGATGTCAGATGTTCACCTCCAACAAAATAGACTTCTAAAAAATTTTTTTATTTGATAAATTAGAGTTTTAAAATGAGCCAGTATTTGAGTTAATTTAACAGATTTTCTCTTTGAAGGACCTTTGCCTCTGATAGAAAAGTGGTAATCTTTAGTATACATATACTAGGAAATTTGGATGTAAAAATGAACTGTATTTAGAGGACAGATCTTCCTCGACTTAATGGTGGGGTCATGTCCTAATAAACCCGTCATAAGTTGAACATATTGTACGTCGAAAATGTAATTAGTACAATAATGCACCAAACATCATAGCTTCGGCGAGTCTACCTTAAAAATGCTGAGAACACTTACCTTAGCAAGTGGGCAGGATTATCTAGCACAAAGCCTAGTTTATAGTAAAGTGTTGAGTAGCTCATATATTAAATATACATATGTGTATATATAAAATATATTAAATACTGTACTGACGGTGAGAAACAGAATGGTAGTTGTGGGTACAGGATGGTTGTCACTGGATCGGTGGTTCCCCACAGTGACCTCATGGCCGGCTGGGAGCTGTGACTGCTGCTGCCCAACATTATGAGGGAGGATCCCACTACATGTTACTAGCCTGGGAAAAGGTCAAAATTCCAAACTGGAATTCTGGTTTCTACTGAATGTGTATTGCTTTTATACCATTGTAAAATTGAAAAGTTGTCAAATGAATCATCATAAGTTGGGGACCATCCATGCTCATTTTATCTAACTGGAAAGTCATGCTTCAGAGCCTTCTGTAACCACATCTTCTGAGGCTGTGTTAAATTGCCATCTTTAAGCGCAGGCTTCTTAACTGCTAATTTTTGCAGCGTATAAAGATGCTTGTTAGCAGCTTTGGGTCTTGGAGTCAGTGATATCTCTGTAGAGCTATTTTGGCACGTGATAAATGTTGAAAAGCATTTTGTGCAAATTACAGATCATCAACTTTTCTGAGAAATGGAAATTCAGAATTTAATATTTCATTAAGCTCCCTTTTTTGGAGCTCATTGTTGCTAATGGATTTTTTTTCCCCTTAAAATGAAAGGGTAACCCTATATAGGTTTAGATTTATAAGATATAAAAACGACAAAAGCATTGCTTTCAGTTGGTTCCCCTCTAGGAATCTAGATATTCCCCACACGTACTGCTTAGTCACCTTACCTACAGGTTCTCCCACTTCTCATGCCCTACCTGGTGCGGTGGTGTGTCTGTGTCTCTTGGGGGCTTGGGCCCAGGCAAGGGCACGACTGGCTGGGATATTCAAATGACTTAAGATACACACTGCATACTGGTACCACCACCAAGACTGGGAGGAGTCAGCCGTCGCTAGCCACAAATATTGCAAGTACCCTCAAGGGTCAGTGAGTGGCCCTCCATGCGAAGAGTTAGCTTTGCTATGTCTGGAAATGGGGAAGAATTGTGTTTTCTCTTACTGAGTGAACCACATGTTCCAATGAAGTCTCTGTTCACTGCACTTTCCTCTTATACTATGACCGGAAAATGTGGTAGAAATGTCTGTGAAACCCAGCCTGACTTATGTTTTTATTAAAAAATGAAATATAGAAGCAAATGCTAAACTGGATGGGACAGGAGAGGGCAAGTGGGGCACAACCTGGGCAAACCAGGGTGATGGGGGTCATCGTAGTGAGGACCAGAAGCTCAGCAGGTGGGACCAGACTGGGAAGAGTGGTCAATTTTACGGCAGTGGTCAGGGCCTGGAGGCAGAGGGATGGCCCTGATGCTTTGTCCCAGTCTGTGGACTCTTCCGCACAGAGACTTCCCTGAGCATATTTGTGGGTCCAGAGCAGAAGGGGCTCTTGCTTGAATTTTGTGCTCTGTGAACCTTGAAGCTGCTTCTGGAATATCAGCTTTTCCCAGACTGCTTACTCTCCAGACCGGAGAATGAGCAGCTCCTATGTGTTTGAAGGCAGAGTACAAATGCTGCAGTCAGTGTCCTGATGAGGTTCTGACCGTCCTCCCCTCCCCACGACTATTGTTCTGGTTCAAGCTACCGCTTGCTGTTGCTTGAGCCGCCTAATTGGCTTCCCCTTAGCAGCCAGGGGGACTTTTTAAAATGTAAATCTAAATCAGAGCATTTCATTCCTCTGCACAGGGTTCTCTGAAGACTTCCTGTCTCACATCTGATGTCCTTTCCATGCTAAAAAAAAGTCCTTCTTGAGGGGCTTTCAAACCTTAAGGGCCCTGCCTCACAACAGGCCGTGTATTTTATTTTATTTTTTATTTTTATTTTTTTAAAATATATTTTTTTAATTTGACAGAGTGAGGGATTACAATTAGACAGAGAGGCAGACAGAGAGAGGGGGAAAGCAGGCTCCCCGCTGGGCAGGGAGCCCCGATATGGGGCTCCATCCCAGGACCCTGAGATCATGACCTGAGCCGAAGGCAGAGGCTTAACCCACTGAGCAACCCAGGTGCCCTCCGTGTATTTTATATTGCAGCACCATACAGGCCTACGTATGTATAATTGAAACAAAATTTTTGTAAGTGACCCTTACTTGTATTGCATATAAGATGTCCTAATATATTCCATTTTATTGTTTCTTCTTCTTTTTGAAGAGTACTAGTTGCAGCTGACAAACTTGATTCCGTGACATGTCTATGGGTCATGACACAGGGTTTGGAGAGCATTTTCCTGATTGGTCCTTGCCCTGCATCTCTGACTTGACTCTACCACGCCCAGTCCTGCTTGCTTACTGTCTTCCAGTTACACCTGTGTCCTTGCTTGGCCGCAAATATGACATGTTCACTCTTAGTTTAGGGCTTTTGCATTTGCTCTATTCTCTGCCTAGAACACAGGTTGATGGTTTTATTGCTTGCTTTCTTATTTTTTAGAAGATTTTCTTTTACTTACTTGACAGAGAGGTAGAGCCAGAGAGCACAAGCGGAGTGAATGGCAGAGTGAGAGGGAGAAGCAGGCTTCCTGCTGAGCAGGGAGCCCGATGTGGGACATGATCCCAGGACTCCACAATCATGACCTGAGCTGAAGGCAGACACTCAACCATCTGAGCTACCCAGGCACCCCTCCTTATGTTTTGTTTTAAATATTTTATTTGTTTATTTGAGAGAGAGAGAAAGCACAAGAGGGGGGAGAAAGATGTGTATTGACCAAACTTTCTAGGAGCAAAGTCCCTAACCTTTCTTATATCTTAAGTGTAAGATACTGACTTTGGGTCGAAGACCCCCATAGATCCTGTGCACCTTGCACTTTGGACTGGAAGGAGGGTGTGATCTTAGGGAAAGTCTGGACCTTTGGCTCCATAGACTCCCTAACGATGGGGAAGGGCATTGCTGTGGGTAGGCCAGTCTGGGCCTATCTCTCCCACGTGTGATCTTTGTTTCAGCTAGGAATTATATAATAGTTTCTGTCTGGTGGCCTGGGGTGCTAATGTTTTAGTGATCTTTTCTATGGGAGCAGTGATGGTGGCGTTCTGAGGTTGTCATTTCTGCCTGGCATCATGCAGCTAAGTCAGGCTGGACTCATGAAAGGACTCCATGGCAGAGTTTGGTCATGACAGGTTTAGGGTGTGAAATGCCCCAGGGAAGTGTTGTACGATGCTGATGCTTGGACCACAGCGACAGCCATCTTGCTGGTCTACCTACTGTAGTCTCTTTCTACCTGTACTGCACATTGCTGCTTGGCAATGCCTCTCAATTCAAAAGAGTTAAGTATATTTTGTTTTTACTGCTCAATAAGGTAATGCATGCTCTTGGTAAAAATTTTCAGTGTTATGGAACTATATAAAGAAAGAAAGAAAGTAGAAATCTTATGTAATTCTAGCTCTGAAGAGAAACTCTTCTATCAATTTGGTATATATTCTATTATATTTTGCACCGGTACTAACAGATATATGTTTTATACTTGTATTTTTGTTTTTATAAACAGTTTTATTTTAGAAATTCACTGCTGTGCAGTCTACTTGTTTGCACTGAGTAAAGTATCATAATCAGTTTTCCATGACAGTACTTACTGATGTACCTCATTCTTTTAAATAGCTGGGTCATGTTCTGTATTATGGATCTGCTCTATTTGAAGCAATCATGGATCTTGGTGTCACTTACAACAATGCCACCATAAATACCTTTTCATATTTGCACTTGCATATTTGTGTAAGCATTTCTGTGGGACATATTCTGTATGCTGATTATTTTTAGAAAATACTTCTTTAATTCTGTTACAGCCCAGTTTGGAAATCTTCAGTGGCTCTGATCACTTACGGGATAAAGTTTAGACCAGTGTTGTCTAATAGAAATATAATGTGCAACACAAAGTAATTTAAGATCTCCTAGAGTGCACGTTATAAAAGATAAAAAGAAACAGGTGAAAATAATTTTATTAGCATTTTATTTAACCAACTATATCCCAGATATTTTATTTTCATTGTATAATCACTATCAAAACAAATTAGAGAGGGGTGCCTGGGAGGCCCAGTCAGTTGAACATTTGACTCTTGATCTCAACTCCGGCCTTGATCTCAGGGTTGTGAATTCAAGCTTTGCATTGGGTACCCTGCTGGGCTTTAGAAACCCCAAAATGAAAAAACATAATTACACAGATATTTTGTTTTTTGTTTTTTGTACTAAATCTTTAAAATCTGCGGAGTACTTTACATTTAAAGCACGTCTCAAATTGGACTCTTCCACATTTCAGATGCTCAGATGGTAACATGTGTCCAGCGGATATTGATGGATAGCACAGATCTAGACTCTTTTGCCTAGTACTTCAGAATTTTAACAAATAAGCCACAGTGAGTCAAATAGAGCCAACTTGCCTCTGCCTCTGATACTCCTGCTCCCCATAAACCTTCAGAGCTTCCTCTTTACTTTTCCTAAATCCTGCCCATCCTCTGGGAAGGTTTCTCAGCCATGGCACTATTGACATTGGGGACCAGGTGAAGGCAGCGCCCTTGATTAGGAATGCCTGTGGTGCTCACTTGGGCCGTTGTTTGTGGCAAATTCAATAGATAGTTCCCCTACTGAGGCTCCTAACTTACGGGTAGGCTGTCTCTTGCAGTTCTTAGTGTGACCCTAGGACACACAGTTCAGCAAAAACCATCAGTGAACCCTGAGGATCAGGATGTCCTCCTCACAAGTCCTGGAGAGTGCTTGACATGCCCGAAGGCTGTGCTGTGAGGTTTCAGGTAGAAAGAGTCAGCGGGCCCACACATGCAAAGACCTGAGTATTTCTTGGGGTCTGAGAGTGGGATGTCTAAGGTTTGAGGGGTTAACTCTTTATTGGCTAATTTAAAGCAAAAGAGCAGGGGTTGGGGCATGTGAAGGGGAAGCAGGGTCGCTCAAGCAGGCAGTTCTTTCAGTTACCCAGGGCTTTCTGAAAGAGGAACCTTCATGCGTGGGGGCTGTCTAGTTCCTTGTTGGTTGGTTTGTTAGTAGCTGTGTCATACCGCTGGCCATGTGCTTATTCAGGATGGATGTGCTTTGAAATGGATGTGTCAGCAATCCAAAGCTTAATGTCAGGCACTTAGACTGTTGAGAGACTGACCTGTACATTGCACGGTGTTTAGCTGCATCCGTGGCCTCTGCCCACCAGGTGCGGGTGGCCCTCTCCCACCGCCAGCTGCGTCAGCCAAAGACGTCTCTAGACCGAGAACCTCCGCCGTAGCGTCAGTCTCTCATCCCCACTTTATCTACAAAGAATTTTTCTTTAGCCAACTGGATGAGCCTCCTCTGACCTTCCCTTTCTCTGAACTTGACTTACTGTCCGGCCAGTGTGGTAAGCGTATGTTCCGGGGAAAAAGCCATTTGTGTATGTTCCGGGGAAAAAGCCATTTGTAGTCAAGTGTTTGAGAAATGCTGAATTAAAGACTAGTCAAGAGATTTCTTTCCTGTGGGAATTTGGGATAGTCTCATGTACTCAATGCTCTATGCATCTCCGAGAGAAGCTCACCCATCTAGCATGTCCCAAGCTCACTGCTCGTTGTAGTGGAAACCTTTCATTTTTCTGGCTGGCCAGCAACGAACACGCGTCCTCGTAGTGTTGGGTCATTCTATCTGTCCTATGTAGAACAGGTTGGAGGCGCTGCAGAGGAAGGAGTGGGCCTTCCCTATTCCCTGCCCCGCTTAGGCATGCATGGGTCAGGCGTCCGATGCTTTCCTCTGGAACAGGAGGTTCTGAATGAGCTGGGGTGGGCGGCAGTGGTGGTGTCTGCAGCGGGGCCGTGAAATCTTGGCTAGGCTGTTGCTGTTCCTTGCTGGCCTTGTTCTTCTAGCTCTGTCCCTGTCCTGTGGTCTTCACTTCCTGTCTGTTGCGTGAGCTTGTTCTTCCAATCTCTTCTCAGTTCTCTGAGCTTTTACAAACATCCCATTTTGGTCCAATCACCGAAGTCGGTTTTCCTCATTTTTAACTGAATGATTCCTGACTGATGTGACCCGTGGAACCGTTTGGAAATGTTGTTTAGATGCATTGCTTTGTGTCCCCTTGTGTTGGCTTATATTTTCTATTATTCAGCTCTCCCCAGTCTGGGGCATTATTCCCAAGATTTGTCAGGACAGCAGCAACCTATGTCAGGCACTGTGTCTCCCATGGTGCCGCACAGAGCCCGCCCGCCAGAAAGGCTAAATGCAGAGGTGGTAGGACTGCACATGCGACCCTCCCTCTGCCAGATGGCTTGTGGCTCTCTAGCTGCATGACCGCAGCCACCACCTGCTGCTGAACCTTGGAGGCTGGGGACAGAAGGCAACCTGGGCACCGCAACGGACAGTATGCGGAAGCCAGAATAAGTGATGAGGTTCTCCTTCTAGGGCCTCGATCAATCCACAGACATTAGCAGATGATCGAGAAGGAGAATAATCGACAGAAATTGAATGGTAAAGAGCAGCGAGCAGTGATAGCTGGGAAAGGGCTCATGGCTCAAGGAGGGATGAAGAAGGGTAAGAGAAAGGAGGGAGGCCTTAAAATCCCCATGTGATGCTGCTGGGGGAAGCCAGGTCCAAGAGCACACATGTCTTGTAACGTGAATCCAGACTCTCTTCCGCTATGATGATGTGTTCTGAGAGAATGTTGTACTCCGCGTAGCTGTGGGTACAAGACGTACTGGAAACGCCACCAGAGGGAAGAGGAGTGTAAGCAGAGAGTATTCAAGGTTGGCACCAAAGGAACAAGTGAGCAGACCCCGCTGGCCTTCAGCGCTGTGCCAGATTATCTGTGCTGAAGTATTTTAGAGGGCGTCGTAAACTCATTGCTCACTGGAACTTGGATTGGTATTCTTTTTTTTTTTTTTTAATTTTTAAAATTTATTGTTAACATATAGTGTATTATTAGCTCCAGGGGTACAGGTCTATAAGTCGCCAGGTTTACCCTCTTCATAGCACATACCTTCCCCAATGTCCATAACCCCACCACCTTTTCCCTACCCACTCCCTCCGGCAACCCTCAGTTTGTTTTGTGAGATTAAGAGTCTCTTATATGTGCTTGCTTCAGCAGCATATATACTAAAATAAGAGTCTTTCATGCTTTGTCTCCTTCCCGATCCCATCTTGTTTCATTTATTCTTTTCCTGCCTCCCAACTCCCCCCCCCCCACATTGCCTCTCAACTTTCTCATATCAGGGAGATCACATGATAATTGTCTTTCTCTGATTGACTAATTTCGCTAAGCATAAAGTCTAGTTCCGTCGGTTTGGTATTCTAAATACTGGTTAGGGATGGCGAAGATATGTGGGATGGGAACTGGAGATCAGGGTCAGAGTAGCTGTGGGGACATGTCGGAGTAGGAAGGCTCTTTGAGCAGTGGCAATTGATGCTGTCTAGTTGTTGGTATCTTGGTTTCTAGACCATCTGTCTGGGTTGTAAGGATTGGGCTTTCACAGCAGCATTTCAGAAGAGTTGGCTCGTGTCCACTGGGGGCATGGATGCCCTTGAGAGCTCACCCGGGGCTTACTGGGTGGTAGACTAGACTTGGCGAAGAAAACGAAGTCTTGTTTCTTTTCTTTTTTTTTTTAAAGATTTTATTTATTTATTTGACAGAGATCACAAGGAGGCAGAGAGGCAGGCAGAGAGAGAGGGAGAAACAGGCTCCCCGCCGAGCAGAGAGCCCGATGTTGGGGCTCGATCCCAGGACCCCGGGATCATGACCCAAGCCGAAGGCAGAGGCTTTAACCCACTGAGCCACCCAGGCACCCCCGAAGTCTTGTTTCTACCAGTTAGTAAAGATGAAGCTTCAGGCATGGTCTCTGTCTGGTTATATCTTTGGTGGGAACTGGACAAGGCTGAGTCTCCTCATTTATAGAAGTTGAGTATCTTTTGAGCCTGGAGGGATCAGGCATGCAGAAGCATCCAGTGCTCTTTTCTCTTGCCAAGCTAACCTTTTCCCAGGCTAAGACTGAAAGGCCAGACACGATCGGGTTGATATTTCACTGGTTTCAGTGTCTGAGGTAAAAAATAAATGTACTCTGATGCAGGGGGCTTATTGAACAACTGTTTCTATGCTGGGCACTTGCAACTATGGGAAGTTGTGGCTGGACATTGAAAATTAGAATTGAAAATAAGCAGAAAGAATGAAAAGAGAAAACATGGGAAATCTAATCTTTCTTTCCCCAAATTTGGGAGAAAAAAATTCTCTGATAATGTATCACAATTTATCTTTCTCTGTTAAGAACAAAGGTAAAATCAAAATACAAAATAAACCTTTCATGGAGTTATCGTTTGGTGTTACATGTTTTAGGAATATTGTGAGGAAGCACGAGAACATCCATGGAAACATCAGTGGATGTGATGGAAGGACCATGTGGTAGATTTGTAGGGAAAGTGCTTTGTCTCTACTGAGACATAGGAACAATAATAATAATAAAAAATTGTGAGAAGAGTATTTGAGAACAAATTTATAACTGACAGAAGAGCCCAAAAGCCATCTAAACGACATACTAAGAGACACAATAGGATATTTTTTCATTGGACAGTTTTGAGAAAAGAGTATTATCGCCTTCCAATTATGGCTTCATGTCTCTTTTCCCCAAAGGAACGTGTACTTGAAACCCTTCCTGGCCCCTGTAAGAGAAGATTCTATGGTACTGACGAGATTGTGTGTATTAGAATCACTTCTCCTGGAAAGAAGACACTAAAGGGTACTCGAATAAAATATTAAAAATTATGAAGGACATAACAAAGGCCAATCAGTCCTTTCTTTTCCCCAGATCCCATAATATGAGAACAAGGGATATTTGATGAAATTAAAGAGTAGCAAATTAAGTGCTAATAAAATGAGATAGTCACTTATATAATTCATTACCATGGGAGGTCACAGAGGCAAATTCTGTGGCTGGATTAAATATGGGGCCGGATAATTTTATGACCGCTAATGATATTTTTAACAGTGGAGGCTGATACTGCAAGAGAAGTAATCCTATTACATCCTCCAGGAGGTGGTTCACGGGGACCTCTGGCAAGTGGTGTCTGAGAAGTGTGAGAGCCAGCATCGTGGGTTCTAACCTTTGGTGGGGAATTGTACTAAAAATTAGTTTTTAAGGTGGATGGATGCCCTCAGGTTTTCCTCATGCTTGAGTTCCAGCTTCTCCTGTGGAGATCCATAAGTTCTTTAATCAGAAGCATTGGGGTGTGAAGTTCCATAATTCAAGGTGAATAAGTTCCAGAGATCTAATATACAGCACCTTGAATATTGTTTTATGTTTTTTTAAAGATCTTATTAGAGAGTGAGTGAAAGTGAGCCTGGGGAGGAGCAGAGGGAGAGGGACAAGCAGACTCCGAGCTGAGCGTGGAGCCTAACTCATGACCTGAGCTGAAATCAAAAGTTGGACACTCAACCCACTGAGCCATCCAGGCCTCCCCAGTGTGACTGTTGTTAACAATATTGTATGGTTGAAATCTGCTGAGAGAGTAGACTTTAAATGTTCTCCACCCACTCAAAAAAGGAGAAAAAAAAGTGGATAATGGGTAAAGTGGTAGATATGCTAATTAGCTTGATTGTGGTGATTATTTCATCCATACAGATGTATACCTTTTCTTTTTTGAGAGAGAGCGCACAAGCAGGGGAAATAGCAGAGGGAGAGGGAGAAGCAGACTTCCCGCTGAGCAAGGAGCCTTATGCAGGGCTTAGTCCCAGACCCTGGGATCCTGACCTGAGTAGGTCAGGACAGACAGATGCTTAACCAACTGAGCCACCCAGACCTCCCCTCAAGATGTATATCTTGAACATACACAGTTTGTTCGTTATACCCTAGTAATACTCGGGTAACGGAAATAAACACAACAAAATTTTTTTTTTAGAAAAAGCAGTTGGGAAGATATTACCCAGAATTTGATAATTTCTGGTCTTGAGGACCCATTTATTTTATTTATTGAATGGCACCCACAAGTGGGCACTTTGCTTAGAGTTTTAAAAATCTGTTGGGACTCTAAACATTTTGACCAATCAGTGCATTCGGAATAAGGGGACTACACTAAAGTCGACTATAAAGTTGAAATAAGTACAACAAAGCAAAGGAATAGCTCAACCTGTATGATTCAGAAAAGTTTACAGAGAAGGTGGCATTTGAATTAAGTCTTAAAGGGTGGTGGGAGTTCACTCTATTGGCAGGATAACGAAGGGCAAAAGGAACAACCAGCATGCATAGATCCAGAGACAGAATGTGACATAATTGCCCATGAACTCCTGGTAGATTAGAAAGCCTGCAGCACCAGCTTGGAGAGATAGAGAGGGAGAAGAGGGGTCCTATCAGGTCAAAGGGAGCAAGGTGGTGAGGTCTTGCGATTGCCAGAGATGTCTCTCCAGTAGCTGCGCTTCCTGTGGTGGTCGTGTGGGTGGGAAGTAGAGAGGAGGTTGGAGAGGGGCGTCCAGAAGGGGTCATGTGATGGATCAAGGATGGCCCCGCAGCATAGGCTTCCCTCTCTTGGCCACTGTCAACAGTTACTCGGTGATGAGTCTTATATTTCACACGACTCTGCCTCACTGATTTTTACTGTCTGTCTGAAGTAATCTTTACAATAAACCTAATCACTCATATTAATAGTTTTTTTATAAAAGAGAAACAACAGAATCTTCCCTTTCTTTGAGAGAGGGGTTCTTATAGGTCTTATAAATTAGGCTGAGTCTGGTCTTATTTCTTTGGGCTTTACCTAGAACCCATCTTTGGATGGGGAAGAAGAGGCAGATATCGTTTGCTTGACCTTGGACTGTGATGTTCGCTCAGCAGATGAGCAGGAAACCATACAGTGTCTTGGAGGAACAAATGTATTGAAATGTTAAAAATCTGTTTTATTGGCATGCCTGGGTGGCTCAGTGGGTTAAGCCGCTGCCTTCGGCTCAGGTCATGATCCCAGGGTCCTGGGATCGAGCCCTGTATCGGGCTTTCTGCTCAGCGGGGAGCCTGCTTCCTCTTCTCTCTCTCTGCCTGCCTCTCTGCCTAATTGTGATCTCTGTCAAATAAATAAAAATAAAATCTTTAAAAATAATCTGTTCTGTTAAATGATTTCGGCTAACAAAATAATTTAATTAGAAAAAAAAAGCTCCCAGACTTTGCTCCTTATTCAATGATACTTAAATAAGTGTATCATTATTAATCACTCCAGACTCTGACTTGGAATTTCTACAGTATTAATATTGATAAGAAGAATCATTTGGAAATGAGAGAGAATGTCTTTGTAGAAACATGGTTTTATTTTTGTGGTGGATGCAAATACTGTATTATTATTGTTGTTGTTGTTGTTGTTATTATTTGTGTTGTTCCATAGTGCAGTAGGCAGTCAGCAGTTTCCCGCCCATATTAGAGAGAAATGTATACGGTGGTCCCCTGTTATCTGTGGGGAATGTGTTCCAAGACCACCCCCAGGGGATGTCTGAGTCTTTGGACAGTGTTGGACCCTATATCCAAACTATGTTTTTTCCTATTCATACACACTGATGATAAATTTTAATTCATAAATGGGCACATAAGAGATTAACAACAGTAACTAATAATAAACTAGAACAGTTATAACAATATGGTATAATAAAAGTTACATGAATGTGATCTCTCTCTGAATACTTGATTGTATTTCCGTAACCCTTCTTGTGATGAGGCGTGATGATAAAATGCCTGTCTGAGGAGAGGAAATGAGGTGAATGACGTAGGCATTGCATGCAGCATAAGGCTGCTATTGACCTTCTGATACCTCAGAAGGAGGAGCATCCCTTGTTGGACTGCACCTGACCCCAGGTAACCGAAACCGTGGAAAGCAACGTCGTGGATAACTAGGGCCTATTCCTCTTCCACAATAGTTCTTTAAGGTTCTTCTAAAAGGAAGGTGCTAGAGGGATATAAAAATGAATTTAGTTATAGGAGGTAAATGGCTAGGTGCTCAGTTTACTGTGAAGTCACCTATGTGGTAGAGCATTGGGGGATAAAACTGAATTACGATGGAGATATACCCTGTGTTTGGTGTTAGTCACTCACAGTAAGATCATGACTCACAATATAGTGAGGACAGGAGACCATTCTACCATGACTCCTTGATGAACTAAATCCAAGTTGTGTAGTACACCTGTATCCAGATGTTAGCTCTATCTGGGGAGCTGGCAGTGTTTTTCGCAAAAGCTAAGGGTTGGGTTTAAAATAGAAACTACAGTTAACTCGGAGAGATGGAGGGTAGGATCAGGGTAGGGAAGAGCATTTCAAAACAGAAGCAATAGAGATATCTCCCAGAATTTTGAACACCTTGTTTTTTTTTTTTTTCCTTTCCCTTTTTTCTGACTTCTGTCAATGTTGTAACTTTTTTTTTCTTTTTCCCAAAAATTTTATTGGGGGAAAACTACAAAACATTTACAGTACATTGTTTACAGTCACAATTTGTAGTGAACTGATTCCCCAAAATATATTACAACTCAAGTTGAAATGTTGTAACTTCTAATACATTCTGAAAATGTCCCTTTTGAGGAAAGAATGGGCTATATCATACTTGCTTCTAGTAGATATAAATCTTGTCAGTAAGGGGGATAGTGATCAAGGATTCCTTTAAGCCCCAACATTAATTCACTTAAGGATTTATTAATCATTTGTTCTCCTGGACTGGACACTTACAAATAAGTCTTTGCTGTCAGAAGTGAGGCACGCAGCACATATTCTCCTAACATAACATAACATAACATAACATTTTCCTCCCGTTAGACATAGCTATGTCTGCTTCTGGTTCCCAGTGTACTACTCGGTTTTACATGTAGAGTGCCTTTCTGTGATTGGGTTTCTTACAACAAGGTTCTTTATTTGTAATTGTGCAAAAAAGAAGTATAAGCTTTAAAAAGAGCTTTGATGCAAAATGATGTAACTTTTCAAGGACCATGTATAGGTGAATATATTTATTAAGAAGTGTTTTTCTTTCCCCTTTAGACCTTAGCTGGATCTCCAAAGTACAGGTGAATCAACCCGCGGTTCTGAGGCGTGCAGAACAAATCCAGGCTCGCAGAACCGTGAAGAAGGAGTGGCAGGTAAGGTTGCTTCTTGAGCATTCTGCCCCTGTAGTGTACAATGCCTGGTCTCTTCCCTCAAGGCCACAATATTGAATTTCACTCAAGATGCATCTAAACTTAAAAGATTGCAGCTGTCCATGACTTATTTTAATAATTCATATATGATGATGATGGGTTGGAGAAAGATAACACATTTATCCAAACAGGTTAAAAATCTTATCACTCTTGAGTGGCAAAGCCGCAAATGAATTTGAGGCATCTTTATTCATGAGTGAATTAAATGGCACATTTCCTCAACACATTTATTCAGCTCCTTAGACATACCTTCTTTGGTTGTCTTCTATTTTAATTTTTAAGCCGTAACATTGAAACCTGATGTGTCTGCTGTTGAGGCCCTTAGGCATAAGCGTTGACCTTCTTTGACCATTGTGTTTACCTTACTATTAATTTTCATAAAGCATTTTCCAAAACTCAAAAAGTGATGTTTCATAGGGACTAGTGGTCAGCATACCCTTCAGTGTATACTGACCAATGATGAGATGTGTGTCATAGGACTAAGGAATTCAGAGTTCATGTCACAAGTGAAGCAAAATAGTGTGATTGAATCCTTTAGGAAGACATTTTACATTTTGCTCATCCTTGGGAATATTCCAATGGAAAGATAAAAGGAAATTCATTAGAATGAGTTAGGAAGTATGAGTATTATTTTAGAAATGGAATTGAATTAGAGTGAAAAACAACAACATCAAAGAAATTAGAGACTCTTTTTTAAATGTCTTATCCCAGATCCCAAGGCTGGAGGTAAAATATTAGACAAAAACCCTCTTCTTCCCAAGTTCTGTCATATGGTAGCTTTCAGGGGCTCCTAATGGAGAAGATGGAGAGGTCTGGTGTGGGGAGGCTTAATCTATTAGGATTTCACTTTGGAATACCCATGGAAGGCAAAATAATTTTTTAAAGTTTTATTTATTTGAGAGAGAGAGAGAGAGAGAGTATGCATGTGCATGGGGGAGGGGCAGAGGGCAAGAGAGAATCTCGAGCAGAATCCCTCCTGAGCCAGAGCCCAGTTCAGGGCTCAGTCTCACAACCCTGAGATCATAACCTGAGCTGAAATCAAGAGTGGGATGCTTAATTGACTGAGCCACCCAGGCACCTGGGAAAAATAATTTTTAAGGCCTCTGTAATCCTCTTTTATTTTATTCTATGCAGTATTCCTCTTGTTGGTCACTCTTGAGTAATGTTTATATCACATATGAGAAGGAAATGCCTTAGAACAGTATAGATGTCAGATTTTAGCACCCATGTTTGTCTAATGATTTCCTACTAAGTAACTGGGTTGGAGATGATTTTTTTTTTAATCTTGTTTTTACTTTTCTTAAACCAGGCTGCTTGGCTCCTGAAAGCTGTTACCTTTATAGATCTTACTACACTTGCAGGCGATGACACATCTTCCAACGTTCAAAGGCTCTGTTATAAAGCCAAGTATCCAATCCGGGAAGATCTCTTAAGAACTTTAAACATGCATGATAAAGGTAACATTGTTGTGTATAATCTGTCTCTGTTTACCTCTTTACAGTACTAATTACTAAATCTAAGAGGATTTAAGACAAGATTCATCTGCTAAAATGATAACAGCAATAAAATCCACAGGAGAATTGTATACATAGGCAAATAATTGAGATTCTTCTCTGAAAAACAGCAGGGAGAGAATCTGAGTCTCATTTTTAGGTCAGTTCTTTCCATCCTGGATTAAAGTTGCTGGTAGAGAGTTTCTTTATTTTTCTTTCCAGTTCTTCAGTGTGGGAAATTTTCTGTCTAGTGACTCTAAAATACTGATTCTCATTCCCTAGCCACACGTGCAAAAGCCAGTCTCATTACTTAATAATCACATCTCATACATAAAGTATTTTCTGTGAGTAAATGAAATACTTTTGAGAATAAAATGCAAATGGGGAATATTGCATGCTCGTATATTAGGTTAGATCTTTTGAAAAAAAAGTTATATTCACTCTCTTAGTATACATGAAAGAAAGGACTTTCTAAAGTTGCCATAAGTTTAGAATCTTAACATCTTAGGAATGGAGGTTGAATGGATCAACCTTTGAGAGTTTATCCCCTTTTTCTAAATGAGGAAACCAAGGTCTGGAAGGCTAAAGGGTATTTCCAAGACCATGTGCCATGGTACTCACTGGGCTGATTTTAGGAGCCATGTCTTTTGGTGGAGGGATGCTTCGTGATTCCAAAGTGCTTATTGGTAATGAATTTGCAACTGGAAATGTGGCATTGGCCCAATGCAGGTATTTTATCCCAAATAATTTGAAGATAATTTATAGACCTAAACAACTCCACAGCTTTTGGAAAATATGTGTCTTTGGGGTTGACAATAAAAACACCACCTGCGTATAGGCATTGTTATACAAAATTGAAGTAACAACTTTGGAGGAGAGGCTGGGGAAGAATGGGGCAACTGTGTAGGAGTCTATGTTCTTGCTTTGTTTTATAGTGGCTGTTCGATTTTTATTTGATTTCTTTAAATTTAAGAGCTTATTCCTCTGAATGAGGGCTCCAGATCCAGATTTGTATTATTTCCTGCAAGAGAGGGAAGAGGATTAGTTAAATATCATTTTGCTATACTACCCTGTCAGGTTCTCATCCACTTTCTTCATCCCCTGTCTGTTAGCTGTACAAATCTGGATTATGTGACCTACATGAAATAAAATATTCTCATTGAGTCAAGCCCATTATGTTGACCGCTTAGGAGTTTTTAAAAAGTGGCATTATGTTGACCTCAAAGACCGGTGCATCACAATTATTTTATTGCGTGACTTGAACAAGGAGCAAATGATCCCTGTTGTCAAGGACTGGAAAGGAGTGTGGGGAGTCAAAACTTTTTCATTCGGTGCAGTGTCTAAGGGGAGTTATTTCTCCTCTCATTTTGAGTTCTGCCAGGGTGTGGTGTAAATCATGAAGAGCCTCTTGTGCAAGTTGAACTTCCCATGAAGCAGGCTGTTATGATCTCTTTTTTCCCAGGCCTCACGACCGCAGCCGTTTGTGTTTATCCCGCGAGGGTGTGTGATGCGGTTAAAGCGCTGAAGGCCGCAGGCTGTACCATCCCGGTGGCTTCAGGTAAGATTATTGTGGCTTTTGCAGCCTGTTTCCAGTTTTCAACTCAGACACCTGAGGGTTTTGTATACCGTTTTATATGAAGATTTTAATTAGCTTTATATATTTAATGATTTCTATTTACTCATTCTCTCCATATCTACTTGCCTCCTAAGTAGCAGACCACATTCATTCCCCAGAATACAGAACCGTGTCCTTGCCCTTATGGAAACTTGGTTGTTTAGGAGGAATAAGTAAGTTTAAAATGTCATAATGCAGGATATGTAGTAGTATATATATGTAAAAGATGATAATAAAGACACACAGAAGGTACAGTTGTAACTCGGAGTGGAGAGTGATTTATTTTGCGGAAGTTGGTGATGCTCAGAGAGTAACGGTATTCACAGGGGAGATGATACTGTGTTGGGGAGGTCTTAGAGGGGGAAGGGAGTTGGTGGTATTGCTGAGACAGGGAATAACCTTTTAAACAGAGGAACTAACCTATGGGAAGGCACAGAAGCATGTTCAGGGAACCGAACCACAAGTGGTTTGTCATTGTCAGATCTAAATCGGGATGAAGTTGGGGCGGGGGGTGCCCTGGGAGTTGAAGCTAGAGATGGTAGATCTGGGCCAGATCACATAGGGGAAAATGGCCCAGTGAGGGCATTCAGGGTCTATGCTGGTGTTGGGGAACATACTGCAAGGTTTTCAGCAGAGACATGTCATGATCAGCTGCATGATATTGTGAGTTGGGGGGTGGTTGTGGGTCTAGTATGGTGGGGTGACAGGGAGTTAGGGAGACTTACGTGAGAGGTGAGGAGTGCACTCTAAAACCTGGGAGTTTAGTAAAGACAAGAGGGTATGTTCAGGAGTCATTCACTTGAGATAGACTCAGGAGGACTGGACTGGGCATGAAAGAAAGAAGAGTATTTAAAGCTTCTGTATAAGTGAGGGTGTAGAGTGTGTGTGAGTATGAGTGAGTGTATGTGTGTGTGTGTATGTGGAGGGATAGATATAAAACTAGATTGTACTTTTAGAAGATGTTAAGAGGAATATCTTGGTGCTTTAGAAGAGGAGTCTAAAAAGATGATTATTTTATTAGGGAGACATCAAAGAAACACATAGTTTTGATATACAAGCTATTTGTGAAGATTCTGAAAGTGTTCGGCAGCTACCTTAAATTTTTCATCAGCCTCATTCAGTTCAGCTTTTCTTTTGCACAACAGAGAAACAGCTTTCCTCTAAGATAGCAGACCCAAGGAATTTAATAACATCAAGGAAATACAAAAGGTTATCTTTAGTAATGGAAATGGAATTAATGATGCACGTGGGAAAAATGTTAATGATTTTTCAGAAGTATAACTGTATTTTCTTTTTTTTTTTAATTTTTTTATTTAATTTACACCTGGCCTTGCTCTTCCCAACTTGCCCCTGCCCCTGGACAATATTAGGTCCTTTTCCCTCCTGCAGTCTCCTCCCTTTATTCTCATCTGCTTGGCTCTTTAAGATAGGCAATGGGAAGAACCTATTTTGCAATTTGGTTGCTACAGCCATAAATGTGAGTGAGTAAATCAAGACTACAGTGGTAGCCAATTTGATTAAGAGCAGAATTCGTAATTAACCAGTCCATCAAGACAGGGCTCTAGCTACTGTGTTTTATGACTATCACTATGATGATACATATTTTCTTAGTTTCTGTTTACTTAAAGCCCTCTTAGGAGCATCTCTGTAGAAACTTAATTTCAGGTTTTCAAACTATAAAATACTAATATTTGTCCTAACACCAATACCATATGAGGTGACATTCCGTTTCTTCACACTTCACTTTGTAAGACAGGCGTGAAGCTCTTTAGTGTCATTAATGCTTTGGTCAAAATATTGTTTTGTTTTTGTTTTCATTTTTGTTTTTTTTGTGTGTGTGTATGAGGTTCCTTATTGAGCTACTCAACGACTGAAATGGTCTTCCTCCTTCCCTCTCTCCCTCCTTTTCCTCTTTCCTTCCCTCCTTTCTTTTCTCTCGACTAGTGGCCACTGGCTTTCCAGCTGGACAGACTCGTTTAAAAACACGATTAGAAGAGATCAGATTGGCTGTGGAGGATGGAGCTACGGAGATCGATGTGGTGATTAACAGGACGTTGGTGCTGACAGGCCAGTGGGAAGGTATGTGCAAGTTCTTACCTAAAAGGGGGACATAGTGCTAACCGGGGGAATCAACGGTGAGGACTGGAAAAGAGGCAGCATGCTTTGGAAGTCACTGTTCTAGGTTACACATCACTAGATCAGAGGGTAAATTTCAGAGAAAACGTGGCGGGTATCGATCATGGCTTGTTCCCCTCATCAATCCTTGGCAGTTGCCCACACGCGTGAACTTTTTAGATCCCTTCGAGTGCTTAGGTGAGTGGCTATTTCTATGCACTAGATTATTAATTTTTCTATTCTCTACTATTTTATGACTCAATGCATAAATCACTCTAGGCAAGTCATTTATGCAAAGTTTATTTTAATAGGTGGAGGAAACTTCCCCTTTTTAATGTTAATCTTTGTGGATTTTGAGAATGTGGGATTAGTAATAAGTCTGCTACGTCTATTTTTACTCCTGCTGTTCTTACACATAATTCCTATGGATACTATTTTATATTTACCTTTGAGTTTCATGATTTACTATCACACCGATTATGATAAAACATTACCCATTTCAATAACTAGCTATTATTTTTTTAATTAGATATTAAAAAATAGATTTGACTGGTGCCTTAAATATACTTTGTTGATAGCTAAATTAAGATTAAGATTGTTGATAGCTAAAATAAGTACAATTTTCTACTTTACAAAATCAGTATAAAAGTAGTTCAACTAAAAATTTTTTTAATCAAATCATAAGATAAAGCCAGAATAATATGTTATCTCTTTAGATATGTGAATATCAAATACATGGTATATTTTATTCTAATTACAGATGTTGTACCTGCTTGCTGTTAAAAACAAAAATTCTAATCTGTAATAAAGGAAGTAGATGCCTCACATAAACTCATCTGCTAGAAATAACCTCAATAACAGTATAATGCACAACTTTTCAGACTTTTTTCTCTTCATATACACACATGCAACTGATGTCCTTTTTAAAAAGTTTAAATAAAAAGCAAGATTATGCTTAATGTATTTTTTTCTTAATCTATTTATTGCACTTGCCAATATTTCATGGGTATCTTTCTGTGACTCTCATTCATCAATCCATCTAGATTGTCAAATGTGAATCCTAATTCCATTGTTTGTCCATTAAGAATTGCTTTTGGTTACAGAATAGCAACGATTTGGTCAATAGTTTATTTATTTATTTGTTTGTTTGTTTAGTCAGTAGTTTAAACCTCAAGGATTTATGTTCTTCTACAAAGTCTGGAGGGAGATATTTCAGGGGTACTTTGGCAGCCCCACAAAGTCCTTGGTCACTTACACTACTTGGATCTTCCACTCCCAAAGTGTGTGGCTTCTATCCCTGTACTTAAGGGCACTCCATTGACTGAGGTCGTTTCTGATGCTCCAGCCTTTCCAGCCGTCTCCCAAATAACAGGAAAGAAGGGCTCTCCTCTCCTAAAAACCTCCCACAGTATTTTTGCTTCCACCTCTTTGGCTCAGACTGAGTTATGTGGCCACCGTGGCTGCAAGTAAGGCCAGAAAATGTAGTTTTTTAGCTTAGAATATTGACTACGTTCCTGTACATTCTTAGTAAGTTAGATGGTGTACATATCTGTGCCCAGACGGAAAGGACTGAGGGGAGTTCTAGCACGGAAGGACAGTGTGCCATAAAGAGCCAAGTGGGGTCTGACAGTAAAAAGCTTAATAGCAAAGGGCCTTGTGAAACCACAATAACAGAAATATTTAAATGAGAAGAGCTGAGAAGTCGGAAGGCACAGCTGTTAGCTGTGGGGCAGGTCACACCAGAGATTTCAGTAGCTCCAAGAGCATCACGATCACCGATACCACAGTTCTGAATGATCTAGAAGGAAATGTTGAAGCCGTTCGTGTTGCCCCACTCCCAACTGTACTCAGTAGCATTTTTAATCCTTACCCAGTTTAAATTCTTGATAGTCTACAGATATCTTTTTGTGCTTTTGATTTTTGTTCCCTTTTTTATGGTTCATGTGAGCTTTGGCTGATTGCAATCATTCTTAAAAGGCATATTTTAAGTGGGTACCCTTTATCCCTATATATTGATTCTTGTTTCTTCTAGTCATAGATTTCAGGCCAGAATTAGAGGGAAAAAATGAATATGTATAATATTGCAAACAAATTTGGAAATAGACTATGTGATTTAGTTAGATTAAAAAAAAGCTATATCCCCGTATGTCTTTTATTAAACACTTGTAGACATAGAAGTATAGTTTCTATTATAACTTGTGCTCTTGTCTCTAGAATACTAATTGGGAAATAAAATATAATAGGAGGTGGGTTTTGATGTAATTGTCCCTTAATGAACTAGGAATGGTTCTTTTTAGGAACTGATAATTTCCTAATAACAGGCATTCATGCAAAATATAATAACACATCTTTGTCCTCAACCATACTTTTCTATTAACTTTTTTATGGTGTTAATAACCTCTTGACCCAAAACAAATTGAAAAGGAACATTTAATACTAGAAATTTAATTCTAAATAGAAACCTGCAATGACTGAAGCCTTTTTTTTTTCACTGTAGTATTTTTCTTAATTTGCCTCAATTTGATTACGTATTATATTTTTCAGTGTCACGCTTTCATATTCGCTGTTTACTAAAATATGAGCCTAAAATTGATTTCTTGGAATGTGCAGACAGAAATGTCTCAGGCTAATACATGTTCAAATGCAGGTCCCTCTCATCTGTGCACTGAGGAATGTAGGACAGTGGCTGAAGCATGAAAAGAAGGATCCCAGTTTTAAAGCTGACCATTCAGAGTGTATCCTACCCATGTCTTGTGGTCGCAGGGTCCACAGTTTCGGGGTGAATGCAAAGAGAAGACTGGAAGAGGGGCTTGTACTCCTCTTCTTGAATTCTTCCTGGTGACAATTTGAAATCTCTACTCCTCGAACTTCTAAGTCTTCTGCCCACCCACCTTGAGGCTCCTTTCCTCTTAGTGGAAGATGGAGCTGCTACTTCTCAAAGAAAATAGATACCACTAGACCGGAACTCCCTCAGGGTCCTTACAGCAGGCTCTGTTTTCCTTTGTTTCTTCTTTTCTCCTTCCTCCTAAGTCTGGTCCCTTTGCGGCAGCTCCCATCTCCTCCCACATTTCCGGAGACCTTACTCCATTTGTTGGCCATTTTTTTCCTGCTGTGTCTTTAGTTTCTGTCTCTACTAGCTCATTCCCATCAGCATCTAAACATATGTAAGCTCTTCTTATCCATTAAACACACACACACACACATACACACACACACACAAACTCACATGCCAACATTCCCCCTCATCCCCAGCTAAGTCTCCCTTTCTGTTCTTTCCTTCATGGCTAAAGTTCTTAAAAGAGTCATATGTACTTGTTTTTCCTGAATCTGCACAAACCAGGATGCTAATGACCTCTATTTTTCTGTGCCCGGGGAATATTCTTCATTTGTTTGTTTAGCTTTACCATTCAGCATTTGGCACAGTGCACTGTCTTCCTTCTAGAGATATTCTCCTGTCGTGGCGTTGGTGACCCTAAATTTTCAGGTTTTCCTCCATGTTTCTCATTACTCCTGTGTCCCTGTGTCTTGTTTGCAAGCTACTCTGCCTCCCCCAACATCCCGGAGGTGTTGGTTGTCCTTAGGTCCTGTCCCAGCAAACTCTCAAACTTCTCCTCAGACTCTGCATATTCTCCCTTGGAAATGTTCTGTCTTCACCAATTTCAGCCACACCATGTGCTAACGACTACAAAACCTCCTGAGCACGGGAACCAACATCCGCCAGACTCTGGAATGCGTGCTCTGTTTCCCTGCTAAACCATATTGCTTTTTCACGCATCATTTTATAATTTTTTTTAAAAGATTTTATTTATTTATTTGAGAGAGCGAGCACAAGCAGTGGGGAGGAGGAGAGGGAGAGGGAGAAGCAGGCTCCCCACTGAGCCTGGAACCCGAGCCAATGCAGGGCTGGGTCCCAGGACCCCAAGCTTATGACCTGAGCTGGAAAGCAGTTGCTTAACCCACTGAGCCACCCATGTGCCCCTCATGCATCATTTTTACATACATAGACCAGTGACTCTTGATCAAATCAGAGAATCTAGCCATTTTAGAAGGAAATCTATTAAAAAAATATTTGACTGGGGCACCTGGGTGGCTCCGTGGGTTAAAGCCTTTGCTTTCGGCTGAGGTCATGATCTCAGGGTCCTGGGATTGAGCCCCACATAGGGCTCTCAGGGAGCCTGCTTCCTCCTCTCTCTCTCTTTGCCTGCCTCTCTGCCTACTTGTGATCTCTCTCTCTGTCAAATAAACAAATAAAAATTAAAAAATTAAAAAAAATTTGACTTGAACATTTTCTCTTAAACACAGTTTAATTTCAGAATTGTGGTATCAGCAACAGCATTATCCTGGAGCACAGTAACGCTCCCCAGGCTGTGGAAATCTCTGAGATGACCCGCCCCCAGCTAACAGTTCAGGCCGCTCTGCCCTTTGACTTCACATGCCTTTTTTTTTTTTTTTTAAAGATTTTATTTATTTATTTGACAGAGAGAAATCACAAGTAGATGGAGAGGCAGGTAGAGAGAGAGGAAGGGAAGCAGGCTCCCCGCTGAGCAGAGAGCCCGACGCGGGACTCGATCCCAGGACCCTGGGATCATGACCTGAGCCGAAGGCAGCGGCTTAACCCACTGAGCCACTCAGGCGCCCCTCACATGCCTTTTTATTTAAATTTTTGTTAGTGTTTTTTGACTGGCCTTTTGCTGTTAAGCTTTTTACCACCAGATCCTGATTTGCTCATTATGGAACACTGTCTTTCCCCGCCTGTACTTCCCACCGCCTTTTCTATTCGGCCACAGAAATGTACCCCATTACTAGAAGGGAGCAGAACTCTGGGAGACTAGAAGGCTGATAGCACATCTTTGCATCAGACAGACCTTGGTTGGAATCCAGGTCTACCATTAGTAGCTGTTTTCTCTTAGGCAAGTTACTTCTCTGTGTCTTCTGTTCCTTCTCCTCAAAATAAGAATAATGGCATCCACTTCCCAGGGTTATAATGGGGATTCAGTTAGATGATGTATGTAAATCGATCATCCTGTTGCTTGGCCCAGATGAATCCCTCCATGCCAGCTGCGGTTTCTTCTCTTTCCCTCTTCTCCTTCTGGTGTGATAGTCTGTTGTCAAGGGAAGTAACCATAATAGTACATGTATTGAGTAAATGAAGTAGAACTCTAAAAGGCTTGGATTTTAGTCTTTGTAATTTTGATAATTTATACCTAGTCCTTGGGCAAACACTTCACTTCTCTCTGCCTCCATTTAAATAAGCTACCAGTGAGGGGATAAAACTTAATGATTTCTATAGTCCTTTAGAGCTATAATGGCCTGTGATTTTATATTTGGTGTTTTCATTGTGTGGGAGTATTATTCCCTTGATAAGGACCTGTAATACAGTATTTTTTCATGATGATATTAAAGTCGACATCTAAGTTGCATTTCTTAAACAGCTCTTTGAAGAAAGCATTCACCAGAAGGGGTTCATCATCTCATAAATCTTATTGAACAGGTTTTGAAAATTAAATACATCCCATGCTCTGTAAATACAGAGGTATTCATTTCTTACTTTTTTATGACCTCTCTCTGCTGCATACATTTACCTTAATATATTACCGGCGACATGGAAATGGTATCAGATTCTGCCTCGTTCAAGATTCTCCCAGTTCTTTGAGCTCAGGACCTAGAGCTGACTTTACTAGTCTTTGGAAACCCATTCCATACCGGAACATTTTCCCGCATAGTGTGTTCGGTGTCACACTCGGGAATATTGTTTGTGTCCTGTATCCAGAGCCCTAGTTTACCCTCTTCAGTTCCTCAGCCCCGACTTGCTCTCCTGAACTTCGTTTGTGGCGTACGTGCCTCACACTATTAAGAGTTTCAGGGTGAGAGAATGAAATATTTGGGCCAATGCAATTGTGTCTGTTATTGTGTCTTAGGAATTGGATCCTGAAAATCTTGCATCTGGGCAAGATAATCTTGTTTGCTTATTTTTGCATAGGAAGGATGGTAGAAGGAACATCTCTTAAAAGAAATTAGAATTTTTCTTTGTTTTGTAGAGCTGCTATTCATAATACGAGAAAAGCAGTCTCTAAATCTATAGACACTGTTTGGGGAGGAATCACATAATCTATAATCTGTGCTTTCTCTTTTTGGGGGGTTGTTTATAACAGAAAAATTCTGGAGATACTTATGGCAGCTGTAGGCTTTTATAGTTTTTGTTTTTAGGCTATGATTCTTTAAAACTTCAAATACTATTGACCAAAATGTGTGTGTTTTATCTCTTGTAGGTTATTTTACTACCTGGTGTTTTAGCTCTTCTCTGTTTTAGTCTTACAAGATTAATTAGTTACCTTGGTGGATGAAAACTGTTCTTGAACATTGTGACTTTTTAAGTTTCAAAGGTTGCTGTACAATTTATATTAAGTGTTTTACTGTACATATAATTATCTTTTCAGGCCATTCTTGTGCAGTGTTGAACATCTTTCTGGTACTCAAAAAATAATTGCTTAGATATATTCATTAACAGTTATTTTTTAAGTGTCTTTGAATAGCATGAAATATAAAAAGGAAATCTACTTTATGACTTTTAGATAGGAAACATTGTCTTTAAACAGTGGAATTTTTACTAAAATCATATTTTGTATTCATGAAAGCTTTACTAATCACATAGTTTTCTTTGTCTACGGCAGGGCTTTTCCAGAAAAACCTAACTGATTGCCAGGAGCCTCACGATTAAGAATATACTTTCTTTAGAGGTGGAAGCTGGAGAGAAATAAGATCATTTTGAATAGAGAAAAGTGAGACGCTATAGAAGCAAGTGTCTGCTGACACAGGGAGGCAGAAGGTAGCACGGGTTGTCAACTGTTTGGGATGCTGTCCAGAACAGGGACAGTGTGGCCCCCTCTGCTCCTTGCATCTACAAACTCATCACACAGGTCTTTCCCACTGTGGCTAGGTTCTCTGATTCATGTCAGTGAACACACTCCATAAATACAGCCTTCTCCTTGTTTTTCAGCTGGGAATGATGAGCAGAAGGTCAGGCTATGACCTCCATTTCTCCTGCTCAGTGTCGTACTAGTAGGAGGGATGCTGGGGGGACAGACAGGAGACAGCTCCTCTGCTGGCTGCTACCCTATTGATTACGCATCTACAATGTCATGCATCCTGGGTTTCTAGTACACCCACTTTTGCTACTCCTGAAAACCTCATTAGAAGTCAAAACATTTATTATCAGGTTTTTAATGTGACATCACGATGCCAGCCACTTCTCTGGTGTATGTGTTTTGTTATATTTTGCATTATTCTGACTAATTTGCAGTCATGGTGTTTGAATTCCATTTTCGTTTGTCAGTCATTTTTATAATGGCCTTCCAGATTATTATTTTTCTGTTATGTGCAAGAATTAGTCTTTCTTTTTTTTTAATGGGGGAATTTTTAGTTTCTGTAATGTTTGAATTTTTAACAGGGAACATGGATAACATGTGAGTATGGGAGCAGAAAAATTAATAAAGGCTCTAGGGAATAAGGTCATGATGTATGAAAAGCTGTAACGGTAGGACGTTTACTCAAGTATTGTTTGTAATAGCAAAAAATCTGAAACCTTAAGTATTATTGGATGCACATGATTGAATAAATTATTTATAACCATGTAGTGGGAGATTGTGCAGCCATTAAAAATTGTGCTACAAACCTCTATTTATTAATATGGAAAGATATCTGTGATATTTCGAAGAGAAAAAGCAGGCTACCAAATAGTACATACCATATACAATCATTATATATATATATATATATATATATATATATATATATATTTGTTTATAAAACGGAATGAGGGGTGTCTGGGTGGCTCAGTGGGTTAAACCTCTGCCTCCGGCTCAGGTCATGATCTCAGGGTCCTGGGATCGAGCCCCGAATTGGGCTCTCGGCTCAGCAGGGAGCCTGCTCCCCCCCCCTCTTTCTGCCTGCCTCTCTGCCTACTTGTGATCTCTTTCTCTGTGTCAAATAAATAAATAAAATCTTTTAAAAAAATAAAAAATAAAAAAATAAAAATAAAAAACGGAATGATTGATAATCTCAAAAGCCCTTTTGTAAGAAAAATATCTAGATGCTTAATAAATTACAGCAGCATATGTGAAATGTGTCTTTTTAACATTTTGAATAATTTTAAACTTATAGAAAAGTTGCAAAAATCATGTATACAACAGTTTACTCTTCACTGAGATTCCATAGTTACAAATTCTGCCCCATTTACTGTTTGCCTTTTCATTGTCTCTTTGTGTGTATGTATATATGTGTGTGTGTGTGTGTGCACGTGCATATATATAAAATTATGAACATGTAATTGTTTTAATTGTTTGAGATTAAGTTGCTGGCCTGTCAATCCATTAGTCATAAACATTTCAGTGTGTATTTTCTAAAAACAAGAACAATTGTACCAAGCCACAGTACACCATCAAAATCAGGAAATTAACATTGATACCATACTACCATTAAATCCACAGACTTTGTTCATTTTCCAGATTGTCTCAGTAATGTTCTTTATTAGTTTTAGGATCAGTTGTTACATGTCTCTGTAGTCTTCTTCAATCTGAAACAGTCCTCAATCTTTCCTTTATTTTGAAGAGTAGGTGCCTATTATTTTGTAAAATATGCTCCATTTGGGTTTGTTTGGTGTTTTTCTCATTATTAGATTTAAGTTATATATTTTGGGGAGAAATACCACAGAAATATTTCTCAGTTTTCCCCAGTGCATTATTTTAGGAGTTAGAAGATGTTGACTTTTCCCATTATGGATGACGTTAATTTTTAAATAGCTAAAGTGCTGTCTGGGAAGTTTCTTCATTGTAAAATCAGTATTCTGTGTTTTAAGAAGTAATTAATACAGTATATGAATGAAGGTATCTCAAAGACTATGTTAATATCCTGTTCCTCATCTAGCTTTTATTCAGTAGTTTTAGCATTCATTTGTAATTCTTCTGTTATTACTCTGATAGTTGTCAAATAGTGATTTTTCTAATTCTGTCATTTCTTCTATACTTTTTAGTTAGCATTACCTTCTCCTCCCCCACTTTCTTCCTCTCTGTAAGAACTCCTGGAGTTCTTTTTTACTCAGCTGGTTATAATCTATTGCTATCATTATTATTTTGATACTCAGATTATTCTGGATTTGGCTAGTGGGAGCTGCTTCAGATGGCTGTTCTGCCCTTCTGACTTATTTGTAGTATTTCATTCATTGAGAACTTCCTTGAATTCTTATCAAAGATACTTCAGGCTTACCTTTAACTTTTTCTGCCCGAGCTCTGGAATCAGCCATTTTCCCATGGGGCTCTGCTTCCTTTTATTGAAGACTGGTATTTAGAAACCAAGATCTGGGCACTCAGTGTGCTCATTGCTGCAAGGCTGCGGTTTCTCGACCTTCTTCTCCGTGGATAGATCTAGGAAACAGATGAATGTTTACATATATACGATGAACACAATATAAACACACATGCATTTATATCTGTTTGTCTGTCTGTCTTCCTGTCATCTATCTATATCAGAAACTATGAATTTAAGCTGATATCATCTGGTTATTCTTGCCCTTTCTCTTTCTATATTTCCCTCTTGCTTGTCACAAGAAATCTTTTTTTTTTTATTTCACTTGTATGTGGAATTTTTTTTTCCCACAAGAAATCTTTTCCCCATTATCCTCAATATACTTATTTATTTGATCAGTTGTCTTGTATGTAACAGTCTCTTGACCAGACAGCCTGTCTCCCTGGTCTAGTACTGTGCACTCAAGCTGGTTGAGCTTACAAGTCCTCCAGAACTCCCAGAACTGATGAGGATATCACCCCCTAACCCTAATCTGGCAGCACGTGCATCCGGAGTTTCCCATGGTCCCCGTGACATGCCATTTCCAAGTTTACGTCCCCCTTCATGGCAGTGTGCACCTGGGAGTATTTCAGCTTCCCCACCTCTCTTTGGCTAAGAGGTCCCAAGAAGTAGAGCTCCAAATTGTCTTTCTAAACCAATAACAAGAAGCTGTTTGGACTTAATTGTACCAGTGTAATTTTTGTAACCAATCAAAGTTTACCTTCATTTTTATAACTGCTTCTTATTAAAGGTGGATCCAAGAGAAAAAGTGAATTGATTACCTTCATTTTCATTTAAGTAATTACTTTTACATTTATCCCCTGGATTTGAGATGTCTTTGAGATCCAAAACTAAAGGTCTCCTATCCAATCTTGAGTAGAAAAATGATGCTTGAGTAGAAAGTTCAGTAACTTTCCCAAGTGACACACAACTGATTATTGGTCAAACAAGTGCAGAAAGTCCTGATTCAGACAAGTGTACTTCACTACAACAAATGTGCTCTTCTCATCCCATCCAGAAGGCTCATAGAACAATTCATAGATTTTCTTTTTTAGTTTATTGAATCATACAAAATTAAGTTATTTTATATTTCTGAATTATTCTGGAACATTTCAATTTCCTCTGCTTTATTTTCCCTGAAAGAATGAAAATCAGGTGCTAGGGTTGTGATGCTTGTCTGTGATGTTAGTAATTTGAACTCAATGGGAGTTGACATCCCTTTAGGTTCCAGGTTTCGATTATACTATTATACTACTATACTAAGTTCTTCAGTTTATTTTCTTGAGAATGTATTTTAACAAAATACATGTGTGTGCCTGCCTGCATGTATGTTTGTGGTGGGATAGAGAGAGAAGAGTGTGAGGAAATTTTAGGCAAGTCATTCATCTCTCTACATTTCACTTTTTGCATATAAAATATGGAGGTAAGTGCCAGCCACCCCACAGGGATATTTAACTGAGGCATAGAAAACACTGAGCATTTTTGAAGGAAGATGCTTTGAAGACTTAGGGGGTTTCTCATTCTTTTCAATAGCTGCTCCTTATGAAGAGTTTTTTGGAAAGAGGATCTGTTGAACCTGTTAATTCCACTGTAATTTCCTTCACATGTGTATTCCGGTAGCAATTATATAAATCCACATCCTGCTGCTGTCCTTTCCTGCAGATGTGGAGGAAAATCCATCCATTTGTTTTTCTATTGTTTTGCTCATCTGTATCAGAAGGAAAGTGACAGTTGAGTACGTTAGAGGACATTATGATCTGAGATTGTCTAGGTTACGTTTCAGCCATCAGGTCACTTGGATTTGCATATGTCATCTATTACTGTGATGTCAAGGTGCTTAAAACTACCTGGACACTAATAATGCTTATTTGTGGCTTTCATGATTTGTGCTGGAGTGAAGTGGTCTATTTTCCTTACATGTTAAATTTGTAAATTCTAATGCTTGCATGAGTATTAAGACAGTGCTTGTTCTGTTTTGTTTTTCAAAGTTACTTTTGCATTTCTGGAAGTATATAAGGAAAAGTTTGGAAATCTAGTATTGAAGGATTAATACCTACTGACAGCCTTGTTCTATTCTAGCCATATATATTATTGTATCTAATTATCACAAAAATATGTGAGTAAACTGAGGCTTTCTAAGTGATCAGGCTTAGGAAAATTGAATGATTCCTATAAATTTGCTTAACTAGCAAATAGCAAAGCTCTTATCCCAGAAATCTGGGAGCATGGCCTCCAAGTTAAGAATGTTTTTGAGGGGGATGCCTGGGTGGCTCAGTTGGTTAAGCAGTTGCCTTCGGCTCAGGTCATGATCCCAGCGTCCTGGGATCGAGTCCCACATCGGGCTCCTTGCTCCACGGGGAGCCTGCTTCTCCCTCTGACTCTGCTTTCCACTCTGTCTGCCTGTGCTTGCTCTCGCTCGCTCTCTCTGTGACAAATAAATAAGTAAAATCTTTAAAAAAAATTTAAAAATTAAAAAAAAAAGAATGTTTTTGAGGGGTGCCTGGGTGGCTCAGTGGGTTAGGCCTCTGCCTTCGGCTCGGGTCGTGGTCTCAGGGTCCTGGGATCGAGCCCTGCATCGGGCTCTCTGCACGGCGATGAGCCTGCTTCCCCCTCTCTGCCTGCCTCTCTGCTAACTTGTGATCTCTGTCAAATAAATGAATGAAATCTTTAAAAAAAAAAAAAAAAGTTTTTGATGTAGTAAACATTTTCCCCCAGCCTGCTTTCTAGGCCCCAAAGAGGTTGTGTTTATGTTCTTCAAGAAATGTAAGTCACAGTATCCCTTGTTTTTGTAAGTCCCTCTCTGTTGGAACCTAATAAGCACTCAGCAGTAATGACCACCAAGGCCAGCAGCAGGAAAACTAGTAGTTGACATTCCTTGAGCATTAACCTATGTACCAGAAACTGTCCTTAGCACTTTATACATATAGTCCTACTTAATGCTTCAAATAACTCCTTGAGGTGTGTATACCTCTATCATCCCCATTTTACTGAAAAGGTGACAGAGACAAAGTTTAAGAGTTAATTGTCCAGATCAAACAACAAATGAGTTTTGGCACTGCGGTATGAATCCAGGTAGTGGGGCACCCATACTATTGTCCCACACTGTAGCAGACTTCTCAGTAAATATTTTTTATATAAAATTCTGAGTTGGTAACTAATGAAACCAATTCAGATTAAGTTAAATGGAAAAGGCATCTGCTTGGAGGACATAGAATATAGCTCACTGAGTCAGTAAGAAGCCTGGACATATATACGGTGGAATATTATGCAGCCATCAGAAAGGATGACTACCCAACTTTGGCATAGGACTGGAGGGGATTATGCTGAGTGAAATAAGTCAAGCAGAGAAAGTCAATTATCATACAGTTTCACTTAGTTGTGGAGTATAAGGATTAACATGGAGGACATTAGGAGAAGAAAAGGAAAAGTGAAGGGAGGGAAGTCGGAGGGTGAGACAACCCGTGAGAGACTACGGACTCCAGGAATCAGACTGAGGGTTTTAGAGGGAGGCGTTGGGGGGGTGAGTGAGCCTGGTGCTGGGTATTAAGAAGGGTATGTATTGCATGGAGCACTGGGTGTGGTGCATAAACAATGAATCTTGGAACACTGAAAAAAAAAAAAAAAAAAAGAAGTCTGGAGAACCAAGCTTGGCAAACCAGCAGGACCATGAAAAATTGGGAAGCGGAGAATACAGCCAGATGTGCCATGGGGAGAGGGTTTTGGGGCCACTTCTGGTGCTGCCACTGCTGGCGGGTGGCCCTGGGTCATGAGGCTCTTGGATGTGCTGCCATTGGTGATGCTTAAGTAGTAACACTAAGGAACATCCTGCCTACATTGTCACCTTTGCATTGCTTGGGAAGATCCAGAGGCCCAAGTAGAAGCATTTGCTTGATGGAGCCCAGGTCACAATATATGAAGGACAGGTTTGGTATGCTCTTTGAATGAATTGCTCTAGCATATTCTAGGCAGAATAGTAACAGAAAAAAAAAAAATGACCAACTTTCCAGTGTGGAACCCAAAAGATTAAAGTACTTGCTCAGAAAAGCTGGAGCCTATTATGTGGTGAAATAGGTCAGAAAAATGATTTAAGGAGTTGGCAGTTAGAGAATGAGAAGGCATTGGGTTACGTATTCATTTAAATCCAGTTATGCTGAGTGGCCAGTTTGGATCATGGATTATAGAGCATCACTTCCAGGGGGCTGATGATTGAGTCATAAAATACATCTCTCTTTCTTTTCTTCTTTCTTTCTTTCTTTTGTGGGGGGGCGGTTATTTTCATGGTAGGGGAAAAAATTGGCTGGATATCAAAGGTAATACTCTTTAGAAAAAGGCTGGTAATTCCATTCATAAATGTGGTCGGGATCACTGTTTTAAGAATTTTATACAGATCAGGCTTCATCTCAACAAATGTTGTAATAAAATATTGTCGAGCCTTGTATGATGACACCCTGGTTGTAAGTGCTAATCCATAGAAGAAGGTTTTGGTACCATATAAGAAGTTGGGTCGGGGGGCTGTGTAGGGAGAGAGTGGTGAGGTTACGGACATTGGGGAAGGTATTTGCTATGGTGAGTGCTGTGAAGTGTGTAAACCTGGCAATTCACAGACCTGTGCCCCTGGGGCTAATAATACATTATATGTTAATAAAAAAATAAAAAATTATAAAATAAATAAAAGTCTACCCAAAATTTCCAAAAAAAAAAAGGAAGAAGAAGAAGAAGAAGAAGTTGGGTCAGGCCATGAATAAGATTTGGCTTTTATTACACTTACTTGAAACTCACTTTACTAGAATTCTGAGCTTAAGTATCATGGTTAACTTTCTGAGCTCTTACAATCAGCCAGACAATGTGTAGTATTTTGTATGTATCTTCTCTTTTAATTATCATAATAACCCTACAAAGTAAGTATTATTAATGACACTTCAAGGAGGGGACTGAGGCTGAGAGACTAACTTGCCCAAGGTTGTGCGGGAAGGGTCGGAGCTGTGTTTTAAATCCGCATTTGTCTGACGCTCGAGCCTGCTTTTGATGGCAACGCTGTTCTGTGCAAGAAAAATCATTAATTAAGTCGCGAGTTAACTCTGAGTTAGCATTCTCGAATTTTCAGATCAAGAGATTTCCTTGTCACTGGTTCTTAGCAAACAACTTTCTGTTTTTAGATTCAGTAACTTGAGAAATGTCATTCCATCCAAGATTCGTTCCCTGAGTTAAAAGAATATAAATTGCTATTGCCACTTAGTCTTTGCTTTCCCACACATGTTGTCGTCCTGGATATATGAATGAGATGACTTCTCACGATTTTTGGAGGACGCGCAGGGTGAGGTAGGTAGTGTAGGATCTCAGATCATCTCTAATGTTCCAAACCACTGATTATTAGGGATTTGTGAAACTACTCGGTCCTTTCTTGAAAAACTTGCTGTGGGTGCTAGCTCATGTCAGTGACAAACACTAAAATTTACCAAGCATCCTGTAAGAGAATATTCGCTTTTATTTGTATTTTCACTTTGAGCTGCAAGTTACGTTCAGGTTTTCCAGGATTGGGAAGCTGGGTTTTCTTCACCTTGTTACAGTTTTCATGGTTTTGACTGCATTTGCTGACTTGTATCTAATTTTTAGTCTTTTACATGTACTTTAGGAAGCCTGTGAATTTAGGACGTCTCATGTCTGCATTGAAAACTGCTTACCCTAACCTTGATCCTTATTATGAATGTTTCTTTCCTGCTTGGTTTTGTTCATATGCTTATATCCTACAAAATATACGTGTATGCGGAGGAGCAAAAAAGCCCCATAGTCCTGTTAATGTGGTAATAGCCCAAGTTCAAGGAGTAAGAGCAGCTGGCCTGATTCAGGGTCAAAGCCAAAATCACTGGTATCATGACAGAAGACTGTGTTATGTAATTTTTCAAAAATCTCATACTCATAGGAATTTTGTTTACTAAAAGTCTATCAACTTTGTTTGAATATGAAATGTTTTCCCCCTTGATTCTTTTGTTGTTGTTCAATGTAGGTTTGTTGTTTTTTGTTTTTTTTTTTGTATATGTGTATTTTTTTTAAATGACCAAAGTTTTTTTTTTTTTTAAAGATTGTATTTATTTATTTGACACAGAAATCATAAGTAGGCAGAGAGGCAGGCAGAGGGAGAGGGGGGAAGCAGGCTCCCTGCTGAGCAGAGAGCCCGATGTGGGGCTCCATCCCAGACCTGAGCCTAAGGCAGAGGTTTGACCCACTGAGCCACCTAGGTGACCCTGTTTATGTGTATTTTTAACCAAGCTGCTTTCAGGGTGCTGTGTAGAGCCCTCAAAAACCAGATTTGCCACTGGGTTCAGGGGTTAATAGAGTCAAGACTGCACCTGTGAGTCTCTTTCCAACTGGCTTTGTGCACGTATATCCAGCATACCAGGCTGGGCTCAATGCTTTCTCATCAGATATTTAGAGACATGCCCTGACAGATCGTGGGGAAGGTGGTTATATCTTTATTGTCATTAGCAGAGCTCTCAGGATGGGCCTGCTTTATCATCTCACAAGAGAACTTTCTATGTGTGAATGGAAGAACTAATAAGGACCTGAGGATTTTTTTTTCTTTAGTTTGCAAAATGGTATACCCCCATATATGGTAGATAAATATCTTTTTTCTTGTAAGTAACCAACATATGGGAGAGGTAGAAATTATTTGTCATTTGCATGTCATTATAATGATATTTAAAAAGCTGCGTGGCTCTGGACCTTGGGCAGGGGCGTGGAAAGTTCCACGGTAGCTAACCAAGCACTTTTTGTAACAGGATGCGAATGGCAGCAGAACGCTTTAGGCGATATTAAATTGGGGTGATTTTTAGAAAGTGACAAATGTTTTATGTTTCCTAAATCCGAGATGGGTTCTACTAGCTGCACATGGCTGCCAAGTTATGTTATCACTTGCCTGCTTTGTAACTGCTTCAATTATTTCCTCCCCCAGCCCTGTATGATGAGATCCGTCAGTTTCGCAAGGCCTGTGGGGAGGCTCATCTGAAAACCATCTTAGCAACAGGAGAACTTGGATCTCTTACTAACGTCTATAAAGCCAGTATGATAGCAATGATGGCAGGTAAGTGTTTATATTCACATGACGATAGCTATGGAATTGATATTTTTTCGGAGAAATAAAGTAAGTTAAAAGATTTGGCTATTAGTGAAAACGGGCTAACCACTTGGAAATTTGGTTGGGAGGACTCAGCTATTTTGTGAATACACTGCAGTGTGCATTGGTCACAAACTTGGCTTCCTCGCACTTTTTTGGTGGCATTTCCTCGCTGCACTATCCTTGTAAGGCAGTAGATGGCTCTCTTGTTAGCAAATTGCCTCCTTCTTCTTCTTTGATTATTCATTCATCAACATATGTTAGACAGGAATTTCTTTAACTCTGACTTATTCCTCTCTGTGAATTTAAGTGTTTGATTTTCCTCAGAGATGTGCATCTGTACTGGCTCAGGCAGCCTGTGCTTTTGTTGGTGTTAATTTTTCTTTTTAAAGGTAGCGCCGTATCGTTGTTTTTTATACTTTCAAAAGCAGGTTGACTTCCTCTTCATCTCCTTGAACAGCAGACCTGTCCGTTCAGACATCCAAGCCTGAAACCTGGGGGTCAGGCTGGATTCCTTCCTTTCCTCACCTTCCTGTAAACCAGTGAACGAGTCTGGAGAATTCTGCCTCGTACTGTCTCCAACGCATCTCTCCGTCCTGCGTGCAGCCGTCTCCGGCCACTGCTGTGCCCCACACGGACCACTGTCTCCTCGCTACTCCCCCCGTCTCCACTTTTGTCCCCTTCCAGTCTGCTTCCCACACTTTTGCCAGAATGGTCCCTTAAAAATACGAATTGGGTTTTGGTCCTGCTTGTTTAAAATCCTTTGGTGGCTTACACTGCCTCCAGACCCAGTCGGAAACAAGGGAACATACCTGTGCATCTGTCCACTTGAGCTGATATCTGCCAGCAGGGCACTTCAGAAGCAGGAGGGCTTTATGTAATCTTGCCACCAAATGATTCTTTTAAAACATAAGAAAATGTGAAGGTATAGGGCCTATGAAGAGAGAGGTGATGGGAGGAACGGCCTTCTCTTCAGCAAGATGTGAGGGAAATATAATTATTTCCATGAACAAGAAACAAAACATACACACAAAGTCTTCACCAGAAGCTGCGCTCTCCACCCCCTAGACCCCCCATACTCCCATCACTGTCAGAGAGTCAGGGTCACCCTACTGTCAGAGAGTGGTCACCCTGCCCACTCAAAATATATATATATATATCCCTCAGTGGCTTCCCTTCATTGTCAAGGTAAAATGTAAATTCCTTCAGCCTGATTTTAAGAAAAGGTCCTTCTTTTTTTTTTTAAGATTTTATTTATTTATCAGAGAGAGAGGGGGAGAGAGCGAGCACAGGCAGACAGAATGGCAGGCAGAGGCAGAAGCAGGCTCCCTGCTGAGCAAGGAGCCTGATGCGGGACTCGATCCCAGGACGCCGGGATCATGACCTGAGCCGAAGGCAGTTGCTCAACCAACTGAGCCACCCAGGCGTCCCAGAAAAGGTCCTTCTTAACACCCTGCCTGTGTCTCCCCATTTTCCTTTCACTCCTTATGCTCCAGTTCTATGGAATTCCCCGTAGTTCTCTTCAGAAGGCACCATCTGGACCTTTCATGGCTTGCTACACGCTGCGCCCCTGCCTGGCATACCTTTTGCCTGAGTAATCCCTTCACCTCTTTGACTCCAGCACAGGTGTCCCTTCTTTCAAGACCATTTCCCCAATACTGCTTCCCCCCTCACCACTTGGTTCCGTATCTCTTCTGTGTGCCCCCACAGCATTCTGTTGCAACCTCTTCCAGGTGACGTAGCACACCATTATGTGATCAAGTATTGAATTTTGAGATGCCTTACTAGTGGCTCCATACATGCGTGAAGATAGAGGACTTCTCAGGTCTTCAGTCTGGGCCTCTAGTGTAGTCCTGCCTCTAGACTTTTAGTGTACATGCTGCTGAAGCGAGCACGCCCCCCTCTAGATTTTTAGACTCGTATACTTTTTGAGTATTGTCAGACCGAGCGTCAGTCCCTGGAGCTTTGCTGAAAATCAGCCTGCTAGGCACTCACGGAGCTATTGCTCTGCTCATTGCTCCTGCATCCAGATGATCTCTGCTCTGGTTGTCTCGTTTCAAGCATAATCTCTGAAAATCTAAGGATAAGGAAGAATGGAACATGTTAAACAGCAGGTCATCTGTTGGCATTTCAAAGTCCCGTAATAACAGAAGCCTTGCTGTAGCTCTTATGAGCCTGGGCGAAGCCCCTTGGTGTCCTAAGTACCCAGGTAATTCCCTTCTCATGCTCCTCTCTGGGACAAGGGATTGTTAGCCTAGAGTGCTGTGATCCAGGTCACAGTGAAAGTATATTCATTCTGAGAGGTCAGCCAACCCTATCGTCTTCTCTGCACCTACTGCTCATCATAGGAACGTGGTATTAAGTCATCATGCCAAGAAGCCCCTGTTCTGTCCTCCACCCCATCCATCCGCAGAAGAAAAATGTGAGTAGGAACATGCTCTCCCCATCTCTTCTATCTGCTTATATCCTTGTCCATGCTTATCTCTTGCTGCATTTCTTCACTTAAGCAGTGTCTGTTGAATACTTGCTCTCTGGGTAATAAAACTTGTATTTGTGGTGTGCTTTCCCAGATTCTTTAAAATAATATTCCTTAATCTTCACATCAACCCTGTGGTTGACGAAGAAACTTAAAAGGTGACTTTTGTAAGGCCTCAAAGCTAATAGATCGCATAGAGTCATTATTTGAACCCAGGCCTTCTGGCTCCAGAGTTATTTATTGCTTTCTCAGCTGTAACACCACTGTCTCCCAGGGCACTGTGCTTGACCTTATAATGAGTTAAAGGCATACACAGTCTGTGCAAGGTATAATAAGTGAAAGCATCCAGCATACTTCCTGACGCATAGTTTCTGGTTCCTATTCTCTTAAGAATGTATATAATAGGAATGAGGTACGTTTTGAAGAATTGTTTTAAAATTTTGAACTAAATTTACACTTATATAAGTTACAGCTCTACTTTGGCATTTTTATTGATTTTATTCCTTAAAAATCAACTTCATTGAGGTAAATTTATACACATTGAGGTGTTAAGTGTCCAATGTGATGACTTTTTACAATGTGTATTTTCCATCATCCCATGAAATATCCTTTGTGCCCCTTTGCTTTCAGTTCTACTCCTTTTACTTCTGCCCCAGCTGCAATCAGTGCTCTGATTTTATCACCATAGATTGGCTTTGCCAGTTTTTAAGTTATACAGTTGGAACTCTTTTGTGTTTGTTTTCCCTCTACCTACAATATAATAGCTGTGAGATCTATCCATGTTGTTCTATGTATAAGGAGTTTGCTTAGGGGTATTCTATTGTACAAATATACTGAGTTGCCAAACTTCCTTATAAAAAGTTTATAATATTCTGATGTCTATAGGGTCTGTAGTTATACCTCCTTTTTTTTTTTTACTTCTGATGTTGTCATTTTTGTTTTCTTTCCTGTTGTTATTTATCTTCTTTCTTTCTTTCTTTCTTTCTTTCTTTCTTTCTTTCTTTCTTTCTGTGGAAAAGAGTTTTGTTAGAAGTCTGCCAATTTTATTAATCTTTTCAAAGAGCCAATTTTTTGCTTGGTTGGTTTTTCATTGTCATTGAGTTAAAAAATACTTTCAATTTCCCTTGTAATATCTCTTGATGTTTAGAATGTTATTAGACTATTATTTAGAATAAGCCTTTACACTGGAGCACCTAAATACATAAAGCAAATATTAATCGACATAAAGAGAAATCAACAGAATGTTTAATTTCCAAGTATTCTGTGCTTCTTGGATATCTTATTGCTATTGACTTATAATTTAAAATTCTTTTAAGCTCAGGGAATATCCACTGTAAGAATTTTTTGTCTTTTGAAATTAAAGAGATTTATAGCCCATTTTTATGCTGTCTTTAAGTATATACTTCAGGGGCACTTGAAAAGAATGTCATGTTAGGGCGCCTGGGTGGCTCAGGTGGTTAAGTGACTACCTTCGGCTTGGGTCATGATCCTGGAGTCCCGGGATTGAGTCCCACATCAGGCCCCCTGCTTGGCAGGGAGTCTGCTTCTCCCTCTGACCCTCCCCCTTCTCATACTCTCTCTCTCTCAAAGAAGTAAATAAAATCTTAAAAAGAAAAAAAAAAAGAACGTCATGTTAGTATTTGACATCTTAGTCTGTCATGTAAGATATTAGTGGTAGTATTCTGCGAATATCAAGTAGGTCAAGTTGGTTGATCATATTTTTTAGATCCGGTTTTGTTTTGTTTTTGGTCTACTTGTTCTATTTATTACCAAATATTATTATCTATTTATTTATTTGTTAAAGTCTCCAAATATGATTTGTCTTCTTATCCCTTTAGTTTTGTCAGTTTTTTCTAAATGTATTTTGGAGCTTTGATATTTAAGTATGTATACTTGGCATATCTTTTTTCCATCCTTTTTATGAATATATATATATATATATATATATATATACATATATATACACACACACACACATATATATATATATATATGCAGTCTATAACCCATCTCTGTTTATATATTTAAAGCTATCTCTTATAGGCTTTTTTTAAATCAAATTGTGAGAATCTGTACTTTTTAATTAGAATGTTTTGTTCATTTTCATTTCACACAATTTTTGATATGATAGAAGTTAAGTCTGTCATCTTGCAGTTAGTTCCCTATTTGTTCTGATCCATTTTTTGCTCAGTTTTTTTCCTGATACCCTTTGGGTTCATTAAATATTTGAGAGCACTTTATTTTGTTTTTTTTTGTCCATTGACTTTTTATCTTCAAGAAGTTTGTGAATTATAATATGCATCTTTAGCTTACCACGATTTACATAGATTTCATATTATTCATGTGTCATGAAAGTAAAAACTGTAACAGTTGGCGTTTACGCCTTTCTTAGTCCTTTGAATTATTTTACTGTTTTTCTTCCACCTATTTATAAACTCCTTAATATGAAGTGATTTTTGTTTTAACAATCATTTGTCTTTTAAAGAAATTGAAAGAAAACTAAGCAAAACTAGTCTTCTGTATTTTCTCACATGTACATCATTTCCTTCTTTATTCCTTCTTGTAAGTCTGCTGGTGACTAATTTTCTTAGATTTTGTTCATCTGAAAATGTCTTCATTTTACACTCACGTACGTTTCAAGTATTGTTTGCTGCATATGGTGTTCTAGATTATACTTTTATTCTTCTTTCAGTACTTTAAACATGTTATTCCATTTCTTGGAATTCTGCTTGTTCTTGTTTTCCTATAAGTAATGTTTCATCTTACTCTGGCTGTGGTAAATCAATATTTCTCTTTATCTTTGTTTTTCACTAATTTGACCATGATATGCCGAACCATGGTTTTCTTTGTATTTATTCTGCTTTTAGTTTGCTAAGCTTCTTGGATTTGTAGGTTGGTGTTTTCCAGTTTGGGACATTTTATAACTATTTTTTCAGATATATTTTCTACCCCATTTTTATCTGTTCTTTCTAGAATTCCAAGTACATGAGTGTTAGATATTGTCCCACAGGTTACTGAGGTCCTGTTTATTTTTTTATTTTTATTTTTTTAAAAGATTTGTTGATTTGAGAGAGAGAGAGAGAGCGTGAGTGCAAGGAGCAGAGGGAGAGGGAGAGAGAATGTCAAGCAGACTTCTCCCTGAGTGCTGACTCTGACACCAGGCTTGATCTCACGACCTGAGTTGAAACCAAGGGTCTGATGCTCAACCGACTGCACTACCCAGGCATCCTCTGTTCATTTTAATTTTAATCTCTTTTCCTCTCTCTGTTCTTCTGTTTGGTTAATTTACATGGATCTTCAAGTTCTTTGACCCTTATTTTCCATCTCAAATTTGCTCTTAAGTCCATCTATTGAAATTTATGCCATTATACATTTTTAGTTTTAGAATTTTCATTTGATTCTTTTTTATGGTTCTTTTATTTCTCTGCTGATGTTCAACATTTTTCACTCATTGAGCTCATATTTTCTTATAATTCTTTCAACATGTTTATTGTAGTTGATTAAAAGTCTTTATCTGCTCATTTATATATCTGGATTACCTCAGGGTCTGTCTCTTGAGCTGCCAGTTTTCAAGTGCCTGAACACAGTTGCCTTTTATATTTTGTTCTGCTGTATGATTGTTTGTAGTAGGAGGGTAAATCTGGTGCATTTATTCTGTTGTGTCTTTGTGGCTTTTGTTTTCTTATTAATTTAGCATGAAAATCTGAAAAGGAAAGGTGTTTTATCATTTACATTCATAATAGCTGTCTTGTAATATTGATAGGCATTTAGGTTATTGCAAGACAATTCTCTAGAGAGTAAGCTAGTATTAGTCTGATATCACATATCACTGTACATAAAAAGTTAACCTAAGTATTTGCATTTTTTGGTCAACTAAATGTTTACTAGCTAGCTTACTTTTAGTTTAATTTTCTTTAGGAATCTTTCAGAATGTTTTAGGGGAAGGAGCCATAGGTCGTGGGCATTAGAAGACCAGGATTCCTATTCGTTCTTGCATGGTTTATGACTTCAAGTGGATCAGTTAACCTGGTTATCAGTTCAAAGAAGCAATGTGTATGGCTAATTTATAAAGTATAAAATAAGTACTCTGCAAGTCATTAAAAAATATCAGCCTACCTTCCTATGCCATCCTACCTCAGTCAGGAAGGAATCATAATTGAATCTTTTTTTTTCCTAGACTATTACAAGGCATTATTCAGACTATCACTTTTTAGAACCATCTGGTGTAGCTGCAGGAGATAGACTATATTGAGCTGGATTCCTTTCTGTACTGATCTCAAAGCTTATTAATATGTTAGTAGGATTGTTTCGTGAATCTTAGGAACTGTTTTTGCCAACTTTTGGCTCCGTCTTAAAAAACAAAAGTTTCAAAAGAATCTGATTAGTTGAGAATCACTTTTGATGTGGCCCAGTTTAATTTTTTTATGCCACACTTCTCAGCTATGGTTATTTGTCATATCTCCTAGTTCTTTTACTCTGGAAAGTATCGCAGCCACCTTAGCTCTTTAAATGGGTATCAGAATAAAATATTTAACTAGAGATCACTTACTCAGTAACCATAATGATCCAGAACCAAGCCAGGAACCAGGAGGAAAAAAAGTAAGAAAACATTTCAAAGAGATGAAGTATACATAATATAATCTATAGTACAACAGTAGTGATAGACAATAACATTTCTTGAGCGTTTAGTATGTGACAGATGCTATTTTTAGGGCTTCATATATATTTACATTTAACCTTCATAGTGACTCTCTGAGGTAGGTACTTTCCTACAACAAAGTGGGAACATCAGTTAAAAAGGATATTTTGCTGCAATTCTCCATGGTCATTATTGATATTTGGAAACATTCTAGATACATTTGTCTTTGTTACATCATTTCCCCTGTCTGTTATAGCTTTCTTTTCTCCTTTTAGCTGTTCTTAAAGATTTAAATATAATTTTCATCCATCGTCAAATCTCTTCATGATCTTCTAAAGCCAGACTTAATCGTTCATACTGTTGTGCTCCTAGGACAGTTGTAAATACCAGTAGCATTTGTCATACAGTGTCATCATTCACTGTTTTACCTGTTGAGTCTTTTGCAAAACTGTGAACCTCTCTGAGCCAAGGACTGTATCTAACTTATTTATATTTCTCTGTAATTACTACTGTGCTTGCTATCTAAGAGAGCCTACGAAAATATCTTGAAATACTCGAGTGAATGAATGAGTGGATGGAAGAATGGATGGGTAAATGAGAAAGAAAGAGATAAGGAAAAGTAAAAACAGGCAAAGTAAACGCTGAAGACCTAGACTCATCTTTCCACATGAGCCACGACCTTGTAGAGTTCGGACAAGTTATGTTGAGAGCAAAATTTTACTTCAGTTGAACAAAAAGATAAATAGTTTAAACTGTTGCCAAGGAGATTATGTATTGAGGCATTGTTTGGATGACCTAAGCAGTGGTATGACATATAAAAGGTTTGTGAGAATTCTGAAGGGGCTCTAGGGCTAAGAAAGAACTATAGACAACTTTCTGTCTTGGCTTTTTGGTCAAAGAAAATGGATCTGACTTTCATGTTCCTGTCAGTGTGGTGAGAGCAATGCAAATAAAGGAGAAACAGAGTAGAAGTAAGCAATTTGAAGGGAATATAATCAGGAGAGAGAAACAAGAGCCATATTTTTTCATCACACAATCCAAGAACAAGGTGATAGGAAGTAAGATAGAAAGGAAAACATGCTTAGAGAAAAGAGAAGTCTAAGGCAGGTCCATCTCCTGCTAAGGGATTTTAGCCCCGCAAACGCACACATTAAGAATAATGCCAGAATGTAGAAAAGTGGCTTTATCTTTCGGTAGCGGTGGACTGTTCACACACACGCAACAGCTAACAAGCTCCGCTCTGAAGTTATTCTAGACCTTATCTTTGGAAATAATGCAGGCATGATAAATAAGGTTGGAGTAGAAAAGCACTAAAGATGCAATCATAATGTCATCAGGTTTGAATTGCTGATGAAGATCTGTGGGTAGAGTACGAACACAAAAATATGGGGCTTGAGAAAAGCAGACCTTGAAGGAATGCAAAATGAGTTTTGAACTTGGCTGGAATTTTGTAATGTATAGGAAATCAAAATGAAAAAAGTAGGAACCAGAGGAGGGGATATTTGAAATTCAACCCAATAAGATCTGAGTAATTCAGAAACAATAAGATGAAGCAGAGAAATAAAAGAAAATAGAAGGGAAGCCATTAAAAATAATAAAACAAAGGGCAGAAAATAAGCACTAGGAAACTTGTTAAGACTGAAGGAAACCAAAGGTCTAAAAGAAATGCTGTGATTAGTAGCAAATTAACATCTAAGACTTTTAAAAAACCATTTTTTAAAATTTAAATAGGAGTCAAATGGTAGAGTAAATGACAGTGTAGATTTATTTTTCAAAAGATTGTCACCAGTCACACTGAATCCTTCATCTTGGGCTCAAATCTTTGTATACTGAAGAAGTTATGATCCAGATGGCACTTCTAGACCCCTGTGGTGATCCAGCCTGGTTTTTCTCATTGGCGGGGGGGGGGGGGGGCTAAAAATAAGATCTTGCCTTTTATAGGAAGAACATTTAATTTATGAAAAGGTATGCTATAGTTGAAAGTTCACCACTGGGGAAAGCATTAAGAATATAGATGTGTATTGGGATAAGAGTTAATGGATCTAAAGCATAAATTGATTTACAATTCCTTAAACTAGCCCTGAGAATTAAACCATTTCTAGGGTAAGAACTGATTAACTTGCCATTTCATTCAGGGAGCAAATTTAAATTTAGCCCCCGCCCACCACCATGGGAGCAAAACTTTCAGAAGATTTACCACGTCACACCCACCAGCCTGCAGTACTCATCTACCCTCTTGCCCATCCTTTGTTTTGTGCAAAATAGAGAGCTTAGTGGGAGAGAGAATCTGCCATGTTTTCTGGCCTCCTAGCCCTACAGGAACCTCTGATGGTCCATTTTGGTATATGGTATATTATTCTTAAGAAAATCACTATAGGGGGCCTGGGTGGCTCAGTGGGTTAAAGCCTCTGCCTTCGGCTCAGATCATGATCTCAGGGTCCTGGGATCCAGTCCCGCATCGGGCTCTCTGTTCAGCGGGGAGCCTGCTTCCCCCCCCCTCTCTCCCTTCCTCTCTGCCTACTTGTGATCTCTCTCTCTCTCTGTCAAATAAATAAATAAAATCTTTTTAAAAAAATCACTATACATTTAAACACAGAGTGTTTTCTTTGCCTCTTCATGGCTGGACTTCCAGAGAAAAAAAGAAGCAGCTTGTGAACATAGTTTTGTATGTGGTGTGTACTAGTATGCATAAAATTTTACTTTGTGAGATTTTTGAAAATATAACCCACCTTATTCTAAAATATTGCAACACCTTCTCCAGACCTAGATTGCTCAGAGGAATTTATGGGCACAGAGGCTAACACATGTAAGGACCTAGGAAGTGCTTGTTGAAGTGCTCAGTTGTCAGGTATGGGGCATCAACAGATATAGTCATAAACAACATATGTAAAATTCAGTTTTTTAAATGAATCTTTATTTGGCTTTAAAAGCAACATTAAGGGACTTTTTATTTTCATGTCTCGGTGAAATTCTGATACATGACATAGAGGCCAGACCTGTTAGCTATTGGGTCATGTTTCTGAGATTCTGTGACTCATTTGTCTTTGATTTCTAACATGTTCATTATTTATTCTTTAATGTCCGTGCTGGATAGTTATGGGTCTATTAGCAAACTCTTAAATGCTGGGAAAGCAGAATCCTTGAATGGGTCTCTCAGCATATCGCACAGGGTGGATACTTGATGCACATTTTGTTGAATGAGCAAATGAATAAGATTAATAAATCACGTGAGGTTACCAGTTCACAGATTCTTTTTGGTACTGTCTTAATAGGGAACTAGGGGAGGTACCCTATCACCTTCAAAGGGATGAAAACCTGACGCTCGGAAGTTAAGTGACCAGGTGAGACCAAGGCCATGCACTGAGGAAGTGGCAACATTGTGAAGCACTTCTTGACTCTAAATTCTTTTTTTTTTTTTTTTAAGATTTTATTTATGTATTTGACAGAGAGAGCGGAGAGCACAAGCAGGGGGAACAGTGGGGAGAGAGAGGGAGAAGCAGGCTCCCCGCCGAGCAGGGAGCCCAATGCGGGGTTCAATCCCAAGACCCTGGGATCATGACCTGGGCTGAAGGCAGACGCTTAACCCACTGAGCCACCCAGGCGCCCCTTGACTCTAGATTCTATACACAGTCCTGTTCTCCACTCTGTAATTGCTTTGCATTTAAAATATTACATATAAGCTATGTGTAATCTTTGGGGGCACAGATGTGTTTCTAGAGTCCCTGAATGAGATTTATATGTTGAATATATATGTTGAATATATTGTTGAATATTCAACAATATATTCAACATATATGTGTGTGTGTGTGTGTGTTTACCTGCTCTGCTGACGATCCCATGACAACACTCTGGGAACTTCTGTGGAGTCATGACTTCACGGTCGCTGCTTGATTTCTGCACTGAAGTTCTTGGTTATTTCCAGATTCCCTTCCTGAGTGCTGAGAGGATAGCTGGGAAGTGATCCGGAAAGTGGACTTTTCTCATATCCACCTGATGGGGGCAATCTGAGAAAGAAGGAGCACAGAGGGTGACATAAAAGGGTTTGGGACCATGGTAATGGCATTGGAGCCCATGTGGAGGAATGTCCCAGCATAGGATGAGGGACATGGCAAACTTCCTGTGAAGAGCGATCGGGAAGAAAGTGGACACCTTAGTTGGGAAGATGGCAGTCGCTGGAGTTGTGGTGTTGTATTCAAATACTTGTATTCACGCATCCAAAAAGGATGAAAAAGCATGATTGTTCCTGATGAACCCGTGGTAGGAGGACTGGGACCCAGCTCTTAGAAGTTACGGGAGGATGGATTTTGGCCTGCTATAAGGCAGAGTTCAGTGAGGGTCCAGATTTTCCAGAAACTGGATGGTCCGCCACAGGAGGTGGGAGGCGTTGGAAGCACAGGCTGGATTTGCCCGATGGAGCTATTGTTCTACGTGACACTCAGCGTGTGCTAGAGAGGCTCATCCTTTCACAGCGCGGTGGGATCCACTACAGGAGAGAAAAACCGTCTCTCTCTCTCGCTCTCTGTCTCTCTCTCTCTCACACACACACACCCCTATTACATGTACGTGAGATATTTCAGTGTAGATTATAATCCAGTATAGGCAGGGCCCCAAATATGGAAATAATGAGAAAAGAGGGATGTATTGGTTTCCTCAGTTTCCACCTCAACTTGGGTGACTTGAAACAACAGAAATGTAGTATGGTTCTGGAGGGTAGAAGCCTGAAATCCATGTACCTGCAGGGCCACTCTCCTACTGTAATCTGTGGGTTAGAATCCTTGCCTGCCTTTTCTAGCTTCTTGTGTTTGCTGGCAATCCTTGGCTTGTAGATGTAACACTCCATTCTCTGTTTCAACACGTGGTCCTGTGCATTTCTGTCTGTGTCTCTTCCTTCTTTACAAGGACACCAATCCCGTAATGGCCCCACTTTACTCAGCAAGACCTTGTCTTTATTCAACTAATTATGTCTGCAATGACCCTATTTCCATACAGGTCACTTTCTAAGGCACTGGGGATTGGAATTTCAACATACCTTTTCAGGGGGCAAGATTCAACCCATAACAAAGAGAAATAGGGTTATTGTGCTGCTATGTTTCTGTTGTTTCCTGTAAAGACCTGAAGATGTTAGAAAAAATACTTTGAGTCAAACCAGCAAACTTAAATTCAGGTACAAAAGATTGATTTTTCCCTCTAAGCAATGTTGGATGGTTTTGTGGATAGGGGAAATCTAGTAGATATTAAATATTTTTATCTGCAAAAAGCATTTGGTAAGGTTCTCAATGGGAGATTAATGGCTAAAATAAAGAATGAGGCATTAGGAGATAAATTTGCTTATGAGCAAGAGACAGAGACTAACAGTAGAAGGAAATACTTTTTAGATTGGAAAGGAGTGACATACAGCACAAGCCAGGAATCAGTTTTGGGACCTATGGGTTTTTCACTTTATTTTTATTGGACTTTGTAATAAAAATACAGATCTTCAAACAGTCCAAGACAGAGTGAGTAATACTACAAGCATCAGTAATCAAAAGTTATTCTCTATCATAAACTAAATGACTGATAATAAATACTGACACAAGACTACACAATGTACCATAATATTATAAAATGGAACAAGCGATTCTCCTGTGTTCTGTTTTCTTCTGCATGGGTGAATATTTCTTTATTTGCTCTTTAAAAAGTATTTGCAGATTTCTAGGTTTACTTTATAAGCCAAATCAATGAAAAAAAAATATTTTTTAAACTTGGGAAGATGTGCTAGCTGAGAGAAAAATTGGTTGAAGCAAGACAAAGGTTATATTGCCATCACTAGTATAAAGAAATTAGGGACCCTGTGTGTTAAATTGCTCAGCAAGCTATTCAGTAAAAAGACTTAAGGAGTGAGGGGGCGTTCTGGAAATCATCAGCTTATTCTGCAGTCATGACTTTAATGGAAGCATATACAAAAAAGTCATTGTTAGGATGATGAGAAGCTATGTATCTGAGGCAGTGAAATATTCTAGTATGGAACTTTTCTCTCTTCATTTCCATTTTAAAAATTTTAACATAATGGCTTGAAACAATCCATAAAATTCAGTGATTGTGTAGGTAACTTGTGTAGGTTCCTCCCAGGAACTAGTTAAGTAGGTGGAAAACACACTTGTAAAATTGGAATTTTGCTTGCAGCTCCTTTTGTCTCAGTCGTGAAAAGGTCTTTACAAATTCATCTCTGTTTTTTTCTTGATTTGTACATTGTCAGAGGAGCGAGAGAAAACAGAGCCACTAAACATTTAAAAGTTAACTTGTAAAAGTTGCAAATGCTTTGAAAACCAGAAAGGATTATAAGGTATAAAGAAGCCTCATTAACTTCAAAGCTTTCATTTTACAGGTGAGAAAACCAAGATCCAGAAGGGTCAAATTCACAAGGAATTTACCTAGGGACAAATATTCTAAAGTCAAAACAGTCTAGAAAGAGGTTCTCAGCCCAGGCTGCATGTTAGGATTTCCTGAAGAGCTTTTTATTTTTATTTTTTTATTTTCTTAAGATGTATTTATTTGAGAGAGAATGAGTGAGAGAGAACATGAGAGAGGAGAAGGTCAGAGGGAGAAGCAAACTCCCCAAGGAGCTGGGAGCCCGATGCGGGACTCGATCCTGGAAGTCCGGGATCATGACCTGAGCCGAAGACAGTTGCTCAACCAACTGAACCACCCAGGCGCCCCTGAAGAGCTTTTTAAATAATCTGTTTAAAAGATCCCACCACCAGGGGCGCCTGGGTGGCTCAGTGGTTTGGGCTGCTGCCTTCGGCTCAGGTCATGATCTCAGGGTCCTGGGATCGAGCCCTGCATCGGGCTCTCTGCTCTGCAGGAAGCCTGCTTCCCTCTCTCTCTCTCTGCCTGCCTCTCTGCCTACTTGTGATCTCTGTCTGTCAAATAAATAAATAAAATCTTTAAAAAAAAAAAAAAAGATCCCACCACCAGAGATCCTGATTTTAATTGGTACTAACTGGAGCCAAGAGAGTTGGTACTTTTAAAAACTTCTTGAGTATTCCTACTGTCTAGGCAGGAGGTTTGGGATCCAGGTTTCCTGAGGTTGAGACAAGAGTTCTTCCCACTCACCCTGGTAGTTTCGAAATTATTTAGAGAGAGAATTTCAAATTCTAGGGGTTTCCAAAGGTCCGTGTGTTCGTTCACTCACAGTTAACAAATCTGATTGTCCTGGTGGTTGGTTCCTCCTTTCCAGATTGCTTGTTTGGAACACTAAGCCTGCGCGCCCATAGAAACAAGATCATAAATGGTCAGCTGTACATCAGTAGTTCCTGTAGGTCCTAACCAACACATGAAATAGTGGTTTTGGAAGGACGTGAATTTATATTTTTAATTAAGTCTCCAAGAACTTAAGGATTAAAGATGTTTAATCCTTTTATCTCCTTTATAGAAATACCTTGGTTTCTCCTCCTTCTGCCTTTAACATATTAGGTGTAGAGTTTGAGTGGGGACTCCCCCAGTTCCAGGCTGTGCCAGGAAGGAAAAAGGGGTCTGGGGCGGGGGGTGGTGATGAGGCTGCAGTGAGGACTGAGGAGCCAGAGGAGAGGGAAGGAGGCTAGTCAAGAAGGGCCAAGGTGTTCTGCCATCTTGATGCCAGGGGGTGGATCTTTCTTTTCTTTCTTTCTTTCTTTCTTTCTTTCTTTCTTTCTTTCTTTCTTTCTTTCTTTCTTTCTTTCTTTCTTTCTTTTTTAAAGATTTTATTTATTTATTTGACAGAGAGAGATCACAACTAGATGGAGAGGCAGGCAGAGAGAGAGAGAGAAGGAAGCAGGCTCCCTGCTGAGCAGAGAGCCCAATGCGGGACTCGATCCCAGGACCCTGGGATCATGACCTGAGCCGAAGGCAGCGGCTTAACCCACTGAGCCACCCAGGTGCCCCCATTCCTTTCTTTTGAATATGCTTATGCTATTCAAGTATTTAGTGAGCAAATATTTAGTGAGCATCTAATGTTTATCAGATGGGAGAGGCATAAGAGGAGAGAAAGGGGAGAGAAAAATCAGACAGAACCCCTCCCTTTAAAACACTGATTGTACCTCTTTGATGAGAGAGTGAAAGGTCAGATTTATGATTGCCTCATTGACAACATGTTCGGAGCCACAGGGACACTTTGGCCAAGTGCTGCACGAGCAGGGCTACCCTCTGGAGAGGCACAGAAGGGTTCGCAAAGCAAGTGACATTTATGGAGGTGTCCTTGGGTGCACATAGATGTAGAGGAAGCTATGTTGGGATGGAGGGTCAATCGAGAAATGTCAGGAGAGGCGGAGGGGAAGTTGCTAAGTTGCTGGTGGCTTAACGCCCCACCAAGAATTTGGGTTTCCCGTTTGCAGGTAGGGAAAGTTTTTCAGCCCTTGAAAGTGTCTAGCCTGAGAAACTCATGCATCCAGCTCTTCATCACTGGGGTTTATTCAAGTCTTTCCAGGTTAGCCTCCCCCCCCCCCATCCCCAGGGTAAAGATCAGTAAGATACCATTACTCCAGATACTTCGTAGTAGTGGAGCAGCACCCCGGTTTTCATTTTAGGAACATGGCCTTTGGGCCATGTGTTTAGACTGGAAAACAGGGAACCTGTTGGGAAGCTGTTATTACAGGCTAGCTGACGTCATGTGGGGCTGAGTTAAGGGAGTGGGGTAAGGATGAAGAGGAGCTGGGGGAGACGTTGAGGGGACAGCACGAAAAGGTTTTGGTGAATGATTCTGGGCTGAGCAGGGGAGGGACAGAACAAACCAACTCATAATGGTTCCATTTGTCCACACCCTCACTGTAGTTGCTCATAATGGTGTGCCATTTCCCCAGGGCAGGGAGTTCTAGACACGTGAGGCTTCTTCCCAGCCCTGGAACCCATCTTTGCTGCCCTTTGCTAAGACCTCCACCGGTTCATGGCTTTGCTGGCTTACTGCAGAATGCACAAAAGTCTTACCCCTCTTCCTCTACTTTTCTGTTCTTGTAACAAGGAGAAAAATATTTAGTGTTTTTAAGGAAATCTGATTAAGGTTGTGGCGGTGAAAAAGACAGAGGCTATTTTTCTATTGAGAACACACAAACAAGACAGGACATATAAAGCGAAACGGAGAGGAGAAAAAAGGAAATTCATGCTTTTACTTGAATTATTGGGGTGATACTTTGTTTTGCTAGTGGCACAAGAATGAGTGTTCTAGTATGCTTTTTGTAAAAAATTTATCATCAACTGGGGCATCGAAAGGAAGTTTCCTGTGCTACAAAACTGCTAAATTGGGCAGGGACAACAGAAGAGGCACTGAATAGTCAATGAAATTGGAAAGAATTTAGATCATCCATGTCACACAAAGCCTGCAAAAGGCTGTTGGTAGAATGTTAGCTGCTTTCACACTGGTTTGATATTAACATTCTAGTGAATAATTAAAATATTCCTGTTTATTTTTTAATAAAAAGCAAAAGCATATAAATTACCTCAGAGTTTATAGTGTTACCTCTAGTTGCATTCGCAGACTTTGCGGTTTCTGCCCAGGATTGTAGATTAGGTAATTTAGGCAATTAAAAAGCAGATTTTCCTCTGCCTTTCTTGGTGTTCTCATTTTAGAGCATTCAATATTATAAGGCCTTTCAAAAACATAAACCAAAAATCCTTAAAACAGCTGAGACATTTTCATTATAGATGGTATTCTCTAAATTGAGTGGTTATTAAGTATATCCTCCTACTGAAAGTATTTTTGAAGTACATTTCTCATTTTCATCTGCTGTCCGTAAGCACACGCCCAGCCATGGCTGATGCTGGATTTCTTCCTGCTGGCTTTTTAACCAGACTCCCGTGAAGTGATTTAGGTACTCCTTATAACACAATACAATTTTCAGTTAAACCCATCCCTTTCCACTAACTGGTTTTTTTTTGTTTGTTTGTTCTTTCAGGGCTAGACTGGAAAAGTTTTAATTCCAGACAATTGGCTCAGAGAAAAGAATGACTCCCATAGGGATGGGAACGAGAGTCATGCTCAGAAACAAAGAGAGTGACAGGCGCTTGTGAAACCACAGACTCACGGTCTTGTGTGGTGTTGTATTTGCTGCTCCTAAGGGATGCTGTGTTCAAGTAATCCAGACAGACATGCGATCACTGGAGGCTCTGCCTGAGTTTCTGTCTGTTGGGTGGGGAATGCAAAGAAGAGGAGAATGCAGCAAGGAATGCAATGGTATTAGAAGAAGAATTTCCCAAGAGGGCAGGGTAATGAGAGAACATAAGACTGACCGCTCTGCCTCTAGGCCCCAGAGAAGGTCATTGGAGGGGCAGGCATTCGGCTACAAAGTTATTGAGAGAGTGTAGGTGTTCTGGGAGTTTACAAAGGAGATCTCAATGTGGACTTTTCAGCCCAAACATCCCTTTCCTTAGTGCCCCAAATAGGTCCAATTAAATAAAATTAGGATGGCTTACTAGGCACTTTAAATAGCAAGATTATAAACTCCATAAACTGTTTGCTAGAGAAATTGCAGATGCAGAAAGAAGTCCCAGGTAGGACCCAATGTTAAAACCTTGACTTAAATGTGGCTCTTCTTTATGACCAGGGACTAGGAAGAACATTGGCAGAGAACTTGGGAATGCCCCTGCTCCTCAGAGCTGCCCTCACCACAAACCTGGATACCCAGCCCTTCTCTGCCTTGTCATCTTGAGATTCCTTGTGAAAATGCAAACCCTGTTGGTAATTTAAAGCTTTGAGTGGCTCATCCCCAGCTGGCCGATGATATACGGGTTGGATTATAGAGAGGGACAGTCAGAGGTACCCAAACCTTTCCTTCTTAGAGTAATTGCTCTGCAGAATGCTTAGGAGGGGTTAGTAAAACTCAGGTTCATGCTTTTGGGGGCTGACCTGGGACTTACTATCAGGGGAAACATAGTTTATATGGAGAAGCATGGATTTATTTCCAGGCAGCCATGAATTTACAAACTTTTGGAATGTAATTCATATCTAGATTGAAGAATTATGCATGAAACTTTTCAATTTACTAATTAAAGGTAGAAAAATATAACTGGTTTATCAGTGTAGTCAACTAAGGGTTTAATATATGCATTTAAATCTGAAACCAGCCATTTAATCTAAAACCATTTAAATCTAAAACCAGCTATTTAAATCTTCACAATACAAATACAGAGAAAAAAATTAAAAACACACATACTTCCTCCAGAGACCTTACATGAGGCAAAACTAAACTAAAAAAGCTTTACCCCTTCCCTGACAGCTGTCCCCCCACCAAATCTTGTTTCTTTTCTTTAATGTATCAATCTAGAATAATAAAAGATAACTTTTAAGTGCAACAGTTCTCAAGTTTTGTTAATGAAATGAAAAAAAAAAATGAAGTTAATGAGGAAGAGGGGGAGCATTATTTTTTGACATAAGAAGAGAACTAGCCACCTTCCTAAATTTTTATTAGCAATCACTGTAACTTATGAAATTGTATGCTGTCTTCTTAAAAAAAAAAAGGTGTTTGTAAATATAGTCTTTATACAATGGCAACAAATCACTTAGTGGGACTTTGATTCTTTGTTGCATTCTTCACCTCCCCCCCCAAATTAACATGGATTATATTTATGAAAAATATTTTTTAGGAATTAAAGAAAATCCTACTATAAATTAAGATGGCGGTATCTTGGGAATTTTCTTTCTTTCTTTTTTTTTTAAAGATTTAATTTATTTATTTGACAGACGGAGATCACAAATAGGCAGAGAGGCAGGCAGAGAGAGAGGAGGAAGCAGGCTCCCTGCTGAACAGAGAGCCCGATGTGGGGCTCGATCCCAGGACCCTGAGGAGCCCCCAGGACCCTGAGATCATGACCTGAGCCGAAGGCAGAGGCTTTAACCCACTGAGCCACCCAGGCGCCCCCCTTGGGAGTTTTCAAATCAAAGTTAGGAACCACTGATTTATAAAGATCATCTGCGTATGTGTGTGACTTAGTGCTATGGTTTAGAAACCTTTTGGTAATTTAAGGGGATTTAGGAACCTGTTTTAAGAATTAGTCTGTGAATAACTAGATAAAGAAGAAACAGCAATGATGAATTGGTTTCATGTCCTATAGAGCTCAAATAAAATTTTGCTAAAAAAAAAAAAAGGAGTTTTGGAAGTTTGAAAGATTATTTTCTTTCTTTTCATGCAGTCTACTTCAAAACACATTTTCATTAGCTAAGCAGATAATGAACTTGACAACACATGGCCTTGGATGATTTGGAATACTGGAAAAGTAGAGTCAGAACTGAAAGGTTATTCTAAAGACCGGCTTGCCTCCCACCAAATGTATAAAGGAAGGTTGTGTATTGGGGGATAGATTTTCAGCTACAACCATGATTTCAAAATTATGTTCTGTGAAACAGTGTTTCAGTGAAAACTTCTCTGACAAGGGTCTCCTGGTCATACAGCTTTGAGGATACTATGTCATATATACTCCAGGAAGATACTCCTAGTGCACATGTATTTAGAAAAGACCCTGAAGGCTTACAGAAAGGAAAATTGTGTATTTTTGTTTAAGCCCATCATAGCAAACATTTCAAAGTAAGGCCAAGTTTTTCTCAGGTACCATTATTAATATTGAACCAAAAAATAGAGTAAAAGAGTACTCATTAGCTTCTGTCAGGTCCTGTAGACATAGAGGATTGTGGTCTGTGGAAATGTAACTTTTCAATTAGACAAGATTACAGTTAACACAGCAGCTACAGAGGCATAAGCATGCCATTCATTATAAGAGGCCATTTGCAGAAAACCTCCCTTGTGATCTCTGTTAACACTGCCCCCACGTTCCTGTTCCTGTGACTCATATCTGAAATTCCAGGGGCATCTGGGTGGCTGTGTGTTAGGTCTTCTGCCTTCGGCTCGGTCATGAATTCGGGGTCCTGGGATCGAGCCCGCATTGGGCTCTCTGCTCAGTGGGGAGCCTGCTTCCCCCCCACCCCCACTTGCCTCTCTGCCTACTTGTGATCTCTGTCAAATGAATAAATAAAATGTTAAAAAAATACTATATGAAATTCCACTGTTAGATCCTCATTCTTTAGTTTAAGCCTTTTAAAATTTAAATCCCTGTGAAAGTAGTACCTTCAGTAACTTTGTGACATTACTTGTATAAAACTAGTTGATAGGTGACAAGAACTAGGTGTGGACTTCTTGAAAATATTTGATTAAAGAAAATCCATTGAGCTGAAACCATAGGTTACAAACCCTTCCTCACCCTGTCCTCCCTCCCCACTGCTGAAGTCAGGACATTTGCCCAACCCCAATCAGAAACTCTTCCAAAAGAAGAGAAAAATTTCTCTCTAGGCTGAAAGCATCCTTGCCAATCAAGATATTTTATGTTCATGTTATAATTAAGTAACTTAGAAAAGGAGAGCAGGGGGTGCCTGGGTGGCTCAGTGGGTTAAAGCCTCTGCCTTCAGCTCTGGTCATGATCCCAGGGTCCTGGGATCGAGTCCCACATCGGGCTCTCTGCTCAGCAGGGAGCCTGCTTCTTCCTCTCTCTCTCTCTCTCTCTCTCTGCCTGCGTCTCTGCCTACTTGTGATCTCTCTCTGTCAAATAAATAAATAAAATCTTAAAAAAAAAAAGAGTATGTCTTCACTGGCTGAGGAGTGAGGGCAGATATACAGAGAAATTTCTCAACTTATTCAGGCCCCATACCTTCGCCAATTTGCTTTTTTTTTTTTTTTTTAAGACTTGTATCTCATTTATTCCTGCATTTTCTACTATTGCTAGAGCTCTCCATATTCTCTGTTCGTTGATAAGACAGTTACTTTCTCTCAGTTTCTTCCGTAACTTGTTCATACAACTGGTATGTAGATGCTTCATTGACTGTCGCTCAGATGGTTGCTTCTCTAGCAGAAATCTCTGTTATTCTGTGGCTTTTCACTTTTAGCTTTTCCTAATAACTCCTGACAGCTTTCTTGAATCCCCTTTCATTTGCTACTTTTCCATCTACATTTTATTTAGCTGGACTCAGACTCCTGTCTGATTAACGAACGTGGGTGGAGTGGGGAGTTAGAGGCCTGGATAAGCGTAGTTGGTAGTATTGTAGGGGTCTCAGCTGGGTAGAGCACAGCATGTGTGTGGGAGGGTGTGGGGAGGATGATACTTTGTGTCATGGTTATAGAGAGGGATGCCCTGGGAAATTAACAGATGTCATGTACCATTGGATTTCTAGATCAGCAGAAAGTGAATAATCAGAGACTGCATCAATTAGGTTTGCATATAGCTGCAAATTACATGGAACTTGACAATAGTGACTTAAATAAATATGGAATTATTTTCCTTACATAACAAAAGGTCTGGAGGTGTAACCAGTCACTGCTATTAGCTCATCATTGGACCAGGATTGATGCCTGTTATTCTCTTGGCATTTACCTCATGGTTGAAAAATGGCTGCCAAGCTCCAGTCATCACATTACATTCAAAACAGGAAGAAAGCAATGATGGTGCCACATCCTATTGAAGGAAACATTTCAACTCGGCCAGACAAGATTTTGACTGAGAGAGAAAGAATAGAGAGTACAAAGTTGATAAGGCAGAGGATGTTTTGCCAAATAGTAACTAGTCTAGGTTAGGAGGCAGGGGTGTGTAGTGGTTAAGAGGCTGGACTTAGAAAAAGCTGTGTTACATTTCATTCACGACATTTAAAAACTGTGGTCATAGGTCAATATCTGTAATCCCTGTTTTTTTCATTAGTCAGTGGAAATCCTAAGATTACCTGTCTTTGAAGTTGCCCTAAAGATTAAATGAGGGTAGATGTATGAAGGGTTTAGCTGGAGCCAAGTACCTGGTGAGTTCTCAGAAAGGGGGACCTACTCCTTTACTGCTACCACTATTACGGCTGTGGCATCATCGGCATCAGAGTTGCCTGGAGTCTGAGACGCTTGTGAGTGAGTAGCAGGAGAACAGTGGAATACTAGATTAGATTCAGATCCTAGCAAGTGGAAATCCTAAAGTGCTATTCTTTAAGCAGTTGAAGGTTGGAGATGAAAAAATGCCATGATCAAACCTGTCTTATCTGTCCTTTCCATATTACAACACTTTTTAGCTCCTCATACTTAAAAAATGTTGTGCTCTTTAGTTTCCATGTGTAAGATATTAAAAAAAAAAAAAGTGGACCAGGTCAACTCAGAAAATCTTCTTTCTCAAGAGTAAATTTATGGTATTTCTGACAGAAACACAAGTAAATGGATCTCCAACTTAAGTTGACACTGTGAACTGTCTCTAACCCAGTTTTTTAAATGCCATTTTACCTTATAGGTTATCGTTGTGAATCCCATTTCCTATTTTTGGTAATAAACTTAACAGCTGAAATTTTTTCTTCACCGAGGTTTTACATTTTTGAGTTACCTCTGTGTTCACTTTGGATTTTGACATTTAATGGCTCCCTGAAATACCTGGGAGAAATTATATCTGTGATATAACATGTACTTCCGAGGAAGGAAGTAAATGCCACACTCAAAGCAATTATATAGGTAATATTAAAAACATTAAATATGTATCGAGAATTTTAAATGTAGGTTTAAAAGGGAGGTAGGTAAAGACCTAACTTATACCTGTTAAGAAACTATTTATATTCTGTTTTCTGGTGGGGGGGGAGTCTCCTAAAAATGAATAGCCTTTTAATCAAATCTATTAGTTTTGTAATAGGAAGTTCTGTAAGAGACAGATAAAACCTCCATATTAAGTGTGTAGTGTAAGCTATTTGTCTGAAATATACATCATTACCGTATGGTTATATGTTATTTCTATTTCTATTTAGTTCCGGGAAAGGAACCCATAGCCTTTCTGCTGTGAGGGAAATTCAGGCATATATATTCATTGGCAAGGCAGTGCTTTAAAAAAAAAAATGTGTGACATCCAGAGAGATCCTAGATGAGTTTGAGTGACTATGCAAAATGGATCCAGCTCGCAAGCCTGTTGTATTAGTCCATGACTTTTGCAGAGTCTAGGTCAGGACCGTTCTCCCTACCTAGTTCACAGACTTCCCCTTCCCTCCTTTCTCCTTGCCTCCTGTGTTTCAGGAATTCATGAGGGATTCTGATATCCCAGTGAGGCACATGACGTGGCAGTAGTGGTGGTGACACTTTCTGATTAGAGACGCTCCCCCCTACCCCCATAGAGGAGCTGTGTGGGGTTCTAGCACTTTCTCCTTTGCCAGCACATACCTCTTTTGGTGGAGGACTCCAGGCCTCTGGTGTTGGTGGAGTGAAAAAGAGGAAGAAAGCTAAAAATGAAGGCATGCCTCCTTGAGAAATAGAGACAGAATTTTAATGTGAAAACGGTGTACAGTATGAGAGAGGCAGCCATTGTCTTTGGAAGGGGTTGGCAAGTGCTAACTGTGATGACCCCAGGGGCCAACTCCAAAGCTCCACATGGCAAATACTTTCTGTTCTGAGCCTTTTCAAGGTGTACCCATCTGTAGATCCGCTAATGAGAAGCATACGATAGGAGTCTCCAGGTATAGTGAAACAATCACCTAGAGATAAAACTCCCCACAGAAAAACTAACACAACTTCTTTTATGAAAGACAGGTCACTGTTGAAAGTAACTCTACACACTTAGCATCCATTGTTGGAAAAAAAAAGATTTATGATGACATTGAGGTATGATAATCTCAAATATGCTCTGCATTGTTTTTAAAAGCTTTGTGTTTAAAATTCATAGCACTTTCTAATCCTGATAAAGTAGCCTAATTTTCTAGCTTGCTTTGTTCAGTAAAATGTATTTCTAAATCCATTTTAAGCAGCTATTTCTTCAATTTGAGTAATTTTCTCTCAAGTTAATAGATTCCACACAAGCATACCTGACTTTTAATGTTAATATATACTATACATTCCAAACTTGCTAGTGACAATAGAAAGCACAATCAAAATGAAATTCAGTTGTTTGAAGCATATCTAGCTTGTTATTTTGTTAAAATGCTGCTTTATTTTACTCTTCTTTGCCAAAGTTTAGTGATACCAAATCACATTTTACCTTGTACTGAGGTTCCATCTCCCTTTTTTCCTCCCATCAAATGCAGAGGAAAAAAAGAATATGTTAGATATGCTTGTGTCATTTTAAGATAAGATGACTTTAAAACTACCATATCAATAGAGGACATTTGCTTAACATAGTAAATCCCTACATCAGGAGGTTCGGCTGCAGGGGCTGGCTAAAAAGGAAAGCATTTTGATTTTGAGGCATTTGGCATCAGTAACTTGATTTACAGATTGATGTTTTCACTTTATATTGCATCTGAAACACTTTACTACTTTATCCAAACCATTACACCTATACAATAACAATGCCTGTGGGTATTTCTGGCATTTTTGTTTGATCATAGGGTACTAGCCTAATCTCAAGAATCTCATTTTTTTCTTCTCAGCACTGCCACAGTGCTTTCTGAAAAACTGAGGGTAATGTGATGGAGACAGATAAAGATTTTTTTTTTTTTTTAAATTTAAGTAGCCAGACTAAGAGAAAGTGAATATAACATCTATACCTAAGTCATTGTTGCCTTTATTGGTACAGAGTCCTGTAAAGGAAAGCCTTGGCTTGTACATGCTGCTGTGTCTACATGTGGACAATGGTGCTGGTACTTAGTAGATGGTCAGTAAGTATTAGTTGAGTGGCTATGGATTGAGAAGGAGAGTGGTTGGGTTGAGCACAGAGCTATAAGCACGAGGCATATATGGTCAATGCAGTTTTAGGCTTAGTCCTGTCTGTTTGAAAACTGAAAGCAAGGCCAGTTCTAGACAGGATTAAGGGATGGTCAGCTGGCCAATTTCCTAGGGTGCTAACCCATAAAACATATTGAAACCATTGAAAATGGTGGTTTTCTCTGCAGTTACTAGAATTTTGCAGTTACTAGAATTCCTCTACAGTATATGAATGGGATTGGGTATGAGACATTCCAGGAACATGCTCTTAGTTCTCCAGATGGATAGTCTACACTTTTCAAGAAAGGTGGGTCTGGTTAATTACAGAGCTTTTGTTTGGCTGAGTGAAGGATTCAGATTTGGGGGCAGAGCTGAATTGCTTGGGTAAGAGAATAGTTAAGTGCTATCACCAGGGATCTTCTTACTCTCCCTCTAAGGCAAAATTCAACCTTTTTTTCCTAAATAAATTTAAACCAACATGTAAAGGATGTTAATTTAAAAGGACATCAAATTGTAGCCTACACAGAGTGATTACAGACTTTGGTGTCTCATTGAAGCTCTAGACTAGTGCCGTCTAATAGAGATATATAATTTTAAAAATTGTAATAACTACATTAGTAAAGTAAAAAGAAACAGGTGGAAGTAATTATAATAATGTATGTTATTTAACCCAGTATATATCATTTCAGTGTGTAATCAATTTAAACTTATTTATGAAACATTTTTAAAAGATTTTATTTATTTATTTGACACAGATCACACGCAGGCAGAGAGAGAGGTGGGAGCAGGCTCCCTGCTGAGCAGAGAGCCCTACGCGGGGCTCAATTCCAGGACCCTGGGCTCATGACCCGAGCTGACAGCAGAGGCTTTAATCCACTGAGCCACCCAGGCACCCCTGAAACATTTGACATTACATTTTTTATACTAAATCTTTAAATTCCTTTGTGCCTTTTGCTCTTCTGGCACATCCCAGTTGGGATCAACAACACTCAGTAGCTGTATCGGTGAGTGACTGCCATCTTGGACAGTGTGGACCCAGACTGTGCACACGGTGCTCTCTGAGTCCCAGAGGCATCATTGAGCTGGTCCTCAAAGGTCCTTTCATTAAAATTCTCTCTCTTTGACCAGCATGAAATTATCAGTGTTGGTGCCACTCTTCCAGAATCTTTTCAAGGAAAGTTAAGCGTGTTGAAGTATTTTTTCTTCAAAAGTAGTGCTTCAAGTTGGTTAGTGCTTTGAATATGAGTGCTGTTCATTTGTTAACTTCCATCTACTGAGCAAAACATTGTCAACAGGTAACATATCTATTTCAAGCAATGACAGCTAAATGTTATGTTGTAATAGTTGATGACAATTAGAGAGGAAGCCTGGATTGTGGATGTCCTACTTGGGAGCTGGGGGGAACCACTTACAGAGAGCACTAGGCGTTGCTTTTAAACATGAGTTCAGGTGTGCCTGGGTAGCTCAGTGGGTTAAGCCTCTGCCTTCGGCTCAGGTCATGATCCCAGGGTCCTGGGATCGAGCCCCACATCATGCTCTCTGCTCAGCAGGAAGCCTGCTTCCTCCCCTCTCTCTGCCTACCTCTCTGCCTACTTGTGATCTCTTGTCTGTCAAATAAATAAATAAAATCTTTAAAAACAAAAAACAAACAAACAAAATACACGGGTTCAAGAAAGGGGTGAGGGTACAGTTGATTATACATACTTGATTTGTCAACTTACTGATAATTTTAGAGTTAGTTTTATTATTTTATTTTATTTTTTACAGATTTTATTTATTTATTCAACAGAGACAGCGAGAGAGAGAACACAAGCCAGGACAGAGAAAGAGGGAGAAGCAGGCTTCCTGCTGAGCAGGGAGCCCAATGTGGGGCTCTATCCCAGGATCCCTGGGATCGTGGTGCAAGCTGAAGGCAGACTCTTAACAACTGAGCCACCCAGGTGCCTCTAGAGTTAATTTTATTGGATAGTTTTTTTTCCCTCCCTCTTTCTCATGAATACATTCTCTTTTGCTTTTTTATTTTAAGTTGAGATGTAATTCCCATAAGATAAAATTCACTTTGAAAGTGTGCAGTTCAGGGAGTTTTAGTATATTCACAAAGTTTTGCAACCATCCCCATTATCTTAATTCCAGAACCTTTGTGTTTTTTTTGTTGTTGTTGTTTTTAAGATTTTGTTTATTTATTTATTTATTTGACAGACAGAGATCACAAGTAGGCAGAGAGGCAGAGAAAGGGAGAGGGGGAAGCAGGCTCCCTGCTAAGCAGAGAGCCCAATGTGGGGCTCGATCCCAGGACCCTGAGATCATGACCCGAGCTGAAGGCAGAGGCCTAACTTGCTGAGCCACTCAGGCACCCCAGAACCTTTGTTATAATTGTAAATCTTTTAGGGCTCATTTATCTCAACTTCCCTTCCTGAAAGCCTTACTCAAAAGAGGGAGGAAGAAGAAGGGAGGTAAAAACTCAGAAGTTCAGGGTACCTGGGTGACTCGGTTAAGTGTCTGCATTTCTGCTCAGGTTGTGATTCTGGAGTCCAAGGATCAAGTCCCACATCTGGGCCCTCTGCTCAGTGGGGAGCCTGCTTCTCCCTCTGACCCTTACTCCTCTCATGCTCTCTCTCTCAAAAAAATAAAGTCTTTTTAAAAAACCCAAAAACTCAGAAGTGCAGCCTAATTTGGGGAGCTCATTTCTGAACTGATATTCACAAACATCCTCAGGAGCACTAATGCAATATTAAAAATTAGGGGCACCTGGGTGACTCGGTTGGGCTTCCAACTCTTGCTGCTTTATTATGATTATTATTATTATAACATATAATATATTATTTGCCCCAGGGGTACAGGTTTGTGACTCGTCAGTCTTACACACTTCACAGCACTCACCATACCACATACTCTCCCCAGGATCCATAACCCCACCAACCTCTCCCGAGCCCCCTCCATCCCCCAGTAACCTTCAGTTTGCGCTGATCCCATCTTGGGGCTCCTGGGTGGCTCAGTCCTTAAGTGTCTCCCTTTGGCTTAGGTCATGATCCTAGGGTCCTAGGATCGAGCCCCACATCAGGCTCCCAGCTCAGTGGGGAGCCTGCTTCTCCCTTCCCTATTTCCTCTGCTTGTGTTTGGACTCTTACTTTTGTCTCAGGTTATTAGCCCAGGGTCATGGGATGGAGCCCTTGGTGGGGTTCCGTGCTCAGCATGGAGTCTGCTTGTCCTTCTCCCTCCCCTTTAGCCTCTCCTGCTCTCACACATGCTCTTACTCTCTTTTCCTCTCTCTCTTTAAAATAAAGAAAAATTAGAGGAAGAGACGAGAGAGGTTTAGGAAACATTCTGTCGTTTCTCAGTTTGCTGACAGTATGGCGTTGTAAACAGTTAAGTTCAATAATCCTTTTCTTTTTCCAAATTCGTTAAAAAAAATGAAAAACAAAACATTTAGAGTTGTTTGAAAGAGTGAATAATTTACCTCTCCTCTAGAAGAGATGTTGTTTGCATTGACTGGAAACTCCATCTCTAGCATTATTACAGTTCTGAAACTCATTTCAAATCACCTAAGTTTTAGAAGTGAAAGGAAACTTGTCACATTAGACATAACTCAGGGACTCTTGTTTGCGTCAAGCAGTTCTAACACATATCTTTGTATGGTTAGTGTAATGGTTTAGAATTTTCTCCCAGGGACATTACTGTCAATTACCAAGGATTATATAGTCAGAGTCCCCACCTTGTTTTCCATTCGAATCATACTGTTCTGCATTATTTTAAATGGCTACGTTTTTATTTTTATTGAGGGGAAGGCAACTGCCAGGAATGTGGTTATCATGAACTAATCTTACCCTTGGGGTATTTGAGATATTTTCTAACTCCGAGATTGTGATTGCTTTCTGATTGCCATTCTGCTTGAACATGCCTTGCTGCTTAATTGTGATGCTCTGTTGCCTGGCTCACATGACGGACTAGACCAACTGAGGAGTATTTTCAGAGCTCACTCTCTAGATTGAAGGAAAGAACGGAGAAAGCAGGTGTTTTTGGTTTTTTCTTTCCTTCTTAAGCTTTTCCTCTCTCTTTTAAAAAACTTCCCCTTTCACAAGGTTAGTTTTTATCCCTGGACCATGTAAGGATGTCATTGTGGTTTAATGGTCTCCAGATTGAGTATTAGCACCATACCAGTACCTCCCCCAGGGCCCTCTGCTTCCGTCTTTAGCCTGGCCAGTTCTTCAGCCGTAACACTGGATCTTTCTATCTCACCCCAAATTATTGTCAAGTCTATGTTGAATGAAAGACCATAGTTTCAAAGAAAATGTTTTCATCTGGGGCTTCATATTTCTGCGCGTTATATTTGTTTAAAAAAAAAAAAGTGGCCCATTGCAGATTGCAAGTTCAAATTAGTATCAGAATCACCATGCAAAACTCTCTTGCTAACTTTAATCGGTAATTTCTTAGAGAGCGATAGAAAACATGGTGCTAATGAATAATGTGCCCAGAAGCTCTTATTATAGGGTTGGCATGAATTCCGCTTAATGACAAGCTTTCTTAAGCAGCAGTTGATTTTAAATCCTATTTTTCATTAGCAAAGTATAAAATGTTAATAATACCTTCCATTGTGCTGTTCTTTTGTACCAGAGGCACATGGATCTTCCGTGTTCGCCACAACTGTCTTTAAGATCCTGCTAGTAACTTCCTATCTCATAAATAAGATTTGTTCGGGAAATAAAAATGTATGTTTTCCCATTGTTAGCTATATGTTTTTCTAATAATCACATCTGAAGCTTATTATGCAGTAATAGCCTTAAGATATTATTTTTTTTAATGTACTACTGTGGTCTTAATACTAGTTTTTAATCTCTTCTTGTTTCTATGAAGTCTGAATGAGATTTTCAAAATTGAATAATAATTTGATCCGTTAATCTTTTGAAGCTAGTAATTTTATTTTCCTCTCTTTGCAGTCTCTGAGGTTCGCAAATGAATAGAGCTTCATTACTGCAGTCTGCATTTAATAACCATTATCCATTATCTTGTAATTAAGACTCCCTGTAACGAATCATGAGGACAATGCAAAAATACATAGTACATTTCTTTAATGAACTGGAAAATGTTCATCTTGTTCTATTTAGTAATGAGTTGCTGAATAGTCATTAAATCCACTGGAGAATAGAGCTAGATGGATTTTGAAGACTGTCTTGAGTTTGTGGTTAATCTATTAGAATTAAAATTTCATCTTCTATTTTTATCAACAGCTGATTAGAAGTCATTCTGTTTGACCAAATTGATTAGAAGACCATATACAAGGGCAGCTGTTGTTTAATGAAAGTTTTTAATGAAACTGTACCATGGAGACTTGTAATTATAGACCTTAGAAAAGCTTTGAGTTGCTTTAGACCACAAAAAAAGTATTGTGCTAGAGATTTCAGATTAAGAAAATTAAAAACATACAATTGAATATAATACTATAAATTTATTAATGTTAATTTCAACTAACCACATTTGAATTCAGTTCCATTTATGTTACTTTGGACTTTTCAGGCCTTTTATCTCCTAGTTTAGTCATTTCCTTGAAATTGTGGGCACTGATGGAGGAACATTTATATGGATAGCTGTTTTAATTGTGAGATATATTCTCAGAAGGTTTTTTTCCTGAAGCTGAGCAGAGGTGAATTTGGTCAGTGTTGGATTTACATGACCCCTGAGGAGAGTTTATGGTGCTCTGTGATATTGGTATTTGAAATCTAGCATTTATTTCTCTAAGGTAATTTTGTTTTAGCAGAGGGGCAAGGGAAGCAATATTAAAATAAGAAGTAAAACAAAAGTGTGTGCCCACTTAGTCCTACTGGAAAATCCATTGTTCTTTTGACAGTAGTAAAATACTAATGTACTTTCTGAAGTATTTTGTGTAATTAAAGCTAAGTCTTATTCCTGGACATAAAGAAATAGCTGTATGACTGAACTGCTGTTTTAATCTCTTGTGTGGTCTCTGGCTCTTAGTTATCCTCAGCCCATCCAAAACACACCAAATTTACTGTCCTTAAACACTAATATCAAGTGGTCAGATCTTATGCTTCCTCAAGAACTTAGGTCTCAGGGTAAGCTGCTACTTCAAAGTCTGGAGAGATGGTGACTCCTGAGAGTCAACCAAGATCTACTAGAGCCATAAACTGGTAAAAACACTTAAGTGATAATTGTAGCAACTTGTTGGAAGCTGAGTGTGATGCCAACACTTTTGCCGGTCTTACCTCCAGGAACCCCAAGTTCTCACAGTGAAGAGCCGAGAAAGATCTTCTCTTGGCTCTGGCAGCAGGGGTGGGGGGGTGGGGGAGATAATCTTTGCAAAATATGTACAAAGCATTCTCCTTAACAAAGGCCTGCTCTCCAAAGCAAAAGAACTTGCTAGAATCATATCTCACCTGGGAGAACATTTCCCTTTCACTCTTCCTGCCTCATCAAAGTGGAATAGAAAAGCTAAGACACATTTGGGAAGGTTATAACCTAAAGTCCACTGAAAGACTGAAGTTTAATCATAGAATTATGAAATGCTTGTTCTCCCCTATTTGTTAATATCACACCAACAGGACTCCAGTAATCTAATGGATTACAGCTAACAGAGCTTAAACACAGGGACTCTTTCTGAGAAAGAAGACGTAGGAAGCCTAGAGTAAACAGGGCAGACAAAAAATAAGGATACTATAGCATTGAAGACTTTGGCACTGGTGACTACAGCAAATATAAAACACAGCCAAGCTCCTGGCCAGATTAGCATAAAATGTCACACGAAAGGCCTGTTTATCTCTGTTCCTAATATGTCATGTCTGGCTTCCAACAACAAGTTACAAGAGATTTTAAAAGGCAAGAAAAAACACAGTCTGTGGAGACAAAACAAGCATCAGAACCAGATTCAGACATGACATAGATGTTGGTATTATCAGAAAGAGAAAATTAAAATAATTGTGACTAATATGTTAATAATTCTAATGGAAAAAATAGACAACATGAAGGGATGATAGGCCAGGTAAGTAGAGAGGTAGAAATTCTAAGAAATACACAAAAGGAAAAGCTAGAAATCAAAAACACTGCAGCAGAATGAAGAATGCCTTGACAGACTCCTTAGAAGACTGGATAGAATCAGTGACCATGAAGATAAATCCAAAGAAACCTCTGAATCTGAAACATAAATAAAGAGATAAAAGGATGAGAAAAACGGAACAAAAACTGAGGGACAATTTCAAAAGGTGTAACACATGGATAATTGAAATAGCAGAAGAAGAAAGAGAAAATGGAACAGCCATTTGTATGTCTTGATTGGAGAAGTATCTGTTCATATCTTCTGCCCATTTTTTGATATGTTTGCCTAATTCATCATCACTAGCCCTCAGGGAGATTCAAATTAAAACCACATTGAGGTATCACCTTACACCAGTTAGAATGGCCAAAATTAACTAAACAGGAAACAACATGTGTTGGAGAGGATGTGGAGAAAGGGGAACCCTCTTACACTGTTGGTGGGAATGCAAGTTGGTGCAGCCTCTTTGGAGAACAGTGTGGAGATTCCTCAAGAAATTAAAAATAGCACTTCCCTATGACCCTGCCATTGCCCTCCTGGGTATTTACCCCAAAGATACAGATGTCGTGAAAAGAAGGGCCATCTGTACCCCAATGTTTATAGCAGCAATGGCCACAGTCTCCAAACTGTGGTAAGAACCAAGATGCCCTTCAAAGGACGAATGGATAAGGAAGATGTGGTCCATATACACTATGGAGTATTATGCCTCCATCAGAAAGGACGAATACTCAACTTTTGTAGCAACATGGACGGGACTGGAAGAGATTATGCTGAGTGAAATAAGTCAAGCAGAGAGAGTCAATTATCATATGGTTTCACTTATTTGTGGAGCATAACAAATATCGTAGAGGACAAGGGGTGTTAGAGAGGGGAAGGGAGTTGGGGTAAATTGGAAGGGGAGGTGAATCATGAGAGACTATGGACTCTGAAAAACAATCTGAGGGGTTTGAAGTGGCTGGGGGGTGGGAGGTTTAGGTACCAGGTGGTGGGTATTATAGAGGGCACAGATTGCATGGAGCACTGGGTGTGGTGAAAAAATAATGAATACTGTTTTTCTGAAAATAAATAAATCAATTTAATAAAAAAAAAAAAAAGAAAGAAAATGGAACAGCCAACATGTTTGAATTAATGGCTGAGAATTTTCCAAACTTAATGACAGAAAACCAAACCATGGATCCAGGAAGCTCAGAGAACACCACAGGATAAGTATGGAAAAAACCAAGCCAAACAAAAAAACCTACACCTAAATATATAAAATCAACCTGAAGGAAACCAAAGACAAATAGAAAATCTTGAAAAAAGCCAGAGAAAGAAAACCCCATACCTATAGAAAACAAAGGAAGTAATTACAGTAGACTTCTCACTGGAAACCACATCAGCAAGGAGTGAGTAGAATGAAGTACTTAAATGTTCAAAGAAAAACAAAATCCCAAACAAAAAAATCTATATCCAGTGAAATTTTCCTTCAAAAGTGAAAGCACTCGGATTTACGTAACTCAGGGAATATGTTGCCAGCAGACCTGCCCTCTAAGAAATGTTAAAAAAAGTTCTGTAAGAAGCAGGAAAATGATATATATCAGAAACTCTCATCTCCATTAAAAAAGGAAGAATATCAGAGAAGGAATACATGAAGAATAAAAATAAATTACTTTTTTTTTCAATTGACCTAAAAGTTAACTGTTTAAAATAATAGCAATAGTGTAGTGGGTAATTAATACCACATGAATGGGATAGGAGGGAAGAATTGGGAATACTTTGTTCAAGGTACCTGCAGTAACTGTGTTGTGGTAGACTATTATTTGAAGGTATACTTAAATTTGTTAAAAATGTATTTTGAAAACTCTAGGGCAACCAGTAAAGAAAATATAAAGAAGAAAGTATAATTGATATGCTGAGAGGAGATAAAATAAAACCTTAAATCCAGGGAAAGCAGAAAAAGAGGTATAAATATTAAGAAAGAAAAATAAGACAAGAAGCCCTATCTTGATGAATGTGAACTTGAAAATATGTAGTTTGCTGTTGTTTTTGTTTTTAAAACTTTCTATAAATACCAGTTTGATCTTGATAACTGATAATTCTCTTAAAGTTAAATACATGTTTGCTCATGTTCTCCCTGTTTATCAGATAATTACTGAGAGAGGGGTTTTGAAGTCTCTAGATATAGTGATAGTTTTTCAGTTCTATCAAATTTTGCCTCACATATTTTGATTCTCTATTATTAGTTGCTTACATGTTTAGGATTATTGTGTCTCCTTGGAGAAATGACCCCTTTATCATAATGTAAGACCCTTTTTTATCCCTGATAATATTCCTTTTTCTGAAGTCTGCTTTGTCCAAAATTAATATGGGTACTCTGCTTTACTTTGATTAATGTATCTTTTTCCCTCCCTTTATTTTTAATCTTCTAAATCTTTATTTTTAAAGTGGATTTCTCATAAACAACATATAGAAGGGCCTTGTTTTTTGTTAATCTATGATTTTATTTAGACCACTAACATTTAAACTGATTATTGATTTTCAAATTAGATTAATATCTGCAAGGAGAAATGGTCCACATGAGCCCTTATCTATTAAAGAAATTATTTTAATTTTATTTAGTTTGTAAATATTATATATAATAATAAATATACAAGCATGTATTTATTTACATAAACTATGTTATAACCTTTTATAAAACTATATTTTAATTCCTGAGTATTATAAAATAATTTTTTTTAGTATTTAATAATTTATTAAATTACTGAAAAATTAAAAGGAAATTAAGGAAAGCACTGGTCAAAAATGGTGTCACTGATGAATTCTACCAAACATTTAAGGATGAAATATTACCAATTCTCTATCTCTTCCAGAAAATTGAAGAAGAGAGAGTACTCACTTTGTGAGGCCATCATTACCCCAATAGCAAAGCCACATAAAGATATTGCAAGAAAGGAAAAGTATAGATCAGTATTACTTATGAACATAAATGCAAAAATAATCCTCAACAACATATTAGCAAAATGAGCTCAACAATGAATAAAAAGAATTGTATCCGATGACCAAGGTGGATATACTCCAGGTACGCAAGACTGGTTTGATGTAATGTAATCCACCATATCAGTACATTTCAGGGGAAAAATCATATGGTCATATCAAATTACACAGATGAGTCATTTGACAGATTTTAACATGCATTTATCATAAAAGCTCTCAGAAGGCTAGGAATACTAGAAAGAACATCTACAAACAACCTTTAACTAACATACTCTGAGAAACTAGACACCATTCCGCGAAAGTTGCCCTAAGAATACACCAAGAATGTTCCTATTCGACACTGTACTGGAGAGTCCTAGCTAGTGCAAGAAGTCAGAAGAAGGAAATTACATAAGTACGGATTGGGAAGTGGGGCAGGCCAATAATGGGTCCCAGAGATATGACCACGTCCTAACCCCCCCTCCCCCGCAAACCTGTGACTATTACCTCATTTGGGAAAAAGGGTCTTTGCAGTTGTGATTAAATGAAGGCTCTTTGAGATGAAGTGATTATTCCAGATTATCCAAGTGGGACCTAAATGCCATCCCAAACGTTATTATCAGAGAGAGGCAGAGGAAGAGACAGTTTCTGCCCAGAAGAGAAGGTGATGTAAAGATGGAGGCAGAGGTCTTAGTGATGCAGCTAAGGAACACTGGCAGCTCTAAGAGGCTGGGCGACTTAGGGAACAGATTTCTCCCTCGAGCCTCCACAAGATGTGCATCCCTGCTGACAACTTGATTTTGGACTTCTGCCCTACAGAACTGTGAGAAAATAAATTGCTGTTGCTTTAAGATACCAAGTTTATTACAATTTGTTACAACCACCCCAAGAAATTAATACAGGAGGAACCATATAAAACTGTCTTTGTTCACAGAGCAAAAAATCCACCCCCTAGAACAACAGGCTCTTGAAAACTACTGAGTGAGTTTACCAAGGTTGCATGATTCAATATTAATATAGAAAGTCTCTTGCCTTTGCATCTACTAGCAGTGTAAACCATGGGAATTTGAAATTCAGAACTACTATCATTCATAATAGCAATCCATAAATTGATTATTTGGGTATGAGCCAACAAAAATATGTGCATAGTCTATATATCCACCAATTAGATTGGATAAAATCCGAAAACTGATAACACCAATTGCTAGTGAGGATATAGAGCATCAGGAACTCTCATTCCTGCTGTTGGGAATGCAGAATCTTTGGAAGATAATTTGGCAGTTTCTTTCAAAGCAAAATATGGTCTTACCATATATTCTAGCATTTGCCCCACTCAGTATGTGCCCAACTGATTTGAAAATTTATGTCCACACAAAATCCTGCCTATGAAAGTTTGTACCATCTTTATTCGTAATTGCCCCAAACTGAAGCAACCAAGATATCCTATAATAGGTGAATAGTTAAACAAATTAGGGTACATCCATACAATGGAATATTATTTATCAATAAAAAGAAATGAACTGTCAAGGCATGAAAAGACATGAGTATTAAACCTTATATGCATATTGCTAAGTTAAAAGGCAGCCTAAAAGGCTGTATGATTCCTACACATGACATTCTGGAAAAGGCAAAATGGTTGCCATGGTAAAGTGATCAATGGTTGTTGGCACGGTGGGAGAAGACACAAATGTGGCACCTGGGGGATTTTTAGCGTGGGGAGAGTGTTCTGTGCAAGCCTGTAATGATGCATATGCGGCACTATACATTTGTCGAACTATTAGAACCTCCATGAAGACTGAACTGTAATGTATGCAAATAAAAAATCATTTACATGATCAGGGGATTCCAAGATAGAATGTGGACTGTGAGCAAAGAATCTTTAACTGTATTACAAATATATGAAACGGCCTCCCTGAAGGAGGTAGTAAGAAAGGTGCTGACCTGAATAACATTATAAATGAGGGTCGGCTGGGTGCCTGGGTGTCTCAGTCGGTTAAGCGTCTGTCTGCCTTCCATTGAGGTCATGATCCCAGGGTCTGGGGATTGATCCCTGAGTCAGGCTCCCTGCTCAGTGGGGAGTTGGCTTCTCCCTCTCCTCTGCTCCTCACCTTGCTCTTGCTCCCTCTCTCTCTTTCTCAAAAAAAAAAAAAAAAAAAAAATCTGTAAGCGAGTGTGGGCTGTAAAGCTAAAGATACAGGAAAATGCACATGAGCACTGTAGAGGTGTTGATAAAGTTGTTTCCCATGGTGTAGGTAACAGTTCTGAGATCGCTATGAGTGGAGACTGAATGTGAACAATGAAATGGGTGACACATGTCGATGCTTGGTTTCTCACTGTTGAAGTGGAAGTTTACAGGTAAAGAAGGAGGAGGGGGCTGGAATGATCCATGCGGTAGTGGGTTAGAGTTGGAGTCAACAGTATTATGTGTGTTTAGTTTAATACAAATATAGATTGCTAAATGTGGAATTATTAAAAGATGTGTGTGTATAAATGGATTAGTGTACGTACATACATTCCCTTGCTAGGCAGCAGAGAGAGCTGGAAACAAGACCCCACTGTAGCAGTGAGTACACCTAGCACCAAGATTTTGGGTTCTAATACCATCCTCTAAGAAGAGAAACTAGGGTTCCTTAGAGAAATGGCTTATTCTAGGACTAGAGCAGAAAGCATAAAAGATAAACCTGGAGCATTTGGCAATACCAAAGGAAGTGCTTTAAAAAACAAAAATTCTACGTGATAGAGGTGTGTCAAAGGGTTATAGGAAGGAACTGAAAGAGCCCCCAGTGGTCAAAGCTAGAACCATTTGAGCAATGAAATAAAGTAATATCGGATTATAAAGCCAAGTATAAAATAAATATCTCTGAGTCTGTACTGATATAAATAATTGTAAATAAGCAAATGAGAGGAGACAAATCTCCCATGCAAAAAAAGCCCACATAATTTATGAATATTCCCCCGAAAGGTGGTAAATTATAATTCCTCATTCCGTAAGTGTGGGATACACATAAGGGCTTCTTCCCAAAGCAGACAGTATGGAAAGTGGGGAAAAGAGAGTGACTTTGCAATAGAGAAACCCAGCAAACACGACTTCCCACGTGCGTACGTCAACATCACTAGTGGTAGATCATGTTGAGGGAAGGTACACTTGATATGATATGGTGAGAATGGCACTTTCCCTCTATGGTCTTCCTCCCCAGAAACCCAAAACCCCAGTTTAATCCTGAGAGAAATGTCAGACAAGTCCCAACTGAGGGAGCTTTTACAAAATACTTGACCGGTACTCCTCAAACTGTCAAGGTCATAAAAATAAGACAAGTCCAAGAAACTGAGACAACTAAGAGGAACCCGTGGCAGTATTATAAATGTACATATCAGAATATTCTGGATGCGATTGGCTTCTAAGTAAAACTAAGGAAATCTAAATAAAGTATGGATTTGGGTTAATAGTAATATATCTATCTTGGCTCATTAATTATAACAAATGTACAAATGTTAATAATAGGGGAAACTGTGTGTAGGGCATGTGGAAACTGTACTAGTTTGATGTTTCTGTAGCTTTACATCTGTTCTAAAATTTACAGTTTATTTAAAAATGAGTAAAATGATATATTCTTCTGAGCCACCTGTCCAGTTTTGTTACCTGAACTGGAATGAAACTCAAAACTGCCTTCCCTTTCTCATTAGTCAGTTAAAGATGGGAAATATTGTAGTTTGCTTTTTCTTGGTAGCTGTGGCCATCCATCTATCAACCAACTTGATCCATCCATTCATCCATCCATGCATCCATCCAGAATTCATGTATTGAGCCTTGAATGTATGGCATGCTCTGGGGATTCAGAGTTCCTAGAAAGATAACTGGTTCCTAGAAAGAACCTGCCCTCAAATGTTCTTAAAATACAGTAAGAAAGGGGGACAAACACATGATGTGCAGGCTGTTGTTAATATACCTGGGCTCTTGTTGCTCTCATGATAGGGGTTCTGCTTTGCTCCTCCCAAATATGTTAGGAGAGTCTCCTCCCTTACCCTAACTCTGGACTCTTTCAAAGGAGTTGGCTCTTTTGGTTACCTTTAAATTGTGTGGTTTTTTAAGTGACTGTACCTTTTTCTTGGGCCTCCAAATGTAGCCTTGGTCTTGTAATAATCTTCTCTTCTAAGATGAGTGGAAGAATTTAGATGGTAGCTGGTGTTGTACCCAAAAGTGTTCTAATGATTCAGAAGACAGTGTCACACCTTAGGAAAGCACATCTTGGTCTCATTGTGAATTCTTTGGGGATGTTCCCCTCCCTCTTAAGATCTGTTTGGAGGCTTTGCTCTCATCCCCTTGATTGTCTTATTTCTGGTGCTGTGGGGATCAGGCCTTGCTTCTGTGGTCTCATTCATTCACTCATTCATCAATCAGTTTAGCGTATGCCTACTTCAGGGCTTTTGTACTTGGCATTTCCCTGCTTATGGTTCTTTTCATAGATGCCTTTCATTCAGTTTGTATTTGAACTTCATTCTTGAGAGATTCCTTTTTGGTTTTGTTTAGCTATAGCTACCTTTCCCCAACTCCATCACTCTCTAACTCATTGCATTGCTTTTTTTCATAAGACTTCTCCCCACCTGACATTTATTATATATTTGCTCATTGTCTTTCTCTTCTAGAAAATCAGCTTACAAGGGTGGGAGCTTTATTATTTTGTTAGTGCTCTCTTCTCAGTATCAACAACAGTCTAGGACTGTTTGGCTACCTGACTTTGCCACCCTAGGTAAGTTTCTTGGAGACACTATAGCCTGTTGATTCAGCTGTGTTACTTTGGTTAGAATTCTACCTCCCTCACTTAACTGTTACGCCAAGAAGGTTATTTAACCTCTCTGTATCTCCATTTCATCTTTTAAAATGGGGATATTAGTACTTACCTTATGCAGTTGTTGTGAGAAGTGGCTGAGTTATTACTTGTTAAGCACCTAGAACAGAGCATAGCACACGGTTATCATCATTTCTTTGTCTGCTTGTGCTATTCTGTTAAACTACATCAACAGGTTTAGGACACATGTGAGAAACAAGAGGCAGAAAGTTGTTTAAGGTGTTTGTAGGTTATGAAATAGCATGACACCTTTCGTGAAACTCCTAATCTCATTGGAAGACAGTGCTTTCCTTAAGGAACAGTGCAGTACAAATCATTCTTCTGGTGTTGTCACAGCTGGACTCTTACTTCCCATCAAGCACAAGAAAATGAGGGGAAAATGTGTGAGCACTGCAGTTTTACAATAAAGTGTCGTGATATATGATATTAAGCACATAGCATAACATCGTTCTATTCATCTCAGTTATGCATTAAATAAACCACCTTGATTTTCATTGATGATGTGGAAATATGGAGGCAGGGGCTCCAAGAATCTGTGAGAACCCAATTGGTACTTAATTTCATTCATTTTCTAGTAATTGTGGTGGAGGGCGGGAAGTATGGGCAGAATTATTTCAAAGAGAGATTTTGTTTTTCCTTTTTCAAATAACTAACAAAAATAAAGTTGTGCTCCTCAGGAAATAAAAATATACTAGCTTATTTCTTTCACTGACTAAAAAGTGTAAAAATAAGTTTTTAATTAACATGGAGGTTTTTTTTTTCTTTTTCCCTTTTGTTTTAGGATCAGATTTTATTAAGACCTCTACTGGAAAAGAAACAGTAAATGCCACTTTCCCGGTAGCTATAGTAATGCTACGGGCCATTAGAGATTTCTTCTGGAAAACTGGAAACAAGGTATATTATTGCCAGCAAATCTTTCTTTAGAGTAAAGAGAATGTTATTTATAATACTAGTTACAGCCACAAAAACTGTCTTTATATGCAGAAGGTGTGAATGAGTTACCTTTATGAAGATAAATGTTTAATTTACCTTTCATTACAAAAGAACACATTCATGGAGAAAAATGTGCGATTAACAGAAAGTGAGTGTGAGTGTGGGAGTAAGTATGTGTGATCAAGATGTAAACTCACTTTATGTGCTTTTATTAACTGAAGACAATTTTATCACTGACAAGAGATTCCTAAATGGGTTCTTTAACGAACTAATTCTGCTACAACACAGAGGCTTTCTGGTAAGGCGTTGGCCAGCGAAAACAGGTTAATGCAGAAATTAAACTTCCTTGAGGAATGGAAAGAATTGCAGAGTAACATTTATTGAATGATAAGCTGTGGTGGTGATATGAAAAGTATGCAATATAATGGGAAATAATCTTTTCCTGTCATTATTGAAGGACACACATAAATTGGTTTTTCTGTTGGGAAACCCCCGGTCCAGAAAAACTTATTACTTTTAATAATATGAGGTGAAGAGAAAATTCTCGAGGAGATGAACTTATTAAACAAAATAATGAAATGCTGTGAAACAGCAGGGAAAAGGTAGCTAGACGTTATATAGCTCTTGAATTAAATATCCATTTTTGCGTTTTATGGCAGTTGGATGTGCTCTTTGGAAGACTGTTAAGCTGAGGAGGGTATGTGCTAGCTTTTGTCAGCTTTTCGAAAAATAATACATATTTTTTTGAAACATATGAAGTTAAAAAGAAAAATGCGTATGAGGTTTTTTTTTAAATGAGTTTGGATTTTCTTTTTCACTTCCAGTTGCTTGTTTAGCTGCAAATTATCTGAAAGGATTTTTTTTTTTTTTTTAACATCACTGGTGAGAAAGGTAGTTTGGTTTTCTTTTGTTTTTGTTTTTGTTTTGTTTTGTTTTGTTTTGTTTTGTTTAATGAGACTGCCCCTCCTCAGAAGGCATCTTTTAAAACCAATCTCTGGATTTCTGCCAAATGGAAACCCGAAAAAGACCTCTCTAATCTTTTGCCAACTAGATGTGATGACTTCATATGTGACTGTATCTTCAGTTCATTTTGGAACTGGAGACCGTTTTTAGAATGTACTGGGTTTGAGAGGAGGTGAACTCCTTCCAGAATTTTCTCCTTCAGAAAAAGTTCCTGTCTTAAAAAAGCACAAATAGGAAAAATAGCTACTGTGACCTTACATATAACAGTTGACTCCATTTGAGTAACCTCTTCTTTCAGTTTTGCCTTTCTGCACTGACCCAGTTAAAAAAATATTTAGCTGTTAAAAAAGAGACTCTATCTTGGGTCCCCTCAGCTGAGACCACCACCATTCGTTTAGACCGCTGGTTCTTATTTTCTGCAAAAGTACAACGAAATAAATGTGAAGCTTTTTATGTTTGTAGATGCCTGGGCCCCTCATCCCTTGCACTTCCAGAGGAGAAGTAATCCTCAGGCATCTATATGTTTCGGAAGCTCTGTAGTCAGGGTTAAAACTCACCATTGGAGACACCGTCCTGCTGTGTTCTCAACAAACATGTTCTGAGTAGTTAACTGTGTGCCATGTTACCCTCTGTTAACAAGGATGCAAAATGAGCAAGGCCCTTCCCAGGAGAGCTCATGACAACAAGCAAAGAATTTCAATAAAAGTTTTAAGTGCTTCATATTCTAGGCCAGAGTGTAGTAAGAAGGGACTCTTTGCTGCCTCTCAGTGCTTGTTTTTAATTGTATGGGCCTCTTCCTCAGGTAATAAACAAAGTTCATCCCAGTTTTATTAGGAAACAGACAGATGCAAGTCAAATCCCATTCATTTGAGTCACGTTTGATTTCACACAGTGAGGACCTGTGTATGTATCTGCAAATCAGGAGCATCCTCTCAGGTTGTTGACAAGTTGCCTGGGCAGCCCTCACACTGTAAACTTTCTACATCATTGATTTAAGGGGTGTTTTAAAATCTGATGGGCCGTCTTCCAGACCATGATTAGTGTCACTCTGAGCAGCAGAGGTTTAATATTTCATAACTGATTTCATTGCAGATTTATGTTTTCCATATTCTCTCCCTTAAAAAAAAAAAAAAGATAAACTTATGCTAGAACCTCTCTTTAGAAATGTTGCCAAACAGACTTGCTGACACAACTGAACTGTATGGAAAAATCTATATGCAGCACAGCCTAATTGACAGGAATGCGCTTATGATTAACATGTATGCTAATACCAGCTAATTGATTTGGGGGGCCTATTCATACTAGTCTCATCCTATGTATCTCCCATACTCACCCCATGTCCCTACAGTCTTTCAGAGCCTCCTGAGCTCCTGGGTAATAGGCAGGTAGGGTTAGGATCAGTGGACGGCTGCTGCTTAGCTGTGTGGCGATGAATGACTGAGGCAGGGAGACCAAACAAAAGACTGACCGATGTTAGGGAGAACCAATGAGGGTCTAAACTAAACCAGCAGAAGTGAGAGGATGAAGGAAGCGTGTGGGGGTGGGGCGACCTACAGAAGTTAAGGTGGGAAGATTGGGAGGACTTGACCGTTGATTGATTGATTGTGTGTGGTGTAGTGGGGAAAATGGCGGTGTCCAGGTTAACCCTGAGTTTTCAAGCATGTATGGGACCATTCATTTATTGTCTCTCTTGTTTAGCATTCTTAAAGCCATTAAACCCCATGTTGGGGCTACCTATTGAATCAATGGCTCTCAGGGTTCAAACGCCTGAGTTTTAGTTCTTGGGCTGTGCTATGTTTTCTCGATTATTCCTGTCTGTAGATTCTCTCCTCTACTGGATTCAAGTTCTTGAGACAAGTAAATCCAGATAAGCAGGTTTTACTGTTTATAGAACACATTTATCCATTTCTAATGGACTCAGGGACATCATTTGTAAACATCAGATATTGGCTGAGTCGTGCTGTTTTATGTTCACCTTCAAAGACTACTGAACTGTGAAGAGCTCCTACGCTGTCTTTTTCTGCTATGCTTTTTCGACTGCTCTGGCTGCTTCATAGAACTCTTTCCACTTACGACTTGGAAAAAAGTACTTACACTAAAGTTGGTGAAAATAACTGTCAACTCTCCTCCCTGATTGCTGCCAGTTTGGTTCGTGTGGTCTCCCTGATTCTCTTCTCTTATTTTCAGTACATGAGTGTGCCTTTTGCATCTCGGGATGAAGGGCTGAGAGGTGACTAGACAGGCTTACTTGTAGAAATGTAGGATGAATGGGCTTTTGTGATCTCTGTTTTCCTTATTTATTGACACCTCTCTTGCTTATCCCCAGTTCACAGCTATAGTCTAGATGGTTGAAGTTTATGACTTTCCAATAAGTGCAATGTTAATAAGGGTTATTAACGCTCATTAGTGTCTCCTTAGAAGCAGTGACATTCTTTCCATTAATCTTGGAAAAGTCATTTTGTAGTGTGAATGGGTGTGAGTCAGTGATCTAAGCTCTTGTGCTGGGTGAAGTGAAATAGACTTTAAAAAAAGGGAGAGTTGGAATGCCTGGGTGACTACTTATTAAGCGTCTGCCTTTGGCTCAGGTCATGATCCCAAGGTCCTGGGATCGAGCCCCTCATCGGGCTCCCTGCTCCGTGGGAAACCTGCTTCTCCTTCTCCCACTCCCCCTGCTTGTGATCCCCCTCTTGCTGTGTCTCTCTCTCTTTGTCAAATAAATAAAATCTTTGAAAAGAGAGAGAGGGAATTGAGATCCTATATTAACGCAGTACCATTTTTTTGTTGTTAAGGATTTTATTCAGTTTTGATAGGGAGTGAAAGCAAGAGTGTGCATGAGCAGGGGGAGGAGCAGAGGGAGAGACTCTCCTGCAGACTCTATGCGGAGTGTGGAGCCTGACGAGGGTATGGATCCTGGAACCCTGAGATCCTGACCTGAGCCAAAACCAAGAGTTGGAACCTCAACCAACTAAGCCACCCAGGTGCACCCATGCAGTACCTTTTTTTTTTTTTTTTAAAGATTTTATTTATTTAGTTGACAGAGATCACAAGTAGGCAGAGAGGCAGGCAGAGAAAGAGGAGGAAGCAGGCTCCCCGCTAAGGAGAGAGCCCGATGTGGGGCTCGATCCCAGGACCCCGAGATCGTGACCTGAACCAAAAGCGGAGGCTTTAACCCACTGAAGTATCATTTTTTAAAGATTTCCAGTGATAATAAACCTTGTTCTCTTTCCCACCTTCCCTTGTAGGTAGGCTTTAAACCAGCAGGAGGCATCCGCAATGCCAAGGATTCCCTTGCTTGGCTCTCTCTCGTGAAGGAAGAGCTGGGCGATGAATGGCTGACGCCAGAACTCTTCCGAATAGGCGCCAGTACGCTGCTTTCGGACATTGAGAGACAGGTGTGTAGTAATCCATTGTCCTTATGACAGATCGACAAGTGTGTTTTTGAGAAAGAAATGAAAAATTCCCTTTTGGGCTACGAGAACTAGAGAAAGCAACTCATCTGATTTACCTCATTGCACCCAAACTTCTGCTTTCGTCCAAGCAAACTTCCACCTGAAGCAGGTTGAATGGAGAATCTGCTGAAATGCAAAATAATATGGGGCTTTATAATGAAACATGAATTATAATTATTATTATTTAATAGTATAATTATTAATTGATATATATGATGCATGATAATTATTAATTAGCCAAACTCTGATTTTCCTCACAGATTTACCATCACGTGACTGGAAGATATGCGGCCTATCATGATCTTCCGATGTCTTAAGTCAGTGACCAGTTCCAGGAGAGTTCTTTATAGCAATGTTTAAAATGTGTTTTTCTATGTAATTGAGAAAATTGTTTGATTAAAATGTGAGGGAATGGATAGGTAACTGACTTTTTTTCCCTTAAAACTTTCACTGAATTTAATTCAAAGAGTGAAAGAAAAAAACAACAACTAATCTGTATATGATATTCTTTTCAGGCAACACTGAAGTAGTCCTAATTACTTGAAGATCTGTATTGTTAATTTTGTGAAGATTTTCTCTTAAAAATTTGGAGTAAAATATTAATGATAGCTTTGACAACATTAAATTCCAAGGAGAAAAAAAATGTTAAACTGCCCAAGAAACGTGCCTTCTTGAAAGAAAATGCAGCATCCTGAGCTGCTGGCCGTACTCTAATGACTTCAGAAGTCACTGACTTGGCACTAATTTCCTGCCAAGAAAATCCGTCTTTTGATTTTTGCAACAGATACACTCTTTGATTAATTGTTTTGCTAATGAAACCTCTGTCATCGTTTCATGATATTATGGCTATTGCATTTTTAAAATAAAAAATCCCTGTAGGGGACGCCTGGGTGGCTCAGTTGGTTAAGCGGCTGCTCTCGGCTCAGGTCATGATCCCAGCATCCTGGGATCGAGTCCCACATCGGGCTCCTTGCTTGGCAAGGAGCCTGCTTCTCCCTCTGCCTCTGCCTGCCTCTCTGTCTGCCTGTGCTCGCTCGCTCTCTCTCCCTCTGTCCCTGACAAATAAATAAATAAAATCTTAAAAAAAAAAAATCCCTGTAGTTTATTTTTTTGAAAAAAAAAAAAAAAAAAACTTTGAATTGTAACAATACCTACTAAAAAATGAATCCATTAAACAGAGATTTTAGCAATGTCTTTCTGAATCTGTCTAATAGAGTCTGTGTATTTAAATCAAAAGGCACTTCAGTAACACTATTAATGAATACAACTGTATCTTGAAACTTTTAAGATTTTCTGGCATAGTGAATAGGGGCAAAAATAGCCAACAGTAATATGGCACTTAACACGTGCTAAGCTCTTTGCATAGATCAATGTATTTAATCCTTATTTAATCCTTGTGACAGTGTTGATGTTATTGCCCTTTTTTTTTTTTTTAAAGATTTTTATTTATTTATTTGACAGAGAGAGGTCACAAGTAGGCAGAGAGGCAGGCAGAGAGAGAGGAGGAAGCAGGCTCCCTGCTGAGCAGAGAGCCCGATGCAGGACTCGATCCCAGGACCCTGAGATCATGACCTGAGCCGAAGGCAGCGGCTTAATCCACTGAGCCACCCAGGCGCCCCTGTTATTGCCCTTTTTATACAGACGAGGGACTGAGGCACAGAGAGTTGAAGCAACTGATCAAAGATCACAGAGCTCATGAACAGCAGAGTTAAGAATCAAGCCCAGGCTGACATTCTGGCTCCCGAGTGTGTACAGTCACCCGAGGGGGGATCCACTGTTCCTCAGCACACACAGGCTCATCATCAGAGCTCACTGTCGGCTCTGAGGAAGGGTCATCTGCTTTGTGGGCTACTTGTTCCTTGACTCCCTGTCCCTCCCAGTTTTCCCCGTCTGCCATTTTTGCTAGCTAGCCCCTTTCCTGCATGATAGAACTCACATTTTCTTTCTTTCTTTCTCTCTTTCTTTCTTTCTTTCTTTCTTTCTTTCTTTCTTTCTTTCTTTCTTTTTTTTTTTTTTTTTCTTAAGGGGATTTTTGTGGAGTGAGTCTCCAGCTACTTCTAAGCAGGAGACCGCAGCCTGGGCATCCATTTTGGTTTCACCTTCTGATTGTGGGATGGTAGCCAGCCTCTCCCTCATTCTAGCCCTATGACCTTGGTCCAGTCAGTTCACATCTCTGGACCTCAGCTGCTTCATCTGTAGAAGAGAGGGGTTGGGCAGGTACTATCAAGGTCCTTTCAGACCTAAAATTATATTACCCTAAGGATGATTACAACAAATTCTAGAAAATGTTTTATGGCTATAAAGAGAAAACACTTTTGTAGCAATCTAAATTAGAATTTGCCTCTTGGGAATCAATTAGGCAAGTCCCCAAAGCTCCTCTCCAACTGTAAAGGAAATGACTAAAATAAGAAAGGAGAAGAAATCCTGCTTTCCCCCATTCCCTTGGCAGAAAGCGGACTCTTGACTTACACCTTCGGATACGGTCAGTAGCTCCGAATGCCACATCCACCCTCATAACATGGCAGCCCAGGTGCCCATAGCACAACGGCCAGTCACCTTTAGAGAAGAAACTTTGCAGAAAAATAATTACATTCTATCACCTTTGCAGCTATTCCAGTTTCACAGGGGTTTCTGTTTTCCTCCCATTAAACCCAGCTGGTCATTTTAGTTGATCAAGTGAATAGGCATCATTATCTTCAATTCTGATTTATATGAGGCATCCACTGAAATTGACCCCTGCGGACAATTATAGATTCACATAGGAAATTAAGACTGTGAGTCCCTCCAACCTATTAGAGGCTGATGAGCATGGCCTGATCTGAAGGTAGGTAATCTTATATTTTGGGGGACAATTTATCCAAGGACTCTCAGGCTCTTCATCAGGAATGTATGCCCCTTACCTGACTCTTGAAATCAAATGTAACACAGATGACTCTAATAGGAAGACCCTAGTAAATGTTGATTGCTATGAAAACATAAGAGGAAGAGGTCATTTTCGAGGTGACTGTGATTTACTACAAGCCAATCTGTGTACTTCAGAACATAAGCAGCAAATGCTTAGGCCCTCAGAAAATGAGGGCCATGTCCTGTGTTTAAAGCCAAGTCAATAAAGCAACCCCCGAACCAGTTGTCCCAATTGCTCATTAAAGCATATGAGGCCTTAAAGTTACTTTTTAAACAACAAATCATATAATTTGGAGGCTTAAAGAGACTTTAGAGAATATGTATTTCTAACTATCACTATTATTCTTTATGAAAGAAAAGAGTCCAAATGGGGAGGTCATGTACGTAAGACCATGTAGAAACTCAGAGCTGAGACCAGAACTTGGAAACTCAGAGCTGAGACCAGAACTTGGATCCATATTTTGGCTGTGAAATAGTTTACAAAACATAGCCAGGGCTTTGGAATTGGAAGTTTCTTTCTTGTTCATACACTCTATCACATCTAACATTAAAATTGTCAGTGTGTGAAATTCAGACTTTGAAAAGACACACTTTTGCCTCTTATGAGGCTTCAGGGGGCACCTGGGTGGCTTAGTCAGTTAAGTGTCTGACTCTTGATTTTGGCTCAGGTCTCCGTCTCAGGGACGTGGAATCAAGCCCTGTGTTGGACTCTACACTCAGCACAGAGTCTGTCCCTCTCCCTCTGCCAACCCCTGCCCCCAGCTCATGCTCTCTCTCTCTTTCAAAATAAATAAATAAATAAATTGAAAGTCTTCTAAGCGGTGTTTTAGAGACCAAACATCTAAATCTAGCCCAGATGATGGTGTGGTTAATTCCATCCATTAGGCTTTGCAAATTTGGGATGACCTCAGAAACTGAATTTTTTTTTAAAAGAGAAAGTTGAATGTTGCTTTATTGTGTTTGTTATTTTTTTTTTTTTAAGGACAAAAATGAGAAGGGGCTTGTTTGGATTCTGGTTTGTCTACAAATGTAGAAAAAATGACTAGTGCAATCACAAAACAATTTCATAATTACAGTATCTTTGCCTCATTTTAGTTTATTTCAGTGCTAACAGGAAATTTAGGCAAATTAGTTTGCATGAAAAATAGCTTCTAAGGAGACCTGTATAAAAGCAGGAACTGTTAGAAATCCTATCTGGAAGTCTCATCCTCTGTGCCCAGAGTCTATCTTGACAGAGCAGAACAGTTTGCTAGGCCATACATAGATATCTTATATAAACCACATCTAGAGAAGTCAAAATAGTTTTTTGGGGGAAAAAACAACTTACACTTCTAGTATAGAGAAAAACCAATATTAATTTTTCTTCTACTGACCTGATAATTTTTTGATGCAACATAAATAGGGCCAGAGTAGAGACAGAAGAAAGAATTTGAATAGACCATACTTTCAAAGGAAATGAAGCATTATGGCCATTTTGGCACTGAGAAGAAGGTATGAGGTGAAATCAATTTCTACATTTGTTTTCCTGATTGTGCTCAAGAGTCTGGCTTCCCAAAGGAAAATACGTATTTTATAACCACCACCAAATGATCCTTTCCAGAAATGACCACAGGTAACATCTGGCCAATATATAATACATGTAGTAAAAATAATCATTTTTAATTAGCTAAAACCTGCTCAGGAGAGAGAGTCAGAGGAATATCCATCTGGTCAGTTCTTACTTAATAGGGCAAATGAGGATCAGAATGTTTAATGCAATATATGTGAAACACTTAGTGACCTTACAATGAACTAAAACTTTTTTTTTTTTTTTTTAGGAAGAGCAGGGATGAAAGGGAAGAATCAGAATATCTTAAAATGACAGACCTAAAATTTGATTTTTTTTTTTTTAGAAGTACATGTTGTCCTTTAAAACAGATGGAATATAAGAGACCCAGGTTTTGGGGCATTATTTTCTATGGTCCAATGACAGAAAGCGTGCTTTAATCTATTTGAATGGTAAAATGAGGTTGTACTTCATTCTGGAGATTGACAAGGATTACGAAGACTTTTAAGTGGTTAATAATAAAGGTAAGAAGAACTAGGATTATTTAGCCCAAGGAGAAGATTGAAAAGTACTTGATGTCTAATGGCCCAAGAAAAGTTTTATATTGGCTTGTAGTAACCAAGAGTCCTATATCCCCTCTGCAGCAGAAGAAATGAGTATATGTTATACGAGAAGTTTGGTTAATTCTAGGGCAGAACTCCTTTAATAGATACATCTTTCTCTTCCATTCTCAGAAGTAGATTGTCCTTTGATTGGAGTGGTTTGGTTGTGCTTCCAAAGAAAGTGGTTCTCAAACTTTAGTATATATGAAAATCACCAAGAGAGTTTTTTTTGTTGTTGTTGTTTTTAAAGATTTTATTTATTTATTTGACAGACAGAGATCACAAGTAGGCAGAGACACAGGCAGAGAGGAGGCAGAGAGGAGGAAGCAGGCCCCCCGCCGAGCAGAGAGCCCGATGCGGGGCTTGATCCCAGGACCCTGAGATCATGACCTGAGCTGAAGGCAGAGGATTAACCCACTGAGCCACCCAGGTGCCCCTTTGTTTTTTTGGTTTTTTTTGAAGATTTATGTATTTATTTTAGAAAGAGACAGAGAGGAGGCAGGAGAGGGGCAGAGAGAGAGAGGGAGAAAATCCTCAAGCAGACCCCACTGACCATGGAGTCTAATGTGGGGCTCAATCCCAGGACTCTGAGATCATGACCTAAGCCAAAAGCAAGATTGGACACTTAACAAACTGAGCTACCCGGGCACCCGATGTTTTTTTTGTTTTGTTTTGTTTTTTGTTTTTAATAAAACACTGAATTCTGGGCCTCAAAGTCAGTAAATTGTCTGTGGAGCCTAAGAATTTGCATTCCCAAATGATGTTGATGCTCCGGAACCACACTGGGAGAACCACTGGACTAGAATGCCTTGTACTCAATACCTAGACTCTGAAGTAAGTGCATCTCTTTGTTGGTAAAATCTGCAAGCTATGGTACTTCTTTACCACGAACCTGGAGAATGAATGTGTATATTTTGCTGCTTTTCATAGCCACGAACCAGAGAGGGAGCAATGGAAATAACATTATCCCTTAACCCATTCACAGTAGGCAGTGAACTTGACTACACTTGGGACTCAAATGCAAGCTTTGGGGCCTCGAATAAACATGTTGATGAGTTTAGGATCATTATCCATAAAATCTTCCCAAGGCTTTCAGCAAGCCAAGATAGTAAGTTTCAGCTGTATTCGATCTTCCCTATTTGGAATGTTTGACTTTGGTGATTCCAGTGTAATTGCACTTAAAACTAAGACCTATTGTAACAGAGCCCATTCGTTAACTTATATTTAAAGTAGATAACATGTTGTAGGGAAGGGACTTTTCACAGATACTTGGCTTCTTAATTTGAAGCTACAGTGTAAGTGATCTCTAAACTAGGAGCTAATGAAAAAATTTGGTGCTTGGTCTTCTTAACATGAAAGGATGTTTTAAATTTGTTTCTGGCCTTTTAAGTGTGTGTTCTGCCCCCATGATGCGTTATCAGGCATGGTTCATTGTTGCAAATAACAGAACCCCCCTCTACCTACAAGGTAGCCAGCTAGGAATAATGCCCAAACCATTCTTGAGAGCCACTCCACTCTTTAGACAATGTTACCATTGCTGGGTGCTTGATACCAGAACCTCTGCCTTTGCTCTACCTGAAAGTTGGAGCCCTGAATTACCATGATAGCCAGATATGGATTCCTCCCATTGCTCTCTTGGGTGTCAAAGTCCTGTGTAGTTGTGTCTGATTGTTGGAACCTCGGTTACATGCCTGTACTCTAGCTATAAAGGAAGCTTGGAAAGCCAGTTTGGCCTTCTTGGGGGAAAGTGACACATGGTATTCCAAAGATGCTGGGTGGTCACTCATCATGATAGTTCTCAACCATAATATAATAAGGTAGCACTGGAGAGATTGTTCATGTTTTGTGCTAGGAAAGAGTTCATTGCCCCTCAATCTGTCTTTCCACTTCTTATGAGTCCCTCCAATCGACTTCTGCAAGAACTGCCCTTTCTCTCTTGATCCCACACAATAGGGCCGAAGAAGCCCTACGAAGTCCTTCCGGTAGTCACTCTCATTAGCCATATATGACAGTGCCCCTTATATTTAAACTTCTATATCTCTAGACAGCTATATATTGACTTCCTACCATGAGTAATGATAAAATTAGTTTTTCTACCTCCTCCCCCATTTTCCTTGCCAGCACACCTGATTCTTGATGATCATATAATTTTTCATATCATATTCTTTACACTTTGAAAGTACTTATAGCTTTATTACATGATTTATCAGCTTCAATAGTCTTTCTATTCTCTGCTCTAGCAGATGAGAAAATCAGCATATTGACATTACTACCCACCATCTGTCCTCTTCCCCTCCAAACCTTTGCTAGATTATTTCTACATCATTAGAGTTTATCACATTTAAATTCTGCTCTGTGACCATAACCTCCACAATTATTTTAGTTTTAGTCCTACAGTTAAATGAAGTCAATACTTAGGATCAGTATGCCACTTATCTCTCTACTTTTCAGAATTTTGCCTGCATTAGTTTCTTCAGGAAGGGCTTGGAGTATATTGCCCGAGTATTTGCAAGCTCAAAAAATGTGCATTTTCATTATACTTTAATGACTCTTTGGCTGTGTATAATTTTTGGATTATGTACTTTATTTCCTGCAGACTTTGCCATTATACTATTGCTCCAGTGACTTCCAGCACTCAACATTTTTGTGGAAAGTAACAATTGGACTTAAACTTTTTGCCTTAATGTACAACAGCTTTTTTCTTGGAATTCCAGCAACTTTATTAAAACATGATTTAGGGTTGAATGTTTTGCATACATTTTCCCCGTGGTTCAGTGAGTCCTCTCAGTCTACAGAGTCATGAATTATATTTCTGAAAAGCTACTTTGAAGCATATCTTTAAATTTTTCCCTATTTTATTTTTCAATCTCTTCAGGATATTAGTTACTGCATATGTTAAGGCCTTTTTATATCTGTCCTGTCTAGCTATTATTCTGTCATAATGCTTTTGAATTTTTTTTTCTACTTCATTGAATTATACTCTATTTCTATTCCTCACATACTTGTTTCTTTCCATGTTTTTAACAGAATCTGGTTGCTGCCAATGAAATGTTTGATTCCTGGGCCCTGCCAAATTGTATTTCATTTCCAATTGACTTGCAGTATCTTCCCCAAGCTCTTGTATATCTGATATGAGCTCTTGCTTTATAGGTACAAGAGCTCTATTTAGGTCTTTTACCTTTCAAGTTTTTGGTAATATTTTTTGGCCTAAATGTTCATTTGTTCTATGGGAAGAAAACATTTCTGTTGTATATTTTTTGCCTTCCATTTTATCTCTATTTCTTTTATTTTCCTATAGTAAGTTTGCATAGATGCATATTTTTCAATGAGGTCAGATTTTTTTTCTGGACCAGCTACTGGTGGGAGCTTTAAGGAGAGATACCATGTCCGTGTTTTCCACTAGCAGGTGTTCTTGCTGTTTCCAGATGCCTAAGTTCCTTATGACACAAAACTGTATGTTTGAATTCTTTTTCCTCACAACCAGAGATCACTGGCTTTAGGGCTACTCACAGAACAGTCTTGTCATCTGGCCCTGTCTCAACAATAGGCTACTACTTGCAAATTTTGGGTTGCTACATGATTTTTCTTTTAACCTTATCTTCCCTGCTTTTCTTTGATGTCAAACTGGGTCCAGGGAAACCGCTGCTACCAGTCCATGCACCATCTATCCCAGTCAATCCACAGAAATTCTGGGTCTCTCTTTGTAAGATGGGCCACCTGCTTTGATCTGCTGCCTTTGTCTGAGGCCACTAGTTGGAATTTGTAACGATTTTCCATTTAAATAGGAAAAGTTGTTAATTGTGTTTGGGGTGAATATGAATTCTGACTCACTTTGAAATCAGGAACAGAAGCAATAGCAATTCCAAAATAGCAAGTGCCAAGAAATGGGGGGCTGAGTTTGTAGTGCCCAAGACAGCTGGCATTACTCAGTATCTCACTCTCAGATAAAACATCTTGCTGGGGCACCTGGGTGGCTCAGTGGGTTAAGCCTCTGCCTTTAGCTCAGGTCATGATCCCAGGGTCCTGGGATCCAGCCCCACATCGGGCTCTCTGCTTGGCAGGGAGCCTGCCTCACCCCTCTCTCTGCCTGCCTCTCTGCCTACTTGTGATCTCTGTCAAATAAACAAACAAAATCTTAACCACCCCCCCATCTTCCCAGCTTGAATGTGGAGAGGAATAATAAATAAAACTCGACTTGGAAAGTGCCTGGCATGTAGAAACTATTCAAAAAGTTCTAGTTCTTTCCACAGTCATCATGACATTATTTTTTTTTTAAGATTTTATTTATTTATTTGACAGAGAGAGATCACAAGTAGGCAGAGAGATAGAGAGAGGAGGAAGCAGGCTCCCCGCTGAGCAGAGAGCCCGATATGGGACTCGATCCCAGGACCCTGAGATCATGACCTGAGCCGAAGGCAGCGGCTTAACCCACTGAGCCACCCAGGCACCGCATCATGACATTATTTTTAAGAAGGTAGAAAATCACACATGTAAAACTGTACTATTTAGGTAATAAAAATCTAATCATTTTAAGAGTATAAACAGGCCTCTGCTCTAGTTTGTCCTACTGGGATCCTTGAAGCCCATCCCTAAGCAGCATCAAAAAAGAAGATCAGAAGCCATTTCTCACTCTTCCAACTTAATGTAACAACTGCTTTCTATCATTCTGTATGTCATTATTATACTAAAATTATTGTCTAGTATTTTTTTTTCTGATTTCCCCTCTGTGACAGGCAGGTTGTGAGGAGAAGTGGAAGCAAGTGATGGAGGGCGGGTCTCAACTAAGTAGGGCCAGTCTTACACTGCAGAACCAGCAGGCAGATCTCTTACCTGGGGCTGTGCAAGTATAGGGCTCAAGAGTGGAGAAAACTTCAAGTCAGCAATGAGGCTCCAAATGTGTCTGTTAACAAATGCATCAAAATGGGGTGGGCTTTGGGGGACATTTAAAACTAAGAGATCACAGAATAAGAGGTTGGAAGCAAATGGCAAACAAGTCAAGCAGAAGTGGTCTAGGACAGGTTCTTGATCTTCATAATGATGACAAAGTAGGCCTAGAACTTGTAAAGGACAGGGACAGAGCAGATAATCTTATATTTCTTTTATTCCTTTGCATTACCTTTCTGCCTTTGCTAATTGGGAACCCTGAGGAATAAGCCTGTTGTCACCAGCTGGATCCCCCTTTTAAAATATCCAGCTAAATACCGCATAAAGAATAGGTGACCCAGAGTTATTTACTAATTTAAAAGATAATTATCACTTCGGATAAATATGGGGGAAGATGTGATTATAAAATAATACAGATCTATAAGATAAACCTAAAATATCAGTGCCATCCAAGGAGACAAAAGTGCAATTTCGCTAGTGAATGCAATTCTAAAGTAAATGTTTTTAGAGTAGTTTTTCGTAGAATAACCACACCTTGAGTTTAATGCATTTTAATCTGGGGGAACAATGATACATTTCACCAATGGTTTTTATAATTTCAGACCTGGGATTTGCTGGATGAGTTGCAAATGTATGAAAAATGGTTTGAGAAAACAATTTTTATTCATTAAGTTGTTTGTTTTGATAGATATAAAAGCACATATCTTTCTAAAGCAATGTTTATTTCGTGTTTTGAGTGGCAGAAAAAATAATTGCATGTTTGAAATCTTTGAAATATGTTTTAATGCTTTTAAAATGACTTAAGAGCAAATGTACCAAATTTACCCACTTCTTGAGCCGTCCTGTGGTTGAAAGTTAGCTTTGCTTTCTAAGTTTTATGGAACTATTTAATATGTTCCTTGATAGTATCTTTTAAACTGCAGTCAGTGTCTGTACCTGTGGTATGATTAGACCATCTGACACACCTATAGCAAGATTTTGCAAAGAAGAGATACTACAGATACTGTGTAAAGGCTTGATTGAAGCTCTAAAAATGGATAGGAATATTTTTAAATATAATAGAACTATACAAACATGGTCTTTAATAGGATTTTGTTGGTAGATTCAGCATGTATGTGCCTGGTATATATAAGGGAATTAGTTCTCAGTAAAGGCCAACTGCCTTTCTAATTTGAAATGCTTTTATATTGATGAGACAAGGTATTTTAAAGGATTTGGATAAGCCTATAAAATCAGAGCCAAGATCAGTCTATAGAACTTCCTGAGTGCCTATTCAATGTGTATTTTAAGTTACTGAGAACTCATGCTGTTGTAGCATTCTCTGAACACATACTTGCCAGTACTAACTAGTAATTGATACTTTATCATACACTAAGTATGTGGCAGCTATTGTTCTAAGTACATTATATATATTAACTGTTCAACCTTCACAACATGCCTATGAGACAGATATGATTCTTATCATTTTATAGATGAGTCGATGGAGGCATAGAAAAAGGAGGTGATTTGGGACATATGGGTGGCACAGTCAGTTGGGCATCTGCCTTTGGCTCAGGTATGGTCCCAGGGTCCTGGGATCCAGTCCCGGATTGGGCTGTCTGCTTGGGGGGGAGCCTGCTTCTCCCTCTGCCTGCTGCTCCCTGCTGCTTGTGCTCTCTCTCTCCCTCTCTCTGGCAAATAAATAAAATCTTTAAAAAGTATATAAAAATTTTTTTAAAAAAGGAAGTAATTTGTTTTAAAGCCACATAGATAGCCAGGGCTTGAGGCCAGTTACTCTTGGTTTCAGCATCTGTACTTCTAACCACTGTGACAGACTACATGCCAGGAGCTTGGTAAAATGGAGACTTTGTGCCATATTTCCAAGAAAGGGAAACTCACTAGAATTATAGAATTTCAGGGGTAAAAGCAGAACACCCCCCCCCCAAAAAAAGGTCATTTAATCTAACCGTTCTGCTGATGATTGTGCTCTCAAGGAGTCTGCAGGCTGCCGTGGAGATGGGGAGAAATAACAATACAGTGGAATCTCTATAATGAGCTGTTCAGGGACAGAAACATTGCCCTCCTTATAGGTTAAACATGTTATATCAAGCTTTTATTATATTTACTGCTGGGTCTAGGATCTGGGATTTGGCCCATGTTATTTCCAAATCCTTATATAATGAGCTGTGCTACTGCAGGTTTCTACCATTATAGCTATAAATACAAAACACACAAACACACAAAGGCATGCACCCAAGTATAAAATTACTAGGGAAATGGGAAGGATAAAAAAAAAATGAATTGTTAGGTTGGAGGGATTATTACTGGTGGCACTGGTCTGGCTAGATCTTGATAGGAAATGAGAGTCATTTGGAAAGATTTCAGGGGCATCACACAAGTTGAGTACAGATTTGTGAGGGTCAAATGATGTAGACAGATTTCAGATGGTGCAATGACACACGTAAATTATTTCATAGAAAAGGGGAGCCTGTGTACTTAGTGCTTCCAAATATGTTGACAGAATAAACGTAGGGGCCAAGAATCTGAGAGCTATATCAGAGATGCTGTCATAAATATCATTTCCCCAAGTTTTGGAAGGCAGAAATAGTTCATTATTTGTATTTGTGTTCTTCATGTCTTCGTGTAATAGTCTGAGTATCACTTGTTGAATTTAAGTGTACAAATGTTATGTAAGCAGAGGGGAGAATACATCAGGCAGTTAAAGTGTCATCCAAAAGGTAACATTCGAGTATGATAAGGGGGTTTATAGATAAGGGATCTTGTTTGAGGGGGGTGTGGAAGTGGGATGGAGGGTATGTTACATTCCCATTCCTGTTTTCTGTCATGGGAAAGAAAGCTACTAGGATACCACTCGCCTCAGTTTCTCCTGGCTTTTCCCCCGCAGTCATCTGCCTTCCAGAAAGATGGCACAATGTACCTATTTGTTGACTCTGGGATAAGGAACTCAGGATTGCATGTAGCTCAAATCTTTCCTCCTTTCTCCTCTTGGGAACAAGCCCTTTTTCTCTTTCTCAAAATTTAATAATGGAGGGGCGCCTGGGTGGCTCAGTTGGTTGAGCTTCTGTCTTCAGCTCAGGTCATGATCCCAGGGTCCTGGGATCTAGTCCCACATTGGGCTCCCTGCTTGGCAGGAGTCTGCTTCTCCCTCTGCCCCTAACCCCTGCTTGTGCTTTTGCTCTCTCCCATGATCTCTCTCTCTCTCAAATAAATAAAATCTTTGAAAAAAATTTAATAATGGAGCAGGGAGCCCCGCAGTTGCCCAGCACTGTCTACATCTGGATGGGTGTATCTGTGCAGTTCCTGGGTGAGCGTATCAAGAAGCCCATTGCTGCCAAATATAAGGTAGCTCTGTCCTTCACAATCAGCCATGTTGGTAATGAAAGTGATACTTGGTTCTCTCTCTGCTTGGTTTTTTTTTTTTTTCTTAGTTTATTCAGAGCTTGGAGAGGGTTATAATTTATTGAGTTCCCTCAAATCTCAATATAGTCACCAGGGACAGGCATTCCTGGAAGTGAGTATTTATAAAAACATACAGGACTGAAAATGCATAATATATTTGGGACTTCTGTATGTCTGGAAGAATGAGCGTGATAGAATAACTGATGAAAGTTTAGGGTTGAATCAAGAAAGGACTCACGGCATGCTAGAGTTGGATTTGATCCTTTGGACTTTATGGTTCTCTAAGTATTGTCTGCAGACCTCTGAGGTCTCCAAGAACCTTTCAGGGAGTCCAAGAGGCCAAAACTACATTCATAATAATACTAAGACATTGTTTACTTTTTTCATTCTCTTTCTCTCCTGAGTGTACAGGAAAGTTTTCCAAAGGCTACATGATGTGCAGTATTGCAACAAATTAAATGCCAAAACAGATATGAGACTTCTGCTTCTACTATAATAGAATATCTTTTAAGCCAGTAATTAAAGAGATTTGCAAAAATGTAAAGCAATGCCATATGTCTTACTAGTGGGTTTTTTTTTTTTGAAAATAGTTTATCTCTCATAAATATGTTATTTGTGTTAACACATAATGGGTTTATTTTTTACTGTATTAAATAAAAAATTCAAATTTTTATTTATATTAACTTACAGTAACATATTAATTTATAATGCAACAAATATTAATAAGTGTAACCCATGTAAATAAAAGCTCTTTGGGGCCCTGAATAATTTTTTACAACCATGAAGAGGTCCTGCTACCAAAAAGGTTAATAGTGACTCCTTGGACAATGAAGAAATTTTGGAGGTTTTAAAATAGAGGAGCAACATAATCTGTTTTATATTAGACATTAAATTCTTCAATGGTTACAAAGGATGTCCATGACTAGTGTTGGTAAAGATGTAGGAAATGAATGTTCTTACGTTCCATTGGTAAGAATATGAATTGGTACAGCCTTCAAATGGGTGTTTTGGCAATATGTCCTGAATGATTGTAAATGAGCATATTCTTTGGCTTAGAAATTCTACTTTTAGGAATTTATCCTGAAGAATTACTGAACAAATGTTAAAGATAGAAACACCATATATTAATATTTATTGTAGTATTGTTTATAGTGATTAAAATTTTTTTAAAAAACGGGCATTTGGGTGGCTCAGTCAGTTAAGTGTCTGCCTTCAGCTCAGGTCATGGTCCCAGGGTCATGGGATCTCTCTCAGCAGAGAGTCTGCTTCTCCCTCTGCCCCTCCCCCTGGTTGTGCACATGCTCACTCTCTCTCTCTCTCTCTCAAATAAATAATTAAAATCTTTTAAAAAATTAAATAAAACTATTTAAGTGCTCATGTTTTAGGTTCTGTCAATTTTGGAAATCTTCACTGCATGGGCCAGACTAAGCCTTGATTCCTTTCTTTAATTATAATGAGATGGAGACTTCTACATTTCAAGAGGCAGAGGCTGATGAAAAGTTTGCACATGCCCTTTATCCTCAGTCAAACTCGGTGCTCAAATAATGTTCCAAATGCAACTGCACTGCCTTCAGCCATCTCCCCCCAAGGTGAGAGAGACACTTAGAAGTCCAAAGGGTCCAGATAATCAGGGCTGGCATCATTCCCCCAGGACCTGCAAGGCAGCAGGAATAGAAATAGTACACAGTTCTACATCCACAGATTTTACTAGGCTACCTTTTCTAGGGCAAAATATTGTGTAAGCCCATAATAAAATTATTTTACATCTTTCTGTTGCCCTGTGTAGGATGTAAAAATACGAGTTTTTTTTTTTTTAAGATTTTATTTATTCATGTGAGAGAGAGAGAGCATAAGCAAGGGGAGTAGCAGAGGGAGAGGGAGTAGCAGACTCCCTGCTGAGCTGGGAGCCTGACATGGGGCTCAATCCCAGGACCTGGAAAATGTGACCTAGGTGAAGACAGATGCTTAACCATCTGAGCCACCTAGGTGCCCCAAAATATGAGTTTTTCACAAAGTACTTTTTTTTTTTAATAAAGGAACAGAGTTCATAAACTACACAAGTTTTAATCAAAAGATTCACTGATGTGACTCTGTTTACAACAGTGCAAATATACAGATTTCTTAGTGTGAGAGTACAATGGCCCTTGACAATATTAGATTTGCTCTCACAAGAAGAAAGGGAAATGTACATGGTTGACACCAGAATTTTCAAGCCCATTTAGAATTTCCTTAAGAAATCCCGGCAGTAATCCAAAAATATGCAATTTGTAAAATTCTGGTATGGAAAGACTACTAGTAACCTCAAGAATGAAGAAAGATTTACTTCTAGGTTTTGTTTTGTTTTTTTTTTTAAGATTTATTTCTTTCAGATATAGAGCATGAGAGCTCACAGACACAGGAGTCGGGGGAGGGGCAGAGGGAGAGAATCTTAAGCAGTCTCCTTTCTGAGCATGGAGCCTGTTGTTGTGCTGGATCCCATTAACCATGAGATCATGCCCTGGGCCAAAAGCAAGAGTTGGCGCCTCAACTAGCTGAGCCACCCAGGCGCCCCAAGTAAGATGTACTTCTTATCTTTGTGCCTCTATAGGTAAGATTTTGGTTTCGGAAACCCTTTGGTTTTCTTCCTTCCTTCCTTCCTTCCTTCCTTCCTTCCTTCCTTCCTTCCTTCCTTCCTTCCTTCCTTCCTTCTTTCAGATTGTATTTATTTATTTGACAGACACAGCAAGAGAGGGAACACCAGCAGGGGAAGCAGGAGAGGGAAAAGAAGGCTTTTGGCTGAGTTGGGAGCCCAATGCGGGGCTTGATCCCAGTTCCTTGGGATCATGACCTGAGCTGAAGGCAGCCGCTTAACGACTGAGCAACCCAGGAGCCCCAGAAACCCTTTGGTTTCTTTCGGAATTTTTTTCTTTGACTTTCTCTGGTTTGAATTGATATGCCTAGGCATTCTCTTTTTGGAATTTATCCTATTTGGTATTCTCTGAGCTTCCTCGATACGTGATTTGCTGTCTGATAATCACTTGAGGATATTCTCAGTCATTATTGTTTCAAATATTTCATTTGTTCCTTCCTCTTTCTTCTCCTCTGGTATTCTCATTATGTGTATTTTACACCGTGTATAGTTGTCTTGGATATTCTGTTGTTTTTCTCAGACTTTATGCTCTTTGTTGTTTGGTTTTCAAGGATACTAGTGGTATATTATCTAAAGACCTGGATGAAAAGAAGGAGGTGGCCTAGAAGGTCCACAGGAAAGGCATTCCAGAAAGAACAGCAAACAAAGCCCCTGCCTAGAGGCTTTAACTGGAGCAGGAGGATAAGTGAGAAATGGTTTTGAGAGAAAAAGGAGATGGAAGAGGTGAGTGGAGGGCCTTGTAGGCTATAGTGTGGGGGTTGGACTCTTACATATTTCAAGTAGGTAAGGGAATGGGAAGCCTATAAGAACTTAAGCAGAGGAGTGACACAATCTGAATTAGGTTTTAAGATGATTACTCTTCCTGTATTGAGAGTGGATTGTAATGGAGCAGGCCACAGCAAGGGCAGCCAGTTAAGGGACCATTGCAATCAACTGACCACCAAGGAATAATAGTGCTTAGGGCTAGACGGGTGGCAGTGTCGGTGAAGGTGGGTGGATAATGTGCAAACACCTGTATTCAAACAGTTTTACGAAGTCCAGTTTACTGCCCCATTTTACAGATGGGGGATAGGGTAATTTTTTTTCCTTATCCTAATCCTTTTGCAGATGGTTGATAGGTTTTAATATTTTCCCCTAATTCTAACCTGCAATTTTTTCACTCCCATATAGAAAGGAAAGCAGAGTGTTATCTCCCTATTACAGTCAGAAATCCACATTTGTAGATATCCTTTCTGAGAAAGCACACATTTCAGGTTTCTAATTCTAGCCCAATTTTTCTTTTACCATTTTTACATGTTGTGACAGGTGGCTTAGAAATACTTTGATTTTTGTCTCTTCATTACAGTGCATTGAATGTTGAAATCCAGTTGTTGGGTTTTTATTAGTTTAATATGTCTTTCAGCATTTTAATCCTCAAAATGTCATCAATATTAGAGGCTATTTCAATATATATCAATAGTACTCAGGTTCTCAGAAGTTCTTTCTTCAGTGGTGTCCAGAACAAGACCCCCAAAGTCATACCTCATTTCTATTGCAGTGTTTTTTGTTTTTTTTTATCTCTAGCATTTTATTTTGATCCCCCCCCCCCTTGGAATTTCTCTCTGCTTATATTGCCCATCTATTCTTTCATGTTGTCTACTTTATCTATCAGCACCCTTAGCATACCAATCATATTGTTTTATTTATTTTTTAAAAGATTTATTTATTTGAGAGACAGTACATGCACAAGCAGGAAGAGGAGCAGAAGGAGAAGCAAATGCCCCACTGAGCAGGGAGCCTAATATGGAGCTCGACCCCAGGACCCCAGGATCATGACCTGAGCTGAAGGCAGAGGCTTCACCAACTGAGCCACCAAGGTGCCCCTCATAGTTGTTTTAAATTCCCCATCTATAATAATTCAATTCTAACATCTCTGTTAGAATTGTCTGCTTCTAATGTCTGCTTCTTTTTTTAATTTAATTTTATTTTTTATTTATCAGAGAGAGAGAGAGGGGGAGAGAGCAAGCACAGGCAGACAGAATTGCAGGCAGAGGCAGAGGGAGAAGCAGGCTCCTTTGCCGAGCAAGGAGCCCGATGTGGGACTCGATCCCAGGATGCTGGGATCATGACCTGAGCCAAAGGCAGCTGCTTAACCAACTGAGCCACCCAGGCGTCCCCTAATGTCTGCTTCTAATGTCTGCTTCTAATTGTCTGCTTCTAATGCTTAGTCTGTCTCTTCAAATTGTGATTTTTGCCTTTTCTGATGCCCTCTAATTGTTTCTTGATAACTAAACATGATCTACTGGGTAAAAGGAACTGTTATAAATAGACCTTTAGTAATGTGGTGATCAGGTATGGGGATGGGGAAGCGTTCTATGGTCCTATGATTAGGTCTCAGTCTTTTAGTACGACTGACTGGAATGCAAACTTCACAAGTGTTTCTAAGTTTTTCTCTCCCTCCTTAAGTAGGACAGGAGGGCTAGAGGGAGCTGGAGTTGGGTATTTCCCTTCCTCAGGTTAGTTCCACTTCGATAATACCTGACTAGAATCTGGTTAACTCTTTCCCCTAACAGTAGGTCTTATTAAAAGGAGAATCCTCTGAGGTATTTCAAAGTAATTCCTTTCCTCTCCCCCTCCGGAAGCCCAGGGGGATTTTTCTCTTATATTTACTGTGGAAATGTGGTTGTGCTCCTAAGGGGTGAATCTCAAAATATTGCTAGGGCTCCTCTATGACTGGGTGCCTTTGGAATTTTTAACTTAGTCAGACTTGTCTGCACTGAGCCTCTGGCAATTCATCAGTTAAGTTCGGATTTTCCTACCCTGGCACTGCTTCCCGTAGTGGTTTCTGCTTGTGAGTCTCCGCTCTCCTAAACTACAGCTCTTTGTATTTGCCTGTCTCTCCAATCTTGGAGGTGGTGGTTTGCCCTGGGTTCTCCTCTCTCTTGGAGATCCAAGAAGAGTTACCAATTTTTCAGTCTCTCCAGCTTCTTCCTTGTTCTTAAGGTGGAGTGGTAACATCCAAGCTCTTATATGTGGAACCAGAAACTAGAAGTGTAAATGACTAAAAAAAAGAAGAAGAAGGAATGCATTAAAATTGGTGTTTAAGATCTCCATTAATAGATTTAAAAATAAATGAAGAAATCCATATAGGTCTGTAACCCATTTAACCATTTTTTACCAATTGCAGTTTCTTGGTTTTGATAATACACTACAATTAATGTAAAGATGTTACCAATGTAAGAAACTTGGTACACAGGAACTCTGTAGCATATTTTGCAACTTCCTGTGAATCCATAAATATTTGAAAATAAAATTCTTAAAGTAAAATGAAGTTAGCCCAAGAAGAGAAAAAATTCAAAGCCTTGATGTATAAAAAGCTTAACAATGAAAAAATACATTCTAGTAGAAAAGTGGACAAAAGTCATAAAGAGGTATTTTATAAAACATAGGTAGCTAAATTTATAAAAAGTTGTTTAAACTCACTAATAGTCAAGAAACAGCAAATAGAAGACTTACCACTTTTTACTGATCAGCCTAGTAATGTTAACAGTGGATGTAATAATACCAAATGTGGCCAGCTGTATGAGCAGAGGAGCACTCCATCTACTGCTAGTAGAAAGGTAAGTTGGCACAATTTTGTAGGAAGCCAATCTGATAACACACACAGTCACAAAAAGTTGCAAATTAATATACAGGGATTTATTTAAGGAAATAAGGATATATATGGATACATTTGTAAGAATATTTTGAGGGGCACCTGGGTGGCCCAGTTGGTTGAGTGGCTGGCTCTTGATTTTGGCTCAGGTCGTGATCCTGGGGTCCTAGTATCAATCCCTGTGTTGGGCTCCATGATCAGTGGGAAGTCTGTTTGGGTCTCTTCCTTTCCCTCTGCTCCTTCCCTGCTCCCAAGCTCCCTCTCTCTCAAATGAATAAATAAAAAAATTTTTTTTAAAAATCTTAAAAAATGTGTTCCTCAAGCCTTAAGTATAATAAGGAATCTTAAGGAACAGTAATAAGAAATGATTAAATACAAGGGCTGTCATCATTGTGGAAGAATGTTAAATGGTATGGGAAAATGATGTTTGCTACAAAAAAAAAAAAAAAAAAAAAACAAATTTAAAAACATGAGAGGATATTTTCCAAAGGCTCCTTTCATGCCTCCATTAGGTCACTACCAACACTTCTTCCTCAAATGCAACCATTATTTTCTAATAGTATATCTTAGTTTTGCTAAACTTTAAATGCATTCAAACAATATACATATAACTATGTATGGTCTTTAATCATTCAAATTTATAGTTTTGCATTTTATCCATGTTGCATGCAAAAATAATATATTAATTTTCATAGTTGTAGAGTATTTAATTGTATGCATATAGTAAAATGTAGTATCCATATATTTGTTCTGTTACTAGTTTGGTACTATTAATAGTGTAAGAAAATCAAAGTATATATAAAGTATTATGTCAATTATATTTATAAAGGTTATACATAGGGAGAAAAACGTGGAAATAAATAGTAATAATTGAATGTCCCAGGGTAGTAGAAGCATAGATGATTTATTTTCTTCCTTTCAGTTGTGTAAGTTGTGTTTGATCATTTATTCTTTTTAAGATTTTGTTTTTAAGCAATGTCTACATCCAGCATGGGACTCGAACTCCCAACCCGGAGACCAAGAATCACATGCTGTACTGACTGAGCCAGCCAGGTACCCCAATCATGTATTACTTTTATAAAATCAAACAGACTTACATAAAATTTGTCAACCAAATTTATTAGACTCTGCTATTCTAAGTATACAGGAACAATACTCTTTTATATTTTTAGAGCTTATAATCTCAAAGATAAGCTAAGATAAGATGGTAGGAACACCTAAACAAGCATAAGTCAAGTAACGCTCTTTGGAGAGCTAAGAGGAAATCTGTAAAGAAAAGAACGTGAGGGCGCCTGGGTGGTTCAGTGGGTTAAGCCTCTGCCTTCTGCTCAGGTCATGATCTCAGGGTCCTGGGATCGGGTCCCGCATCGGGCTCTCTACTCAGCGGGGAGCCTGCTTCCCTCTCTCTCTCTCTCTCTCTGCCTGCCTTTCTGTCTACTTGTGATCTCTGTCTGTCAAATAAACAAATAAAATCTTAAAAAAAAAAAAAAGAAAAGAAAAGAACGTGAACTTGGCACTTAGATCCAGCCTTAAGTCCTACCTTTATGATTTGAAAGAAAAAACCAAATAGCTCAGGTTTCTCGTCTAAGAATGAGGATAATAATATTACATCATCTGAGCTATAATGAGAATTAACCGATACATAGATGCCTAATATACAGAATATGTTTAATTATTAGGAGTTTATTTTCCCAAAGAGAGTTGTGGTAATAAAAGAAGTAGGTCTCGGAAAGTTTGGAAAGAGAAAAGTAAAAACACAGCGAAGACCCTTGGGGTCCTAGATTATTCCGGTGGAGTCAAATAGGGTGGGGCAGGGCTGTGGGGGAGAAAGAAGATGCTCACAAAGACTGAAAGGGAAGAGAGCTACCCCTTGAGCGAAGTACCGCTTCTGATTGGGCGTGGGGAGGGATTGTAGTAGAAAGGAAAATGGGAAACCCGCTAAAACATTTCTTACTGTCCCCCTGGATTTATGCTTCTTGAGGACAGCCACATGTCCGTCCAGTTCCTCTTCAATCTTAGCTCCTAGAACAGTGCTTGGCTCCTGGTAGGTGCTCACTGAATATTTATGGAACCAACAAATGCTAAATTACAGTATTTGTTCACGTGGAATGCTTGTTCATACAACTTCTTCTTTTTATTGCCTGGGTCAGAAATACATTATTTATTCATTGTTTTCACTCATTGACTATAATAGAGTTACTGGATGCCTACCTGTGCCTGAAAGTTGGCCTACGGTCATGAATAACAGGGTGAGCCCTGTCCTCCAACAGCGGTGGGCTGGAGCCAGCTACCCTTACTTGTGAGGGTCAACTGTTAAGTTTTTAGGAATCTCGTTAAGCAGAGCCATTGCAAAAAATTAAATTATATGACTTTATGAATAAAATAAATTATATGACAAATAAAGGTAATAAAAACCCAAATATATTACTTCCCGATTCCCTTGTATTTTACCATCATGGATGCTTTGGAGGTTCTTTATCCCATGGTTTCCGCAGAGCAGAAATACTCTTACCCAGCATCGCTGCCCATCTGTTTCAGCTTCTGATAAGTGACTGTCGTGTTGGTAGTCTGAGTGTGGTCCTGGTGGAAGTGTCTTTAGCACAGAAGTCGATAAACACCATAAATCAGGGTTGTTGCCCCCCCCACCTCCAGTTGATTTTTTTTTTTTTTTTTTGCTTTTTAAGTATTATATTATTTTTTAAGATTTTATTTTTAGATAATCTCTATACCCAATGTGGGGCTCCAACCCACAACCCCGAGATCAAGAGTCACATGCTCTGCTGACTGAGCCAACCAGTCCCCCCAGGAGAATCCATTTTTAAAGATTATAAGAACATCATTGAGTATCCTCAAAGAGAGTATCCTACCATGCATAGAGATCCCTAGGAAAGAATCTGGTTTGTGGGGTTTATGGTCAGGGAGCAGAAGGTGTGGCTAACTAGGGGTGTCTGGTAGAGCAGGGCTTGGGCCCCTTTATGAGGCTAAGAGGCAAGGTGTTAGTCCTCCCAAGAAGGGGGACCAGATAGAGCAGAATGGGGCAGGGGTGATCCAAGTGGCAACCTATTCCTGAGAGCTGATATATCCCAGGTGGTAGCACGGAGGATGCCAGTGATCGCCTTTTGGCCACCAGACCCCGGGACTTGGTGTCAGGGAAGGGACTCAGGAAGCCCCTTGGTCAGCATCAGAGTACATGGGAGAATGAGTGATATTAAGTCCTCCTCAACATAAGTGTACGCACATGTACACACACGTGTACACGAATAGGCATGTGTATGTGTTGTGGGAGGAGTGGAGTTGAGACTATTTAAATACTCACATCTTGCCTTCATTCCCGGAAGAAGTGAGATCTGAGTCCTTGTGTGTGATATGGGAACAAAGATGATGTGACTTGGCAGTACGGTGTGAGAAATAAGAGGAATGGATTTAACTCGAAGATTCTGGGGCAGGCAGAAGTGAGGAACAGAAGTAGGCACATGAATCCTGGAAACTGGAAGCCTATGACCTGAATCCAGTCCATACTTGTGACTACCGCAGGAAATTCTCTTGTGCCCGCCTCTCTGCAGTGGACCCTTCCTTGCAAGTGACCCGTGTTCTTGTTTCCAGGTTGGATAAGGCTTTCTCTTCCTTCTTGACAACAAGGTCCTGATAAATGTAGAAATATAATAAATAATCCATGCTCCATGATTCATTTATTCTTTATTGCAGTGTGATAAATCAACCTAGGTTAGTAAGTGCTGATGAATTAGGTTTCATATTTTGTCAAAGCAAAGCCTAGCGCTTAACAGCTGAGGTCACTGGTTTCTCCTACAGGATTTAGACTCAGATGCATGGGAGTGCAAGTCTCAACTCTTCATTTCTAGCCATGTGATAGCAGTTGCCCTTACCAGGCCTCAGTTTTCTTGTCCATAAAATGGGGATAATAATAGAACCATACCCATTAAATGAACCATACCCATTAAATGATCCAATGAATATAAAACACCTACCACATGTAGAAAGCATTCAAAAATTTAAAATTATTATTATTATTATTTTTAAAGATTTTATTTATTTATTTGACAGACAGAGATCACAAGTAGGCAGAGAGGCAGGCACAGAGAGAGAGAGAGAGAGGGAAGCAGGCTTCCTGCGGAGCAGAGAGCCCGATGCGGGGCTCGATCCCAGGACCCTGAGATCATGACCTGAGCCGAAGGCAGCAGCCCAAACCACTGAGCCACCCAGGCGCCCCTTAAAATTATTTTTTGAATTAATTTATTTATTTTAGAGAGAGAAAGAGCACAAGCCAGCGGGGTTGGCTGGGGGTGGGCAGAAGGAGAGGGAGAGAGAATCTCAAGCAGATGCCATGAGCATGGAACCCAGCATGGAACCCGGCTTGATCTCACAACCCTGGGATCACCACCTGAACCTAAACCAAAAGTCAGTCTCTTAACCAATTGTGCTACCCAGGTGCCCCTAAATTTAAAATTGTTTTTATGGACTTAATGTAATGATTTTACATTCTTGCGAGCCAGAAATTGTGTGCATCTGTGCACGTGTGTGTGCATGTGTGTGCATGCGTGTGTTTGTGTGACTATGAGCGTGCTGTGGAAATGAGGACCAGTCTTTGTGGCTCTAAAGGCAGAATAGTCATTGCCAAGCTGTTGATATGCTCAGCTATCTGGTTTCTTTCATGCAAGATAATGTCTGGGAGCTATATCCCTACTGGTGCTGTATCAGGAGTTTTCTCCTTTTTACTGAGGAGTGGTATCCAATTTTATGACTATACCACAATATTTTCACCTATGGATGGACATCTGGGTTATCTCCAGTTTAAACGTTTATGAATAAATTTGCTATGAACTTTCTTATACATGGTTGTGCACATCTGTTTTCACTTTTATTGGGTAGATACCTAGAAGTGGAATTGTGGGGTTATTGTACAGGTTATGTTTAACTTTTTAAGAAACTCCCATACCCATTTCCAAAGGAGTTCCACCAATGAACATCCCCCCCAGCAATTTATTTGTGTTCCGATTGCTTTAAATCTTCACCCGTCTTTGGTAACACTGAACCTTTTACTTTTATTCATCTGACTGGTTGTGTACGTATCTCTTTGTGGTTTCATTTGCGTTTCTCTGGTGAATGACAATGTTGAGCATTTTGCCAGATTTTTGTCCTCTGTGCTAATTTTGTGTTCTCAGTCAAATGGAAATGACAATAATCAAAAATCAATCACATCCACAGTATAAAATACCTTACAGTTTGCTTATTGATTAACCTTAATTCATACCCCAGCTAAATGAAGGGTTACCGTGTATCCGTCTCTAGGACGTGTGTTAGTTTCTGCCTTTTCTGTGCATTTTTATTATTACTATTGTTATCTAATCGGTTTTAGCACAAAGTAACCTCTCTTTTCGTAAAAGCCTCCTGATTATTTATATGATAATCATGAAGTGGAGCCTTTCAGATTACTTAATACCTTGTATTTGGAGGCGTGCCTTTCTTTAGGAGTGCTCAAAGCCCTTCGAAGTTAATATTCATAGCATCTTTGTGAAGTGGGTGGGAAGCACTGGGAGAAGAAACTGCAATTTCAGAAGGCAAAGAGACTTAGCCCAAATCTTGAAGCAAACTGGTGAAATTTAGGCTGTCACTTGAATCACAGTCATCAGCTCTATCGCCAGATCTACTGACAGCCCATAAACCAAGGTATGTCTCTTTATGGGGTCAGGCTGATAAAGGTTTCAAATAGGGGTGCCTGGGTGGCTCAGTGGATTAAGCCTCTGCCTTTGGCTCAGGTCATGATCCCAGGGTCCTGGGATTGAGCCCCGCATCGGGCTCTCTGCTCAGCAGCGAGCCTGTTCCGCACCCCCCGGCTCCCCTGCCTGCCTCTCTGCCTACTTGAGATTTCTCTCTCTGTCAAATAAATAAATAAAAATCTTAAAAAAAAAAAAAGGTTTCAAATAAAGTCAAGTTGCTTCATCTGCTGATATAAAGTTAATATAGTTTTCCCCCCAAATCTTTGAGAACTGGAAAGTTATCACAAGCTGTGGCATGGAGAGTCCCTGTGGATTTGTGAGCTGATGGTTATAAAGAAAACCAGAGTCATTCTGCCCCATGGAAAAAGATGTGTGAGAATGCAGTAATGTAGAAAAAAAAAGTTTCAAAGAACAATGTACAAAAATCTCCTATCCTCTCGTACACACATAAATATTTTCAAATAAGAAGACTGTGTTTTGAAAAAAACAACAAAGAAAAGGATTGGACCTCTAGCAATAAAGAAATAAAACACACCAGTGTTCCGGGTTGGTTTTTCCCACATCTGAACATATTGCATATTTAAAGAGTCACTCTAAAGTAATATGTGTGATGTTTAACAAATATGCCAGAATCCACACACCCAAATAGGTGCTTTTTTCTCCAAAGTAGGCATCTAGGGATGTTTATACACTTTCTTCAATGTCACTTTGTCACTGATGAAAACATTTTTGGAATTGCTATTTTGGAATTGTCTTCAGAGCCTTAGGAACGTTCTTTTGAATGTCTTTGGGATTCTGTGGCTCTGTAAAAAAAAAAAAGTACCCCTCAAATATTCTCTCACACTTTATTGTCTTAAGTCTTAGGCTCCTTATCTTGGGTCTCTTGTTACTCATCTTGTGATTCAGACATGACAATTAGCTCCGCAATTTTAACTGCAATTCTCACTGCTCTTCTTGACCACCATCTGGATTCTTTTTTTTTTTTTTCTGGCCTGAGTTGCTACAGGTAGCTCCTTGTGAAAACTCTTTTGGTCCAGCCTCACACCAGGAATAATTTTCTCACCCAACCCCAAGGTATACAGAACCACACATCCAATGCCTCCATCATCCCCAGGAGCAGTAAACAGAGATCTAATGGCAGCAATTCTCATCCTCTAAGAGCAAAACAAACCTGGGAAAATGGCCCACGATCATTTGGTACCAATGACGGACGTATAGTGGATGCCATGTAGGTTCAAGATGCACAAGGAAAATAAAGGTTGCAAAATGGCTATGAAGTGGTAGGACAGGATTTCTGCTATCAATCTGAATGCTGCAGGGACTCTCCCACTAGATGAAGGAAGGCTGATTTCAGGGGCAGCTCAAGTTCGTGTCTGGCCTCCACTATATTGGGTTGAGCTATGGCTCTGCTCCATGCCTTCTCTCTGGGACCCGCACTGATGAGACCTGTCTCTTGATAGAGGAAAATGAGACATAGTGAAACGTACCCTCACATTCAGGGCGCTGACAGCAGGAAATATACTGCTTGCCGTTGTTGGTTGAAGGGAAAACTAGTTCAGATTTATTTTTTAAAGGTAGAGTTTTTAAAAATTATTTTTATTATATTGTATTTTTTATTATTGTTTGTTTTAAATATCTTTATTGTGGGGAGGGCATTTATGTTCCTAGAGATTTCCAGCAACTGGAAACTATTTACACTGTATAAGCCAAAGCAATCGATGGGTAAATGGAAACACCAACAATAAAAGCACATTAGGGTTTTCTTTTGGATAGTACAGTTTAGAGTGGCATTTACCAGTTTATTTTCCTAATTGCATTTTACCTGAATTAATAGAAACACGAGTAGTATTTTCGAATTGCAGGAAAGCAATTTATCTTAAATACAGAAACAGGGAGGCTCTATTTGTTGGCAACTCCAGGAGTTCCCAAAGAGAAATATGAAACTGGCCCCAGACCCAGAGGGCAAGGAGAGACCAAAGAAAGAGGGAAATCATTCCCAATTGGTAGGGGATGGTTTCTGTGTTTTTGTTTTTTTGTTTTTTTGTTGTTTTTTTTTTTTTGTGGGGGTGATGGGAGGAAGGGGCTGAAAGAGAAGGAGAGAGAGAATGTCAAGGAGGCACCAGGCCCAGCACAGAGACCAAAGAAGGGCTCAACTGAACTCATCACCGAGAGATCACGACCTGAGCTGAAATCAAGAGTTGACCACTTGGGGCGCCTGGGTGGCTCAGTGGGTTAAAGCCTCTGCCTTCCGCTCAGGTCATGATCCCAGGGTCCTGGAATCGAGCCCCGCATAGGGCTCTCTGCTGGGCAAGGAGCCTGCTTCCCCTTCTCTCTCTCTGCCTGCCTCTCTGCCTACTTGGGATCTCTGTGAAATAAATAAATAAAATACCAAAAAAAAAAAAAAAAAAAAGAGTTGCCCACTTAACTGAGGGATCCGCCCTCCCACCGCCTTGCCCCCAGCCCCCCAGACCTCCCAGCGGGTAGCAGCTTTGATAAGCAAGGGAACTTACACAAGAGGCTTGCAAGGGGCGCCTCGGTGGCTCAGTGGGTTAAAGCCTCTTCCTTCAGCTCAGGTCATGATCCCAGGAGCTTGGGACTGAGCCCCTATCCTGTCCTTCGCTTCCCTGCTCAGCAGGGAGCCTGCTTCCTCCTCTCTCTGCCTGCTGCTCTGCCCATTTGTGATCTCTCTGTCAAATAAAAAAAAAAAAAAAAAAGAAAAGGCTTGCAGAATTTTACATAGAGGTTTTACTGAGGCTCAGTCACATAGATGGGCCATGGGGATGGCCATGGTGTGGACTCGGCAACACTATACAGCCAAGGTTGCATCCTTGAAATCTCCAGGGCTCTGAGAATGGTGGGCGGAGCATACATTCCAAAGATAGAGAAGGGGCTAGGGAGCCTCTGATTGGCTGGTTGCCCGGGGCCAGTGCTCAGGGCATCCCAACATCCTGTGCCCTTCAAGGGCCTCCTCCAACACTGCGGTCATGGCTCCTGCTCCAAGATGACCAGTTTGTGGAATCCGTGGATACTGCTCATAGGATGGGGTAAGTCAAAACCCAGTGCATACTTGGCGGTATTTCTCATGCCAGATTTACCTGACGAATTTGACTTAAAACCAAAAAGAAGCCCACCTACTTATTGAAGGCACAATGGATTCATGTCAGCATATAGATTGTGCCTAAGAGAATCAGTCCGTAAGCACGCGGGGGAAGGATGCAGTCAGGAGTTTATGCAGAGAGGAGGGCAGGGGAACCGAGGCAGGCTTCTGGGCGGGGAGGGGAGGCCCACGCCTCTCTTCTTGTCTCCATCAGCGAGGCTGCCACATCTCCTCGTGGAAGAGGAGCAGAGTAGTTAAGGCAGGAAGTTATATTGCATTTTGTCTTCTGTCCACGCACTTAGTTCGGTTCCCCACATGCAGGGGAGAGGACAGCAAAGGCACTCTGTCAAAGCTCCATCATCGAAATCCTACAAAGGAAACAGATTTTAAAAGCCGCAAGAAGGATTTATGACTTCAGGGACCTTTGTGAGTCCTTTTATTAGCCTAGTACATCACTTCTCCCCCATCTTTATGCTGACAACACTGCTCAGCCCTTCTCTGGATTTCTTGTCAAACTGGGCAACTATATAAAATGAACAGACAAGAGCTGCTGCTGATTGATTCCCAGGTTCGCCTGTACATTAGGAGCAATTTTATTCTGCTAAGAGATTCTCTTATGCAGTCTTCCGGTGAGGGGGCTCTTGGATTGTTTCTGACAACTATGTGTCTTTAAAGAGTTTTATTTTTTCTTATGGTTGTCTTCCTAGGATCATAAATCAACATGTAAAGAGAATAACATGCTAGCCTAAATAGCTCTACAGAAGTTCTTTGAGAGTCTGGAGATGGCTCTGAGTAATCTGGCTTGGCCACCAAAGTCGGCAAATGATGTTGACCCTTCCAAGCTGTCTACATGGCTGGCCTTTTTTTTCTACTCACTTTACTTAGAAATGTGCAGTTCATAGGGGGAAATCTCAAATATCTTCTCCGTAAAGCTTTCCTGAATTTTGGCAAGAATGAGTTAATTTCTCCCTCCTTTGTATCCCAACAACAACAAAATAGTTGCAAAAGTTTCATGAACATTTACATGATCTCCTGGCATTATTCGTTGACCCACCAATTCTCTACAACAACCCTGTGATGTCTGCACTGTCATGTTCTGAGACGCAGAATACTTAAATGACTTGACCAGGATCATACAGCTACAAAGTTGAAGAACGTGAATTTTAACCTATACAGAAGCAGTGTGCCTCCAGACTTTATCTTTTTATTGTTGATATATTTTTTAAAGATTTTATTTATTTATTTGACAGACAGAGATCACAAGTAGGCAGAGAGGCAGGCTGAGAGAGAGAGAGGGAAGCAGGCTCCCCACTGAGCAGAGAGCCCAACTCGGGGCTTGATCTCAGGACCCCGAGACCATGACCTGAGCCAAAGGCAGAGACTCTAACCCACTGAGCCACCCTGTTAATATTTTTTTATTGAAGTGTATTTGACATACAGTATCTTGTTAGTTTCAGGTGTACATCATAGAGATTTCAGTATTTTTATATGTTAAGAAATGATACTCACAAGAAGTCTATTTACCATGTGTCACCAAGTTAGATGGTATTTAGGGCATTAATCTGGGCCCTCCACAGCATCCTCTTTATACTATTCTATAGTATAATATAATAGCCTAAAACTTCAGGAAAGATCACAACCTTAGTAGCCAATCTTTACCAGGTATTGAATATGGCTGAGATACTCTGCCAAATGATTTCACAAACAAAGATTGGCTACACAGTTTGTGGCACTGAGTGCAAAACGAAATTGGGGGTCTTTTGCTAAAAATGGTACTAAAATATAAAGCTTTTTCCCTTTCTTCCTTGGTCTCTCTCTTGACTTGGTCACAGTGTTTTTCCTTTTGCTCCTTAATTGTGGTTCAATTTTTTTTTACTGATTACTAATGTAAAATTTACCTTTTAACTTCACATTTATGTGTGCTGATTTTAAACACAAACATAATATTTAACTTACCTGCCAAACCACTAAAATTACACGACTAATGTTGCTTGTGTATTTTGTTGCTTTTTATTTCGTCATTTTTGTTCTTGTCGGAGTAGTGGAATACTGTGAGAAACTAGCTCAAGTGTTTTTATTTCACTTCTTGAGAAGTGCACGTTCTACCAACACTCTCTACATCTGATTGATTGCTGAGTAAGTAAAGGCTGCAAGAAGAACTGGGGGCTACCCTATCTTTCCCTTTCCTTTACCCTCATAATTTTCAGCGTAAATGTTTGCCTAGTGCAGGGAAGTGATATGCAAGTAAGAAAGGGTGTGATGGGGTTCCTTGGTTGTTCCTGCTTCTTTGCAAGCCCTGCCTTCTTTTCTTTCATGGAGATAGAGCTGACCTATAACAGTCCAGTAGTTTCAGATGGACAACATAATGATTCAGTGTTTGAATATATTGTGAAATGATCACCACAATAAGTCAAAACCCATCACTATACATAATTACATTTCTTTTTCCTTGAGACTAGAACATCTATTTTCTTTCTTTCCGACAGGTTCTGGTTGCGAAGGGAAGGAATACCTCTCAGTCTGTCCGTGCCCCCATTTACTCAGTTAGAGACCCATTGCGTGTACCTGATGCTTGCTTGGAATATGACTGCACCTCTGTACACGATGGGTCCCCTGGACTTCTGTGCTCATGGGCATCCTGAATGTTATCTGCTTGTGGAGTGAAAAAGGAACTCACCGAGGCACATACCGTGCACATCGCCTCCCCCTGCACAGGCTCCATTGTCACATTACACTTCACTGACAACACACGAACTCCATGATGAAATTATGAAGAATTTCAAGTTAGTGACAGCAGAGCTTTACACCAAGTGTGGGGCTCTGTTCGTTCTCAGGTTGCATGTTCATGAAGTTGGCCCTGGCTATGAGATAGTACCTAATTTTTTAAAATAATTTTCAGATGAGATAGTGATGGTGGGAGAAGTAATATCATTCCTAAGGGGCACCTGGATGGCTCCGTCCGTTAAGCCTCCGACTTTGATTTCATCAGTTAAGCCTCCGGGTCAGGTCATGATCTCAGGGTCATGAGATCAGGTTCCACACTCTGCAGACAGTCTGCTTGAGATTCTCTCTTCTTCTGTCCCTCCCTCTGCCTTGTGCACTCTCTCTCTCTATCAGATAAATAAATAAATCTTTAAAAAAAACAAAAGTAATATACTTCAGTTCAAACAAACAGAAACAGGAAGAGCCTCAATTGGAACTTTGGTTTATCTGTCTAATCCTAGAGCTCATATTTCTAATTATTCAGTACTGTAGTAACTCAGCTATGCAACTTCCTATAACCATTTGCGGATTTTAGAAATCTAAAAATAATGATCGCTGTGTGGGCTATGAAGAGTCCAAAAATGGTGTACCGTCTCTACTCATTTTCCCCTGTAGCACTTAGCTAAAGTACCTTACCTCCTATTATACTTTGTATTTTCTAAATACATTCTTTCCCAATACATTACCTTATTTTATCATCACCACAATCCCAAGAATGACTTGGAGTTGTTACTCACTTTGTAGGTGAGGAAATCGGGCCTCAGATATATGAAATGACTTTTCTAGGCGACTCTTTCTCTCAAGGTCAGATCCAAGGCTGGAGTTCTTCCCTTTCCAAGTCACCTCTTGAGTTAAAACTCAAACAGAACAGGACTGTGGAAAGATGGTAAAGGAAGGGAAAATATTGGCTCAAAAAGCAAAATGAGATTTTCAGATTTCCTTTACATAACGGGGAACATGATTTCGTGGGCAAAACCTGTGAACTGAGGTCAGAAAGGCTGGACTTTATGGCTGCCACTTATTAATTAAAGAAACTTGGAAATTTCCACTTCTAAGCCCCAAGATTCTCATTTGCAAAAAAAAAAAGGTATTTATAGGACCTCAGAAGTCTATTGTATCAAATGAGAAAACTTCTGGAGTTTAGTAGCAGTTAGTTTTTCTATCCCTACCACTCATAATCTATTGCTCTACAGATACAGAGAACTCAGTCCAATATCCTTTTATTTCGAGGAAGCTATTCTGGCCAGAGATGAGTTCAGAATGAAAAACACCTAGAGTCTTATGTTCCATTCTTCATCTTCCCATGATCTCTGACTCTGAATCTATCATGTCATCATTATTTAGGTATGAGGAAGACACACCACCATGTCCTGTGGTTAATGCATTAAAGATATGCTTAATGTGCAAGACTATGGACATCCCAGTCTTTGTATGGTACCAGTTCAGAAATTTCATTGCAAGTCATTTAAAAATATGAACTAATGTGTACTCACTAATGTCTAGTTTGACCGCACTTACTAGATTTGAGATCATTATTAATTTCTTTAATATTGTAATAACATTGATTTAAATGAACCTTTATAACATAGAAAGAATATAGTATTTAGCAGTAATTAACATCTTTTAATGAGGAAGAATTGCCAAGTAGTTTTCTCTCTTGGCTTTGTTGTAGCAATGGGCAGCTGGATGAAAATTCCACTTAATCACAGAGAGAATATCTCATGTGTTAAATTTGCCTTCAATGGACTAAAAAACATGCTTTGGTACTATATTTTATCATAAAAAGGCACATTTGAATCACCAGTGTCATAGAATGTGAAATGTACAAATGCCATAAACTTTATAGATAAAGCTATTCACCTAGAGATCACACAGATGATACAGAATGAGTGCAGAAATTTGATCTGTCTGTCTGTTTGCTCACTGACTTGTGTGGGTCTTTAATACTGGCTTTGCTATTATTATTCCTCTAGAATCACAATATAAAATTTCATATTTTTATGTACATTTATAGTAAATGTTACCCTTTGCTAACCAGAGAGGCATTTAGGCAATTGCCGGGTATGAAAATTGCTGACATTTTCTGAATTTCAAATGACAAATGAGATGCTCCTGTCAGTTTACTGTATAACTCCAGAGCATATGGTGCTTCTGCTGGTGGGTGTGATTTCAAAGTTTGCAAATCACACCATGAGAAAGTCCCTCTGGTGGGCTCCTGGAACACTTAGCAACTGTGAATGTGAAGTGACAGTACAGAGGGAAATGACTAAAAAAAAAATAGCTTTTTTTTTTTTTTTGGACAGTGAGAAAGCAGTACAAAGTGAATGCTAAGTTAATTCAGGGAGGTGGTGGGATAAAGACACCCATCTAGCAAAGGGGAAAAAAAAAAAAAAAGAAGCAGTTTCCCTTTTATAGAACAAACCAGGAAGTTATCTAAATTCTTAAAACAGAGTGTATAATGTCAGATTTCAGAGCAAGAATAAGAATTAGGAAACTGACTGGAATTAGAATAGTCATCAACTCGGCCACACAGAAGCTTAGAAATGGAGGGGAGATCATTTCAAGGGATAGAGAATGGTGCTGAAATCGTAGCTACACCGGAAAGTACAAAATAACTCCAAATGATAAAGATTTGAAAGGAAAGCCTCTGCCATTCAAAATGGGGCAGCTTACTTAAGACCAGCTTGTGACAGAATCCCAGGTCTTCATTGTAGCCTGAATTAATGGGTCCCTTAGTTTTGCTGTGTTCCATAATGTCCACATCCCAGAGAATTTCTACATAATGCTGAAGCCACCAGTCAGTGACATGAAAAGCCAGTGAGATTTGTTACTGGAACTGATCGACTGGCCAGTTCCATCCCAGTAGTTCAGCCAACTGCCCTAAGGACCATGGCCCCAGACTCTTCCTTGGAATTCAAAAACATTTCCTGTTATCAACCACAAAGTTTTAATTTAATTGCATGCCTCAAGAGTGCAGAAGAAGTGTGAGTGACTTAAAATGATGCCTCCAAACTAGGATTGAACTCGACCACCAGCTTTTTTGGGTCTCCAGCTTGTAGACAGCTGACGTGCAACTTCTGAGTCTCATTAACCATGTGAGCGAATTCCTAGAATAAATCTCTACCTTTTTACCTACCTATTTATCAGTCATCATGTTGCTTCTGTTTCTCTGGGGAACTCTGATTAAATACACTACCTAAGAGCTTAGAACAGTGCCTGGCTCACTAAAAGAGTTCTGGGAATGTTCACTTTAATTGCTGTTTTTAGTATCATCATTATACCTCTGACCCATTTCCTTTACCAATGGCATCATTCCTACAGTCTTTGGATTAGTCCTAACCAAGCTTATTTTCAAAATTCTGTAGAAAGACATCATTGGTGAGTAAATTTGATTTATAGGAGCTGTCTGTTTCTTTTCTTAAAAGTAATGGTTATTAGGCCCACTCCATCTTATTTGCTTGCAAATCTTAGTTTTTCCGTACTTCTCCAAGAAATATGGCAAAACATTCAAAGCCTCTATAGATTTTTGTTTTGTGTGACACTTTGCGAGCAGATAAAGAATTGCTTACTGAAGACATTTGAATAGAACTAGATTTAAATTTACTTCCCAACTGTTTACCTTTTCCAAGTTTCTTTAGTAAATGAGACTATACATCTTGAGATAAAGGAGATGGCTGTTGATATTAATGCTCAACAAAATCCAGACAGTCATACGGTGCAGCTCTCCAGTGTTCTGCTTTCATTTAATATCAAAGTATCATAGAAAAAAGGAGAAATAATGTAAAAAAAAAAAAGGTGGTGTACAGAATCCAACAGAAAATCATGACAGGAAATATTAGATTGTGTGTTACTTTAGGGCAAGGTTATAATATCTTCTTCATTCTTTGTAGCTTCACCAGACTTAATAAATGTTGACTGAACTAACAGTCATGGATTATGCCCTTCATACATTAGAAACAGAACTTTTCCTTCAACATATAATTAGCATATTTCTTCAGAGCAGCAGGATAAACAGAGACTGCTAGGTGTTTATAGCAATGCTATCATTTCATTTTATAGAGAAATAATACAAAGAGAACGAGAAGATAAGTCATAGTTTCATGCTGGGTAACTCTAGGCAATTATCTATTACTATTATATCCTTATTAGTAGAGATGCTATTGTGATTCAATGTCACAAAACATTACCCTTCTCTGACAGATATTATAAGCCAAGCTGCTTACAAGAGCTAGTCAGCCTCAAAATGACAGAAGTCCTGTGTCCCCATCAGATCCAGTGTTAAGATAAGTTTCATCTTTCATCTGTCACACTTAATTGATGGATGTAACATCAACTGCAGGACCCACATTTGTAATAAAAAGGTATGTAGGTGTTCGACTGACATAATGCTCTGAGGATATGGGCTGCTGCGTCGTGGGGAAGGAAACCACTGGGATAGGGAATCGATAGCCTTGCAGGAGAACGTAGTCGGGTGTGAGACATAAAGGAGTGCCAGGAAGCTACCAAGTTCAGCTTGAAGGCATGGCCAGTGCAAATCACTCCAAGATTACAGTAGTACCAATTGTCTCTGAGAAGCAGCCATGGGAACACAACGGTTGCCAAAAGCAAACCAGACTAATAATGATCCTTGAACACTAAATAAGTACTTCAAACCAGGTTTTCATGACCCTAACAAACAATCAGGTCCACAGAATGCCTTGGTGACAGGGAACAAAGCATTCCCATAGGTGGACACATGAGAAGAAGGCTGCTTTCTAGTTGGTTGGGCCCATTAATCGTCTCTGGCCCCTCAACCACAAATCCCCTCTTCATTGCCCTGCTAGTGATACAGGAACTCCATCTGATGAAGATGAATTGCTGTGATGTCTCAGCTCTCAATATGTCCTCAGGATAGGGGAAGAGACAGACAAGTAAATAGACAATGGGGAGTTCCTGCCCCTGTTGGGCAGGAACACAAGGTACTTTGGAGAAGGGTAGGATAGTGACCCTGTTTCTATTGCTGCATAACAAATTAGTCCAAAACACAAAACAACAATAAATATTTATTGTCTTACATAGCATCTATGCATCAGGAATCTGGGAGTAGCTTAGTGGAATGATTTTGGCTTGGGATCTCCAAGGTTATTGTCAAGGTGTCAGCCGGGGTCAGACATTGGAAGGTGCACCTAGGGCTGCAGGACAGACTTTGAAGATAGCTCACTCACATGATGAGCAGCTGACACAGCTGTTGGCACAAGGCTTCACCATACTGACCTTTCTGAGGGCTGGTTGAATGATTTCAAGATGTGAAAATGGGCTTTCACCAGAGTAAGTGATAAAAGAGAGCCAAGTGGGATGTGAGCCAAGTCACACATTTGGCCATGCCCTCCATGTTACACAGGACAGCTTTATTCAGTTAGAAGGAGCCCACAGGAGCACGAGGGTCAGGAAGTAAGATCACTGTGGGCCATCATACCCTCTGGCTACTGCAGATTCCCCAGAACAAGCTGGGGGGCGGGGGCAGAAAGCTTCCTGCAGGAGAGAACACTGGACCTGAGTTTGAAGGGCTTTGCTAGCAAGTATGTAGAATAGAAGGGTTTTCTGAGCAGAGCTATGAGTGTGTGCAAGGGTATGACAAGATGAAAAGGTAATGGAAGGTGTTCTAGTACCACTCTGTGGTGGGATTCAGTGTTTTGAGGTTAGGAAGATGGTACTGGGAAAATGCAGGGAGAAATGAGTCTGGATAAATCATCGGTAAAGTCACAAAGGACCTGTATTGACATTTTGCTCAGAGGAGATGGGTAATTATGAGCCAATTTTAATCAGGATCATGTTTCCAAATACGTGCATTTCAGAAGGAAGGCACCCAGATTCCAATACAGTGTTAATTTCCAACTCTTCTTAGAAGGAGAGTCAGATATCTTCAGTGTGGACTTCCTGCTTTCCTCTTTGTTCCTTCTCCAGTGTTCTTCTCCTTAAACACATCTGAAGCATAAGGGGTGTGGCCAGGATATATTGAGAAGTTGTGTTCCAGATTTCTCCATCAATCCTGGGAAGTTTTCTTTAAAGACCTGCTGCTGAGCTGTGGGTGTTGCAAGGGACTCTGGTTGAAAGTAGATCAAGAGAGATCAGCCTTAGTCTCTGACAGTGGTTGAGCCAAGGGACATCATTGCTTTGAAGGACATTTTATACGTGTCAATGAGGCAGATTTTTCAGTTATAGTCATAAGCAAGAAAAATAATGCTGTCAACATTAGCGTTTTCTTTGTTTTGATTTTTTAAATTTTATTTGATTTTTTTGAGAGAGAGAGTGTGAGTGAGCGGGAAGGAGGGGCAGAGGAGAGGGAGAGAGAATCTTAAGCAGACTCCATACTAAGCATAGAGCCTGACTCAGGGCTTGTTCCCTTGACCCTGAGATCATGATCTGAACTGAAATCAAGAGTTGGATGATTTACTGACTAAGCCACCCAGGAACCCTAACATCCCAACATTAGTATATTCAAAGGTGAGAGACAACTATGCACACACACACACACACCACACAAACACACACACACACACACACACACACACAACAGTCCTGGGACCATGGATTAGGAAGCATTATCTGTCTCTTCCAGGAACAGAACCAATCTGTTAAATCCAATTTCCAGGTTTCCATAAAAGAAGGAATAGGAATAAGACAGAAGATTAAAATTCTTACATAATACTCCAATCTTACTTTTTATTACTACTGTAATATTCTTCTCTTGACAAACTTCAGAGGTGTAAGCAAGTCAGTTTACATGTAAGAAATGGCCTAATTTTAGTCTCTTCCATGAACTCATCCCCATGCCTTGATGCTTTGCCTTCCTTTCTTAAGACCATTGGCTAACCCACTAGCTAAGGAATAGGCATGGTAACCTTTACATCTCTGGCAGATTGAAAAGATCCCATTTTATAAATTTCACTTTCCAAAGCTGTACTCTTATTGGAGATGCTAATGGATGTGGGAAGTGTGAGATATGAAAAGAGATATGGTAAATCACAAGATATATAATCGGTCTTTGAATAATTTAAAATTTAGTGTACTACTAAACCCTGTGTTTTGTTTGCTACTGACATAATTAGATAACAAAGGGAAGATTCATTAAAAAACTCTTAATGAAGAGGAAGTCCATATTGCTGATTCCTGGCCTACTATTTTCCCAGAAGTTCCGTAACTGAACAAGTATAGCTCTTAGGAAATGCTCATACACTTTTAAAATTCACTGTCCAGGGGCGCCTGGGTGGCTCAGTGGGTTAAGCCTCTGACTTCAGCTCAGGTCATGATCTCAGGGTCCTGGCATCAAGCCCCACATCGGGCTTTCTGCTCAGCAGTGAGCCTGCTTCCTCCTCTCTCTGCCTGCCTCTCTGCCTACTTGTAATCTCTCTCTGTCAAATATATAAATAAATAAAATCTTTAAAAAAAAATTCACTGTCCATCTTTTTTTAGAGTTTACCTTGGGACCTTCTACCTCCTTATTCAGTCTACTCTGAGATATTTCTTGGTTCCTTATATGTTTTCTCAGTGCTTTGTTACTGACTTTCACCACTCATGATCTGTAGAGGTCCAAGCACTGAGGAACCTTCCCAGCAGCTGACAGAGATACAGGAAACCCTGGCTGATAGGGGCAGAACTCCCAAACAGGAGAGAGGCAGCGGAGTTCACAAGGCAAGGGCAGGGTGGAGGGTGCTAACTGACCTCAAAGTTCTCTTCCTCAGTTCCAGCTATTTGAGTTGACTGTGGACAAAATCTCAGTTGGTCACTTAGTTTCTTAGCAAATCCAATAGTTAATTTGGTGGGTCGACTTAACGGGCACAGATATGTGGTCAAACATTATTCTGAATATTTCTATGAGGGAGTTTTTGGATGAGATTAACATTTACATTGGTAGAATGAGTAAAGCAGATTTTCCTGCCTAATATGGTTGGGGCTCATCCAGTCAATTGAAGGCCTGACTAGACCAAAAAGGCCTGACTTTTCCCAAGTAAAAGAAAATTCCTTCTGCTTGTGTGCAGAACTGGCTGCCTCGGGAGAATATAATTATTTCGGGGGCAGGATGGGACAGGGAAAACGTCTCTCTTTCTAATGTCACAAAAGTCTTCTCTATTTCATGGAAGGTGCCCAAATTCTCCCTCATTCTTTTTCTCTTGATATATTTCCAGCACTTTCAGGGGTTCCTGGGGGGGGGGGCTTAGGGGTTAAGCATCAACCTTTGGCTCAGGTCATGATCTCAAGGTCCTGGGACTGCCCTCTGTTTGGGGCTCTCTGCTCATTAGAGAGTCTGCTTCTCCCTTTCCCGCTGCCTTTCCTCCCCGCTCCTGCCCTCTCTCTCTCTCTCTCTCTCTCAAATAAATAAATAAAATCTTAAAAAGAAAAGAATACAACATTTCAAACAGTTATTTTTTAGTGTTTTTGAATCACCTGGGATCCTGAGAGGAAATCAGAAACTGCATTAGGTATTTCCACAGAAGGAATTTAAAATAAAGCATTACTTAAACAAATGCTGAAAAAATGAAAAAGCCAAATGTGAACGTTAGGTAACACAGAGACAGTAATTACAGTAGGTAGCCACTGGAGTTATTTAAACCCAGAAGCTTAAGGAAGTGGCCTTTGCAAGGTTAGAATTCAGGCTTCTCAGAAAGGAGAGCTATTCAGCAGCTTCTAGCACTTCAGGAATCAGAGGAGTGGCCCCTGGATTTAGGACTCAGAGCTTGGAGGAAAGATGATTCCCAGCTGGTACTTCCAGGTATCTGGGAGTGAGGAAGAAAGCTGAAAAGGGTACCACTAATACCACTAGGCTATTGTTGCCAAGATGGGAACAACTGGCATATAAAAAGCGTCTCCAGCTTTGCGCAGTGGCAGTACCGTAGCCAATGAGGTTTATCCGAGGCGCGATTATTGCTAATTGAAAAAGCGTCTCCATGCTCTTTCTCTCTACTGCCCTCTATTGGTCATCTCTAACAGACCTAAGAGAACTATAGTACTAGCCCCCCATTGTCTGGGGTTTCCGTTTTGTTTTCTGTGGTTTCAGTTACCTGTGGTCAACCTTGGTTTGGAAGTAGATATTCTTCTTCCGACTTATCATCAGAAGGTCAGTGGTAGCCTACAGCTATGTCACAATGCCTATGTCATTTGCCTCACTTCATCTCATAATATAGGCATTTTATTACCCGATATCATCACAAAAAAGGATGAGTACAGTTCAATAAGATATGTTGAGACAGTGAGAGACCACATAATACAATGTTTATTACAGTATATTTTTATAATTGCTTTATTTTATTATCATTGTTGTTAGTCTTTTACTGTGCCTAATTTATAAATGAAACTTTATCGTAGGTACTTATGTCTAACAACATAGTTAGGGTTCAGTACTATCTGTGGTTTTGGGCATTCACTGGGGATCTTGTAACATACCCCTGTACATAGTTTTTGCCACATCTGAGCCCTAGCATTACAGACTAGAGAGGGATGGGTTTTGGTCTAAAAGACAGTAGCTTAATAACCAGCAAGTTTATTGTGAACAGAAAGATTTGAAAACTGGTTTTGATAGAGAAGAAAACCTAGGGAGATAGATTCTCATGGAATTAGAAGGGAATATGAATGAAATTTCTAGCAGGGTAAACAGAGAACAGGAAGTTATTCTTTTGCAGTGTCAGCTTTGAGATATTTGATGTCTCTAGATAATAATGTTAACATGGAAAGGTTAAAGCTAGTTGAAAATACTAGCAGGTATGTAAATAACAAGATAATAATATACATCTGTGCTTATAATCTATATTGCCTATCCAACTATGCAGAGAATGGTATGGAAATACTTTATGTCCACATGGGTATTTTGTAATCTTCAATAACCTTGTAAAAGTGATTAAACTTATTATAGATACAAGAAATAACTGTAGTAACATAATTGAACATTAAAACACAATCATTTTGCGGGGTGCCTGGGTGGCTCAGTCAGTTAAGCATTGGGCTCTTTTTAAATTAATTAATTTATTTATTTATTTTGAAAGAGAGAGAGATCACAAGTAGGCAGAGAAGCAGGCAGAGAGAGAGAGGGAAGCAGCTCCCTACTAGGCAGAGTACCTGTTGGGGAGCTCAATGTGGGGCTCGATCCCAGGACTCTGAGATCATGACCCAAGCTGAAGGCAGAGGCTTAACCCACTGAGCCACCCAGGAACTCCAAGCATTAAACTCTTGATTTCAGCTCAAGTCATGATCTCGGGGCGATGGGATGGAGCTCTGCAACAGGCTCGGGGCTCAGCGCAGAGGTGGCTTAAGATTCTCTCTCTCTCTCTCCTTCTGCTTCTCCCCCAGCTCCTGCTCTATCTCTAAAATAAATAAATAAAATCTTGTTAAAAACATGATCACTTTGGGAAATTATATACAACATTCCAAATATTTAAAGAGTTAACGCTGGATAATTAACATGTGACTGGCAGTAGTGTAAGTGCTTTCCCTGTGTTAACTCACTTAGTTCTTACTGTAACTATTTCTTTTATTTTCCCATTTTATAGAGTAAAAACAAAAACAAAAACAAAAAACTGTGATAGAGAGAAGTTATTTGCCAATAATCCCATAGCCTTAAGGGGCAGAACCAGGATTTTACTCCAGTATTCTGAATTATTAGTTAAAAAAAAAAAAAGTATTTAAAAAATCCCTTCAAGTTGTATAATAAGCCTTAGTTTCCTTCTCTCTAAATATGGTTACTCATTCCTGCAGGATGCGATTTGTATAAAGATTAGATAGTATAATATTTGTAAAAACTACTTGTACAGGGTGTGTCATGTATTAAGTCCATAATACATGGTAGCTATCATTCATACTTCTGAATATCATGATTGAGAGAGGTGAACTGTAAGTTGTCTGTGGGTGCATGTGATATTTTGGAAACAAATAAAAACATTGCCATATTGCCTGAAACCAAGATTAATGAGGGAAGGGAATAGTCACATCGGCCACTAATACAGCCTGATAAACAGCAAGCTGTTCTATAAAGGAGAGCATGGATTGGATTATGTACTTTCTAAATGGCTACTTATATTAAGATCATTATCAGAAAAATCATCTTAACTTTTAAAATCTCAATTTCCTAAATAAATGAGGAAGCAACAAAACAGAGCAATTACTAGCAGAGCCCTATTATGGAACTTTACCTTTTGGCCTGCCCTACTAGCCCTACTCAATCCGCACTCAAGAGGGAAAACACCACTTTGGGACTGGAATACTGATGGGCTGTAAGGTGATTTATTTTTCTGTTTGCTTTAGAAAAAGAGATGAGAGTATAATATAGAGTAATGGCTGCATTGTGTGATTGTGGATAGAGCAAATATAATAATATGCTTCTCTAACACAAAATAATAACTGATTCCTTCTCATTATTCTTTAAGTGCATGAACACACAATACAAATGTTCTGAATGAAAGCCCTGTGTTTCAAGGTTATTTATTGAAGAGACCTCATAAAAATGTCTGTATAAGACTGTGACTCCATATTGGCTAAAACTAATTTACAGGGGCCACAAAGAAGAAAAGAAGGAACCCTTTGCTCTTGGGGTGTTTTAGGAAATTTCGAAACACAGTTCGAACTCTTAATACCCAAAGCAGCTCAGGTTTGTAACCAAGGCAACTCCTCCCGCTCCGTGCTCAGGCTTTCCTGTTGATTATCTATTGTAATGCCAATAATTGCAGCTGAGAGGAGTCTCTGTTTGTTGTGAGAGACAATTAGCACTTGAAATAAAATAACAGATTTAAATAAATTGGGAGACTCAACAGTGTGACCTGATCTCTTCGGAACAAGCAACAGCTTTGGAATATGACTGACTGTTGTGTTTGCAGTAGCCTCCAGAGTGAGAGAACCATCGTCCCAAGTTACTTGAGGTCTTACTGGAGATTACTCTAGTTGTTATGGCTGAAAACCATTTGTTTCTTGTTAGATTATAGTGGAAAATAGTTTAATAAGCCCAAACCTGCAAGAAGGTGATACTGAATTTTCAATGATAAGCTTATTCAAGCAACTTGTCTCTACATGTAATGCTTCTTTAAAAATATTTCTTCCAATTACTGTCATAATTACTCTTCACTGTTACATAGACTGTATTTTAAATTACTGTTTACTTTAATTCAGATGTGAATGGAAAGCTTGCAATTCCTGATCTCACCTGCAATTTTTGCTTTCAAAATGAAAGTCATCATTAGCACTATGACTTTTTACCGAAACCATTACATGGTACAAATTCTCAAAATCGGTGTTAATTAACCCATGGATCCATGACTCTTGGGGAGTGTTCCTAAGTCCCCATAAATCTTTAGTGCTCTGAGGAAGAATTAGATTTCCCTGACTCAACTAGTTTTCAGAGTCTCAATTGTTATTTGTATAAAAAGTCACTCTGGTTCCATGTTTCCATGAGATGGGATTTCTCCCAGAATGAGCCTCTCGGCCTCTCCCTTCAGCCCTCTGATTTGTGAATTCAAGAGAAGAAACCAAACATGCTAGACCCAGCACCTTCTGGACTTCTCTTTTTCAGGGTGAGCATGTCCACCGAATTTATGCAACCCTATGGCCCCTCTTCCATGTGGTAAGGGCTCTGTTTCTAGGGGGGAAATGGCCTGTGGCTGTCAAACTATACCAGTGAATAAGGAAACAAGTCTTTTAAATTCAGTGATAATGGCAGATCTCAACCCACCTTCTCCAATCAGCTTTAACAGTAATAAAGCTGGTAGTTTGACCTCCATCTGTCTATCTCTTCTATCTTCAAAATGGTTCTGAATTCGAATGGGGAAGAGAGATGTTATTTACTGGCTGGCCAAAACACCTAACATATGTTTTTCATATCAAATGTAGTTGATAAATATTAAGTAATGACAAAGTCATAAAATGTAAATTCCATTAGAACAGAGTCCTTCTGTGTCGCATTCACTGTCATTTCTCTTGTACATAGAGGTTCTTACAAACATCTGTGGAATGACTGAAGTTACAGCTTCTCTAGTTCAGATCACTTGTATTCTCACTCACACCTTAGAATAAAGCATTTGGGGCACTTCCTATTTTTCTAACACCCAAAAGCTTAATGAAAGATGTTCTCAATGTAAATGAAAGGACTGGAGCCACAGAATCATTGAATTATTCACAGTGGAGATTGGCAGCATGTTGTGCCTGGGATTGGAATGTAGGTTTATCTAATTCTAAGGCTTGTTCCTGAGCCTAGGACCACAGTACCGGAAATCTCCAAGGATGGAGAAGGAACAAAGGACTAGCAAAAACTAGTCCTAAGGAACACAAAGAAAGGATTTGAGTATGCGAAACGTGGGTCACATAGGAGATAAGGAGCTCACATGATACTGGTATGAAATAATCAAAGAGTATGTCTCTGAGCCACTGTTTCTAACAGGATGTGTAGACTGACAGAAAGTATCATGGCATGGGATGCTGGGAAATTCGTCTTCAAAACAGGAAACCCTTCTTGTTGCCTACAAGAGCGTACATTCAAATTTTCACTTTGATCCAATCTGTCAAACAGACAGTGACTGGCAGAGTGACCTCCAGCAGGACAGACATTAGCCAAACACAAGTGAGGAGTGTAAGGAAGGTCCTGGGGGTGCTTACAAGCATTTGTAAAGGAAAAGACAAAGATTTTATCCCAGATGCCTCAAAACAAAGAGAAGACAGTCCTAGAGCCCAGGAGTGTAGAAGAACTGGGGCAATGCACAGAGAAAATGAATTGGGACCAGAACAAAACAGAGATGATCTATTCTTTTGCTCAAATGAGGTTAAGGTTCCTACGAGGAATTGGTATGTCCTCTCCAGTGTATGGTGCTGTCATCTATAACCAGACCTAAGAATAGCAAAATGTATGTGGGTCTCATTCCCGTGTATGGCTTCAGGCATTCCCCAGAAATCCCTTAATGAAGTCCCCAGGCTGCATTATTCTTTGGGGTATTGTTATATATAGCCCTTGACTATTACTGTTAGGATCGTGGCACCTAGCGTGGATAAGAACATGCAAACAGAATCGCATAATCCTGTCTTAATAAGGCATATTACTTAAATAAGAGAGTCCCTGGAGTTCTAACAGAGCAGTGCCTGAATGCAAGCACTAGAGTTGGAGCACCTGGTTTTGAACTCTGCCAGCTAGTTGTAAAAGCTCAGGTTAGTTACTCATCCTTTTGAGCTTCAGTGCCCTCATCTGTAGACACGTACAAATACAGATAGACTGTAATAGTCCTTACGTCATAGAGCTGTAGCAAGAATTCAATAAGGGGAATCATACACACTAAGTATATCAAATGAATTATTACCCATTTACATAAATCTGATGAATTTTCTGAAATAGGTGATTCACGTAAAGCCCTTGCATTGTGCTTGGCATATGACTGAGTTTATGCAAATGGTGAGATAGTACTGTCAATGGGTCCTGCAAACATGTGCTGAGTCCCTGCTGTGTACTAAGTGCCTGTCGAAAATGCATGGAATAGCCTGCTACCTGCTACCATGCTTTATATTTCGGGTTAATTTCAGTCTCTTTAAGAGCTGATAATTTTCCCTTTCTCTACCATAGTAGCCATTTTTTCATTCCAAAAAGCATAAACAGTATATGATTGGGCTACCTCTCCCCTTCCCTAAAGAAATTTGAGTGACAAGTGAGTTGGTGGGATGATCAATAAGCTGTGGGTCTCCTGCTTTCCCTATTCTGGAAGTGTTATTTAAGGACTCTTATGTTTGTGGCCCACTTCCTCTCTCTTTCCCTCTCTTCTTTTCTTCTTAATTTCTAAGCCTCTATTGTGTATATTGTGTAGTGCTAGAACCTGGGGAAAGTCCCAAGAAACAAATACACACACACACACACACACACACAGTCCTTGCTCTCAAGAAAGGTGAATGGCAATACAAGACACTATGGTGAGATACATATTAAAGCTGTTGATGATACGTGATCAGTGATATATATCCCTTACATATTTAGCACATCACATTATCAATCTCTGTTGTGATTTAGTTTTTTATTCCTTCTTTCACCTAGAGATAGCTTTAGTCTATAGATCATGATGTTGAAATCATGTTATTTCAATGATACTGGATGAACTTAGTACCTTAAGCAGGAGTAAGTTAGAGATCTAGATGACTACATGAAAGAAATTCAGTTTATCGGTAACATTTTTGAAATTTGATGCATTATTTTTAGAGGGGCTGTCAAAATCATCACCAAATTCCTATGGGTGTGTGTATGAGCATAAAACGTTAAAAGAAAATTTGCTGACTAATGATACACAGAGAATTGTTCCAAACATATCAAATGTTTTGATGAATGGAGCCAAAGTATTTGGGAAATGTGCAATGAAACACAGACACTCACACAGGAGGAAAAACATGAAAAGTATAATGCTAAATGGACTGGGTGATAACCAGCTACAAATTTATATGAGCATGTAATGCAAGGGGGTGCAGGAAAAAAAAGCGATATGATTTTAGGCAGACGAGACAAAGAAATCACATTATAGATCAAGAAAAATGTAGACAAGTCTGTTTATATCTTCTTGGTGAAACACTTTTGGAATAATACACAAGATCTCCGGATTTCAACATAAGGAAGACGTTGAAAAACAAAAGAGATTCAGATGTGAAAAGCACAAGTGATTATAAGGACCTGCCAAATTGATTTATGAGGTATGAATGGCACAACGACCACCTAAATATGTGCATATATGTGAGTATCTCTTCCAGAAACCCAACGATTATCAAAATAATTATAGTCTCCTTCCGTCGTTCTATTGTCAGGGATAAGCATTTGTTGGCTTAAGTAAAATCCGTTACCTTGAAAAGGAGATTATTTTAAAATTTCTCATCAGGCCAGCCCTCTCCAGGAAATAAAAATGTGTGCAGTTCACATACAATTGTCATTTTCAAGCTCATTTGTAATAAACTAAGGAGACTATGTTCTAAAAACAAATGGTTCTCGTGGCAATAGAAATGAAAAATAACCCTAGGTGATAGATAACTAGTAGCCGCTGCTGAACTTATTCCGGGCCAAGAGCCCACGTGCAGGGTTTGAAATTTTATAAATATATTATCTTAAAGGCAGAGGTGACTAAAAACCTTGGGAGGGGAGAGCTAATAGAATGGAAGAAAGAAATGGGGGAAAATAAAAAAGGCCAAAGGCTGAGATGTGTCCATTCAGTGACATAGTTTCTTAGAAAAGGTGAGAGAGTCTGAACTAATTGAATTATCACCAGGAAGTGCATAAATTTATCTTGTTCACTTGAAAAAGAAAAAAAGAGAACAATATTATAAGGCATAATATTATACAGAACAATTATACAGAACAATATCATACAGAATATTATACAATTATACAGAACAATATTATAAGGCACAAATTACTGAATGTATTATTATGTGAATATATTAAAACACATGCATGTTTTAACTATAGGATGAAAACAGTCCTTGTTACAAATCCTATTTATTCAAAAGGCTGACTACGCATATAGAAATGTTATAAAAGCAATAACTTTACATTCTTTATGTAATCAACTGATGTTTTGGCACTTTCAAGTGAACTGCATAAAAACCAAAAAAAAAAAAAAAAAAAACAACAAAAAAACCCCAATAGCAAACATGGAGAATTTTAGAATACATATATTTCAGAAATGATTACCTTTTATTTATAAATAGACTGTAGAATATATTCACTATGAATTACTTTCCATTTGGAAATAATTGCCTGTAAGCGATATAAAGAAAAGGAAAATTATAGGCAAACACACAATTTGCAAGTATTTTAATGATTGTGGTTCCACATATATTTATGCTGGAGTTTATGGGAAGTGTTTTAAAATTCATATAGAGCACTGAAAAAAAAAGTTATAAGACAAATTATTCAAGCTGAGGTCAACCAAGTTACAAATCAAAATATAAATGTACTTCACAGTACATTTATTTCCAACATAGTTCATAAAATAACCTGTTTATTTCCTGAAATAAAGCATATACATTTTACATTTTATTTTAGTCAGAATTACCATCTTTTGAAAAAGCCAGAAGTAGCTACAATCCTATCACTGCTCTAAGTAAAAATTCTGATTGTTCACCATTGTTTATTGAATTAAATGAACAATTTTCAGCTTATGGGCAACAATGATCTTTTCCAGTTTTCTCTGCAGTGTGGATGACTCAATCAACTCTTCTGTTCTCATAATTCATGACTTATAACTTGAGAGTTGGTCACTTCTTTTTGAGGTGAACAGAATGATTTTAAGCTCTTTCTTAATCATATTGACATTGTTTCAAGTTCTTAGAAGAGATTTCATGTGTTTCTTCTGGATTTGTTGTTGCAAATTCAAATGTCTACCAAGGTAATATAAATAAGGTCAGTGGATCTGGAGAAGACAGACCAATGGATGTAAAACACACCCTAAGGGTCAGCCTCTACAAAATTTTGATTGTTGACATGCGACAATGGTGTCCTTTGTTGCCAGGTCTTCCAATTCTTTAAGAGGAGCCAGAAATTACTCTTATGTGAAACTTCCCACTTGAGAATATGAAAATTCCCACTTGGGAATTGATTGAAATTAAAAAAAAAAAAAAAATGCTGTAGACCGGGCACCTGGGAGGCTCAGTGGGTTAAGCTGCTGCCTTCAGCTCAGGTCATGATCTTGGGGTCCTGGGATCGAGTCCTGCATCGGGCTCTCTGCTCAGCAGGGAGCCTGCTTCCCTCTCTCTCTCTGCCTGCCTCTCTGCCTACTTGTGATCTCTCTCTGTCAAATAAATAAATAAAATCTTTAAAAGAGAGAGAGAAAGAGAGAGAGAAAGAGAGAGAGAGAGAGAGAGAGAGAGAGAAAGAAATGCTGTAGACCCCAAAAGAAAATAAAAAAGTTTCCAGGCCAAATATGGTCTATCGACTGCTAGTTGTAACCTCTGTGACAAACTCTAAACCAACTGAATCCCCAACCCCTAATTCAATTTTCTGCCCCAGTCTCCTCGTTCATGACAGCTCGTGAGCCAAGAACTGCCTTCCCTCTTTTCCCATCACTTCACTCTGAAACTTCCCTTCATCCTCTTCTTTGAGATCTCGCTCCTCTATCTTCAGATTTCCTTTTTTTTCTCTAAATCTGTGTCATAATAAACCTTTTCTACACCAAATTCTGCCTTGTATCTCAATGTCTTTTATTATTACTGCTAACAGTATAAACTCCCTCAAGGCACAGGTTATTTTACTATGCTTGGCACTTAGGAGACATTCAGTAAATGTTTACAGAATTAAATTGAATTGGAGATGGCGGCTATCATTTAGAGATGCCCCATCAATTGTATTTTTCATGGAGACTTTCACTTGAGCTGAACGATGTAGAGTTAATATTTCTAATGCTAGAATCTAGTGAAAAAAAAAAATCAGTTAAATCACGTTTCCTTAACAGATGGTGCATCTGTGTTTCCTAATGCAGTACCCTGATTGTGTATAGTTGTCATAATTAAGTAATAGCTGCCTGCACAATCTTTGGTAACAAGAACCTTTCCTAGATGTGGACTTCCATTATGTTCCAATCTTTATCGATAACTGCTCCTGCATTTGATTCAGTATGGACTGTGTCTGAATGGATATCTTTCTTTGACCAAGTTCAGTATCCTTTGAGATATTGAGATTTGCTTCTTTGATGAAGTTCTTTTTGGTTTCAGTTTGGGAAAATAAGCAGTTTAGAGTGAACTGGGCCTGGACGGTTAATTCCTGAAATGACCTAGGTCACAGAATTTTCTGGCTTTGTGGTTATTCACAGCTTGGCATAATGCTCAAGTGAGTATCATGGGGGACTCAACAGAACTTGAGGAGTGTTGATGAATTTTTTTTCAGGCTCTCGAGCACTAACTACACTTACCATAGAGCATTATTTAGAAATTGTTACAATTCAAAATTCTTCCTGTTTGATCTGTTTGGAGTGCATTGTTTATGAGACAGTTGGGTATGTGGTAGAAAGATCCTTGAAACTGAAAACAAGAGATCAGCTGTTTGATCTTGAAAAGCAAGCAAGTTACCTGAGCACCCTCAGTCTACTTTTCTCATGTGTAAGATAAAAAGATAATGTGCCTGCGTCTTAGTGTAATCCTTATTTCAGGATTAAATGAAAATATTGTATGTGAAAACCCTTTGTGAACATGCTTTCCAAGTGTTCTGTTTTTGTTTATTTAAAGGACTTATGCACTTGTTCCTTCAGTGGTAGATATTTAATTTCTTGGGAACCCTTCTGAGTCAGCAAACAATGGCTGGATCAAATCAGGCCAAGCCCATTGGTTACCTCTTGTCTTATGGGTGCTTCGCTCAACTGTAGCAATGCTGAGTACTCACCACAGAAACCTTCGGTCCCACAAAGTAAAAAATACTTAATATTTAGTTCTTTACAAAAAAGTTGGCCTACTTCTGCAGTTTTTCATTTGCAGGAGATATTCAAACATTTGGCTTCAGATCTGAACTTGAAGAGCACCCCAACTAGACCTTCTCAGATTTACTGTTTATTTTTCCTGTGGTCACAGGGCAGGAATGAAAACACCTGTGGGATTTGGGACCAGAACAATAATTACTTCTCAGTCTTATCTCCTGCAGCCAGAAGAAAACATCTGCTTTTTTAATTCTGCAGAGAAGGGCAGAATTAAAACTCTCTAGGGACTTGGGCTATATCTCTGGCACAGAGAAGGAAGAGTAGAGGCAGGCAAGAACATTTCTGGTTTAACTGAATGCAAAATTAACACAAATCGAATTAGCTGAGGGTGAAGCCTTGGCTTTAAACTTTAAACCTAAATAGGTCTCACTGCTGTTCTTGAACCAATGGATAGTTGTTGGCAAAAGTCCCACTAATTCTTTGATTTGTTTAATAAAAGTCATTTAAAAAAAAAATCAAATGGATCACTGGGCAGGAATTTGACCAGAAACACCTTCCAAGTGATAATTAGCTAGCCAATTTTTTCCCGAGTTTTATGTTACCATAAATATTCATGACACATTCCCCATCAAATTGTAAGTTCTTCAGGAAACACTGTTATCAGTTTAAGAACATGAATCAGACTGATAAAGCTAATTGGTTAGGGTTCTTTTTTCTCCTTCATTTTAAATAAAGCTGTCGAAGGTTCCCAGGGTAATGAAGAGCTTTGTTGTTATGACAACTGCTTATTCCTTTCCTTTTGAAGGAGGCTGTGATGTGATAGGCAACACATCAGGAATAATTAAAACAAATGATAAGCGAGACACATCTGCTTGGAGGAATAAACCAGCACAAATTTAAACCATTTTACCAGTTTTTAGGTACTCTTTGTCTGGCAGAAAGTTCGCATCATCTGTGCTGGTCATTTGTGCCAATTTCCACCATGTCTTGGTCCAAGAAATGTGTCACTCTGAGAGGACGTAGGTACAGACTGAGATCTTTCTTTTGTCCCATGCTTCTCACTGTCTGACTTACTCTTCTGCAGATGGTCTGAAACATAGAGCTGATGGTTTATCAGGGCAATGGGGGTACTCTAAGATGATTCCAAAAGCTCACGTGATTTACCTAACTCTGATTTCTTCAAGTGAAAGGGAAAATGTGCTGTGGCCTTTGTGCTCACTTCCCAGAACCATAACACGGTGTTCACTTGTTGCTTTGTTCCGGGCCTTTCACATTCTCTCTCTCCCTCAACCTCTACAACGACTCCAGAAACTTATTGATATTACCTTCATATCACAGAGGACAAATATAAACCCAGAAAAGTCTAAGGGACCTACTCAAGGTAATATGGCTGAAAATAGTAAAGCAAGAATTCAAACTCAAGTGCCTTTTGACTCCAATTGATCTTTATATAATTCTATCACTGAAGGAGACAATTGGTTTGAACAATTAAACTTTAAAAGATAATTCTCTATTTCGGTAGGCTGTTACCATTAATCCAATTCCTCCTCATTTTTTAAAAAACATTATTTTATTTTATTTTTTTACTATTTAAAAAAATTTTTTATATTAGCATATAATGTATTATTTGCCCTAGGGATACAGGTCTGGGAATCATCAGGCTTACACATTTCACAGGACTCACCATAGCACATACTCTCCCCAGTGTCCATTACCCAGCCACCCTATCCCTACCCCCCCAACCCAACAAGGGTCTCTTAAGGTTTGTCTCTCTCAAATCCCATCTTGTTTCATTTTTTTTTCCTCCCACCTCCAAACCCCCCTGCCCATATACCACAGCTTCTTTATCCATTCATCTGTTGATGGACATCTAGGTTCTTTCCATAGTTGGGCTATTGTGGACATTGCTGCTGTAAGCATTCAGATGTACGTGTCCCTTCAAATCACTACATTTGTATATTTAGGGTAAATACCCAGTAGTGCAATTGCTGGGCCATAGGGTATCTCTATTTTCAACTTTTTGAGGAACCTCCATACTCTTTCCCAGGGTGGCTACACCAGCTTACATTCCCACCAACAGTGTAGGAGGGTTCCCCTTTCTCCGCATCCTAACCAAAATCTGTCATTTCGTGACATTTTAGCCATTCTGACTAGTGTGAGAGGTGGTATCTCACTGTGGTTTTCATTTGTATTTCCCTGTTGGTGAGTAATACTGAGCACTTTTTCATGTGTCTGTTGGCCATCTGGATGTCTTCTTTGCAGAAATGTCTGTTCATGTCTTCTGCCCATTTCTTGATTGGATTATTTGTTCTTTGGGCGTTGAGTTTGAGAAGTTCTTTATGGATTTTGGATATGCCATTTGCAAATATCTTCTCCCATTCTGTCAGTCTGTTTGGTTTTGTTAACTGTTTCCTTTTCTGTGCAAAAGCTTTTGACCTTGAGGTACCAATAGTTCATTTCTCCCCTTCCTTCCCTTGCTTTTGGCAATATTTTTGGGAAGAAGTTGCTGCAGCTGAGGTCGAAGAGGTTGCTACCTGCGTTCTCCTCAAGGATTTTGATGGATTTCTGTCTCACATTGAGGTCTTTCATCCATTTTGAGTCTATTTTTGTGTGTGGTATAGGAAATGGTCCAGTTTCATTCTTCTGCATGTGGCTGTCCAGTTTTCCCAGCGCCATTTGTTGAAGAGACTGTCTTTTTTCTACTGGACATTCTTTCCTGCACTGTCAAAGATTAGTTGGCCATAGAGTTGAAGGTCCATTTCTGGGCTCTCTAATCTGTTCCATGGATCTATGTGCTTGTTTTTGTGGCAGTACCATACTGTCTTTATGTATTTATGTATTTTATATCTTTATGTAAAAAAGGCTTTATGTTTTTATGTATTACAGCTTTGTAATAGATCTTGAAGTCTAGAATTGTGATGTCGCCAACTTTGGTTTTCTTTTTCACATTCCTCTGGCTATTCGTGGTCTTTTCTGGTTCCATATAAATTTTAAGATTATTTTTTCCATTTCTTTAAAAAATTGATGTTATTTTGATATGGATTGCATTAATTGTGTAGATTGATTTAGGTAGCATAGACATTTTCACAATATTTTTTCTTCTAATCTATGAGCATGGAACATTTTCCCATTTCTTTCTGTCTTCCTCAATTTATTTCATGAGTACTTTATAGTTTTCTGAGTACAGATTCTTTGCCTCTTTGGTTAGGTTTATTCCTAGGTATCTTATGGTTTTGGGTGCAATTATAAATGGGATTGACTAATTTCTCCCTTTCTGTCTTGCCATTGGTGTATAGAAATGCAACTAATTTCTGAGTATTGATTTTATATCCTGACACTTTACTGAATTCCTGTATGAGTTCTAAGAGTTTTGGAGTGCTGTCTTTTGGGTTTTCCACATAAAGTATCATATTATCTGTAAAGAGTGAGAGTTTGACTTCTTTGATTCAGATGACTTTTATTTCTTTTAGTTTTCTGATTGCTGAGGCTAGGACTTCTAGTACTATGTTGAATAGCAGTGGTGATAGTGGACAGCCCTGTCGTGTTCCTGACCTTAGGAGAAATGCTTTCAGTGTTCCCCTATTTAGAATGATATTTGTGGTGGGTTTTTCATAGATGGCTTTGATGATATTGAGGTATGTATCCTTTATCCCTACATTTTGAAGAGTTTTGATCAAGAAAGGATGCTATACTTTGTCAAATGCTTTTTCACCATCTATTGAGAGTATCATATGGTTCTTTTTCTTTCTTTAATTAACGTATTGTAGCGCATTGATTTGTGGATGTTGAACCAATCTTGCAGCCCAGGAATAAATCCCACTTGGTTGTGGTGAGTAATCTTTTTAATGTACTGTTGGATTCTATTGGCTAGTAGTTTGGTGAGAATTGTTGCATCCATGTTCATCAAGGATATTGGTCTGTAATTCTCCTTTTTGATGGGGTCTTTGGCTTTGGGATCAAGGTAATGCTGGCCTCATAAAATGAGTTTGGAAGTTTTCCTTCCATTTCTATTTTTTGAAACAGTTTCTGGAGAATAGGTATTAATTCTTCTTTAAATGTTTGGTAGAATTCTCCTGGGAAGCCATCTGGCCTTGGGCTCTTATTTGTTGGGTTATTTTTGATGACTGCTTCAATCTCCTTATAGGTTATGGGTCTGTTCAGGTTTTTTGTTTCTTCCTGGTTCAGTTTTGATAGTTGATATGTTTCTAGGAATGCATCCATTCCTTCCAGATTGTCAAATTTGCTGGTGTATAATTGATCATAATATATTCTTATAATTGTTTTTATTTCTTTAGTGTTAGTTGTGATCTCTCCTCTTTCATTCATGATTTTATTAATGTGGGCCCTTTCTCTTTTCTTTTTGATAAGTCTGGCCAGGGGTTTATCAATCTTATTAATTCTTTCAAAGAACCAGCTCCTGGTTTCATTGATTTGTTCTACTGTTCTTTTGGTTTCTATTTCATTGATTTCTGCTTTGATCCTTACTATTTCTCTTCTTCTGTTGAGTTTAGGTTTTCTTTGCTGTTCTTTCTCCAGCTCCTTTAGGTGTAGGGTTAGGTTGTGTACGTGAGACCTTTCTTGTTTCTTGAGAAAGGCTTGTATTGCTATATACTTTCCTATCAGGAATGCCTTTGCTGTGTCCCAAAGACTTGGAATAGTTGTGTTTTCCTTTTCATTTGCTTCCATGAATTTTTCATTTTCATTTGTTTTTCATGTATTTCCATGAATTTGCATCTATGAATTCCACGAATTTTTTAATTTCCTGGTTGACCCATTCATTCTTTAGTAGGATGCTCTTTAGCCTCCATGTATTTGAGTTCTTTCCAACTTTCCTCTTGTGACTGAGTTCTAGCTACAGAGCACTGTGCTCTGAAAATATGCAGGGAATGATCCCAATCTTTTGGTACCAGCTGAGACTTGATTTATGACCCAGGATGTGATCTATTCTGCAGAATGTTCCATGTGCACTAGAGTAGAATGTGTATTCTATTGTTTTGGGATGGAATGTCCTAAATATATTTGTAATGTCCATCTGGTCCAGTGTGTCATTTAAAGCCTTTATTTTCTTGTTGATCTTTTGCTTAGATGATCTGTCCATTTCAGTGTGTGTGTGTGTGGGGGGGGTGCTAAAGTCTCCTACTATTGCTGTGTTATTGTTGATGTGATTCTTTGATTTTTGTTATTAATTGGTTTATATAATTGGCTGCTCCTATGTTAGGGGCATAGATATTTAAAAGTGTTAGCTCTTCTTGTTGGACAGACCGTTTAAGTATGATATAGTGTCCTTCCTCATCTCTTATTATGGTCTTTGGCTTAAAATCTAATTGATCTGATATAAAGATTATCACCCCAGCTTTCATGTCCATTAGCACGGTAAATTGTTTTCCACCCCCTCACTTTAAATCTGGAGGCGTCTTGGGTCTAAAATGAGTTTCTTGCAGACAGAATATCAATAGGTCTTTTTTTTTTTTTTTAAATCCATTCTGATATCCTGTGTCTTTTGACTGAAGCACTGAATCCATTTACATTCAGAGCAACTATTAAAAGATAGAAATTTAGTGTCATTGTATTGCCTGTAAGGTGACTTTTACTGCATATTGTCTCTGTTCCTTTCTGCTCTGTTACTTTTAGGTTCTTTCTTTGCTTAGAGGGTCCCTTTCAATATTTCCTGTAAGGTTTGTTTGGTGTTTGCAAATTCGTCTAGTTTATTTTTATTTATTTATTTATTTTTTGTCCTAGAAGCTTTTTATCTCTCCTATTTTCAGTGACAGTCACACTGAATATAGTATTCTTGGCTGTATATGTTTCTCGTTTCCTTTTTTTATTTTATTTTATTTAATTTATTTATTTGACAGACAGAGATCACAAATAGGTAGAGAGGCAGGCAGAGAGAAGGGGGGAAGCAGGCTCCCCACTGAGCAGAGAGCCCAATGTGGGGCTCAATCCCAGGAAACTGGGATCATGACCTGAGCCAAAGGCAGAGGTTTTAACCCACTGAGCCACCCAGGCACCCCTATTTTTCTCATTTAGTGCTCTGAATATATCATGCCAGTTCTTTCTGGCCTACTCGATCTCTGTGGATAGGTGTGCTGACAGTTTAATATTTCTACTATTATATGTTACAGACCTGTTGTCCTGAGCTGCTTTCAGGATTTTCTCTTTGTCACTAAGACTTGTAAGTTTCACTATTAGATGACAGGGTGTGTACCCATTTTTATTGATTTTTGGGGGTATTCTCTGTGCCTCCTGGATTTTGATGCTTTTTCTCTTCACCAAATTAGGGAAATTCTGTTATAATTTGTTCCAGTATACCATCTGCCTCCCTCTCTCTTTCTTCTTCTTCTGGGATCCCAATTATTCTAATATTTTCATCTTATGGTATTACTTATTTCTTGAATTCTCCCCACATGGTCCAGTAGTTGTTTGTCTCTCTTTTGCTCAGCTTCTTTATTCTCCATCATTTGGTCTTTTATATCACTAATTCTCTATTCTACCTCATTTATCCTTACTGTAAGAGCCTACATTTTTTATTGTACCTCTTAATAGTTTTTTTTTTTAATTTCAACATGGTTAGATTTCAGTTCTTTTATTTCTCCAGAAAGGGATTTTATTTCTCCAGAAGGGGATACTCTAATATCTTCCATGGTTTTTTTGAGCTCAGCTAGCACCCCAATAATCATCATTCTGAACTCTAGTTCTGACATATTACCAATATTCATATTGGTTAGGTTCCTGCCATTTGCCCTACCTATTTTTCTTTTCTTTTTCTTTCTTTCTTTTTTTTTTTTTTTTTTGGTGGTGATTTTCCACCTTGTCATTTTATCCAGATAAGAATAGATGAATGAGAGAACAAAATACTAAAGGGCAGTAACGACCCCAGAAAAATATACGCTAACTAAATCAGATGAGACCTGAAACTGGGGGGAGAAGAAAGGAGGGAAAAAAAGAAAAATATATATATATATATTAGACTGGTGAATAGAATAGAGCCACACACTTGATTTTGGGTATATTTTGGTCTGTTAGAAGAAACTACCTCCCAAAATTTTAAAGAAAGAAAAACTTATATATATATGCAAAAATAAGTGTAAACACAATGAAGGGATGGAATATGACTGTAAAGATGAAAATGTAAAAAGATTCTAAAAAAAGAGTTGATAGGATAAGAAGTTGGTTGAAAAGAAAAAGAAAAAAAAAAGAGGAAAGAATGTGATCAGGCTGGAGACTAGGACAAAGCCATGCACTAGAGTTAGGGTATATTTTAATCTATTAGAAGAAGTGTACCCCAAAATTTTAAAGAAAAAAACCTATATGTATACAAAAAATAAGGTCAAATGCAATGTAGGAATCAAATATGTCTATAATGGTAAAAATTTAAAAAGATTTTTATAAAGGTATTGATAAGATAAAATAATTTAAAAATATTAAAATTAGAAAGAGGAAAAATGAAAAAGAGAATAAGAAAAAACTAAAATTAAAAAAAAATTTAACTTTGAAAGACTAAAGGATAACAGGGGAAAAAGCCATGAATTCTGTATGTCGCTTTCCCCTAGCTCTGGAGTTCCACAGTTCTCATTGATTAGTGAACTTGGTCTTGGTTGGATGTTCTTGCTGATATTCTGGGAGAGGGGCCTGTTGCAGTGATTCTCAAATGTCTTTGCCCTTGATGGAATTGCACCACCCTTGGCAGGGGCCAAGCTAATTAATCTGCTCGGGTTTGCTCTTGGAAGATTTTGTTCCCTGAATGCTTTCCATAGAGCTCTGGAGGATGGGAATGAAATGGCAGCCTCCCAGTCTCTGCCCAGAGGGCCTGAGAGCTCAGGGCCCCATTCCCCATTTTCTGCCTTTGGAGAAAAGCAGTCAGTCACTCCCTTCTCCCTGGTCTCTGACTGTGCTCCGAGCTCACCCAGGCTGTGACTAAGCATTTCTATCTCTGGCACATGGCCCTGTTTGGAGTCTCTAAACCCAGTAGATTCCTCTAGTGTGCTCCTACATGGCTTGCTCTGGAGGAGGAAGGTGAGTCTCCCTGGCTCTGCCACTTGTGGGGTCCCTTCTCAAAGAGCAGTGCCCCAACTGTGCCATGGATCATGGTTTAAGGTAAGCCTGAGCTGAAAGCCCACTGCTCCGCTCCTCTCTGCAGCTGGCTTCCCCTCTCCGATGCCTGGGAGATTTGCCACACTCAGACACCCCACAACTTTTTGTGAGGTCCTGAGACCACACTGTCCCCGTGAGGGCTCCAACCCCTGCTTAGCCTCTGGAGTGACATTCCTCAGCCTAGCAGATTTCTAAAAGTTCCAATTTTGTGCTCCGTGGCTCTACCACTTGCCGGGAGCCAGCCCCTCCCGCCATGGTCTATCTTCCCATCTGTTGCCTCAGATTCACTTCTCTGCAGGTCCTACCTTCTGGAAGGTGGTCGATTTTCTGTTCCTAGAATTGCTGCTCTTCTTTTCTCTCTCCTGTTGAGTTTGTAGCTGTTCAGAATGGTTTGTTAACCTGATGATATTGAGGTCTCCTATACCTCTGTCACCTTGCTCCTCTTCCCCTTCTCATTTCTTTGTTAAGTACTTAATGCATTTTCCATCAACCTCAGGACTCGAACAATTGGGGGTTAAAAAATGTGTATAGATAAAACACAAATCCTTGTATTTAAAAAAAAAGTAAGAATAAGATAGAAAATATTGGGGTTCCTTCACACATAGGGAGGGTAAGTATTGTTTCATGATTCTTTTTTACTTTAAATGTGCTTGTGTATATGTGGTGTTAAGTCATTGTCTAAAATGTTTCAAAGCCAACTCTCTAATACTATCATCGTTCCCTTGCTGAGTCTCTAATTTCATTTTACTTCTCTTTCTCTGCCTTTTATGGTGCTGATAGACATGAAGTGCACTAGGAAATATTTGTCTTTAATAAGTGGTATCTGCAAAAACAGACTTGGCTATTCCTCTCTGAGATAATACCAAGAAAAGGTATGCTGTCCCTTTCACATGAAAATTTAAGATATTATTTTGTCATCATGAGGGTCAGGGAGCTGAACCTCAATGAAAATGATGCTGCAGCCATCTAAGCCAAACTGCCGTGCACATTGACATGCTTTCTTCCACGTTTTCTGTTAACTTCTATAGTTTTACTGAATGGTTCCTGGGGTTTACCTGCTGCTCTTCTTGGAAATAGCCACAGAGAATTGGGAGGGAAATTATATGTGAGGAAGGAATATGAGAGTGTATTGGATAGATGTGTATGCTTCTATGAAGTCTTCTTGTCCAAAATATTTAACCTGAATTCACTGGGGCTGTAGACCTAATCTGTAAAGTTGGGAGAAATACGGGGATAGAGACATAAGTTAAATGATGCCATAGAGAAACAGATGAATCCAGAGTATGGGATACTCTAAAGGACAAATTAGTGCAGGTTTTCCAAAAAAGGAATGCCACAGAGATTATGAGAGACTAAAGAAATAATTAACAACCAAATGTACTAAGTAAGGCCTGATTGAATACTTCTTAGAAAAAGTTTATGAAAGTCATTTTTGACAAAACTGAGGAAAATTAAATATGAACTGGATGTTAGATATTACAGAATTATTGTTAATTTTCTTAAGTGTGATCATATTATGGTTATATAACAGAATGGCTTTGTTCTTAGGACATCCATGGTGAAGTATTTAAAAATGAGTGGTCTTGTCCACAATCTGTAATTTAGTTTCTAATCATTTATCTATCTCTCTATCTATCTATCATCTATTAATCAGTGATCTCTCTATTTATTTTTTTAAGATTTTATTTATTTATTTGACAGACAGAGATTACAAGTAGGCAGAGAGGCAGTCATAGAGAGAGGGGGAAGCAGGCTCCCTGCTGAGCAGAGAGCCCAATGCAGGGCTTGATCCCAGGACCCTGGGATCATAACCTGAGCCAAAGGCAGAGGCTTTAACCCACTGAGCCATCCAGGTGCCCCTGATCTATCTATTTAAAAAGAGAAAACATACTGAGAAGGGTGGCCAAATATTTGCAACTTGTAAATCTAGGTTAATAATATGTGGGTATTTTTTAATACATTCTTATCACTTTTCTGGAGGTTTGAAAGTTTTCAAATAAAAAGTTGGGAGAACAAACAAAACATAGGGTCTGATTTTCTGTTTATATAAAGTTCAAGAATAGACAAAACCAATTTATGGTGTTAAATGTCAGGATTTCCATTACCTCAGGGAAGGGCTGCATAGGGATTATCATTGGGAGGGGACACATGTGGACTGAGGTCTAGGACTGTACCAATTCTTAACTTGAGAAGCAATTACATGACTGTGTTCCCATTGAGAACTTCCTATTTGTGAATGTTTTCCATATACCTTGTGCTTAAACAATTAAAAGAGAGTAGAGAAATTATATTTTAGAGTAGCTTGTTTTTGCTAGGGCTAGTGACTGGATTTTCAATGTGAGGAAAGGGAAGGTAAAGTGTTGGACCTATCAAAGACCATGTCTGAGCTTTGGCAAGGCTTTCAGAAATCTCCTGAGTTTGGGAAATGGGGGCTTCAGCTAATTTGTATAGTTCTGTATGTGGCTAGTTAAAAAAATGTTTTGCTGTTAAAATTGCTTATTTAGATGTAAAATAAATCATAGTAATTAAAAATGATTATTGCTTCAGATGTTGAACTTGAAAGACCTCCCATACAATGTATGATTATCATACTATTTTAGGTTTATTAATATACAGTTGTCTTATAACTATTTCTGTAAGATTTTTACAGTCAGATCCAAAATAATATCTTTTTTTTAATCATGAGAATTTGTGCTTATCTTCCAAAGGTAATGTTACTGCCACGTGGAATGGAATCTGGTTTATGAGCAAAATTGGATTTCTCTCAAATGGTATCTCTCTAAGCATTTTACTCTGAATTAGGAAGAGACTGACTAATTCTCCTCAACTTCTATGACTCAGCTTCCACTATGGATGGTTGCAGGTCTACTGGATGATTGGAACATTTTCATTTACCAAAACATTTGCTGCTCATGGGGGCTGTTAGATGTGTGTTTAATTTTTTGAGAAATTGTTGAACTGTTTTGGTTCAACAAAACAGTTGTTTTGTGGTTGTTCCATTTTCCATTCCTTCCAGCAGTACATGAGAGTTCTAGCTGCTTCATACCATCATTATTTTTAATTTTAGAGATTTTAATACATGTGTAATGGTATTTCATTGGGGTTTTAATTTACATTACCCTAACTACAAATGATATTTAAAATCTATTCAATACATGTGTACTATTTTTGTTTTACATACTAATTAGCCTTTAGGGGGAGTTAAATAAAAAGAAAAAAGATTCTTTTATTATTCATAGTTTCTAATGCATTATTTCTGCTTGTGCCTTTAAAAAATATTTTGACTTCATTTTTGAAAGGGTTTTTACTGGACATAAGATTTGAGGTTGATGCTTTTATTCTTCCAGTACTTTCAATAAGCAGCTCCACTGTCTTCTCAGTTGTCTTGTTTCCAATGAGAAATCCGTTATCCTCCTTATCTTTGTTCTTCTGTACATAATGTGACTTTTTTCTTCTTGCTCCCTAAACAATTTTTCTGTTTACAACTGATTTTAAGCCTTGTAATTATGATGTTGCTTGGTGTAGTTTTCTTTGTGTGTTATATTGTTCTTGGGACTTGTTCTGCTTCTAGTATGTATGGGTTTATAGCTTTCACCAAATTTGGAAAAGAATTGATATTATACCTTTAAATATTTTATCTGTCCCTTCTCTTTTATGGGTACCATTTCTAGATGTTCTACAACTCATGGAAGATCTGTTCATTTTTTTTTTTCCCAGTGTTTTTCTTTCTGTATTTCATTTTGGATGGTTTCTAATTCTATATCTGAAAATTCAGTAATATTTTAATCTGCAGTATCTGATCCATTGCTGTTCCCATAAGGGACATTTTTCATTTCAGACCCTAGTAGTTTCATTGCTAGAAGTTTGAATTTGCATCTTTTATGTATTTTCGTGTCTCTAATTAACATGTTCAATCTTTTCTTTAACTTAGTAAACATATCAAATAGTTACAGTAATTGTTGCAGTATCGTTGTCCACTAATCCCATCATTTGTGTGATTTCTGGGGCAAATTCTGTTGTGGGGTCTAATTCTTTTATACTGTAGATCTCCGCAATGCTGCTCATAGCTCCCTCTTTCCTGTGAATTCAAGCTGCCGTGGCTTACCCAGACTTCCAGTTCTGTTTCCTCAACTCAGGGACATCTCTGTGCTCTACTTGCATCCTTGGGTTCTCCTTGTTTGTGCTACAGCCTGGAAACTCTCCCAGTTAGGGGAGCTGGGGCATTCCTAAGGCTCACCTCATTTCTTTCTTGTCTCTTACTGATCCTTGTCCTTAATTTTCTGATGTTTGATTTCTTGAAAGCCACTCCTTTAATATATTTTGTCTGGCTTTTTAAAAAATTTTTAATTGTTTTAAGCAGAAGGGTAAGTCTGGTCACTGTTCTTCATCTTGGCTGGAAGTGGCTATCTCTATGTCATTCTTAACCACCCCTTAGAATTTCACTACAACCACCCCTACTATCACCACCAAAAGAAAAAAAAAATGCCCTCTCAGAGCACTGAATAATGGTGAAGGGCATAAGTGTACACATAATTGATACTTAACCAATGTTACACAGGTAAATAAATGAAGTACTGTGGAAAACATACTTCTGGGGAGAAATAAAAAAGGAGGAAAAGAAGCAGAATCATGTTTGCTTTCTTCATACCACATGTTGGTGGGGATAACAGAAATAAACCTTCAGTTGTGCCATTTGTCAGGTATTACTGGTTTAGAAAGCAGCGATGGCAGCTGTAGATGCCAGTGAAATGAAGCATTACTATTTAGCAGAAAGGGAACACTTCAATTTTTCATGGTAATATTTTCATAGGAATAAAAGAAAATATTATTTTAGCAGATACTAAAAGAAGTGGGCTGAGATTTATAGTGTCTGTAGTGTAAAATATCTTTGGATTGAGATGTGCAGTTTGTGAAATAATGTCATAGCTCTTCAAAGACCAGTCTCTTGTTGCCCTGATCCCACCCTGAAATTGCTTCCTTCCACACCAATGAAACCATGGATTGTGTGAATGTGGGCATGTTTGGGAGAGCCCAGTGTGTCAATGTAAAACATCATTTTAGCTGTGTGTAATGAGGAATCCTGCAGCCTGAAAAAATGGGAGACCGCTGTGCCTACCAGCATTACTGTGAGCACGTTGTTCTCCACATAGAGCTGGGGGCCACTGTTAGTTTGAAAAGAAAAAAAAAAAAGAGGTGCAAACTAAGCCAACTTAGTATTATACAAATCTTGGAATGCAAACTGCCCTGAACTTTTATTTTAAATCCACTTAAATACCCAAAAAGCTTTAAGAAGGGATTTTAATAACTTAATATAAGAACTGTGCATAGAATTAACGTGTCTAGAATTTTTTTCTTTTAACCTTTTGAATAAAGGATGATAGTTTTTAAGATTGAGATATGTGGCTTATTGACATAAAAACCATGTATCACAGGGACCATTTTAGACAGTGGGAATATGGCTTTGTTTTTATCCCTCAGGGAGGAGGCTGCCTCTCCACCGACTTCCACCACACAGCCCAGGTCACCAAGGTGGCAACTGAGAAGATGAGCTAAGACTGTGGTTTCTATATGGTGCATAAAAAATCCTGGAATCTACCCTGACATATTTTTCAAATCAAATTCTACCTCATGTGAAAATTCTGTCTCTGTTTTATCCAAGCAACATGACTTGGTTGCAAACATCCTCCGATGAAGCCCAAATTTTCATCCACTTCTCATTTGTTTGCTTTCCTTAAGCTGTGCTATCCCATTGACCTCTCAACTTGCAAATATTCTTGGGAGAGATATCGTGCATCTCACAGTGAAAGCTTCTATCAGATCATTTTTCCCCCTCTTTCACAGAAAAGATTGGTCAAGATGAAAGGTCTGAAAACCTTGGAAAAGGAAGGAGTAATAGAAGGGTTGCAGGATAGGGAGACAGGATCCAAAGATAAACCTCTTGCCTTAGCATTTTGGTAAGGGGTAGCAATGCCTTTATTCATTTGTTTATTTATCCACTTATCAAGCATTTGCTGAGTGTAAACAATTTATTATTTTTTGCCCTCCTTCTTGCCGAAAAGGAACTACTGTGTTATGGACTAATAGCACAAAGCCAGTTCTCCATGGAAACACGACATAGACCCCTAAGCTACAGAATAACAAGTTACAGAAGAAAAAAAAAAGACTGACCATAGTTCAAAGTACAAAGTGCTATATAAATGAATGTATCAGGTTATAGCAGGCACAGTTCAGAAGAAAGGAGAACTCTAGGAAAAACTGTGGGATTTAGTGAGGACGGCCCTAAGATTTCTAGTCTGGGCAAGTAAGAATCATCATAACTGAGATACTGAATAAAGACAAAGGAGGACATCTGGGGAAAGATAATTAGTTCAATCTTGGAACCATCAAGTTTGAAGGCAACATCCTGTTGGTTGTTGTATATAGTAGGCCTGGATCTAAGAGGAGACATTTCTAAACTAGAGGTAGAGATTTTGGAGTTATCAGTCTCTAAATGGTAGTTGAATATGTTGCTTGATGGGATTGACCAGGAAGATCAAATACATTGAAAAGAAGTTCAGACAGTATGATAACTTTAATGGGCAACATAAGCAATGCAGAGAAAACTGAATTGGGAGGTAGGGGTTCAGAAAGGCAAGAAAGAAACCAAGGGACATGATGTGACGGAAACCAAGAGAGGAGAACATTTCTTGGAGGCCGGGAGGGAATTGACCGTGGTGTCAAATGCTTTGGGTTAGTGCAGTGAATCTAGAAATTGGAAGTTGGAAGATGAATCAAATAGATTCAGGAAGTCAGACTTCAGTGGGTTGAAGGGTGAATGTCAGGTAGAGAAGTGTAAATGCTAAATGCAGTCTTCTGAAGGCAAGTTGTCTGTGAGTCTACTGAGCCCCTCCAAAATGTGGTCTCTGGCCCCCAAAAAATCATACTTTGTTACTAAAGATATTAACAGAGATATACACAAAAATGTATATATATGAATACTAATCACACATTATTTATAATGATAAAAAATTGGAAATACCCTTGATGTTCAGTTAAGGCACTAGTTAGGTAATTCATGATTTAGTCATAGGATGAAAAAAATTCCTCCCCTAAAGTTATATTGAAGGAAATACATACACATTAAAAAAAAAAAAAAAAAGCTTATATAAAATGTTTTCTAAGACTTAAGCATTCATTTTTTTAATTTTGGAGAAAGTCATTAAAAATTTTTCCTACATCCAAACTAAGCATGGCTATGAAGGCAGGGCAGAGATAAGGTAGTTAGTGGAAGGATCAGTCAAGGAATGTTTTGTTTTCTTCATCTTCCTCTCCCTATCCTCCTTCTTAGTCTTTAACTGGAGACACTAGAACATGCTTATTAGCTTAGAGGAAGGGGACAGTAGAGAAAGGCTTACTATACTGAGGATTGGGCATGGATGGGTTAGGGATGAATAAGCGGGAAAGCAAGATTCACCTGAAGTTGGGAGAAAATTAGATCCAGTGAAGAGATGAAGAGTGTAATGTTAAGCAAGAATGAAGATGGGCGAGGAAGGAGATAATTGGTGGGGATATATAAAAGCATGTAGGTGGGGGACAGGAGAGAGAAAGTTTGAGAAATGTTCATTCAAGGAGCTTGACTTTTTCTGTGAAAGAAAAAGCTAGATCATCCATCTGCAGAATGTAAATGGAGCATTGCAGGACTGAACACTTTTGAGAAAGGCTGACGTTTAGGAATAGGACCATTTGTAAGGGATGGGAAATGACACAGCAATCTTATGAATGAAAACTTACAGTGCATGCCTTGTTTCCTTTCATGTCAATTCCATGATAAGGCAAAAAAAGGGGAGTAGAGTGTTCATGTGTTCATGATAGGAATTTACCTGCACAAGTGCGTGAGTGGGTAAGGGCCCATCTCTCTAGCTCATCACCATCATTAATGTGTGTTTATTAAATTCTTGTGATCAAGGCACTGAAAAGATAGCAAAAATGATGAGATACGGTGCCCATCCTTAAGGAACTTACATCTGGTTGGGGAGATGAATCATAGCCACTTGAAAAGTTAACTACATTACAAGGTAATTTTGTCGTAAGTGATGAAAGTGGCATAAGGAATCAGAGAAATGATTGATCACTTACAGCTGGAGTAGTCAAGGAAGATTTCATTATTCTTACATTGCCTTTGTGTATTTATTTATTTCTCCTTTCCAATAGAGTACGCACTGCCATATTCATCTTCAACTTCATCACATTTTTTAGTACATGACAAGCACTCAATAACCATTGCTGAATGAATGGACTAATGAATAAACGAAAAAACAAGTCAAGTAAGATTTGAATGGGCGGAGGGGTAGAAATTCATTTTAGTGGGGGGTATGCTAGTGTATAAAAATGTACAAGGAGAAATGAAGAAAGGAAACAAGAAAATAGCATTTACTGTGTAATTATATGCCAGGCCTTGTTATATATGCCTTTACCTATGATTTAAGCTCATTTCATTGTCATGATAATGTTGTAAAACATGTATAAATAGCCTCACTTTGAAGGATGAAAAAGTTTCAGAGAGATTAGGGGACTTGCTTGTGTAGTGAATAAATGTCAGCTTTGGGACTGGAACCTCTCAACACAGGCTGGGACTTGGGCAGTGGAGAGGTGGGTTTTTATATACTCCCTTGTGAGGATGTGGCTCTCTCCAGTTTGATCATTTTTAAATTTCTGTAACTATTAGTTCCGTTTCAGCTCAGGCTGTCATAGATGGCCTGAGTTGTCAAGGCAAAGGCAATCCTTCAATATGACAAAGAAACCCTTGGTGGCTTGGCCCTGGCTTGTCTCCCCTGGCAACTCATTCTCAGTAACTGTCCTTATTCACCAATATGAGTATGAATGTTCCTGGTGTCCTGAACTCTGCTCATTCACTCACCCTTCTCCACCTTCCCTCACGCTGTTTTCTTGGTCCCAAGTGCTCTTCCTCATCTCCGTACCTGTTCATCTCTCAAAATTTAACTCCATGGCCACTCCCTCTTTTTCTACTTGCAAATAGTATTAGTCAGCATGAACAGATATTTTTGGTTTATTAGTTTTCCTCACGTTCTCTTGGCTTTTTCCTACATATAGCGATGTTAAGCGATTCTTATCTTCTGTCTTCTCCCTGAGAGAGACCCCTGGGTATGTCTATAGCTACAGGGGGCCTCTGTACTGCAATAGTGTGAAACACAAAGGAAACTTGTGCACTTATCCCTAAGGCTATGACTCTGAGATTTTGTACCCTCTGTAACTATGGAATGTCCTCCCCTAGTTCCATAGGATAAAGAAAAAAGAAAAGAAGTTAGGCATACATGCATTAATTTATTCAGAGCCTGTAAAATTGTTCACTTTTCTCAAGTTCTAGAATTCCCAAACTGTTCTATCTACCTTCTGTTCTTCCCCTATTACATTTCTATCCATTTTGGGGGTATCTGCTGAGCTACTTAAGAGAAGTAGAGAGGATGCTTCCTCAGGCTCTGCCCAGAGGGGGAAGTCAGCACGCAACCATGCAGGCCTCCTCCAGAAAGCCTTTGAATTTCAGAGGCTGGAAGGGAAATGCTAGTGCCCTGAGTTAGGCTGTCTCTCAGGAATAGCATGAACTAACATCCTTGTCTAGCCCTTTGAGATTAATTAGCACTGTTCTTAAAATAAATTCCTTAGAAGACTTTTGCTTCTCTGCGATGGGAAGCCATTTCAAAATTTGGACTAATTTCCTCTTAAGTGAGACTAAGGATGACCTCCTCATAGAGTCATCTCCTGGAAGTAGCTGATACATGGAAGCCAAGCACCACTCCTACTAGGGCTATGAATATGCCCCTAAGGCATGCAGAGGGTGTGGCAAATGTGGTCTTCACCATAAGCTCTACTTAGGGTAAAGTGTTCCATGTGGTGGTGGTAATGGATATTGGGGTTGATACACAGTTAAATCTGATTCAAGTTCAAAATATTTAGACAGCCCTGTTGGCATCTGCTGGGTAGAAAGCCAGGAAGGGAAAGAGGACTCTTCCAGGAAATCTTAGGAAAGTCTTTGTTGATCTACTTCTCTATAGGTAATTGGCAGCTAGAAGAGTAAAGCAGTCACTAGGCACCCACAGAGCACCAAGAAGTCCACGAAGATTCCCAGCTTGTCCAATCCTTCTTCCAATCTTTCATCTCTCCCTCATTAGTGCTGAGAAACTCCCCAAGGGGCCCTACTCTGCAGCTCTCCTGCCATCTTGCTCTAGTAAAGTGGTATCACAGAACAATTTTAGACTACCTCCTGTACTTCATTAAGTTTGACAAAATGTGATAAAATTTTTGCTTCTTATCAAAGAGAACAAATTTTGTCTTCCAACAGGTATACAGGGCAAATAAGGATGTGCACCTAAGGATGTTATGACTAGAGGTGGGAAGGACAGGATGCGGGAAGGTATATTAGGTACACTAGGAGACCAGTGCCATAAAGGATCAAAATTAAATCTTAAAGTGTTCATTAATATGGTGACTAAGATTCCTAAAATCTCTGTGTATTAATAACAACTAAAACACATAAGCAACTTAAATAAATATCTAACCTTTTTGCTAAAAGTTCAAGTTTTTTGTTCTGTTTTGTTTTTGTTTTATTTTGTTTCTTTCTGAGTTTAGACAAGGAAATTTAAGGCATCCTGGAAACCCTTTTCTATATAAAATATATTCTCTAAATTACAGGAAGTGACTAAAGAGAAGAGGAATTATCCAAGTTTCTAAGAGCACTAAAGATAGAAACAAAAGCAAAAACCCAAACATCATTTTGGCTACACTTTTGTATACAATTAAGGTTATTTAAGATAAATTCTTAGATGTGACTTTGCTGTGTTAAAGTATATAAAAACTTTATAGCTGTTACCATTATAATGCAGTTCCAGATCCTCAAGCTTAATTCATTTTCACATACTTATTTAACACACTAAAGTTTAACACATTTATTGAATCCCTTCCATTAATTGCGGTTCAAAGGACCACTTTAAGGCTGGAGGCAAAAAAGTAAATAGAATGTAATTAGTCCCTACTCTGAAGGAGCACCTAATGGAATGGAGGAGGCCGACATGTAAGTCAATTATGATAAAAGAGCCAGAGAATGTATCAGGTATGTGAGTAGTTAAGAAGGCAGTGACTCCTTATGCCTAAAGGTCTTGAGAAAATCTACTCAATCTACTCAGAATTTTAGTGAAGACCTTGAAGGATAAGTAGATGTTCACCTGGTGGGGAATAACTTGGCAGAGGGATTCCAGAGCCACCATGAAAGAACAATGGTCCTGAGGACCTGATATGGCTGCATGTGGGGGTTCTGGTGGAGTGGAGTGAGAAGACATGAGTTGGAAAAGCAAGTTTGAGTCAGAGTGCATCTTTTGTTCTTTTGACTGGGGGGGAATCTTAAGAAGACATTCAAGCAGAGGAGGGACACCCTCTCATATGTTTGTTTAGAGTAACACCTCTGTTGGCAGCATTGTGACTAGAGAGAGACAGGAGGTAAGAAGGTATACTAGGAGGTTATGGTCATAAAAAATCAGAAATAACACAGAAGGGTGGGGAAGAAGGGATGAATCTATTTGATACCTTTGAGTGAAGTAGTGAGTTTGGTAACTGCTCAGTGTAGGGTAATCATAAAGAAAAGAAGGGTTGAAGTCACTTGAAGATTTGGGTTAGGTGACTGGATGGATGATTATGATGACGATTATGAGAATAGTGTGCATAGCCTTGAATGTACTGAGTCTGAAGTAGGTAAAAATGTCCAGGTAGAAACACCTCCCAGAAACAACTGGAAGAATATACATGGATTAGGAGGATAAATACTTGCAAAGATGAAGGTGTTTGCTTTGAAGCAAATACATGACAATTAAAATTGAATATGGAGGTAAAATTCCCCAGGGGTACCTAGTAGGGATGAATGGGGAAAAAGTTGCTTTAAAATATCAAATTTAGTGAACATTTGAGAGGAGGAGAGCTGATGAATTAGAGTCAGAAAGGTAAGAGAACTAGCAGAAAGTTGTATGGAAATGTTAAGGGAGGAAAGAGTTTGAAGAGGAAGAGTTTGGTGAAAATCACCTATGCTATAAATAGGGAAAATACAAATGAGTTGCACCTAATGATTGTCTTAGTGTTCTCCAGAAACACAGAACTACTAGGATATATATAAAGATATTTGTAAATAAATAAATATAAAACATCTATATATAAATAAGTATGAAGAAATATGTTATATTGAATTGGTTGATGCAGCTATAAAGGCCGAGAAGTACTAAGATCGGTAGTTAGCAAGCTGGAGACCCAGGCCAGCTGATGGTATAGATCCAGTCTGAATCTGAAGGCAAGAGAAGATGGATGTCCCAGTTCAAAGACAGTCAGGAAGAGAAAGAGAGAGAGTTCTTTCTTACTGGGCCTTTTTGTTCTATTCAGGCCTTCAGTGGTTTGGATGAGGCCCAGCCACTTGGGGAGGGCAATCTGCTTTACTCTCAGCCTACCAATTCAGATGTTAATCTCATCCAGAAACCTCACAGACATACCCAGGATAATGTTGAACCAAATATCCAGACACCTCATGGCCCAGGCAAGCCGATACATAGAATTAACTATCACAGCAGTGAAAAAACAACTAGTGACCAGAGAACTTATAAGAGGAATTCTAGTTGAGTGGCTCTAGTGATATCTAGATATCAAAAGACTGAGAAATAAACAGGGGAGTGTGTACTTCTCACCCAAGAAAGTTAGCTGATGGACAAGGAAGAAAAGAGAGAAAGCAATAAATTCAAGAGGAACATAAGTTGAGGAAGAGGTTTTTTTTTTTTTTTTTTCTTAAGGTGAAGGAAATTTGAGTGTATTTAATATTTATTGGCTGAGACAGGCACTTGTGAAGAGCAAATCATTGAAGTGACACATGAAAAGAAGAAATAATTGATAGGGCAGAATATTGAGGAAGGCCAGAAAGAATAAGGTTTAAATGCAAATAATTAGAAAATAAAGCAACCCAATGATGATGATGATGATGATAATAATAATATAAAGTGAGAAACACATTCCATTGCTCAAGTACTAGGTTTAGGCTTTAAATATTCAGAGATGTGAAAGATCCATAGAGAGTTATATCCCAATACATGTTTCATGCATTTATGCAAGAAAATAAATACTATCAAGTGATTACAAACACAGGTGGTAGGATTTTTGTTTTCAACTGCCCCAGGGTGTGAAACCTGATCATTAGGTTATAAAGGTCGTTTATAAAGGAGTCAGGAACACTATCTTGAATTGCTATCTAAAGCCCCTGCCTAATTCATCTGGCTACAATCTCAAACAGATAATCAAGTCAAAGAAGCTACTAAGCTCAGAGAAAAAAATGTCACAGAAAAATCTTGAAGTGTTAGAGATTTTTCAAGAATGACATAATTATCTTCTGTAACATTCAACCCCAGAATGGAAGTGAAATGAGAGATTACTCTGAACAGATGCAGAATGTCATCGTTACGCAGGATTGAACAACACTGACTGACTGACTGACTGACTGACAGTAAGCTTTAGCCAATAGGGCACTCTGTTCTATTCATCACTGTCTTCCAGGGCTTGGCACCTAGAAGGCATTTAATAAATATTGGTTGAATGAATGAATGAGAATGTTGTAATCTTAGAAACGTGTTCAAAGTCTTCACTTAAATTGGATTTCAACATAGAAAGAAAATTCTTCAAAGGCCAAATTCCTAGGCATCTTTGGAACTCTGAAGCAAAACTCTTCTTCAACACCTAAGACCAAAAGGTCCTGAAGGTGCAAGGTGAGATGCAAGCCTGTGGAAACAAAATTTGCTTGATACATGGCTCGATGGAAGAGAAGTGAGGTGTAGTAGAGGCTCTGGTGGCCTGTCCAATTCCCCTGAAGACTGAGGCATGCCTGTCCTAACACGTGGAAACCTTGGTGGCTGACAGCCCTTAGCTGAGGGACCCTCAGGGAAGAGAGAGCTATTTAGCCTAAGGCCCCACTGCTTCTCTAGGAGCAGCCCATGTTCACTGACTGGGGCAGTGGTGGTGGTGATCAAGCACCCCTGCCCCTAGCCTCAAGGTGAGACAACTCTGAATGGCTATCCCAGCTCCAGAGCTTTCTCTAGGATTGCCCGAGGCCAGTGTTTTGCCACAGTTCCATTCTTTGCTCTACCCAGTTGGTTCATTCCTTCTCAGCCATTGGTCCCCATGAACACAACCTATCAACCTCGTGCATGCAGTTCTCTGTCAGAGTTGGCCTGCTGTGGAGGCTGACTGGATACATATCTGTGCCACTTTATGTTTCTGGATAGATAATAAGGCTCTCTTTGAAGTGCTAAAAGATTCCAGGGAGAACTGGGCTAAGGGCCCCGGTTCGAGTTCAGTGCTGGACTCCCAGGTGTTCGGAAAAATTAAAAATGGCGGCCAGAGAATCCGGGAGGGCTGGTTTGGCTCACATGGGTCTGAATGAGTGTCCTTGCCTTCTTATGTGGAGAAGGTCAATTCCTCACTCTTGTAGCGCTCAACAGCTGGAAGCTATACATACGTTAGTACCATTGAGCACCAGAACATGCTTCGCTAGGGTTCTCGTTTCCTTATCCCAGTTCCTCCAAAGGTTATTCCCCTTTTGTTTTGGTTGTTCTTAGCAGTTAGAATTAATTCCTTTATTCTTACGGGAGCTCTAATTCTGAGCGAATAAGCAACTTCTCTTTCTGACCCAGGAGAATACTAAAACTCTTTAATTTCTTATCTTAATTAGAGTCTCTTCCCAAGACTAGAGCCAAATCTAGGTATTTCCTGAGACTCTTAGAACACCTTAATTTTGAATCTCTTTTTTCTATCACTTGGTTCCTTATTATAATGTTAAGACATTTAAAGGTGGTTTCCATTTAATTTTAAGTATTGGTAATATTTATTTAGCACTTATTTATTTGTGTGGCTTTTCTATTTAAAATAAAACACCTACAGAAAATCACACAAAAATATGTAGATTAGTGAGCTATGGAATAGGACTTTTCCAGCTCACCAGAAACCCCTCCATGTACCCCAACCAGATCTCAGCATTCCTTCTCCCCAAACTAGTCACCATCTTGAGTCTATAATAATGGCTTCTTTGCATTACTTTATAGTTTTCTCAAAAAGTAATGCATCTCTAAACTGCAATTTTGTCTTGCCTATTTTTCAAATGTAGGTCTTTTAAATTTCTTTTTTTTTTTTAATTTTTTATTTTTTATAAACATATATTTTTATCCCCAGGGGTACAGGTCTGTGAATCACCAGGTTTAATCTGCAGTTCCCCTTCCATCCCTTTCTTTTTCTCACAAATTCTCTATTGGAGAACCTGAGGCCTCAGATCTGCAGTTTCTCATGGTCTAGATTTTTCCCTTTAACATTTCCTTCTCTCCTCTGTAGTCCCTACAAATTGGCAGCTGGATCCAGACACTTGGCCAGACTTGTGTTTGGTCCCTTCTGCAAAGAAAGGAATTTTAGTCCCATTTCGTCATTCAAATGTCTTTATTGAAGCTCAGATTGCCCTGTATTTGGCTAGTAGGAGCCTCTACATGTGGCTTCTGAGTCCTTTTAACTGGCTCCTTGATAACTTCCTTGTTATTTAGTATAACAAGGTTTCCAGGCTCATTTTGTTGATGTACAGTCCGAGACATGCAAATAGTTATTTCTCTAGGAAGCATTGGGTGGTGCGGGGTGATGTGGCCGTGGTGGTGGTAGGACTTCAAAACCACAGTGTGTTTGCTGGGAACGGTGCTTGTTTCCAGGTCTCCTCAGTGGACAGAGTTACTTTATGAGATGCTATCCATAGGCTTGATTTAGATTCAGGATTTTTTTTTTTTAAATTTTTTTTTTTTTTTTTTACTAAACTTCTGTATTACATTTCTATTTTTTTCTTCCATACCAAAAATCTTAGTTCTTGAGAACACAAGGGATGACAGAATCAGAATACCACACTGTTGTTCATTTGCACAGTTCCAATATTATATACACAAATACTGATAATATGGTCCCTGAAAGTAACTAAAATGTTTTTTCATATACTATCCTCATCTCACATTAATTTTAACAGCTGTATTATATCTGCATTGCTTAAGAATGTAGCCATTAATCCTATACTTTCTCCTTTTAATGCTCATTTGATCTTAGTTCTGTAAGAACTATATATTTTATATATTTAGTCCTTACCATCAGCCCTTGTGTCTATGTCTTTCTAGCGATTTTCATTCTCACTTATAGTATATTCTGAAGACCATTTACAATATATTCCTCAGGAAGGGCTCATGGGAATAACATTCCTTGAATTCTTACATGTTGATAGCAGTTTGTTTATGCTCTTCATAGCTGAAAGTCAAGTTTTGCTGGATAAAAAAATCTTTTTCTTTGGGTTTCCTTTAGACATTACTTGAGTATGTTAATTAGGTTGCTGTATATTTTTTTCTATCATAAAACATTGCTGTTGTAAAGTATGATGGTAGGTTAATTTTTTTCCCTTACAAATCACTTACCTTTCCCCTAGATGCTCAAATCATTTTTTTTCTCTTTAAAACCATATGCATTTTTTAGAATATGCTTTGGCATTGGTCATTCTGAGTTGATACAGGCAGGTGGGTAGTGTGTTCTTCCAATATATTTTCTCAGTTCTTTTTTAATTTCAGGGGAGTTTTCTTGAACTATTATTTTAGTGTTTGTTCTCTTCCTTGCTTTGGTTTTCTTCCTTGGGAATTTCTGTATTACGGAATTTGAATCTTCTTTGCCTATCTTTTCCTTGTTACCTTCTTTTTAATCCTTTTTATCTCTTTCTTTATTTCTTTTTGATTTTTAAAATCTTTGTACTTTTCACCTTCTACTTTCTGGAGGCATATTTTGTGCTTATTTGCTTTTGTGTTTCTTCTAATGTAGTCTTCATTTCTGAAATGTCTTTTCATTAATTTATAATTCTTTCCTATGCTCTGTCACCTCATTTCTGAGTTTTTCTAATTCTGATTTATATTGTTCTTATACATCTTGCATCATTTCTTAATCCTTTAGCTCATTTTGAAATAGGTTACAGTTTTGATCTGTCCCTGTCTTTCTGATATGCTTTTATTATCTGTAGTGATGTTATTCTGCTCTTTATTCTCTTTTATCTTATAATAACTTTGCATAGGACTTGACTTCGATACTTTTCTGCTGCTCATTTTTATATGAAATCAGATTTCTGAAATTTTAGAGGCCTGGTTCAGAATAGCTTTTCTAACTTCACAGAGTTTCCTCTTCTGTTGTTTTCCAGAACTTCTGTTTCTGAAATTTTAAAGGCCTGGTTCAGGGTAGCTTTTCTAACTCAAGAGAGTTCCCTTTTCTGTTGTTTTCTAAGACTTCCAAGTCTTTTCCAAGCTTTTGTTTTCCTTCTGCACTTTGATTTGCATCTTTGCTTTCTTGTCTCTATTGGGCCTATTCTGTTCAATTTTTATTGCATTCCAGCAATTTCTCTGTAGTGCAGAGCCCTTTCCCAAAAGGAAGAAAGCTTGAGAACCCTCTTTGCACTCACCCCTTACTGGATTAGCTAAAACCTTGGATTCAGTGGCTATTGCCAAATGGGTACATGGTGCTTTGTCTTTGTTTCTCTCTTCTTTCTTCTGCACAGACCCTGATAGTAGGCTTACTGGTGTTGTGGCTGTGGTAGTTTATCCTCACTGGCCGGTATTCTGAGGTTTATAAAGAAATCTAATTATCTAGTTCATTGTAAATGTTGACCATGCATTTTGGTTTGCTATTTAATTGACTTGTGTGTTTTAATGTAGAAAAAATATAAATGTAATATAATGTAAAGAAAAATATACCATGTTTACTGATGTGGGAAACAAAGGCAGAAGAAAAATAATTAAAATTTATAAAAGTTATTAAATTTCCTCACTACCTACAGCCCATTGACAAGTCCTTGAAACAGTGACATCCCTCTAGGGGTTCAACTGCTTCACTGTTAATACTTTGCTAAGGGTAAAAGACAATCCTAGACTAAGCCCCCCCCCCAAGATCCTGTAAGTCTACTTTAACATATAAAAAATTGCTTTGGAAATTTCCTTTTTCTCTAACCTCCTCCAAGATATGTGTTGGCAATCATCCCCTAAGCATATCGTCCAACAATATACATCTGAAGGGTCTCATGTCTAAAGTTTTACTATATGGTAAAAAATGACCTTTTCCTAACAATAGATAGCCCTCTCAAGGTCCTGAAACCTTGCTTCCAAAATTCCTTAGAGACGTATGCTATCCCTAACCCCCTTCCAACTTGAAAGCATATAATGGACCACTCCTTATGACCCCAGTGCAACGCTTTCTGCACAAGGGTCCTGTCCCCGTGCTTTACTAAAATCACTTTTTGCACAAAAGTCTCTCAAGAATTTTTTTCTTGGCCTTCAACTTCGAGCCCTAACATCATCTTTCCTACATCATCCACCATCATCTACTCCCTAGCACTAAGCATTTGCCAAGCACTTTATATATTGACTTATTCAATTTTCAGGTTGTCCCAGTGGGTAGGAATAATTATTTTTCTTATTTCACACATAAGAAAACTCAAATTGGGGGTGCCTGGGTGTCTCAGTGGGTTAAGCCTCTGCCTTCAGCTCAGGTCATGATGTTGGGGTCCTGGGATCAAGTCCCGTGTTTGGCTTTTTGCTAGGCTTGGAGCCTGCTTCCCCCACTCCTCCCTGCCTGCCTCTCTGCCTACTGTGATCTCTCTCTGTCAAATAAATAAATAAAATCTTAAAAAAAATAATAAAGAAAACTCACACTGAAGGAATCAAATGGTTTTTTAAGATCACCTGGCCAGTAAGTGATAGTGCTAGAATTTGGACCTATGTTTGTTTGATCCCTATGTCTGCTAACATTTTTTGTAAAAAATATTTTTAGATTGGTTCTTTAAAATTTAAAACATACATTTCCATAGACTGTTTTCCTAATGAAGTGGTTGTAATTAATGGTTAAGAAAATATTTGCAACTTTTTTATTTTGAGCAACAAGAATTTATAAAATTTAATTCTACAGTCATGCAATTGTATCTACATAGGCAGGAAGAACTAACATTTGTTGTTCGATTCAAATAGCATTAAAACCTCCTTACGGTTAATCTATGAAATTCATATCATTCGCATTATACTAAAGAGGAAGCAGGCTCAGAGAGGACAACAGGACCTTAGGTAAAGCAAAATTACTTCCCTTGAATCTTAATCTTCAGCCTCCAAATCCCAGGGTTATTCCCCATTATGCCATAGAAGTTCAGCACAGAAGTATATAATGCTTCCTCTTCCCTATATTTTTCCCTCTCCATTTCTTCAGTCCCCAACCAATATCTCCATATATTTCCCTAGTTCCATCACAGCTCCTCATTTTCACATTTCTGCCCAAAGAGGAATTGGCTAGTTCACCTTAGTTATCTTTGATCTCATAGTCTTGGTGTTTATTTATGCCCATTAACTATTCTTAGTACATTCAAAATCCAAGTCAAGTTTAATTATAGAATTATTCTTTAAATCTAAACTACATGGAATCCTCTTAAACTTAAGAACATGATCTGTGGGGCGCCTGGGTGGCTCAGTGGGTTAAGCCTCTGCCTTCAGCCCAGGTTATGATCTCAGGGTCCTGGGATGGAGCCCTGCATCCGGATCTCTGCTCAGCAGGGAGCCTGCTTCCCCCCCTCTCTGTCTGCTACTCTGCCTACTTGTGATTTCTTTTCCTCTGTCAAATAAATAAATAAATTCTTAAAAAAAAAAGGACATGATTTGTATTAGGTGCTAAGGTGGCAGTCAGTTATTTTGGAAGGGAAATAACTTTAGAGGCAGAGAAACCTGGGTTTATGACTTATAAATGGTATGATATTTTAACGATACTATATTTCAGCTCTCTTAAATATAGTATCTATAGACCGTTAATGGAGGTAATAGCTACCACATAGTTTTATGAAGATTAAATAAAAAAAAGTCTAAAATATTAAACAGTAATTGGCACATGAAAAGTCATTAAAAACATTATTTTCCTTCTAATTTTTTGTTGTTATTGTACGTCCATGAAGTCTTAACATCTATAATGAACACAATCAATACATTCAGATCACCTGCTGTCTTAATCTAGCTTATTAACAATTGATGTTCACCAAATGATACAGCAGCACCACTAGTTCCTGGAGGATATTTCAAATGAAAGGAAAATTTACATGTGTGTTTTATAACAATCTTCCTTTTAAAACTTGATGTGGCAGTGTTAGCTTTCTGGTCAAATCAGAACAACATGTGTATTTTGTTGGGCCTGACAGTGGAAAGTGTGCATCTTTAAGCACAAGAATGGGATGATCTTTTTCTTTTGTGCACATCCCCAAATTTCTCTAATGAGTATATATTATGTTCAAATTGAAGACCCTGATACACTCTGTTTTTTTTTTTTTTTAAGATTATTTATTTATTTATTTGACAGAGAGAGATCACAAGTAGGCAGAGAGGCAGGCAGAGAGAGAGAGAGAGGAGGAAGCAGGCTCCCTGCTGAGCAGAGAGCCCGATGCGGGACTCAATCCCAGGACCCTGAGATCATGACCTGAGCCGAAGGCAGCGGCTTAACCCACTGAGCCACACTCTATTTTAATAATCGAAATGAGCGTAGTTGAAAAGCCCTTGGCTAGTCTCAAAAGTTTATTTAACCCATGAGGTACTTGAAATACAGTGCAAATACGTGTATACATGTATATGTAAATATATAAATATGTATACATACACACATTTGATTAAAGCAACAAATCGTGCATCTGCAATATTAAGTTTTAGCATAATTATTTAGATGCATAAGGGTCAAAGATAATAAGGTTTGTGTTCAGAGAAACATCGGTTTGAATTCTAGATCTTTATCTTATTTCAGTTACCTTGGTCAAATTTTTAAGCCCATTCAAAATTCAGTTTCTTTTTTTTTTTAAATAAAGATTTATTTATTTATTTGACACACAGAGAGAGAAACAGCAAGAGAGTGAACACAAGGAGGCCGAGTGGGAGAGGGAGAAGAAGGCTTCCTGCCAAGCAAGGAGCCTGATTCAGGGGTCTATCCCAGGACCCAAGCCCAAGGCAGATGTTTAACAACTGAGCCACACAGGTGCCCCAAATTCAGTTTCCTTATATGTAAAATGGGGATCATTTCCTATAGTTGTTCTGAATATAAAATGATGTAATGTACAGGAAGCAAAGCAATCACGACAGTGCCCAGAAAGAAAGAGAACTCACTAAATATGAATAGTTGTTAACACAAAAAAAAACAATAAATAAATTAGGTTTGGTTAAGGGAAGTAGAGGGAGGGTTATAGCCATCCTGAAAATAGATTTTGTATCATATCAAGCTTTTAGAAATAGATGGATTTCTTGTTTGTTTTAGAAGGGAAGATTTTTAGTTATCAAAGATCAATGAATGCCTTTAAAAGATTTTCTCACAACTGGGAGAAACAAGAGTTTAAGCAAGTAGTCTTAGAGTAGGTGGTCCAGTGTAGACTTCCACGTTCATAATGACATAAAAAGCATGTACAGTTGAGATCTTTGATGTGTAGGGGCCAAGTGCAGCCTACCCCAAGATGGGCCACTTTGGCATGAACATTATATTGAGTGGAAAGTACAGAAACACGAAGTACAAAAGTACAAAATCCAGAAGTTGCAGGGAACTGCTTAAATTTACATTGAAATTTAAATTACAAAATTTAAATTTGTAAATTCAAGTTTAAATTTGAATTACATTAAAACTCAACTGCTTAAATTTACATTGAAAAGAGAGTTTGTACCAGGAAGAGAGCTATTAAGGGAGAGCCTTTACCTAAGAAACTTATCTGCACAATGGGGTAATCTTTGCTTTTATAAACATCTCCTTTCACCTTCTTGCTAATGAGCTTTCTCCCCTTTGTATCCTTAGATCCTACCCCTCTCCTTAGGTCATATAGGCATCATATTGCCTCCTTGTCTTTAGAATTTCCATGCCTGGGTGGATTCCCTCTTTGTATACCTATTAAATGTGACTTTTTTCTCTTATTTTGTCTCATGTCAATTTCTTTTTTTTTTTTAAAGATTTTATTTATTTATTTGACAGAGAGGGATCACGAGTAGGCAGAGAGGCAGGCAGAGAGAGAGAGAGGAGGAAGCAGGCTCCTGCTGAGCAGAGAGCCTGATGCGGGACTCGATCCCAGGACCCCGAGATCATGACCTGAGCCGAAGGCAGCGGCTTAACCCACTGGGCCACCCAGGCGCCCTCATGTCAATTTGATTCTAAATTCAGCTAGAAGGATCTTAAAGGGAAGAAAGATTTCTTCCTCCCCAACAGGTGTCACTTGGAAATTGACTTCCTGTAATATTGTGGGGCCAAATTGGAAATTGACCCACTGGACCAGTATGTACTTGACAGAAAACTTTGTCAGGCCTCCCCAGGACATGATTTGGAAAGCCATTCGTAGCACTGGTAATTCAAACATACTGAAGTGATAACTTGAAATATGCTTTGGTGAGAATTGTTGGAATATTCACCTGCAATGAGTTTAACTGGATATAAAAGTGTGATTCTTTTTGGATAAGGTAATACACCCTACCTTTCCCCAGTATGTTTGTTATTTTGTGACATTTGCTGTAGAGATAATAGAAGTATTTAATTTTACTGACCAGAATATAAGATTTGAAATTTATACATGTGAGGGCTCCTTCTCTAATTTATGACAGTAACATCATTTGCTCAAGGATAAGATGCCTGTTAACACACAGAGGCCAACACAGAGGTGTCCAGACCTGGAAAGGATAGAGAAAGTTTGGGTATAGTGCATGTATTACAAAAGAAATCACAGAGTACCTCAGGCAGTGTTGCCAGTTGAGATGCATTCCTGCTGATTAGTGATTGCATCCGTGTACCTGCCTTCCTGGCTCAGCTCTTCCCCCCACTTCTCTCCTCAAAACTACCTGGGAAGTCCAGTAGTGTTGATGATAAACATGGGTGAGAGCCAATGGGCAGTTGCCTCCAGTGCCTTCTATGAAAGAAAATCATAATGTGAAAAGAATCTGTTAGCTGATGTTAACTGTAAAATACCCGCTACAAATGTTAGCTGTGATAAATACATAACAGATGATATTCAGCTCCAAGAATCTAGACAATTCTTTTCATGTTCCCAGTTCTTAGCAAAAGTGCATTTCTTAGCAACTAGTTGTTTTTATTTTCTGATAGATATTTTGTGAACTTTGAAACAGATGTCAGGAAGGAAGACTCCTCTGCCCTTCAAGGTCCTTCTAGCTGGATTTGAAATCAAATTGGCATGAGGCAGATGAAAGGAGAAAGTCACATTTAATAAATGTACATATCAGAAATCCACACAAACCCAGAAATTCTAAAGACAATGAGGCCACAGGAAACTTAAATGAGCTAAGTAGAAGGGGAGGGGTTTGAGGATACAAAAAGGAAGAAGACCATTAGCAGGAAGGTGGAAGGAGATGTTTAGAAAAACAAGGTTGCCCCATTATGCCTGTAGTTCCTTATGTAAAGGCAGGGGTTGGGGGGATATATCTGTTAGTACTTTTCTCCTTTCCAATGTAAATTTAGGCAGTGGAGGACCAGGAAGAGAGTTTTTCCTGCAACTTCTGGGTTTTGAATAATTTCAGCTCAAAGTAATGTTCATGCCAAAGTGGACCATCTTGGGGCAGCCTACCCTTGGTCCCTACACAAATAATGATTCACTCTTTATTTTGGTCACTAGGAAGTCACACTTGTAGTCCATCTCACAAATCCTACAATGCCTAAGCTCTAAAAACATGAACTTTTAGGTAGTCAGTTATCTGGGGAACAGGGATCTTTCTCTAGATATTTCTGTCTTCATTTTCCCTTTATCATGATTTCCTCATTTATCATTTATTCCCTAGCATATATGCATTTCTGTCAGTCATTTCAAATCCTGTTCGAATCTAGTTAAATTAGATCCATACCTAACATTTTCCAAGCCAGAACAAGAGTTCATAAGGAGGCCTACATTCTTTCACATTGTTTGATCCAGTAATGAAATCCTCGTTTCTTAAAGAAGATAAAGTTGCAAGGATTTAATATGGTCTGTTCCATTTGTTGTCTTTTGAAAAAAAAAAAAACAAAAACTTTCTCGCTCATTTACTTGTTATGATCAGTAATTACATCTTTATCAAATAAAGAATTTGTAAGCTCCTGTTTCTGAATTCTATGTGTGGTGTAATATAGTTTTTAAAAATTCTGTCTTAGGTTTGAAGCCCTGGCTAGAGGCTGGTTGCTTCCCCTCTTGAGCTAAGTTCACACTCACAACTACCTGCTTTATATGGGTTGGGCATACCTGAGGACAGTATATACCTGCTTTAATTACCCCAGGGCCAAATGCTTGACAACAAGAGACAGTCAGCCCACTTGCCCACAGCCTAAAGAATTTATTCAAATTAGTGAATCCCAAACCTGCTTACTCTGCCTCATGCTTTCCTTCCCACAGAACCACAATAAAGGTGCTTATTCCCCACATCCTTTTTCTGCCTCATGATTGACCTGGTTGCTTCCCTTTTGTGGTCCTTTGTGGCCTGCTGTGTACTCCTCAGGGAAATGCGCAACCAAACTGCAAGCTCTTTTCAGTTTCTCTCTCTTGATCTGCATCTGGTCTTACTGTATCTCCCTCAAGGTGATATGGTTAAACCAGTGAGTGATACTTAACAGATGTCTATTCATTTTCATTGTTCCTGGTTTTTAAAAATTTTAACAGTCCACTCTTTAAAGATTTTCTATTTATGTTTTTAGGCTTTTTGTTTTGTTTTGTGAGATTTGCTTTGGTATTTTCTATCATGCTTTTGATTAATTTAAAAGATTAAAAAAATGTAATTCCCATAAAGTACACTGCAATATATTTTTGTCAAAAAATGTAAATTCAAATGCATGTATAAAACAAACGATTAAAACTTTTTTCATATGTGCAAAAAAGTTATATTCTCCTAAAATATTAAAGATCTATTAAAATTAAAAGGCAAAATACAAATTATAATGAATGGATGTCAAAATTTAAAATATTATTTAGTAGTGCTGACATTTTAAATTTAATTTTTAGGATACTTAATTAAATCTTATTAAATATTTTTAGGCAGAACTATTCACAATCTGAGTTCAGTATCCATCAGGTTGCAAATGTAATGAAGCAGTGTCATGTTCCATGTGTGTAATGTCTAGCCTAGGGGTTCTCAACTGGGGAGATTTGACAATGTCTGCGGACATTTTTGATTGTCACGAGCAGGGCTGGGGAGAAACTCTTGGCTCCTAGTGGATGGAAACCTGCAATGCTGCCAAATCTATGTATCTCGCAGTGTCCAGGGGGGCACCCCCTCTCCACCAAAAAACAAAACAGAAGACCAAAAACAACGTGAAGAACTATCTTACCCCAAATGTAAATGGCTCGGGGTTGAGAAATCCTGCTGTACATCTATGTATGTGTATGTGTGTATGTGTGTGTATGTGCCTATGGGTATTAATTGCATACACACAAATGTAAGGGTAGTATGAATCATTTAAGATTGTAAAATGTTTCTCAGTGATCGAGCATAATGGCGGCACCCCTTGTATTAATTTGTGAGTACCATGAATTGGAACACAAAAAAAGTCAAGGAAACATTTACATGGCTGGGAAATAATACTTTGTTAATACAATAATCTTTGGTGTTCATGCTCCCTCTGAGGAAACATTTGGCAGGTTAAGTAATTTGTCTTGTCTCTTGAGCACCTCTGCCACTGAGATCTTCATAAGCCAGAGCAGGGTCCATTCATCAGCAGTGACACCACCTACAAACTTTTCCAGCAAGCGAATGAAGTCACTGTATGTGTGCTGGATATGGGGCATGGGAAGAAGGGTGTTTCTCTGGGGTCTTAACAGTCTTGGTCATAAGGCTGGATGTTTAGACTATAAAAGGCTCTGTGCCAGGGCCAGATCCCAAGGGACAGAGGCAACTGTGTGTTCCTTAAGACATTTATTTATGTGTGAGCTCAGTGTGCTACGGGGACCTTATAAAGCACCTGTGCAGCATAGAGACCTTTAGGCTCACATCTAAGGGGAGTACTAACATTAATACTTAAAAAAAAGAAAAGTGGGAAATTTGAGGCCTTGGATTTTCAGCTTGAAACCACAAGATATTTAGGTGGGAACCTAGTCAGAAATGAATGGAGCCTACGGTGATATTAAATGTTGTTTTACATTTTTACTTGAATACTGTAATAAAGAACAAGCATTTCTGTACATCTGGTAGACCCCTGAGCAGAGGGGAGAGCATGTGTAGACTAATCCCAAGCAAAGTTGTTTGTGCCTAGAGCAAGATTACAAATGGAAAAGCCTGATGTGGGCGAGGCCTGGGGGCACAGGGACCCTTGATACTGAAGCTGCCTTTGCTTGATTCTACCCAGGGGATCACAGTGAAAGAAAACTTAGGTTTAAATACTTTCACTTTGCTGGATCTTATTTCCCTTCCCCACTCCAATTTCCCTGGTTCATTTTCTCTTAATTGGTCCTGATTGGAAGTCATCATAAATCAGAATAATTTCTCTTTCATGCTCTTCAAATTTTAACTTACCAAAAAAAGTCTTTAGCTGGAAATGTCCATAAAAGATGAATGTCAGTGGTTTCATCTCTAACAGGGAGAAAATGAAACTCAGACATTTTGGAGTCACAGTCAAACTACCTCAGTATGATTGTGAATTGATTTATACAGGGCCTTTAAGAAACTTCATGTCCTTTTTGGAATATACTAAGCAGGAATCACTCTCTCACAAATCCAGAAATTATAGCCACCCGTGAAGTTAAATGCTGTATCTGTCTTAGCCTGGGTCTGTACTAGGCTGATAATTTACTTCAAGACTCAAAAAAGCGATTTGACTTTGCTATCTAGTACTTGAAATGGCTTATTTAATACTGAGTATTTAGATAAAGGCTGAAGATTTCTTTCTTTCCTCTCCTTCCTTCCCTCCATACCTCCCTCCCAATCTCTCTCTTTCTTTCCTTCTCTTATTCTCTCCCTCCCTCTCTTCTTTGCTTCTTCCCTTCCAGATTTCCTTCTAGATTGTTGAGATTGAGAAGAGGTAGGATATGTGTGAGTAATGTCATTTTATTTGAATAGTCACTGAATTTATCCTATCTATTCATTAACTTCCTCAGTTAGAATCTGGGCATAAGCCTCAGCGAAAGCTTAAGAAGATATTTTAACAAAACAAATCCAAGTTCCCAACTTAAATTGTGGACTAGTCTATTTTTTGGAACAGTTTAAAAATTTTTCAAAATTCAGTACATTAGTGCTGTGCAGATAAGTCATGAAGGTCAACCAGAAAATTCCAGAAAAGATTAATATTCAAAGAGTAGAACTTTCATTTTGGAGCCATGTCTCACTCTTTCTCTCTGTTCAGTAGAGACCCTTCCGAATAGAGCGCCTCTCATGATGTTGTCTTGGTTAAGGTCAATAGAAAGGCTGCTTTACATTTTTACTTTCTAGCCGTATGACCTTGAAACCCTGAGTTTCAGTTTATTCATAAAATGAGACAACCACTTTATTTGATTTGCAGAGTTGTGAAGCCTAAGGGTGGTAAATATTAGTTATAATCCTGGTCAAACCCCAAAGTTTTATGCTGATGCAAGACAGTAGTTCTGTGGCAAACATCAGAGGGTGTGTGTGTATGTGTGTGTGTGTGTTTTAAGATTTTATTTATTTATTCTGGGAGGTGGGGTGGGGAGAGAGATCATATGCACAAATGCTAGTGAGTGAGCATGCAGAGGGGGAGGGGCAGAGCAGGGAGGAGCGGAAAGGGAGAAAGAGAGAAGAGGGAGAAAGAAAGAGGGCAAGAAAGAATCCCAAGTGACTCCACGCAGAACACAGGGCCCAACTTGGGTGATCCAACTTAACCTACTGAGCCACCCAGGCGTCCCCAAACATCAGTGATTTTAAAGAATGAAGATAGGACTGTTGTTATTTTATGGAGAACAAAGGGTGCAGAATAGAATCCTGGGATAAGGTGGGTGGAATGGGTAAGGTGACTCTAAGAGGAGGGGTAAAAAGGCAAAATATAAGTTTTTCTCACTTTCGGTTTTGCTTAGGTTTTGTCTAGTATTTAATCATTACTCTCATCTGATAGGGCCATTTACATTCAGTTTACTGAAGGAAAAGCAGATCTTAGGGTTTTCAGATTTAGGAGTGGCATCTACATGAGATACAGAAATATTTTCTCCCATAGGATGTATAAAGGACTACCTGGCCAGCAAACTGTGCCCCTTCCCTTAGCCTTCCAACATTTTGGGGGGGGGAGCCCCCAAAATGAGGACTTCTAAGTATTCATGTTTTGAATAGGATTTCCTATTTTACTGAAGTAATTGGGTTTATAAGATACACATCTGCCTATTTTGATGCCTGTACATGTACAATAAGGTGTTAAAAGAAAGAGATGGGAAGGGGAGGAAAAAGAAGGGGCAGCAAAGGAAGGGGAGAGAAAGGACAGGAACAATGTGTGTAGGGCATTTGCTCTTTGTCAAGCACTGCATCAGACATTTGACATTTTAGAAAATTAAACCATATAGTCTAGTATTTTCTTTGCCAACTTCCAGTGACTATTGGACACTGAGACTAAGTTATAGTTTTCAGATGAAGTGGTAAGAATTTGGTGAAAAATTACTTTTTATTCCCCTGAGCCAGGTGGTATCTTTAGGTGGTGTTATAGTTAGTTTGGGCTGCTCTAACGAAAATACCATAGAATGGATAGCTTTAACAGCAAACACATTTCTCACAGTTCTGCAGCCTGAGAAGTCTAAGATCAAGGAGTTGGCAGATTTGGTGTCTGCTGAGAGCCTGCGTCCTGGCTCATGGGCAGCCGTCTTCTTGCTGTGTCCTCACAGGGGGAAGTAGGGGATAGCTCCCTGGGGTCTCTTCTCTCACAGCAGTAAACCCATTCTAAAGGGTTCCACACATCACCTCCCATAGGTCCTACTTCCTTATACCATTAGGGTGGGGGGGCTAGGATTTCCACATATGAATTGGGGGCGGGTCACAAACTTTCAGTCAGAAACAGATGGGGAAAAAGAAATGCCTTCCACCTCACTAGATAGACAAGGCATAGTCCTATATTTTTAAGCCAGACATTGGTACTCTATGGTGCATCGGGGCAGCTGAGTGTCATAGACTCGTCCAGAAAGCTGAAAGTCCTGATGAAGCTACTCACCAGCTCTTGAGAATTTTTCTGTGTTGCCTCCTTAGGAACAGCAAGTTTAGTGATAAGAGACAGATGAATAAAGCCTAGAGACCAATTAACAGGCTAGATGTGCCTTATCTAATCAGACTGTGACAGTCAAACAAAAGCTTTCCTTGAGTGCTGCCTACAAGGTGTTTCGTGGAGAACATACATGCTTAAAATGTGTGTTTTTTAGGTGAACACACTGGGATTACAGATCTGATTCTTTCCAGGGTTGATGGAATGCTATTGCTTTTTTTTTTTTTTTTATATTTCTTGACTTCTTTTTTTTCTTTTTAAGAGTCTTATCCTCAGGGTAAGGGGATTTGTAGTCTTCAGTGAAACTTTACATTTTCCACAATTCAGAGAGACTTGACTCATCTGGCCTGCTGGAATTTGCAGACCGATTCATAGAACTCATAGAAAGACAGGGATCATGCTGAATTTGGCAGTCCACAGGATTTATCTCAGTAAGCGTGGTGAGGTGCTTTTGCATGGTGGTCCATGTGATCTGCTGTTGTAAGTGTCTGATACAGCCAACTCTCTGTTTAAAAAGTCCCAAATCCCCCCCCCCCCCATTTCATATGTAGATGAACAGCTCTTCTGTGAGAGCAATAGAGTTCTGGGACAGCGGCTATTTTAACTTTCCATTTCTTTACTGTAAAACAGCTCTCCCCTCCAATTAACTAAGATCAAGAATGCCAAAGATGGAACCAGTTTAGGGAGGAGTGGGTTGGGAGAGGGGAATGAAAAATGAATTCTATCTGGACAATTGAAGGTCTCCATGTACAGATACCTAAGAGATGAGTTAAGAAATAGGTCTGGAACCCAGAAGAGAAGTATGGGCGACAGTCAAAGACGTGGCTCTTATAGGCGTAGATGGTAATTGACACTATCATGGCCACTGACGCATAAAATGAGAAAAGGAACCTACGGTGGAACTGTGGAGGAAAACCAGATTCTTGTGTGGTGGTGTTCAAAAGAAAATCACTACAAGAAAATCAGCACCAGAACACCTGGTTCCCAACTGGAATTGAAATGGAAACGTTCTGTTGGTCTAAGCCATGATGGTAACTTTTCAGTTGTCTTCATAAATTATACTCCGAGATGGATGGTCCAATTAGTGGTGGCTGGTGGCAAAACACGGAATCTTTCAGAGTCCAAGAATGCATAGAAATTTGTGTGTGCAGGAGCCAGCAGACCAGAGTGTAGGAAAATGAGAGAGATAGAGAAGAAGATGCTGAAAAGGAGGGCAATGCAGAGGGTTGTGTGTGTGTGTGTGTGTGTGTGTACGTGCGCGCGCGTATGCCCGCGAACGAGTACGCAGTTAAAGCTGCCGAATATTCACTGAGTATCCTTGTGTTTAGCAGTCATTTATAAATGAACTAATACTGTGAAAAGAAATGTACTCCAAAAACAACTCATTATGGGGCACCTGGGTGGCTCAGTGGGTTAAAGCCTCTGCCTTCGGCTCAGGTCATGATCCCAGGGTCCTGGGATCGAGCCCCGCATGGGGCTCTCTGTTCTGTGGGGAGCCTGCTAACTCCTCTCTCTCTCTCTCTCTCTGCCTGCCTCTCTGCCTACTTGTGATCTCTGTCTGTCAAATAAATAAATAAAATCTTAAAAAAAAAAAAAAACTCATTATGTACTTGACTCTTTGACCCCACCTGCATCAGCTACCTAGGAAAAGCGTTACTACGAAGTTTAAAATTATGCTTCCAACAATTTATCTCTGCCATCAGTGTGCATTCACAATTCAAGAAATTCAAAATATGAGTGCCCATTGTCTTCCTTGGGTTCATTTATTAATTTTCAAATGTATTCATCAAAAATTAATTGACTTCACTTTTTGTCTAACATTTATATAAACATATACAAGATCAGGGAAAATTATTTCCTCCGCTTGTAGGGCAACAGAGTCACACAGGAGAAGTATGAAAAGTGTGGAACTGCCTCCTTCGGATCCATCCAGCAAACCCTCTACAGATAGACCTCCCTGGAAGGTCAGCTATAGAAGCCAAAGTTGAGGCCATCAGACAGCTGTATTGCAACAAGAACAGCCTAGGCAAGTCTTGGTCCCTGACAAGCAAATATCTAAAACTTGATTTTTCACCTTCCCATTTTCCCGTCAACTTCCTCTTCTCGTATTTACTTTCCTATGATAGCATCACCACCCCTCAGGAAGAGTTTTCCCAAGCACTTTCTAAATTGTGACCCATTCATGGGCTGTAAAATCACTTGGGTGGGTTGTGACCAGCATGTAAAAACAAAGCCAGGAAAGAACACACCATAGGGCATTGCATGTTGTGAGGTTAAATGTTGTTCCAGAAAACTCCAGCATCTGTTCTACATACATATTTATCTATGTGCGTACAATGTAAAATGTTTCTTGGTGGATCACCGTATAACAAAGGAAAACAAAAACAAAAAAACTTTCTGAGAGCTGCTGTTCTTTATCTAGTTGTTATCCAGCTGAGAAACCTGGGAGTCACATTAACTTTCTTCTTCTTCTTTTTTTTTTTTTTTTTTTAAAGATTTTATTTATTTATTTGACAGAGAGAGCTCACAAGTAGGCAGAGAGAGAGGAGGAAGCAGGCTCCCTGCTGAGCAGAGAGCCCAATGTGGGGCTCGATCCCAGGACCCTGAGATCATGACCTGAGCCGAAGGCAGTGGCTTAACCCACTGAGCCACCCAGGTGCCCCTAACTTTCTTCTTCTGATTAGATATATTTCCTTTCCGTCCTTTCCACTACTGCTTTCATTCAGGTCTCCACTGCTTTATTGAGATCTACAGCAGTAACCTACTCCCTAGTCTCTGTCTCCAGTGGTGCCTTTCTCCCATCATCCTTCATGCGTTTGCTGGCGCCATCCTTCTGGTGCATGGTCGGGCCCCAGCCCAGCTCTAGGCTCCCATCTCCTCCTACTTTTCCTCATACAACTCTTCCATCAGTCGCGCTAAAAGAATGCCAGTCCCTGGATACTCTTTCTTACCTCTGTGCCTAAGCTCATGTTGTTCTTTGCCTGGAAGCCTCTTGGATTTTTCATGTCCTTTGTTGCTATGTATTTAATTCTTATTCTTCCTGTGGGGCTTAACTCAAGACTGCTTCTGATAAATACTCTCTAGACCATCCCTCTGGTTTTCCTGATCTTTCTGGTCCAAAAATACTTTCTATACCTCATCACATGCATTGCATTATCTGAATTTCTGTTCCCAACCTAGGGAAGGAAGAAGTATAAATAAACATTTTTGCTACACCTTAATTTATATGTTAAGCCCCCATTCTTCCAGGGGAGATGGGCACTTCATATCTGTTAAGTTGAGATTTATTTATTTTTTTTCCTGGAGTAGAGGCTGAATTTTGGGGGCTTGCATGGTGCTAAGGTTTGGTCAGAGCGGAGAATCTGGGGAGGGATAAGAAAGGATCCTTGATGTTTTCTCTAAAAACCAGCATCTACTAAATCTCTATCATCCCGTGCTCTGGGTTGAGTTGTGGCCCTCAAAGAATATGCCAAAGTCTTAACCTTCAGTCCCTGTAAGCATGACCTTATTTGGCAATAGGATCTTTGCAGATATAAAGCCAATTAAAATAAGGTCATACTGAATTAGGATAGGTCCTAAAATCCAATGACTGGTACCTTTATAAAAAGAGAGAAATTTGAAGACATAGGGAGGAGAGCTCTGTGAAGATAGAGGCAGAGATTGTAGTCACGTGCCTACATGGGATTGCTGGCAACCACCAGAAGATAGGAGAAATCCTTCCAGATCCTTCCCTAGAGCCTTCAGAGGAAGCATGGACCTGCTGAGACTTTGGTTTGGGGCTTCTGGTCTCCAGGATTATGAGAGAATGCATTTCCGTTGTTTTAAGTCACCTAGTTTGTGGTGTATAGTTATAGAGTCCCTGGGAAATGAATCTACTCCATCAACCATGTGGGTCCTTTAGGCCCCTGCTGCCACCATGCCTTGCTAGGTAGAAAATCTTTCTTATTTCTACTGGATTTCACTGTCTGTCTTCTCTCCTCCTGTGTTGTGCTTCAGTTTGGCGAAGTTACTTAAAGAAGTAATATCCTGCCACATGATTAACACACTTTCCTATAGTCCATGATTTACTTGACTGTTTCTGGAACAAAGCGATTATAATTTTCTGATTTTATATCTGTAGTGCCCAACCCATAGTGTGTGTTTAATAAATGAGTCTGGTTGACAGTATGTCCAGAGGAGAAAATAATGAGCAGAGGCTCTCAGATATCTGTGTGTCAACACCCTTTGCAATACTAGAATTTCTGGCAACACACTTAAAGGGATTAAAACACAAAAGTCCGTTAAATAAGCAAATTGGGAAAACTGAGAAAAAAAATGTTCATTGTGATCATGCTACTCCCTTGCCGCCATTCAACAACACAGGACTGACTGTTCACTGCCCAGACCATGTTTTCTTGTTTATTTATTCACGAAGCAACGTCTGACAATTTTAGTAGTCACATGATGTGGGATCACAGATATATTCAGATATGCAAAGAAAATGTAAATTCTTAATTTTTTTAAAGATTTTATTTATTTATTTGACAGAAGAAAGAACACAAGTAGGGCAGAGGGGCAGGCAGAGAGAAAAGGAGAAGGAGTCTCCCCGCTGAGCAAGGAACCCAACACAGGGTTTGATCCTAGGACCCTGGGATCATGACTGGAGCCGGAAGGCAGTCGTTTAACCAACTGAGCCACCCAGACACCCCTTAAATTTTCAATAGTAATCTGTTCCTCACAAGCTTTCTACCCTCATGGGGGGAGGGGGACCCACCTATATTTTATTTTTATTTTGTTTTATCTTTTAAAAATATTTAGTTATTTGAGAGACAGGGTGGGGAGGGACAGGGGGAGAGAGAGAGAATCTCAAGCTGACTCCCTGTTGAGCATGGATCCTGACCCAAGGCTCAATCTCATGACCCTGAGATCACGACCTGAGCCAAAACTTAGAATTGGGCGTTTAACTGACTGAGCCACCCAGGCACGCCATTTTTGTTTTTTAAAGATTTATTTTTTGAAAAACCCACCTGTACTTTATTCTAGTGCTTTTAAATAGTCTCTTCATGTAATTTGGCCTTTGTGTAGAGACTCAAATAAAATGCTCAGTCTTGGGGCGCCTGGGTGGCTCAGTAGGTTAAGCCTCTGCCTTCACCTTGGGTCATGGTCTCAGGCTCCTGGAATAGAGTCCCACATTGGGCTCTCGGCTCAGTGGGGAGCCTGCTCCCCCCATCCCCGGCCTGTCTCTGCTTACTTCTGATCTCTCTCTTTCAAATAAATAAAAAAATCTTAAAAAAAAAAAATGCTCCGTCTTGGAATCCCATCTCCATATGTGTAATATTAGTTTCCCAGCAGGGTTAGTTTCCATAACAAAGAACCACGAACTGGGTGGTTTAAAACATAGAGATGTATTGGCTCACAGTTCTGAAGCCCAGAAGTCCAAACTCAAGGGGCTGGCACCTGAAGTTTTAGGGGACTCCTTCCTTGCCTACTCCTGCCTTTCGGTCATACATTAGCAACCTTTGACATTCCTTGGCTTAGCTGCGTAATTCCAGTCTCTGCTTCACTATCACATGGCGTCTCTGTCATCCCATGGCTGTCTTCTTATACGATCACCAGTCAAATTGTAACAGGAGCCCATTCTTAGCTAATAGCACTTCATCTTTTTCAAAAAAATTTTATTTACTTATTTTGAGAGACAGAGAGAGAGAGAGAGAGACAGAAGAGAGAGCACGCACTTGCAAGCAGGGGAAAGGGCAGAGGGAGAGAGAGTCTTAAGCAGACACTGTGCTCAGCACAGAGCCCCATGCCAGGCTTGATCTCATGCCCCTGGCATCATGACCTGAACCAAAATCAAGAGTCGTACACTTAACTGGCTGAGCCAGCCAGGCACCCCCAATATCATTTCATCTTAGCCAATTATATCTGCAATGACCTTATTTCTAAGTAAGGTCATATTGTGGGGTACTGGGGGTAGGAATTCAACATATTTTTTCGGGGGCACACAACTGAAACCATAATACCCATCTTTTCTTGAAGGTGGAACTGAGGTGCATAAAGGAAGGTAATTGCTTACTTGGCACTGGGTCACTATTTTTTGCATGCTTGCTGGTCTCTGCTGAGAGGCGGCTGCCCTGAGTTGCCTGTGGGCATGTGTGCTAATGTGCAACTTTGCCTGTTCTTGTCCTAATGGTGTCCTCTGCTAAAGTGTGATATTGGTGTGACCCATTCTCTCTCTGGTCAAAACTCCATTAATATCCTGGCCTTCCTTTGGGAGCATGTGGGAAATTTGCTGTCCAGTTTCTCAACCCTGTCTCATCACCAGAGACTGAGAGCATTCAGGAGAACTGAATTCTGGTTTTCATTTTGCCGAAACGTGATGAGTCATGGAGAGTACATTACTGTAGCCACTCACAGATAAAAGGAAATGCTTAGACAGTTTATTTCCAGACTTACAAATAGGAGATGCTTGTGTTCTTAGATAACTAACTATAGGTTTCCCCACTGTTCCCTGAACCTAGCTTGCTACTTCTACAAGGTTTGGAGAAGGCATGGGTAGGAGAAGAATATAATAAAGTGTTCTGACACCTGCCTTCTTCTTCTACCAGAGTCTTCCAAATTTTTCCCACAGGTCCTTAGGATGAAAGGGACGGGCCTTGTTTTTCTTGTGTGTCAAAAGGCCTTCTACCTTAGGACAATAAGCCTACTGACAGGTGAGAAAGGAGGAAAGCACATGTCCTTTCCATTTTAGAAGGAATCTCTATGATTTGTGTCTTCCAGACATGGGTTTACATGGGGACCTTAATATGTTTTTGAATGGAGCATAACCAAAGATAACCAAGTAGACTGGCTTCATATGATTAAAAAAAAATCTTATGTGCTAATAACTTGAATTAAAATGTATAAGTTAAAAGAATAGGCTTTGGTGTGAGATTGCCTGGGTTCAATCCTTGGCTCTGCCACTTTCTGTTTTGAATTTGGGAAAGTTGCTTGTTATGGGTCTCTATTTACTGGTCTTGAAAAAAGTAATAATATAAACAACCCCCTGAGGGTTATTATGAAGATTCAAGGGCACCAGGCACACAGCGATTTCTCAGTACACTTTGGCCGACATGACTAGCGGTATTTGTCTGGCGTTACCTACTTTGCTATTATGCTGTGTCTTTTGCTTTTTTACTCCCAGTAGTCCCCTCACTACGGCATTTTATCTGACAAGACATTGCTTGACACACAACAGTATATAATCTCAGTTTTAACACAGATGCTTCTCACACTGGGATCACAGATTGCTGTTATGCCTATGGAGGGTTGGCAGGCCCTCAGCTTGTGGTGGAAGACTGATTCAGGAACCCCGATCTCGTGGTGAATAACCCTGCAGCCCCAACGTAGGCAAGAACTTTCTAGTTGGTTAGCATCTTCAGTGCTAAAAGAGACATGAATTATTTAATTTTTGTTTCATTTTTAACTGGTGTTTTTCTTTGTATTCTGAATATATAGGCAAGATGGTAATTTTCATCTGTAGGACGATTTTCATCTTTCTATGGGAACTATGTAGCAATGCAAAATAAACTATGAAAACATTATGAAACAAACCTTATTCTTCCTCATGGAAGTCCTCATGGAAAGAGGAATATCTGATTTTTAATTCATACTGCTGTATGGAAAGCTGCTTAATGATTTATTGATTTTGAGAATAGGATCTCAATGAGAGGGACAGTACTATAAGAACAGAAGACTGCCATCACCAAGTTTATATTTAGCTTATTACTTTTGACAAAGGACTTTGTTTATTAGACTTATTACATGGAACTCTAGCAAATGGTTTCGCGGGCAGATTTTGGAGAGCGATGGAACCCAATTCACAAGAGCACTCCATCTACCTTTGTGCTATGAAATGCTTAGTGAAATATAACTAAGTCTACTAGTTTTCTTTCTGGAGATTATAGGGTTGAAAATTGTTGAAGTGAGAATTAGTGAGGTTCTGCTCTATTTAACTCAAGTTTTGTCTACTATAGCTTAAAAGCCATTAGTTCTTGTTCTGTCTTCTTGAGTAATGAGAATAATTGATTCCTGTCTTCTTTTTACATTATCCATTTATGTATTTTTGTCCATTAAGCTTTCCCTTTTAAAGTGATGTTTTCAAGAAATGCCATATAGATGATCTGTGAGTAGAGGTTCCTGATTATACTAATATGAAAGGGTGAGTAACCTTATTTCTGGGTCATTAAACCAATTGGTGGAATTGGAATTAGACAAACAGATCTTTTCCATCTCTAACTTTAGTCTGTCTATCAGATTGGAATGAAATGCTCTGCTTAATGCTTTTCATTTCCCTACTTACCCACTAATTACTTGAGTCTGTTCTTTATAGAATTTTAGAGCAGGAAGTATCATTTAAAACCATGTAGCTCAATTTCATCAATCTGTAGATGGCCCAGGACAGTTAGGTTCTTTCCAGTCTCAGGTTTTCTCACACGCCTGAAACATTTTCCCCCTCATTCTTTATATGGGTATTGTCCCGTTACCCGTTAGCTGAAAGGTGAAATGTTAAATGTCATCACTTTAAAAAGACCTTCTCTCACTCTCGTATCTGGGAAGGCTCTTTGTCCTTCCCCATGACTGTTACCTTCTTGATTTTCTTCCCAGTACCTACTGTATGAGTCGTAATATGCAGTAAACTATATGTTCATTTTCTGCCTTTTCTGCTGCACTGTAAGACTCACAAGGGCAAGGTTGGGGATCCCCCAGCCAATCCCGTCAAGGAACTAATTCTCCTTGACCTCAATACTGGCTTTTGAGTGAGGCCCCAACCACATCTTTAATATGGAGCCTGTGACCTTATTACTCATTCATTCAACAGTTTTTTGAGAGCTTGCTAAGTGCCAGACATTATTCTAGGTCCTAAGGATACAATAGTGACCAGGATAGACAAGACTCCTTCTCCTCATGGAATTCATTTTCCAATGGGGTGGATGGGACCAGACTAACATCCTGTGTTTTTCCTTGTGATGGCCTAATGGTGACATGTACTCTAGAGGAAGGGAGAAGGGACAGGGAGCATGTCAGCAGATAAATGTGTAGGTGGTGGTGTTGGTGTGAGTTCAGTTTTAAGTCTAGTGGTCCTCATCGGGAAGGGGACCATTGAGTAAAGACCTGAAGGAGATGTGGGAAGGAGGCACCATAGACTTCTGTGGGAAAAGTGCTCAAGGCAGAAGAAAAAGCACGTACAAAGGCCCTGAGGTAGAGCTTGGTTGCCATGTTCGAGGGGCAATGAGAGGGCCAATATGGCTGGGACAGCATAGGCAGAAGCAAGAGTAGGATGACATGAAGTCAGAGATGATGGATACAAGGGCCAGATGGAGGCCAAGGTCAGCCAGTGTATTTAGTTCCCTGGTTCAGTGATGGACCAGTGACAGAAACCATGAAGAGTGTGTCCTAATGAGACAGTAGCATCTTGTCACCATGTGAAAAACGAGGACAAAGCTAGAATGGGGGACAGTGGAGCCCAGAGATTGGCGACATTGTCCAAGTCTCTCCTCCTACTGAGCCTGAAAACTTCACAACACTTGGATTTTTTCAATTTATGGGAGCCAATAGATCTTCCTTTTTGCCTAAATCATTTTGAATTGTTTTTTGCTTCTAAACTTTAAAGCCATGAGATTCCTACTTCTTGACACTATAACATCCATTTTCTTTCTGTATCATGCTGGGGGGCTCAGTCTGGCTCACCTTTCTCTTTGGAAGTAGGAAGGACCTTGTGGCTCCTGGGTGGCTCAGTGGGTTAAGCCTTTGCCTTTGGCTCAGGTCGTGATCTCAGGGTCCTGGGATGGGCCCGGCGTCGGGCTCTCTGCTCAGCGGGGGGCCTGCTTCCCCAACCCACCCCCGACTGCCTCTCTGCCTACTTGTGATCTCTGTCTGTCAAATAAATAGATAGAATCTTAAAAAAAAAAAAAAGAAGTAAGTAAGTAAGATGGGGATGGAACTAGTGATCACCCAGTGCCCTGTGACCAGCCCAGCAAGGTGTCTGATACCTAGCTGGCACTTGCCTTAACAGCTGGAGCCAGAACTTTTCTTTTTTCTTCTTTAGTTACACACACATGTGGTTGTGTGCATGCACACACATACACACATTCCTGCTATAAACCAGCAACAATGTTTACCTAAAATCTTCAGTGTCTTTGACAGCGTTAGGTTTTTCATAGTGTTAAATACTCAGTCCAGATAGAAGTTTTCATGTTAGTGTTAGGGGCAAGGGGCTACTACAATTATACAGAAAGCATTAGCTAGAGCATCTGGGAAGTAGAAGTCACTGTACTTCCTTTCTCAATAGGAATGTAGATTTTAAAAATGGAAAACACAGTAAGTTAAAGATCCAACTTTGCAAACAGTATATAAACATGGCTCAAGTAACAAGCTAAGGGCAGGTATTTTGGAATTTGGTTGCAACGAGAAACTGTGCAGAGCCCTAGTTTGCTGCTGTTGGGCAATTTAAGATCACCTGTCGAGTTTTCGTAAAACACAGATATCCTGGTTCTGACCCTGAAGCCATTGGATCAGAAACTGCCGTGGGGGTTCCTCGAGTCTATATGTTTAAACATTGCCACTTGTCATTCTGTCACGTACCAGAATTTAGAACAAAATAGGGAAAGAACTTTGGTCCTGGATAACCAAATTTGTGTTCAGTGTGTGGAGTGTATCCTCTGGAAAGCCAATAAGCCTGTAACTGCTGTTGATGCAAGATTATGCCCATTATTTAAGTTTCTTAATTGAAGATATTTTGTAGATAATCTCGGATAGTGTTACTTCAGGCTCCGGTCTAAAAGGACTAAAGAACAGTTCTGAAAGTGGTTCGGACTTATTTTAAATGCAGCCCATCTACATGGTAACTTTGCAGGAATGATTACTTTTCCTGGAAGTAGGCCAGTTGTGTCTTCATGTAGATTTGTCACCTCTCTCTGCCCACTCACCATATGGATTTCTTCTCCTGTTTTAAGTCAGGGTTCAGGACTTGCCCCGTTCAGAGGGATTTCCATAAATAGCTCCTTGAGCATATGGTCTGTCACACTGATCCTGATCGACCTTCATAAGTAGCCATGTCTTGTGCTCAGGCTTCCGTGAGTTGCTTACAAGTCACAGCATCTACCTACCTAGCAGTTTAGCAACTTCTTAAAATGGAGGATAAGGGCCCGGAAACGTATGGCCCAGCTGATACACCTTCAGTAAATATGCGTTGACTGAATGAATGGCCAGTCCTGCTGATTTCAGGCAAGCGTTTTTACAAGGGAAATTTTAAAGGAAAAAGTGGGGGCAGAGAGTTGTTGGCGGTTTGTTCCTGTGAAATAAAAATGAAATAAAGTTTTCTTTTTTCTTGTGGCTGATTCCCTTTCACAGGTTTCTTCACCAATTGGCTAGTGTCCAACTTTGTCAGAGCGGAAACATCAGACAGCTAGAAAAGAGGTTCTCAGTTGATAAATATTTGATTTACAAGGTATTGAGAGGTTTAAAGCAATGGAAGAGAGTTTGCCTAATGGGGGATGTGTTTAATATAGCGAGGAAGATCACCAATAACCAGGTCTGTTTTTCTTTCCAATGGCCAGTGGGCACCTAACTTTATCAGCTTTGTTGCAATACAGATTGTTCTGGACCGAGCTGACAACTAAGCCAAACGAGGAGGACTGGGACGCTCCTGGTTCCACAACAGAAACACCGCTGAAGGGAATATTCTTAGATTTTCTTTTCTTCTTTTCTATAACCTGTGATAAATATTGTATGTCTCCACAGCATAGGGGGGAAAAAAGGGATTGATCCTTTCTCAGTAATATAGATATGTGGCTGTATATGTTATATGCAGAATGAATGATGGAGAGAGGATGGGGAGGGGGCAGAGGGAAAAAGCAAGCCACTATGTATAGAACTGCCAATAGCAGTCTATCAAAGGCATGTCAGGAGTGCTAGCATAGATGGCGGATTTTATCTCTAATTTAATCATTTGTTATTTTTCGGTTCTCAAAGTTTGGTTTTCTTTTTAAGCGTTACTTGTCACTCCACCGCCTCCAACTTTCAAAGAAATAGGAACGATTGGGGGGAAAAAATAAAAACAATGAACTGATTGAATCAAAAGCTTAAGAAAATAACGTGCTTCCTTTTATATATGCTGTAAATCTTTGGTTCAAAGAAAACCCTACAGATCCAGCATTGCATTTTAAGAGCATTTCACTTTAAATTGCTTTTGTTTGTTTGTTTGTTTTCTATAGGAATGGTGCATGCTTTTCATTCTCAGTGGGGATGATATTGCCCCCAAGGGAGCCAGAATTGTCTTGGGGGAGGCAAAAAAATATTGGATCTTATTATAGTTTATGATTCTCCTAAGGGCTGTTGGACCTACATAGATATCCAGTGTCTATCTTTTATTTTAATTTCCCCTGAACTATTGAAATTTTTCTTTGCTGAATAGATTGTATTTGAGGACATTCAACCAGGTAACATTACAAAGACCGTGTTTTGTTGAAAACTTGGTTTTAACACTTACAGCTGAACAAGAAAAAAAAGACTTTGTGGAGGCTTAAAGGTGTTAAGTCTGAATTCTTCATGGATTCCTTAGCTATATAACTCTCCTCAAACTGCTAGAGCGAAGAGGAATGGGAATGGAGGACAGTGATCACAGCTTTGGACAAATGTGCTATCCTTTGATTATGAATACGATACAACTGTTGAAGGGTTAGTAGCTAATATACTTGGGTCTGTTTATCCAAATAGTGGAGATGGGTTTATGAGTTTTCACCAAGACATTTTCTTGCCCACAGTACGAACATAATTCAGTACTTTATTATGACTCTCACAGTTGTCTGCACTGAGCCTCCAGCGATTTATCAATTACAGTTCAAATTTTGCTTCCTGGCACTCAGTCCCATGACTTCTGCTTGTGAGCCTGTGTTCTGGGAGGCTGCGACCCCCTCTATTTACCTATCTGTCTTGGCAATCTTGGGAAAGCTGTTTGCCCTGTGTCCTCCCCTCTCTAACAGATTCGAGAAAAGTTGTTGATTTTTCAGTCTGTTCAGCTTTTTTACTTTGTGTTCTGAGGGACTGGCAACTTTGAAGCTGTTTACGTGCGGGGATGGAAGCCAGGAGTCAGGGCTTACTTCATTGCCGAGTGTTCTTTGGTTCACTGTTCACTCACCGGGTTTATCTTGACTCCGCATTTAAATTGTATGCTCTGGATCAGAAGAGATCATGTAGAATCATAAAGCATTAGAGGAAAAGAAAGGGAATTTCACCAAGTCGAAATTCACTTGTTTATTCATTCATTCATTCATCATTTCACAAATATCTGTCATGCAGGGAGCACACGGAAGGCTCCATGCTGGACTTAGGGAGGTGCAAATGTAAATTAGTCATCAACTAATCATGTTTATAGAGAGCTCAAGTCTGGCAACAGGAATACCACGTTTTCCCCTGCCTCATAGTTTCCTCAGAAGAATAATTTTTAGTGGTTGTATTTTATATGAATATACTGTGATTTATTTGATTATTTGTTTGTCATTGGACTTTTTTTCTTATTATAAACCATACTTTAAGAAACATCCTTCCATAAGAGACTTAATTGGTTAATTGCTATTTCTAGCATAAATTTCTAGAAGTGAAATTACTAGGTTCAAAAGTATGGGTTCTTTAAAATATCTTGACTCTAATATTCTTTTTATATTGTGTGGCGGAATTTTTTTTTTTTTTTTTATCGATTTGCACAGCTAGTACCTATGTGTGAATGTGACCATACCACTCTACCTTCACTGGAATTGAGTATTTTGGGGAAGATTATGGGGAAAATCTTAGTTTAATATGAAAGAGAAAAAAAATGTAACTTAAAGCCAAAACCGATTGCAGCAGATCTTGCTTTTTAAATGGGGTGGCATAATTCAAATTGATGAGAGAACACACGTCTAAACCTTTCCTTCTTTTCAAAGAACTTTGTGGAGTTGACTGTAAGGCAAGGCAGGACATTTCAAAGTTTCTGGCAGTCGGTTTTTCCGTGCTAAAGGTGGGGGAGACACAGAATAGAGATTTATTATTTAGGAAAAAAATCAGTGACTGAGGATGCTTTGAACCAAGTAGGGGATGAACAACTGCAGGAAAAATTGAGGGAAGTTAAGTTTTGATGTATGTAGGTAGGAGATTCAGGGCAGGGGTGAGGGGTATGGATTGAGGAGCAGGGGAGGGGTGGGTCGAGTCTGTGGATAGGGATTCTGAAAATCAAGGGAGGAGGTAAGGCTTAGAAAAACAGTGACTCACAACCTCTCTGGTCCTACAAACCTTTGGTAAATCTGTTCTTTATGTGAAAATTAAGAAAAGAGGATACGCTCTATGTCTGGCACATTGTTTGCAAAAAGGACCGCATTATGAAACGGCAAGAAGCTCCATCCATGCGCTAAACTCAGGGAGCCAGAGTGGAGTGAGATTTATAAAGAATTGTAAGTGATTCTGAAGAATTTCAAAGGCATTAGGAAGGATTTAGGCTTTCCCCTGTGAAGACTAAATTGGGTTATATATCATTGATGCTTAAAGTTGGATTTTTTTATTAGTTATGAGGCTGAACATTTTTTCATATGGTTTTTAATTTTTTTGGCTGTTCAATTTTTCTTCCGTGAATTATCCACTCAGATCTTGTTCCGCGGACGTTCACATCTTACATGAAAATATTGCAACTGGGCTCTACGGGAACAGAACAAAGCAGACTTTTCTCATGTCAACACAGGAACGGGATTTCTAAGTGATAAATAAGATTCAGTCAATAATACTACTCCTGATGTTCTTTCTTGTGGATGAGGGCTAATGAATGTGTGTACCATTGTGGGTCTCCCACAATTATTTGTTCAATGTATGAGAAGACTACTTTGATTCTTCTGGGTGCCTTTTGCTAGGGCAAGGCTAGGAACATCCCACATACATTCCAAGAGCAGTAAGAAATTCCTTCTCTACCAGCTTCCCCCTGAAGCATTATCTCTTATTTTCAAATTAGTCGGGAGGGCTCAGAAGAAAATGAACATTTTCTCAGTGGGCTGAGCTGTAACATACGTTTTTCTAAAGAGCAGGAGTGGAGGGAAGGCACTGCTGGTAGATTATGTTTGGGATTGTGTCTAACGGCACACTAAAGTTTGGACAGACCTTATTATAGAGACCATCAAACTCTACCCAGGGCTACCTGATTTTGGCGCTAAATGCTAGACTACCTCGTTGGTCTCTTCTTGAACTGAGGTGTTTAGTTTTCAGTGAAGTACACTCCTCAGAAAAAGAAATCCAAAGGTGACTTTGTTTTGCCTCCGATTTGAACACTATCAGAATATCCATGAGGAAAAAAAAAAAGCCAATCTCAAAAGGGCTTATCATCATAATAGCAATATTTTAAAAGTGATAATCTTCAAAAGCAGGATGGGCTTTTGTTTGTTTTCCTGCTGGGATAGATAGTGTCCCCCAGGGTCTTCCTTTGGGAATCCTTGTCAGAGGATGAAAAGAACAAGGTTTATATAGGCAGTGCCAGCTCCTATTTCCATCAAAAAAGCAAAAACAAACAAATAAGCCAAAAAAAAAAAAAAGTTACCTCTTCTGGTAGTTTGCCATATGGGTATAGTAAAAGTTCAGTTGATGTGCTATTAATTGATCTGTATATAAAGATAATAGATTTATTTTAAAAGCCGACTTAATCAATACATTTCCTTAATTTTCTGCCTAAATAAGAGGAGGCTGAAGAAGGATAATATTGAGATCAGAATCCCTTTGGCCCCAGATCATTGATAAATTGATTATGACACTAATCAAACCCCCAAGCTGAGAAGCAGGAAACCTGGGGAAAAGTTTATTAGGTTTGCTTAGATAAACCTAGGTCTTGGAATTGCAATGGCATTGCTCATAGCTACAAATTATTCTAAGGAGCGAAATAGAGCTGGACAACCTGATTCAAATTGTCTTCCCATCTCTAAGGAAATCCTGATCTTGAACTCCCTGGGCCTGTGAGAGCTGAACAAATCTTGCCTCTGCTAGACGAGGGCAGACTGAAGGGCTAATTGCACCTGAAAACAATAAGATGACTTCCTCCATCAGCTTAACCCTGAAGAGACTGAAGGCAGATTCAGAGTTCACGGGTAGCCCTGTTACAGATGGGCCTATGGGCATGATGCAGGGGTTTGATCCCCCCACAGACCACCTACAGATTGTGGCCTGGATTTTTCTTCCTGTGCGTATCTGCATTCGACCATTTTTTATGTATCAGACTCCTTGATACATAAATTACAGGAAACCTAATTCAAATCAGCTTATACAGAAGAAAAAAAAAAAAGTTGATTGGCTTGGGAACTGCAAAATGTCAGGCTAAAATTAACTCTTGATATGCCTTGATCCAGGGGCGAAAACAGGGCCACCAGGACCAAATTCTCCCATCATTTCTTCACTCTACCTTCTTCGTTGGCTTCACTCACAGTTCTTTTTGGAAGCCAGTGGGAAACTTGTAGTTCCAGCTCAGCATCTTCTAAGGCTCATGTCTCATGAAGAAATAGAACTCCATTCACTAAATAAACTAAGCACAAGTGTTGGGACTGTCACTTACCAGCCTGGATAGGGTCATAATCTCACACCCAAATGAAACGCTGTGGCCAGGAGAATGGAATTTTCTTCCTGTGTGCTCTGATCCGCATGCTTACCCCCGGGCCTGGCGGGTGAGGTCAACTACATTAGAGTTCCATACTCAAGAGAATAGAGAAAGGAGAAAGAAATGGGGATACACTGATATCACAGAAAGAGAGTGGGTGATGCATGGCCAAAAGTCTGCAACGTGTAGTACACAGTTATGTAGGCCTATTGAAAAGATCATGAAGCCCAGCTCCCTTGAAAGGCAAAAGACACAGAGTTAACTAGAATAGGAATTAGCCAACTAAGTTATTCACTGGTGCCCATACCTCATGGCAGTAATTGAAAGACCTTTCCTTGCCAGCCCCTTGGAAAACAGAAATTGCTCCTCTGGAAAATGGGCTGTGGACCTCAAAAGAAATGCATGTATGAAACACTATCATTTCCTATAGCCACTTTTCCTTTTTCCTTTTTTGTTTTGTAGTTATCATGAAAGTTGAAGGCTTGGCGTTACCTTACTGGTTTGTTGTTCATTGGAGAGAATTATCCTGGTTTTGGAGTCAGAGTTGGAGCTTAGTTAAGCATGATACCACCAGAGAGCCAGTTTTAGGCACATCTGGCACCAATGTCAATAAACAATTGGCTTCTTAAGCCCTTTCTTGGTCTTCTTTGTTTGACAGAAGATCATCTACTTCTAAGACTTCTTTCTTTAAGACTTTGAATAAAGTCATATGTGGATAGATGCTACTCACATCTTTCTCCAGATGAGGTTCATTTTCTAGATTCAAGCTATAATTTAATTTTTACTGGCTTCTCAAACCCATTATTTTAATATTGTACTCATTATTTTCATTATTACTGTGTTCTCTATCTTGGTTTACTATACTATCATAAACTCAATTACTCAAGCGATAAATTCCCCTCCCCCTATTGATTTTCATGCAACTTCCAAACCATCTTTTATAGGTTTCTATCTTGAATATATATTCATTTATTTCTTTAAGTCACCTTTCATGTGCCTAAATTTCATGCCTGCTATGTGCCAGGTCTCTTTGGGGTGTTGGGGATACTACAGTGAACAAAACAAAGGTCCCAATCTCTCTCTCTCTCTTTTTTTTTTGTTTGTTTTGTTTTTTGTAGTTTTTAAAGGTCCTTCTCTTATAAAGACTATATTTCAGTGGGAAGAGAGAAACTACATCTATATCTATATCTATCTATCTAGCTATATACACACACATGCATATATATATGTAAAGAAGACAAGTAAAGGGCAGATAAAAGTTGGGAGTGGGGAATTACTTTTTTCTGTAGGGTAGTCATGGAAAGTTTATTTAATAAAATAGTATTTGACCAGAGAGTTTAAGGAAGTGAAGGAGCCAGTGATGTGGCTATTGGGGTAAAATGAGATTAAATTTATGAACTACCGCAAAGTACAGAGCTGAGAGTATGTGCAAAGAATAACAAGGAGTCCCTTGCTGCTAGAGTGGGGGGAGAAAGGGGTATAATGGTAGAAAATGAGATCAGAGGAAAGAAGGGGGTAGGGTGGGATCAGATCAGGGGAGAGCACTGTAAAGTTGTGGCTTTTTTGGGGTGAGATGAGAATCCACTGGAGAACTTCCAGCCAAGGGAATGCACTAATCTGACGAATTTCTTAAAAGGAATACTCTGAAGAGTCTGTGGAAAATAGACCATAGTTTTAAAGTTGTTATGGATTCCAAATTCATACACTGAAGTCCTAATCCCCAGTGTGACTATATTTGGAGATAGGGTTTTTAGGGAGGTAGATAAAGTTAAATGAGGTCATAAGAGTGGGTGCTGAGGATGCGTGTTCTTATCAGAAGAGGAAGAGACACACAAAACCTCTCTGTCTCCGCATGGGCATAGTGGAAAGACTGTATGAGAACACAGCAAGAAGGCACGCTTCCACAAGCCAGGGGGAGGGGCCTCACCAAAAATCAACTCTGATGCCACTTTGAACTTGAACTTCTAACCTCCAGGACAGTGAGAAAAGAAATTTCTTTGGTTTAAGTGACCCAGTGTGGTGTTTTATTACGGCAGCTCTAGCAAGCGGATACAAGGGTGATTGATGCCTGCTGCTAAAGCAAGGGGAAGAGTGGCAGACTATGTTAGATGTTGCTGATAGATCAGTGAAGTGGAAACTGACACTGACTGGCAATGTGGAGAGCACTGGTGACCTTGACAAAGTTGTTTCATTGCACTGGAGTGAGTTGAAGAGAGAATGAGAGAAGTGGAAGCAAAGACCAAACATGGACAAAGTTTAGGGGGTTGGAATATAAGAGGTAGTGAACTGGAGTAGTAACTGGGGGAAGACTGTGGGAACATGAGAGGGGTCTTGTAATATGAGAGATACTCAAACAGGTTTTATGTTGGTAGGAGCAGTTCAATAGAGAAAGAAAACTATCAGGACGATAAGAGAGAGAATTGTTGGAGTAGCCCTAAAAGGTGAGACCTAGATCTTGGTTTTAAGTAGGAATGCAGTTTGGAGTGCCTGGGTGGCTCAGTCAGTTAAGCTTTGGGCTCTTTGTTTTGACTAGGGCCATGATCTCAGGGTTTTGAGATCAAGCCCCATGTTGGGCTGCATGTTGGGGATGGAGCCTGCTTAAGATTCTCTCTCTCTTCCTTGGCCCCTCCCCCTGCTACTTGCAGGAGTGCTCTCTCTCTCTCTCTCTCTGAAAAAATGAAAAAAAAAAAATCTTCCACTATAACAAGGAAAGACACTGGATTGCATCTGAATCTAAATGGATTTAGATGCAAGTAAGCTGACAGACAGACCGTAGAAGTGTGCCGCCATTCTCTTCTGATGGCTTCTCCCTTAGCAGAGAAGGAAGCAGGCTCATCAGCTGAGAGTGAGGACCAGGAGAAAGGCATTGGGGGTTGAGGAGAGATAGGAAGATGTGAAATAGTTCCCGAGAAGACGAGGGGTGTACATGCAGCTTGCCAAGGTGGAATTGTTGCTTAATATTAGTGACTATGGATTTAGAGTGAGGCAATAAAAAGAATTCATTGTTTTACTTCAGCTTTGAGGTTCTAGGTCAAAGTAGACAAGAGTTAGTTTAACCAGCACTGGGGTCAACTTTGAGTCAGAAGAGAAACCATACGTGGAACTGGAATGGAGAAAATTCAATATAAATACCGAGGTGAACGATGGCTAACTATTGAAAAGGGGTAAAGGACAACTGTCTAAGGTACACAGAGGTAGCGACTGCAGAGAGTGGCTTCCAGTTCTCTGGAGGAAGGAAACAGGAAGAGGGGAAGGATCTGGAAACTTGGAGGAGGGCCATGCAGGAGGGGGAGTCTGGTCTCTGCGGAGGCCCCGGGCCGTGGCAGTTGTGTGCTGAACAGCGACACCTGCTGGTAAACCGAGGAAGGCTGTCTTGACGCCAACATGCCAATCCACTTGTGTCTGGGGGTAGGCACAACACCGGAAGAAAAGGCACCTTCTTTCTCCCTGGCCTTGAAGTCTCCCTCCAGCACCCTCAACTGGCAAAGCCCATCCTCGAGTAGCCGGGAAAGAGGACATGAGGTCTGCAGAATGAAGCTCCGGTAATGCAAAGCAAAGCAAAGAAGGGTGAGCTTGGAGCCTGAAGGCAACAACAGTAATTGGCACAACCAAGTGAACCCATGGCAGACGCAGAGGGGGCGAGAAAGTGGGGGTGTACATCAGAGAGTGATTACGAGAATGAATCATGGAATCTCATCTGGAAAAGGAGAGAAGAGAGGACGGTAAAAAGAAGTGGCATGAAGGCCACCACACACTCTAGGCGGTACCGGGAAAGACTGTGCGGAGGTGTGTGGGGCTGACCTGCCCTACAGTTTGCCGAGGCCCTGAAATGCACCAGAGGACTGAGTGGGACCGCAGAAGAGCCGCGAGAAGGTTCTAGGTGCGACAAATGTGATCCTGCGATGATGCTGCTTTCCCAAATCCTTCAAAGCTCTCCTGATCCTGTTGCAGAAAGCAAGCCTGTAAACTCATTACCCCAAGGCATTCCCATTTACTCTTAGGCCCACAGAGAAGGAAACTTGCCACCTCAACTGTTATCTTCAACAATGTGAAATTCCGGTGTCTTTCAGCGCTGGTCTTCTCTATTTTCTAAGCTCAGAAAGATAAAGCCAAGAGATTGAGTTCTAGTATCTGTGCAAGCGAACAAGGACCTATTAGGTCTGTTTTCCAAACTACGTGAAGATTCCTGTCTTGCCTTTCTCCCTCCTTGCCTCCGTGCTTCCAACTCCCACATTTTTGGGAATCATGGACCTAAACATATAAATGTCTAATAGGGGCACTTCAGGTATCTGCTGAAGGCCACACAGGAAGAGATCTGAGGCATGAAGCATTTAGCCCACAAAAACCCTACTGGTAACTGACAGCCAACTCTGCCTGCCAGTAATTACAGCCTGTCAGAGTTCACAGGCACTTGCATTTCACAACGATGTGTGAAGTGCACAAGCCTTCCATTTCTCAGGAGGGGCCGGCCCTACGGCAATATTTTTACAAAATGACAGTTTTCAGCAAGATATAGGATCTTATTTAGGCAAATAAATAAATAATAATAATAATAAGCGTCATTCTTCACCTATAGGACTGTAAATGAGGTTGTAATTAATGAGCTTGCAGTGAGGAACACTGCCAAAGGCACTTGCTCAAGTTGGGTTTGGAGCTATTTATTTAGTCATCATTAGGAGACCCCAGACCTCTTTGGGGTGACAGGCAGTGTGGTCTTAATTCCTTTATCCGCTTTTTTTTTTTTTTAACCGATTCATCCAGATCTCTCAAGGGTAAGCTGCCTCTTTTTAATCTACCGATGCAATATAAAATTAAGAGCCAATTACACCACCGTCAAGCAGAGGAAGGCTTTTAAAGGATAACTGGAGAGTGATATATAGGGTTTGCTAATCACTACACCTAATTGCAAAGAGGAGTAAAGAAATTTTCATGAGTATCTGAACTAAAATTAAGCACAAATAATCAACTATGAACTTTCCATTATTCTAGCTGTGTGTTCTCTGAGGCGACCACACTTTCCCCAGGAGGACATAGATTACTATTTGTGGTAAATCAACTAGGTACAGAAAAAAAAAGGGGGGGGGGCATACAACAGAGTGGGAAAGAAGAGAGATAAGACTCCAAGAAAGTAGCTGTAAGAATTCCTGAGCCAGGAAGAGGTGGGGGAGGTTTTGGAAGCCAAATGGAGAAGAATTAAAGAAAAGAAAGACCCCAATAAATATGAAATGGGAGGAAAGGGTCGCTGGAAAAGCAGAGCTAAAAAAGGAGGGATACGGAGCCCATCTCTAACATGCTAGGGGAATCCAATCCCAAGATATCAGTTTCCAAGCTGGACTTCATTAAAAAAAGAAAAAAAAAAAAAAAACCCTCACTCAATGGGGACAAATTCAGCTGCTAATTTGTTTACACACTGTGGTTGATTACTGGGCCAAGATCACTCAGAGTCAGTTTCCTCTCTGGGGTGGGATGACAGATTCCGGAAGGAAGGCTGTTCACTGGGGATAAACGGGCAACATGGAAACGTGTTCTTGCCATTCTAAAGGCAGGGGATTTATTCATTTTTTTCTTCCATTTCACATTTCTTTGGCATGTGCCAGGTTCTAGGCTAGAACACTTTCTCGAAACCGTGAGCCAGACCAACAAGTTTGTTTTCATCGTCCTTACTTTCTGGCTAAGGAGAAAGATAACCACACAAGTAACCAAGACAATATCAGGTAATAAGATCGGCTATGAAGGAATCATAGTGAAATCATGGGATGGAGGATACACTTTCCTATATGGAATGAATTATTAGGCTGTTTTCTCTTTCCTTCCTCCCTCTCTCTTGCTGTCCTTTCCCTCTTTCTGTTCTTTACATGTTTTATTGAGCCCATAATACATGCCAGGCATGTCTGGTTCATCTTTTTAAAACTTCCCAACCCCCGCCCAAGATAACAAGTAAGTGTTTTGCACCTGACAGGCATTCAGTGAGTTGTTGGAAAGACTCAGTTGTTCACAAACTTAGATTCTACTCGATGAAGAACATAATATATCAAAAGAGAGAAGAGACAAAATTCTGCATAATTAACACAGAAACAGGTTAAAATTAGATGACAGTGAGCCTTATTGGCACAAATAATGACTATATCAATATGGCATTTCAAATAGCAGGACCGCATCACAGCTCTCACTTTTGTGTCTCATCTGTCTTATGAATTTGGAGAAAGCAAGGCATTTTGCCAAATTTAGAAGCAATTCAAATTTTACGTATTGAGAGTTTCGACTGAAACTTGTGTATGTCTGTATTTGAGCTCTGATTGCTGGCAAGATAAAATTTCCTAGTTAAAGGAAAATCGGTCCTCAAGACTGAGAGAAGGAGGAGGGGGGAGGAGGGGGAGGGGGAGAGCACGCCAACTCACAGAGTTAACTGTAAAGAATCAGAAACAGATGGACTGATGTCTTCAGAGGTGGAAGGGAAAACAAAGGGAAAACAGTGATTGGCAGAATGCAATTTGGAGGTTGTTGCCTTTGATCACGGAGCCTTCGTATGTTGGGTGCCTAACAAGCTTAGGCCGATTTCCCCTGGTAAAGAAGCTTTGGATGACATAAGCCAAACATTTTCCCTCTTAATTCTCCTGGTAATAGCCATTTATCTTTTTCAAACCGTGGTGGAAACGGAGGAGTGTACATGAATGCAGATGCTGGACCTCTCTGCCCACCTCACATGTAAATGTTATAATAGGATTTCTCTGACTTAGCAGCACAGAATCAGAATTCATTTGGATTCCCACCCCGGCTCATGAAGTCTACCACATAGGTCTGTAGAAAAGATTGGCACGAAGCGGAAAAAGTCACCGCCACACTAACACCTCTGGGTTTATCCTAAAATACAAACCGATCTGAAGTTCTCGTAAGAAAGTCATGGATGTCTTAGAGTGCGGGGAGCTGATCCACAACTGAGTTCGGCAGATGTGGCAACTGGCATTATCTTGCATTTCAACATTCATGAATAAATTCCCTCAACCTAAGGCATATAAACACACTTTCATGAAAGAACCCACACGACTCTTTATTTGGAGGAGATTACATAAAATATTTATGTCCCTCTGTCCTCCTAACCAATTACTTTCCCTTCGAAAAAAAAAAAAAGTACATATGAATTGTGATTAAAAATTTACCTTGTAACAAATAACTGGCAATTAACTAATTCATTTCCACATTTCTCCATTCTCCCTTACAGTCGGGATGTATTGTAAAATAACTATCACTTTGGAACCTTTCAAACTGGAAATACACCATATCAATGGTGGCAGGCAAGTCAAAACACAGTGTAGATTTCGTATCAATCAGAATGTCAAATGATCTCATTAGAGTTTCAGGTCTATATGTGGGTGCATTTCAACTGCTCAGCTTTTGTGGCATAAAAGTTTAGCAAAGATTAAGTCATTTACCAGCGACATTTGGCTAAGGCAGCTGAGCGGAAGCTTTGATGAAATGTGTCAGTCATTTCCCAGCAACCCTGCCTTCGACAGGAGGCTATCGGGAGTCACCCCTGTCACTGAGCTATTGCCAATGTGGCTGGAATTCTTTTGACAGAATATTCCAACTCTAAATTTTGTCCTTAACTTGCACGTGAACGTTTTATGTCTATGACGGTCTTTGCCATTAAGATGAACTTTCTCCACATCATAGTCCGGAATGACTATTCCTTTTCTGAAAATAATTTTGGGAGGTAATGTATTGAAGCGATAGGCTTTAGAATTTCTATAAAGAAAGAGTAAATAGGTAGTGCACATGAAACTTATGTAAAATGTTGTTCCAAGTTTTCCTTAAAATTAACGATCCACTCTGACTTAGCTTGGTTCTGGGAGTCAAATATTATTTCTGGTCTTGTCCCTCTCATCGGCCTGATGCAAATCCAAATGTCTGGTGGTGCTAGTACACAGCATAAACTCTAAACTTCTGCTTGTGGCATATTTATGTAAAGCAGAAAAATCTTGGCCTTCCAAGGGTCTCGGTAACAGATCATTCTAGGAGCTCTTCCAACTATTTCAGATACCAAGCTTCCAAAATATTGCTACTTCTCTTCTTCTGAGGAATCGATAGCAATCAGATCCTAGCAAAATTTGGAGTCTCTGAGCATGTGTACACAAATATTACATAAAATGAGAAGCAAATGTAACACATAAGAAAATGGATTTGAAGTAATGACCATCTGTTATTAAAACAGAGATTTTACCCATCTTTCAGCATTTTTCTTAAGCTAAAGGAAGCTGCTTTAAATTGATCTTATAGCAAAAATCTGCCACAAGGTTCATGACTTCTGTTTGAGAAGCACCTTGTGGAATTCTTAGTCACACGGTACTGATTTTAACCAGCAACTCAGTAATAACCGAGTAGACCGACCTTTAATAACGAAACCTATCAACCTGGCCAACATGACCGTCAATTGGAAACAGAGGACCTTCTAGTTCAAAACTACCCTCTCAAATTAGCTTGTGTAAATTTCAAAAATTAAATATTCATTTTAGGATATTGCATATTAATTTAAGGCTTTAGTGAAAGGTGCATATTAAGGAAACTGAATCACACGGTAGGGCACTCTTAAATATTTTCTAAATATAAAGGAACTCTCTTTGGGGTTAATTTCTTAAGGAGAAAATTTCTCTCAAAAAATTCTGAGTTGTGTTTTGAGATCTTGAAAACTTTCAGTAGGTGAATAATCAAGTGGCATTGATTTGAGGGTGAAAAAGACATGTCAACAGATAATTACAATAAAATGTGATAAGTGCTATTATAAGGATTTGTGCCAAGTCCTCTGAGAGGGCTCCTCCCCTTCCATATGGGAATTTTGGCAATGACAGAATCAGGGTGTGGGTGAATTTGCTGAAGTGATTGCAATCAGGTCAGAGAATGAAAGAACTCTTAAAGTAGGGACTTAAAACAGTCTTCCTACTGATGGTATATTGAGTATGAAGGAAATAATGTTAAATAGGATAAAAAAAGACGTTATTAAGATTATCTAAGAACTCACTGTGGCATTCTAATTGAAATTAAAATTCCACCTAAAATTGACTACAGTTATAATGCTTAAAATTTATGTAACACTTTGTGCTTTACAGAGTAATTTCTCATTGTATTAGCATTTGCTTTAAAAGGTAATTTAATTTTTAATATATTCATTCATATACCATTCATTCACTCAATAAATATGCTCTGTGCCAGATACTCTGTCAGGAGTTGATAATTCCAAGATGAATAAGGAACTGCCTGTGTGTTCATAGAATTGTATTCTTGCTAGACTGTGAACACTGTTTTTATTTTATTTATTTATTTTTATTACATTAGTCACCATACAGTACATCATTAGTTTTTGATGTAGTGTTCCATGATTCATTGTTTGTGCATTAATACCCAGTGCTCCATGCAAAACATGCCCTCCGTGATACCCACCAGGCTCACCCATCCCCCCATCCCCCTCCCTCTAAAACCCTCAGTTTGTTTCTTGGAGTCCACAGTCTCTTAAGGTTCATCTTCCACTCTGTTTCCACCCCTCTTCATTTTCCCCTTCCTGCTCCTAATATCCGCCATGTTATTCCTTATGCTCCACAAGTAAGTGAAACCATATGATAATTGACTGTCTCTGCTTGACTTATTTCACTCAGCATAATCTCCTCCAGTCCCATCCATGTTGATACAAAAGTTGGATATTCATCCTTTCTGATGGAGGCATAATACTCCATTGTATATATTATCCATTCTTCTGTTGCAGAGCCTCTCGGCTCTTTCCACATTTTGACTATTGTGAATCTTGTTGCTATGAACATTGGGGTGCATGTGGCCCTCCTTTAACTGGAAACACTTTTGAAGGAAAAGGTATTATAGCATATATATATGTGTGTGTGTGTGTGTGTGTGTGTGTGTGTGTGTGTGTGTGTATACATATATATGCATCTAGTGTATAGTATACCAAATGTTTGCTGATGAATAAATGAATGTGTGTATTGGTCAAGTTGGCAAATAAACAGTTCTTTTACTGAAGAGAAGTTTGGGCATGATAAATTCATAGGGGCTGGAGTCAGAAGCCCTGGTTTTAAGTTTTAGCTTAGATATATAGTAGGATACTGGGAAATTCACTTAACCTTTCCAGTCTCAATTTTTCTTGCTGTGGGCATAACTAATATATCTCTTATAAGCTTGCTATGGGGATGGATGTGAAAGTGGTTTCTAATCTGAAATGCTATTTAGATGTTAGTCATTTTTAGAAATATGATCCCAATATTCTACATTATAGAGCAACATTTAACAATAAGCGGCTCCATCAGGAGTAAAGTAATATAGACTTTCCAGAATGGATAATTCAAGAGTGCTAGTCATGGAAAAATGCAACCCTGAGGCAAATTACACCAGTGATTAGAATCATAGGTTGAGACAGACGTCTCTGTATAGATAGGTAAACCAAAAGGGACTGGAAGCACTGTGACTTGGAGGTAGGGCAGATCCCAAGTAGTTGTAATTGAAGGTATGGGGTTCTAAATCTGACCAGCAACAAGCACACCTGTTCCAAGGTCAATGAATGGTCCTAGCAGTCACATTTCAGGCATCTGAATTTTAGTTCTGATATTCTGACGGCACTTGGAGTTTCATCGGATGGAAGCTAAGGAGCTGGGTGAGTGTATAGATCAAGGGGTATCATGGATCTTGCTAAAAATATGTGAAGACAGAAGTAATTGAAATGAGGTTGGGCTCATAGACAGTGGGATCAATAACAGGGATGATGATTATGATACTATGACTACAAGGACTGCCACCACTAGCACCAGTAACTGTATGTTGATAGTTTGCAGGGTATTCCCCATTATCTCTGTTAATACTCATTAGAAAGTTGTAAAGCACTTATTCTCATTCCATTTTACAGACAAAAGCATACATTCAGATGAATCAAGTCACTAGTCTAAGGCCATATTTCAAGGAAATTGACTCAGCTCCTGGGACTCCACATCAGATGGCACTTCATATAAGATGATTAACTCTTTATGTCATGGTCCCAGGATATCAGGGTTCTATGCAGAGTGGACTGGGGGAGCAGAAATTATTTCTGGATAGTCAATAGCATTTACTACAGGATGCTTTGAATTTTTTTTTTTTTTAACATATATGTGTTTTCTTCTTTAGGAAGTGAAAAACTCCTTGAGACTAATAAACTTATTCTCCCTTTTCATTGCTATAGCTTCAAGGACAGTATTCGTATCTGCTAGATGAGATAAGTACATTTAGTCATTATTAGTATTTCAGTAAAATTATCTACTAAAATCTATTAGAATTTGCTTTCCATTCAAATAGCTAATTCATGAACTGCTGCCATTTCTGCCCTCTCTAATAGACATATGCAGATTTCACTACTATACCCATATCTTTTTCATGCTGCTAGATCTCTCTGCTGGATTCTATGACCAGCAAATCATGGCAAAACTCTTCAGGCAGGGAAGTTCCTGAGTATGGCTCCTTGCTGACTTGTTGCCCATGACCATGATTCTCTTTTCTCTCTACATAGCCTGTGGTTCATCTAATCTGCCATACACTATCCCATTTCTTTTTCTTATTAGTTTCTCTATTCTTCGTATTCTTCAAACTTTGTCTTTCAAAACTAAGTATTTAGCTTATTAAAGAAGGATAGACAAAAATGGAAAGTGGAAGGTTAAAGTGGAATGAGTAAAGTGAAACAAATGAAATAATTGTTAGATTTTAAAACACAACTTGTATTTAAAATTAAATTGTGTGTCTCATCGTTAAGGACTATCAACTTGTTCATAGAATGGAAGCTTAGGTGAGACCAAAATGTAGGTTCTACACCTATTTTTGTTGTATATGAATCTTCTTCTGGTAGTGTAGGATCTGTCTGGCTCTCCAGTCATACCAGACTCTTTCTCTCCTGGCCCAATCTTTTTAGAAACCAAGTGGGATGGGCTTCAAAAGGGGCCAACTGAAACTGTGTATGCCAAGATTGAAGACTTAGTAGTTCTTGACCAGCAGGCTATAGCAGAAACATCTTGGGAGCTTTGCAACCCATCTGGCCCACTTTTCATCTCTCTAATGAGTTACCAGAATGTCTAGTGGGGCAAAGACCTGAGCTGAAGGCAGACACTTACCCAACGGAGCCACGCAGGCACCCGACTAGATCTGTGGCTTTGATTGAACTATATAACCTCTCTCTCTGATCATCTCATTCTCTCATTTGAAAAATGTAGTTAATAATTCCTGAAATACTTAGACAAATCTTGCTGAAATCCATGCTAGACCTGTCTAGTAAAAACTAAAGTACACTGATAAAAGAAATTAAAACCTGAATAAGAGGAAAAACATATCACATCCACAGAGTAGAAGGCTTTAGGCAGTTAAGAGTAATTCTTCTCAAATTAATATAGTCACTCTAGTGTTAATAAAAAATCTTATTTTGAGTATGATTTTTATAGAAAATGACAAATTGATTCTAGAATTTGTAAGGAGATGCAAAAGATCTGGAATAGGCAAAAACGATTTTGAAAAAGAGGAAGATGGAGAATTTACGCTACCTGACTTTAAGGCTTACTATAAAACTGTAGTAACTAATATGGTGTGATCTTGGCATAAGGCCATATAGATCAGTGGAGCAGCATAGAGTTCAGACATATATTATCAATTGATTTTTGACAAAGGTGCCAAGATAATTCAATGGGGAGAAAGGCAGTCTTTTTAACAAATGGTGCTGGAAAGGGTGGTTGTCTGTATGGGGGAAAACATGAATCTCTGCCCTTATTTCACAACGTATACTAAAATAAACTGGAGATGGAGCATAGATCTAAAGACAAGTGGTAAAACTGTAAAACACCTAGAAGAAAACATAGAAAAAAAATCTTTTAAACATTGGGTAGACAAAGATTTCTTAGGACACTAAAAACATAAGAAAATATTTAATAAATTGGACTGCATCAAAATTAAAAGTTTCTGCTTTTCAAAAGACATTAATGAGTGAATGAAGAGGAAAACAATGAAAAGAGGGGAAATATTTGTAATATTTAACAAAGAACTTGAATCCAGAATTGATCAATTACTTTCACAACTCACTAAGAGAAAAACAACCCGCCAAAATGAGCAAAAGATTGAACAAAAGCTTTTTTTTTTTGTAAAGATCTTATTTATTTATTTGACAGAGATAGCGAGAGAGGGAATACAAGCAGGGGGAGTGGGAGAGGGAGAAGCCTTTTGCTGAGCAGGGCCCGATCCCAGGACCCTGGGATCATGACCTGAGCTGAAGGCAGATGCTTAACAACTGAGCCACCCAGGGGCCTCTGAACAAAAGCTTTTAAAAGGAAGATGTAGAATGGCCAATAAACACAAGAAGAGATGCTGAACATTGTTATGTATTAAGGAAATTAAATTTAAACTGAAATGAATATGATTCCACACCCACACCAGTGGTAAAAATGGGTGGTAAAGACTGATAAAAACACTGGTAATTCCTAGTGTTCATGAGGATGTGCAGTAATAGAAAAAATAAAACCAGGAAACAAAAACAAAAACAAAACAAAAAACCCTAACCTGTTATTTTGCTGTAGGAATGTAGAATGATACATCCACCTTGGAAAACAGTTTAATGTTTTTTTACAAGGTTAAATGTACACTGACCATATACGCTAAAAGCTCACTCCTAGGTATATGACCAAGAAAAATAAAAACAGATGTCCACAAAATGCTCATCATAAATGCTCATATTAGCTTTTTTGGTAACAGACCCAAACTGGAAACTACTCAAATATCTCTCCACAGGTGAATGGAAAAATAACTGTGCTCCAGCCATACAATGGGCTAGTACTCAACAACCAAAAGGAATAAACTACTCATACAGCCACACTGATGAATCTTAAAAGATAATACCGAGAAACAGAAAATAGACCCAAAAGAGTTTGTACTATATGTTTCCAGTTAAGTGAAATTCTAGAACAGGCAAAAAGTAAGCCATGTGACAGAAATCAGATCAGCGATTGCTTTGGATGGGGAAGGGGGGAAAGAATCTACTTAAAAGGGGTCCAAGGAAATATTTTGAGATGTTCTATATTTTGATTTAGATGGTGGTTACATAATGTATTCATTTATTGAAACATATCAAACTCTACACTTCAAATGAATGCATATTATTGTTTAAAATTATATCTCAGAATAGTTGACTTCAAAAAAAGCCTGCCTTATATTGATGTGAGAAAAAAATTATACACATGTAGTATAATATAAATATATTATATAACAAGTGTCTTGTATATAAAAATGAATAAATGAAAGTATATTTCATCTACTCTTAAACAGTTGTCATCAGGACACTCTGAATGAATTATAAGAATATAAGCTATGATCATTATAAAGTGCCAGCAATTTATAGACAGACTTTGGTAAAACAAACAAACAAACAAAACCCGACACAAATGAGGAAGCAGATACTTTTTTCGGATAAAAATATTTATATAAGTTCTTCACTGAAAGTTGGTCAACATTAGCAATAAAAAAAAGTTCATTTGTCCTTTTAAAATTTTATATTATTCCAGTAAAGTTAACATACAGATTATTATTAATTTCAGATGTACAGTATAGTGACTTGACAATTCCACATATCACCCAGTGCTCATCACAACAGATGCACTCCTTAATCTCCTTAATTCCCATCATGTATGTATATATATACATGTATACATACATACACACACACACACACACACACTCACACACATAGACACACTACAACTTCTTTTTCCATTCATCTATCGCTGGACATTTGTGTTGCTTCCATAGTTTGACTCTTTGTAAATAATGCTGCTGTAAATAAGAGGGTATCTCTATCCCTTTGAATTAATGTTTTTTTGTAAATAGCCAATAGTGTGATTACGGGATGATGGGCTAGTTTTGTTTTTAACTTTTTGAGAGACCATGATACTGTTTTCCACAGTGGTTGCCCCAGTTTGCATTCTCACCAAGAGTGCAAGAGAGTTCCTTTTTCTCTACATCCTTGTCAACATTTGTTGTTTCTTGTGTTTTTTATTTTAGCCATTCTGACAATTGTGAGGTGATACCTCGTTGTAATTTTGATTTGCATTGTTCTGATGAATGATGTTGAGTATCTTTTCATGTGTCCATCGGATGTCTGCTTTGGGGAAATATTTGTTCATGTTTTCTGTGAATTTTTAAAAAAGATTTATTTATTCGAGAGAGAGAGAGAGCATGCATGCATGAATAGCAGGGAGGGACAGAGGACAAGAGACTCGACCAGAATTCCTGCTGAGCAGGGAGCCTGTTTTGCGGCTTGGTCTCATGACCCTGAGATCATGACTTGAGCTGAAACCAAGAGTCAGACGCTTAACCATCTGAGCCAGCCACCCATACCTGGGTTATTTAAGGATGTTAAGTGATATAAGTTCTTTATATATTTTGGATACTAACCCTTTTTGGATAGGTCATTCGCAAATATCTTCTCCCATTTGGTAGGTCGCCTGTTAGTTTTATTGATTGTTTCCTTCACTGTGAAGATGCTTTTTATTTTGAAGTAGTCCCAATAGTTTTTTTTTTTCTTTTCATTCCCTTGCCAGAAAACACATCTAAAAAATGATGCTACAGCTGATGTCAGAGACATTTCTACCAGTGCTCTCTTCTAGGACATTTATGGTTTCAGGTCTCACTTTAGGTCTTTAATCCATTTTGAATTTATTTTTGTGTATGGTGTGAGAGTTGCTGATCAGTTTTCCCAACACCATTTGTTGAAGACACTGTCTTTTCCCCATTGGATGTACTTTTCTTCTTTGTTGAAGATTAATTGATCATATTATTTTTATTTTAGATGCTTCATTTGGAAGAATCTGTAAGACATCCTTTACTATGCATTGGTGCCATAACCATATTAAGTGAATGAGTGTTATTACCTCAGGGAGAGATGGACCACCAAAATGAAGGTGGAAACCTGGAAGTGGGCCAGTAGTAGGAAGTGATGCTGGACACCTTTCTGAGAAAGCCTCTGAGTGAATTAGAAGGGTCTGTCCAAAAAAATAGAGGAACGGATCTGAAACATATTCTGGGTTCTGTATGTTTATGGTAGGCTAACAATAAAATTGTTCTGAATCTGGCAATGGACTTGACTCATGTACCTTTCCAAGTACTAACTGAGATCCTAGATTTAGGCAAGGAGCCCAAATGTACAAAATGTTTATAGGATAGCTTGAAAAACATTTGTAGTTTTAATAGTTCAATGTTTGATATATTTTGAGTTAATTTTTTAAGTTAAAATCATTTAATCAATCAACCACACACCAGCCAACCACAACATAAAATCTAGATACTATCTTAGACTGCAAAGATAATAGTTTCTGCACTAAAATGACTGGGGAGGCTGTAGAAATTCCATTCAAAGTCTGATCATGTTAGTGAATAACATGAAAAGAATTTTGGAAGAAGAATGCTTGAAAAGAGAAAAGAGAAGTATTTGAAAATCTGTCATGTAGAAAAGAATTTTTCTTCATAGCACTCAAGGTTGGAAGCAAAGCCAACGGATAGAACTTGCACTGTGGGAGGTTTGGGTTTAAACCGTTACATTATATAGTTTTCAGATGTTTTGTTTCTGCTGGGGAATTTCTAGGGAAGGGAGAGAACTCACCTCATCACAGGGTAGCTCAATCTTCAATGAATGGCTCTAGATGTTAACATGAAGTACAGGTTCATAGTTAAGAGACTCTTGAGTTTGAATTCTGTCTCTACATGTACTAGCTATATGACTTTGGACATGTTGCTTCATCTTCTGGAGCTCATTTTCCCCAACTTTCAGATGGCTCTTACCTTCTAATACCTTTGTGAAGCTTAGAACAGGATCTAGCATTTGGTAAATGTAAATTAAATGTTAACTATTAATTATAATTATTACCTTTCTGGAGGACTGATAGAGATTTCTGTGTGAAGTAGGAGCCTGTTCAAGATGATCTCAAAGATTTCTTCCAATTCTGTGTTTCTGTAGATTCAGCACATTGTTTTAAAGGTTTACATATCATTGGAAAATGACATCCAGCCTTGGATGTGGAATTCTCTTCCATGAAGATTTTGAAACAGTAAGCCCATCTGGTACAACTTCGCATGACTTTTTAGGCTAGTTAAAATACTTCCACATGAGAATGACTTTTCTCTCCAACTCCTTGATCTATTGTTCCTGGGTCACTTTTCATGTGTGATATTCTTGTGTGAGAAAAATAGTGGGACACAATACCTCTTTCTGTTGTTTCACAAGCATTGTACAAAAGGGCATAGTTCCATGCTATGACAGTTTATTAGAACATATTAACTAATAATTCTAAAATAGAGAAATCTGGGGCACCTGGGTTGCTCAGTTGGTTAATTGCCTGCCTTCAGCTCAGGGCATGATCCCAAGATCCTGGGATCGAGTCCTCCATGGGTCTCCTGGCTCAGCAGAGAACCTGCTTCTCGCTCTCCCTCTGCCCCTCCCCCTTGCTCATGCTCTCTCTCTCTCAAATAAATAAAATCTTTAAAAAAATAAAATAAAATAGAGGGACCCCTGGGTGGCTCCGTGGGTTAAAGCCTCTGCCTTTGGCTCAGGTCGTGATCTCAGGATCCTGGAATCGAGCCCTGCATCGGGCTCTCTGCTCAATGGAGAGCCTGCTTCTCCCTCTCTCTGCCTGCCTCTCTGCCTACTTGTGCTCTCTCTCTCAAATAAATAAATAAAATCTTTAAAAATAATAAAGAAATCTCCTCTCAACTATGAATTAATAAATACGTAAGAATGCATGCTATGACATAAACATTGTATGAAGCTTTGGAAATACACTCATCATTTAAAGTCCAAGTTAAATACTATTTAAAAAAAAATCTGACCCAGATGTGTATCCATTACCCATGGCTGTGTTACCAAGCACCTCTAAATTATTGATTTTTTTTTTTTTTTTTTTTTTTTTTTGGTCTTAGACTCAGCCAAGCAGTTCTTCTTGTAATTGGGGTGAGCTTTGTCTTGGCTGGGAATATCTCTGCTTCTGGTTGTTGTTGGGGTTTGGCAGGAGCTGTGGGTGACTGGGCCAGGTATCTCTCATTTTTCTTCAGACAAACCTGGACTTGTTTTCCCTGAAGAACCAGGGGTTCAAGAGAAAGACTCCAGAGTCGGCTTAGAACATCACCTTTTTCACCAAATTCTACTGACCAAAGCAAATCCCAAGGTCAGTCCAGATTCAAGACTTGAGGAAACAGGTCCCATCTCTTCATGGGGAGATCTAGAAATTCGCACTTGCAAAGAGCATAGATACAGGGGAGGCCAGTGATTCAGGCCATCTGTGCAAGATTACACTACAAGATGCAACCATCAAATAGATGAGAAATGTTACTATAACCCTGATATAGAGTCAGACACTCTGCAAGACAGTGTAAGAGATTAACCATATTCACTGTACAAAGCTTCTCACAACTAATGGAAAGGTAAGCCACACTGGGGCTCTGCCTGCCTGACATTTTTTTTTACTCAGACAGCATTCCCAACAGATGTCCAAGAAGCTGACAAATACGTAAAAATTTTAAAACAGCAAACGATATCAATTATAAAATTAGAGTGTCCAGAGTAATTTAACCAGAGGTGCCAGAGTAAATAGCCAGCGATGTGAATGTTCTAGAGGTATGCCAATTAATTACACAGTGTGAGAACCAGGGACTTCTGTTTACAGACAAGGAGTTAAACTCTCACAGCAGCGCCAGAGAAGACTTTTGAATTAATGGCTAATTTCAAACAAAGCATTTAATGTCACCACTTGAAATGTTTCAGTAATAATTCAAATGGTTTAATTCTAAGCCACTTATGATTAAATTTCAAATATGCTAAGGTATTATTAGACATTTATAGGAAAAATCATTTTTTTTCCCTGCAAATTAAATGTTCTTCTGTGACAACGGTTCAAGTTATGATGGGGGGGGGGTTCCTGTTTCCTTTTAATTATAGCCCAAACACTTACACGGATAAAGCGGCAATGCGATCGCTATTTCATTTCGGAGCCATTATTACCGAAATGCAAACTATCTCAATATCTCCCCCCTCCCCCCCCCCTAGGTTTTCTTTTTAATCCCATAAAAGCATCTGTCTTTGATTTCAAGTGGAGTACCTGCTGTGCTAGATGCAAGGCAAATCCAATTTGTGTGTAACAAAACCAAATGGGCTGAAATGAACTCTGCATTTTAAAGATGTTTTTGTTTAATCATTGCCATCACTCGTCCTTAATGAATGCATAATCAAGTTAAACTTCAGGCAAGAAACGGAATGGCTCTTCTTAAGACGGAGAAAGCGAATTCCTGTGATATCCCTCACCGCCGATCTGCCTCCTATTCCTGTGTTGGCAGGAAAAAAAAATAAGAAAGATCTTCAAATGCATCTTATGGCCAACTGTTGAGAACCACGGCGTGAGCGGCAACACTGCTCATTTTTTCTGCTTTCTTCAGAAATCATTATAATGATTGTTTGGAGCAGAAAGTGAGATGTAAGGGTCCTGGGTTCTCATTTCATCCTCCCCTTTGCTACATGGCACAGAAATAGGAAGTGCAATAAAGTACTCTGGGAGTTTGCAGGAGGATCTGGGGGTATTTCTGTGCCGCACATCACCCAGCCCCAGTATTGGTATGTAATTAACCAAGGTCAGAGTTTCTTTGTGGTAGTGAGACTTCAGTGGTTTCTTTCTTTTGGAAGAAGGGAATCTACTACAAAGACCTCAAGGTGTCCGATGATTTTTGTAACGTCGTGACACTTGACAAATGGATCGGTGACACACAAGGAAATGGTAGGAGAGGATGTTTCATTCATTTCACAGATGGGAAAGCCGAGCTCGAAATGTGCACTGACTAGTGTGGAATCACAGGGTTAAAAGTGGGAGAGTCTGAGCAGAAACACTACTCTCTTGGTCCTCAATCTAGGCAATCCTAAAATACAAAATCACGTTACTATGAAGCAGAGATGACAGACTTCAAAAGGGGAGTATCTGGAAGACCCGTTAGGTCTGCATACATGAGCTTTGTATTTAAGGTGATTGTAGGTGACGTATGGTTAAGTACAGTGTGTACCTGTTTTTTTTGTTGTTGTTGTTGTCAAACAAAAATCTAGAGCTTTATGAGGGTGCCTTCTGGCATTTCTTCTGGTTACTTTTAATGGATAAGAATTAGGATTGGTTTTATTAATAGCTGAGAGTCTACATGGCAGGATAACTAAAACTCTGAGATGGAGAGTTTGAACACCTGCCATTATGTTTGACATTCCAACACTGCAAGTTATTTTTATGGAATAAAGTATTGTCTTCTATTAGGGAAAAAATCTTTTGGAGCACTAACACTGTGAGCCAGCATCTGTCTTTTACCCTTAAATTTTCAAAGATTCATTAATTTCCTTTCTGATTAGGAACATCTCACTGGGAGCAGAGTCCTGTGATTGTACACCACGGTTGTGTTGATGATCGATGAGAAGGTTAAGGAAGGCTGGAGAACTGCTTACAGGCCAAGCCTGTTAAAACTTATAGAGACTATTGTGGAAAGCCAGGGAATGGACCAACACTGAGGAAACCCCAAAGCTATATGCACCTATTTGCAGCTTTTTTGAGGGAGACTGCCCCCGAGTTAAGCCATTCGGAGGGCAGATACAATGATGTGTGTTCCAAAGATGATGTCTTAGGAGTTCCCTTGTCCTTGTCCTTGATCTCTTTACCTTGTCCTCCAACTTTACCTGTTCTATTCAGATAAGGATAGGAATGTTGAGTTTTGAATGGTTTTAAAACTTTGCATGTGACAGCAGGAAAAATTACAAGCATAATAACTAAACTACATTCCAGGAGAACAATATAACATGATATTTTTTATTGGCCAAACTCTTTCATCTCATGGCAGAGTAACACCAAACACCTTTCAATAATATTATTCTGGAGAACTTAAAAGACACATGTGTTCTTTCCTCACTGAAAAAATTTCCATTCCTAAATTGCACTAGCTGGTCAATGAGACCTCTTGTCCCCTCCAACGTTTTTGTTCCTTTTCCTACTGCCAAAAGGAAGACTTCATCAATATTGGTATAACGTGCACACCCTGAGGCCAAAAGGTCATCCATATAAATGGACTGAGTCCAACAGCTTATGATGTTCAGAATCTTTTTTTTTTTTTTTTTTGGCAGTTAATGTCATCATGTACTTTGGTTTAATGTGGTAGGTCATGTTGAGCAGTGGACTATGATCCCGGTATCCAAAAATGAATTTATTTGACAGAGATAAACTTGCCCATTGAACTCTAAACACAAATAGCTGGGTACCAAAGGATCCCACTTACGATAGTTTAAAAACTGTTAAAACCAAAAATCTTTTAGCATTCTCCGCAGCACAAGGGTTTATGTCAAATCATAACTTATCATAGTGGTGATAATTCAGTTGTTATCAACCTAGGTGGCCACTGGATGTCCCCACTCTTCCTCAAATGCGGCCAAGGCATCACTTAACTGGCAGTTATAAAAACAATGCATTTTGCAGGGAACCTTTAGAAAGATCGCACAAGAGTTCTGGTGTGCTTAGCAGCAGCATTGTGTGCCCCTGGCAACAGCAGGGTGGCCTAGAAATGGTGATGTAGAGACAGAGTTGAGTGGAAGGAATTCTCTGGGTCATGTCATTCTGTGTCAGGTATATTTACTTCCATATCCTCTCCAAAGACTAGCTTTTCTAAAAATCTTAAAAAAAAAAAAAAAAGTATGTCTGTGGATACTTCTATTATAATTCACGCAGGTGAAACAGGTATGACCAGGGAAAGGCGAGAACATGGGAGTGTGTCAACCTTGCAAAATACATGAAAAACTGACTCCTGTGAGCACAAGATAGAAAGCATTAAGAGATTTTTTTTTTAGCACAGTGGAAACTGAATTTTGATCACTCATTTATTACCTACCCAGGTAATGGCTATCGGACAACAGACTGAACTTTATTTTTGGAGCTAGGAGACCAGGCTTTGAATCTGGCTCTGTGCCATTGGACAAATTTGCTTTGTTGCCCCGAACCTCAGGCCCTTGTTTGTAAAAGGGAGACAGGAGTCCTGTCTTCAGAGTTGTTAAGAAGTTTAAATGATATTTTATATATATGAAGGAGCCCAAGACATAGTGGTTACAGAATAAATGTCAAATATATTAGAAATCTGAGATGCAATGAAAAGTTACAAAAGGACTTTACATCTTCAGGACATCTAGGTCTAGCGAAAATGGAAAAGAGAAGGATTTAGTTTTACTTCCAATATACTTTATGATCTACCTGGAATTTTGAAAATTTGTTTAACCACATTAACGCTCCCTTTAAAGTGTCAGGGAGGGAGACTAATGCAAGCTACTTAATGCTTCACCTAAAAAAAGGCTTTGGAAAGTAGAATCCTCTTTAAAAAAAAAAAAAAAAAAAAAAGTACCGTAAATACTTCATTACTTCTTAGGATTTTATAGAGGGGGAGGGCCATGCAAGTGAAATGAGGTGTTTTGTTTTGTTTCTTTTTGTTTTGTTTTTACTGAGGAGAAGCTGAAGTACAGAAAGCTGTGCGAAGTCAAGGAAGGAGATTGCACCATTCATCACGTGACTGTGTCAAAGTCGAACTGAGGGGATAAAATGCGGTAGATTTTGCGACATTTGTCTTGGAACCGTGGTCTGAAACATTCAGAGAATTATGGAAAGCCGGGACTTTCCCCTCTCTGAACAGTGTTGGTAAGGCTCCCAAATGAAGTCCCGTTTCTCTAATTCCATTCTACCACCAGACTATTTTATTTTCGTTTAGGGAAAACAATAAAACTTGCCTGTAACTAAGGAGCAGTCCTGGCACACAGTTCCTGCTGGGAAAACCGTATTGGAGCTCCTCTGCTGGGAGACACTTCCTCGTGCTCCCTTCCAAGCACTGACTACCAGGCTACTAATTAGTATTTCTCAAAGGAAGAAGCTGACTCCTTTTTTTGGTTATGTATTCTCTACAATAATACCAATGTTTCTATATAGTTTGGCCAAAAAAAAAAAAAAAAAAAAAAATCAGATAGTATTTCTGTCATTGGCAGGGTAAGTAAAAGTTATTTCAGAGATACTGTTTGATTTGAATGACTGAAAGTAAGATTCAAAGGCTTTTATTAGCTTTGGTTTGGTTGAGAGTGATTGTAAACTGCTGAGACGTTTGGGAGTTCAGGAGTTAGGTTGGTGAAGAAATACTACTACTCAGGGTTTATGGCCATGGCACAACTTTGTAAACTGGCTTTGGTTATCCAATTGAGAGCTCTTTTTTTTTTTTTTTTTTTTTAAAGATTTTATTTATTTGAGAGCGAGAGAGTGAGCAAAAGAGAGACCACAGGCAGTGAGAGAAGCAGCTCCCCACCGAGCAGGGAACCTGATGCAGGGCTTGATCCTAGGATCATGAAATCCTGAGATCTCAACCTGATCAGAACCAACAGAGCCAGCCATCTGGGTGCCCCTCCACTGAGAACTTTTATGGACCATATTTTATAAAAAAACTCCACCTACAATGTAACGTTGCAGAATGCTCCACAGAATGAATTACAGGCTCTGCTGCCCTTAAGATCTTCGGACCCAAGACCCAGACATGCGTTAACCAAGACCTAGGGGAAGTCTCACGGATGTTTTCCTTTTTTTGGAAACTAGTACTAGGTCTTAATTATTAGTTAGGCATTTAAGAAATGCCAATGGAAAAAAAATATATTACCTCTTGTGAATACAAATAATGCCCTTCTAATTAGTTTTCCAGTTTGGGTAATAAACTTGACTCTAACTATCCAGACTGTTTCCCCCAATTCCCCATATTGTTTAGCTGTTTTTAGTTGGGAAGAACGCTGAATAAGTAAGGAAAGGGTAGAAGTAGAACTGCCAAACAAAGTTGGCTCTTCTGTCTGAGAATTGAACTGCAGTCTAATTAGCTCTAACTAGCTGAGCTAACCAATCATAAAGTCTAAACTGAGCTCAAACTTTTGTATGTATCGGAATCATCTAAACAACTTGTTTAAAGCACAGCCTTGGGCATCATCTTCCAAAATTTTAATTCAGTGGATCTATGGTAGGACCCAAGAATTTGCATTTTTAGTAAGGACTACTGTGATTCATCCTCAGATGGTTCTTGGGCCAGACTTTGAGGAACAATGGTAGATGATACCCAAATCATGTGAATTCACTGGAAACTAGTCAGGATGCAATGAAGAAACAAAGATTTACCTCCCTCCTAAGGGCTGGAAAACTGAGGGGGAAAGGGGACAGAGAGGAAATGTAGTTGATTAGATATTCGTAGTATTGACTGTGAAAGTCATACATCCTGGAAATGCATAGCTTTCCTTTTTCATTAGATGACTACCTCCCTCTGTCCACTTAGGACTGTGGACCACACATAGTTTGGAGGGTAGTACTCAGCCCATAAGAGGATGTGAAAAAAGTGCTCAGAACAGTGCCCAAAATTAAAGCCTGCCCCTTAGTAAGAAGTTAGCTATTACTACTCTTGCTTTTAATTCAGTGCTTTTCTGGGAAGGAAAGGAGATGCAGGTGGAGCTGGAAAAACAAACTCACCCAGAATAGAAGAAAAAAAAAATGTAGAGCTTCTGAGCTCTTAAATTGTGCCAAACCATTTTGTGACTAGATTTCAGTTATTTTAAGATAAGACATCTCTATCTTGTAAACTTGTCTGTATTTGAACTACATTTGCAGTATTTGTTTTTTATTTTGGTTTTGCTTTGCTTTTTGGGAAAGTCCTGTATGAAAAGATTCTAATGTTGATGTAAAGAGAGTAATACCTGAGAGCATTAATTCTTGGGCTTGAGGGAGTCTCTGATACAAAATTTTACCTATACATACTTACGTGCTTTTGTGGACACTGGCTAAGAATTTTTTCTCTACTTGGGGTGCCTGGATGGCTCAGTCATTAGGCATCTGCCTTTGGCTCAGGTCATGATCCCAGGGTCCTAAGGTTGAGTCCCACATCGGGCTCCCTGCTCGGCGGGAAGCCTGCTTCCCTTCTCTTACTCCCCCTGCTTGTGTTCCCACTCTTGCTGTGTGTGTGTCTCTCTCTGTGTGTCAAATAAATAAATAAACTCTTAAAAAAAAAAAAGAAATTTTCCCCACAAAATCTTGGAGAGTACTGGGATACCAGAAAGGTTAACAATTCATCCTCTGAGAACCAATTTACATGTGACCTCTTCCTGACCCCACTCTCTATGACCCTAGGTGAGTGGTGGTCAACCAAGGGCAGCTTTGTTCCTTGCTCTGGGGCACGTGGCAAAGTTTTGAGATATTTTTGATTTTACAAGTAGTGGGTGCTACTAGCATCCAGTGGATAGAAGTCAGGAATGTTGCAAAATATGCTATAATGCATAGGCAGCCACTCACAACAAAGAATTACCCGACCTGAAATATCACTTGTGTCAAGATGGAGAAATCTTGTCCTAGGAGTAAGATCCGTAGAAGCGCAGCTGGGGGCTGGAGGCAGACCTGGTAAAGCTGGGTACTAAGTGAGAAGCAGCAGAGCTGGGGACAAGGGAGATCGCCACTCCTTTCCTTTTGAGCTGTTCCTTCAACAATAGGACGGGTTTCCTACCAGCACAGTGCCAGATGCCAATGGCAGTAATCTTTGTTTATCTACAGAATATTCCTACCAACACTCTGTTTGGGTCTTCATGGCTTGAAAGTGTTGGGGTATACTCTTGCCAAGTTGTCATACCACTTACCCTGCTCACAGGTCAGGTTTTGGGATCACTTCTGATTCAGAAGCAGGCAAATTTAAATGTATTTCTTTTTTTTTTTTTTTTAATAGCATTGCTTTTATCAGGGGAGGTATTTCCTTACTTGGGTAATGGAGTCCCAATAATAATTAGCACTAATTGAGATCCAGGTAAGAGCTTTAGTAGAAAGGCTGACAACTCAATCACTCATGGTGGTGACTGGGGAATAGTCTCATAGGTGCTTGTTTAGTCACATGATTGAAGAAGAGGAAGGCAGAATTGAATGAGATTATTGTTAGTTTTCAGGAAGCAATGCATTTATTGTAAGCAATTGGAAAACAGTTTATTTGGACTAAATGCCATGAGCCGAACACGACTCAACACACACACACACACACACACACACACACACACACACACACACTCTTAAGGAGAATCTGAGCTCTACCTAATTATACACAGAGATCAGAGGGTCAGCAGGATTTTTCTTTGAATAATAAATAGGTTCTGTCTAGTAGCCTGGGGACAAGATCACATGTGTCCCAGTCATGTCCCTAGAGTGTCTTTGTGTGACTCTTACTTAACTTTCCTTCAGTTTCTCTATTATTAAAATGACCTAAACCTTTATTGTTTTCTGTTCTGTGAAAACTCTCCCGTACCTCTAGAGGTATTTGGAGGGAAGGCTAACATCAGAGAGAGCTGTGAAGTTTACAGAAACATGAAATCATTAGCATTCTAGAGTCCTATCTTGGTTTTCTGGGGGATATAGAGTAAGTGTGGGAGATAAAATCATTCAGACGATGAGGACATCCTTTTAGTTGGATCACAGATGAGAAAAAATTCAGTGGAAAAAAAAAAAAAAACCTGAAAGAGCCAGGGTACCTGCCATGGAAAATAAGATGTAAGACTTTGGCTTTGTCATATAAACGTGGGGAATAGATGCCAATCAAAGTTCACAGAATTTTGACAGTTTCTTTCTAACATTTCTCATGAGAGTAGAGAATAAGAAGTCCTCTGGATTGTATTAGGGCAAGTTTTCCATAATCCGGGACAAATGTGGTAGATACCAAAGCTGTAAGAGTGTCAGCAATCTTTGCCCTGTTGTTCTTGTGATTTTTCCATGAGGAGAGAAAAGAAAGAATTGTCTGGATTCTAGTTCCAGCTTTGCCACTCACTAGCTGGAAAAAAAAAAAAAATTCTTCATATGCCAAGAAAAATCCCAGATGACTTTCTATGACAGAAGTTTCTGTGAGAGGTATCCTGCGTGGCTGAATCAGTTAAGCCTCTGCCTTCAGCTCAGGTCATGATCCCAGGGTCCTGGGATCGAGACCCATCTCAGGCTCCTTGCTCAGCAGGGAGCCTGCTTCTTCTTCTGCCTGCCATTTCCCCTGCTTGTGTTCTCTCTCCCTCTCTCTCGGACAAATAAATAAATAAAATCTTTAAAAAGAGAGAGAGAGAGAGAAGTTTCTAAGATAAATAGAATAACACTTCTGTAATCCATACCCCTGGGACTCCCCAATTTTGAACAAAATCTGCAGCTTGGCCTTTCTCCTCGCTGAAGTCATCATCAGAATTATTTACTGCTAGTGAGTCCAAAGCTTGAGTCTAAGCTGCTGTCAGTCCAGGCAGTAGGACACATCCATTTTTTTTGGCAAAACCAAGCCATTGAGGTCACTGACTCACTAGAAGCCTATTTGCCTGGAGGCCTGTCAACATTGTGTATTCTCTGTCCATGGTAGAAATTCTTGGAGAACAGAGTTGTAGGCACCCAAGCTTGCTCTCCTCAAAGGTTTTGAATACAGAGTGGTCCATTATTTTCATCTTCCTGTTCCCGCTAACAATTCCATGAGATGTAAGGGTGCCTGGCTGCTCTGCTTTGGTATTTGTGTGACAGGGTGGAACACAAAATGGGCAAACGCTTTGGTGGGGAACAGAACTGGGGCTTCTGAGAATGAGGTCACCAGAATACAGAATCTGAAAGGCTGTAGCAGAATTACACAGTCAGGAGCTGCCAATGTACCCAGGGGCTCTGATGAGGGGATTAACAGTGGTGCTACCTGGAGTGGTCTTGGGGACTCTGGGAAGGACGATCCTTATGGTTGGTGGCCTCCCTGTGGGTACAAGCTGTGCTAGTGAGATCCCCTTGAGTGGATTTCTAGGGAGTATGTGTATATGGAGAAGATGTCACACACCAATGAGTAGTCCACATGAGGTGGAAAAGGTTCTTCCATGAGAACCTGTGAGATCCCCTTCGAGAAGACTCTGAATAGGGCAGGGGCTCCACCAATCACAGGCCCAGGGGACAATTGGACAAACGTGGTGCATAAGTGTAAATGTGACCCCCTGTTTTCAGTCACCCTCTTCCTCCTCTGACAGCACCCATTCACACCAGCCTCCTCCCTCTAACCACCCCTGTTTCCTGTGCTGAAAACCACTCAGTCGGAAGTGAATTCTCATGGGAAGTCTGAGTAGAACTGAGTTAAGTAGTTCCAGTGCTAGTTACTGCATGTTTGAAAGCAGTTCTTATATAATAGTCAGAAATAGAAATGCTTTCAAGAGGTTTAAGATCATTTGATTGTAAATTTCAGATGATAATGGTAAAATGCAGGAGAAATGCTAAAAGAAGCATCCAAATGGAATATCCTGGAATAGAACTTGTACACATACCATAACTTCTTGGAAAAGATCCATAGCATATGGTGAGCTACGCAACCTTACCTGGTGATCCTAGCTTGGAACAGAAAAATCATCAGCCTAGTTTTTGTGACTTTACCAGGTTCAAAATAATGTACAATTTCTTAATTGCACTGATCTCTCTACCCTGACCTCCTAGATCAGGATGACTAAAATATCTCTGACCTTTATTTTATTTTTGCTTTTTTTCACCCATTTACCCTATTTTGGGTGACTATACCCCAATTTTCCTCTGGCAAACTACTCTTTTCCTGACTTTCTGTTTCCATCCTTCACTTCAGAGTACTTGCAACCTCTAGCTTCAGAGATGGGCTCTGGGATCGTGGAAACACTGTAGAAACTAACTCAACTCTTTCTATTTCACTTCTTGAGACTTATAAATTCTACTAACACTCCCTCCTACAATTATTGATGAGCATGGAATGACTGAAAGGAAAAGCAGCTAAAAGTTGCTCTTTCTTTCCCTTTCCTGCCAATGATCATTTTCAGACTAATGGTTCACTAATACAGGGAAGTAATACCCAAGCAAGAACAGTCCTCACAGGGCTGCTTGGTTTTTTGTGGTTTTTCAGAATGCCCTTGCTTGCTTTCTGCATTCCAAGTCAGTTCTGATTCAGAGGGAAGGTACGCCTCCCTGGACCGTCGGCACCCCTGCCTACTCAGTCACAGACACGGCAGGCTTTCCGTGTGCTCTCTTGGAATCTTCCAGAGCCTCTATACGTTGTGGAGTTTCCTGGAATTCCTTGTTTCTGGTTCCTCGTGAATGCTATATGCAGCTGGGGTGGCAAAGAGAGCAGACATATTTACGTGTATTCCTGTGTTCACACACACGTTCCATTGTTCCACGTTCCATTTTCCCCACTATTCTTGTAAGATTGATACAGATATGCATGTACGGGCTATGAAATATGAGTTGTGGTGATCCTGCATGTGAGTTCAAAGCTCTTATATTTGTATCTAAAATGGGCACTGCACAATATAGAGATGAATGGTAAAATTCAAGCTAATAATTTAGCATTTTAATTCTTCTTCTCTTGGAATGACTTAAATAGCAAAAAGTAAAAGGCAAAAATGCCCCCAAAACCTAAATAATAAAACCACCATGATAAGTTGGAGGGAGACTAAGAGAGGGAAAAAAGCCTAATGTTTTAGAAGCATTTGTGATATTTTGTTCTTGTTGTTGTTGTTACTTTTTGAACCATGGGCACCACAGTTTCATTTTTCACTAGGCTTCAGAAATGATATCCAGCCTTGCGAGGGACTGGTATGAGTTTGCTAGGGCTCCTAAAACAAAACTCCAGACTCAGTGGCTTAAACAATAGAGGTTATATTCTCCTGGTTCTGAAGGCTAAACGTCCAAGGTCAAGGTGCTGTCACAGTTGACTTCTTCTGAGGCCTTCTTCTTGGCTTGCAGTTGGCCACCATCCTACTGCCTTTACACGTGGTTAGCTCTCTGTTCATGTGTACCCCTAGTATGTCTCTTTGTACAAGTTTCCTCTTCTCTTAAGGACATTAGTCAAACTGTATTAAGGCCCACTAACTTCATTTAACCTTAACTACCTGTTTAAAGTACCTCTCCAAATATAGTCACATTTTGAGACACTGAGGGTGAAGGTTTCAACATATGAATTTTGAAGGGCTATGATTTAGTCCATAACTAGGCTTTTCAATGGCATGAGACATAAATTTCCGTTTTTAAATGTCAAGTGTGTTGGGGGTCTTTTAGCTGCTGTATTAAATGAAAAATGGATAGAGCACACGACCTGCCGAATGAGGGGGCATCAGCTACTCGTGGGGTGGCAGTTCGCTTCTTCAGCATTTCAGCTTCCACGTTTGGGGAAGTAACCCCAGGGTCATTTTGATTGAAGGTGCAGTTTCAATACACTCAATCAAAAGAAATAAAGTCACAAGATTTATTCCACAGATATCCCAGAAGTGGGGCAGAGTGTAATGAGCCCAGGGGAGGGCAGACCTCCACCCAGGTCATGAATAAGCAGGAGACAGAGAGCAGAGAAGCAAGCACCTAGTACTTATAAGGTGGTAAGGGCATAGGTCGTTAACTTTCTGTGGCCTCAATCACAGTGGTTATTTCAGCAGATGCCCTGGGAAAACCAAGCAGGAACTTGCGGTGGGAATCCTAAGCTCAGGTCCTTACCTGAATGTCCAGACTCTCGGCATGAGCAGGTCATACAGTAAATGCCTAAATGAAGTAAAATAGCTGTTTTCCCATCCCATCGTGGAGGATTCTGTGAGGAGGTTTTTGGTCACTTAGAACTTGAAAGAGTCTAATTGAGACGGCTTTCCAGTGCAACCTCTCGGCTTCTACACCTCAGTATTCTGTTCTCTGCAGACAAAATATTGTTAATGCTCTTAAGGGAATGGGGGAAGAAAGACAGACAATGTTGCCGTAAGATGCAACCAGCTGTTTGTGAAAATATACCTTCACATTTTGTGCATGAAGCTCAGAAAATACTAGTGGTAGAAAAGATCGGGTATCAGCTCCTTCATTCTGTAGATAGAATGCGAGCATGAGAATGAGAATGTAGATGGTAGAATGAGAGCTTGGGGAAGCAACTGAAATCTAGTTAGCTGGGTGAGCAAATACTATAACCCACATCTCCTGATATCTAGTCAGGATTCTTTCCATTCTATTCAGTAATACTTACCCCCAATGTCCATAGCTGGTACCGAGATGAAGTGCACCATTCCGATCCCAAATTGGCTCACTTGTTTGATAAAAACCTCGTCTCTCAGGTGGTCTTTGTGACTTTTTTTTTTAAACAAATAATCATTTGAATGAAAAATGTACCCAGTGTACAAAAATGTACCAAGATCCCTGGCTAAATTCAAACTAGCAAAATATGTGCAACAGAAGAGTGTTTTCTCATTTTCAAACAACTTCTTTTATAGAAGTAATGCAAATGCATGCATTTCTCATTCAGGAAAAATCACAAATGCTACAATCTAAACTGAGATCTTTGTAGATGTGACTTCAATTACAGTATGTGCAAGGTAATCAATAATTATAGAAGGCAACTTCTCTAAGGCAATATTGGGCTGCGGAACCAGGATTGAGATTTGAGATTTAGAACATCCTCTACTCATCCCCTGGAGTTAATTCTACATGCAGGGCATAGGCTTTGGTCTCAAGAACGAACAGGGAGCAGAAAAACACTATTTTACTTGCACAATTTTCTAAAGAGGAATCACGTACGGGGTGGATGGATATTTTTTATTTATTGAATGTTCTCAGCATTTCTCATTGGTGTCTCTAAGCAGCAGCACTTAGATCAATAGGAAGGCATAAAGTTGCAAGATGGGAATGAAAAATGAGATTAAGAGTAATGTTTGTAAAAATGCTAAGATACCTGTTTGAGAGACAGTAGAGGCTGGGTGACGGACTCTCAGGCTCCCCTCTCTTCTTGCATAACAGAGCTGATGCTGTGGCCTCCTTTAAAAAGCTATTTCTAAAGTGTGGGGAAAATATAAGGCATTGTAGAAATTGAGACAGTGATAGAATGTGATTTCAAGGGAAATGACTATTTGGTCAAAGTTGAGATATTTGTCACTGTCCTAAACACCTCTGACTTTAAAGTAATTTGGCTGGGTGGGTTTTTTTGTTTGTTTGGTTTTGGTTTTGGTTTTGCTTTGTTTGTTTGTTTTGGCTTTATTCTGGTTTCCACAAATATGCTAATACATCCAAATAAATGTTTTCATTCAAAACAACCACCTTGATAATGCATGTATTACAACACAGTAGGCATTGCTTAAAACATCTTGGGATTGCCTTTATTTTCAGAGCTAGTAAACATGTGTCTGCTGATTTCTGGAAACTGCCGGAAGATTGGAAGTGCCAAGTTTGGTGAATAAAGCCATGATTTAAGCAAGTTGTCTTTTTTCTTTTTTTTCTTTATTGTACAGTTGCTAATCAAACATGGAAAGTCAATATGAACTAATGGAATTGATTTTCTTGTATTGTTTATAAAGTGATGCTGAAGGGTTAAGAAGGAGTTGAACAATGACAACACCTTAAATAGAGCTTCTGAAGGTGGTTATTATGAAGGGTCTCATATTCAAGTACATCTGGTTCTTTTTGCAAACACATACGTATACATACGAGTATGCACAGAGATTGCATACAGGTTGTACTATTTTCAGTTGTCTTGGTCGTGTAAAAAAATAACTTTATATGATTCAACTAAATATACATTCCAAGAAACCATTACTCCCTGGTTATAAACATTACAAACTAAGTCACTTCTGAGTTTTCTCAGTTTCTGGTTTAAGCACCATCAAGTCAAAATTTCTGCTTCTTCCTAGGTCTAATCTAAGCTGTGGTGTTTTCATAGTCTCATAGCAATAGCAAAGAGATAGTATCTACTCCTTGGTCTTTACCTGTCCTGAACTGGTCTCTCCTGGGATAAGTACTTATTTCATTTGGTCCTCCATGCTGCTTCATACTTCTGTGCCCCCCTCATCATGATTGTAGGGTCCATCTAGGGCACTTATTCTCTGTATTTCTCTCTTTCAGAGCTAACATCTGCATCCTGAAAAGGTGAGGAAAGAGAAAGAGTCAGTGTACCTCCCATTCCTTTTGGAGTGCTGCAGACTGGGAGAAATCTTGGATCCTGTACCCTAGGAATCCCATAAAGCTGTTCAGCTCCTTTGCTGCCTTGCTTTGGTGGTGTGGAAAAAAAAAAAAAAACCCACTATATAAAGATGTGTTTGGTGCATAAACAGGATCCCTATGAATATTTGTTGATCTACAGACTGAATGAATGCAGATACTGTTCCCCAGAGTTCCAGAAGGGAAGTAGGGAATAGTTTTCTCTTTTGGATTCCCCAAGCTAAAAAAAGATTTCTTTCTTTTTTGCACTCTCTTTGAAACTATTCCTGAAGTGGGAATGAAGGGAAAAGGATGAGGGGCCTTCTAAGAAACCTGGCGAGAATACTTCTAGATCTCCAAGGACTCGTGCATCAGTGTAGTCACTTGAGGAGGCTGCTGAGTGTCCCACCTTCTTTGGTTAAATTATACTTATTTTTTAGGGTCTAGATGAGACCTACTCTTTACTCTCCTCTGGACTGTGTGCTCCATGAGGAGTCTTATCTGTTTCTATCACCTTCGTATTACCAGGTAATGTACTTGGCATATACGCAGCCAATACGTATCTTTGAAATAATTAATGCGAGTATAAATAACTGAGCTATCTGAACCAGTGTATTTGGACATTTCAGAGGATTACTGGTATTTTCTAGATTTTGGTGGTTCAGTTATCTCAGACGACTGGAATTCTTGTCTTAGTCCTGGCTGTGTCTTTACAAATCTGGAGATAGTGGGGTAAGAGGGAAATGTCATTATTCCCAACTTACTACTCCATATTGAGCCCAAAACTCAAGGACATGATCTGGTTTTAAGATACCACCTATTTAACTTTTTACATAGTTAGTTAAAAAATTTGTTTTTGCACACATTTAAAGTCCTATTAGAATGCCTTGGGACAACTTGAGATTTGACAAAGTCAGTAATCATATGTAAATTTTTGGTTATATAACCAACAATCCATTTCTTATACTCTAGATTCCTCAGTGACCATAAATGACTTTGAAAGGAAGAGTAATCCTCACCAACTAGGACAGGGAAATCTCCAATGGACACTTTGCACAGTGAAGATTAGGAATGGCTGGTAAATCTTTAATGGACAATTGGCTCCACTCTTCATGGGTTTATGAGAACAGCTGCACCAAGCTTACTAAATTGAAATGTTCTGCATTCTGCTAAGAAGGGTCAACTTTTGTCTTCCTTCGTTCCTCTTTTTCTTCTTTCCTTTCTTCCTGCTTCCCTCCCTCTCTCCATTTCTTCCTTTGTTTGTTCCCTTGTTCTTTATTTTATTTCCCTTTTTACATTTCTAGCCATCCTGTCTTTAACCTAGTTAACTGCATTTGCACAGAAGTAATTCTACTATGATCAGTACATGTGGGGGAGAGAATAGTGCTTATTTCCATTTATTTAAACTGTGTCTATATCTAATTCAGCTGTGCATAAATAGGAGCTAAAATTCTTTAAGTTTTAAGAATTCATGTAAAAAAAAAACACCAGTTGTCTGGGATTTCCTCCGGACATATGCCTTCCTTTTATCAGTTACCAAAGACAGAGAGTTATTATGCATCTTCAGAGTCAAGACAAATATTTATCATTGTGCATGCAATATTCCATCTTTGTTACCTTGGATTAATCACAATGAGACAGCACAGCCAACATGAAGGGTGGGAGTTAGAAGACATCAGTCCTTTATCTTAAATTTGCAAAAGATTATTGAACTATGGTTTTTGAAATCTGGAGCTTCTTTCACTGGGGCAAGCATGCATTCAATTTTTCTTTCTTATTTCCTTTTCCTTAGTTTTGCCAGTGGATCATCTAATATACATCTTATGTACCCAATCCCAGCTCCAACATTTATTAACTCACAGCCAAATTTGACTGATCTCAATTTTTACCATTTTCCCTCACCTTAAATTATGTTGAAGAGAATATTAGACATCATAGCATTTCATCCATCTGTATTTCTATATAGATATTCAAAATGATACAAACTATCTTTAAAAATTAATAATAATTACTATATTATTAAATATTACCAGTGTGCAATATACTGCACCCCCCCCACATCTGTATATTGAATCAGGATCTAAATAAGTTCAAACATTGGATTTGATATTATTTTTAACTTTCTTTTTAAAACTTTTACTTCATTATAGTAAGAACATTTACACCAGACCGACCCTCTTGACAAATTTTTAAGTGTACAGTACATGATCGTTGACTATAGATGCAGGGTCTTACAGCAAATGTCCAGAGCATATACATGTGTTTAACTGAAACCTTATGCTGATTAGTAACTTCCTATTTCCCCTTCTCTCAGCCCTGGTAATCACCACTCCATTCTTTGATTCTATGAGTTTGACTATTTTTTGTATTTTCTCCTATTCTATAGATTGCGTTTTCATTCTGTTGATAGTTTCTTTTTGCTGTGTAGAAAACTTTCTAGTTTAATGTGGTCCTACTTATTTATTTTTGTTTTTGTTGCCTGTGGTTCATGTCATATCCATAAAATCATTGCCAAAACAGACATTTAAACTGTTCTCCTGTTTTTCTCTTAGGAATTTCACAGATCCAGGTCTTACATTTAAGTGTTTATGCATTTTGAACTGATTTTTGTATATAGTGTTAGATAAGAGTCTAACTTCATTCTTTTGAATGTATACCCAAATTTGATTTGGCTATTCATGGTCTTTTGTGTTAGTATATTGTATAATTTTTTTTTCTATTTCTGTAAAAGATTGCCATTGGAATTTTGATTGATATTACAGTTGATAATATTAAGTCTTCAATCCTTGAATATGGCATTTCTGTCCATTTGTTTTGTTTTATTTAATTTCTTTTATCAATGTTTTATTTCTAGTATACAAGTCTTTCACTCCTTAATTAAGTTTATTACTAAGTATCTTACTCTTCTTGTTATTGTAAATGAGATTTTTTTTTTTAATTTCCTTTTCAGATAGTTTGTTGTTAGTATATGGAAACAGAACTAATTTTCATTTGTTGATTTTGTATCCTGCAAATTTACTGAATTCATTTATCAGTTCTAAAAGTTTTTTATGGAGTTTTCATACACCTTTCAAGCTGGCAAGGACTCAGCAGAATTTAGTTTCAATGTCCCCAGTTTCTTCAAAGTCTTCCCACATGTCCCTGTTTCAGCCTACAGAATCCCATTCTTTCCCAATCAATGCCCTCACTTTAATAGTAGATACCTTGTGAGGCTCTGCTTTCAACTGGGTTATAACTCAATCACCAAAATCACAGGATGGTCCTGCATTTGATTTTCAGCAATTTCATCTTTGCAGGTACAGAAGATAGAGGTCTCTTTTGGGGAACATAAGGAAACTCTTAGGTCCTTTATGGGGTGCTTGGAGTGGGAATTCAAACCTCTTGGCTCATATTTTTCTTGCACTACTTTGTCCAGCAATGTTAGGAGTAAACAGCCAATGTCGCTATATTCACTAGTTTTTTAAAAATACTCAAAAATTTAATTACAGAGTTACCTAGTTTCTTGATTCTTGTAAGTGGTTGATTAGGAATATCCCATGCAGATGTTTTGGCTAGGTCATGCTGTGGACTATCATCAGTATTCTCTGTATTATTGGAAACAGAGTCATTAACATCTTTGTATCTAGTCAGGTTAGAGAGCCAGAAACTCTGGAACCAATTCAGAAAACTTATTCTTAACGTCCTGTTCCCCTAGAACCACTTTTAGTACCAAAATCTGTATTAGTCAAGGTTCTCTAGAGAAACAGAACCAATAGGATATACGTATGGAGTTTTGTTATGAAGAACTGGCTCACACAATTAGGGAAGATGAGAAATCTCACAACCTGTTTTCTGTAAGTTGGAGACCAAGGAAAGCCAGTGGAGTGATTCTAGTCCAAGCCCAAAGCCCTGGGAACCAGAGGAACAATGGTACAGATCTCAGTCTGAGGGCAGAAGACCAATGTCCCAGCTCAGCAGGCAGGTAGGAAGGGGAGTCCTCCCTTCCTTCACTTTCTGTTTTCTGCAAGCCCTCCATGGATTGAATGATGTCCACCCACGCAGGGAAGATAATCTACTTTACAGAGCCCACTGATTTAAATGCTAATCTCATCTGGAGATATCCTCATAGACACACCTAGCAATAATGTTTAATCTGGGTACTTTGTGGCCCAGTCAAGTTGACACATAAAATTAACCATCACAGTTTCCTTCCATCTTATATACTGATTATATGTATGAATTTCTAACTCCATTTATAATTCAATATAAGTACCAAGGAAGTGAAGACTTGCTAATTGTGTATCTGGAGAAATTCCAAATTCCATGAAGTGAAGTCTTGTTATGATGAATCAACAGGGACTTTTTGTTCTGATAAATGAGATTTCTACTTCTCCATCTCTTCTAGCCTCAAATTGGAAGAATTCAGGGTCTGGTATCAAGGTGATTAGTATTAACAGGTAGCAATTTTATCTGGAGTAAAATAAATAGGAAGGACAGACTCTTTTTAGTTTTTCTGAAATAATGGTGAGGAAAATCATATTAATTAATATGTATCTGTGAATGGTTTGGGGAAATATAGAAGATGTCCAGTGAATAATTCCTGGTTAAAGAGGAGGAAAAAAATAGTAGCTGACTCATTTTTACCCAACATCTCTGTGTCTGAGGGTCTTTGCCACATGCATTATACATGCTGACACACAAAGTATTGTGAACAATATGTTCTTACCCTATTTTGCAGATGTAGAAACTAAGGCTCAGAGAATTAAATGAATTGTCAAAGACTATGCAGCTACTAGCATGGGGAGACTTAATTCAGTTCCAGTCCTGATTTCAAAGCCTATGTATTTTTTACCCTACCAGCACTTCCAGTGTGTAGCAAAGAAGATCAATGCCAAGAAGTATTCTTTGAGTAAAAGACTGTGTGATGGGGCACCTGGGTGGCTCAGTGGGTTAAGGCCTCTGCCTTCAGCTCAGGTCATGATCTCAGGGTCCTGGGATCGAGCCCCGCGCCAGGCTCTCTGCTCCGCAGGGAACCTGCTTTCTCCCCTCTCTCTGCCTGCCTCTCTGGATAGGGAATTTGTTTCTTAGCAATTCCCAATGTACATAATAAAACTTCTGAGAAGTCCTGAGGAAATTAAACTAAATTGTTTGCTAAATCTAGCATTTGACTATAGACACTTTTGTTCTTTCATAATGAGTATTTGGAGAATCCATAGTTTACTGAGCTAGGTTAAGAGTCAAAAGTCATGGAAGCTTCCCTAGTTAACCAGGTGTTTTTCTATGAGCAAGTTGGATCACCTCTTTGAGCCTGGATTTCCTCATTTATGAAATAAAAAATTGTCCAGGTACTTCATAAGGTCTTTTTAAAGTATAAATGATTGATGACTTTGATTCATTTCTAACATGAACAAAATCCATTGTGCCTTGTGTAGATCATCAGCAAAGTGTCTGAAATCTCCACTCAATTTTCTACAGGACTCCTAAAATTCATTATGTACAAACATGTTTCTTTCCTATTCTCCCATCCTCCTGTATTTCTTTATTTCCCTATTTTATTAAAGGGCATTAATAGTCGCTTAGTTGCTTGTCAGAAACCTGTTGATGATCCTGGACTCCTTTTCCCTTGTCATCACCACATCCAGTCAGTATTAAATGTGATAATTAAATGTGTGGGCTTCAGTGTTAAACACTAGAACTCCTAGTTCTGGTTGTAGGAAAATGGGCATGTAACTTGACTTCCCTGTGTCTCAGTTTTCTTGTGTAACCAAAATGAACAATAATAATTCCAAGTTCATAGAGTTTTTGCCAAAAATACAATGAGATAATTAAATGTACAGTAGAAATCCAAACAATGGGTTCTTCCTAGTATACTGCCTTTGAATTTCTTCTGTTCTTGCCCTCTCCCCATGCCCAGTACTGCCACTACAACCTCAGACCTCATTACTTTACCAATATTCACTTACAGGTAGTCACCAATTTGGGCTAACTCTTGTCTAGTTCCCACCAATTTTATTCTGTATTTCTGACTGAGCACTGGTTTTTTTTTTTTTTTTAATTTTTATTAACATATAATGCATTATCAGCCTCAGGGGTACAGGTCTATGAATCGCAGGTTTACACACTTCACAGAACTCACCATAGCACCTACCTTCCCCAATGTCCATAACCCAACAACCCTCTCCCTACCCTCTTTCCCCCAGCAACCCTCTGTTTTGTGAGATTAAGAGTCTCTTATGGTTTGTCTCCCTCCTGATCCCATCTTGTTTCACTTTTTCCTTCCCTACCCCACAAACCCCCAACGTTACCTCTCAAATTCTTCATATCAGGGAGATCATATGATAATTGTCTTTCTCTGATTGACTTATTTCGCTAAGCATAATACCCTCTAGTTCCATCCACATCATTGCAAATAGCAAGATTTCGTTTCTTTAGACAGCTGCATAGTATTCCATTGTATATATATATGTACCACCTCTTCTCTATCCATTCATCTCTTGATGGACATCTAGGTTCTTTCCATATTTTGGCTATTGCGGACATTGCTGCTATAAACATCCGGTGCATGTGCCTCTTTGGATCACTACATTTGTATCTCTACGGTAAATACCCAGTAGTGCAATTGCTGGGTCGTAGGGTAGCTCTATTTTCAATTTTTTCAAGAACCTCCGTACTGTTTTAGAGAGTGGTTCTGAGTACTCTTTTTTGAATCACTAATTTGTCATCTGATTCTGCCTTTGAGTCTTGCACTCCAATCAAACAACTATTCCAGCCAAAAGTCCAAATGACTTGTCGTTTTCAGAATAGGCTGTGCTGTTTCACACTTTGGTAGTTTGCTTGTGCCACTTTCTAATGTTACCTGAAATGCTCCTACCACTGCCCTTTGTGTGTCTAACACATATCTGTTCATCTTGAAACTTAAAATGTCCACAGTGACACTTCTGGACCCAGAATGAATTTCTAGGATCTTACTACTTCTCACCAAGAGATGGAACCTAGTACTTCTCTTGTTAAATCTAGACATCACTTGCTGACATCCTCAACAAATTGAACCAGCATAGGCGATGCTGTGTAGACCCTGGGGTCCTAAAAGACAATAGGGTTTACACTTGGCTTTCTTTTTGTTTGTGTATCTGTTGGGGGTGGGAGAATACTTGCTCTAGGATATCAATCACTAGGCTCCAAAGAAGCCCAAAGTAGCCCATGTAGAGAGATAACATGAAGAAGGACACATGGAGAGGAAGAGAGGCTCTTAGCCAATAGCTAGCATCCACTGAGGGCTGGATCTCAATCTCTCTCTCCCTCTCTGTGTGTGTATACATATACACACACAGACATATATATGTGCATATATATATATATATAGTCTCTATACTCTCTCTTTATATACAGATATATAGAGATCAAGATACAATATATAGAGAGATGATGTGTATATATGTATAGCAATCATATATATGAATGTACATATATATGTAGAGATAATATATCTCCACAAAATATATCTGTACAAAAATCTCTGCCTTCACGAACCATGTATTCCCTATAGCCTGTGGCCGTGTGTAGGAAGAAAGGATACTGTACTAAAAGAGATGTCTTCAATGCAGCCACAAAAGAGGAAAGCATCCTTTTAGATAGATTTACTCATTAATGTGAAAAAATCATTTACAATTTAGCATGAATTAGAAGAGAAAGCTGGAAGGAGAGAAGCTCTTGGATTTTTTCCACCTGCTCATCTAGCCAGTGAACTTCATGGACAGTTATGCATTCAAGCTTCTTTGTAATTTAAGCCTTCTCTTGTGTGCTGCATATGGCGATCTGGGCTAGCCGTCTGGGATGTGACTCCTGCTTCAAGAGTAATGCTGAAGTTTGTAGCACTCACTGCCGTGGTGGGAAGCAGACTGTTGTTGAAGTGTTATTATTAATGAGGATTACTGCTGGACAGCTTGAACTAGAGGATAATTTATTCTCCGTGAACTTCTAATTGCAGTAAAATGGTTCATTCACTGCCACACTTGTCCATCTTGTTTGCTCCTGTCTTTCAGGCACGGTTGGCTGCAGGGAAATAAGACAGAGCTGCACAAGCTGCACAGGAAACAAAAGTCTGCATTTCTGGAGACACCGTGGAAACTGGTCAGAGAGCTTTAACTCATGTAAGAGAGGCTTGGGAAAAGGATGTAAAGCATTCTGGCATTCTCACGGGGGTGATAATCAATTCAGACGAACCAAGGCACCTACTATGCACAAGCCATTGTGCCGAAATGGGAAATGAGTTCCCAGATGGCCTCTTGCTGCTCTCGCTTTTGAAGCCCATGCTTTCTCTCTGGCATTTCCGAAAGAGAGCTCTTTCTCTTATTTTAAAATTTCACATACCCTTTCCGTTCTCTCGCTCTACTTTAAGAGATTGCCTTGGGGGAATGAAAACTGCCCATGAGAATGACGTGGGCACTTTCTTGGTAGTATCTTCGATGTTATGGTGACTTCCTTCTGATTTTTGCCAAATTTCTCTCTCTCATCGATTTCGTTTTTTTTCTCCATCTTTTATCTCTGGTAGGACGACCGCCTTGCTCTTTGCATAAATGTCAGTAAATGTGCTCCTTACTTGCTGCTACCATGGAAATAGACGCTTGTCATAGACTCATTACTGTATTTATAAAAGATTTGATCACTTGTGGTTTTGCAGGCTAAAGAAACAACTGATTCCCAGCCAATAAAATGATTCAAGCCTGTCTAAGATGGATGATAGATTAGGGTTTGGGTGCTATTGTTATTTAATAGTTAGTAAGGTCTCCGAGTGGACTGGTGACAGGGTATCACCTGGGGAAATGATCTTGGCTGTCAAATAGCATCCATTCTACTGTAGACAATCTTAATGGGACACTCAGCCAGGGGCAGGGAGGGGGGAGGCAGCAGAAAGAGACAGAGAAAGAGAGAATGAGAGAGAGAAAAAGAGAGAGGGATAGGCCGAGAAAGACGGAGAATTGAGTTTTACCATCACTATCCTTGATAACCTTTGACAATTACACTCTTACTGGATAACTGGGCCTGGAGGAATCCCAGGAAATGTCTTCAGAGATGCTAAGGAAGTGGAGAGCCTAGTTGACCTCAGGCTCCCATCTTGATCTAGCAATGAGTGCTTTCTGTGAGGAACAGATGGCTTACATTGTGATTTAAGGACCACTGGGAAAGTAGCCATACAATAGTTATTGGCTAGTTGTACCCTTCACTGCCACAGAGCCTGAAATTCTGTCCTTAGAGTCATGCCTTTGCTTTAAGCAGGAGACAGCAATTATTCACAGAAGGGAAGTGTGGGAGGCACAACTGAGGTGTTAAGAATTGCTTGTTGAGAGTCAGTCTAGTCATTATTTATGGAAGAAGTCATATTCTTATAGGTTGGGACGTAAAAAGATTAGAATTCATTGGGCCAAGGTATTGGCTTTCCTGGAACCCCCTGAAATTATATAACAATCTGCCGTAGAGAACAGCTTACTGAGGCAGTATATAGAGAGGGCTAGACCCTGGATGTTGTAGCCAGACTCCCCAGGCCTAAACTTTTGCTCTGCCCATAGTGCCTGTGTGATCTTTGGAAAGTCATTATCTTTCTCTGGGCTTCATATTTTTTTATCTGTAAAATGGATTAACCATTGTACTTAGCTTATAGGGTTATTGTGATGATTAAAGGAGCTAACATACCAGACTGTTCACTTAATACAGTGTCTTACACTGAGCAAGTACTACAGGAGCCTTCACAATTATTAATATCATAGGGGGTAAATTTGTTTGTCTCAAATTGTTGTTTTCCGAGGCAGTTTGGAATTGACTGTAGCACTCCGGAGTGCTACAGCAAGCACATCAGTGCTTCAGCAAGCACATTTGCTGAAAGGAGAAGGGAAAGATGTTTGAGCCCAAGACCCCCGACCCCCACCTCAGTCACTCTGGGTGGCTCTTCTCAATGGGGTGCTTCTGACAGCCTAAGGTCCACATGAGGACAGGGCACAGCTCCACAAAAGCTGAGTGAGAGAGATGTTAGAAAGATCCTTGCTTTTTTTGTTAACCGCTTTGTCGGGGTCTCTAAGCCTGCCCTAATATTCCCCCTCCTTCTTAATTTCCTTTTGGATGACGTAGCGAGAGAATCGCCTGAGTGGCTGGAGATGAGCCAGTGTTGGGGACACTGTGAGTGCTGTTTGTAGAAGTTGCTGGCACTTTAGAGACAGAAAGACCAAGGTCAAGTTTTGTCTGTGACATCTACTCTCTCTGTGAATCCTGATAAATCACTTGACGTCTCAGAGTAGCAATCCCTCATTTACCAAACGGGCATGCCAAAATGTGCCTACCTCCCAGAGGGGTGGTGCTGATCAAATGTGGTGATATGTGTGACAGCAACCTGTAAACTGTGAAGGGGGACAGAGATGTGAGCCGTTACTATTCGTGGTTCCCTGAGCTTCCCTGTTCTCTACAGGCAGACCTGCCTTTCAGCAGCGGCACCTGCGTGCTGTCATCACTTGGCTGGTGATTTTCTTTGAGGGCTTTTCTTGTAAGCCTGTAACTAGTAATTGTACTCGGGCTTCTCTTGCTGTGGAAATGGTACCCGCCCACTGCCGGACTGGTTCAGGGAACGCGCGCTGGAAGCTCTGTTTCCACGAGACAAGGAATCCTGATGGTGCTCGGAAGGGGTGATGCTCTCTCTCTCTCTCCCGTTTGTGAATCACACTGTATTAATAGGAAACTTTTTGGAATCATGAGCTGTTTTTGCAGATACTGTTTCTCTGATAGTTGAGAAACAATTTCAGAAACCAAGAGAATTAGAGGTTGGCCAGGGTGGAATGAATGCTATAAACCAAGATTACCTGAGGGGATAGGAGAGATAAGGGATTAAGTTGAGTAAAGAGATAACAAGGGGAAAATATACAAGGAGCTTGGGGAAATTTACCGCTTGCAAGAGCATATGTTTTAGCACTATTAAAAAAAAAAAGTCATTCTGATGGAAACATCTTCACTAGCAAATTCACGTACTAAGATTATGGTTTTCTTAATTTTGTATCCTGGCTAAATGCAGTGACATTTGGCTGCCTTGGATTGAGGTGTTACTCGAAAAAAAGGAAGAGGAGAGAGATGTCACTGTCAGTTGTGGGCAGAATCAGATGGGGTCAGATCTGTGCTCTCCGGGTCACAGAAAACATTTTCAAATACCTTGCCTTTCAGGTCTCGATCATGGACAAAAATAGAGCACAGAAAGTGCTTCTTAGGGAAGACTTCATTTTCCCGATCTTTCACAACTGAAAAATGGAGCAAATGAGTGTCTGGGTATAGACCCTTGGCACCAAGTGACTGGGAGTCAATGGAACACTGCAGGGACACAGAACTTTGCCCGCCACGGAGCATATTACCCGAGAAATACAGTACAGACCCAGCAGGCTTCTGCAAACAACACATCCCTTTAAGTTAATTGGTGTTATATAGAAGCTGAAATGCTTCGCTTATTTACAAAGCTACAGATTTATGTAAAGCAAAACCAATTACACTTAATGCCTAAACTATTCCAGGTGCTCAATGATAATGTTGCTAGGCTCTAGAGAAGAAACTGCAGTGTGAATGCGTCCTGTTCCGAACCGAGGCATGTGTAGTTACTGCAATTTAGCTAATCACAAGTGTCAACCCCGATGTGAGAATTCTAAGCTCTTTTGGTGTTTGCTTTGGGTCAACTTTAAAATTCTGTAGATCTCTTTTCATCTCTAAGGACGAGTGAAAGCATAATGAGCACTTTTTTTCTATTATGATGTAGAAATTAGGGAGATGAAGGCAAATTAAAAAAAAAAAAACGCACACGCAACAAAATAAAACAGACCCTTATTCTAGCGGTGAGAGAGACTGCCAGAGCTCCTTGCTTGTACTAAGGTGAAGTGTTTAAAGGTTTCTTGATATTTTGGATGTTCATTAAACCCAAATTGCAAACGTGGCATTTAACCTTATTTTTTGCAGCAGAGAAAGCCTCTAAGACATATCCAGGGGCTGGCCTCACTATTTTGCCATAGAACAAACACAGAAATTAAGAAAGATTTGGAACAGTTACAGGGCAAGAATTCATGTGTGCACGAGCTAGTCTCTTTATTTGTCCGCCAAACAAACAAGCAAACAAAAAATTGTTTGAGTAAGAGAAACACCTGGTGCTTTACAGCTGCTCTTTTGCAATTAAAAATGCATATCATATCTAATCAAGCTGAATAAATCTTTTATTCTACAGATCTAAAATATTTTCGGTATACACAAGGGAGGTGCATAATTGCAGAACCATTTGCAATCAGCTGATAAACCTACCTATCCTATCCTAGATGAACTGTCCTAGAAAGCAGTGGTGCTTCTACTTTAGGGAGCACAAGAATGATTTGGGTGTGTTTGTTAAAACCACTGGTTCCTGGGAAAAGAGCTGGGTTAGAGCAGTCTTTGGGAGGGGCCAGAAAATTGGCCTAAAGCAGGTGACCCTCAACCAAACTTTGACAAGCACTGCTACAAAGGACTGGGGCACGAGTTTTATTTTATATTAGTTTATTATTACTATGTATTTTATTTTGGTTTTTTAAAGAGAGAGAGACAGGGAGTTGGGGAGGGACCAAGGGAGAAGAAGAGAGAATCTTAAGCAGACTCCACACTTACTTTGGAGCCAGATGCGGGGCTCGATCTCATGACCTCAAGACCGTGACCTGAGTCGAGACCAAGAGTTGGACACTTAACCAACTGAGCCACCCAGGTGCCCCCGTTCATTATTTTTTATGTGAATTTCCACATTTCTTTGTTTATATAGGAAGAACCTCTTTTGGAAGACGATTTTGTGAATGGGTCTGAACTGGTAGCACTGAAGACCAAAAGACGGGAATTGGGTTAGAGAATTTTTTTTTTTTTAAGATTTCTTATCTATTTATTTGACACAGAGAGAGAGTGTGTGTGTGTGCGCACACACAAGGAGGCAGAGCAGCAAGCAGAGGGAGAAGCAGACTCCCCACCGAGCAGGGAGCCTGACCTGGGGCTCAATCCCAGGACTCTGGGATCATGACCTGAGCTGAAGGCAGCTGCTTAACCACTGAGCCACCCAGACATCTCTAGACTAGGGAATTGCTTTAATCTTCTCTATTTGATTTATCACTTACCTTCTCAACACTTGTTTCACCTTCTCCAGTTTTCCTTTTTCCTTCAATCATTCTATCATTTACCTTTATTTTATAACTTCTTCAGTATGTGAATATTCTTTCTTTGTTAAGGACCTCTATTTTAGTTAACATTGCTTTTCAACTCAGAGAAAATTTCCTTACTTCATATCTTGATAGTGTGACATCGAGATCAAATACAATATAATGACATATAGATTTATTAGTCAGACATAGTATATGATACAAGGCTTGGCATGTAATAAGTGCTCAATAAACATATAGAAAGAAGGAATGTTAACATACAATTATTTTGATTATATTAGCACATTAAAACTAACAAATAGCATTTCTATTGCTCTTAGTGGCTGAACCATTATTGCAAAAAATTGTAAAATATTGTAATGCACATGAAACTGTCACTTTGTTGTCATGGAGTAATCATAGACTTTGAAATTAACTGTAATGTATAATGTGTTAATGCAAAAGGCACAATAGTTTACTAGAGGAGTCATAATTAGTTTTTATAAATAAAGTACACAGATACTGTTCATGAAGTCCCTCCCATATGTATTAGTTCTTAAACTAAAAAGCATAAGATGTTCAGCAGAAGAAAACAATGACTACTTTGCTCATAAGATGGGTAGAGTCAAATATAGTTTCATAGGGCTGTCTCCCAAAGATGGATACTTGAAGAAAATTCCCGCGTACTGCCATAAAATTTCAGAGACTTTTCATGGAGGAGAAGTGTTTCTTCAAGATTACTTCCACTGATGTTCTGGGCATTAAAATGATTTAGATTACAATACCTAAAAAAGAAAGAAAGAAAGCTTTTTTTTAGGACCAGATGTAGATGACTTGATAAATCATTTGCTTTCTTCCTGTGCTTGTCTACCTTTTATTATGGGCCCATAGATACTGGCACAACAGTGATGATTATTTAAGAGCACTGCTCACCAGGAACAGTCTTTATAAAATGACAAAAAGAGTTTTAGGACCTGTTAAGGTGTCTCATAAAGACCTCTAGATGGCGCTCATTTACAACCTGCAATGAGTGTGACAAAGACAAACTGGAAAGTCTGAAACCCTATCGACTTGATAGCGTTGTGGAGGCCAGGACTCAGGAAGGGCTCATCAAGTGCATGGGGGATTTGTAAATTCGGTGTTGAAGCTATATGGAAAACACCATTATCAAAGAAGAAGTCCATGCATACTTTCTAGAATGTGTGCCCTTTACTCCTGACCCAAGGAACACCTGGTTTTCCTGAGTGTCTTCTAAGGGCCAGGCACCAGGCTAGGGCTCTATCTCCACCCTAACTCAATGAATTCTCATTATAACCCTGGAAGGATGAAATTATCCCCATTTCACAGATAGGGAAACTAAAGTTCTAAGAGGTTACATAACTTCCCTGGGGTTTATATGAATAGTAGTCTGCAGAGCCTAATTTTGGAATCAGTGCTCCCCTAAGGCACTTAGAAATAGCATGCTATACAAGAAAGTGTTTATAAACAAACGCATTTGGTTTTGAATCCTAGGTGTGTGAACTTAGTTTACCTACCTAGATTCTCACTTTGGTTTTCTTATTTATAAAGTAAAATAATAGGGTTTAGGTAGCAGGGACGTAGGTGGAGATTACATGTTATTTGTCTTGCATGCTGCCCAAGATAAGAAGTGCTCAACACTTGGAAAACTGATTTCCTCCCTTCCTGCTTTGTTTTATCCTCTCTCTTTTCTCCCCCTTCCCTTAAAAGTATACAGAAAAAGGAGGAAAAAGCATAGGAAACTAGAGAAGATACGCTAAGAATCAGATTTTTTTCTATATCACTTAGTCCCTTCTCATCTTTGGGTCCTCCAATATTTGGTGCTTTGTACAATTTTGTTCTTGCCTCCTTCTCTGCACCCCATTCCACCATCTTTCCCTTCTTTATAGTAACTCACATGTTCGGTAATCACAGAGAAAGAATCACACTTAAATAATTTAACTTGAGCACTAGGTATTAGCTCCATGTAGACTGGACTAAACTGCTTTCTTCAGTTCTATCATTTCTAGTGCCTGGAACAATGCTTGGTATATTGGTTGAATGAATGAATGAATGAATGAGTAAATCCCTGAGCTAATAGATTCTAGGTCCAGTGCTATTTTGTCCATGAATTCAGCCCATAATCCTGGTCATCTTGGCCACACCTCTTCATGAGTCTAGAAGAAGAATTAAAAAGGAGGAAGAAAGGGGGCATAAAACAAAGAACAAGTCCATTGTTATTACTGTAGCTAACATTTTTTGAGCATTTTTTCATCCTCACAACAGCTTTATGGCATAATTACTGTTCTTCCTATTTCATTTTACAAATGAAGAAATGGGCTTAGCAAAGTTAAATGCCTTGCTCATGTTTGTACAGCTAAGTTGTAGAACTGGATTCACTTGGGATAACTCGAAAGATTGCCTTTTAAATTACTTTATGAAAAGACAAGGGTCCAATCTTACAGTGGGAGAAAAAGTAAAAGTTGAGAAACTGCAGGTTTATGAGACTTGGCAGATGGGCACCACTTCCGTGTTTGGAGGCAACGGATGGACGGCAAAGATGAGTTGCCTTCATCTTCCGTTTTCACTGATGACTCTGTTTTGCTACAAAGCTGAGGACATTCCTGTTGAATTCTTCTGCAAGACTCCCTGATATTCTGCTTTGGTTTTCAACCCAAGAATGAGATAGAGAGAAACTATACATGGTGAGGGGTTAATTCGATAACTTCTATACTTTGGAAAATAAGAAATTTAAAAATTCAGACTTTTGCTTTTTGTCATTAATTCTGCCTTGCATGAGATTTAAGTGCCTCTCTCCTATGCTGGGACCATAAGCTCCATGAAAGCAAGAGCATATATAAACATTTATAGACGTACTGACTTTATGTGCTTCTAGTTTATTGCAGTGCCCATCACATGACCAGTGTTCCAACAGAGTTTTATTCAATGAATAGGCAAAGAAGAAGTGAAAATGATGGAATAAAATTTGACTAAATAGATAAAACGTGACTGGAGGAAAGTGAGAAAAATAAAGATCTCTGTCGTTTCCACAGTGTGGGAGACACGGTGCTCGGCCCTTTACCAAAATTCATACCCCTAAAGCCCCCAAGATGCTGGTATTCTTGATTTTATTTTACAAGTATAAAAACAGAGACTCAGAGAGGTTAGATAATTTGCTCGAAAGTACACAGCTATCCAAGAATATGTCAGTGAGGGAGAGGTGGGCTGGCGATGGATGGATGGTAGCTGATGCATATTAAGCCACTGAATGGTCTCAGGTGACTGACTAAATGATTTGGCAGTTTGTTATTGACCTTGAAATGGTCACTGCTGATTTAAAGGCCTGAATGGAATCCAAATCTTAAGCATCATTAGATTTCTAGCTATTTGTTTAATGATATTTGCTTTTAATGATAATGACTCATTCATTCTTATTATCAATATGGTTATTTCTAATTCTAAAGTGGTACTATACAGTGGAGAAAAAATATCTTCCTTCAGAACATGTTTTAGAATCGAGTAAAACACTATTTTATTATAAGGATCAATGGCAAAAGTGAAGCCTAAATTGAAATTTCTTGCTCTGCATAATCTGTTAAATTTCGCTAATATGCTAATTTGTCCAGTCATGGCATACAGGATTCCTGTTGGCTCGGTGATGGTTCCCAGATCAATACTTCGTGGGCTCAGAAATTGCTTGTCTTACCACACACTTACCTTTGTGAGAAACTCCAGAATCCCAGGACGTTCAACAACGTTAATGATGCCAAAAAGAAGAAGAAGCTTTCTAAATTGCCTTTGTTTAATGTGTTTGGAAACCAATTGCCTGTTTGGAACAAAATGTAATTGTTATTCAACTGCAGAGTTATAAGTTTCTGTGAATGTTTTATCATTCCACTATTCATAGAGATTTATTCGCTTCAGTAATATCTACAAAGCAAAAAAGCTCATCTGAAACTCATTGTTAAAATTCATTTAATTCTCTAATTAACAGTAAAATGACAAGCAAAGCACCCCAAATATTTTGAAGGTCACAAAACCTGAATGTGCATAACACAATATAAGTTCAGAAGAACTGAGCTATAAAAGTAACCCTGATTATGCTAATTTACCGGAACCAAGCAGGTGTATCTTACTCATCCTTATCGATCTAGTATCTAGAACAGTGCCTGACACATAAGAATCGGTCAGTAAATATAAACTGAAAGAATGAAAACTTTTTGCCACAGCTGGACAGTCTGTTGCAGATTCTAATTGTAAGGTTAGTGACATAATACATGTAGATTCCAGATGTTACTTTATTTTGGCAACTTGGGTAAATCCAGTTTCACCTCATTGTAATATCACAGACCCTGTTGGTCAAATTACTTGCAATCTCTTGTTGACATGAAGGTATTTTTTTGACCTGATAAGTAATGCCTTCAAATTAATGCTTCCAAATAAGATAACCCCACTTTCTTATGATGTCAAACTGCTCTATACAAAACCATTAGATGAGTATATATGAAACTATTTAGGATTCAAGGTAATTGCTTTTACTTTGCTGCTAAGTTTTGACTTTTGCTTTGGATCTTTGCTATAATTCTCTCTCCCTTTCCATATCCAGATCCATACTTTTAGGTATCATCTCTATTTCTCTATTTTCCTTCAGTGGGTTTGTATTACTATTTAATACATAATATGAGATAATGTATTATATATGCAACACTTATTTTTATGCAGTACTTTTAAAACAACAAGGGGATCTTAGTATTAACAAATACAGATATATAGTATCACATAATGTTCAAAAGATTGTTCAACTAGAGGGTATTATGCTGAGTGAAATAAGTCAATCAGAGAAAGACAATTATCATATGATCTCCCTGATTTGAGGAAGTGGAGAGGCAACGTGGGGGGCATTAGGGGTAGGAAAGGAATAAATGAAACAAGATGGGATCGGGAGGGAGACAAACCAAAAGAGACTCTTAATCTCACAAAACAAACTGAGGGCTGCTGGGGGTCGGGGGCTTGGGACAGGTTGGTGGGGTTATGGACATTGGGGAGGGTATGTGCTGTGAAGTGTGTAAACCTGGCGATTCACAGACCTGTAACCCTGGGGATAAAAATACATTATATGTTTATAAAAAAATTTTAAAAAAAGATTGTTCAAAAAGCCAAATCTATCTTCACGGAGAGAGCGTATAATCAATTGCAGTTCTGAATGGGCACAATATTTACCAAAAAAATTATGCATTATGAATACAGGACTTAATCTTCTTTGAGCAGTCAGATGCCAAGGTTTTGGCATTTTCTTCTTTTTGTAGGAGCAGTTCCTACAGTGGGTTGTGAAAAGGGGTGTGGGCCCAGAGCAATCAGTCTACGTGCCAAAAGACTTGATCTCCAGTGCTATCTTTGGTACATGGGTTGTGAGTTGCTTCCTGAACTAGAAAATGGTTCTTGGCCTTTCCCTTGACAGTGCATACTTTTAAATGGAAATTTGAATTAAATGCTCTGTTCAGGGTTGATAGTCAGCAAGTACATAAGTATGACAGCTGTGATTCATGGTGCCACTTCCCATTTAAAGCTGTTTCTCTTCTGTCCTTTAACAATGACTATTATTTTGGACCAACCATGAAAATTAGCTTGTGTCTTGGACTTATAACTGAAATGTGGTGTTGAGCTGAAATCTATGCAGTAAGTTCTACTTCCCCATTTTATTCATTTGTGTTCCATTACAATAGAAATGTATAGTGTTATTGCTATACTGACATAATGCCTTCCTTTGACAGGAGTAGTTTCATAGAATGTTTCCCTCTGTGTCTGGGCCTATGTAGCCTGTGTGTGTGTGTGTGTGTGTGTGTGTGTGTGTGTGTCTGGGTGGGTGGGTGTGCACGTGTGTTTAGAAACTACACATTTGATTGTACTTGAATGAGGGGAGCTGGGGTGGAAGTCAAGGTAAGGTGAGATGACATCACACATATTTTCAGGAAGAACTAAACCACCTTGCTAAGCTTATTCAAACAGTCCTATTTCCTTATTTCTCTTGAATTAATATCCCAATCTTATTTCTGTCCTTTTCATTTCACATCAGCACTTTGCATGTGATGTGATTAGACCATCTTATCACTGTGTTTCTCTGGCTAGACTAAGAGGAGTTTGCACAGAGTATGTGAAGCCTCAGAATTAAGATGACATTAATTTTTCTTGGAGCATGAATTTTGGTCCATAATAAGTAATTGAAAAGGCTATCTTTATATTATAACAAAGTTAGATGAGGGAGAAGCATATAAATTTTGTAAGATCTTTATAGGTAAAACATAATATTTCTAAAAAAAAAAAATAGTTGTGCAATTACAGCACATACCAGCCTATCTGGTTATGGTACCAGCTCGCCCTGCCCATGACCATGTGCTTGGAACTGTCACTAGGGGTGCTCTGGTGGACATAAATGAGAAGTGCCGGGAGATGGAATTATGGGCATGAGGGGTGAAGGGAGGATGTCGTGCTGGAAAGGTTAGGGAAAGGCAGTGGGAATTTATGAGCAACACAAAACATTTCGTGAGTGGAGTATTTAAAAAATAAAATGAAAGATTGACATATTACCTATTCAAATTCTATAGTCTTTCTCAAATATCATTTTCAGTGTTCAGCTTCCCTCCTAATGCTGATCCTCATGCTAGCTCCATATATTTTTTTAAATTTTATTTATTTATCAGAGAGAGAGACGGAGAGAGAGCGAGCGAGCACAGGCAGACAGAATGGCAGGCACAGGCAGAGGCAGAAGCAGGCTCCCCGCTGAGCAAGGAGCCCGATGCAGGACTCGATCCCAGGATGCGGGGATCATGACCCGAGCCGAAGGCAGCTGCTTAACCAACTGAGCCACCCAGGCGTCCCGCTAGCTCTGTATTTTTGCCTTACTTAGCTATAAGCTTACATTCCCTATGTAGCTAATTCACAAGGTGAGCTCTAAGGTAAGGAGAAAAATGATCTGAATTCATAGACTGGAATATACACTGGCATCAAGCTGGACAGAGAGATAGTTCCAGAAACCTAAAATTGGCTTTATTAATATAGAGTTATCAGTCTATGTAAAGAGATAGCTTTGGGGGTGAAGAGACAAAGAAAGAGCATGGCAGAGAGACTTTTGAAGTCAAATACTGTCTCCATTATTTAATAGTTTTGTTTTGGGGCATTTGCCCAATCAGACCATTTCAGCCTCGGTTTCTCCTCTCTAAAATGACAACACCTTTCTCACCGAGCTGTTATGAGAAGTAAAAGAGATAATAGATGTCAAGAGTTGGACACAGAGGAGGCACTCCAAAACTTGAGATTATCACCACCCACCACACCTTATAAGTGGCATATACAAAATCCTGTAGCCTGAGCTTGGTGTTGGACCCATTTCCTATCAGATATCTCTTCATGTTCTTCATGTGCCATTTTTTTTTTTTTTAATCATTGTCCCAGGACTGGTTGTAAAATGTTCCATTTAACATTGTCAGTTGACTCAGCTCTTAGGTACTATAACTTTATTTTAGTAGCTTATAAACTTTTATTGTCGTAATTCACATTTGTGCCATTTTTCATCAGACATTTCTAGTAGCTGATTGAAATCTGGGGCATCCTTGCAAAAGGAGACAAAGAGAAGACTTAAGGTCTAGAATGGAACAAATTAAACTTCCCCAGATCTTAGTTTGGGTGGGTAGGAAGGTTAAAAACACAAGAAAACATGCATGCCTCAACAGTGGAGGACAGGAAGTGCCTTAGTGAACCCTAGTTGAGTTTAATAGTATATCTAGCCTACTTAGTAATGAGCATTGGGCCACTGAGTAATAGAACATTCACAAAATACTTTGCAAGACTCAGAAGTTCCCCAAATATTTTTTGTTCAGTTAGATCTATTTGTTCATCTGAAAATCATTTGCTAGGAAGTTGTCATGTACCAGGAGATGGGCATTCCAAATTGCTTAAGAAAAAAGAGCTCAGAGAGGTTGGTAGGGCAGGCATGCAAAAAGATAATTACTCTGGAGTATTAGGCCTTAAGAATACTAAGTAAAATGTTTTTACTTACTTTAAATTATCATGGCCATTTTAAAGACAAAAGGACTATGGAATTATCTAGACTAGTTCTTGTATTTTATGGATTAAAGAGCAAAGGCAAGAGAGATAAGTAGAGGCATGGCTCGGTAGAACTCTCATCTTGTTACAACTGCACTGCTAAAGCCACCATTGATGCTAATAGAATTATGTTGCTGTAAACAACACAAAGTTGCTAGTATGAAAAAGGAATATACTTTATCCTTGTCCCTTATGTCTTACATTGTGAGGCCCCAAATTTCATGTGCTGCCCTCATGTCTTGAAGCCTCACAGGGCTCCAAAGTCATAAGCACATACTTCTCTGCTCTTTCAGATGCCCTCCCCACCCAGTGGGAAGTCCCCCCTCCTCCACCGTCCCCTACAAGGCTAGCTCCCCTGTTAGTCACACCAGGTGCCTGGTACTGGTCCTAGCCCTAAAGCTTTTGCCTCCCTATCAGCCTTCAATGTTATTCAAACAATCACATCCTCCTGCGGGACCCAGGAGCTGCCTCACTGCTTTGTTCCTACCAAGCCTGCCCTCCGCAGATCATCATTTACTCTACTCCCAAGTGCAGCCTCATACGGCCCTGCATGGCACGTTCCCCTGCCCTGAGCTATGAGTATATGTGACTAATAAACTGCTCTCAGTCCATCGCCCAGCATCAGGTGTCATATGCCATCAGCTATCTTAGCCCATTTAGGTTGAGGATCTCTTTCCTACACCAAGCTGGTGAATAGGAGGTGATCAGAACATACCCCTACACAGAAATCAAGGTCAGTTCTAAAGAGAATACTGGTAGCTGCTGTTGTTCTAATGCATAATTACTGCTTTGGGAAGGAGAAGTAGCATTTCCATATTCCATTCTAATCAGTACCCAACGCCAAGTACCTCTGCTTCTAGTAGCCTCTTAAACCATAAGACATGAAGTAGTGGGAGCATGACCAGCAAGACACACTGCATTCATGTAGCATAGCTTTCCAAGAAACACATTACACATGAATGTGATTTTTAGGGAGCATCCAAGAGTCATGTATGCTTGAGACCAGTTTACAATCACATCATTTGATCAGATGGTTGGACAACCAGAAAATGGTGTAAAATTCTCATTCCAGCCCAGCAGTCTGCTCCTCAGAGTAACTTGGTGCTTTAATCGGTGTACTTTCACAGAAGACTTTATTAAAAATAGGGAAAGGGAGGAGACTAAGGGAATCCACATAAATTCTTCACTGGTAAATACTGTCTCTCGATAAAACTCTTCTTTTGAAGACGACTAAATATAAAAACTACCCTGCAATCCAGTAATCATACTACTGGGTATTTACCAAACAAACAAACAAAAACAGAAAACATTAATTCAAAGGGATACATGTGCCCCACATTTATAACAGCATTATTTGCAATAGCTAAACCATGGAAACAACCCAAGTGTCCACCAATAGATGAATGGGTAAAGAAGATGTGTGTGTGTGTGTGTGGACATTATATACATATATATATGAACATTTTTCAGTCATAAAAAAGAATGAAATCTTGCCATTTGCAAGGAGCTAGAAAGTATAATCCTAGGTGAAATAAATCAGTCAGAGAAAGACAAATGGCATATGATTTCACTCATATGTGGAATTTAAGAAACAAAACAAATGAATAAATAAGGAAAAAGAGAGACAAACTAAAAAACAGACTCTTAATTATAAAGAACAAACAGATGAGGTGGGTGGATGGGTGAAGTCGGTAAAGGGGATTAAGAGTACATTGATAAAGAATACCCTTCACTATTATCTTGATAAACCTACAGATAGGCTTAATAAAAAATAAAAGAGATTCAAATGAAGATTATGAACAGAATAAAATGTGACTTGTCTTCTGGTACTAGCATTGCTCTGAAGTTCTATGTCCTGGTAAAGATGCAAAACATAAGAGTTAATATTGGAAAAAATGATTTAAAAAAATTATAATTAAGATTAGATAATTTTGTTGTAAACTTAAGGTAAGCTAAAATACTCTCATACATTAAATAAGAAAGTTTAAGAAGTTGAATGCAAGGCACAGACATAAATATTAATAATCCCCCTATATAATAGTGATTATGTCAGCGAGTTGTAATGAGGGAAAAGGAGTCGGTTCATAACAGCAAAAAGAAGCAGAGCATAAAATGCTTATAATAAGTCCAACAAGAAATGTTCAGGATATATGAAGAAAAGAAAATCTTACTGAACTGAATTATTTAACATTGAATAAAGAAAAAATTGTGTTATATACTTAGGTAGAACACAAAAGATTATAAAAGTTTTATTTTTTTAAGTTAACAAACAAGTTTTACGTATTTTATTAAAATAAAAACAAGATTTGGGGAAAACTGATAAAATGATTTTAAAATCCATCTGGAAATATACACCCTAGGAAATAAGATTTTTACAAATGAAGACTAACCATAGGAGAAGTATGATTAGTAATAGTTGATAGGTAATATATATCATAAATCAAGAGGCAGCTCAAAGGTAATCCTGAAATAGCCCAAGAATCTCCTAAGAACTAAGAATATATTAAAGTATATATTACTGATTAGTTTCATTCTGATTATCCTATGGTTGTGGAGTACTTACAGATTAACTAATTTTTCACAAAAAAAAAATTGAGTTATGCTGTGAAATTTTGTTGTTTGAAGGAAATAAGTGGGTACCTATACCACCACTACACTTTACAGGGTAAAGTCCACAAGGATGAGAATATTATATTTGAAATATGAAACTACTGAAATTTCCACAGATAAGTGCAATGATATTAATCGCAATGGAAAAGGTTGATAGATTTCATCACATGTATCAGCAATACTTGCACAAAACAAACTCATCTATGAAATTAAAATGTTAAGTTAAAACTAGGAAGATATTAGCAATAAATTTGACTAAACGATAATATCCCTAAAGTTAAAAAACTGTTTAAAATTCAAAAAGAGAAAAGACAAATAGACCAAAAAGAAAAGTGGGCAAAAATATGATCAAGCATTCTATGAATGAGAAAAGATCAAAGTATTCATAACATTAAAAATTTGAATTTCCATTTTGGAAAAATACAAATTAAAGTAGTAATGCAATATAATTTTTTCCAATCATATTAACAAAAACCAAAGTATGATTATGCTCAGGGCTGCAGCTTACACACTGAAACAAGTGTTATTCTACTGCAGTGGTGCATAATTGATGCAGCCTTTTAGAAAACAATTTGTCTTTACTTCTCAATAGTCTTTAAAATGTTATCCAGGGGCACCTGGGTGGCTCAGTGGGTTAAGCCGCTGCCTTCGGCTTGGGTCATGATCTCAGGGTCCTGGGATCAAGCCCTGCATCAGGCTCTCTGCTTGGCGGGGATCCTGCTTCCCCCTCTCTCTCTGCCTGCCTCTGCCTATTTGCGATTTCTCTCTCTGTCAACTGAATGAATAAAATATTTTAAAAAAAATGTTTATTTTTTGGGTGCCTGGGTGGCTCAATGGGTTGAGCCTCCACCTTCAGCTCAGGTTATAATCCCAGGGTCCTGGGGTCGAGCCCTGCCTTGGGCTCTCTGCTCAGTAGGGAGCCTGTTTCGCCTCTCTCTCTGCTTGCCTCTCCGCCTACTTGTGATCAATCTCTCTCTCTCTCTGTCGAATATATAAATAAAATCTTTTAAAAAAAGGTTTATCCTTTTTGAATGAGTAATCCCATTTCCAGGATTCTAGGGGGAAAAAAATGAGGGATTTTTTGTGTGTGTGAATTTGAAGTAACATGGAAATATGCTCACAATACTTGTAAGGGGAAAAAAGCGGGAACTTGATATAATTATTTTATTGAGAATTCAGCAGAGTTTATTCAGACCCCAATTTCATTTAAAATCTCTATAAATTTAATACCCATGCACACATGCACACAAATTAAAAAAAATATTGGGAAAGAATTTACCCAAACAGTAATTGTCATCCTCTTACTGGTCTTTCCCCTGCTCCTTTACAGTTTGGATTTATTTCATCATATTACCTTTACGGCAAAAAATAATCTTTGAAAACCATTTCATCAAGCATACTTTTTGGAAAAGCTGACTTCCCTAAATCACTTCTGTTTTTTTTCTTTTTTTTTAAAGATTTTTTTTTTTTATTTATTAATTTGACAGAGAGAAATCACAAGTAGACAGAGAGGCAGCCAGAGAGAGAGAGAGAGAGGGAAGCAGGCTCCCTGCTGAGCAGAGAGCCTGATGCGGGACTTGATCCTAGGACCCTGAGATCATGACCTGAGCCGAAGGCAGCGGCTTAACCCACTGAGCCACCCAGGCGCCCCTCACTTCTGGTTTTTGATAAAACAATGGAAAAGGGTAGTCTTCCATCACAACCTACTCTTTTTCAGCAGCTGTAGTATCGAATAGCAACCTTGTGCTCCAGTTCGCAAGTTAGGTGCTGTTTCTACAACTGTCCTAAGATATCATTTTGGAAATCACAACATCCCAAGTAACAATAAACAGTCTATTCTGAAACCCAAGATTCACTCAACTTCCATGATAGCTCCCTATATTTCCTTACTGAAACCCTAGGATTACCAAATATCTCAAATATACATACATTACTTTAAGGGCTACGGCATATTGCTTTTGATGGGAGGTGTATTTCTGCTTTGTCTTTTCGGAGGAAGTTTCTGTAGTTCCTCTTTGCACTAGCACTGTTTTATTTTGAATGTAATGGGACTTTGAAAATATTAAAATGTGCCTTTTGGGCACAGTGAGCCATTATTTCCCCCTCAGACTTTGTTAGATCTTTTTTTTTTTTTCCCCTTTCAGTTATTTTTTGTAATGCTGGGGATCTAGCAAACGTCCAGAGTTGTTGAGACAGAACAGAAATGGGTTTTATACCTTACTTTATCCCTCGCTTCCTATGTGCGAAGAAGTATGTAATTAAAAACGTGTAACAGCCATTCTCCAGGATGGACGTGCTTCTGTGCCATGGGAAATAAATTCTAGTGTAGCAAAAGGAGCCTGGGAATCAGGCATCCACCCCTGCTGTAAGATTTGGGTAACTGACATACCTTTCTCTGTTCATTTTCCTCTTACGCATGATGAGGCTACAAACATCCACCCCCAAAGAATTGTTGTGAAGATTTAATGAAATAATATCTTTGCAAAATACATACAGCAAGGTCTGCATATAACTGACACTTAATAAATGTTAATTTCTTTCCTTCTTCCTTTCAGTAACCTGATTTAAATGCTTCATTTGAGATTCATAGCTCTCCTACCTGAGTTAATTTTTAAAACACATTAATTTTCATGATACCTGAAGGAAATAATATCTAACAACTATATGCTAACTTTGGCTTTTCTACCACTTTTTCGCATTTGTCTAATAAGTACCCAAATTATGATTACCCTCAATTTACAGACGAGGAAACAGAGGCACAGAGAGGCTGAGCTGTTTGCCTGGAGTCATGCAAAGGAGACAGAATAATTATTTGTTGATTGAATAGGTGAACTGAGGTTGGGCCCCAAATCTGCACAGCTTGATACCTTGCTCTCATAACAAGTCTGCATGTGGAGACTTTAATTTGCATTTGTACTTCCTGGGAATTGTGGATAAAAATGAAGTTAGGTGGCTGTTTCCAGGAAGGGACACTGTGTCTTTCAAAGCTGTGGAGAAATCGCTGTGCATTGTTCACCTAAACTGCAGAAAGAATGAGCATGGGTGATATTTGGGAGAACAGGCTTTCTTATAAGGGTGAGTTCATTCTGTTGAAGAGCATTGGGAGGTAAAAACCCATCAAGATAGTGTGTTCTCATGATGATTTCAATGAATTATCATGGAAATGAGTTTTAGAAGAGAGGTAATGCTTTGTGATAATAGCCCGATAATGCCATTAGCTATGAACTGTAATTGTAATAGCATTAGTCAAATGAATATATCTGATATTAATTTGAGTGTCAAATATTTCTATAAGGTTCTTCTTGTTAATTAAACATCAGCCTTGGTATTATTAATTCACTATCTGTCCAGGGCTGGCACATAGTAGGAACCTAGTACGGATTTGTGAACTGAATTTATAAGTCAACCTCAAAGTGGAGCTATTTAAAATAGTAAAATGGTGAGTTTAAATAACACCATGGATACAGCAGGAACTGATTTTGCCCAATATCTGCTTATTTGTACAGTGTGTTCTCTAATTTGTAACTTCAGTCAGCTAATGACATAGACTTATTTCAGAATTTGAAAAGAGATCCATCCCCCTCTTTTGCAGGTTTGGAGGGAAATCGCATGTAAGATTCACTTCACATTACTTTAATTCAAGAAAAGATTTTGTACTTTTTTTCCTGTTCTGGGTTCTTTAGGCCATTTAAAAATCTACCAGACAGCTTCATAACTGCATTGGACATCTGAATGAATACCACTGGACAAAATCATGCTTTCGGTCATTTGGTATCACTCTTCGTGATTACCAGCATCAACTGGGCCTTCAACACTGCTGGCAATCTTAACGCTTCTCTTCTAAATCCTCTTTTCTCGCTGGTGTGAAACATGTTCTTAGCTCTTTGCTCTTTCTATTCCTCATTTCCATCTGAACCCCCTTTTGCTCTCACGGATGGCTGGCTGCCCACGTCATAAAGAAACCCAGGAGTCTTGAAAGGTAGGTGCCAGCATCTTTCCAAGACTAGAACCACACCTCTGCTTCCCCGGCACCCATCTTCCCCATTCTCTCTTCTGTATGAGTGCGGGGATCCACCCTCCAGTAAGATCTTAATCTCCATTTCTTTCTCTTACATTTTTAGCTTCTCCATCACCAGATGTTTTCCTTAGTTAAATATACTCAAGTACTGTATGATGACTAACATAGCACAATAAAAAATTAAAAAGAAATATTAAATGAAATCTGGTCATTTGCGACAACGTGGACGGAACCAGAGGGTATTATGTTTAGTGAAATAAGTCAATCAGAGAAAGACAATTATCATATGATCTCCCTCATATGAGGAAGTGGAGCTGCAACATGGGGGCTTAAGGGAGTAGGAGAAGAATAAATGAAACAAGGTGGGATTGGGAGGGAGGCAAACCATAAATGACTCTCAATCTCATAAAACAAACTGAGGGTTGCTGGGGGAAGGGGGGTCGGGAGAGGGGGGTGGGGCTATGGACATTGGGGAGGGTATGTGCTATGGTGAGTGCTGTGAAGTGTGTAAACCTGGCGATTCACAGACCTGTACCCCTGGGGCTAATAATACATTATATGTTAATTAAAAAAATTAAAAAATTTAAAAAATATATATTAAAAAATATGCTCAAGTATGTCTCGAAATAAAAAAGTATCTCGAACTCCCACCTAACCTCCCAGATAAAATACAGGACTCACCATTAAATTTGAACTTCAGAACAACAATGAATTATTTTTTTAGGGTAACCGTGTCTTAAACATTGCACAAATAATTTTTTGGTGTAAAGTATGTCCACAATATTGCATGGGACATGCTTGTACCAAAAAAAGTATTCATTGTTTACCTGAAATTCACATGTAACTGGGTGTCCTATACTTGTATCTGCTAAGTCTGGCAAACCTACCCACATTCCCATCTAGCTCCCGCTTTATCTCTTAAATCTTCTTCATTGCCAAGTTCCTTTAAAAAGTTGTTTAAATGTGGTAGCCTTTATTTACTCACTTCCTAAATGTTCTTCACCCAACTCCAAACTGGTTTTCATTCCCTTCTCACCACTGAAATGACTCTTGGTAAAGTTTTCAGTGATCATACTGTTTGTGGCTACATCTATAGATGTTTTTCATTCTTCATTTTATTTGATCTCACAGTAAGATTTTACCCGGTTTATCATTTCCTATTTGAAACAATCCTCTCCTTTATCTTCAGAAAATAAATATATGCATATACACGCACACTTCTCTGGCTGCTGCTTTTCTTTCTTCAGCAGGCCATTCCTCCTCCAACTAAACTCTAATATGGGGCTTTTCAGGTCTAAGTACTGAGCTCCTTTTTGCTCTCATTCTCAATATTTACGCTAGGTAATTTAATTTACTTCTACGGGTTCCAATGCTATTTTTGTGCCAAGGACTCTAATATTTATGTATTTAAGGCAGATCTTTTTACGGAGCTCTAGATATTTCTATTTGGATGTCTCACAGGTATGTTAAAATTAATATGTTAAAAAATGAACAGGTGACAAGTTTCCCAATCCGTTTGTCTTCTAGTGTTCTCCATTTAGTAAATGAAATTTTTGTCCATCCCGTTGCCCTTGGCAGAATCTGGATGCTTCCTTGATACCATTCCTCTCTTCTGCATCCTACCACCTCTTGACTCCACTAGGCACTGGTGATTCTACCTCTAACATCAAGCTTATATCCATTCATTTCTTTCCATCTCCCTATTTCTTCCCTAGTTCATCCCTCCTCTAGACTTGCTGGGGTTAGTTCAATTGTATGCTTCTCCCAAACCATTCTTTCCCCCCTTCTAAATTATAATGCATTCACAGTGATCTCAAAACAAATAGATCATGTCACTTGCCTGGTGCCTTTATGATTTCATATTGCATTCAAGTTTTAAAAAATTCCTATAAGCCCAAGGTCCTGCATAATTTTGCACCTAATTCCTCAACCTGACTTCATGCGATTTCCTCCCATTTGCTGATTATTTTCAGGTCACTGATTTTTGAGTTCTTCTGATGCGCCTAGTAATTCTTTACCTCCAGGCCTTGGTATAGGTAGTCTCTGCCACAAATACTTACTCCTATGCTCACCAAGCCAAATAGCACTCATCCTTCTAGTGTCAACGTCGATACTATTTCCAGGCACTCTTAGAGTGAGCACTAATGCATATCTAATTTCATCTAGAGTTGTATGTTTTCAATACAAAGGAAGCTCCGCTAATGACATGGGTCCATGAGGCCAAGAAGAATCTCAGAGTATTGCTTTATTTCATCTCATTCCAATCCAGAGCTGGAATTGAAGCTGAATAGGATACCCGATATCCTCATTTATGGAACACGTTCTTTTTTTGAAGAGTTATTGGAGTGCTACAGCAGATCATCATATCCATGATAAATCCTAGCTCACTTGGAAAAAGTTGAGATCCCAATCAATTTACAATAACAACAATATAAATCTTTATTTCTGTGCACTTTTATTAAGCTGATGCTTTATATCTATTTCCTCTAGTCCTTATAGGAATCTTGGAAGTTAAGTTATTTAGTGACACAGTTTTAGAGATAGAGCTATTGAGACTCAGAGAAGGAACGGGCTCAAGATTTCACAGCTTGTTAAGGGCTGAGTTGAATTTGAATTCGGGGTTGTCTGGCTCAAAAATCTGCTCTTTCTTCTTGTGAGCCCATAGCAGTGGATAGTTGTTTCCCATAGTCTAAGGGTATTTTGAAATCTGCTTTAGTACTGTTATGAACCCGAGGCATTGGAGCAGCTCCAAGGGTCTCTGGCGGCCAAAGTTTGGGGGGTGTAGGATAAGTTGTATCTGAGATTCATAACCTCATTGTGTGAGGAAGATTCTGCATCTACTTCTGACTGAGGAAGCGAGCAGGATTTGCCTGTGAGAGTTAGCAGGGGCCTGTCAGTTGATCTAGTTGACAGGCAGGTAGCGTATGGCCTAGCTAAAGGTAAATGATGGAGTAGCAGGCCGCTTTCCCTGCTTAGTGTTGGGATCCGTTATCAAAGGAATGAGACTGAGACAAAGTTAAAGTTATGCAAAGCCTTGCTCTATGCCAAGCATTAGAAGTCAGACTGACCGGCCAGGGCCACCTCCGAAGAGAGCGACCCTCTCCTGATCTCACAGGCTGGTTTTATAGGGCATAACCGCAGACCCACGGTACGTGGCTTCTATTGTTAAGGTGTTTACCCCCAGAATGGATACCCGGAACCATACCAGGAACTACTGGGGCATTTATTCCCGGAATGAAGTCCGTGGATGTAAACAACAATATGGCTACCTAGGCAATATGGAATTGCTCTGGCTAAGCAGAACCTAATAGTTAAACAGGTTTTAACATGAAATTGGCCTTAACACTTAGGTCTAAAAATCTCATCTCGAAATCCAGGTGAGGCTGGACCTGAGGCACTGGCATGAATTTGAAAGAAATCTCTCTGGGAAAATAAACACGGACCCATGGAATCCAGTTAAATAGCTTTCCAGGTGTATAAATATTTTCTTTCAAGTTTACTGCAACTGTAAATTCCTCTTTCAAGAGTGACTCTGTGATTCAGGCTGACATGGCTGTCCATGGTCTCGATAACCACAGACATTCAAATGAGGAATTTAAATGATTACATTTTTAATTTAAAATGATCTTGATGGGAATCAAACAGCTAAATCCTTTGCTCCTCTCCTGAACTCTAGGAGGAAGGACTAACAGGGACAAGAAGATGTACTCCTCCCCTTCTTGATTCTGCCCAATTATTCTTTTTCCCGTAGACATTTTTGCTTTGGATCTTTCAATCACCTGCACGTCCATAACTAAGATGTCACTTTCCACTGAATTCTGTTTTGTTATTTTTGTTAAAAGGTAAGCTTGAACCCATGAGTGTGAGAAAATTGATCTGGTTGCTAATGGGATATAGTGGAAATAAGCAGCTTGCCTGACTTTTTCACTCCCTCATATTAGCATTGCTACTTTTAGAGAAACTATTCCTGAAATGATTAGTGTAGGAGGATGGGTTTAGTCTTGTATCTTTTCCTTTAAAGCACTCAGAGTTAGAGATCCCAGAAGGATCGGTTTTCTCACTTGTACTGAAAATGTCACTCTAACAGTTATCTGTCTGCACAGTCAAGTTTTGAGAAATCTTTTGAATTTACCGCATTCACACCATTCTCCATCATGGTGCTAAAAATGACTAATGCGGCTTGGAGACTGGGAGACTGTGAGAGCTGATCATCTCTCCCAATCATAGACCAACACTTACACACTCACATACACACATGCTCAGCTGACATGAATCCTTAAAGGTTTAAAATATCTTATATCCTAAATGAATGCAGAGGCGTGTGGGAGGCTTAAGTACATAGTTGCAGCGCTGGTGTCGCTCTGGTCGGTTCTGTCAAAAAAACTGGTCTGGTTGTTTGACTGAAAGACTGGTCTTGTTTTTAACCAGAGAGGCTACTATATCATATATGACTTAATTTTCTATTTAAAAGAACCTCTGGTATGAAAATGATCAAATGTACTATTTAATTCTATCCTCTCGTTATCTCTGAGAAAAATGGAGTGCAGTATTCCCTTTTTCAAATAAGAGAAAACAGTCTTCGGGAAGATGGTGACCTACCGGAAGTCAAAGGATCATTCTTTTTTAGGGGCCCTGTTAGTCACGTGAGCCAAGTTAGGGTCACAAGAACCAAATCCTCTAAATAACATCATCTCCTTTCTTGATGAATTCTATTCTCATGGCTAAAGGGATTATCACAAACATAGATATATCCTGCTCCCAGAAAAACATATGACAAAGTCTCTCGTGACATCTTTTAGGGAAAGATGGAGAAGAGCATGGGCTAAATGATAGCAATTAGAAGTGGGAGCTGATTACATCCAAAAGGGGAAGATTAGTTGATAACTGGCAGTGAGTGAGGTCTGTGGGAACTTTGCACAAGGCTCTATTTTTGGTCCTGTCCAATTCACCAATTTTGTCAATTACCTGGATGAATTCTAGGAACTTGCTTACTAAGTTTGCAGATTACATAAAGCTAGTAAAGCAATAAAGATTAGTAATTCACTGGGTGACCGAATCAAGTTTTTAAAAATGTCCGTTACTTAAGATGGTGAGTTATCCATTTATCAAGGATAAAGTCTTGCATTTAATCAGAAAAAATATTGTGATAGGATGAGTGAAACTTAACTGAGAGCAACTGATAACAAAATTTTAAAAAGCCTCAGGTTTTATATGACCATAAGCACAATGCAACTACTGAAATAGTTAACACAATCTCTGTTGTCATGCAGAGAGAGAAAGGGAGAGAGACACCAGGCTGATAAAGATTAATCCTAGAAGCCATAGTACTAGATCATAGCACTAGCCATCTATATGGAGCACATACTGTGTGTATTAATTACTTAATCCTGAAAACAGCATGATGAACTCTGTATTGTTGTTACCGGCACAGAAACTGGGAACACATTTCTAGACCATCTGGATTTGAACACTATACCTCATTGTTTCTCTGAATACTTATCAAATGTTGGAAGAGTTGGTATGTGGATAGAAAATTAGACTTATTCTGTGGAACATAGTTGTTAGCAGATGGGCAGACAAGGTTACGTGCAAAGCAGAGAAATTTTCTAGGTATTAGGTGACGCTGTACATCTAGTTTTGGGTACAATGTTAGACTAGATGGCCTCTGACGTTAACATCCAATTGTAAGATTCTAATTTATTGGGTGCCCATTTCGGCGGCATGTATACTAAAATTGGAAGGATACAGAGAAGATTAGCATGGCCCCAGCGCAAGGATGACATGCAAATTTGTGAAGATTTCCATATTTTTTGAGCACTGGGTGTTATATGCAACTGATGAATTATTGAACTCGACATCTGAAACTAATGATGTATTACATGTTGGCTAATTGAGTTTAAATTTTAAAAAAAGATTCTAACTTATTGGGAGAAGACTTAATGTAACACAATATTATCACGAACACCACCACCACCACCAATAAAAAGCTTTAAAAGAATAAGTAAATTGAAATAATAAGTAGTAATGTAAATGGTGTTCTCTTGAATACAAGTTCACAGAGCATTCCACTCATAACCATGTGGCTAAGATGTCCTCACCATTTGTCCTTGGTGAACTCCACCAAAATCATATAGACTTTTGTTTATCCATCTTTTATTATATTTAGAATATTGTCAGTAATATCCAACATGCCGACCCCCATCCGAGGAGGTTGTTTTTCAGAACTAACAACTGTCATTAAAAAAGCCCTCACACTGTGTGACTCGTAATAGCTGTTGGTGTATTAAAAGCAATATTGATGTTGGTTTCAGAATACTGAAAGGGTCAGATCTCTGTCAGATACTAGTTGTGATGACACGACCACTTTGCTTTTTTTTTTCTGTTTTGATTACATTTCAAAAATAAGGATAACATTGCCTTTATATGATTGTTGCAATAAATGCAATAATGTAAGTAAGAGTTCCTATCATATTATTCAGATTCTCAAGAAAAATGTAGGTTTTCAATGAAGTGGATGATACGAATAATTGTGTGTAATAGAGAATTTGCCTGGCCTTTGTCCTGGGTCCTGTTTGGTAAACACTAAACCCATTGAATTTTCTAAGTAAATGGAATGCCTTTGTTATACAGGGTGGGCCCCTCCAGGTTCACCTGATGGTTAATTCTACAGAAATGACCCAAAAAGGGCCTGGCCAGCCAGGAACACCAAGCCCAGGATTAGAGTGTTGAGGCTTTGCGCCATGCGGTAGCCCAACTCTGGAGCAAAGAGCCCAGAGACTGTGTTCAATCACATGGTCAATGGTGCAATCAATGCTGGGTACATCATTAAACCTCAATGAAAATCCCACACCCTGAAGTTCAAGGAGGCTTCCCTGGTTGGCCATATTCTGCATATTGTAACACACTGGTGCACCAGCTGGCCACTGCATCCTTGAAGAGAGAAGTTTTGCTTTTGGAACCTTCTTAGACCTTGTTCTGACTTGTATTTTTTTGCCACCGTAAAGCTGTAATCATAAGTACTGTGCTTTCCTGAGTTCTGTGAGTCATTCTAGCAAATTGTCAAATCGAAGGGGGTCTGGGGGGACCTCCACATTTATAGCCAGCTTATCAGAAGTGACGGCCGTTCTGGGGAACCTTTGAACTTATGGCTAATGATTCAAGTGAGCATAGTCTTGTGATACTCAGTTTAACTGGGTATGTTTCTCAAACATACATAGGAAAAAAGTAGATTCATATAAAAGATAAACTGATAGTAATATTTGACTTTGTAGTTCTTCTAGAATTTGTCAAATATGGTTTGATTATAGACATTCTTAAAAGCAAATTTTCAGGGCACCTGGGTGGCTAAGTTGGTTAAGTGTCTGCCTTTGGCTTGGGTCATGATTCCAGGGTCCTGGGACAGAGTCCTATATCTGGCCCCCTGCTCAGTGGGGAGCCTGCTGCTCCCTCTGCTTGTGTACTCTCACTCTCTCTCAAATAAATAAAATCTTAAAAAAAAAAATTTCAGAAACATCTTCATTGAGTACTATTGAAGAAAATAAATGTATGCAGAACATGAAAGATGTTTAGGTAGAGATATAGGTAAGACTTTTCCTGGTTATCCTATAAAACTCTAATACCAGTGCTTGGTTCCTTGTTTATACATAAAGAATCTAACCACCAGAGCAGTCAACAACTTGCTGCTGTTCACAGAGTTATTATGACAGTTTGAATTTTCATCCTTTGAGAGATGGAACCATATCTCACAAATTCCACGTAGGACAGAGCCCGGCACACAAGAAGTATTGCAATACACGCTTGTTCCACTCTCTCAGTTAACTAAGACAAGGGCAATAATTCATCTTATTAATAATCAATCAAGGATTGTACATTTGTTCCCTAGAATTCTACTCTACCTATCATCAAATTTATCCTTCTTAATTTTACTTCTTCCCTATGCCCCTGAAAATTTTGTGAGGATTTGGGAGTGTTTATTTCCTTGTCATGGTATCCCCACTATCCAACATGGTCCCTGGAACAGAGTGGTCATCCATAAATATTTTTTGAATGTAGATAGTGTTAAAAGGAGTTTCTCATTCATAGAAGGTAATTTTTCCATAGTTGGAAACTATGTAAATTAAATTTGTTACAGGAGATCCCAAACCAACACTTTTTTTACATTATTTTAAGTGCACAACTGTAAATACCTTTGAAAGTAGAGAACAAGTTTGTAGTATTTTAATACAATAAGCAAAAGTAAATTTTAAAAAAATGTTAAGCCATGTTAGCATCTTAGAACAAATAAAGGAAAAATCTTGTGGATTTAAAATACAGCCAGAGACATTTCACCATGACATCTAATCATTGTCATTCTGTTGATTTTTCTGTCAGCACACGTATGAGTAGTATTTTTTTGTTGTATGTGAATTTTTCAGATGGGGTGTATCTCCTGATCAATTACTATGGGAAAAATTTTTCAAGACCATTTTCTATTCAATTCACAGCTTCTTTTGGTTTGCATAGACATGATTTCTGGAAAATCACAGGGAAAAAAGATCATCCATAGACCCCATTCGCCTACATTTCCACAGGACTTACCTTTCCTGAAGATTATCTCTGCCAGTTATGAGGCATTATTGAATATGACCTCACTGAAAGATCTAATAAGAATATAATACACTAAAGAAAGACAGCAGACAGGGTCTCATGAGAAGTGACATTCTGTAATTACCTCCTCCTATCAAAAGAAAAACAATTCCCAGAAATTAATGAATACAGCAAGAGTCTATTTCCTATCTTAATTCTATCTTAATTGCAAAAGTGGATCAATTAAAAAAAAGACTACACTGGCAAAGCCCTTCTTTTAAGATTTTGTCTCCCAATTCTCTAGTCATCAAATCAATATATATATGTAAGCATACCATGAACCTATTTTTACCTTCTGAGATGACATACACCATCTCCACCAGCAATGCCCCCATGAAACAACCAAATCCATTGAATAGTGTCAAAAAGTTCATAGAAGTTCCTCTTATGGTACTTGGAACAAATCTGTATATTACAGAGACTGAAAGGAAAAGAGAAAGTAAAAATTTAGAACATTCTCTGTAAAATACTTCCATAGAATATTATTCAAATTAGTGTTGATCATACCTCAAAGAAAGTTTACTGATAAAGGCAAAATTGGGGTTTGACTTCGTTAAAGTTACTACAGTAAGGCATACTATGATGTTACAGTTTACATGTTTCTAAAAGGAGTAAAATATGGCAAAACATACTCTTTAACAGCTACAAGGAAAATTTAATTACTTGGTGGTTTAAGTGTCCCAATATATTCACGCAAATTTCACCCCAATGTGAATACTTCTTACTAATTTTGGATTGAGGTGAGAGGTAATATGACAGTCTAGTAATAAGGTCTATGATCCTGTGATTTTTACATAAATCATTAGTTTCCCCCTAGAAAACTTGAATTTATCATGTAAAGTCAGCATGGAGGCTAAGAGGATGTTCTGGAATGAGACAAGATTTTGCTAAAATCCCAGGTCAACTATTCACTACCTCTGTAATTTTAAGTAAGTTATTTAAACTTTCCAAGCCTCAGTGTTCCTCTCTACAAAATGGGAATAATATCTTCACTCACTTGCAGAGGTGCTGTGGCTCTTACTTGCTATAATGTATATGTAATATTATAATGTATGTAAAATGCTAACTTGTAGGAACTGAATCAGGTTGGCTATTTTTAACAGTAATAATCTTACCAAGTCACATGGTTCCTACTTGGCAAAGTCCCTTACATGCATTTAAATTATCCTATTTAAGGAGAGGTTACCTAAAGAGAGACTATAGCTTAAGCTTTGGGTCTCCTAAAAAGTTATCTTCCTTCCCCCAGGTCATTGTTGGGGTAATGGTGGCAAAAGGTTGAAAAAAAATCAAGAAGGAAATCTTTTTTTTTTTAATTTCAGTTACAAATAACTTTTTTGAACAGACTCTTAATTATAGAGAACAAACTGGTGGTTACCAGAGGGGAGGAGTTGGGGGATGGGTGAAATAGGTGATGGGGTTTAGAGGGCACACCTGTGATGAGCACCAGGTGAGGTTTGAACTCACTGAATCACTGTTTAAACATTTGAAACTAATATAATATTATGTGTATATAAATAACTGAAATTCAAATAAAAACTTAATCTCCCCCTGCAACATGTGCACCCGAATGTTTATAGTAGCAATATCCACAATAGCCAGATATGGAAAGAACCTAGATGTCCAACAACAGATGAATGGATAAAGAAGAAGTTTTATATACACACACACACACACACACACACACACACACACACACACATACACACAATGGAATACTATGCAGCCATCAAAACCCCAAATCTTGCCATTTGCAATGACGTGGATGAAACTAGAGGATGTTATGCTGAGCAAAATAAGTCAATTAGAGAAAGACAATTTTCATATTTTCTCTCTTACATGAGGAATTTGAGAGGCAGGGTGGGGGGCAATGGAGGGTAGGGAGGGAAAAAAATGAAACAAGATAGGACAGGAGAGGGAGACAAACTATAAGAGACTCTTAATCTCAGGAAACAAACTGAGGTTGCAGGTGTTTGGGAGGGAGGGATGGGTGACTGGGTGATGGATATTGGGGAGGGTATGTACTATGTTGAGTGCTGTGAATTGTGTAAGACTGATGATTCACAGACCTGTACCCCTGAAGCAAATAATACATTATATGTTAATTTAAAAAGGCCCTCCCAAATTTTTCTGGTATCAGACATAGATGAAAATGAATATATCTGATTTTGTACACATGATATTAACTATATTAAAATATGCATGGCAACCTTAGGGGTACATGCTAAAATATTTACAAAATTTATCATACTATGTTATCTGGGATTTGCTTCAAAATTATACAACGAAGAGGAAGAGAGTGTGCAAGTGAAGGTGGGGATGAGATCAGTTTGGCTGGCTTAAAAATTATTGAAGCTAGAATGTGAATACACAGGACTTTATTGCACTAATCTCTCTGTTTTGTATTATGTGTGGTGAAAAATTAGAAGAAAATACATAAAATAACAGGAATAGTGTTAGCTTTGATTGGTTGAATTATTGGATTTTTAATTTTGCTTCTCCTTACTCTTTTGTACTTTGCAAATTTGTCTATAGTGAGAGATCATAAATAAACATTAAAATTCGTTTAAAAAAGAAAAGTGGTGATAGAAAACCAGTATACTGGAGAGGCTAAAAACCTCCAGTTTCCTTTTCTTTCTTTCCTTCTCCTTCTCCTCCTCCTCCTCCTCCTCCTCCTCCTCCTTCTTCTTCTTCTTCTTCTTCTCCTTCTTTTTTTTTTTTTAGATAGGGGAGAGACAGAAGGAGAGGGAGAGAGAGAATCTCAAGTAAGCTTCACACCCAGCATGAAGCCCAGCTCCGGGCCCGATCTCATGACCCTGAGATCATGACCTGGACTCAAAAGAGTTGGACAAGTGTCCAACTTGAGCCACCCAGGCACCCCTTAGTTTTCTTTTCGAGAAAAAGATCTTACTATCTCCTCCCTTCTCTTTCAGGAAAATGTCAGCCCTGGCTTACGTGCCTTTTCCCTCAGAAAAACTGCATTTGTTTGGCCCTTTTGAATAAACTTACTAATACATCCTTTAAATGTATTCGTGCACTTTCCTAGCATTCATTTAACATTTCTGTTTGGGTTTCTGCATGTCCTGCACATGCTTTTATTTCTCCTCCAATAAAAGTTCAGAGAAATCTCTATATGCACTTCAGCAAACGGACTGCGTGCTGAGGCTGAGCCCACCGTGGGCTCAGGCACTGGGGTATCTTTTCAGGATTTTCCACTCTGGGCGGGCAGAGAGCAGAGAGACATGTGTGATGCTAAGGGCAGTGTTAACAGGCTCTTAATACCACAAATACTTATTGGAAGTGAAGATAATGATGGTGCTAAATAAAACACTGCGGAGAAGGGCTTCAAATATCGGCGTCAAGGGGCCATGGGTGCCACGGCTCTCTTGTGCAGTGCAAATCACCCCGCAGGAGCCCGAGGCCAAGCTCACAAGTTTGTGTGTGTGTGCTTTTTTTTTTTTTTTCCTGGAAGATCTGGAGGACCATATGAGAGAAATGCTGAAGAGGCTTTGGGAAGAAATGATTCACTGTTATAAAAAGGATTTGGCTTATGAACTTTCCTTTCTATAAATATGAGGAGACAAACAATGGACAGAAAGACTAAGTAGGCCGATTTCTTTCACTGAGAAAAAGCAGAACGTACAAGCCCATTATTACTCTGCTAGTTAATTATTAATCCTATGCTTTTCTCTTGCTAGAACTTCTGGTGCGGTATATAATTCATGAACACACTTTGCCAGCTCTCTGCCTGCTGGTTAATCTCTCTTTGGTGTCATTTTAGTCGTTTTGAAAGCCTCCGGTTCCCTTTTAGAGAACTTAGCTTTTCAAGTCCTCGGATCTCCATTTTCAGGCATCGACTTGCATGTTCTGATCTCTTTCGACTTTAGTGATCATCAACCTGATTTTTTAGGCTCTGTGGTACTTCTTTTCGCACATAATAGCAGAGATAGTATTCACAAGTCTGCCACAATCCCCAAATTCTCATTTTACTGTGAAGATACAGTAAAAAATATTCGGTACGTGTGAAAGCTGGCCCTGCCAAGGAGAGCTGAAATGTGCCTCCAGGTGGAGTCTGGTTAGTGTTTGCAAAGATGCCCCATCACAGCATCTGTGGAATCTACAGACCGGGAGGCTATAGCCACTTTCCTGAGGCCCCTGGTGCTGGGGACTCATTGCCGAAATTTCTTTTACTCCAATTGTTCATCAACTGTTTGGTGTGCTTATTATGTTTGGTGAGAAGTTATTTCGAACATGTATAAAAGAAGTATCCCGGTCCCAGAAAACAGAACTTTATCCTATTAGCCATTTTCAGATCACCATTCCTTCCTCATCCCAAAAAGCTTTGGCTTATTGTTTCTGATTATGTCCATATCATTCGATGGCATCACCTAATTGTTTCTGATTACGTCCATATCATTCGATGGCATCACCTAATACTTCTCTCTTGTGTAGTCATCTGTCAACCTCTAGGACATTTTCCTCTGTTATTTGAAGTCATCAGCTCCTCTCACCTTTTCACATTCTCCAGTTCTAGTCCTGCCTTAGTTCCTGGCAATTTTATCAAATACAGAGATCACCCATCAAAACCTCCATCCTGCTAGATCTTGGTTTCTCAGTTCCATGACTTTCTTTCTAATGTTCTCATCCTCCACTCTACCTTAGCCATTCATTACCATGGTCACACCCTGAAACTTGTCCCTCAGACCAGGAGTTGGTGAACTACCTATGATCAGGTAAGGTTTGGCCCACTACCTGTTTATAAATAAAGTTTTATTGGAACACAGCTGCACCCATTCATTAGATATGCCTATGATGGCTCAGACACTATAAAGACAGTTGAGTAGTTGTAACAGGGTCTGGCTAATGTGAAAAGCCTAACTATTTACAATCTGACACTTTTCAGGAAAAGCTTGCCAACCCATGCTGTAGCCCAGTAATTGTAAACATTCCATCATCTCAACTTTGTGCATCCCCTTCTAACTACAACCTGCTGTCTTCCCAGTTTACTGTCTGCTATTCAATCACAAAAATGCTTAGACTCACTTAGGATCTCCACTGCACTGCTCTGCTCCTTTTGTTAGTCTTACCTCTTTCATGCCTTTATATTCCTACTACTCTTTTTAGCCAACTTAAATTCTGTGGTTAATTGTTATGATCATATTCTTTCACATATCTTCATTCCCTTGCCTTTCACTTGCTTTTTAGAGACTCATTGGCCCAACAATTCACTCCCTGCCATATCTGCTCCTAGATCCATGCAGTCTAATGTTTCTGGAAGATAAACATGTAACCATAACCATGTTGACCACTCACCTTAAATTCCTGACCACAAATCTCAAATGATCTCCTAATGCTCCCTGGCAATTTCTATAACTCCCGAGTTCATTCACTCTTTCATTGTCTTAGACAACAATTTCTTCCCTCTCCCTTCTCCTCACACCCCCCAACTCTATTCTTCCATCCTCACTCAGAGCTCATGGCCTGACACTCTACTTCACGGAAAATAATCAGTCAGCCAGCACAGAATTTCCACAGGAATCTCCTCACCTATTTATGCACCCATGAGTTTCCACCTCTATACACTCTGCTCTCCACATTGTTACCATTGATAAACCATCCTTGCTTCTATCTAAAGCCATATGCTCAACTTGCAAATGAGATCTCAAACTCTCTCCTTGCAGTAATTTCCCCCTTCCTAATACCATCGATTTTCCCTCTTTTTAAAAATTTTCCCTCTCACTTGAATTATTCCCACCAACATGCGGTATGATGCCATTATCTTTCCTTCCTCAAACATGAAAACTTGTTCTTAACCCCATTCCTTTGTCAGTTACTGTCCCATTTCTTTGCTCTCTTGTGCTGCAAAATTCTTAAGATGAATTATCTATAATTCTCTTCCTATTATCCCTTAAACTCATTCTAAACAGGCTTTTCTACATTGTAATATCCCACACAAGAAAGCTCTTTTCCAAACCACTAGTAACTGCCAAATTGCTCAACTCAACGGTCAATTCTCAGTCCTCATCTTGTTTGACATATTAGCAGCATTTGACATGGATGAACACTCCTTCCCCCTTGATACCATTTCTTCATGTGGTAAGATATTGCTCTCTTGGTTTTGCTTTTTCTTGCTTCTTTTCTCTCTTCTTTGCAGAGTTCTCATCTTCTTTTAATGTCTTAATGATGATATGCTTCAGAGTTGAGTTCTTGAATCCTCTTCTTTGTCTATACTGACTCCCAGTGTACCCTGACTCCCTTGGTGATCTCAACTAGTCCCATTGCTTTAAATGCCACTGATATGCTTATGACTCTCAAATTTGCATAGATCTCTTAGCTCAATATGAAAATACAGACTTGGATATTCAATTCCCTATTTGTCACTTCAATCTGACATCTTATTCATGTCCAAAATGAAACTGGTGATCTTCTCCCTAAATCTTATTCCCCCTGTAGCCGTTTGTCTCTCTGTAGATGGCAACTGCAACTTTCCAGGTGCTCAGGCCATAAACTTAGATGTAAGTCTTCTCTTTTTCTCATACCCTATTATTCCTTCCTCAGAATAATATTCTCACCACCTACACTGCTACTCTCCTGGTCTGAGTCAATCATTTCTTCCCTTAATTCATCTATCTTCTATCCTTTTCCTTATTGTAGTATATTCTTAATGTCTCTTTTTCTTCAGGGTAGTATGTTCTAGACAGCAGAGAGAAGGTTTCTTTAAAAGTGTGAGTAATGTTGGGGTGCCTGGGTGGCTCAGTGGGTTAAGCCTCTCCCTTCAGCTCGGGTCATGATCCCAGAGTCCTGGGATCTAGCCCCGCATCTGGTTCTCTGCTCAGCGGGGAGCCTGCTTCCCCCACCCTCTTCTGCCTGCCTCTCTGTCTACTTGTGAATAAATAAATAAATAAATAAATAAAATCTTAAAAAAAAAAAAAAGTGTGAGTAATGTCATGTCATCCCTTTTCCCATTTCACTCAGAGCCCAAGTCAGAGTCTTTACAACAGCCACTCTGACTCATCTCTTACTAGTTTTTCTCTTCCTTACTCTCCTCCAGCTGCATGAGACTCCTTACCCTTCATTGCCAGATACACTCTCATCTCTGCATTTAATGACTCCCTTGCTAACAGTAATGTTCTTTCCAGATATCCTTGTGGTTGACTCTCTCAACTTTTTCAAGTCTTTGTATAACTATTACTTCTCATTGAGATGTATCCTAGTCAATCTTTCTCTCTTTGGTAGAAGGTAGGTTCTACAATTGCAGAAGTTCATCTATTTTTTAAAATTAATTTACCTTAAGGTTCTAGAGTAGTGTTAGGCATATTGTAGATACCAACACAGTATCTTTTGAATAAATAAAACAAACACAGATTATGAGATAGCAGGGGCATACAGTGCTATAATTAAGACATAATTTGAAAACTTCTGTGTGTGTGTGTGTGTGTGTGTGTGTGTTGTTTTTTCTTACAGATCATCTCCAAGTTATAACATGACTTAGTATGGTAAACAATGTCCACTGAAATTTGGGAAGTAACTCACTGTGCTTCCTTGCTTAATGCCATCAATGTAGGACATTGTCGGTAATTTGAGTGATATATTTTTATTGTACTCATATAAGAAATAGCTATAGATTATATTAATTAATTTGCTTTTTCAGTATATTTATGTCATCTGCTCTGTACAGGCACTTTTAAGGAAGGAAGAACAGTAGAACATAAGGATGGGCTATAAGGATAAGAATCTTGACTTAAAGACGACACATTCTCATAGTGAGAGGCAGGCAGTAAACATACACATATAAATAAGATAATTGCAGGTCCTGACAAGTGCTATTAGAAAAAATGGAAGAGGGTAATGGAGTCGAAGTGATAGACTCACCTGGACAACCTCTCTGAAGAGATAATCTTTGAGAAAATTTGATGTTGAGAAGAAGCCAGACACTTTAAAACAGAGGAAAGGGGATTCTAGGTAGAGAGAAGAGCAAACACAAAGGCCTTGGGGTGAAAATAATTTTGACTCTTTAGAAACACAGAATGAAGATCATTAAACTTCTAATGGAGTGGTCAGAGGAAATAATGTTATAAAATGCAGTTGGAGCAGTACAAGAGGCCAAACCATGTACGGTCTTATTCACCATTTAAGGAATTTATCTCCAAAATCCTATTAAGAAATTTGAAGCAGGGGAATGGTAGGAATTCTTTTGGAAAGAGCATGATGGCTGCTTTGGAGAATGGACTCCTGGGTCAGGAGAAGAAGCAGGGAGACAAGTTAGGAGGCTCTGACAGAATTAGTGAGATAACTAGTGTAGACTAGTGGAGAGCGAAGAAGATAGTGAGACATGGTGAGATTTAGATTATATTTCAGAGTAAAGACTAAGTCTTGCTGTTGGATTGGAGGTGAGAAGTAAGGGAAAAAAAGGGATATGGGGGGAGGGCACCTGGGTGGCTCAGTTGGTTAAGTGTCTGCCTTTGGCTCAGGTCATAATCCCAGGGTCCTGGGATTGAGTCCTGCATCGGGCTCACTGCTCAGTGGGGAGCCTGCTTCTCCCTCTCCTCCCCACTCGTGCTCTCTCTCACTATTTCTCTCTATCACTATCTCTCACTATCTCTCTCTCTCTCAAACAAATATATAAAATCTTTAAAAAGGCGGGGATTTAGGATGACTCACATGAGAAAGATTCAATTTTCCTCAACTACCAGGTCCCTGGTGTTCAGCTTATGGTAGGTGTGGTAGAAGGAGCTATGAGCAGGATATATGTGCTTGAGTCTTGAGACTTGCCCTATTCATTCATGTGAAAGATTAGAATACAGGGCTTCTGGGTGGTTCAGTGGGTTAAGCCACTGCCTTCGGCACAGGTCATGATCTCGGGGTCCTGGGATGGAGTCCTGCATCAGGTTCTCTGCTCAGCAGGGAGCCTGCTTCCTTCTCTCTCTCTGCCTGCCTCTCTGCCTGCTTGTGATCTCTGCCTGTCAAATAAATAAATAAATGAAATCTTTAAAAAAAGAGAGAGAGATTAGAATACTAATACTAGCAGCACACATTACAGTTGCTAATTATTGAGTGTTGTCCATATACTGATACTCTGCCTTTTCCTCTCCATAAAACATTTCACTTAGTCCTGATAACAATCATTCCACATTTTATAGATGATGAGAAAGGCTCAGAAGTGCAAAATAATTTATCTAGAGTCACACATTTAGTCAATGGCAGAACTGGGTTTAAAGCCCTGGGTTTAAGCTCATATTTGTCTGATTTAGATATTAACCACTATGCTGCACTACCTCCCAGAAGAGTAATTTTTGTTTGTTTGTTTTTTTGTTTGTTTAGTATTTCTTCAATTTACAGTTCTAAATACCCTTCACATGTTGTCATTTAATTCTCGAGGAGTAGTCCCCATTCCCATTGATTCTTATATTGCTGCTGAGGTATGAAGAAGAATTTTTTTTCTTTTCATATTTTTTAAAAATTTCTTTTCAGTGTAACAGTATTCATTGTTTTTGCACCACACCCAGTGCCCTCCCTAATACCCACCACCTTTTTCCCCCAACCTCCTACTCCCTGACCCTTCAAGACCCTCAGGGTGCTTTTCAGAGGCCATAGTCTCTCATGGTTCACCTCCCCTTCCAATTTCCTTCAGCTCCCTTCTCCTCTCCATCTCCCCATGTCCTCCATGTTATTTGTTATGCTCCACAAATAAGTGAAACCATATGATAATTGACTCTTTCTGCTTGACTTATTTCACTCAGCATCATCTCTTCCAGTCCCGTCCATGTTGCTACAAAAGTTGGGTATTCATCCTTTCTGATGGAGGCATACTACTCCATAGTGTATATGGACCACATCTTCCTTATCCATTCATCCGTTGAGGGCATCTTGGTTCTTTCCACAGTTTGGCGACCATGGCCATTGCTGCTATAAACATTGGGGTAGAGATGGCCCTTCTTTTCACTACATCTGTATCTTTGGGGTAAATACCCAGGAGTGCAATTGCAGGGTCATAGGGAAGCTCTATTTTTAATTTCTTGAGGAATCTCCACAGTGTTCTCTAAAGTGACTATACGAACTTGCATTCCCACCAACAGTGTAAGAGGGTTTCCCTTTCTCCATATCCTCTCCAACACATGTTGTTTCCTGTCTTGCTAATTTTGGCCATTCTAACTAGTGTAAGGTGGTATCTCAATGTGGTTTTAATTTGAATCTCCCTGATTGCTAGAGATGATGAACATTTTTTCATGTGTCTGATAGCCATTTGTATGTCTTCATTGGAGAAGTGTCTGTCCATATCTTCTGCCCATTTTTTGATATGATTATATGTTTGTGTGTGTTGAGTTTGAGGAGTTCTTTATAGATCCTGGATATCAACCTTTTTTCTGTACTGTCATTTGCAAATATCTTCTTCCATTCCGTGGGTTGCCTCTTTGTTTTCTTGATGTTTCCTTTGCTGAGCAGAAGCTTTTGATCTTGATGAAGTCCCAAAAGTTCATTTTCGCTTCTGTTTCCTTTGCCTTTAGAGAATTATCTTGAAAGAAGCTGCTGTGGCTGATATCGAAGAGGTTACTGCCTATGTTCTCCTCTAGGATTCTGATGGATTCCTGTCTCACGTTGAGGTCTTTTATCAATTTCGAGTTTATCTTTGTGTACAGTGTAAGAGAATGGTCGAGTTTCATTCTTCTACGTATAGCTGTCCAGTTTTCCCAGCATCGTTTATTGAAGAGACTGTCTTTTTTCCACTGTATATTTTTTCCTGTCTTGTCTAAGATTATTTAACCATAGATTTGAGGGTCCATATCTTGGCTTTCTACTCTGTTCCACTGGTCTATGTGTCTGTTTTTATGCCAGTTCCATGCTGTCTTGGTGATCACAGCTTTGTAGTAAAGCTTGAAATCAGGTAATGTGATGCTGTCAGTTTTATTTTTGTTTTTCAACATTTCCTTAGCAATTCGGGGTCTCTTCTGATTCCATACAAATTTTAGGATTATTTGCTCCAGCTCTTTGAAAAATACTGGTGAAATTTTTATCAGAATGGCATTAAAAGTATAGATTGCTCTAGATAGTATAGACATTTTAACAATGTTTATTCTTCCCATCTAAGAGCATGGAATGGTCTTCCATCTTTTTGTGTCTTCTTTAATTTCTTTCATGAGTGTTCTGTAGCTCCTCGAGTACAGATCCTTTACCTCTTTGGTTAGGTTTATTCCCAGGTATCTTATCGTTCTTGGTGCTATAGTAAATGGAATTGATTATCTATTTTCCCTTTCTGTATTTTCATTGTTAGTGTATAAGAAAGCCACTGATTTCTGTACATTGACTTTGTATCCTGCCACATTGCTGAATTGCTGTATGAGTCGTAGTAGTTTGGGGGTGGAATCTTTTGGGTTTTCCATATAAAGAATCATGTCATCTGCGAAGAGAGAGTTTGACTTCTTTATTGCCAATTTGGATACCTTTTATTTCTCTTTGTTGTCTGATTGCTGTTGCTAGGACTTCTAATACTATGTTGAACAAGAGTGGTGAGAGTGGGCATCCTTGTTGTGTTCCTGATCTCAACGGGAAGGCTGCAAGCTTTTTCCCATTAAGGATGATATTTGCTGTGGGTCTTTCATAGATAGATTTTATGAAGTTCAGGATTGTTCCCTCTATCCCTATACTTTGAAGCGTTTTAATGCTAGATTTTGTCAAATGCTTTTTCTGCATCAATTGAGAGGACCATGTGGTTCTTCTCTCTTCTCTTATTGATTTGTTCTATCACATTGATTGATTTGTGAATGTTGAACCATCCTTGTAATCCAGGGATGAATCCCACCTGGTCATGGTGGATAATCTTTTCAATGTACTGTTGGATCCTGTTTGCTAGGATCTTGTTGGGAATCTTTGCATCCATATTCATCAGTGATATTGGTCTGAAATTCTCCTTTTTGGTAGGGTCTTTGCCTGGTTTGGGGATCAGGGTAATGCTGCTTCATATAAAGAGTTTGGAACTTTTCCTTCTGCTTCAATTTTTTGAAACAGCTTCAGGAGAATAGGTGTTATTTCTTCTTTGAAAGTTTGGTAGAATTCCCCAGGGAATCCGTCAGGTCCTGGGCTCTTGTTTTTGGGGAGGTTTTTGATCACTGCTTCAATCTCATTACGAGATATTGGTCTATTCAGGTTGTCAATTTCTTCCTGGTTCAATTTTGGGAGCTTATAGGTTTAAGGAAGAATTGTAATTATTTCCATTTTAAAAGATCATAAAGGTGAAGTTTAGAGGTTGCCTGAATTCTCAAGGTCACAAATGTAGTAAGTGACAAAGCTGGGAATCAAAACAAAGTCTTCTGGTACCTACCCCATGATCTATAATAACAGATAAGACAATTGACTTAGTTGGATGTTGAGTTCCTCATGGGTAAATCAGTGAAGGGTAGACTAAGTGGTCTACCTTTTTAATAGTCTATGGTTGTAAGTATCGTGCTGGCTTTTGTCTCCCATCTAAGTACTAACCAGGCCCGACCCTGCTTAGCTTCTGAGATCAGACGAGATCAGGCACATTCAGGGTAGTATGGCCGCAGACCCTTGCTTGCTTTTGTATGTTGAATCACTATTGCTAAACTGGGAATTTCCTGATTACATTCACTCATCACCCACATTACTGTTACCTTGCTTCACTTCTACCCTACAAAATTTTGACAATATTCTGGAAACCACATCAGGGAAGTCACAAAGATTTGTGCAGTGGCATTCTTTTATAGTTCCTCTATATTTCTTGTAGTGTCAAACAGTGATAGGCCCATCTTAGAATCTCATAAGACAATTTATTTATATAAAATGAATTGAGTGGAATGATTTAAAATTATAAAAAGAAGTCTAATAGAGGGGTACCTGGGTGGCTCAGTCAGGTAAGTGTCCCACTCTTGATTTTAGCTCAGGTCATGATCTCAGGGTTGGGAGATGGAGGCCTGAATCAGGCTCCTCACTCAGCAGGAAGTCTCCTTAAGATTCTCTCTCTCTCTCTCTCTCTCTCTCTCTCTCAAAATGAATAAATCTTTCTTTTTTTTAAGTTTTTTTTTTTTGGTAAAAGATTTTATTTATTTATTTTAGAGAGAGTGAAAGAGAGAGCATGAGCTGGGGGAAGAGCACAGAGAGTGAGAGAAACAGACTCCCCACTGAGCAGGAAGCTGATGCAGGACTTGATCCTGGAACTCTGGGATCATGACCTGAGCCAAAGGCAGAAGCCTAACTGACTGAGCTACCCAGGTGCCCCAAATAAATAACTATTTTTTAAAAAGAGATCTAATAGGTATATATAGTTATAATTCCATAGATTTTTTTTCTTTTTTTCTTTTTGAAAGGCAGAATGCCACACGCAGCCCCTCATTTAGATGTGTCTGGAGTCTTGGAAACTTGACTACCCTACGTTCTTCTACAGATGATGCTGAGAGTTTGTTTGGTGGTTCTACAATGGGAATGTAGCTACTCATATACCTTGACTGAAGAATGTTCCTTCTCTATGGAGTAAGTCATCTTTTTCCACCTAGTGTGCCACTTTGGGAGGGATGCACATGGAGTAGTGAGGGAGGAAGGGGATACATGCCTAGCCAACAAGATCAGCCGAATCAACCCTCTAAAGGTTGTGTGCTGGTTGATAGAGTGGGAGAGATAGTAGAAGTAGGAGGATAAGAAGTTAAAAAATAATCTCTATAAAGTATATTGAGTTACAATCAGGGCTCCCACTGCAGGAAAATATAAAGAAGGTAAAATATAAGATGCAATAGATTACACTGATAAATACACACACACACACACACACACACACACACTGTTGTATTGCAAGAAGTCACTGAACTATCTTGATGAATTTTAAAATGGCTGGCTTAATTAATATAAGCAATCTAGATAATCCAGAAAACCCTTGATATTTAATAAAGTTATTCTGAACCTGTCTTAGGAAACACAAGTGATCACACTTAATTTAGTGTAACTTAATTTAAAGACAATGAGTTATCTGGAAAATTGGCTCAAATTTTCATTTCATTTGCATGTTTATATACTCTCAGGGTACATTATAAATGTCACTTTTGGAGGGAGTATATATGTGAGTTTATCTATGAGTGAGAAGGCAGGAGGCGGAAGAAGAAAGACAGGAGAGCTTTTATCTGGGTATACTGCACTGGTCTTCTAGGTTTTAGCAGTTTTTTCCTCCTCCTGTTGTATATTTGACCAAATAGTTACTGCCTTTAACTAAGTTCATAAATCTTTCTTTCCATCTACATTCAGGTAGAATTAATAATTTTTCTGTATCTGGCAGAGGAATGAAGAGAAATTAAACATTTTTGCTTTTTTAAATAAGGGTGATAAATAGGCTTGTTCTGAAGCATTGTGGGAAATCTCTAGGGAGTTAATAGGTCGCCAACCGCTTGAGGTGATGTGTTCTGTGTAAAGACTTGGTGTGTTCTTACATGAGGTGATGAAATCATTACTCACAGGCTGGGCTGACCAGTGTTTCAGCCACTCCAAGTAAAACATACTGAAGAGCCAGGTGGAAACAGGGCATGGAAGAAACGGTGACGACTTTGCCTGAAAGAGGCTGCTCCACTGGAGGGAAGTGTTTTCTGTGTATTTCAAAGAAGCCAGCTACCATCACAGACAATGCAGCAGAAAGATTTCCAGCGACTTAAGGAAAACAATGCAGAGGAAAAAAGAAAGAAAAAAGAGCCCCAAATCAGTGTAATAGTCCATGGCATTTTTACACATTGACACTCAGAGATGTTTGCTCAATAATTTTTGCCCTGAGACTACCCAGATGCAAGCTAACTGTGTTATCTGACTATGCTGCTTTGACTCTGGTCTCTAAGAAACAACTGCACGGACTCCCTATTTCCCGATTTACTGCTTAGAGGGCCTCTGGAAAGTTAGTTAACCTAGTGATCACTTTCCTCAGCTCTTAATATAGGGTTAATAATGCTTACCTTTGTAGGGTGACTCTGAGATTTAAGTAAGATACTGTACTGGTATTATTATAACAACTCTTGATAACAATAGGGAGCAATTATTGAAGATAAAGCCACAGTTTTGAATTTTTGTCCTCAGATAAATTATTTTTGATAACTTTTTAAGATTTATAGGAGTCAAAAATAGTTTGGGGGAAATTTAAAATGGAGTGATCTCTTCACAAGGTTTTAATCATTTAAAAATGGTTTGAAATAATCTGCATTATTAGTCCTCAGTTTTTGGACATTTCTCTGATCTTTGTAGAGCATTAAGGACTAGAAACTTTTGTTTAGAAAAAAAAATAGTAAAGGCGAATTAGCTAGATAAAGAGTATAAATGGAAGCAATTATTCAAAAAGTCATCTTGCTCTTCTTTCTCTTTTATTCTTGAGGAATTATCTAGAAAATTTTGGTTGAAAATGAGTAGGGATTTTGCCATGATTTTGTTACAGTTTATATCCACTGCAACCATTCCATTTCCCAATTTATCATTCATATTACTGGACTTAATCCCATTGTTAGAGCAGATGCAAACTTGAGCTAGATGGAATTTACTTGAAATTTAGAGATAGTCACATTTTGCTAACTTGCATAAAATTTCAGATAAGGCAAAGCTTTCAATTCAAAAAAATCAATCTAATGTTTAAATAGCTTAGTGTTTGTTTTGGTTGATAGAGAAACTGGTAGGTAAATTTTTTGATTGTATCTCAGTATTTAAATGTATCTGTAAGGTCTGCTTTTTACTGAGTCTCTAAGAAATAGAAGGTGTAAAAAAAGGGGGGGGATCTGAATAACAGAAAATTTGAGGAATTTTTTATTTTTATTTGAAATTTGGTTCCAGGAAGGCTCATTCATTAGCGGGGTCGAGATTTTGGTTCTTTAAACAGCTTATATAAAAAATTTGAGTTTCAACATTATCTACTTTTAAGATCACATTCATCACACAATTGCACTGACTTAGATTACTTGGCACATTATAGACTCATCAGAAAAAGAGCTAATATGTCAATTCAATTTAGTATTTACTCTCTTCCTGTTCCATGCAAGGCAGTATGTTAGGCACAGTTGGAGATAGAAGATTAAAAAATATCTGTTCTCAGTCATTGCAGACTTATACTCTATTGGGGAATCTAAGAAGAAAAACTTATTTATAGCTGGGGAGGTGAGAGAAATAATTTTATGCTTTAAAGAAAGAAGGTAGGGGCACCTAGGTGGCTCAGTGGGTTAAAGCTTCTGCCTTTGGCTCAGGTCATGATCCCAGGGTCCTGGGATCGAGCCCCACATTGGGCTCTCCACTCAGCGGGGAGCCTGCTTCTCTTCCTCTCTCTCTCTCTTCCTGCTTCTCTGCCTACTTGTGATCTCTGTCTGTCAAATAAATAAATAAAATCTTTAAAAAAAAAAAAAAGAAAGGAGTCCATATGAAGAGGTAAAGGCAGCATCACTGTCATGAGCAGAAGTACAGAGTTGTACTTCTTAAGGAAATGAGACAGATTTTCAGAATAGTGAGAAACAAGTTATTTGGGGATCGGGGGACAAGATAGATCATAAGAGGCATTTAATATATTTTTAAGGAATTTGTAAATTGCTCTGAAGGTAATGGAATCACTGAAGATTTGAGACACAAGTGAAATGATTAGAAATGTCATTTGGGATGACTACTCTAAAGGTTATGTGCTGGTTGATAGAATGGGATACATAGTGGAAGTGGGAAGATAGTTAGGAAGTTAAAAAATAATCCTGATAAAGTATACCGGGGACTTAAGTTACATCATGGCTCCCACTTTCAGAAAACATAGAGAATAGAAACATGAGGTGCAATAGATTCCACTGATAAAACCATAGCAAAAGCAAGGAGGAAGAAGATGTCAAAGTTGAGTATAAGTCTTGGTGACTGGAAAGATGGTCGTGCCGATAATATAAAGAAGATCCATGACAGGGAGAAAATGAATTTGGTTTTGAGTTGAGGTAGAGGCACAAAGAGAATTTAAAGAAAAGTGCTCAGAGAACAATTGAAAATGTGAATCGTAGGTCAGAAGGTGGGTTGAGTGAAGAGATAAAGATTAATGAGTCATCTGCAAGGAATGGAAATTTAAGGGCAGGTGAAATTTAAAAAATGATGGGGAGTGAGGGAAGAGAACATCTAGGCAGTGCTTTTAAACATTTTTGCATTTGGTGTCAAGACGAAAGCTAAAACCATGGAAAGAAAGGTCAGAAAGATAAGTAATCTCTAAGGGAAGGTTTCAAAGAGGTGGTGACACAAAACAGAACTTTTGATCTTTCCCTGCTTCCTATTCACTCTTCCCCATCTCCTCCAGTACCTCTACCTACTCAAGGCAGAAATCTGGGATCCTCTGTCTTTCCCTCATCTCCAAATATATTATTAAGTTATCCAAATTCTACTTCAAAATCTATTGTGAATTAACCTGCCTCACTTCATAGCCACTGCCGTCATTCTAGTCTAAGTCAATATTTTTAACCCAGGCTATGTGCAATAACATATTTAATGGTCTTCCTGTTTTCACTCTTATGCACCTGTGCCCCCTTAAGCACCTAACAGTCAGGGAGATCTTATATAAATGCAAATTCAATGTTACTCTCCTGCTTAAATTCCATCTATAGGTTTTTATACAATTAAGATGAAATCTCAAATCTTTAACGCAGCCTTTATGATCTTGCCTGTGCTTATCCTCTCACTCTAATTGCTTGCTACTTTCTCCTCTCTTGACCATTTTCAGCCAAATTTTCTTGACTATCTTAAATTCGTTCTCACCTTAGAGCATTTGCTTTGCTCTTCTGAAACATTTACTGGCCCACACTCACCACTGATATTCAGTGTATTACTGGAAATCCTAGCCAGAACAATTAGGCAAGAAGAAGCAATAAAAGGCATCCAAACTCATCAAGTTGTGTACATTAAATATGTACAGATTTTGTAGATCAATCATACCTCAATAGAGTTGTTTTTTTTTTTTTTTTAAGAGACTTATTTGGGGGCACATGGGTGGCTTAATTGGTTAAGTGACCAACTCTTGATTTGGCTCAAGTCATCATCTGAGGGTCGTGCTATCCAGGCTCCATGCTGTAGGTGGAGCCTGCTTGGGATTTTCTCTCTTCCTCTTCCTCTGCCCCTCCCCTCAACTCGCTTATGCTCAAGTGTGCTCTCTCTCTCTCTCTCCCCCCAAAAAATTTTTCAACGAGACTTATCTGGATTATTTTAAGAGGGTCCAACCCCTATTCTAATCAATAGGTGTTGAAATACAGATAAAATGAAGGAGAGGAAATTATATTTTAAAAATAAAAGAAAATCTCTCTGATTGAGAGAACAGTGAGAGTACCCGTGAATAGTGCAGTGGTTGAAAAGACATTTACCAGGGCACAATAACATGGCATCTTAGAATAACATTGATAGGAAGAGTTCTCGAGCTAGGAAAAGATGTCATAAACACAGAAAAGAGCAGAAGAAGGGGACTGGGCTTTTGAACCGTCCTTCAAGTCTGTGGATCACAATAAGAGCAATAGCTTCAAAATTATGATGAAAAATTATTGTCAACCTAGAATTCAATGTACAATCAATTAATCAAGTAAAAGGGTAAAAAGATTTTCAATTATATAAATTCTTGGAAACTTATACTTTTCATATGCCCTTTCTTAGGAAGTTGCTAAAAAAATAAATGATAATGAAAGAGGAAGCAAGTTAAGGAAGAAAAAGAGGTTGTTAGAGAGCTAACACAAAGAGCACCACTAAGCCAGGGTAGAGGGACATGGTCAAGACCCAAAAAGTCTTTAAAATCTCCCGAAGCAGAGGAGCCCCTAGTAGATGACCTTATGTATTTTAGCACTGAGACAAAGCTAGTGATAGTACGGTGAAACTGGTAGAGCAGTTTGAAACTTAAAAAACAAACAATTTTTAATTAAATAATTGAGAAAAGCACATACTTTTTAAGTACAGAAAATAAATTTTTATATGAGAAAATTGAATCAAATTCTTTGGTTTTGCCATGAGAGAGAGAGAGAGTGTGTGTGTGTGTGTGTATGTGAGAGAGAGAGAGAGGGAGAGAAAGAGATTGATTGCCAATTTAAATAATATTTCTATAATCATATTATTTAGTAGAATTAGATAAACAAAACCTAAAATTTGAAAATGATTTGCCTCTGGGCAGATGGCAGAGAAAGCCAGAGCTGGAGACCATTACTTACTATTGAAAGGCTTTCAACATTATTTGTTTACTAACGTAACATGTTTCCTGAATCTAAGATGAATTCAACTCTAAGAAGAAACATGTTTTTATGTATCACTGAGAAAGGAAAAAAGAGTTGCCAATCCATTACAATATGTAACCTAATTTCAGAGATGAATTTCTACATACATATACTGTTGCTATTGAGCGAGTTATGCTCCTTGAAAATAATGCCTTGAAGCCTTAACTTCCAATGTGACTATTTGAAGAGAGAGGTTTTAGAGAGGTAATTAAGGTTAAAAGAGGACAGAAGGGTGAAGCGCTAATCCAATAGGGCTAGTGTTCTTAGAAGAAGAGGGAAAGACACCAGGTCTGTGCACACACAGAGGAAAAGCCATGAGGGTACCTAGCGAGAAGATGGTGGTCTGCAAGCCAAGAAGAAAAGCCTTAGGAAAAACCTAGTCTTCCCACACCTTGACCTTGGGCTTATATCACCCAAAACTGTGAGAAAACAATTTCTGTTGTTTGAGCCACTTAGTCTGTGGTATTCTGTTATGGCAGCCTCAACAAACTGATGAAGGTATGTTTAGACATTACGTAAAAATTAAGTTGTACAAATTGGACAAACTATATTGTCCATGATAGTCATATGAACTCTAACAAAAGTGTTGAGGTAGGTAGAACAGGTTTTCAAACTTTCTTGTTTTAAAATTCAAATTCTGTGAGAGTCTCCTATGATGCCCTCCATCCTAACTAATTAAGGCTAATTTAGACAAAAAACATCATGTCCACCCCTGCACCCCCTCCTTTTTTTTTTTTGGTTATCACCTTGTACTATGCAAACAAGGTTGTATTTTATTCTGAAAAGTTTATAGCATTAGAGGCAGTAGCTTAGATAAGATACCTGAAATTTTTTTGGGTAAAAGCCCAATAATGAACATTTTTGAGTTTGTGAGGCAAAAGGGCAAAATTTTGAAGATATGAAGGTAATTTATGCAACAAGAGATAGAATATGCTTCTACAAATTTTTTATGGATGGAATTCAAGATAATAATTCTTTTGGGGAAGTGATGGAATTTCCCTTAACTGGTATTTAAAGTTACTGCTTCTTACCCTCGGCTCAAGAGCAATGTTCATCTGTGAAAATAATTCTTCATTTGCTGGGGCAGTGTGAAAACAAATGGTGGGTCAGATTTGGCCCTGGCTTAGCCATCAGCTTTTAGTGCCTACTCCTGAATTGTAGCTCTGACCGGTAAAGAAATAATGGCAATTTTTCCTGGACTCCTGCTGCCTATTCACAGGCATGAAACATGACACAGCAGTCTCATGGCCTCTTTCTCTGTCCTCGATACTCAAAGCGTAGTTAGTCCCTGACCAGGTATCACCTGGGAGCTTGCTAGACCTGCAGAGTCTCCAGTGCCACCAGAGAAGGACTGAATTCAGATCTGCATTGAAACAAGGAGCCTCAGAGATTCCTGGTACACATTAAACTTGAGAAGTACTATTGCAGCATAAAGCACCATGAGACCTAATCTTGCAAAATCCAATGAAAAACGGTTCTCCAGACAATTTCAAGGGAAGCACAAATATTTAACTCATTTACCCAGATATTTTAGGGCAAATCATATTTTTACCAGAAGGATCTAGATAACTACATTTGCTTTTTATTTGCTACTGCACTCTGATGCTAGTGAAAAATGACTTTCTTAAAATTCAAAACAAAGTTTGATTCCAACCTAAATTTAATCCATTCCGCTTTTATTCTTAACTTCTATGAGATCATAACTCGTCCAAAGCAGAGCACAGTTTATCAGAATGTATACATTTTAAACTCCTATCAGATCTGTATTTACAAGATAAAGCACATGGTTCCAAAGGAGATATTATATTTGGATAAATAATGTATGTTTTAATATTGGCTGTGTGGTTGTAGCCAAGAACATAAGAGTCTTCAAGCTCTTATAGTTCATTCTATTATCCTGCCATGTAATAATTTTCCAAATTAGACCACAATGAAATAAAGGAAAGTCAGAATTTATTCAAGCATTGCCACTTCATACTGAAGCAAACTCTAATCCTAAAAAATAGATATGTTAAGATGCTTCAGTTATTGCTTAAATTTACTGACTGAGAAAACTATGGGTTTTTTTACGGGTAGTCTGATGTACGAGTCTCTGATATGTAACACAACTGTGCGTATGAAATTCTACTGAGCCATGATCCATGATTTTGGCCAATTCCCAGAATAGGAAATTTGCTCGTATGAGAACACGCAGGTGTTCATAAACCACTCTCACAGAGACAGCTATGATTTTATTGTCAGATGTATCTGCTGCCTTTGCAGAAGGTATTACTTACCCGCTACTAGAATGGCACACTTTTTACTTTTATTGTTCCTATTAGTGGTGTGTTCCTATATTTGAACTGAGCTATTCCTATCCAGTCTTTTGTTTCTCTGTAGACCACCAGAATTCGTTTCCGGAGAGTCAGCTTCGGTTGGTGTTTTAATTTCTAAATATAGAGCAGGTAACTCATTTACATAGAGATCAGATAAACAAGTGTATCTTGCAGATACAATGATTGCTTCAGTTGGCATACTAGCTGGTCTACTTTACCTCAAATTTAATCCATTGTTGATGTCCGCTTTAAAAATGAGAACTTGAGAACACTTATGTGCTTTTACGAAACAAAGGAACAATTGAAGGAATGAATGATTCAGGCTGGATATTTACACATTTCCTCTTTTAGTATTTACAGTTCCTTCGATCAGGTATTTTCAGTGGGTGTGCACTGTGATTTTTTTGGAAAAATGTATCAGTTCTAAAACTGTGATAACAAAAAAACTGGTTTTGTTAACATAATCCCATTTTCTTTCTTTTTTCAAATTTTTATTTATTTATTTGACAGAGAGAGACAGCACAAGCAGGGTGAGGATGAGGAGCAGAGGGAGAGGCAGAAACAGACTCCCCGCTGAGCAAGGAGCCTGATGTGGGGCTCCATCCCAGTACCCTGAGAGCCTGACGTGAGCCAAAAGCAGACACTTAACTACCTGAGCCACTGGGGCACCCTAAAATAATCCTATTTTCAATGAAGGTGATTGGACCGCTGACTCAATTTTTAATATATCAAGCACTTTGGCTCTAATCAAGAAAGGAACTTTTTTAAAAAAGTTATTTATTTATTAGAGAGAGAAAGTGCGCACACAAGTGGAGGTAGGGGCAGAGGGAGAGAATCTTTAAGCAAACTCCACACTGAGTTGTGGAGACCCAGGCAGGGCTCATTCTGATGTCCCATGAGATCATGATCTGAGCCAAACCAAGAATTGGCTGCTTAACCACCCAGGCGCCCTCAGAAAGGAATCTTTTATTACTCTCAATTATTAGAACAACGACAGTTACTGGTAATGTAAAAAGTGACCAACACTTGGTTGTCAATTTATTGTAAAGGACTTGGGGTTAAAACTTGAATCTTCAAGCTTTTATTTTAAGGAGGAAGGTCTGGGAGATATTTAAATATACTTCATCCGCATTTCAATTTAAATGTTATTTAAAAGCCAAGATAATTGCTACCTACTGTGTTATACACTTCTGCTTTATGTAAGACTTAATAACAATCTTAATTAGGCTAATTTTAGTCAGATTAATACTTGTGTATGTCAGCATTAACTACTAAATACCACATACTGCAGGATTTTAATTAACACTGAGGAAAAGAAATACTCTTACTATAAACATTTTTGAACTGGAAAAGGCTAAAACGAAGTATGTCCAATTACGACAGAGGATAAATCACAATATCACTGATTTTAGATTCTAGGTGAATTAAGGTTGACTTTGAAACAGATAAATCAGCTCACATGTAATGTTAGGAAGATACAGTCTTGATACACAATTCTGAGCCTATCAAGCCTTTGCCTTTCACAGTTCTGGAAGGTTTGGAGATTCTTTATAGTTGGTGCTGTGATATGCTTTTTGATTTCTTTAGGTGATAAAGTCAAGACTGCCATATCTTGAGTCAGAAACTCTTCTCTCATTGCATTGTTTATGAGCTAGACAGAAAAAGTAAGTTTCTTTTTTCCTTTATTAAATTTCTGGTTTGACCAATTCAGTGAGATTTCCCCGTCCCTCACTCTTGGCCTGGGCTGTGATTATCCATGTCAAATACTAGGCATCTGCACCATCTGCACCATCTGCCTCCTGAAACATGATAGTCCCTGGAAGAGGAATGACGAATGTGGAAGGGGGGGGGTGTCTAAGCAGTAACTGCCTGTTGTAGTGACGAAAGGATTTTTTTTCATTAATTGCAGAGCCTTAATTAGAAATGGTAGTAAGGGGGCTCCTGGGTGGCTCTGTCACTTAAGCATCTGTCTTTGGGCTCAGGTCATGATCCTGGAGTCCCAGGATCTAGTCCCACATGGGGCTCCCTGCCTAACGGAGAGTCTGCTTCTTCCTCTGTCCCTCACCTGGCTCTTGGTCTTTCTCTCACTCTTTCTCTCTCTCAAATAAATAAATAAAATATTTCAAAAGGAAGGAAGGAAAGAAGGAAGGAAGGGGAAGGAAGAGGAAGGAATAGTAGGAAGGGGGCACCTTGGTGGCTCAGTCACTTAAGCATCTACCTTTGGCTCAGGTCATGAACTTTGGGTCCTGGGATCCAGCCCCGCATTGAACCCTGCAATGGACTCTGCTCAGGGGGGAGTGTGCTTCTTCCTTTCCCTCTGTGCTCTCTCTCTCATTCTGTCCCAAGTAAATAAATACAATCTTAAATAATAAAAGAAATAACAGTAGGGATTCCAAATTAACAATATTTTATTTACCTGCTATCATCTAACACTTATAGCTGGTAAGTGGAATAATAATAATAATAATAATAATAATACTGCTGCAATGGCCTGAGAATGGGAACACCTGATTCAAATGACACATACTCTCTTTTAGACCCTTGACCTATTAAATGACAGTTTATGATAAGGCTAAATGGGCTATGTATAAGAAGGCACCTAGGTTCAAATTAGGAACTCATAAATATTTGTTCACAATTTATGAATTTATGTACTTATATATTTCTCTCACATTTTCAGGGCATTTGGGTTCAAAGTGAAAGGAGATTTTAATATTGGACTAATTCAGTTATGTAAATTACTACCAAAAAATTACCTGAAGTTTGTGCTTGTATGTCCTGATAAAACTTGTTAATCTTCCATAATCATAAGTGGAATATGAAGAAGTGAAGCAAACATCTAGTTTTAAAAGATGCATATCATCACACTTTTTTTTATACTCCCATAGCAAAATATTATGCAAATAAATGAACAAGTATGTAAATGAACAAATGAATGGAGTCTGGCTTAGACACAACTGAATTCAGTATTCTGTACTCAGAGGAACATAGCTCAGTTTTTTTTTTTTTTTTAAATGAGTCTAGTTTTTCCTTTTTCCTGTCCAACAAGTCTGTTACCAATCTTGAAGGGGAATATTTAGTTCATATATATGAGATATGTTAGGTAACTCTGCCTAACTTTCTTCCATCCATAAAAAAACATATCTCTTTTAAAGAATAGAAAGGATTTTAAATATGTAAGAGTGGAGAATTGTCCAAGAGAGAGTTGCTCATATTTAAAATGAATTTAAGGTACCTTATTCTCAGGAAAGACTTCTAATGTAGTACTTTCAGTCACTCTTTATAGCATATTTTCCTAAAAAGAACCAATTTTTTAAAAATTTAGTGATTAAGCATAATTTGGGAGCCCACATTGGATTTCCATTATACTGTACAAGACTGCTGAAGTTTTTGGCATTTTGCATTATCAATTACTTCCATTTTGTCCTTCATTTATTATGTTTTAATAGTATGCTTGCTGGGGGCGCCTGGGTGGCTCAGTTAGTTAAGCTTCAATTCTGGATTTCAGCTCGGGTTATGGTCTCAGGGTCATGAGACTGAACCCTGCATTGGGCTCACACTCAGCACAGAGCCTGGATGAGATTCTCTCCTTTTTCCTCTGCTCCTCCCCACATGTATGCTCAATCTCTCTCTCTTTCTTTCAAATAAACAAATAAATAAAATCTTTTAAAAAATAGTGTGCTTGCTGAGGGCATGTAATATGCCTTGCTTTTTGTTTATTCCAAGTGTTGGGCATTCACTAAATACTGGTTTTAGAATTTCTACATTGGCAGACCAAAAAGCACTTTTTAAGACTTAAGGATTATCAAAACCTAGTAAGATTTACAGTTACCTAAACCAATTACGATAAATAAAGTTAGGGTTAGTGGCTTAAGAACTCAATCAAAAATGTTATTTGCTAAAGGCATCTATCACTGGAGATAACAACATGCACTGAGGTAAGTTTAGTCACTTTGAGTTCTTTCCAAAAACAGATCAACCCTGTGAGGTGATCAGAGGTGATCTGGTTGATGGCTTTGGTAAATAACGAGAAGCATGCTCCCTAAAAATAACTTCTACAAAGAAACAACCAAAAAACTACAATAACAGGTTACTAAAAGGCAGTATGGTCTCTGCTCATCTCTGAAAAGGAGGAATTAAGAATAAGACCAGGTTAACCAAGAGGAGAGAATCTTCTAGATGCCTGATCTTATTTCAACAGAGTTATTTCTCATGCAGACCATAAGACATTAGTTTATCATTATATGCTATTTCTTAAGTGTTTCAAATTCCCTTTGCTTCCTGTTTATGCTTACCAATTAGACCTGTGTCCTACACATGATGGCTCAATACTCATTAATATAATAGAGCTTTCACCACGTGTCTGGACCATGTTCCATGCACTGACGTCATCCGGCATGCTTTTGAAAGTCTTCCAGAATAGAGGGACCCCAAATTGATTGAGGGTATGCCCCTCAGTGAAAGAAATAAGGGAACTAGAAGATGAGGAAGGTTAGGTGGCTTTTCAAGGTCATGCAGCAGCAGCTCAGTGGCAGAGCAGAGGCTAAGGCCCAGATCTCTGATTATTGGGTTGAGCCTGGTTTGGCTGTACCAGTACTTGTCCCCTGGTCCATGGTGGTGTCTGAGGGATCTCTGCCCGGCTGAGGCAGAGTATAGTCAGAATGGGATTCAACTCCTTCTCTGCCATTGCAACTGGAGAAATTTTATTTTATGGTCTATTGCCTGTGTTCTGAGTAAGGTGACCTAATTTTTCCCCCCTCAACAATGAAAGTAGAGTTTTAGTGTTCTTACCGTAACAAGAAAGCCCCAATTACATGAGGTTGAGGATGTGCTAACCAACCTTAATGTGGTGACACTTTGCAATGTATACTTGTATCAAATTGTCACATCGTACACCTCAGATTTCCACAATGTTAAGCATTAATTAAGCTGGAAGATCAATAAAGCTGGAAAAAAATGCTTGAAAATTATTGCTATGTACCTTACTGTATGAATAAGTATAATGTAGGGACTGAATCACAGTACTAATGTTTAGTAAATGTACTACTGGTTCAGAAGTTAATACCTCTCAAGTATAGTCAGGCATTATTTTGGGGGTTCATTAACCTGTGTTAATTTTTTTTTAATAAAGATTTTATTTCAGACAGAGAGAGAGCACGAGCACAGTGCTGGTAGAGGGGCAGAGGGAGCAGCAGACTCCTGGTTGGGCAGGGAGCCTGACACGGGGCTCAATCCCAGGACCCGTGGATCATGACCTGAGCCGGAGGGAGATGCTAAACCAACAGAGCCACCCAGATGCCCTAACCTGTGTTAATTTTCAAGAACATATTCAGCATTGTCTTGGGAGTAAGGACCACTTCCCTTGAGGAAAGATAGGCCATTTGGTAGCACTGGAAATTTCACTGGGTCTTTATATCAGCTGCGTCCTCTGAGGAAGCATCGAAGGTAGGAAGAAAATGGGCCACTCGTGTCTGCATCAAGACTCGAGGAGCTGGATGTTCTTCCTCTCAAAGTCATTTTCTTCCCAACTTGTCAAAATGGGTCTCTACTCCAGAAAATATAGCTAGCTTAGATCTTAGCAGAGTGTTTTTTTTTATTGCAAAAAGTTGCAAACAGTTCACTTGAGATGCTAAGTTGTACTTACTAATGCATGGCCACAGAAATGATCCATCTCTCTTCGAGGGAAAGAGGAAGGTGCTCAAATACTCCATACAAGGCGCCAGAATTAATAATGGCAGGGTGCTGACGACATTCATTACTGCAACTGGCAGAATAGATCCATCCAAATTCCTGTTAGAATTCATGGTCTGCACATAATAGCCTGAAGGAATCTGTAGTTGAGGGGGGAAAGCAGCCAGGCATTAAGAGTGTGGTTTAACTCTGGAGGAAGCATCTTGCAGGAGATGCCTTGCCCTTTGCAAGGGCTCTGTCTGTGACAGATGAACAGAATGTTCCTCTGATCCTCCACGTCCCAGTTATGAGCTGGCACAGGGCAGTATTGTCTCCGTGGAGTCTATCGACAATACTACTGATTCTTTATGGAGGAATCTTGTGTCTTCCTATGCAAAGTAAAGGTGGCCATCATTTTGTGCTTAGGTTGACACCTAAGAAGTCAAATAACTTACTGAAAAAATACAGCTTTGTGTATAAGCAAACAGACTTTTTCCTGAATTAATTAATTAAATTCAAATCAATTAAATTTAATTTTCCTGAATTAATTAATTAATTAATTGAATCAATTCCTAAATTAAAAACCAGTTGAAGGTATTAAGGATGTTTGTTTTTACCCCGATGAAAAAAAATTGGGGGCAAGAAAGAAATCCTTCGTATGGCATCTAATGTGATGGCAAAATAGATAAGAAAGATTTTTACTAAGAAGAGGGGCCCAGGGTAGAAACACGATACTTGTCCGAGGCTGTCTTTGTTGGCTCATTGGATGGGCTTCACTTCTGAAATGACCCAAGTAATTGAAAAAAGAGAAACAAAATACACTTGTGTTTATACCTCATTTTAAACTCAGTGTGTGACATTAGTGGACCACAGAGGAAGCTGTGTGCAAAAGGTTTGCATAATAAACTAACAGATAAGAAATGAAAAGCAAACAGAATCCCCCCAAAACCAAAAAGCCCAAACAAAGAAGACCTCTACCACATCCCAAATCCTCAGTGTAGTGTCAGAATTTCTTCATTTTTAAAATAACTCTAATCCTAACTAAAAGCATAACCTGAACTTGGAGACTCTTCAGGTATTCCAAACCTCTTGTTAAAAAGCACAGGGTCACAAGAAAGAGGGCACCTACTTGCTTTTCTATATGTGAATGTGGTTGCAGTCACTCGTGATTATCAGTCAGAGAGCCTAGTACTTCTCTAATTCCCAGTGGAGCACAAAACTGCTAAGTCAACCTGAGTCTTGTCCGTAGTTCACTGTGCGTGAACTACGATAGGATTTGTGCCTTATTACCATACTGGGAGAGCTGCCCACCTCAAACATCCAGATGATCACTTCCTGTTCGAGTATTTTCACCGACTCCTCTGCTGTCAATCGTACAATTGGAGAGGGTATAAGAAGGGTCTGAGTCATAAGCACAGCAGTTAATGAACCCATCGCTTGTAAAATGAGCCTCTTGCTATGTTAACTACCTAAACCCAGGGAAAGACCACATTTTCACAGACATTCTCTCTATCTGTCCAAAATGTGTCTTGGTGATAATTCATCTTCCAGTCTTCAATGTGACCTTTAGGATTATAAACAAGGATTGCTTTGCTGGGGGCAGATAGCAAGACTGAAGGGAACATTATCTAGTTCTGCCTCACTTCAGTAAAATTATTAAGCACATATCCCCCAATCAGAGGAAAATGAGTGATGCTTTTAAAAAAGAGTGCTGGCAGCAGATCTGCTCGAAGACTGAAAGGCTCCCAGCAGAACCTGGAAGTTTCTGTTACTGATTTCAAATGAGAATTATTGTTAATAGGAATAAAGTTATTATCGGCATGAATCACAGACACAGAAACCTGTTAACTTAATAATGTGGCGAATGTACTATTAATCTTTAGTGAAGCAATATTAATATATTGCCTAATCTAAGAAAAGGCTCTAGTGTCTTGAAAGCTTGAAATCATTTCTGCTTCTGCCTCAAGTTCTGAAATCATCCCCTTTTAAAATTTTAAATACTTTTATTTCATACAAGCCTCTGAGTATTCAGAAATAATTGCTGTCAATAGAGATTCATTTTCACCTTTGAGTGGCCAGTAATGTCAAATGGTAACATCATCAGCCTTAATATCAACATATTTTAAATGTATGTCTTGGAACTGAAGGTCAATAAAGGCTACTAAATTTAAAATACGGAATTCAAGGATGTTTTATTCTTGGTACTTTGATCGCCTTTATGCTGGTGAGTATTTCATCTGAAGGTAAAAATCTACTTTCAGCCTATCCCATTGGAGGTTTCTTCTACCTCTCTTGAGAAGCACATTCTAAACTTTTTTTTTGGGGGGGGGGGATTGTCTGGCACAACATTACTGTGCATAATTTTGGAGCCTATAGGTCTGTATCAGGGATTTTTAACCCGGTTGCAAGAGAGACATTGTGGGTAGTAAACTCTGGGTGTTTATACCAGCACTAAATTGGGATGCCATATATTAGTGGGGTGCCTGCAAGCAAATTACAGAATCCTGCATGTCTCTGAGACGCATATTTAGGATCAGAATAACAACCACTGTAAGCTTGCTGTGGGGATTAAATTAGATACGGTGAAGTCATCTTTTAGGAGTTATGACCATATAGGTGATCAATGAATAACAATTTTTGTTCTTTGCAATACCTGGGCATCTAGAGTTGGTGAGATAGTTAAAATTCAGTCTATTGGAATTTATGGTAATTTATGTCAAATTAAAAAATTTATGACAGTTTTCAGAAGAGAAATTTAGTCAAAACAAATAGTAAGTGTCACTGCATTACGAAAATAAAGAGTCAGGAATTTGTGCTTTTTTCACAGAAGGTTCGAGGCTAGCTATGGACTACTTAGTAATTTTATACTTACTATTAATTTTGCCCTTTTAAGATGTTCCTTATGATATTAAAGATTATATATACAGGTAATATTTTTGTGTTTTTGTGCTGGCTGCTATAGTGCAGTCAGGAAAGAAGTTGAATCTGCCAGATTAACCTTGTTTTCGTGCGACGTTTACAGCAAGGGTTCTTGGCAAACTTTTTTGCAGAGGGCCAGATAGAAAATATTTCCACATACTGATTCTATTGCAAACACTCAAGCCTGCTGTTTTCATGCACCAGGAAACAGTATGACAAATAAACAAGAATGGATATGTTCCAATAAAACTTTATTTATTGGTCCTGAATTTTGAATTTGATATGATTTTCGTATGTCATAAAATATTTTTTCTTTTGATTTTTTTCAAGTATATAAAAATTTTTAAACTTTTTTATCTGGTAGGAAATGCAAACAAAACAAAACAAAACAAAAAACCAGCAAGCTGGATTTGGCCTGCAGGCAGTAATTTGCTGACCCCTGGCCAATTAGAGCAAGCATTGTCCTAAGAGTCAGCAGGTAGATTTGCCTTCCCTCTTGCTATTATTAACGGTGTGACTTAGCTGTCCTTCCAGAATCACTTAATTTTTCTAGCCTCAGTTTCCTCTTCAACAAATGAAGTAGTTGAGTAAATTAATCTCTAAGTTTCTTTTTCAGCTCTGCTGCTCTGAGATTTATAAATCTACCTCATTCATTAACCATCTAATTTCCAAGTTAGCAGCAAATATAGTCCTGAATTTCTTCAAAGTCTTTATAGTCACTTGTATTTCTTTGTAAGTTTGTCTTTGAACATTATCATATTAAAATTGCTCTTTAATCACATATGTTTTAAAAGGTACTTTGGACTTGCTGTTTTCCCTCTAATTTCTCTACAGCACAGGGACAGATTCACCAAGGAACTAAGGGTGGGTGGGGAAATAATCTTTTGCTCATTAGAACATATACTTCAGTACAGGGGAGGTGGTACTTAAATCAGTCATGTTAACTACGTGTTAGTACTAGATTTTAAAGGTTTAATGAAGGAGGAAGGAAAGGTTGGGTAATCGCCCACAGATTGCATATTTTCGTGCATTGCTCTAATGCCTTGTGACTATGCATTCTGAAATATCGTCTGCATCTTCTGAAAGACATTTCCAGTTTTACAAGAGAAACAGCATACTAGGTTCTCCTCAGGTATGCCTCTCTCTGCCTGACCCCTCTTGTCTCTTGAAATTAGAGCCTGTAATGTTGAGAAGCATTTATAGGATAACTCCCTGACAAAGTGTATGAGAAGAGTTTGATGGGGTGAAAATAAATATTTAACTTGTAATGCTCACATACAATCACTTTACTATCATGGGATAGTACTCACTACCTTCCTTACCTGCATAATGCATATTCTGTAAAGGAGCTGAGAAATGAAGAGAGGGAGAAGGGTGAAGAAAAATTTTGTATCTTCCACGTGGAGCTCACTGTAGCAACCGCCATTTTTTTTCTTGGCATGGTCTAACCAGCTTGTCACATCTCCAGCAAGATGGCAATAGCGCAGACAGCATATTTTCAGAGCATTAATAAACACCCCAAAGGTTGTCAGGAGGGAACAACCTGCAAGTAATTTGAGATATTATGTATTAGTAAAGGAATTGTTCTTCAATTTTCCAGGACGTCCATCAGAAAGATGACAATTGCCAGGATGAAGGGCAGTAAAGTGACTGAGAAGGTTTTAGCACCCAAGGGGTTGAATTCAAAGGAACATGCTCCTGACAAGGGTTCTGGCATCCTGGTGACCAGCCCAAGGTGATGGCTGACAGCTAATGTAAAAAATGAAAAAGGTAAGATCAATGGAAACATATTAAAAAAGGAAGAAAGGTGACAAAATAAAACACCAAAGTAAGAAATTCCACAATCTCTTAGAAGTCTAACTCATTAATGAGTGAGACAACCAAAACTTTCTTTTACAGTCTTAACACAAAGGACTAGGACTAGTTCTTAATATAAATGGTTATATCAATAATCCTCACTTGTCAGGTGGAGAGTGGTTTCTTATTTTGACATGGAGATGAAGTGAAATGTATTCTCTGCTTTGACGTTATCCTTGAATTTCAGATGTAAGGTTAAACTTTGAACTCTTCAAATGACTTTATACATGTTGATAGCATCACTAAAAGTTCAGATTGGATTAGCTGGCTTTTGACTTTTCCAGTAGTTTCCTCTGGGTTTATATAGCTGTCACTTCAGCACCCAAAGCATTTTATTGCCTAAGATGTTAGCAGTCACTTACTGCTTGTGATTTGCAACCTCACTGTTGCTTCTTTCATGATCTTTCAGATACCACCTTTTCTTTGACTCCATTAGGACTTCCTGATACAATGACAGATAAGTGACACTTCCCCCCCTTTGAGTTAGCAGTTCAGCTGTGCCACCATAATTGTTACAATTTTTCATAGTACTTTTTCGACCAAAGAAGTCCTTCTGCAAATTACATAGACACCAAGCCATGGTTGCAGGATAAACGGTATAATAAATGTAAAAATGTTTGAGTTTCTCCAAGGAAGGTCACTATAGAAATTCAAAGTATAGTTTGATGGTCATTTTGCTTATGTTCAAATTTCCCATAATAAAATTCCACGTGAAATACATTCTAACAAATTCATATAAATGTGGTCAAGCATTGGTTTTTATATTTAAATAAAGAATATTTATTAATATTTCTTTTTATGGTTATAGAGTGATTATATTGATTTGATCTCTTTTAAGAGTTGTAATAGACCTATTATGTCAGCCTTTGATTAATTGAAGAAGCTGGGGGCCTGGTAATTGAATATGGAACCTTTCACCCCTAAGTCACTGAATCAAATCCAGCCCAAATTGGTAGTGACCAAGAATGATTATAGCAGTGGCTCTTTGGCGGCCTCTGTGAAGTATGTTGAGGTCAAGTGGAAGTATGTTGAAATAATTGCATCTCCTATGGGCTCATACCTGTGGTCACTATTGCTTCTTCTTAGTCACTATTGCCAGAACACAGAGGAAAGCCCAGGGACTAAGAACACCAAGGGAAAAGAAGCCCCAGTGAGTGGTTGTGTCTCTTAGGAAAGAAGAGGGACATCTTTTTATTATTGCAGGAGGAACTGCTCTATTACGAGACTTTCCTAGCTATTTCAATTAGTTTACTTAAGACTTTAGTGAAATGAGAACTGAGAATGCCTTGATGAACAGTCTGGAAACTGAATTTGAACAGGTCTGGGCTAGGAGGCTTAACTTCCTGACATTTCTTTATGAACTTGTCTCTGTTGCTCATCAGTCTGTTCTCTGCTCAACTTTTGCAAAACAGTGCTGTGTAGATGGAGGGTTATTATTGGCATTAATCCAACTTACTCTATGCTTTTGAATAGGCTTTATGATGAAATGATGACTATTCATAGGATGAAAGACTATTTCCAAAGATATTCTCCCCAATTTCCCCTCTCTTTCTTTAAATTCAGGTGTCTATGTTGAATATATGTTTTGAACCCATCATTCTGTTTTTGTTTGAGTGAATCACCATTTGTTGCAAGGTGAATTGTCATCTGCTCTTAATGCATGGTAAAGTGATACCTGCAAACTTAATAAATATTTAAATATCTTTATCATATTCTTTCTAAGGAGGAATTGTTTGGATTATTGCTTCTTAAACTAGCTGTGTTAAAAAATTTTTAAAAAAAGTTTGAACCATTATGGTCAATACATTTTTAAAATAATCATAAAACATAATACCTAAAGAATAAAATAAAACAAAGACATAAATAATGTAAGTCCTGATATTTTTATTATTAGATTCAACAGACATAGAATCTAACTTTCAGTAAATGTTTCTACATGTTTTCTCTCAGTGTCTGTATTTATTTTGTTGCATACCAATAACAAACAGTTAATTGATCAGCAGTGCTCCATGGATAAGGCTTTGAGTAGCACTGGCTTCAACTAAATACACATTTTGAAAAGTGAATTTTATTTAAGCAAATAAAGTTATATTTGATAGAGTGATATGAAACAACAAAAACAATGGTTAAGAACAAGAAATGATTGAGCATGAATGAGGTCTAAAATTTTAGCTAGGATAGGGAGGGCACATAATTGATTCCAAACAATTGTGAATATATAATCTTTCATTCATTCAGCATACTAAGTTCCTACTATATGCCAAAGGTTTTTTGAGCCTCAGAATAATAATAGTGAACAAGACCCACAAATTTCTGAGTTTTCCTTGTGTTTGGGGAGACACTTTTTAGCAGAAAAATATAAGACATGCTCAATGATGAAAGCAAAATGGACTTCTAAGATAGACACCCATTATGGGACAGAGTATAGAGACAGCAGAAAGAGTTGAAATTTGAACTGTGGTTCGAATGACTGGAAATAGGCAAAAGACATGGAGGAAGCATATGCCAGATATGTCACAGGGTAGAAATAAGCTGAGGGACACTTGGGTGGTTCAATTTTTCAAGCATCTGACTTCAGCTCAGGTCATGATCTCAGGGTGCTGGGATTGAGCCCCGGATCAGGCTCCTGGCTCAGTAGGGGATCTGCTGGTCTCTCTCCCTCTGCCCTTTCCCTGCTTATACCCCCTGTCTCTGTCTCTCTTTCAAATAAAATAAAATAAAAATCTTAAAAAAAAAAAAAAAAGAATCTGAGAGTGGTTCGGTATCCATAAAGGTCAATTTGAGGCAGTACCTCAGTTAGAAGATTGGAAGGAGGTGAGGTCCCAGAGTTGGTCAGGGATCCGACTTCATGGGCTGAAGTAAGGAGCTTGGAGTTTGCTGGGGGCCTGGTACCCTGTTGAAAACATCTCCTTCTAAACATCACACCACCTCCGTGGATTAATCCATTAGACTTAATAGAAAATTCATGACTTCCATACAAATAATTTGGGGTGTCATGTAGACTTCACTTTTTAAAAAATCTATTGTCATTATGATTTTTAAATTGCTTTTCTGCACCAGGAGCAGAAATGGGAAGTTGAAAAAAAAAAAGGGATGAAAATGCAACTGAGACTTCAAGCTCTAGTTTAAATGTGGATGGCAAACACACCAGGCGTGTACATTTTAAAATGAAACAGATGAGCTATTTTAAATGTTTTATTGCAATACTTAAAGATTGTAGCTATTACTATTAAAAAAAAAAACTTTAGAAAGCAATTTTTCTATTCTTTGTACCTTTAAGTCCTTGGCTCTGATGTTCTGCTCCTCTGACCTTGATCTAATCATGAATATCTATGCTACTTAATTATAATAAAAAAAGCCTACATTGCACTCTAGATGGTAGATGCACATTTTTTCTTCTTTGGTCACCTGCCAGTTCTCAAAATTATAGCAGTGGGAAGAAATGCAAATGAAGGCCGTGCTTGACAGCTAAACATAATGGAATGCATGGTCCACATTTGAAAAGTTACCTTAAAATAAAAGGTAGCATATAAAAAATCATTTCTTTAAGGTCACCTATGGCTTTGAATTACAGCTTTGAGGAATTTCCAATTTAGTCATCAGAGAGGAAGAAGCCAAAATAAGGATTATATACTTGGCTAGAGGGAAGACAGCATTTTACTTCATTGTAGTTGGGTGATCTTATTACTTGGAAATAGAAAACAAAACAAAAACTGAAAACTGTGAAGTATTCCGTTTATGGAGTATTGTGTAGAGTAAAAGACTCCAGAACATTTTCTATTATACTTTTAATTACAATTATAAAATTCTTTCTCATGAATTTCCAAAGAAAGTTTACTTCATCATATATTTAAATATGTAACATAAGGGCTACAATAGGTTGGTGGTGAACAGTAGCTTATATATGTCTGTATTACATGAAGAATTGTATCTCTTTATTCAGATAAATATATTCTTAAATAGGAAATAATTTATATAGATAAATTATGAATTTATATTCACAAAACCCTGGAATTACTTGCTAATTACACACTCCAGAAATGACTAAACTTGTCTTTCCATGAAATTTTATGCTTTACAATTTTCTCTTTTTTGCTCTGTGGGGCTGACAAAGACCAACGCTTATAGAACTTTCTGCATATTGAACCCATTCCACAGATTGCCAGGAAGAAGTGTACTGCTTAGCTGTGATCCACATACCACAGAGCTCTGAGAAATAGAGGCAGATGTTCCTATGGATGAAATTTTCCATACTTCCGAATGTGCTATAATAAAATGAGCTCCACACTGGGTGCTGTATGTAAGTGATGAAGCACTGTATTCTACTCTGGAAGAGAATGTTACACTGTATGTTAACTAACTCTAATTTAAATTTAAAAAAACATCATAAATGATATGCTGAAGTTGCCGGAGAAGCAGAGCAAAGCATATGGAGCCCGAGCTATAAAAGGATACAAGGTACCCTTCCTACCTACTTCACAGGCTGGGGGTGAAAATGAGGTAACATTGGTGAAGACCCTCAACTGGTAAAAATACAGCTCATCACATCACTCTTAATGGTAGTAGTTGTATAGAGAAGTAGTAGAAACAGTGGTAGTAGTAAAAAGAAAATATATGAGAAATTAAGGTCAGAGTTAGAAAAGATAGATTAATAGACTAACCAAGGAACAGCTCCAGAAATGCAAGTGTCTGTGTACAATGAAGGTGGCATCTTGTATTAGTGGGGAAAATCCAGACTTTGAAATAAGTGAGTTTGGATAACTTGACAGTTACATTGAAAAAAGATAAAATTAAGTTCATTCTTAAAACCTATTTTGTTTTATTTAAAAAAAGATTTAATTAATTAATTAATTAATTAATTTGAGAGAGAGTAGGTGGAGGAGCAGAGGGAGAGGGAGAGAGAGAATCTCAAGCAGACTCCGTGCTGAACTTGGAGCACGATGAGGACTTGATCCCACAACCTTGAGATTATGACGTGAGCCAAAATCAAGAGTTAGAGGCTTAACCGACTGAACCACTCATGTGCCCCAAAACCTATTTTAATATAATTTCCAATGGGTCAGAGATATAAAGATTAAAAAAAAAAAGAAAGAATATGAGTACTGAAAGAAAATTTGAGTGAATATCTTTATATTCTGGGAGTAAGGAAAATTTTTCCAACATAATTCAAAATCTAGACGTAATTAGGGAGACAACTGATATATTTTATTATAAGCATAACCCCTCATCAAAAAAAAAAAAAAACCAAAACTTAAAAATCTTGTGTGTAGAAGAAAAACACAAGAATCAAAGTTAAAAACTATATGACAAATGGGGAATAATATTTGCAAATTTTATCATAAATAAAAGTTTAACATCTACAATATAAAGAAATCTTCTAAAAATCAAAAGAAAGGGGCGCCTGGGTGGCTCAGTGGGTTGGGCCGCTGCCTTTGGCTCAGGTCATGATCTCATGGTCCTGGGATGGAGTCCCGCATCGGTCTCTCTGCTCAGTGGGGAGCCTGCTTCCTGCTCTCTCTCTGCCTGCCTCTATGCCTACTTGTGATCTCTCTCTGTCAGATAAATAAATAAAATCTTAGAAAAAAAAATCAAAAGAAAAAGTCCACAGTCCTACAGAAAAAAAAAAAAAAATGGACTAGATGTATGAACAGGTAGTTCGCTGAAAGATATACAAATTGTTCTAAGCAATGAAAAGATGTTCAACTTTTCTCATAATAAGAGAAATGTTAATTAAAACTTTTGCAAGATGCCATTTTCCACCCTCAAGTTGTCAAAAATCCAAAAGTTTGACAAAATTACTTTGCTGGAAAGACTATGAGAAAACAGGCATTCTCATACATTTTTGGTGGAAACTCAACAATACAACCACTATGGAAGGAAATTTGTTGAAATATAGCAAAGTTGTGTGTATAATTACTTTTTCACTTAACAATCCTACAAAGAGAGGATTACAGCAGGCTATTCATTAGAAACTACCTAACACAGCAAAAGCAAAAGCAAAAAAAAAAAAAAAAAAAAGAGAGAGAGAAAGAAAAAAAAGGCAAAAAAAACCCACCAAACAAAACCAAAACCCCAACCTGAATGTCCATTAATAGGCTGGTAAAATAAATATCAATATGAAGCTGGTTCATTACATAATGGAGAACCATACATATAGGAATGTATTCCTATAAAAAGGAATGGGGCACATTTTTATATACAATTATGAAGCAATCCCTAGGATACATTAAATGAGAAAAGCAGGTGAGAAGAGTGAATAATACGCTCTTGCTTATATAATGAGGGAAGTAAATACATACATGGAGACATAAAGACACACACATAAAAAATTTTAATAGTTTCCCTTATTACAAAAATGGAAAGATAATTCTTTAAAATATGTAAATGGACACCTAAGGGAATAGGAGAGGATATAAGAATATAAATAGACTTTGTTTTCTACATAAATTTTAGATACATGAAACTATTCCCAAGACTTAATTAAATTTTAAAAATATGTCTAAGTATAAAGAAAAATGGAATAAATACATTTAATTTTACATAAAGTTACTGACACAACCACACAGAGAGAAACTATGAGTAACTTTAAGACATAATAATTTTGGGGACGCCTGGGTGGCTCAGTTGGTTAAGCAGCTGCCTTCAGCTCAGGTCATGATCCCAGCGTCCTGGGATCGAGTCCCACATCGGGCTCCTTGCTCGGCGGGGAGCCTGCTTCTCCCTCTGCCTCTGCCTGCCATTCTGTCTGCCTGTGCTTGCTCTATCCCCCTCTCTCTCTCTGATAAAAAAAAAAAAAAAGACATAATAATTTTGGTGTACATTCTTAGGGATTATAAGATAAAGAAAAGAAAAAGTGCAAGAATCTTGAAACTGTTTTCGATAACCATACTGCGGGTGCCAGTGTCAGGCTAAGATTACTGAGTCTTTGAGATAAAGCAAATGTGTGGATTATTGTTGTCTTTGAGAACTGGGATTCTTGGCCTAGGAAATAAGAGAAAAAGACCTGAGTTTGATAGGATAAGAAAAAATCCTTTAGCACTGGTTTTGATTAAGGTATTAGTATAATCCAAAATGTGTTATTCTAGAAAGAAAAAAAAATAACATTTTCTAGCTTTGTCCACAGAAAAGTCTAGGAACCATGATAGACTAAGTAGCATTGAGCATCCCCATGGCCAAAATTATAGTCTCTAATTACCAACATCCGTGGAAAGGAAACACCGTTTTTTGGAGGAGATGATTCCAATTTCAGGGAAAGAAATAATGACCATAGAATATGCTGGCATATCAGAAAACAAGGAAGCCAGAAAAAAAAAACAGAGGCTTGTCCGGAAGACTCAGACACCAACTCAAAGAGAACCTCACTGCCCAAATATGGAATAATCCGAGCACTGATAACTGCGGTGGATTGAAACTTACTAAAAATTTTAAGTCTATAAATTAATAATAATAGTTTTTCTAAAGAAATCATCCAACAGGTCTACCTCTGGAAGATACTGAAAGTCTAAAAATAGAGTAAAAGAATTAAACATTTGTTTTCTTTTTCTTATATAAACTGTACCTCTGTATAACTGAATACTTACTGAAGAGAAATTTCTCTTCATAGAATTATTTCAGCTAATGAAGGAGGCATAAATATGGACTATCACTGCCTTGTAACCCACAATGGAGTATGGACTTAGGCAGAAATCATGAGTGGGTGCTGATACTGTAAAAACAGATAATCAGACATCTCTCCTCTTCATTGAAGTACATAACACCATCTATGAAGGAATTTTGTTTAAAAAAAATCTTAATCTGATCAAGCATGTAGGTCTTTCAGACAATTAAAAGGAATTAAGAAAGAGGAACATCTCTTGCATGACAACATGTGGATGTAATCCATGAAATTCAGACTACGAGAAATGCTCTGTGGAATGTTCAGATTTCTTTAAAAAAAAAGTGAAAAGAGATAGAAATGAAAGAGGAATATAGATGATGTAAGGGGCATTTCTGCCATTCGGAATGTATGGACCTATTTGGATGTGAAGTAAACAAAATACACAAATTTCAAAAATGGAAACAGATTTTAACAGTGAGCCGCTACTCTCCCTTTCATTGTGTGTGTGTATGTAATAATGACATTGTGAATATGGTTTTTTTAAAGTATGTCATTTACACACTTGCACACAAATGAAATGCTATAATATTTTTTTTAATTTAAATTTTAGTTAGCTAACATAAAGGGCAATATAGATTTCAGGAATAGAATTCAGTGATTCATCACTTACATAACAACACCCGGTGCTCAACCCAGTAAGAGCAAGTCTTAAAACCTATCACCCATCTAGCCTGACCCCACACCCTCCCTCCATCCACTTTCAGTTTGTTCTCTATCTTTAAGAGTCTCTTGTGGTTTGTCCTCATCCCTCCTTTTGCTTCAAAATCACCAGGTGGGATGGGGAGAGAGTGAGTGGAGTTGATGATAGTTGAAGCGGAGAGTGCATACGGGATTTTTGTCCTACTTTTGTTTTTGTTTAAAACACCCAATTATTAAACTGATTTGAACAAGGGAAACCTAAAAGATCGTAGAGATTGTTGATATTCTTACAGATTTTACTGCTCTCAAGTGTAGCAACTGGCAGACTCTACAAATCCTGTGAGTTGAAAGAGAAGTTACAGGGGATCAAAGATGAAGAAGATCAAGTAGATCAAGAAAACCATCAAAATCAAATAATTAATGTGAAGTGTGATTTACTTACATTTTTCTGGCTGATAAATCAAGTCACAGTGCATCATATGAAGGGTTATCAAAGCCATAAGTGTAGACATAAAGGGAATGAGTAGAACCAGGGCCCCAGCCCCTGAGTGCTGGATGTAAGATATTCCCAGAAAGACAACAGTTGCTTTCAGGTTCATGATCCAGCAAAACCTGTGATACACAGACAGACAGAAATAAAAAGACCATTGAGTTACTTCAGAGAACAATTGTTAATTTTAATGCTTTGATCTAGATGTAAGCTATGAAGTGGTGGCCTGTTAGCTGAACTAGAATTTGTCAGTATTATTTTAAACTTCTTTAAAAAAAAATTCTTTTTTTTATTTGAGAGAGAGAGAGAGTGAAAGAGAGAGAAAGAGAGACAAGGAGCAGCGGGAGAAGCAGAGGGAGGTGGAGAAGCAGACTCCTCCACTAGAAGAGAGCTCGACAAGGGGCTCAATTGCAGGATCATGACCTGAGCTAAAGGCAGACACTTAACCACTTGAGCCAGTCAGGCACGCCTGTTTATTAGACTTCTTAATAACTGTGCACATATCAGCTATGGAGTCTTATCATTTTTGTTATCTTTGTTTCATTCCTTTTAGAACACGTGTGGAGAGAATGTGTTATCTAAAGACAAACTTTTTCTGCAAAGGGCTTCATAGTAAATATTTGAGGTTTCGAGGGTCATACCATCTCTACAGCAACTGCTCAACTATGTGTTGTGGCACTAGAGAAGCCATAAACAATACTTAATCAAACATGCCTAATAAATCTGGGAAAGGCTGCATGGGTAAAAAGCTGAATCTTCCTATTTATTCTACTCTTCAAAGTATGGGTAAACTGAGGAATACTTTGGTTATACCCAGACCATGCATTAAACCAAAGAAATGCGTGTCATTTGAATAAAACTTTCAGTACCTTTTCCTGATGAATAGTATTACAACTACGTACCCATAGCAGTAGTCTGGTTTGTAATTTGGGGGAAATAATCTGTATCTCTCATCCTTTCATTGGGTCTAAGCCCATGCTGTTAGAGTCCCATGGCAGAGGAGGGGTCGTAACATTAATTTAAAAAATTTATTAGGGTAAAATTAAATACAATAAAATATCTGCTTAAATATATAGTTTTATGAGTTTTGGTAAATTTTTCAGTTGGGTAAACACTAATAAGACCTAAGTTTTAGAACATAACATTATCACTAAGGTTTAAAGGGCCAACCTTGTTAGATCAGGCCCATCCAGGATTCTAGGATAATCTCCTCTTTGGTTAATTTAAAAATCAAATTATTAGAGACTTTAAAAAAAGTTTTTATTTATTTTAGAGTGAGAAAGGGAGAGAGAGTGTGTGCACAAGTGGTGGAAGGGACAGAGGGAGAGAGAAAGAGCCTCAAGTAGACTCCCTGCTGAGCAAGGAGCCCAAGGTTTTCAATCCTATAACCCTGACATTATGACCTGAGCCAAAACCAAGACTTGGATGCTTAACTGACTGAGCCACCAAGGCACCCCTAGAGACTTTAGTTACATTGCCAAATCCCTTCACTTTTGCCATGTAACAACACAATTAGGGTTTGGAAAAAACCTAGGAATGGAAGGGCTAGATGATACAGTAGATGAACATTTAATATTTTAAGAAATTTCCAAATGCTTTTCAAGTAATTGTAACATTTTGCATCAACTACAACATAGGTATGAGAGTTTTAATACCTCCACATCTTGGCCAATACTTGGTGTATGATCAGTCTTAAATTTTAGCCATTTTAATAGATGTGTGTTCGTATCCCATTGTGATTTTATTTTGCATTTCCCTAATAACTAGCGATATTGAGCATCTCTTCATGTGCTTTTATCCATCTGTATATCTTCTTTGGTGAGATTGCTGTTCAAAACTTTTGCCCATTTAAAATAAAACTAGGTTATTTTCTTATTATTGAATTTTTAAAAAGATTTTATTTATTTATTTGACAGACAGAGATCACAAGTAGGCAGAGAGGCAGGCAGAGAGAGAGGGGGAGGCAGGCCCCTGCTGAGCAGAGAGCCCGGGCTTTCATTGTTGTATCTAGGAAATCTTTCCCTAACCCAAGATCACAAAAATTTTCCATCTCTGTTTTAGAGGAGAAATTTTAGCCTTGGAGACCTTTACGGTTTCAAGTGAATTCTCACAGCTGCATTGTTGCAAAGGCATGAGTAGGAGCCCTCATTCTGGTGCAGCCTCGAAGAAGAGGCTAACTTGACTATGTGTCTTTTTTACACTTCTTTCCTATCATCAAGTTCATGACACCACCATTTCCTCATTAATACAAGCTTTAACATTAGAAATTACCTTTCACTCATGCTTCTCGCCAAATTGTATATATTATTAATTATAAATATTGTTTCTTTCTCTTGGAATGATGCTCAAAAAGACATGAATTTGGGACACCTGGGTGGCTTGGTCAGTTAAGCATCTGCCTTGGCTCAGGTCATGATCCGGGGTCCTGAGATGGAGCTCCCACCTGAGTAGGAAGCTTCCTTCTCCCTTTCCCTCTGCCCTTCCCCCCTGCTTGGGCTCACTCTCTCTCTCTCTCTGTGTCTCTTTCTCAAATGAATAAATAAATTAAAAAAATCTTAAAAAAAAACACATGAATTTGAGTGAAAACTCTGATAATCACAGGATCTGTGTCTTAGGCTTTTTGGATTTCTGGGTCTTTATCTTTAAAGTAGGGATCATACCCTCTAGTCAGGTGTCTTGTGAAGACTGAATGGAGAGCACACACTGGAGCTGCACTGTGCTAAGCTAACGTTGTCATATTCTTCACTTTTCTTCAATCTTGTTTCCAGAAACAAAATGAGCAAGGAAGCTAGAGCGTGGTGAGCAAGGAAAAGACCATTTGGAGACGTGATCCGCGCTAATTGTGATTCAGATCATGCAAGGCCTTGAAGTCCATGGTAAAGAGTTTGGTTTTTATTCTTAGTATACTGGGAAGCCATTTGAAGGCGATTGATCATGGGGCTGAAATGATGTGCTTTTAAATGGAAAAAAGAAAGGATTATCATGTGAGGTCTACGCATGTAGATTATGCATGGTCAGGGCCTGGTAAGACTAATCACAGCTGCTGTAGCCTGGAGGAGGGTTAGAAGTGAACTGGACTGCGGTTAGCAAAGTCAAGGGAGAGAGGGAGAGAGGTTTGTGACGTATATTTGGAAAGGAGACATGCGCCCAGCTACCCCTGTGCCTTCTCTGTCCTATAAACATGGTTGCTCATTTTCACCTCTAAAATTTTTTTTTTAAGAATTTTATTTATGTATTTATTTAAGAGAGAGAGAGTGCAGGAGTTGGGGGAGGGACAGAAAGAGAGGGAGAAGGAGACTTCCCAATGAGCAGGGAGCCTGCCATAGGGCTTGATCCTAGGATCCTGAGATCATAACCTTAGCCTAAGGCAGATACTTAACCAACTGAGCCACCCAGGCACCCCCATCCTTACACCTTTTGTCACTTAACTAAAGTGCCATGTCAAGTCTCTTTTCCTTTATTCAAAATTCTCTTGAATAGAAATTCTCTGAACTTCTAAGATAATCCATTCTGCAATGATTTCACTTTTGTTAGTTTTGTCTTCTCACAAGCTGTCAGGCTTCCTGACAGGAACGCCTTGTTCTTTGTCTCCGTAGGACATAACATGGTTCTAGGATCACAATATAGGGATAGTAAATAAGTAATTGACGAATAACATGGCATCTCACAAAAACCACATTATCCAACAACAACGTATAAAAACATTTTCCATAATTGACCTAGGAAAGTAATCAAACATCCAACATGGCCATGCTGAGGACTCTGGTTTACTACAATCCACCACCAGAAACTTGTCACAGTGCCAGTGAGACACAAAGCTAGAGTTTTGTAGGACATTTGGATAGAGCTCTTAGGCTCAGTCTCGGGTCGTCCTGTCGAGCTGTTGCAACCTGCACACTTGAGTTGCGGCTCACGCAACTAAGAGAAGCTGGAGCTGCAAGCAATGTTATAGCTCTTTCAATCGGCACGAAACACTTTTCTTAAATGTTCAATATTGCTGAGAAAATCCAAGAGGACATTGTGTGGCTCCTCGGAACACCACATGGTGATGTAAACTAAATCGCTCTAAAGAGGGTCAGGGAAAATTACAATTATTCCAAGACTTCAATCTTGTAAAAGGCAGTTAGAAACAAAAGAATTATAGTGTTGAATAGCTTCATATAGGAAGAGATTTTACACCAAGTACTAAATGTATTTTAACAAATGCCATCCAACCTATTTGATTGTGTAATTTTCTGGAAGAATTACCTAGTACAGGCATGTTTTATATATGTCTTTATTGATCCATGGACAGGATAAGCCATAGATAATTAAGGGTGAAATTGTATATGTATCAACTGTAAAAAAATAAAAGAAATAAAAACCCACAGTCTTCAAACTCACCATTAAGACTCCTTTCATCTCATAGCTCACTAGCAAATTGAGTATATAAAGCACCTCTCACACAGAAAGTCAAAGAGCAAAGCACTAACACAAAATAAATACCAGTGATTAAGGAAAATTGAAAGCAGCAGTAAAAATATGTTTCTTTAGTCTACTTTTAAATACAGACTGGGAACTGCAAATAACTGGGAGTACATGTAAGTCTAATTTTTTTTTTTTTTTTTTGGGTCTTCGTGATTCTATGGCATTGAATACAAATAAGGGAAAGAAAACTTGTTGCTGCAAATCTCAGCAATCCTTTTGAGATTTTTTTTCTTTTAAACATTCACCTTTACCTATTTAGTAATCATGATTGAACTCACTCTTATACTTTGTCATCTCTTAGGCTGTCTCATTTTGACATACTTCAAATTTATTTTCAGTGATTTTAGGGAAAATGGTTTAAACTGGTTTTTCTTAACCCGAGAAGATGCCAAGAGGGAAGGCAAACTCTTGGGTCTTCATGGCAACAGGAGACAATGGACAGAGTTCAGGGAAACTATTTTACTCTGCATTGAACAATATTGAGATAATTCACTAGGGGATTTGTGGTTCTTCAAAAAGAACTGAACTGTTCTTTGAACTGTTTAGAAAAGTCAAGGACACACTTGGGTGCTGACTTCCTGGTGGGTCATGGTTGACAATGGTTGCTTCTTCCAGCATCACTATAGACCTATAGAAGTACTTCAAAGAATACTCTGGTGGTCATGAATTTAGAGAAAAAAGAAGCAAGTGGAAATTTTGCAGTTCTAGATGCTTTTTATCTATAATTTTTTTCAACAGTACAGATAAAGAAAAGGCATCTAATAAAAGAAGAGTGTTGGTTTTGGTGAACAGACAGCATGATTTAGAAAAGATATATATATATACATACATGTATATATATATACATGTATGTATATATATATTTCTTTTTTTTTTTAAAGATTTTATTTACTTGACAGAGAGAGATCACAAGTAGGTAGGGAGGCAGGCAGAGAGAGAGGAAGGGAAGCAGGCTCCCCGCTGAGCAGAGAGCCCGATGCAGGGCTCGATTCCAGGACCTTAGGATCAGGACCTGAGCTGAAGCCTTTAACCCACTGAGCCACCCAGGCACCCCTAGAAAAGGTATATTTTTAATTTTTAATCAAGAAATTTGGGAATAGGTCTTACTCTTTCTCTCTTGCTCTCCTTGCCTCTTCTTCTTTTAACTTACTATCATTCTCTTTCTCTCTCTGATCCTCCCTCCTTCTTTTTTTCCCCCAACATTGCAACCATAACAGTTATTCCTGTATATAATTTTATTTCCTCAATTTAAGGTCTTTAGATCACTGCGTGTTTACTGATGAAAATAAGTCTGTAATCATGTACCTACCAAGTTGAAAAACGACCAAGCGGGGCTTAAAAAAAAAAAAAAAAAAAGAGCAGTAAGGCACAAGAAATTTGCCTTTCTTTCTTTTTTCCTCAGTGTTCTTTGGTTTCCACAAGTATATGTTAGGCAGGAATTCTGAGTGTATTTCCTGAAAGCTTACCACTTTGGCAAAAGTAAAGAAGGAGTTGTCTGTTGTTATTAGAGTGGGTGGGTAGGACTTGTTAAGCTTGGGTAGAGCCCATGGAAATAGAATTTTGGAAGGTTTAGTGATTTTTTTTTAAAGCTATTTACAAGCTATTCCTCAGTGTGCAACTCAGATGATATTTTGAGAATTAATACAATTATTCCGTGAACTGCTTTGATTTTGTTGGCTGAAATGTACCTTATAAATTATGATTTTACTATTACAGAATTAAGTAGATTCATGTTTCGTTTCTCTTCACAAGGAATTTCTCAATCAGATAGGTTTCCAAGTGGGATGAAAAATCGCTATGAATTGTCAAAACTTTCCAAAGCCGCCTCATATCCAGTATGTGCACCCCAATGATGTCCAGTTCCATTCCTTTTCTTTTCTTTATATTTAAGTTTATTTATTTATTTGACAGAGAGAGAGAGAGAGACAGCGAGAGAGGGAACACAAGCAGGGGGAGTGGGAGAGGGAGAAGCAAGCTTTCTCCCAACAAGGAGCCCGATACGGGGCTGGATCCCAGGACCCAGAGATCGTGACCTGAGCTGAAGATAGACGTCCAATGACCATGCCACCCAGGTGCCCCCCATTTCTTTTCAAAGTTATCTCTAGACCATGTTAGTATCCCCTTTCCTTATATCTCTGCAATTGTTTTCAAAATTCTGAAGCACTTGATAAAAGTGGTAAACCTTCCCCAGCTATGCTTCCAGTATATTCTGATCTTGGCCATTGTGGGTGGGGCCTAGGAAACATTTTTAAATAAAGCCTGTAAATGATTCTCAAAACCAGACAACAGCTTGAGAGCAGTAGTCCTTAAATCTGACTACTTGGGCAGCTAAATAAATAAATAAATTAATTAATTAATTAAAAAAAATCCTGGTCTCTGGATCTCACCTCATACCAATATATATGGAATTTTTGATGCCAAGGCCCAGGAATCAGTATTTTTAAGAGTCCTCAGGTGGCTTTTATGTCAATCTAGGATTGAGAATTTCTGCTTTCGAACAACACTCAACTGAATATTAAAACAGCTTCTGATAAAACATTCCGTGGGATAGTAAGTTTTTACCTCTAGCGTTTCCCTAAGATAAAAGTTATTAAGTTCAAGCAAGTATTAACATCAGAATATTTTAGTGTAGGACAAATACTGTGTACAGTCAATCTGAGTACCAGATATTCAAAATTTCTGGGATAGAATAAGTTAGTCTCTAGATTTTTTTTCAAGAACTCTACCAATATTCTATTTGGACTTTTCAATCACGTATAATTCACTCTGGTAACTAGTTAGGAACAGACAATGATATGCAGATTGGATGCAAATTACCAGGTGAAGTAAGTAGAGAAATGTGGAAGCAAGATTTGAAGTTAATTGCAGTAGAATTTAAAATTATGGTTATAGACAGACTTAATTATCCACCTTTCTTTTTGCTTCCAGAAAAGATTCTGCACAGGTGTATTTACCTAGATGATCTCTAGCATGGTGACTCTTAATTGCACACCTTAGATTTTGGAAAGTGCTGGAAGAGCCAGGTTCTAATCTAGATAACGGCACAAGGATGTTGGAAGATTATTATGCCTCTTGGTTTTCAGGGAGTTTAGCTTTATTCTTTCAGTAAGGTACATAGTTGAAGAAGATCCAGTACCAGATGGTAATGTTGGCTGGGAGTGGTTTTCTCACCTACACTTGGCAGCTCTACTCGGAAGTGGTGCTTTCAATGCTCGAGACTTCCAGTCTATACTATTTAACATAATCACTAGGAAGCTTTAGGTGGTAGAGATGCAATGACACATCTCATTAAAGGTCCTGTAACTAGGAACATCTGACATCTGTGCTGAAGATAGAACTGGATGCAGCCTTCGAGTGGTTACCGATTCAAGTGGTATGCTGTTTTTAAAGACACTATGGAAATTCATTATATTAGCCAAGTTTGTACTTTCTAGAGGCGTTTTTCTGACATGGAGAAATAGATTTTAAATGAAAGTGCTGCCCATTTAAAGATGGCGGCCTCCTCAATGGGTTCCCTCTCACTCAGAACTTAGACAATGATTTTAGCTGATTTGTCATTTAATAACAATAGTTACCCTATTTTGAATACCTATGATGTGCTAGGATCCTTTATATATGAGCTATGCAGCCGCACATAGTCCCATTTTGTGGATGAGGGACTTGTGCCCGGAGAGGTTAAGGGACTTGCCGAAAAGCAGAACACTTCTTTGACAGAGCCAGGATCCTGTCAGCCTTCAGGCTGCCCCATAAGGTCTCTGTCCATGTAACCACCCACCCCTGAAGTATGTAGTGCAATAGAGTTAATATATTTTTCCATAAATTACAAAAAGCAGCTGCCCATAGAAATTGCCCTGTAGCTTGGTACTATAAACTTAGGAAAAAACCCCAAAACTGAAACAACCAGATTCAGCCTTTAAGAAGCTTACCATCGAGACAGTTCTGCATCCAAGAGTGACACCTTGACTTTAGATTCCTCATGCACATTTCTAGGTGTTTTTTTTTTTTTAAGATTTCATTTATTTATTTGAGAGAGAGCATGAACAGAGGGAGGGGCAGAGGGAGAATCAGACTTCTCACTGATCCAGGACCCCAGTGTGGGGCAGGATCCCAGGACCCTGGGATGCTTAATGGCCTGAGCCAACCAGGAACCCTACATTTTGAGGTGATTTAACTTTAGGTTTTAAAAATTCTGCATGATTCTTTCCCTCTTTCTTTCATTCTGTCTGTCTAAAAATTTATTTATCTATCTTTAGGGGAGAGAGAGAGAAAAAACATGAGAGTGTGGTGGGGAAATTCGAAGAGAAGGGGAGAGAGAGAGAGAATCTCAACACATTCCCCACTGAGCACAGAGCTGCTGTGGGCTAGATCTCTTGACCCTGAGATCATGACCTGAGCAGAAAAAACGAGTCAGACAACAACGTCCGCAACAACGGAGCCATCCAGGCGCCCCTTCACGACTCTTTTTATTAAAGATTTTAGTGAAATTAGGAAATAATAAAAACCACATTGAAATGTGTTCGTCCTAAATTCTGTCCTGCTCGCACTGCAGAAATTCATTTTCACCCCACTCCCCATCCCCCCCTTTAAAGGCCTAAAGTACAAACCCACTGGGAGTCCCCCCCTTTTCCCAAAGGAAATATTTCATTCATATAATGTCTCCTTTGTAATCAACACTGAGAAATGTCACTTTGATTAAACACAACTCTGAATGACTAAGACCATAGTACAATAAATTCTCCAGAGCTATCTTTCAGAACAACTGATTGCTCTCCAGTCTTAATCCTCCAGAGTCTTATTTAATCAAAATGATGTTGCTAATTAAGGATTAAAACCTCCGAATAGAATAAAAAAGAAGGATTTTTCTTTCTCCTTTGGGCAGGTCAAGGAGGCAGAATTTACTATGAGGAAGTAAAGAGTCCCTTCCACCTTTGGTAAAACTGCATTATTTTCTGACATTTGGACTGAATCCAAAATAGACCTGAGTGCTTTGTAATATTAATATAATGGGGGGGTGGAGAAAGAAAGGAAGAAAAAAAGAAAGAAAGAGAAAGAGGGAGAGAGAAAGAGAGAAGGAAAGAAAGAAGGAGAGAAAGAAACGGACTGCCTTGGATAGTTAAATATACTGGGATTATTTATGCTAACTTTTTTTTTCATTTAATGCTTTAAATATGAGTTTTCTTTAAACGTTTTGTCTGATTCTCTCTGTGTCTTGATTTTTTCCATTGCTAAAATTGGTGGAAAGACAGAATATTTAGAAAAATGTTGACAACTCATTTCACAGAGAAGAGGGAACAAAAGAATGTATCTCAGATGTACTTGACATTCACTGATGAATAATAACAAAATATTCTACCTTAAGATCAAAAATTTTTCTTGAATTTGTATTTGATAATAAAAACTGGTTCCTTATAACTGCATAAAACTGTGTAAGAACTCACTGGGAGAGAAACGGATTCCCAGGAAAGTGGTTTGATTTTCACGGAGTACAAACTCTTTTAGGTGTTAAGGGTGAAGTGGATTCCAGACAGAAGGCTGGTTTATGTTTCCACAAATTGTAAAATATTTTTTCTGTCCTTTTTATCTTTTCTCCGCACTGCCTGTGAATTTATAATCTCTGCCCAATTCTCCTCTTACAGGGTAGACAGGGCTAGGAACAGGTGCCATCTGGGATCACCTACTATGTGCCAGATTTTCTGCCTGCAAGACACATATTATTGCCTCTAATAAAACCCATGAAGAGGGATTATGATAAGCTTTCACAAAGATTAAACTGAGGGGGCACCTTTGTGCTCGTTCAGTTAAGCGTCCGCCTTCAGCTTGGGGCATGATCCCAGGGTCCTGAGATCGAGCCCCACATCCGGCTCCCTGCTCAAGGAGTCTTCTCCCTCTGCCACTTCTCCTACTTGTGCGCGCGCTCTCTCTCTCTCTCTCTCTCTGTGTGTTTAATAAATAAATAAAATCTAAAAACAATGATTAAACTAAAACTTATAGAGAATAAACGACTTTACCAAGGTCAGACAGCTTGCGTTAAGTAGAGTTGAGGCTGTTTGGCTCCAAAGCCACCTTCTGTTGGGTATGACAAGCCACTTCACACTGGTTTATTTGGAAGGTAAATGTATCAGCGTGCTTCCAGAAGGTGCTGGTAAGCTGCGTTCATCTGTACCTGACTCATGGGCTCCCACACTTACTGGCTGAATCATTGTCCAAGGCACTGTCACATTGTCACTTGACCCAGACCAGTCAATAACAAACACTGAATTACTGCCATCAACATGGGACCAGAGGGCAAACAAGAGAAATCCCAGGAGGGAGAGGAATGTTGTAAGGCTCATTGCACTCCTAGCCAGTGGTGCTTACCAGTTAAAAAAAGACATTTGTTTCTGGGATCCATGCTCCTTAAGGCTGTAAGCACCCGGTGGACAGACGATGGCTCTCAGTCCTCCTGTGCCAAGGCAGATGGCCAGCAACGCTAAGTAAAACAGCCTCTTCTGCTCCTTTTTTGGTATATGGTTAATCATATGGTGAGTGCCTATATAGAAATCTCCCAAGGGAAAAGCAACCACAGATAACAAAGCAGTGCCTGTAGACAGAGAAAAAAGGAGAATAAATACGGCGTAGACCACCTGAATCACCAAACCACATTTTAAATAAGGTTTTTCCTCTGAAAGGAGCAGCATTGTGTGATTGTCTTCTTGACATACTTGTTAGTTACTGCAATTCTGGAGACAGGATAATTTTTCTAAATGTGAACATTTTCTTCATTATGGGTTTTAATTAATCCAGAGGCCTAGTTTTTCCCCTCTTAGACTTGACCTATCTTCTCTTGCAGGGTATATAAGCAAATCATGTCCGTTTTAACAAAATTGGGAAATATATGAGAAGCGAGAGGTGCCTGTCATCTCACCCCCCAGAGAAAACCACTGTTAGTAAGGGTTATTTTTTCTCAGTCACATATCAGACTTGTCAGTAACTTTTAACTTTCTTGTTAAAGAAAATGTTTGACAGAGAACATTATCATAGAGGTAACAAGAACATAGATCCCTTTGCCTATTCTCACTTCTTAGGCCACTGAGCAGAGCCATCTTGGCGAACACAGAGGTGAGAAGGTGAGGTGGGTGATTCCGTACTGGGCAGCAGGAGGGGGAAGACAGGCAGGGACAAGGGGTGAGAGTTGATCCTCTTCTCCCTTTATCTTGCAGGGAGTAAACGTAAACATTTTCCTTGTTTGGTAGAAATTATAATTCAATGCCATACTTTGGCTAAGCTCTTTGAATTCTGTAAAACATTTTTATGTATTATATTATTTCATCTTGGAAAAACTTGGTGATGTCAGAAGATAGATTTTCTTCTAAGTTTATGGACATTGGGGAGGGTATGTGCTTTGGTGAGTGCTGTGAAGTATGTAAACCTGGTGATTCACAGACCTGTACCCCTGGGGATAAAAATATATGTTTATAAAAAATAAAAAATTAATTAAAAAAATAAATAAATAAAAAATAAAAATAAAAACAAAACAAAACCCAGGTTCAGGGAGGTTAAGTGACTTGCCCAATGTTATAGAGTATCCCAGATATAATCTGCTACTTTTCATAATTCCTATCAACTGGTCAAATCATCTTGTGTGTGTGTGTGTGTGTGATCAATTTGATTAGTCAAAAATGGCTTCTCCCTGTTATTTTTGTCCTCCATTTTATTTTCATATTTTTGGTATGATTTTTTATATGGCGGCTGTATGTGGTTAGTTTTCTCAGTTGGACTATAAGTTCCTTAAAGGCAGAAATTAGGGTCTAATGTTTTATCTCCCTTACAATGGCTTTTACAACCTGAAGAATATATGCACTCAATATGTGGTAACAAATAGATTTACCACATATTGTTAAATATGTGGGCCCTTTATATAACTGAGTTTGAAACATTTCCTATGAAGTTTGGCCAGATATGATATCAACTGCTTTCTCCCTGCCACTCAATCCTCTCTATCTCTGGAAGTATGATGTGAGGCCTGGGGAGGCTAAGGATTGTCCATAGGGGATGGGCCGAGAGTTATTTCTTGCAGAAACCATATGCTTAAAGACAAAGCACTTTTAGTGGTCCATTTGTGTAAATTAGAAAGACACACTCCTTCCATCTTTTGAGGAAATGTCATAGTGTATTGATTTCATTAGATCAAAACTTTATTTTTATCTTGTAAAACTAAAGTAATGAAAATACAAGTCTATGACATGTATGATAGAAAGTCTCCTCTTTGATATGTGCTATATTGGGCACTGCATATTAAGCGCACATTCTCGGTAGCTTTGTATAAAACACCAGGATGTGTCATAGCCTCGGCTGGGAGCTAGCAAGTCCATCAAAGAGGACAGATAACCAGGTGGAAATTAGATTTTAATGTGGTAAGTGAAATTATAGAGGTATGATTAGAATGTGGTTAAGCAATGTGGGTCTTGAAAGAAGGACAGGATTTTTCAAGTCTTGGCTATGGGGTAGGAAGATAAAGGAAGGTTGACAATTTCAGGCATCGAAAAAAAAATGCATTAGTAACAGTAGAGAAATAGGGGATTAGAGGCAAGCAAAAGTTCAGCAGGGTTGAGGTCATATACTGAGAGAAAAGTCTAGAAAGTTAAATTTGGGACAGATTGTAAAGATTTTTATGTACTAAATTGGATTTTGTTTTTTTAGATAATAAAGCCGACATATAGATTTATTCTATAGACTTATATAGATCTATATAGACTTATTCTTGTTTATCCTTAGTGTCGTAAATAGAAATGGAGTCATACTGACCTCCAATAGCCCAGTAAGTAGGCCAGTGTAATGGTCAAGAAAAAGAAAGCCTCATTTTTGAGCTAAGGATTAGCATTTGAAACAGAAGACACATTTTTGGTAGAACCTCTGACACTCAGTGACTGGTTGGAATTTGATGGCAGCCATGAGCGGGGACCCAAGGAAATAGTTTTTAGTAAGAAAATGAACGGATATGGAGTTGACTTGGGTCTTTTGTTTGTCAAATTCTAAAATCGGGACTCAGTCCTAGTCTGATGGCTTCCATGGGAATTTAGACTGATAGGAATTGCCATGTTAAATAAGAAGTTGCCAAGTGCCCTGGATATGGCCTGTTACCAAGTCAAGAAGAGCAAATCATTCAGACGCTTGCTTAAACATCTCCTTATCAGAAAACATTTTCTGATACAGAACAGCAACCATGTCACTGTCTAGTCTGCTCTGTCTCCACCCCCTTACCCTCCTATATATTTCTTTGTAACACTCCTGAGCACCTGACATAATATCACTTGCTCATTTATTTTCTCTTTCCCATACCAGAAAGTCACCTTTAAAAAATTTATTTATTTTTTTAAAGATTTTATTTACTTATTTGACAGAGAAAGAGAGATCACAAGTAGGCAGAGAGGCAGGCAGAGAGAGAGAGAGAGGAGGAAGCAGGCTCCCCCCTGAGCAGAGAGCCCGGTGTGGGGCTCAATCCCAAGACCCTGAGATCATGACCTGAGCCAAAGGCAGATGCCAAACCCACTGAGTCACCCAGGTGCCCCAGAAAGTCACCTTTGACAGAGACGAGACTGTGTTCTTTTCTGTTGCATTCCCAGATCCTGGGAGAATGCGTGCCACAGAGCAGTCATTGGAGAGTATTTGTTGAATGTTGAGTGAATATTTGCCATACAGAGACTTTGTTTTTACTTAACAAAACTGACACAGTGAAGAGTTATAAGTTTGAATCACACTCTAAGTGATGAGTGGTGAATGGTAATTTATCATCGGAAACTGGGGGATATATTGAATACCTGATATCCATCCCTTCCTCGTTTATCTCCTCCCCTATCCCCCCAAACCTTCATTTTTGCTCCATTTCATAGTATTGGTGAACTACATACTAACTTTCTAAGTTCCTTAGCTCAGAAACTTGGAGTTAATTTTTGTTTCTCTACCATATTTGTTCTCTTGTTTAGTTGCCAAGTTTTTCATATATTCTCTCCTGGATTGACACTTCTCCTAGACCATCCTCCTGGGATCTCCTGGTCTCCTGCTATTGAACCTCTCACTGTGGTTGCCTCTCCTGTTTACTGAAGAAAAACACTTCCCAGATGTGTTTCAGCGTATCTTCAGTGACTCCTTGATGTCCAGAAGAACAACTTGAACTTTTTAGCCCAAAATTCTAGACTGTTCATCAACTTACTTTCTATACCTTATCAAGCAATCTTGATTTTTCCCCATTTCTCACGAGCACATCTCTCCCAAAGTTTTGTAGATATATGTTCACTCCCAGTGTTTTGTAGATATATTTGGTTCTTTTTTGTTGTTGTTGTTCTATGTGAGGGAGCTTAGTGTAGCATTTAAATTCATTCATTTATTTAGCATGTAGCCATAGTTCATAATCTAGAAATCATGTCTCCATATTCAATCTTAATTACTCTGTGACTAATTAAAAACCACCTTTTCATGAAAACATTCTTCAATTATTCTACATGAACTTCAGAAACCTTTTTAGCACATTTCATCTTAGTTGTGAAGCAGATGAACTTCCTGTTACACATAGTATTTGTCACAAATTTGGGCTTGGGGTAGGAGGGGGGAAAGAGAGGGGGTTTGAAGGAGTCCAGAAGACAGATATGTAAAGAGATAATTATTATAAAATATAATCAGTGCAGCAATATAGGATACACACACATACACACACACACACACACATGCACATGCATTTACTAGCATCCCCCCAATAATACAGAGAACTAAGTAAATTGAGACAACATTCTTACTTCATTTCTCACATTTTATACTCAGAGCAAGATAAGGATAAGAGTAAAAATCCTAACACAAATCAATTAAGTTGCAAAACGATCCAGTCAGAAGAGGATACTCACCTAGAAAATGTAGACATAAGCAAGCACATACCAGCTTGTTTCTTCCTAGACAGACATCAGCAAGCCATCCCGCAAACATAGGGCTAATTATTGAAGTTCCAATAAAACACAAGTTCAAAATGGCTGCCTGGTAATTGGGATAGCCAAGCTTGACAGTGCAAAAGGGGATCATGTTGCAGACGACTTCAAAGAAAGTGAACCTCTCACACATCTCCACCAGAAGCAAACAGATTCCAACCCGAATTTTTTTCACAGCATATGTTGAAGAGAAATAACCAGTATGTCTTTGAGTTTTCTCTTTCTCGCAGCTGTGATGTAAAGATACTTTCGCATCCGTGGTTTTAAAGTCTATAACAGACATGACTACTCTCCTTAAATGTAACTTATGTCAGTGTTTTGAACTTAGTGATTTTTTTTTTTTTTACTCCCACCCTTCTAATGAAAAAATAAATAAGATCTTTGCTTTGAATTTCACAACTCCATGCTAAAGTTTCGTGGGGTTTTTTTGCACATTAACGTGGGGGAGCACAGGAGAGGAGACACAAGTATTTAAATGTTCACGGTAGCCCAGTGTAGCCAAATCTGACTTGTTTGTCTAATTATTTAGAGGCTAATTAGGCTCTTCCTCCAAACTTATATTGTATTGCATGAATCCTGTTGCATACGTGTGGAAACTCATCTGCCTCACGCTGATAAAGGTTTAAATACTGAGGCAAAAGAAGCAGTTTTTCAGGAGAATTTGAGCACTAGATCAAGAAATAATTTGAGTCTAATAATTTCTGATACTTTAATTAAACAAGCCAGAACAGCACCAAGAGATAAAGCGCGAAAGGAAATCTGTTTTGAGGGGGCAGGATACCTTATCATTATTACATTTCTTGTTATTTTTGGTTGGAATTCTGATAAGAAAGCTAATTAGGTAACATAAGTGCTAGTACATTTAGGTAACAAGCAGAGTTTGCAAGAAAGTAATTTAAGTGCACTAATGAAAGGAGAAAATATTAAACAAAAACCCTTTTCCTTTAAGTTGACCCCATGCTTGTAGAACAGCCTCTCGGAGGAAATCGGAATCAAAAGGTGATTTTTGAGTCCTTATTATTAGTCAGCAGCAGGAACACAGCAACCATCCTACACAAGCTTTGGGGAATATTGGATCTGGTATCACCCTGACCCTCCTCCAGCTGGGTGAATGGATGTTAGCATTCTATTTTGGAAAGCAGGAGGGCACCAATTAAGCTAAAAAAGCAGCAGCAAAAGAGAACACTTGAACATTTAGGGATTTAGCTGCAAGGACATAGGAAGACAAGGAGATGGAACTATTGGGTTAAAGTCATAATAATTCAACACACAGGGAGTGAATATAGGAATGTTAATTTTATGTTGGAGTCAGAAGCAAAAGACTGATAAGGGCTTTTGACTCTGATTCTTATCTTTTGACCTGAGAGATTGGGAGCAAACACTTTGCTTCAGTTTCTTCTAATAGTTTCATTATATTTTCATCTGCTCAGCATTACCTCCCCGTCTTTGGTAACAATGTCCCATTTTTTTCCTTTGCGTAGAGTGACCATGCAATTTATTACCTAAATTCGAACACTTCCGTGAGTGAAAATGAAGCTATTTATAGTTATTCCTGAAAAACACATATAAACTGGGACCATCTAGGGCAAGTCCCAACATACGTCTTCCCTTTAGGGAATAACTTCCATCTATGCCATGGGATCCTGGTGGGGTTTTCTTCTGGCCAGAGGAATCAATACACGGTGCAAGGCCATCCTCTTACATTTTCTCCCCAAGAATTTTAATCATGGAGCAGAATGACTCCAGTTTGGACAAGGGAGCTAAGTCATTCCAATGGCAACTCTCAGAAAAGGGATGGTTCGAGAGATTCTGATGGAACATTCAGTACCATCCTGGCTCTTATCCTTCAGGAGACATGATTAGTTTTTCCTCTGTAAAGGACTCACTTTCCAATCAACTCTAGATTGACTGAAGTAGCCGTGTTTGATTTCTGTGGTTGGTAGAGAACCCTAAGTGATACTTTGTGTTGTTGTTTGCCCCAGATTCAGGGAAAGTTATTCCCAAGCCCCTGGGTATGCATTTAACCAGCCCCTGACAAAGGACTCCCGCAGGATTGTATCATAAATTAGGTAGTCCTGACCCTTTCCAGGGCCTGATCCTAAGTATGTTGGAATCCTTCAGCGTAGTGTGTATCCTTGTCCCCAAACAGACCACAGGTAGTGGCAACCTGTGGTTTGGAGACCGTCGAGTCAGGGAGAACAGCAGCAGTTGCGGAGTGGATTTAAAACAATAGGAAAACACCTCTTTTTTACTGCTGTCTCTCAAAACTAGGCTCAGAGGGAGCATAGACAACTACCGGTTCTGCCTGAGAATGACACTTGACAGGGAATATTGAATGCCATCATCTTTACACAAACCTGAGCCCTTGAGTGCGGGCTTCTGCATCCTTCAGCTTCACCAAACTTCCCTCCACCCCAAACCTTGGGTTTGTTCTCTTTCTCCCTCCACCTCCGTTAATAAAATCATATTTTTCCTCCATTTTAACAACAATGTATGTACGTTGGACCCAATGTGGAAAATATCTAGAAATAGAAATAAAGTGAAAGTTTTTGCAGAATTTACTTTGATGTTTTCCCCCATGACTATTTTTTATTAGTAGACTTTAAATATTTAAATTATATAGTTATAGGCAACTACTGTATAATGCATTTTTATCCATTTCGTAGGTAATTTAACAGTCCATTATGAAGTCTTTGTGAACATAAATTTTTATGGTTATATTAATAGATATATCACTCACTTAACTATTCCTCCATTTTTGGTTGGTTACATTTGTCTCAGATCAGTTATAAGCCAGATGTTCTTTAACTTTTCATTATAAATGCACATCTAAAAGAAAAAAACATCCTTATAAACAATGCTGGAATGGGTATTTGTTCATGAATTTCCCACGTTCCCATATTATATTCTTTAACATGTTTTAAAAATTCCAGTTAGTGTATGGTGTAATATTCATTTCAGGTCTACAACTTAGGGATTCAACACTTATATATGACACCTGGTGCTCATTACAAGTGCCTTCCTTCATCCCCATCACCTATTATACCCATCCCCGCCCCCCCCCAATCTGATAATCCTCAGGTTCTTCTCTATTAAGAGTCTGTTTCTTAGTTTTCCTTTCTCTTGTTTCCCCCTATGATTATTTGTTTTTTCCACCAAACCAAATTATGTAAAGAGCCCAAATGTCCATCCACTGATGAATGATAAAGAGGTGGTATGTGGGACACCTGGGTGGCTCAGTGGGTTAAAGCCTCTGCTTTCTGCTCAGGTCATGGTGCCAGGGTCCTGCCCCACATCAGGCTCTCTGCTCAGCAGGGATCTCTGTCTGTCAAATAAATAAATAAATAATCTAAAAAAAAAAAAGGTGGTATGTATGTGTATATTTATACACACACACACACACACACAGAGGTGGTATATATATATATGTGTGTGTGTGCATATATATATAAACATATGGTGTGTGTATATATTTATATATACACACATACTATCACTCAGCCATCAAAAGAATGAAATTTTGTCATTGGCAGTGATGTGATGAGGGTATTACACTAAGTGAAATAAGTCAGTCAGAGAAAGACAAATACCATATGATTTCACTCTTATGTAGAATTTAAGAAACCCAGGTTGTATTCGTAGACTAGTATATAACAGTATTACGGAGTTAGAATGTGACGAAGTTTTCAGGCATGCAGACATAAGTCAGTTGCAATACAAACTTCAGGTTTTGTTTTGTTTTGTTTTGTTTTTTAATTGGAAACTGTATGTTGTTTTTAGGATGCAAAGGCTATACTTCACACTAGAATTCTTTTTTTTTTTTTTAAGACTTTATTTACTTATTTTGACGAGAGAGAGAGTGAGTAAGGACAAGCAAGAAGGCTTGTAAGGGCAGAAGGAGAGGGAGATGCAGGCTCCTTACCCAGCAGGCAGCCCAATGCCAGGCTCAGTCCCAGGATCCTGGGATCATGACCCGAGCCACTCAACCAGCTAAGCCACCCAGTTGCCCCAACACTAAAATTCTTCACTGGCAAAACAAAAGTCATCATGTGTGGGGTAATAGTGTTGATGAAACTTACAGGTATTGGAAAATGTATCTTATTTAATATGGAAAATTAGTCAGGAGCTCATCTGATGAACTATGATCCTCCATGGTTTTTACTAAGCATCTGGAGTGTGAAAGCATTAGATCCCGTGAGGGCTGCAAGAATGTGCCAGAAATGGAAGCCCTGCTTTTAAGGAGGCTGTTTTTAGTAATGAAGGATTATAAAGTATTTTTATAATCTCTAAGTTGATTATAACTTTTGAGAAAACTATAGTAGTTTCTAAAATGGTCTTGCAATGTGTTACTGTAACACTTTCAAATTTTATGTACATTTGCGGATTGACTTTTCATAGGTCCTCTCAACATGTAATAAGCTTTTTAAGGGACAGGCTTTTCTAGCTCAATAATTCTCTGTATATGATAAGCACAAAGGTCATTTGAAGATATTTATTCTTTTAGGCCTATTAATTCCATTTTATTCCATCGACTATGAAGTTTGGTAAAAAACCTGGTTTGAATGTTGACAAGAACATGAAGGACTGGTCTTAACTATAATTATTAAAAATGGTGTATCAGAGACTTGTTGGAGTAAAATTTTTGTCGCATTGTTCAAGCTGCAAAGTGGAAATGAAAAGGTACATCTCAGGCTGCAGTTTTGTTTCAGGAACGAAGTTCTCTGTGTTAATCTTTCTCTTGCATTATACAGATGCTCTGGCAATTGTACGTATTTCTACCCCAATCCTTCTATCTCGTATAAAGGAGAATCACTTCAGACTCCAGCAGGTAATATCTCATGCAGTCCCAAGTACGCAGAACATGTTCCATTCATTTTTTCTGTGGATAACTAAGAATGAAGGCCATTGTACTCCTGAGGGGATTTTCTTCCATACCACTAATGACTACTATGAATTTTGCTATTGCACTGAACCCTATATAGAAGGTATATTTGTATAAAGTAAGAGGAGAGTGATTTTTCACATGTGCTCTGTAACAATTGACTCTGTCAACTTGGCTGGGCCACAGTGCCCAGATCATTGGGCCAAACAATATTCTGGATGTTTCTGTGAAGGCATTTTTGGATGAGATTTACATTTTAATCACTGTCTTTAAGCAAAGCAGATTACTTTATCCAATCAACTGAAGGCCAGAATAAACAAAAGACTGGCTCTCCTGAGCAAGAGGTGATCTTGAAGATTACCCTTGGACTTCCCTGCTGTATTGGCTCTTCCTGGATCTCCAGCAGACTGCCTCTGGTCCAGAACTGTAATTTTCTCCTGAGTCTCAAGCCTCCCAGAGTCCTCTGTCAGATTTTGACCCATAAAGCCTCCACAGTCACGTGAGCCAATTCCTTAAATCTCTTACTGTATAAATGTGTATCCTTTTGGTTCTGTTTCTCTAGAAAACCCTGACTGATAGACACCATCCATACCATCCCTCTTTTTCTGTCTTGTCTTTCTGTTTTGATCATGGAGGGGAAACAGAGATGTACTTAAGAATATGGACTTGAGAGCTCCCAGATCTATGTGTGTAACCAAGACCTTTGTCCTGAGTTTCTGATAAACTGATGGACATCTCCATCTAGAGTTCTGTTGAAAAACTCAATCTCATCACAGCCTATGCTAACTCGTCATCTTCTTTCCAGGTCCTCCTCCTCTTGCTCTACCTTCTTTAACATCACCATCTACCCAAACATTTAAACTGGAAAACCATGAGATGTCTTAGATTTTTTCTTTATTGTTTCCTTACCTATTTTGTCTACCTTTTCACAGAAAATATTTATCGAGTTCTTACCACATGCCAGGCACTATTTAGACTTTGAGAGCAGGGGAATACTGTCAATTCAATCTTCTAAATATTTCACAAATCCATCTTTTTCTTCTTCACCTTTTCTACTCTGATATAAATTTGAACTTTTCACCTTTCTCCCTTTTTCACTGACTCCAGTATGGCTTCCTCTGATCTCAACCTCAATCATGTGTACATTATTTTCACCCATTTGCCATGCCTGTGGACTCTCTTGTCCCTCTGCCTGTCCTGATTTTTTCATGTTATATTATTTCCTTAGTAGTATTATTTAGAACAATTTGTTCTTTAAAATCAAGTAAGTCTATTTAACAGGACATTTTAAATTATTACTGTAAATGGCATCAGTTGCCATAATAGATGGTAAAACTAAATATAATAATCCTAATTAAAAATAATAGCTAACATTTATTAAGTGCTCTTTTGGTCAGGCTCCATTCTAAGAATTAATTCATTTATCTTTGAAACCATTTGATTATGTACATGCTATTTTCATGAATCCTGTCTTATAGTTATGGAAACTGAGGCATAGAATAAATTAACTTATTCAAGATAATTAATTATAGACCAGAGACTTCAACCTAGGTGCTCTGACTCCAGAGCCTACACTTAACAGATGCTTTTTCTTTTATATAATAAAAATATGGAAAGATACTATGTAAAAAATTCACTCCCCCCCCCACAAAATTCTACATTATTTAATGTCCAAACTATGTATCACCTAAAATCATTTCCATTTTCAAGATATTGGGAAACAATCTTCTATGTAATTTTTCCTTAAACCCTTCAGAAACTTTTTTTTCTTTTTTGGGGGGGGGGGGAATTGATCCATTTGCTCCCATGCTTAAAGTCTGTGAACAACTCCTTTAGACTAAGAGATTAAATTAAAAATCCTTTGCTGGCACATAAGGCCTCTGATGATCAACATGCCGCCTTGTGACGAGAACTTTCCCTTGCCAGTCTGCCACGGCGCTGGATGACATGCTCACACTTTCATGACTAGGCTATGCTCTTTTATCTTCTCATGCTTTCCACATGCTGTCGCTTCTGCCTGGAACGCTTTTCCACTCAGGGAGCCTCTTTTCATTCCTTAAAACTCAATAGAAGCATCACATCCTTAGTCAAGGCGGCTCTGATTCTCAGATAGTCTTTTCTGTGCTCTTAAACACTGTACCTCTCTCTCTCTCTCTCTCTTTTAATACATGTGTTATGTTATATTAATTAGCTTGCAGAACTCTTCTCCTCACTGACTGTGAGAGAGTGGAGAACAGGAGCAGTTTCCTACTTATCCTTCCACGCCCACGGCAGAGCACACTGCCTGGAATGTACTCGTTGTTTCAGCACGTGTCCAAGGGCGGAGGGTGGCTGTTCTGTTTGCCATATTCAGACACAACCTTGATTCCATCAGAGTTCTGTAAGGACTGTTATTCCTTTATTTTTCCCAGTCTGCTACGAGGATCTTAACTCTAATAACTGGGTAAAATCCACTGGAAGCCTATATATTTAAACATTTTGAATGGATAAATGTGTAATTGACTTCCTGAATGAATAAATGAAAGATTGGTTTAGGATGAGATGTCTTTGGGATGTTATGAAGGGAAGCATTCCTATATACCAGAGGACCTTATCTGACTCTGAACAAATATTTATTAAGCACCCAGTAGAAGCCAGGCCCTGAAGATCCCATAAGGACAAAATACCAGACTTGGTTTCCTGGGGCTTACAATGTAGAAAGGAATATCAACAATCCAGCAAGAACTATGGTCCAGTGAGCTGTGCGCCATGATGGAGGAAAAAAGAAAGGGCCTCAGAGCATACAGCAGAGATTCTATCCCAATCTCAGCAAGTTCACAGAAGTGTTCCCATTGAAGCAATAACTCTGCTTGGGTTCTTTTGAGGGATAGAATTTAGCTTGGGGGAAATGTGTAAGGGGAGGGTTCTCCTCACAGAGCAGGTACCCTGTAATACAGAATGCCTACTCTTGAAGGACCTAAGAAGCTTTTCCTAATGCTTTGAGGCAGGAGCAGATTCAGAAGGTCTGGATCAGGGAGCTACAGGATTTGGGGAGATATGAGTGCTGTAGCTGAAAAGATTAAAAAAAACAAAAACAAAAACAAAAACAGATCTTAAATGACTTTATGAGGCGGAATTTTGACCAGTTCTCGAAGTCATCTTTCTTCTGTATGCCAGAATTTGAGTAGAATGAATTTCTACCAAAAGCAAGGATAAAGGACTAAAGTTTTTGACATCAAATCATTTTTCCCCCCCTACTCAAGATCAGAAGTATGAGTGAAGAGGTACTGGCAAGACCCAATAATTTCTAGATACTTCTTTTCTTACCACCACCCCCTAGACAACAAATATAGTAATTTAGGCAAAAATTATAAATGGAAAAACGTATAGGATTTGATAGAAAATCAGACACGAAGCCTTAGTGTTCCTTGGATGTGTGACATGAAGAACTAAGAGCATTCAGGATGATGGGCAGCTTTCTAGTATAGATATCTTGGTGGATAGTGGGGTTACGCAGCACAACGGAAGGGATCTGGAGAGTAAAGGAAGCTGATTTACTACACGACAGATCAGAGTTTGAGGCCCCAACAGCATATTCAATAGGCCAGGAAGGAGGGGCATCAAATTTGCTTTCTTTGTGCATGTGGAAAGAGTTACTTCCTGCTTTGAGCCCCAGTGAAATGTATCTTCCAATGAAACTTTGTGTAACAATATTAAACATTCCCAAAGCAAAGAAAGCTTAGAACATTGCTTTCTAGTTAATCACCTCTTAATTCACATTTCATGAGAATTTGGCCACCCCAAAGACAGGGCCTAAAGGAGGCTGTAGGAGACTGTAGCCAATGCTAAACATAAGCTGTGGAACAACAATAATCCTTTTTTAAAGAAAAAGTTAGTTTTTATTAAAATAAGAAAATGGCTATGCTTTAGTTGTTTTAAAATCAATTATAAAATATGAATTTAATTTAGTTTTAATTTCTTTGAGTCACTTCCACTTATTTCTTGGAGTAAACTAAACAATGTGGCTGTTATTTTAACTCTAGATTATATTTTCATTAAAAGGAAAATGAAAGCAGTTGGATCACGTACTATGTTAATCAACAAGAAGGCGAAACTAAATTCCCTGTCATTCATCTCAGATTTGGGTTTTGCCTACACCAACTTTGGGGGACATATGCAGGAAGAAATAACTAACATATAGCACTGGTCTTGAAAACTTAAAATAATGGTGAATGTTAAAGCCCCCTCGACCTCCCCACCCAGCCCTTAAACCAATCATTTGCTTAGAATATGAGCTTGGCCATAAGTTAACAGACCAGACGTGCTTTAAAGAAATGATGGCCCCCTTAAGGAAGACGTTTTACCCTTGGTGGGGGAGGACTGGAGATGGTGGATACACAGAGAGGACTGGGGTTATCTCCTTTTAGACACTCATAATTTTAGGTCAACTATCCTCTAATTTCAAAATTATATAATTTTAGATCTGGAAGAGGGCATTTTGGCCAAGCTCCTTGCTTCACAGTGTTTTACAATGGTAGGTCTGAGAGGTGAAATGACTAGTCTAAGCTATTTTAACTAATTAATAGCCTGTCCTGCCATAAATTCATGTCCTTTTGCTGCCAGTCTAATTTTATTTTTATAACATTGCAGCTGGGGGTAAAAATATGTCTTAGGGCTTTGAAGTTTGAGTATTTTGAAAATTAGAAACTGACCTGCAACAATAGAGTTTATCTATAATATTGTAGAAATTCTTTTAGATCCAGCTCTTCTACTATCTACACAAATGTGTACAAGATAATTTTTAGGACCTCTGTTTTCTTAAGTAGTGACTAAGGGCCTTGGGGTAGATGAGATTTAAGGCCCTTTCTGGTTCTCTGATTCTAATTTCCCTTGCTAAAGACCTTGGAAATTTACAAGAAATATATCCCTTTCACAATAGTAATAGAATTGTCTTCCTATAAATTTTTCCTTTTGTATATGTAAACTATGCAGAAGGCATAAGTAAGATTTAACTATTTTAAAAGATACAATTACCTTGGTTATGGCTAGATTTCTATCTTCATAGTACGGTCCCTGTGGATCCAATTTGAGAAGTGGGGAAGGTGGGAGGCAATGGAAGAGCTACAGCATCGCTCTCTTTCTCTGGACCCCAGAGTTAAAAATTATTATCCCTAGCCTTTCAAAATTTATACAAGAGGAAAAAAAACCAGAAAAATTTAAAAATATATAGCTATAAATAGCACTTTGGTTCTGATTTTATTGTTTTTTCAAACTCTGCAAATTTTATTCTGGGGACTTTGTTCGAACACATGTAATTACCTAAGCTAAGCAGTTTTTCATACTTTCAAAGCTCTTGCATTATTGCACCTGTACGACGGCTTTATAATTCAGTAGTAATTGAACAGCAATTATTTTTCATGATGCATGTACATTTTTATATCAGATTGTTGGCAGATATTCTTTATGATGATGTCGTTTTCACTAATGAGGAAATTAGAGCGAGTTATCTCACAGAGTGAGATGTCTTTTTCTGACTCATTTCCTAGCTCTTGATATGGATTGCAGAAAAGTTTTTGTATTGTAAAACTGCATCCACAAAAGGGAACAATGTTATCTGTGAATCCATGGAGGGCAAGGAGAGTGTTGAACTATTTTATAGGAACAGTAAGATCATGTGTGTCTTGTCCATATTATGGACTCTGGTATTAAACGCTTATATGCAACTATGTATACATTTAGATTATAAGATTCCAAGAGAACAAAGATCAAACTTTTTAAGGTTTTTACAATGTTTGCTAACGTAGGTCCTCAAAGGACAGAGTGACAGACTAACTTACTCAAACATTTGGCATAGCACAACAGAGCAGAGGACTGGCATGGTTTTCCAGTGAACTCAGGCACCAAATCAACTCAGTCTAGAGCCTTTAGGACCAATAAAAATTTAACAATTGTTGAATACTTGTTGTATGTAACATATATTGAATACTTCTTGCATTTTGCTTGATGCTAGGGATTCAAAGGTGAGTAAGAGCTGATCGTTAACTTTCAATTTCCCCCAACAAGTTTACATTTAGATATTCCATATGTATTTATTCCATATATATTCCATATGTATATATTCCATATATATCCATATATCCATATATATTCCATATATACATATTCCATATGTATATATAGGATATCTAATATATATATAGATATATATGTCACTATGACTAGATTACTTAATTCAACCAAGAAATATTTATTTAATATTTGTTTGTGTTAAAAAACTATAATAAGTAGAGAGGACTCAGAGAAAAAGACACAGATCTGGCCTTCAAGGAATTCAGTCTGATTGAAATAAAAATAAAATTAGAAAACAGTGACAACTGTTCTCATAGATGTATGCACAGGACACTATGGGATAACAGATAAAATACACTTTAATGTGACTATATACAAAAAGCTCTCTGGAAGAGGTATGCTTGGATCAAATCTCAATGAAGAGCAAGGGGGAAAGAAAGAAAAAAGGGAGGTGCATTCTGGGAAGAGGGAGGAGTGAGCCACAGGAAACGGTATGTGAAACCAAAGAGAGAGTTTGAGAACTGCAGATATTTTGATAATACTAGAGCACAGTGAAAAGAAGGGGGTGGTGAAAGATAAATTAGATGGGGTGAAATTGTGGAGAGTCTTCAGTCATGATAAAGAGTATAGATTTTATTCTGTAATTAGTAGAATGTCATAAAAAGTTTCCACCTATGTATTGATGGAGTCTGAACTATATTCTAGGGAGCAATGGGGAACATTTTTCCAGCAACAGTAGGAAGAATGGACAGGAGGCCATAGAAACTGGTTAGTAGAGAAGCAATCTTGGTGATAAGTGATGAGAGTCTACTTAAGGGTATTATTAAAACATCTATTTATACAAAATATGCTTTTCATTTCAGCATAGTGTTTTTCTTCTTTTGATATTAAATACATATTAGTATTAGTGGCTGCGTGTGGGGAGATGCACATCTACCTCCGGTGAACCCAGAGCATCCTGCACTTCTCTGGATAGAAGGCAGAGGGCGCATGTCCACAGAAATACTGAATTCTGAGTGCTCTGCGCTTAGCCTGAAAGCCAGCAGAGGGCAGGCAAACTCACCATTACTGAGCACTAGGGAGCACCTGCACATACTTTTGGAGGACTACAGTGTATGTTCAGTGAGGAAAGAGCTTCATTTCCTCCAGACCTACTGGAGAGATACCGCAGTGGAAACATTCAGTGTGGAAAATTCTCCCTGTCCCCATTCCAACCCATGACAGCTGTGTGTTTTGGGATCTCCAAGACTTCGTTTTTCGTATTGAAGTATTATTAAAAATACAGTTTATATTTATTTCGGGTTTCTATACATTACTCAGTGCTCATCACTAGTGTACTCTTAATCTCCTTTATCTATTTCATCCGTCCATCCCCCCCACCCACCTTCCCTTTGGTAACCACCTGTTTGTTTGCTGCATTTAAGTCTTAGTTTGTTTGTTCTTAAACAAACTATATATATATATATATATACACACACACACACACTATACTACATATAGTATATATATATATATATATAATGTGTATATATATGTGATATATATGATGTATATATATGATGTAGAATGTATATATTATATCTTCTTTAATCACTCATCTATGGATGGACTTAGCTATTGCAAATAATGCTGCAGTAAACATAGGGGTGCATATAGCTTTTTAAATTGTATTTTGTTCTTTAGATAAATACTCAGTAGTGGAATTATTGGATCCTCTGGTAATTCTGTTCTCCCTTTTTAATTTTTTTTAAAGCTTTTATTTATTTATTTGAGAGAGAGGCAGTGAGAGAGAGCATGAGAGAGGAGAAGGTCAGAGGGAGAAGCAGACTCCCCGTGGAGCTGGGAGCCCGATGCAAGACTCGATCCCGGGACTCGGATCATGACCTGAGCCAAAGGCAGTCGTCCAACCAACTGAGCCACCCAGGTATCCCTCTCCATTTTTAATTTTTAAAGAAATCTTCCTACTATTTTCCACTGTGGCTGCATCAGTTTACATTCCCACCAGTAGTGCACAAGGGTTCCTTTTCTCCAGATCCTCGACAACACTTGTTTTTTTCTTGTCTTTTTTATTCTAGCCATTCTAACAGGTGTAAGGTGATATCTCATTGTAGTTTTGATTTACAATTCCCTGATGACTGGTGACAGTGAACATCTTTTCATGTGTCTGTTTAAGGGAATTTTAATGGGGATAGAAAACAGGGTACACATTAGTGAGTCATTAAAAAGTGAAAATTTGCAAATATTTCTGACTGATTTAAGTATTTGTGCTGGGGGAGGAGAAATCTGTTGATTCCCAGGCTTCTGGCTGGAGAAATTTCACGATGATATTTCCTGAGACAGTTTGGTGGAGGGACTTTGTGGTGGGAAACTTGATGGGATTGCAGAAAATAATGAACTAAGTTTGTTATGATGCTTTGGAGAAGCCTATGGATCATACAGAAAGAGATATCCAGTATATTCATATCTGAAGTTGTGGAGGCAAACATGGATCAGAGATACAGATTGAGTCATCTATTTACTGATGCTAGAGGGAAACATAAAAGTGATTGATGCAATTCAAGAAGGATGGGGAGAGAAAAACAAAGGCAATACAGAACATCTTGGAGAATTTTAATATTTAAGACAGAAAAAGTGTTGTGTAATTGGAACATAGGAAGAAAATGGGAGTGGTGGCAGGGGAGGGATTGCACAATAGAGTAAAAGGAACTGATTGTCAAATGTCAAGTTAGATAAGAGATAAAATGTGACATGTGACTTAATATCTTTGATGAGGAACCAATTTCACTGGTACATTAAGTGCCATACTGAAGGTGTTTAAAAGTGCTCAGGGCATGTTACTTGATGCCTGTATAAGATGCTTATATAGGAAGCCAGGACACAATCTGTTGATATTTGAGCAGGGCCTGAACAAAATAGGAACTTGGCTTGTGGAAATGGTGAATAAGAATCCTATCCAGAGTATGAGCAAAACCCTGAAGTCTGATAAACCTGGAATATTTGGGTCACTGTGTGGCTGGGAATAACCTGGTCCTGGTCCTCCTCTAGGCCTCCGATTTTCCACATGTGCCACTCACCCCAATCAAGCTGAAGCAGAAGCCAATTGGTAAGGGAGCTTCAGAAACAGAGTTTTCAGATGGCAGACCCCAGTGATACAGAGCCAAGTAAGAGAAAAGCATGGAATGAACAAGTAATGATAGAGATGGACAGGAGGAGTAACTCAAAAGACATGTCTTCTGTATTGATGCCCAAATATGCTGACTGGTTGGAATGGGCCAGCGATATTGGTTCCAGAAGGATGCAAAAAAGGTGACTTCACTCCCTCTTTCCTGGGTCCCCACACACATTTGGGTGAATGATGTTTGACTGGGATAGAAAATATGGAAGAAAGAGCAGGTTGGAGCCAGATATTGAGCTTGAATATAGGCATATGGTTAAAGTTCCTGAAAAACACTCGATATCAATGGAGGACATATGGGCCTGGGCACAAAAACATGAGCCATTAATGATGTTGATTTGGGAATCATCAATGTATAGATTGTCATTTAGAGTGAAGAGAATAGATAAAGTGATCCAGGAAAGGTGTTAGTATAGGCAGAAAAGACCACCAAGGACACTTCCTTGTGAGGGGCTTGACAACTCTGGATCAGATATTGATAATACCTGCTTTCATCAGCCATCCTTCTAGATACTGACGTCTTTGTTGCCAAGGCTCTTCATGGTAAGAAGGTTAGTGAAGTGAAAGACTGAGGTTATTCTGAGATTGTTAAGTATTCTAATATTTCTTTTTAAAAAGAACTTCCAGTACCGAGAGAAAGAAACCTTTAGATTGTTTCATTCTTTATTTGCTTGTATTTTTAATGTTTTTAACAAAAATAGCCACACAGCTGATTTGGGTTGACTCATTTCATTTCATTGCCTAATTTCCAAATACCTCCTCTTTTTTTGGCTTGTGTACCGATAGTCATACCCAGTTAATTCGCTTTAAAGAATCTACTTTGGGCCATACTTTGGCCACCTCTACTGAGAGAAATCAATGACTATTTCCTGAATCTCTTTGTGCTGTGCTGACAGTCTCCATTTAACACCCAGAGAGCACAGAACATTTAGTTGTTGCCTTCCCTTACATTTGCAATTCATTTTCTGTGTCAATTCATGTGGCTGATATTATAAAAATCATTTTAAACCTAGTTTAACTTTTCTTTTTTAACGTTTGGCTTATTCATAATTTTATGAGCTATAAATTTTATTGCATTGTGAATTGCCTTTCCCATCTGCAGAGAACTCTGAGGAAGTCCTTGGAGGAATTGCTTAGGATGTGGTAAAAAATGAAAAGAAAGAGACTTGTGTTGTGATTTGGTTCATGTTAGGCCAAAATGTATCCTTGGGTAGAAAATGACCAGGAAGGAAAGATTTGGGATCTTTCTAGTCAATCTAGTTTTATTTGAAGTATTTACTCTAGCTGAACAGGTAAATGCTGTACACAACATGCAAAATGAGTATGAAATTTAATATAATTGCATGGTTTACTGAAAACAATAGCGCTAATTCATATAAAGTCCTTCTCAGTGAAAGATTTTCTTCAGTGTGAATTATCCAGATAAGCTGTCAACAAGAACTAAAATGATGAGAAAATGCAAGTTTCTAGGGTGTGTGTGTGTGTGTATGAGTGAAATACTGCCTTAGTCTTCCTATAGGTTAAAGCTGGGGTTATTATGATCATACCAAATATTTATTTTGGGATTTCCACACCTATATTTTATTATTAAGCAAAGGCAGAAATATGTAGAAGAAAAATTATACTATTGGTTTCATGTTGGGTTTATTTATACTGACAGAGTCTAAATGACTCAAAGGGGATTAAAAACAGCTACAGTGAATTTTGAGTCCAAGTTCATTTAGTTGATTCAGCACAAATGTGATTTTGTCTGATCACTAACATTTATTGTTTTTATGTTTCTAAAAATGTATAATTATTCCTCTAGAGAGTTTGAAGATGTCCAGTATCAGAGTATTAAGAAGCAGTAGATCCTAGATTTGAATATTGCTCTTCTGGCTCAATCCTCACTCTTAATTTTGTTGCCTTATAGACATTTATTACCTTATAGACACAGTCTGTTCATGATACATATTTTCACTGTGTCTGTAAACACCAACATGTCACCAGTGTAGGGCCCTTTCCTCAGCTTTTTCTCCGGTCTATAAAGTTTTTCCCCTAGATATCTATATGTCTAACTTCTTTACTTCCAACAAGACTTTGCTCAGATACCTTCTCAAGTAAGCATGCACAGGGCTTCCTCTTTAAAATTGCTTTCTGTCTGTTTCCCCACTCACACATTAGGGTGACCAACTTGTCCTGGTTTGCTTGGGATTTTTCCTGTTTTAACACTGCAGGTCCAACATCCTAGAAACCCCCTCAGCCCAATAAACCTTACACTGCCTAAGTTTTTAACCTATTCATCCATCCATCCATCCATCTGCACAGATACCACACAAACATGTGTGTGCATGTGCACACACATGCGCACGCACATACACACATTTAACTGAATATTTCCCTATTGTAGAATTAAGTCCCATAATAGCAGGATGCTTTGCTATTTCCACCCCACCCTACCACCCATGGAAACATTCCATGACCTCAAAGTAGTGCTCAAAAAAATACTTGTTAAATGAATGAAAAAATTTATATGTCAGGGCAGATTAGTAAAAATTAGAATAGAAAGGCCATGTTGATATTCCATCTGTTCAAATAGCTACCAGAATTATGTTCTGATTTTTATCATTTTTCGAGCTCATACTTACAGGTAAACTCTGAATGAGTCAGAGTTTCCAAATGTAATGCCTTAAACGCAGGGAGTTTGAACTGAAAATTGAGATTTATATAATGAAAATGCTGATTCATATCAGAGTTGTGCTACGGGATAATCAGATTGGATAGAAACTTTCAGTGTGTCTCAGTCTGTTGGAGACACTGATAGAAAAACAAAGAAAAGAGAAGGAAATAATGGGCCTAAAAGAGCATTGCAGAACTAGCTTGGCATCTGACTTTAAAGAAGGCATGCATGGAACAGTAAGTAGTAGCAGATTGAGATTCAAATTCAATCAACCAAAATGTGCTTAGGCACTTTTATATGTAGCATACAGATATATGTTACCTAGTGACACAAAACAAAACAAAACCAAGCAAAACAAAACACCAGAACACAAATATAAGAAACCTGGGTGTGTTTAAGATGGCGTTGGGGAGAAAAATTTTTCATTTACCCTTCAAAGATTCTTCCAGCTTGTCTAAGAATTAAGTTGACATGAGACAGACTAACAGAAAAAAAAAAAAATCAAATTTGTTTTCATGTGTATGGGAATGCTACGTCCATTAGGGATTCAAAACAGAAAGGCAAAATGAGGTCGATATGCCATCCTGTACTAAGGAATGGGATAAGGGCCTTGGGCTTCACAGGGGGAGGAGGGCAATTCACAGGGTGATAAGAAGAGCAGATGTTTGGTGATTAGATGTTCACTCAGCCATACAGATGGGTCACTCTGATAAAATTTATCTCTGGTAATAATTCTACATCTGGAAAAGACCTCCAATTTATATTCCTCTAGGTAGGAAAGAGGGGCAAAAGTTTCTCTTAATACCACAAGATCTCCATTTGAAACTTCAGGTCAAAATAACCCAGATTTGGGGGATTCTTGCTCAGAATCCCTTCAATGTCATCAATGCAAGTACTACAAGTAAAAATGAAGACATTAGCCCAGGGAAATGGCGTGCTTTATCAGGTTTACTCAGGTAGTCTCTCCCTACACGTCTTTATTATGTTTTCTTCTTAGCTTATGTCCTGGCCCTGTGGCTAAGCATAGTTACCTTTCATTTTTCCCCTAACCCTTTCTCATTTAAACTTCTGCGGTTTGGGTCTTTCTCCTCTTTCACCATCTACCACACTCATTCAGTCATCAAGCTGCTTCCATTTCACCTTCAGATATTTCTCAGATTGTCTCCTCTTTTTTATCCTTAGTGTCACTTTGTCAGCCTTTATTATCCCTTGGCATAATTATTGTAAGAGATTTCCTATTGATTACCCTGTCTCTACTTTGGTGACATTACAGTCCCTTCTCTGTTTAGCTGCCATTGTCTCCTCTTTACTGAGCCACTCTCTAGGATGAAGCCCTTGCTCCTTAAGAAGACTCACTTTGCTCACCATATTCTGGTCTCTACTTCTCCCCTCAGGGCTCTTTCTGCTTCAACATCGAACTACTCACAGTTCCTAACACAACTATGGCCTTTCTTTCCTTTGGCCCATGAAGTTTCCTATTTTGTCAACACTATCCTCAAGTTTTCTTCACATTTCCAGATAGATTTCAGCTTTCCCGTCCTCTAGGAAGATGTCCCTATGCTTCGGTCAATGGCAAGTGACATGCTCTTTCTCTGTGCTTCTATTTCACTGTTCTTGAAGATATTACATTATTACTATCTATTTATATCTCCTTTCTCCAGTTTGTCCTCTCTTGAAGACATGGAGGGAGTCTTACTCCTCTTTAAATTGACAGCATCTGGCAAAGTACTTGCTGATAAGACAACTGTTTATTGAATGACAGAATAAATGAATGAGTGTTTATATGGCTTCACTCCTATCAGCATTACATCTATGGGCAAGCTCATTCATTGATCGGCAAAGGACTTCCTTTTAACTCTCGTTTCAAAGGAATCTCTATTGTTTCTCTCATGGAGAATCTTCTTTTACTTTGACACCTGACAAATGAGTCACACCTCAGCTGTAATGAAATTTTCCTTCTACTGCCAATTCTCTGTTCCTCATGGAAGGATCCATGTTAAAACTTTTTACTTTATTCCCTTCAGACTATTGTAATAGTTTTTTGGCTGGGGTCCCAGCACACATAATTAACAGACTTCAGTTGGTATGAAATGTTGCCGCTAAAATCCAATCCAACACTAGATCAAATAAGCACATAACTCTGGTTTTTGTGTCATCAAAATTAGAGATGGAAAATTATTATTAGTTCCGCATAGCCCCATTCCTCTGGGGAATTAAGGCAAAATTATTCCCCTCTGGTGTTTTGTCCAGTGAGTTTAAGCGAATCAAGCAACAGGTCCTCTGCTATTTCCCTTGGGAGAGTCTTTCACTCTCAAATAGAAATGATTAAAAAGAAGGAGGAAAAGAAGAAGAAAAAAAAACCCTTCAACTTATATTAGGTTTTCTTAACTTTTTTCTCTCTAGCCTCTGCTAGGTTGTATCTGAACATGATAGAGTGTATCTTTTGACCAAAAGGTTTATTTTCCTTTGTGATGCTCATTGAAGGCATCGCCTTTATAATGACCCATTTAATCCCAGTCACTTGGAAATGAGTTAAATACTGCCTCCTTCACACAATCTAAATTGGTTTAACATCTTTCAATGCAAGTTATTTGTGTAATTCCCTGCACATGCTAATGTGTACACCTCAATCTGACTACATAGACATCAGGTCCAAACAAATGATTTCAGGGGCCTGGGAGTGAATTGCTGTATTGATCTATTAAATAGACCTAAAATGCTTGTTTGGATTTGGAAGTCACTTGCAATCAGCCACATCTCAGTGAAAGCTTTAGTCTGAGAATGACTTAGTAGTAGGATGCAAAGCTGTTGCCTAACTCCCTATAGGTATCAGTATTCCAAAGAATTTCTCCGAAGGTTTTCGCTACTAGCAGGCTTTGCTATGAGACTTGATGTCAGTTTCCTCCATTAAAATAATTCTTGAAATTAGGTTATGGTCATGGGGGAGAATTTTCCCATGAAAATCTCTTCACAGTTACATACTACATTCACTAGGGAGGAGTTTAAGACAGGGGAAAGGGAGCTTGCTGGAATTTGAAACCAGATGGACTTTCATTCAAATCCCAATTCTTCTACCTTCTAGTGAAACATTAAAAATGTTATTTGCCTTTCTAAATCTCTGATTTCTCATTTAAAAATTGGGAATGGTAAAATAATACTCAGAAGATTGTTGTGAGGATTAAATGAAATAACCTATGTGCTGTATCATGGTAGACACTCAATAAAATTTTTATTTCTTTCTCCCTTCCCATAGTCTTGCTAAGAAAACTATTCTACTTCGTAAATCAATGAGGATGTGTTGGAAAAGGTAGATAAATTTACCTGGAATAAATTTAAAATCTATTTTATAGAGTTAGAAAATCAAGGTACAGTTTATGTTTAATTATTAATAAATTACTACAAATGTCATTAAATCGAAAGTTCCATACAAGTTTAAGATACTACTGCTACTGCTAATATTATCCACTTCATGATTCATCACATCCCTTAATAGTTTCCTCTTCACCAACAAATCCCTTTAAACTTTTTTCCAGTGTATCTTTTATATCCTCAAATATTATTTGGGGCATCTCCATCTTGCCGGTTTGCATCAATAGTAAGTACATGAATCATTATAAAAAGTCATCTCATATGTTCTGGAGGCCCTTCCCTCCCCTTATTACAATCAACCGGTCAATAATATTAACTAAGGTCTTGAAGAAAGCAGTGTGTGTGTGTGTGTATGTGTGTGTGTATGCATGTGTATGTTGTTTTGGGGGTGCACAGGAGCGTTGAGCAAAAAGTGAAAGAAGAAAGCATTATGCCAATTAACTGGATCCTGTCTCCAAAGTGTTCATCATCCTCGAGGCTGATTTTTGACGTATGTGAAGCTTTATTATTTGTTTTGTGTTACTATATATCTTACTTTGTTGCATAAGTAAAAGACGATGGATTCTTTGGACTCTTGAGGTGGGTGTGGTATGGAGCCCAGCAGGAGTGTCCCGCCTTAACCTTACCAGATGGATTTCTCACGAGTCTGGGGGGCCAAGACTGTAGGAAGTCAGTTTGACTAAGGTCCTATAGGACACTCAGGAGAAGATGAACTGCTGAGTGGATTGTGGTATTTAGTATATGAGCTATAAAAAACCTGGTGGTGTCAAGGATTCCTAGATTGTGTTTCAAGCTAAGTTATGATTCAGTAAAGAGAATCCATCCTTTTTTTGCTCTCTGATTTGTTTTCCCACCCAAAAAAAGTTTTTTTGCTGCCTTAGCATTTAAGTTGCATGTTATATTTAAAGAGGTTTTCTAACTTTTTTCCCTTAAATAACTCTGTGAGACAGATCAAAATCAACCCTGGTTGAAGAAAAATAGTTCCTAGAGGCAGATGTTTACTTTAACTTGTTTCTTTCTAGAAATAAGCTCTGATCCCATTAAAAGAAATGTCACAGCAGTATTAATTTGGTTATTTTTACATAAATCTGCATTAATATACAAGACCCTACTCTAGGTATGCAAAATAAAGTTAGCATTAATTAATTAGTGCTACCTCTGTCAACTACATTCAAGTCCATGATTCATAGAGTGAAAGTGGCTGAAACACACAACAGGTATATAAACCAATTAGTGCTAATTCATGCTTAGAGGAGACACATAAAGCAAGTGTTCCTACATGCACACACAAAGAAGGATGTCACAAATAGATACCCTCATGTGTTTAGGTAGAAACATGACCACTCCATTTCCACTCCTCCCTGCCCAGCCCCCCAACCCAAAGAGACATGCCACAAATAACAGCAAACACACTCAGGCTAGAGGAACAGAGAGCCTTTGTCAAGAACTTAATAAAGTCGGGACGCCTGGGTGGCTCAGTTGGTTAAGCAGCTGCCTTTGGCTCAGGTCATGATCCCAGCGTCCTGGGATCGAGTCCCACATCGGGCTCCTTGCTCAGCAGGGAGCCTGCTTCTCCCTCTGCCTCTGCCTGCCATTCTGTCTGCCTGTGCTCACTCTCTCCCCTTCTCTCTCTCTGATAAATAAATAAAATCTTAAAAAAAAAAAAAAAAAAAAAAAAAAAGAAGGCTAAAAAAAAAAAAAAAAAAAAAAAAAAAAAGAACTTAATAAAGCCACCATATACAGTTTTTCAAATTGTATTATTATTTTAGCTTTTAAATATGCCCCACTCTGAAAAATTCGATAAATTAAGAAAATTTTTTAAAGATTTTATTTATTTGTTTGACAGACAGAGATCACAAGTAGGCAGAGAGGCAGGCAGAGAGAGAGAGAGAGAGAGGAGGAAGCAGGCTACCTGCTGAGCAGAGAGCCCAAGTGGGGCTCGATCCCAGGACTCCAGGATCATGAGTCCTGGGATCATGACCTGAGCCGAAGGCAGAGGCTTTAACTCACTGAGCCACCCAGGAGCCCCAAAATTCGATAGATTTAAATAAGGTGGGGGTAGGGAGCTGAACTGCTCTCTGTTGGTGTATTGTGGGGGCGTGGGGGGTGGTTTGAGAGGGAGGCAGAGGGAAGGGAAGAACAAGGAGGGAAGGAAGGTGTACCGAGATGTTCTAAGAGGTGAGAAAGTCTGAAATCCTGCCAAGGCTGTCTATATACTTGGATTCACTGGAGCAGACAATATTATATCGGGGGAGATTATCGAACAATAAGAGGACAAAACTTTGAGGGCAACTATCATTTATGAAAATGAGGAAGAAAAAATGCCCATGAAGGAGATTAAAATCAAGTTTTCCTTTTCCTGAATATGCTCCACCTTCTTAATTTTCATAGTACTGACACAGCACATAGCTCAGAGTGTGGTTATTCCCATCTTGGACCACCTCTAACACCTTTTTCTCTGAGCTCTGGACTTGGGAGAAAAATGGGAAGCCACCTAATTTTCACCAACAGGAGAATTAATAAATAGCTTGTATTACATTCACATAGGAACATTATACAGCAGGTAAATTGAGCAAACTAGTAGCAAAGAAAAAAAACCTCAAGAATTTAAGGATGAATGGGGAAAATGTGCAAAATATATATCCAGTGTGACACCATGTATATTTAGTTTAAAAACAAAAACAAAAAAAAAAAAGTTATTGTCATGGATGCATACATAGGAATAGGAATGATAAACAAGAATTTCGGGATAGAGTTCAAGTTCAGAGCGAGGGTAGAGGGAATGGGATTGGGTAGAGTTTATACACAGGCTATATAGCTTTATCGGAAATATCATATTACTCCCTTTCTTTTCTGTAAGAATAGAACTTTCACCCAAATTTAAAAGGGCGCTTGGCTGCCTAGCTAGAGATTATGTTTTCCAGTCTCTCTTGCAGCCATTGTATGCTCAAATGACTAAGTTCTTAGTAGCGTGATTAGAAGTGATGTCTGTGACTTCCCAGTCACTTCCTTAGAGGAAATTGCTGTTCTCTGCACCTTCTTCCCCTTTCCTAAGTGCTGGAGTATGGGTATAATACTGGTAATCTTGTCCCAACCCTGAGGACATGGACAATATTCCGGGGCAAGTGTCCTTGGGCCAATGGCCTCATCTGATGCATATGCTAGTAATTCATTAACGTTCATTCCTATGTCTTATCATGTGAATACACCACGGTTTATCCTGTTGAAGGACATTTAAATCATTTCCCATTTGGGGCTACTAAGAATATCCTTATATATGTGTCTTCTTTCTCAAACATAAAAGAGTTTCTCCAATGTATGTTATGTCTTAGCCTGTTTGGGCTACTGTAACAAAATTATTGTCATCTGGGTGGCTAATAGACTAACATTTATTTCTCACAGTTCTGGATGATGGAAAATCCGAGATCAAGGTGACAACAGAGTCAGTGTCTGATGAGGACCCTGCTTCGTGATGGCCACCTTTCCTCTGGGTCCTCAGATGGCAGAAGGGGCAAGGGAGATTTTTCTAGTTTCTTTTATAAGGGTACTGATCACTGAGGGTTCCAGACTCATGACCTAAATCACCTGCCTTCTAATATTATCACCTTGGGAATTAGGTTTCAACATATGAATGTGGGGGAGACACAAACATTCAGACCGTGGTATATATATTTAGGAATAGAATGGATGAATTATAAGCTATGTCTATATTCAATTTTCCTTAGCACTGTGAGAATAAACTTTTTCCTAAGTGGCTGTAACAATTTAAATCATCACCAGCAGTGTGTTGGAGATTCTCACTTTGTTTTTGATTAATTTTTTATTTTTAAATTTATCATCATTTTAATTTTCACAAAATCAATTATTCACTTTTTTCCTGAGATCTTAATGTACATTTTTCTGAGTATCAATGAGGATAGGAATTTTTTTTAAACACTGTACTTGAGAGAGAGAGACAGAGTACGCACAGGAGCAAGAGCAGGGGGAGGGGCAGAGAGAGAGAAAGAGAAGCAGACTCCCCGCTGAGCAGGAAGCCCTATAGGGGGCTCTATGCCTCCTCCCCCTACCGTGAGATACTGACCAGGAGCCCTGAGCCCCAAAAGCAGACACTTAACCTGCTCATCCAACTGAGCCTTCTCCCGAACCGATCCAAGGACAAGCATCTTTGCACAGGCTTGGGGCTATTTACCTTTGCTGCACAATGCGCATTCCTGTGTCTGCTGATTTTTCTATCATGTTGTCTTTTGCTTATTGATTCTCCATAAAATCTTTTGTTAAAAGCGTTTAGGGAGAGTCTCCTGTTCTGTGATTTGTCTTCCTTTTTTTTTTTTTTTTTTTTTTTTTTTAAAGATTTTATTTACTTATTTGTTTTAGAGAGAGAGAGCACACAGGGAGGAGCAGAGGTGGAGGGAGAGGAAGAGAGAGAGAATTCCCCGCGGACTACACAGGAGCACGGAGCCCCAGCAGGAGCTCGCTCTCGAGTTGCTGAGATCGAGACTCCGCGCCTACCCAAGAGTCAGCCGCCTCACTGACTGAGCCACCCAGGCACCCCTCTGTGATTTTTCTTTTTAACTCCTTATGTTTTTGGATGAATTCAAGTTTTTCGATTCACTGTAGCAATATGCCAATCTTTTACTATCATAAGCCTGACTTTTATGCTTTTTTGTTTTATAGAGGTTATAATCTTTTTTTTAATAAAGATTTTATTTATTCACTTGAAAGAGAGAGAGATCACAAGTAGGCAGAGAGGCAGGCAGAGAGAGGAGGAAGCAGGCTCCATGCTGAGCAGAGAGCCTGATGTGGGACTCGATCCGAGGACCCTGAGACCATGACCGAGCCAAAGGCAGAGGCTTTAACCCACTGAGCCACCCAGGTGCCCCTTATAGAGGTTATAATCGTGATTCAAAATCAAATAGAGCAAGTAAAGAGGTAATCGGTAAAGAATGGTTTAAAAAAAAAAAAAAAGAAAGGAAAAGAGTTTTGGTGCCCGTTTTAGTATCATTTAAGAAATCTCTGGACTCAGAGGTTGCAAAGGTGTTCTATATTTTATTCTATAATTTCCATAGGTTTACCTTTCATACTTTCCTTAAATCTACAACTAGTAACTGATTTCTGGATATGATATGGGTTAAGAATCAAATTTAATTAATTTCCATGTAGATAACAAATTGTCCTAGACCCACTGATTTAATAACGATTATTCCCCCCCAATCTGTAGTTCCTGCTTCGTGCTATTTGTGTGGGATTATTTTAGGACACTCTCTTTTCCGTTATTCCACTTATAGAACCCCATGAAAATGCCACATGTTCCTATTATAACTTTAATAGAAGTGTTGGTGTTAGATAGGACAAATCTCCTTCTCCTCCTCTTCTAATAGAAGGTTACCTTGAAAAGTCTTGTTTCTTTGCTATTCTATCTTACCTTCAGAATCAGATTGTCATCTTGTTCCATTGCATTTGTAGATTCCATTGTTCTTATAGATTAATCTGGGAAATAATTTTGTTATTAATTTGTTTTTAACTTTAGGTAAACACAATTTTTTGTTTTTGTTTTTATTTGACACAGAGAGAGAGACACAGCAAGAGAAGGAACACAAGCAGGGAGTGGGAGAGGGAGGGAGAAGCAGCTTTCCCACCCAGCAGGAAACCTGTCATAGGGCTCCATCCCAGGACCCTGGGATCATGACCTGAGCACAGGGCAGATGCTTAACGACTGAGCCATGCAGGCACCCAGCACACTTCTTTTGTGTAACTTTATCATAAGCCTGACTTTTATGCTTTTTTGTTTTATAGAGGTTTTAGTCTTGATCCAAAATAAAACAGAGCAAGTAAAGAGGTAATCAGTACAGAATGGTTTAAAAAAAAAAAAAAAAGAAAGGAAAAGAGTGTTGGTTGTTGATTCAAGGAGAAATTTGTACTTTCAGGAAAAGAAAATACCTTATATGGAAACAATGAAAGTGCAGGTCATAAAGGAAAAGCATGAGGAGTAAATTATGTGGTTGATCTTGAAGAAGGAGATAAGGCAGTAGGGGCCATGCTGGCTACCAGCTGGCCCAGATTGGTGTAGGATGGCTCAGCTGCGTTCTGGAACACTCCCTGAGGGAGAGAGCAGAGGATCCTGAGGTAAATACTGAGGGTGGGAAAGAATGAGTTCATTATGTAAATAATAGTTGCAAGCCAGATGTTCATAGCTTGGGTATACCTTACTTGCCTAAGGCAGTTGTACAATGCATTTTGAGCAAGTTTTCATATCCTTGGGGGCCTTGCTATCAAATTCCAAAATTACTCCCTCTCCTCAGACAGCTTTTCTCACAACTGCTGAAAAAAGAAACTGTTAGGAGGGCTTCACATTGAGGAAATACTGGTAAAGTGTGTTGCATTCAAACAGCAACATAGTGGGAATTGAGCAATTCAGATAATTATTGTCATGAATGTTGGACTGTGTAAAAAACAGAAAAGATCTTGCTTTTCTGTGTTTATATACTGAAGTACATAAAATGAAAAAAGAATGCCATGAGCCTAATTTAAAAAAAAAAAAAAAGTAAGTAGGCTTTTAGCTGCTCAGATCTTATAAAAATCAAAAGGACAAATGTGACTTAAACTTGCTTTACTGAAGCAAATTTTCACAACCTGGCATTTAAAGTGAGCTTTGGGGCACTCAAATAATCCCATAGGCATGTAAAATCTGATATTATATCTGCATGTAAGTATTCTGCTCTGGGATTTGGAATCCCAATTGGCAACCTGGGAAAACCATATTACTTACACTTGCTCAAATAGTCTCTAATTAGTTCTTCTGACCCTCTTGTATACTAATAAATGGCCCATTACAGAACATTAAAACTGAATTCTTTCCATTAAAAATGATTTCCTTGCTAGTGAACATGATCTAGGTTTAATGTACAATGTTGGTTAACATTAGATTGTTCTAATGTACAGTGAATGCTTTCCAGGGTAAAGTGATTGTGGCACTAATTAGGCTTTTTGGTTCAGTCAATTAGTTGAGAGGGGGATGAGTTTTCCTACAATGGTCTAAATATTGCTTATACTCTTAGTTTGTTTTTGGTCTATTACTTTTTGATCTAAAGAGCTGAAAGCTCTAATGTGAGATTGTATAATGAGCCTTGGAAAATTATGAGTCTAAAGAGACTTTTAGATCACCTCATCAGGTCAATTTTCAAGTTTTATTTGGTTAGAGGTACAAACAGGCTGATGCCATAAGAACTTCTTTTGGGATTCTGGTACATTCCTCAGACCATCCAAGGTCCCCTTGGCACCTACTATGGTGTCTCACATAGTAAGACTACATGGTAGATTAATTTCATAAGATGGTTCTGAGGGACTGGTCATCAATATTTCTAAAATGCTTTTCTAATTAATCAATATACAAATACTTATTGACATCTATATATGACCAGAACGCTGCATGACAAACCCTAAGGAAAACTTCCTAAATGCATTAATAAGGCTCTGTGAAACATTTCATAGGGATTATATTATATTTTATTACTTTAGATACTTATAATATCTTAGATTAGGGGTATCCCCAAAAAGCTGGGCCCTGGGCTTACGAAGCACATGTGAGCCAGAATGTTGACTAGGAGGTCAGGGAAAATTTTAATACAATAAGCACTTTTTTCCCCCTAAGTCAATACGGTGGGTATTGTGCTGACTGAACTAATATTTATCGAGCACTTGGTGTGTGCCTATCTCCCTGCTAGGTTCTAGGCACACAGACAGGGAGTTATGACCGCCTTTCAGAAGAGCATGGTCACATGGAAAAGAAAGAGACATGCGAACAAATATTATGGTTAAATGGAATAAGCAGCAGGATAAATGTGATTACAGTTTTTGACTGACTGACCCCATCTCCCTGCTGAGCCGGGCTTCACTTATCCAGATGGAGAGGCAAGAAGCCTATGACTGGACAGGGATAGGAGGGGAAGCCAAAGGAATTGGTCAAGGATGTTGATTAAATAGGGGAATAGGACGTAGATGTAAGAAAAAGGAGATACTTATTGAATGGTATGAGGTCTGCTGGAGGCTTGGGATCTTAGCACTCAGCATTGCAAGGGCTTCCTACCTGCTCTTCCTATTTTCAGCCCGAGCTCTCATTATCAAGTGCATTTTTTCTCAGAATATTGACCATTTATGCCCCCCTCTCCAAGGTCGCCGATTTTTTAAGAAACTAAGCTTAGTCTCCTTTTTGGGCTTTTTAGATCTTCTACAGTTTGATGGTAACATGCAATTTTGACTAAAAAAAAAATGGCATTTTGGGGCACCTGGGTGGCTCAGTGGGTTAAAACCTCTGCCTTCGGCTCAGGTCATGATCCCAGGGTCCTGGGATCGAGCCCCGCATCAGGCTTTCTGCTCAGCAGGGAGCCTGCTTCCCCCTCTCTCTGCCTGCCTCTCTGCCTACTTATGATCTCTGTCTGTCAAATAAATATATAAAATCTTCATAAAAAATGGCATTTTTATACGTTTCAACTACACAACATTGTCTCTTCCCACTTCATAAAGAGGCTCAACTTTAGCCAAGTTTGACTCCTTTATTGCCTTTGTCTTTTTCAAAAAGTCTGCTCCTCGTGGACAGCCGTCTACTGACACTCCTCTGCGCCGTTCTTGCTCCGCCCTCCTCCCCGTCTACGGGAGATCATTCCCTACTTGAGCCCACACTGTAACTGATTTCTATCGTGTCTTCTGTTTTACATTGTTGTTATTCATGTACATGTATGCTTCCATCTGTTTGATTATAAGAGACTCTTATTGTACTCAATTTCAGGTCTTTTTTTCTCACCAATGTCTGTCTTGTCAGCTTAGATGAAAGAATGAACCCTAGAGATCACATCATCCAGGCACAAATGGATCAATCAAGGAACCTATAGGAATGGAACTCCACTAGCTTCCAAGGTGTTCATCAACACTGCCCTAAAGATAGAGTCACCAGAGGTACCTAATGAAATCTTGAATCTAAAGGATGGAGATATTTTTCAGATTCCAGGTCTACTGAGTTGGAAAAGCCCTCCAGGGACCAGACAAAGGAGCACCAGAGCATCTGCTAATATGACCTGACGGCCTCCAATCAATGGGTTCCACCTTTTCAGAAGATCTCTGCCCCAAATTTTGCCCTTAAAAACTCACTTGCAAGTCATCAGAGAGTTGGGGACTTTCGAGCATTAGCTCCCCTTCTCCTGGGTGGCGTTATAGCAAGAAATAGCCTATCTCTGTTCATTGCCAAAGCTCAGTGTCAGTTTTTATTGGTTTGCTGAGCCTTGAGTAGAGGGACTCTGGTTTGGATTAGTTACACTCACAGCAGTCTGCATAACATAAGACCATAAATACCAGTTACAAAAGATAAAACTGAGTGCTGCACAGAGTTGATATTGAGAGACGTGAAAATCCCAGGCAGAAGATGGGAGAGATAGGAGAGATGTTGAGTTGTTATCTGCCAGAAGACTGATGGAAGAATCCCTCTTGCTCTCACTTTCTTACTGTCTCCTTCTGTGTGTGTGTGTGTGTGTGTGTGTGTGCGCGCGCGCGTGCGTATGTGTGTGTGTAGATGTGTGTGTGTTTGAGGGTCTTCTAAATATTTAAATTAAGATGAGGCAGTCTCTGCTAAAAGCATTAATAGTTGCAACTATGCAAAACCATTATAACCTTCTTATTTATTGTGTAATGAGATTGACAGCCTCATTTACACGTTGGTGAATAATGCAAAATGCCTTTGTTAGGGATTCTACTATACAATTTTCCAACAGTATCAATTAATGAATGCAAATTATTTTCAATGCCAGTGATTTCTGAGAATTATTTGACCCTAAAGATTTTTTTGTTCCCCACTTGCATAATAAAAATTTTATAAAGAAATATTTTATATGCATATATATCTTAAGGAAATTATTTAGGAGTATGGCAGAGTATTTGTGGATACAGACAGAAAATCTGAATTCAGTACTTGTATGATGAAAGATATGTATGAAAAAAGGAAAAGGAAGCATGAGGAGGAAGTAGAACAACACATACATTCAAATAAATGATGCTAATCTCTATTCACTAACCCATTTCCAGAGGTAGCTAGCTTACTACTCATGGTGCTCTTTTCATACCTGGAGGAGATAAGCATTTTTTTAGATGTGGAAACAGGCGTAGAAAGATCACGTAATATGTTCTAATTTTCTTCCTTGCTTGCTCTAGCTTTTGCTCTCTCTTCTCTCACCATTTAAAGAAAAACTAGGTATGAATGGAGAACTTACTACTCTCTACTCTCGCTGTATTCTATATGCTGACCAACATTTTAACCCCAGGTTCTACTCTACTATAGCAAATTGTTCAGTGACAGACACTGTTATCTAAGTTAGGCAAAACTTCTTTTGTTTTAATCCCTTCTCTTTCTCTGCAATTCTATCTAGCAGCTCCAAAACATAGTTACTGATCTTCTTTGCATCTAGGCTTTATAACTGTATTATTATCTGTGTTTTACTGATAAGTGGAATGACGCCCAGAAAACTTATGAGACTTCTCCAAAGTCACTGGAATTCTGGGATTACAGGTTGAATTGTTATCTCCCTACTTTCTGCCCCTACACCCCTGCCTTCATTCATATCCTGCAGTCCTAACTCCTAGTAATTCAGAATGTGACCTTATTTGGCAATAGGGTTGTTGCAGATGTAATTAGTTAAATGGAGATGAGGTCATACTGGAATAGGATGGGCCCCTAATCTGCTATGACTGGAGTCCTTATAAAAGAGGGAAAACTGGGAGAAGACACACATATATAGGTTAATCGCTATGTGAAGATGAAGTCAAAGTAGGGGTGATGCCTCTCTCAGCCAAGGAATTCCAAAGACGAACAGCAAACCACTAAAAACAAGGGACGAGGCATAGCACAGATTCTTCCTCAGAGTTCTCAGAAGGAACCAACCCTGCTGACACTTTGGTTTTTGGACTTCAAGCTTCTGGAGCTACAAGAAAATAACTTTCTGTTGTTTAAGCTACCCAGTTGGTGGTACTAGCTTTGGTAGATCTGGCAAAGGAATACAGCCTCTAGCCCAGACCACTCAGGTCCTGTGCCCTCTCTACTACATCACAGCTGCATTTTCTGAATCGGTGTCTCGGACTTGGGTCTTAAGGTCCATGTTAAGTGTTTGGGAAAACGCAGAAGAGGACGTCACTTCTTCTGTCTGGATGTCCTAGAAGGTTTTACTGAAAAACTACCATTTGTCAGCCACTTTGATCACAAACTTGCAGTCCATCAGACTAGGCAGATTGGGGGGAAACTCCAGGGAGGAGGAAGAACAGGTCTTGCATTCAAAGATAGGACAAGGGGAGCAGAGTAGAGTTGGGGGGAAAAGATTAAGGAAGGTAGATAGATGAGGAAGATGCCCTGAGTAGGCTTCTAGGCGTGTAAAGTTTTAACATTTCAGAAAAACTTGTAGGAGATTGACATGTTTTGGCAAAAACAGTTCTGACCAGAAGGATGGACTGGAAGGGAGGCCATTGGAGGCTGATATTATGGTTATTGTACTAGACCCAGCTTATGCATCAGCCCAGATCCCCCTGGCTCCATCTGTCCCCAAACCCAACCTCTACTATTTGCTTCTCTCCCTGGCCTGAACTGACCCAGCAGTGTCACTAAGCAGGCTCATGAACCTCTTTGACAGTCACAATCAGTCATTTCATCTCCTAACATCACCAGTTGGCTGGGCCTCCTCTGGAGCAAGGCCAGCCCCCGGCATACCCTTCATAGCTGTGTGAGATACAAACCTCCTTTCAAGCTGTCTGTGTCTTTAACAGTGTGTTTTAACTTGGTAAGTAGGTGCCTACGCCTATCATTTTCTTTTATTCAGGCCTCCAATGCCCTCAGAAATCACTAGCCTACATAACAGTCCACATCATTATGAATGCCTCAAGTATAACAGACATTTCTTGCATATGTATTCTTTTTCCAGTTAACCAGGAATAAGCTTTAAGAACTCGGAAACTACCAGCATCTAGGGATCCTCCTAAGTACACTTCAGACCAGTGGGCAATTCTATAGCAAAATCCTATTCCGAGTCTGCTGCCTCGTATTACCCCTCATCTAGCTGAGCTAGCTTGTCTCAGAAACTGAGGCAAAATATGCATGCTGGTGTTTCATTTTTGGGGGGAGCAGGTGGAGATGAGGCATGAGAGACTGGGAAAGTAGGAGCGAAGGAAAAGGAAAGTGAAGCAGGAGACGAAACTAAGCCAATGTAAGGTGAGTTGGTTATAGTGTCTAACAAAAAACCAAAACCCCACAGCTAACTGGCAAGGCTGAATAGCAGCTCTACTCAGAACTTGTCAAAAACAGAAAGCAAGGGAGCCTGGGGTGGCTCAGTGGGTTAAGCCTCTGCCTTCGGCTCAGGTCATGTTCCCAGGTCCTGGGATCGAGTCCCGCATCAAGCTCTCTGCTCAACAGGGAGCCTGCTTCCCCCCCACCCCACTCTGTCTGCCTCTCTGCCTACTTGTGATCTCTCTGTCTGTCAAATAAATAAATAAAGTCTTAAAAAAAAATAAATGGAAAACAGTTGATCTGCCAATTCTTCCCCATCTTCTGTCTTTATTTGGCCAAAATACTATGGGTGTTGCTTCCCATTTACTTTAGGTGGTGTTACCTGGCCCCCCGGGGAAGTTGCCCACAAAGCCCAAGTCTCCATGTACCATTGGTTCATGCTATAATAACAGAAGATATAAATACAAGGTGGATTAGTTGTGCTATACTGCGACTTTCATCTAGCACTGCTTTGATACTCCAGTATTTCTCTAATAGACCTATAAATAGAGTGACCATGGTGGCAGCAATGGACTCTTCAGACGAGCTCAACAGTAGAGTCTTCCACTTACCAAGGCAATCTAGCAACTAACACGGTGAAATGTACAATTTGGCAGCAGCTATGACTGGCACCCCTTATAAGCCACCATTTTGGGGACCCAGCCACATGATCATAGGTCAATTACATTGAACGCCTTCCATTTTGGAGAAGACAGTGAATCATCCTTACCAGAACTGGTCACAGTTTGAAGCATATGAATTTTTCAATATATGACCATTCTTGTGCTATGTAAAAGACAATTTTATGTGGTTCAACCAAATGCATTATTCTGGATGTGGGTTTGGCAGATAGAGCGATGCTCCCCACCTCCAAACATGTCTATGTCCTAATTCCTGAAACCTATGAATATGTTAGCTTATATGGTAAACGGGAATTAGAATTGCAGATGGAATTAAAGTTTCTCATGAGCTGACCTTAAGATAGAGAGATTATCCTGGATTTTCTAGATGGCCCAATGTTAATTGGGTGCTTAGATGTGGGCAAGAGAACCAGAAAGATGGCAGTGTGAAAAGGCCTCAGCTCAACATTGATGGCTTGGAAAATAGAAGAAGAGGACCATGAGCAAAAGAATGTTGGAAGCCTCTAGAAAGTGGAAAAGTCAAGAAAACAGATTCCTCCCTAGAGCCTCTGGAAAGGAATGCACCTTGCCAATACCTTGATCTTAGACCAATCCATGTTGCACTTCTGATCTTCAAAACTGTAAGATACTAGTCTGTGTTGCAGGTCACTAATTGTGGTGATTCATGATAGCTGCAATAGGAAACTAAAATACTGGGATTATTTTTCTTCCCTGCAGTACCAATACTGGCATTACATTCCAGTCCTTTACCAAAAGGTTTATCCACTGACACAACATCCCACAAGATATTGCTTTGGGCTAAGAGATATATTTTTTTTTTTTGTAAGGGAGGTACAATATTTGGCTCACTCCCCAGATATCCATGTGTGTTCCTCATAATTCACAAGTAGGAAACTTGATAAAATACGGCATAGCCTGTTGAAGACATATTTAGGACAATAGCTTAGGGGCAATTTTTGAGGAGGAAGGTCAGTATATTTGTTGTACCTACAAGTAGGTGGAGCCATGTCCCTGATAGCAAAAATATTTAGGATGAAGAATGAAAGGATAGGAATAGGATTTGTTTATTTTAATGACACTTTCATTCTCACACTTATCTCTTATCCTAGAAAATTTGGGCTTTGTGGGGTTAAAACTGAAATCTATAAACACTGCTTGGCTCCTATGTGGTTTCCATGCAGTAGACCATCAGGCAAAAAAAAAAAAAAAAAAAAAAAAAAGGATTATTCTATAGGGCAGGGTGATTGACTCTAACTACTCTTAGGGTCCAGAGCTTCTACTACGCATGAGAGCAGGAAGGAACATGTGTAGAACTGAGGGGATTTATTGAGCCTTTCCTTGGTGCTTGTGTGCCCTATAATTGTGAATAGGCAATTGTAGCAACTACAACCCAAGGACAAGGATAAGGAGAAGGAAATTAGAGCTCAGTCCCTTTCAGAAGGAAGGTCTTGGTCACCCAATTGATAAGAGATACAGACCAGCTAGAGTTCTGGTCAAGGAAGAAAAAAATTGAAATGGAGGGAGAAGAGAGGTATGATACATAAATATGGCTATAGGATTGGCCAAAGCAGCTGGAAATGTAGCTTGGGATGTTAACCTCTTCAAGTTGTTATAAGAGATGGCAACTGGCACAACCTTGGATAAAACCAGATTTGTACATCTCTCTGGGGGAAGAAGTGAGGATACCTTGTTTACATGTAAGATCATATGTTATTAGAGGATGGAAGCAGAACTGAGCTGCACTGAGTGAGCTTTATCGTACTCGGTCAGTTGTGTCCTCACATCAGCTTGTTTCATCACCACAACCTTGGTGAGTTACCTCACTTTCTGTCCAGGTGGGTTTGAGGAACAGGTCAAATCATGCACTGCTGCAATCTTGATTGCCTTAGTTTCTATCACCACCAATTGCTTACACCTTCTCCAGGAGATGAGGTCTGGGCTTCCTCACAAATGTCATGCCACCCATTGCAATGGGGGCATCACAGTAGCTGTAGTGTTAGTCCTACTGAGTGGATCCTTAGAGATTCCAACTTCTCTAGTGACTGTCCAGACAGATCCAGTAATCAAGATGGAAGTGTGGGAAAGTTAAAGTCCAAGAGGTGGACTTTGGTCAGTGAAAGATGGAAGATTCTGCTTGCCTTTCTTATCCTTTCCCATAGATCCTTCCCAGCAATGTTTACATTCTGCCTCCGCAATGAAAAATTCCCTGGATTTCTTTGAGAAGCTGTGCCAGTTCCATAATAGATCATCTCGCATTTGCTTTTCTTTTTTCCCAACCTCCTCTTCTCCTTGCTCCTTATCCTTCTCCTCAATAAAATGTTCATGTTTTTGCTTTGCCTTAAACTCTGATTTTTAAAAAACCTGGGCTAAGATATTGCACTTGAGACACGTTGAAGACTCAGACTACATGAGTCACAATGCAGATGGCAAAGATGGGTAGATGTGTGAGATGATTAAGGAGAATAAATTCCTGCATTTGCTATTGCATTGGATTGGACTGATAGAGGGTAAAGGAGGCGATTATGAAAACTCCGGAGTTTATAGGATTGGTGACGACTGTAATGATGCATTAACTGAGAGTTCAAATAGTAAACCTCTGGAGAGAAGGTAAAGAGCAGAATTTTGAATCCATTCTGCTTGAGATAGCTGTGGGGCAGCCAAGTGTTGAAGTCTAGGAGGAAGTTGGAAATGTGGTCTTGGAGTTAAGGCAGTGGCTTTGGTAAATGAAAGGTTGAGGTCAGCTCACTACAGTGTAAATATTTTATACACATAGATTTTTTACAGCCACATTTCTGGCAGACACATAGGTGTGTTTCAGCAGAGAATATAACACCTTTTGGAAAATAAATCATCCAATAGCATTTATTTGAATGTCCCATGCCCTAAAACATTTTAACACTCCTGTCATTTATTTCTTCCAAATCATGTATCATTTATCCTTTCCTGGCTTAGGCCACATTTATCCACAGTGCTGGCTATGATGTGCTATCAGAGGCACCAGGAAGGCTGCTCTGTCTCCCTGAGAAGTATCTCTCTACTGCCTTGTTCAAGCTTGATATTCACAATTAGTGATTGTGCTATTGAAATGAAAGATGGAATTCATCAAAACTCTGTAGGTCATTAGTGGGTTTGGAAAGACTGAGAGTAACAGTTTCTTCCCAAGGAAAGATTTTTTATTGTAAAGAGAGGTGTGTGTGTGTGTGTGTGTTTGGTGGGGGAGGGGGGATAAAAGGGGATAGGGGGAGAAAGAGAGAGAAATACAGACAGAGATATCATGAATGGTATAAAATAGCGGTTCTATTTACTGTTTCTATTTAGTGGTTAGGACCTCAGGCTGCCTGGGTTTGGTTGTAGCTGTGTTGCCCCTGGTTCCATCATATTGGAAAAAGATTTTTTACTGAGATTCAGTTTGGCTTCATTTATAAAATTCAGCATAATCATAGTAAATGCCTGTAGGCATTTAGAATTAAATGAGAAGGCAGTTGAAAGGCACTTAGTGTATAGTAAGCCCTCAAAAATTATTGATAATATTTTTGAAGTCTGGATTGTGAAGCCAAGGACAAACATTACCTACTTTTTAATTCTGTCGGGAAACGACCTTTTTGATCATGTATCATCACTCGTTAGTGGATTTAAATTCAAGATCCAATTTTTTTCTCTTAATTAATTTATTATATAATTTCAATAAATAAATCGGTTCCAAGCACCCCTTACTCCACCCCAGTCAATCTCTCATCCACCTGCCTCACTTCTTGGTTCACTGAGATAGCAGCCTCTCCTGCCATGGTGCTCATACATCTACTTGGAAGGTGTACTGTCTGCTTTCCCTTCAAAATAGGTCTTAAAATTCTTACCTCTCATCATCTAAACAGCCTTGACAAAGGAAGTGCCTCCTGATGGACTCTGATTTTCATTTTTTGCCCCTACCATCTGTTCTCCTCTCAATATAGAGACCATACTGAGAATATGGTTTTGATTAGATCAAAATCCAAATTCCTAAACATGGCCTCCAAGCTCTTCCATTAGTAGATTGCTGCCACCCCTCCCACCTTACGATGCATTCCAAACGTGTGTTCACAAGTGGTGTTCCTGCTCTGATAGCTACCACAGCATCCTCTTCATTTTTTTTCCATAGCTCTTGTATCACATATTTTGGATAATTATCCTATTTATTGTTTCCTTTGTATAAACCTCTCTCTTCTCTAAGGGCTTCATGAGGCTAGGTGCTTTATTCCTATCTTGTTTATCTTTGAATCTCTAATGTTAAAAGAGCCTGGCATTGAGAAGTTGCACAACAAAGTTCCACAACAAAGACTCGTTTCATAAGTGGATGAGTGAGTGAATGGACACAAAGGCAAATATTACCCAACAATGTCAGAATTATGGACAACAGTGTCAGAAAATGAAGAGACAAAGACCACCCACACGATAATAAATACAAAGTGTCTCTGTGTCTATAGGTAGTTGAAAAGAAGTAGAAGTAAAGGTTTTAGCAGCTGAGAAAGCAGAGCATAAAACTCCCAAGCACATAGTTTTTGTTTGTTTACCAGGGATTATTCCAAGAAATTTAATCCTATGAACTCAGTTAGCTGTCACTAGGACCTTACAGAGTAGAAGGAACAGTCACAAAGGAGTTGAGTAAGTGACGCTCAAGTAAGCAAGTGACAGGGCAGGGCATGAATCCAAGCAGTCCTTGTTCCAGAGCCCATGGGCAAGGGCTCCCTACTCCTTGACTGTCTGAAGTCGTCAAAAAGACTCGTCAATGCCACATTGACGTGACATGAAGAAAACAAGGACCATATCTCATAAATGTTTATGTACACTCCAGAACTTAATCCATTGCCCTACCTGCGATGGTCGTGTATATAAAATTGAAACAGATATTGAAGTCCCTGAAAATGTCAGCAGGGCAGATGAGGCAGGAAAGGCCCCAAGCTAGACTTCAAAAAATCAACAAGTTAGTTGGGAAAATGTTCTAAAGACTCGGGGGAAAAAGATGAAATAAAAATGGGAAGCTTAGTGATAATAAATACAAATAATAGAATTTTTATGAAATCCAGAAAAAAAAGTGGGGTGAGAATGAATGTGTTTCCAGGGAAAGAATGGCATTCAAAAGAAAGAGGGTAACTTTACTAGAGAACACAAATATGTGATTAAATCGGCAAACATAACCCTTCAGTGGAGAGGAATGACTCACTAGGCTGCATAGTTGGGTGAAAATATCATCTCTTGAGGCCATGCGATTTCCATTTCTCTGATTCCATATTTACCAAGCAACCTTTGATTTTAAATTCAATTTCTCGGTGTCTCCTAGCATGGATAAGAAACAAAAAACCAAAAACACAGACAACCTGCCTGCTTTAAAGCAAAAATTTTCCTGGGAAATTATTAGACTTACACTGGATTATCAATTCAAGCCATGCTGCTTGAGCTCTTTTGAAGGAACTCTTCTGGCTATGGGTGTGAAGATGGTTGGAACGTTCTCCCTGTTCTCAGCTTACCTACAAGGTAGTGAGGGTGCTTGCTTTTGGTATAAATGTGGGCCTCCCCGTCATCTGGGGCAGGTGACCACTAAAATCCTTGAGCTGTAGAAGTTGAGGATCAAATACTAGATCCACACTGTTTTGTAGTCATGTATCTCTACCTTAAGTGCCCACGTTTCTGAAAGGAAGGAAATTTCCTTTCAGGCAGTTTGCTCGTTTGGCCCTGTTTGACCTTGATCTTCCTCCTTTTCTATCCTGGAGCTAGCACTGATCTGGTGAACCAGCAATGGACTTTTCCCCAACTGAAGTCTAAGACCTTCCATCAGAGTGGCACCCTGTAATATTGGTGTTCTGATCGCCTTCTTGTTGTGGCCTTGGGAAATCTCAAGAGATAAATGTTGTGTGATCTTGGCAATAACTTGGAAGGTTTTCATTATTCACTTGCATCAAAAAACCACAGAAGAATAAAGCATTTAAACCAGTTTTAAGAGCACTCATTTTCAATAAAGAACTATGTAGATTGATCTCTCTCTTTTTCTCTCGCTTCCATTACCCCCACACATGCTTCCTCCCAACATATCATTACATAACCACACTTACCACATGGGGTGAGGACTGGGGCAAGGAGCATGGAGATAACAGCACCTTGAAAGACTTAAATAAACTTGTTTACCACTGTGACAGTCACCCTTTGTCTTGCTTCTCAGCTTCTAACATCTTATGATTTTTAGCATCACCCCATAAGCTTTTGTCTGTGGGTCCCTCCCAGAGCTAATGTTAATAAACAGAAATAAAAATACTGAGTTACATAGATTTTTTTTAAATAAATTTTTTATTTTGAACTAATTCTAAACATAGAGTGGTTGCAAAATTAGTACACAGTTCCCATACACCCCTCTACCCAGCCTCTTCTCATGTTAAGAATTTACATTTTAAATTTTAATTATTTGTTTATCAGAGAGAGAGCACAAGCGGGGGTGGGGGGGTGGGGGGTGGCAAGCAGAGGGAGAGACAGGCTCCCTGCTGAGCAAGGAACGGGATGTGGGACTCAATCTCAGGACCCTGGAATCATGAACTGAGCCAAAGGCAGACACTTAACCGATTGAGCCACTCAGGCATCCCTGTTAAGAGCTTACATAACCACAGTAACAGTGATCAAAATGACAAAATTTACACTGGTACAAGGCTTTTTACCAAACTGAAGACCTTGTTCTAATTTTTTTCCCATCAGTCTTACATAATACCCAGTGCTTATTACATCACGTGCTCTCCTGAACACAATTATGTAGATCTTTTTTTTTTTTTTAAGATTTTATTTATTTATTTGACAGAGAGAAATCACAAGCAGACGGAGAGGCAGGCAGAGAAGGAGATAGAGGGAAGCAGGCTCCCTGCTGAGCAAAGAGCCCAATGTGGGACTCGATCCCAGGACCCCGAGATCATGACCTGAGCCGAAGGCAGCGGCTTAATCCACTGAGCCACTCAAGCGCCCACAATTATGTAGATCTTAAATATGAACACATTCTAAGATAAAGGGAGTGGGGTGTATCCCAGAATGAGCGTTGAATGGATTTGAAGTACAGGCTGGATGGCTAGAACACGGCTTTGCTCTCTTGTGTCTGCGACCTTCACCCCCACGCTTCCATGATAAGGCCTTGTCTTCTCCTCCTCCCCCAACCTCGACTGAGACCATCGAAACTACTTCTGAGGCTTTTTCTCTTCCCACCCCTTTTCTCCTCTGTTCTATTACTTTTTCATAGTTAATGTCTATGTGGAACTAACTCACTACACTGTTTTTCAATTCGTACTCCCCAAAGCCTCCTCTGGAGTCATAAAACCATGAATAAGAGGAATTAGCAAACAGAAAGCCTATGATTTTAGAGTATCTGGGGTAAATGGGAATATAATTAGGCTGGTGCTGGTTTACAATTAGGAGAGGGATTATATCTGCCTTTCCTGACTATCTCTGAAGGTAACCTGGAGAAATATGACTAATTTGGGGGAGAATTATCACGTTCGCCCATAGCTCTAGGTCAAGCTCTCTCTCCCTGAGCTGTGGTAACCCTACAGGCCCCTTCTTACAGAAAAATCACCAGCCAGCCCCCCTGCTGCTTTATAAATGCTCTCTCCAATCTGAAGGGATTGCGCTCGCAGCACAGTGCAATTTTCATTTAGAAATGGGCTTCCAATTGTGTTGACACACCTCATTAGCTAAGCCCTACCTCTTAAGTCAGGGACTTTTGTACAGGTGTTAAGTACGGGAGGAAGAAAAAAATAACAAGGAAAGGGAGAAAAGCATCATTCTTCACCTAAATAAATAAGGGCGGACAGCATTCTTTATTCCATGCCCCTTGTAACGTGTAATTTTAAACTTTACTATTGTTGCTATTGTTTTCCTCTACTTCACTTTTCTTCACCCCCCCCCCTCCGCCCCCGGGGGCAGGAAGTCGGGTTCTGTGGAGGAGGAGCGTGAAGGTTAGATCTGGGTTGAGCTTTTGAGGATCAGAGAAAGATGGCTCAGTACTGCTCTTCTCTCTGGGGCTTCCGCCACTGTGCATCCTCTTCACTGTCAGGTGTGCCGTTTGGAAGTACTCAGTCGAATTTATTTAAATGTTTTATTTTATCAGCCTCTGCGGAGGACATATTGGGCACTTTATTTTACGTATTGGCTTATTCGATGAGTTGTTTCTCCATTGTCTAAGGGAATATGTGTCCTGATAACTATAGCAGGTGTTTGAACGTTTGGCAGAGTTTGTCACTTGGAAGAGAACCAACCCAGCTCGGGCCACGTCCTGGGGTAGTAAATTTCAGCTCCACTGTAGGTTTCTCTTGCTTGTCGATGATTTACATGTCAGGAGGAGCATCTAGGAGGTTCTATTGAGTTAGATGACTCTGCCGTCCTCAGAAATATTTAATGAACCAATTCTCATGATAAGACCAGGCTAGAGACAGTTGCTCATTCCTTTTGCTTTTTTTTTTTTTTAATGTTTCTTTCTCAGTGCCTTCCTGAGAAAGAAAATTCCATCATAAACCTGTGGTATGGAATTAATATGTGATTCTTGCCCTTTTCTGGACACTTTGGTATGTTTCCTGATTAGCTTTTGCAAACAGCAGAGAGAGGAGGGAGAATGTCAAGCAAGAGAAGCGACTGAAAATGCTTTATGTAACAAACCATATTGTCAGACATTACCAGAAAAAAAACACAGCTGCAGAATGGCGGCGGCATGCAGGGAAGAAAAGCACCAATGGCCACCACAGATAACAAGGACCTTTAATTTCCTTTAAGTTCTTAATTTACAGGTTATGGTCCTGCAAAAGGTATTCTGGAATGCTCTTTGGGCAAATTGATAGTTTGTAGAGCCAGAATATTCTTCTTAGTAAACTCGGTGCCCCCCTTTCCAGGTTTCATGGACTTCTTTTTGTTTTAGCTCTCAGCCTATGTCCTCTTCCTTTGACCTATTTTTTAAACTGTAATCTTGCCTTATTCTAATTATTGGCTGTCTTAAATGATTTTTCCAGAGATGTCAAAGGATGATTCTAGTTTTGAAATGTACCCCTCCCCCTAAAACAATCAGCAACTGCCTGAAACACACATTTTATTCTCTTCAAAAGCATTTCCTACAGTTCAGGAACTGTGTTAAAGTCTTTACTCCCTCATTTAAGACATGGAGATACCACAATCATTCTAGTCAGTCTCAAATTATGTTCTGGAAAAGTTGCCAAAGCTCAAATAACCATACCAGTCAAATTCTTGGGAATACAGACATTTGCCTGGAATTAGACTGGTTTGGATCAGAATTTCCAGGGTGTATGGAGTTGAACCAGACCAAAGAAGGTCAGAACCAAGAGTCCAGAGACACACGGAAGCTTCTAGAACACTATTGTAACCAGACGATTGCTCTAGACTTGGGAGGATAAGGATGTGAATATGAAAAGAGAATTTGAAATTGGGAGATGATTCCAAGGAGAAAAAATATCTGGCACATGAAGTAGGATGACACTGGGTCTTGTGTGCCTCCCTAAAACAGAGCACGTAGTTACTACGGGGCCTGCCTCTACAGAGACATCTGGCAGAGATCCAAAGAAACAGCTATTCATTCAGTAGTAGATGTCAAGTGCCTTCATGCAAGAATGGGGCACGAACTAGGTACAAACCCAGGTAGGTGATAAAGATGGCACAGGGATGAGAACCCAGCCCTGCAGAAACTTGGTTGCACTCGTCATAGTGTCATGAAAGCAAACCCACTGATTAAACATGGGGATAAATCATCTCAAATATGAACGCTTAAATTTTTTCTGCCTAAGGACTGGGCCGGTTGTATTGTATGGGCTAAGTCTTGGCCTGTAGGTGAGGGCTGAGTGTCCATTTCTGCAAGTGATGCTCTGGTCTCCAGGGCGAGAGCCAAGCACACCATTGCAAACTGCAGGGAGGTACGGGGAAGGAGTGGGTGAGAGCCTGGGGTGATGATGTGCAGAAAGACAGGTTCGGGAAACAGGAGAAGGCAGCAGGCATGGAAACTGTCCTCTGGTGACACGTCCATCTTTTTCTTCCTACCCTCAGCCGTTCTCTCTGCCTCTCACCCATTTTTCTTTCATCTATTGCCGTTTGCGCCCCCAAATAATGTACTTGTGTGTAAGCATGTCTCCCTTGCCCTGGGGAAGTCTTATATACATTCATTATGTGGAAACAGAGCTCTATGTAATAAGCCCCCCCCCCCCGCTTTTTAATGGAAAACATGACTCTTAAGGTAGCGACAGCAGTAAAGCCTGCAACCCTGTCATTGAATTACTGTCGGAAGGAAGAATCCAGCAGCTGGCACCTCCGCGGGGCTGGGAGAACCACTGGAGCCAAAACTGAGAAAACTTCATGTTTTGTAACCCACAGCAGTATTGATTATTCTCTGCTGCCTTCTGTGGGAACCCAAAATAATTGCAGCAAGAAGGCTGGCCGGGGGCATGTGGAAAAAGAGGTTTCCAAGCACCAGGGAGGGGAGTAGCTATCGAAGGGGACCTCCAGGTCCCAGGCTGCCTATTGCAACCTGCCCCTTCCTCCGTTTACCTCTGGCCAGTGTTGATGCAGAATAACTGGGTCCATTTCCTCATTCCGTTATCAAGTGAACTCCAAAGGGAAGTCTTACCAGACCGCCTCCTGGTTGCTCTCATTTCTAAATTTTGAGCTGGTGACTAGAGTTACTATGAGGTGGGGACCTGGCACCCAATGACTTAAATAATGCATATTTATTTATATCTTTGAATAACTTTTTTTTTTTTTCCTCTTAGACACTTATTGTTCTAAGAACTGTCACAGTGAAGCTGAAGGGGGTGAGTTTGGGTTGGGAAGACGGTTTCTGTTTTCTTAAGTTTAAATTAAATCCTTCACATTGTAAAACATTACAGATACATTACCATTGTCGATTGTGTACCGTTCGTATGTATTTGCTATTGCATTATTCAGAATTAAGTTAAAAATTCTTTTTATTGTGTCTTAATGTTTCTAGGATGTGGACAGATCAATATTTCTAGTCTGTGCACATACTCTACCTAAGGGCTGTGAGTCATATTTGCTTTGAAAGAAATAGCACTTAAGGACTGTCAGTCAAGTCAGTTGTAAGAAACACAGAACTCTTTAAGAATTACTCTGCCTCCTCCTCACATCTAAATATAGCTAACCAGTTGGAGTGTCTAGGAAAGATAGCTAAGCTGTATTTAAAAATCAGTGCAATCGCAATTAATTAATGGAAATAAAAAAATGCAAGCTCTTTTTACCTATATATATCAAATATAGAATCTTTACTAAATTAACATTTATATAACAGTACGAGTAAGGCATATTTGTAAGGAAATGACCCAGTTTACTGAAGTCATTGGTATGTCAAGATTATAGTATTTTGGTTTAATGAGTCTCTATGCCCTGGCTGGGAAAACACTGGGAAGTGTGTTCACACACGGGGATGGGAATTTTAGTCTCCATTTGGCCACGGCTTAACTGTACGATTTTAAAAATGACTGCCTTCATTTTGTCCTTCCCAAGGTCTGAATCTCCTTCCAGGCTACAGGTTGAGGACAACTCTCGAGAATTAACTGTATCTTTTCAGATGTACTTGCTGTGTCCCGGTGAGAAGTTGGCATTAATATCGTACAGCTTGATAGAGAAGAAATCCTCCTTTAGCACTGAAACTGGCTTGCCTGATTCAGATCTGTTTACTGTTCCTGAGAGTAAATAAAAGCAAAATTGTCCCTTTGGTAGCTAGGAGACAAATAACGTAACAATCATTTATTCGGTGACTACTTACCTTAGGCTTGTCACTATGTTACGTGCGTGTGTATTTAATCTTCTCCCCGAGTGAGCTTCCATTTACATACCACATGATCTATATTTGCAAAGTGGTATTTGGATTCTTCTGGCATATTACTGCCATGGGTGCCAATAAAAGGAACCATACTGGGCCCTAATATCCCTGATTATATTTGTCTCAGGGTCTGTGGAGGTTGTATCAGCAGACAGAACAATGGACTGTACCATTAAATTAGCACAATTTTACAGCATTGCCTAGCAGACGCTCTCATTTAATCCAAGAGGTTATTCAACCCTATCCAATATGATTACTCTATAAATATTTGCCCAAGCTCAGCACCAACCGTGATATCACTAATCACACACAGGTTTGTTATAGCAAAGACCCCCAGCGTCAGCAATTTGAAAAACAAAGCTAATTAGTTTTGATTTAGGGATGGGAAGACTTATTAAGTTGAAAGTGAAGAGTTCGCATAGGATAGAGGCTATTTAGAACACATATGAATGTGAAAGAGATTTACTATTGTTTGCACAGGATTTTGAGAAGGCATGGAAAGACTGCTAGGCTAAGGACCTGGGCATATGCGACGGGTCCCGGTGATGATGATGAGGATGGGCAAGGGAACAATCCCCTTAAAAATAGCCCTGCAAATAAATATACGTTAGATAAATAGTGTACTCTCTATGCAACCATCTTTAGGACAAGTCCGTGGCTTCCCCTTCCAAACAGATCACTGCTCCACGACTCCTCCAATAGGAGAATTCAGGTACCAACAACAGTGTTGACTCATATGGTTTGATCTGTGGACAAGGTAGCAGAGGAAACCCTTACCCCTATATCCCTCAGCTACCAGTCTCTTGTGGTACTAAGGATATTATTATTATTATTACTGTGTTTGCATCCTTTAAAAAATATTTTGAATTGCAAAAATTTTCCATAGTAATGTATATCTTTATTAGCACCAAATAACACAGTATTACTTATTCCAGTTTGTGAAAGGCATTATTGGTCAATGAAAAGACCTCTGTCCTGAGACACGAAAGGAAGACAACTAACATTAACTGAGCCCTTACACTGGGCAACCACTGTGCTACCCTCTTTAATATACTTTCATTTCATTCAATTCTTATAACAATTTTATTTGGTAGGGCCCATAATATCTTCTTTAAGGATGAGAACACTGAGACTCCATGGGTTTAAATGACTTAGCTATGGTTGTCTCACACTGTCTCCCATTGAAAACCAGATTCTTCTACTCATAGTTGAGATCTTAGGTAAGTTGTTTCTTTCTTTGGGGTCACTTGCCCCCTCTGTGAAGGAAGAGGAACAAATGAGATCACTGATCTTTCAGCTTTTTTGATTATACTATCCTTTCAGTAAAAAAAAAAAAGCATTTACCCACTAACATATATGCATTATAAGATATATATATTTATATATATAGTATATACTATGTATATACACACACAAATACATGCTATTATGAACCCATTCATTAAATAATAAGCTCATTTCTTAAATTTTTTTATTAAAAATACATAAAATATAAATCCTAACATATTTCTCCCTGAACTGAATGAATCAAAACTCCTGTACACCTACTTTGGAAACTATTGGGCTAGATGATCTCCACAAATTCTGAAAATCTGCAATTCTAGGTTGTTTGTTCAGTTTTATGAATTACAGAAAGAACGCATTGATAAAATTCTTACTGCCATGGGTTAATTACAATAGAAGAGCCAGAAAGAACTGGAAAAACTAGGTCAGGAAAGTTCAGTAGTGAGAAATGAATGATGTAATGTGGAGAAACTAGGAACTCCAAGGATAAATAGGATAAATAGGGAACAAGTAAGGATCAAAGCAGGTTATAATTAATAAAAAATAATCCTAATAGCAATAGCATAGTATTAGTAATAGCATACTTTCTATGTTCCAGACCCTGCTTAATAATTTTGCATGTGTTTATTTATTTATACATCACATTCCTATGAGGTAGGAACGAACTATTATTATCTCTCAATGAGAAACAGAGAAGAAAATGTGGAACAGAGTGGTCATGTAACTTACCAAAGTTCACATAGCTAATAAGTGGCTGAACTGAAATTCAAACCTACTCACTTTGTCTGAAGAATGAGCTACACAAGGAAGCAGAGAGGACAAAATATTAAACAAAAGTGTTAAACCCTAGTGGATATTTGTTCATTGTCTTGGTAGAAGCCACGCCTCCCAATGTCCTTCCTAAAACCATTCCTGGTTTCCCAATCAACATTTGGATAAAGTTCTCTCTCATCCCCAACTCTGGAGGTAGAACAACCCACTAGTTGTATTAGCTCTCTAGGGTTCTCCAGAGAAACTAGTAGGATAGATAGATAGATAGATAGATAGATAGATAGATATAATAAAAGATAAATAGAATTATTATAAAGAATGGGCTTGGGGCGCCTGGGTAGCTCAGTGGGTTAAAGCCTCTGCCTTCAGCCAGGTCATGTGGGGGATTGAGCCCCGCATTGGGCTCTCTGCTCAGCGGGGACCCTGCTTCCATTCCTGTCTCTGCCTGCCTTGCTGCCTACTTGTGATCTCTATCTGTCAAATAAGTAAATAAAATCTTTAAAAAAAAAATAATGGGCTTGTATGATGATGGAGGCTGGGAGGTCAAGGTCTTCAGGTGGGCTGGCAGCGTAGAGACTAAGACGATCTGGTGGTGGAGATGAAGACCACGGGCAGTCTGCTGGAGGAGTCCTTCTTTCTCTCAGAGACTGGCCTTTTCTATTTAGCTTACCAACTGATTGGATGAGGCCCACTCACATTATGTAAGGCAATCTACTTATTCAAGGTCCACAAATTTAAATATTGATCTCATCCAAAAACACCTTCTACGTTGACACATAAATTAACCACCACAGCAGGGTGAGTTATTCAGTGTATTTTATCTACCTCATTTCAGAGATGGATGCGTGACCCTATTAACACCAGTTAGGGTCAGGAAAGCTCACCTCTGTGACTTGATACATTTCTGGACACCAGGACTGCCTTGCAAACATGAGGGGAGAGGTTGCCTGGAATGCAGCCAATACCAAGCAAGAAAAGCTGAATAATGGAAAGAGACTCCAAATTCATTTTATAAAACCTCATCTGAGGGGCACCTGGGTGCTGGGTTAAGCATCTGCCTCCAGCTCAGGTCATGATCCGATCCCAGGGTCCTGGGATCGAGCCCTGCATCAGGCTCCCTACACAGCGGGGAGCCTGCTACCCCCCCTCTCCCTCTGCTTACTGTTCCCCCTGCTTGTGCTCTCTCATGCTCTCTTTTGGTCTCTGTCAAATAAATAAAAATCTTAAAAAAAAAAAAAAAGAACTTGATCTAAGCCCTTAAGGAAACTAGATGTACCTGTGGACTAACAAATTATGTGTTAATAAATCCCTTTTAATTGAATTCGCATGGAATATTCTTCTACTTAGAATGTAAAATCTAACAAATGTATAGAGAGAACTTAGGCAGGTGAGGACCCCAAACTTCTTGACATCAGCCTCAGGTCATAGGCAGCTACCATGCTGTTTCATAAAAGGACCAGGACAGCTGACTATTATATCCAGAATAGCCCTGCAGGTATTTTCATATATTTCTAGGTGCAGAGAAAAGCCTGGATGACCTTTATCGCCAGATGAACTCTTGCTTACTTCAAGGTTTCACCTAAGGCTCACTTAATGACTAATAAATAAAGAGAAAGATATGGTCACACATGAGTTGGATCAAAGGCAGAAATCTGGAAGGATTTGTGACTAAAATTATCCTAATATACTCTATAAAATAATTCATCTTAAACTCTAATGGAAAATAATCTTCCAAGAATCCCCTCTACAAACATTTTACTTTTTTTCCCCTTAAACCCAGGTCAACCTCTATGTATTTCTTTAAATTTTTTTTTTCTATTTTGATTGAGAAATAATGGACCTACATCACTGTCTAAGTCTGAAGTATGCAGCTTGGTGGTTTGATTTATATATATTGGGAAATAATTAACACGATAGGTTCAGACACCCATCTTCTCATTATAGCTATAAGAAAAAGAAAAAGAAAAATAAAGGAAAAAAGATAGAGAAAGGGAAAAAATTTTCTCCCCATGACAAGAACTCATAGGATTTATACTCTTAACGCTTCCGTTTATCATACAACAGTGTTAGAAACAGTCATCCTGTTATACACCACGTCCCTAGTACTTTCCTATCTTTTGACTATCTTCCTCCAATTTCCCCTCTCTCCACCCTCTGCCTCTGGTAACCACAAGTCTGATCTATTTTTCTATCAGTTTGGTTTCTGTTTATTTGTTTGTTTGTTTTTAGATTTCACATATAAGTGAGATCAGACAGTATTTGTTTTCCAACTAGTATTTGCATTTCCTTTGGATATATTCCCAGAAGTGGAATTGCTAGATCATAGGTAGTTTTATTTTTATTTTTGTTAGGATCCTCCATCCTGTTTTTTATAGTGGCTGCACTAATTTGCATTCTCACCAACAGTGCACAAGGGTTCCCTTTGCTCCGTATCTATGCCAGCATTTGTTACTTCTTGTCTTTTTGAAGATGGCCATTCTAAAAGGCATGAGATGATATCTCATTTGTATTTCTCTGATGACAAGTGATATTGAGTATCTTTTCAAGTACTTTCTGGCCTTTCATATATCTGCTTTGGAGAATTGCCTATTCAGTTCCTTTGCCCATTTTTAAGTTGGGTTATCTATAATTATTTTTATTATTGGACCATATGAGTTGTTTATATATTTTTTCTCTAATCTCATATCAGATGCATATTTTGCAATCTTTTTCCCATTTCATATGTTGTCTTTTCACTTTGTTGATGGTTTCTTTTTCTGGGCAAAGCTTTCTGGTTTGATGTAATCCCACTTATTTGTTTTTTATTCTGTTACTTATGCTTTCAGTGTCACATCCAAAAAAACAATTCCTAGGACCCTTGGTGGGGACTTTATTACCATGTTTTCTCCTAGGATTTTCATAGTTTCAGATCTTGCATTAAGTCTTAAAGCCATTTTAAGTTAATATTTGTGAGTAGTGTAAGATATGGGTCTAGTTTCTTTTTTGGACATGGAATATTCAAATATCCCAACATCATATATTTGAAAGACTATCCTTTCTCCATGGAGTGTTCTTGGTTTCCTTGTCAAATATTAGCTGGCCAGATATGCTTAGGTTTATTTCTAGGCTCTTGGTTCTATTTCATTGGTCTATTTATCTGTTCTTATGCCAGTACCACACGTTTTGATGACTGTAGCTTTACAGTATAGCTTGAATCAGAAAGTATGAAGTCTGCTTTGTTCTTTCTCATGATTTCTCTTGGAGCCTTTTGTGGTTCCATATAAATTTTAGGTGTGTTTTTCTCTACTTCTGTAAAAAATGCCTTTGGAATCTTGATAGGGTTTACATTGAATCTATAGATGTCTTTTGGTAGTATTGACATTTTAACAATATTAATTTTTCCAGTCCATGAACATAGGATGCCTCTTCATTTATTTGTATCTTCTTCAGTTACTTTCATCAATGTCTTAGACTTTTCAGCATACGTATTTTTTCACCTTAGTTGAATTTATTACTAAGTATTTTATTCTTTTTTAATGTTATTGTAAGTAGTACTGATTTTTTTATTTATTTCTCAGAAAATTTGTCATTAGTGTAGAGAAATACTTCTGATTTTTATACATTAAGATGTTAATTTTGAATACTGAAACTTTATTGAATTCATTAATTATATCTAATGGTTTTTTGGTTGAGTCTTTAGGATTTTCTCTATATAAAATCATGTAGTCTGCAAAGAGAAACAACTTTACTTCTTTTCCAATTCTGTTAACTTTTGTTTCTTTTTCTTGCCTGACTGCTTTAAGACTTCTGGTACAATGTTGAGTAAGAGTGGTGTGACACCTTCATATTGTTCCTGATCTTAAAGAAAAGCTTAGTCATTTGTTGTCTTACACTATTGCTTTGTAGACTTGTGTGCATGAAAGAAAAATAGAAAGACATATATCACTTCAATAATTTTTAGAAGACCAAGACAGAATGTACTCTGGGATTTTCCCAATGGGTTGGGCAAGAAAGAGAAAGCAGAATAGGGAAAAAATCTAAATGTGTTGCTCAGCTTGGGGGTGTAAGTTTAGAGGTAGGCAGATGGAAGCTAGAGTGCTTTCAACTTTAAAGTCAGGCCAAATGTGGAATAGACAAAAAGATGTACCTTCAGGATCAAACAAATCTTCAGTGTCTGTCAAAAAAGGAGTAATGTAACAGTGAGCATTTGGTCAGATAACAGGCCTGGCACTAAAGACAAAGCCTGGAAAATCAGAAAATAACCATTGAATATCAGGTATTTTTGGCAGGGAAACCTCTAAGGTCTGGAATGAAAGCAGGACTCTAGACGCTGAAGACTATCTAAGGCTGAAGACTGAGATGTATGTCACAATCCAGAATTGAGTCAGAGAAATGTCATGCTCTAAAATAATTGCAGTCAGGATCTAGGGCAGTATGACGTAACAGCAAGAGCCTTAGATTTAGAAAATGAGGGTTCTAGTTACCAACTGAATTATCCTGACAGATATTATAGCCTCTCTGTGCCTCAGTTTATTCTCTGGTACAGTAAGAGGATTGGACTAGATAAGCCCCAAGACTGAAATGAATGGGAGTCATGAATGAGAGTGACTTAGGGATTTCTTAACCAAGGAAATGCACATTTGTACTAATCACTAGGCTTTTAGGACCATCTGAGAAACCCATACCTTGGTATAAATTATTTTAAATTATAAGGTTCTGGGTGAGATTTCATTTAAAAACAGAATTATACTTAAAAAAATAGTTTGAAAACCTCTTGAACTGATGCTACTAGAGTTAGTTTTCATTATATGAATACAAGAACCAAGATTATTTCTCCTCCCTGCAAATAACTCCAGATGATAACTGTTTTGGATTTTACTGATATCATTTGAGAGTATTATGTGTGTGTGGGGAGGTTGATGCACCTTTGGCAAGGGAAGTAAGTCAAATGTTTGAATTTCTGATCAAATATATTTATTATTGTATTTTACATTAAAAAAGTCATACATATTATGGTGACATTTTTCAAAAATAGAATAAGTAAAAGAAAGAAAATGAAAATCATACAGATGCCTTTAGTCCAGAAAAAACAATAATCACCATTTTATTTCCTTCTAGTCTTTGTGTGTGTGTGTGTGCATGTGTGTGTATGCGTGTTTACACAGGTGTGCACATGCACATTGTTTCTCAGTGAATTTAGGGCCCTATATTTATAAACCACATATTTAAAGGTGAGTTAAAATAGACTATTGGGAGTGTTAAAATATTACGAAAGTAATCACGTTATAAGATAATGTAAACATACCATAAAGGAGGTAAATATAATCTCCTAAAGTTCAGTAGAGAAGGAAATCACTTAATTTGGTAAAAGCCTCAGAATTATGGGAAAATAGAAGCTAGGTTACACCGCTTAAATTTTAGATAAACTGAGGTGAAAAGATGGTATTGTCAGATACGACAACAGAGGAGAAGTCCAGCAAGGGAAGCAGGTGTAACATCTGTCAATGAACCAACTCCAGAGCAAGCAATACATATATATATATACTCTGCCCCTAGTCTTCTGCTTTTTCTGTCTTCCTGGAATTCCACATACAGTTGAGATATCAATAATTTGTATACCAGCCCCATAAGCTATTAAAATATTTTGGAATTCCTAAGCCATTACTGACATTGATTCTGAAGGATGGAAGTTTCACAGTGTCGACAGAGTGTCCTGTACCTGTTGATGTCTAGCAATCTGCTTTCAGATCTCATGGGAAGCAGGAGGCAATTCTCTTTATCATAATAGGGGATTTAAAACCCCATCCCTACCTTTCTTATCCCCTGTGAGTGAGAGCTGAGATGGTCATTGATCTTACAAAGAGATAGCAAGCACGGAGAACATCATTGTCTGCAGCTCATCCATCACTGCTTAAAGATCATATTGAGAAGAAAAATCTTGCCACAGAGGTCATTGGTAGACTGCCATATATACGGACCGCACTATGAGCAGGTCCCCAGGTAAAGAGAGACTTCGTGGTAAAGTTTCTAAAGCAAGGTGCCACATAGGTTTTGCAGGACAAAACTAGAATAGAATGTGCAGAAGAAAAAAATTATTCTGGATCAACTTATTGCCGGTTTTTGAATTATTGACTCTAGTTATTGCCATTTTCTTCTTAGGGGGGAGCCAGACCTATGGTCAGAGCCTGCTGTATGTTCCTGGTATGTTAGTGGTTTAACCAAGACATGGCTGGGCTCAAGGGGCCTCTCCATTCTCAATCTGTTTGTTGGAGTCCAGCTCAGTACCTCTCAGGAGTTCCAGAAAGAAAATCAACTGCTTAGGACTTTAGAGAGAAGGGATACTTTCCTGAAGAGTGTATGGGAAGCGAAAGAGGAGGAAGGTTGCATTACATACTGTGAAATCCTGATGAAAATCCTTCGGAACCACATCTGTTCTTCCTCTGAAGTTCTTCCTCACCCGCCATCTGATCTTTCTCAATCCTTTGCCCTATGGCTCCTGCTGACCTACTACTGGCTGTGGTTTGTCAAGTTTCTGCTCTAATAACGCTCTCCACGTTTTCTCTCTCTTCTCTCTTACGCAGAGTTACTTAAACTCTCTTTCTTTAGTTGCCAACTACTTTTGAGGGTGTCAAGAGATTGTAAATTAAAAATTTTCCCTACTACAAGTTTCATAATTTTACATATGCATATTAGATTTGTTGTTTGTTTTCAAAAGGTCTGCGTAACAGTTTCCAACAAATCCTTTATACTCTTTTCAAAGAGAGAAGACTAAGGGCTATGTAAGTACTCCGTTGGGTACTATTATAGCTGGGTGCGGGTCCAACTCACCTCAGTATTACATCAAGATGTTCACCCCAGGAGTTGAGCAAATGAGGTAAGAAGACTCAGTCCATCTCCCAAAATTTTACTTTTACCGTCATCTGGTGCATCCTGCAGTGGGATAGGAAAGGTAGACAGTTGAGATCATTGTATCTTTAATCCTATCTTGAATTTCTAGTAGAGGAATGGCTTATCAGAACTGTGCTCCAGGATGTCCAGACATGCAGCCCTGGATAGGATCTACTGGTGGGGAAAAGGCTAAAATTGGAGAATCTCCTTAAAAATTGTAGTAATGTCTCTGTGGTCACTTGAAAGGGACACTCTGAAGGCAACCGGAGATCAGTTTCCTAGTTCTACTACAGACTGGGTGAAGTAGTTCCTTTGTTTTGGACAATTTGCTATTTCTCATTTGGTTTTCCACCTAGTAAGGGAGTACTTTGTAGAGTAGATCCAAGCAGGCTGACCCATAGAAAGACAGGACTCTCTCTCTTTTTACTTGATAAATAAGAATTCTGATTTATAAAGCAGCAATAATAAATCTGTCAGTATGAATTTCATTTTGGAGAGCCTGAACACTGGCCTGGGTCAATAAAAAAATAAGTGTTTAAACACTAAGAGGCAGGGCACCTGGGTGGCTCAGTGGGTTAAAGCTCCGCCTTCAGCTCAGGTCATGATCCCAGTATCCTGGGATCGAGTCCCGCATCGGGCTCTCTGCTCAGCAGGCAACCTGCTTCCTCCTCTCTCTCTGCCTGCCTCTCTGCCTACTTGTGATTTCTGTCTGTCAAATAAATAAATAAAATCCTAAAAAAAGAAAAAAGACTAAGAGGCATCTTTGCAATGCTTCTCCTCCTTCCCTTTATTTTTCATGGCCATAGGACTTTTCAAGGTCATGTAATCTCTGTTCTTAAGTTTTTAAATCTATGCCAAAAAGGTGATTGCTATCCTAAAGTGTTGTTTTAAGACGCAAACTATCAGTGGAAGAAACCCCCTTGGGAAAAAAGTGTTGTAAAAATGTAAAGGACAAAAGGTCAACTTCTAAACAGAAATTGTTTGTTCCTGTGTTCCTGATGGGCCATGCCTGATTGTGCTGAAAGAGTAAAATACATGTAATTTATAGAAATGTATGTCCCTGTCTATTAATGTTTGCTGTAACATGCTCCATTCTTGAGCTTTTTAAAATGTGAAGAAACATTTGTATTAGATTGACATTATTTCTAGGATAAAAATTTTAATTGGTACAAATTGGTTAACCCCATACAAATTTTCTGGAGTGTCTGGAAAGATGTCCAGCTATCATGAGCCAAATCAGATGTTCTCAGTGTGGGGTAAGCTGCCTAATCGACTATATATGGTCCTTCTTAGCATTTAATAACCTCCATGTCTGAGCCTCCAATTTCCAGCCTTCATGCCATACCTCAGCCTTGCTGAAAAATTTGTATTGTTGGGATGCATAGGTGGCTCAGTCAGCTAAGCATCAGCCTTTGGCTCAGGTCATGATGCCAGGGTCCTGGGATAGAGTCCTACATCGGGCTCCCTGCTCAGGGAGCTTGGTGCTGCCTCTGCCTACTGCTCCTCCTGCTTGTACTCTCTCTCTCTCTGACAAATAAATAAATAAAATCCTTTTAGAAAAGTTGTATTGTTGCTATCACTGATATATCTGTTCTAGAAAGAAATAGGCTTTCTTTCCAGGACTGTCAAATCAAGAGTTTTCACAAGAACACAAAGATTCACTCTATTATTGCACATCATAGAACTCATGCCTGTAGCTTGAAAATAGAAGTCTTTGGTGGAGGCATTTACTTGTTTGACAGTTTTGTTCTAAATTTTGAAGCTACTGGTACTGGAAAGTGCCTGTCTGACAATGGTGTACTAGAGCTTAGTCATGCAAAATAATTATTGTTCACGGTTCCTTAGCTGAAGTCAATAGCTCTGTGCAAAACACCACATAATGCAGAGATCTAAAGTTACTAAATCAAAACTGAGAAAAAGAAGAATTTTAAACAAGTTTGGCAGAAAAAAAGTAGGTTCTACAAGATTTGCCAAGTGATTTCTCTCAGCACATGGAAGGCTCTCATATTTCTAAAAGAGGATCCATAATAGAAGTGATGGCAGCTTTTCTTGGTGCGTTTTGGTAATTGTTGCCGGTAAGCTTATATGACGTGAAAGGAGCAAGAGCAATTGTGGGGATATTAGCAAATGGTGCATAGTGCTTATTTTCTGAACTTGAAGTAATATTTTCAGGTTTGCTTTGGTGAATTCAGTGTTTTAAAGCCTCCAATACATCATCAATACTGAAGGGACTGATTCAATAAATCTGAATTATATAACTAAATTGGAGTGTCAGGATGCCTTCCCTGGGCTTATAGCAGGGTCCATGAGTGAGCGTGGTATCTGCTGGAAAGGTTAACATTAATCCTACAAATGGAGAATTATGGCTCCATGTTGCCCGAAACATTTGCCAGAGAATCTTGGCAAGATTAGGTGTTGCTCTTTGACTGCTTCAGTGAAAGAGATGATGTCCTTCTTAACACTTGGCAGACAATTGTCCTTAAGAATATCCCTCTTCTGGGAAAAGCAAGTATTATCTACTGTTTCTGTGGAAGAGGGAGAAACAGAAATAAACTAGGATTTCACAGGCTTCTCTGAAATATATTTACATTCTCCTTCAGTACTTTCCACCCAATAAGATGGAATTGATAGGGGTGAACATGTAATTATTTTAGGCTTAGCTCATTGTCACCTTCCATAGATTTCATAAAATGTTTTAAAATTCATTTGTTATTGAAGTACGATTTGTATGTAGTAGAGTGCACAGATTTTAAGTGTGCAGTTCACCGAGTATTGATAAACATGTACTCTCATGTAACTGTTATCCTAGACATTTCTCACTCTAGAAAGTTTTCTTATGCTTCTTTTCAGCCCATTGACACGTCATCCCACCACAACCACCCACTTTTCTCATTTCTGTGATCATAGATCAGTTTCACTTGTCTTTGAACTTCCTATAAATGAAATGTGCCTTGTTTCTTTTACTGGACATAGTATCAAAATTCAACGATGTTACTATGTGTCAGTACTTTCTTACTATTTTTTGAGACCTAGTTAGTATTTCTGTATGAATGTTATCACAGTTTGTTTTCTCTTCTGCTGATGGACATTTAAGTTTTCCCAGGTTTTGGCAATTACAAATGAAGCTGCAAAAAAAAAAAAAAAATTCTTAAACAATTCTCTTTGTGTCTATTAGGTCCTCATTTCTCTTGAGTCATACCTCAGGGTAAAATTGTTGGATGATAGCCTAGATCTAGGTTTATCTTTATAAGACACCACAAGCCAGTTTTCCTAGTGTGGGTGTTCCATTTTGTACTCTCACAGTCAACGTATAAAAGTCCCACTTCCTTCACACCCTCATCAATATTTGATATTGTCTGTCTTTTTAATTCTTGCCACTCTAATGTTGGGAAGAAGTATCTCATTATGGTTTTGATTTGCATACCTCTGAATACTAATGACATTGAGCCCCTTTGCATCTGCTCCTTAGTCATAAAACTTCTTTTGTGAAGTGTCTATTCAAATCTTCTGCATATGTTTCTGTTTTTAATTGTATATTTTTGTCTCTTAATTATTGTTATAGGTATTCTTTATATATTTTGCATACAAGTTCTTTGTCAGATAAATGTATTGAGAATATTTTCTTTCAGTCTGTGCTTGCCTATTCATATTCTTTTTTTTTTGCCTATTCATATTCTTAATGATACTTTTTATTAGAAAATTTCAGTTTTGCTGAAGTCCACTATCTTTATATTTTTTTCTCTTATAGATAATGCTTTTTGTGCCTTGTCTAAAATGTCTTTGCCTATCCCTAAGTTATTTTCCTGTTTTCTTCCAGAAGTTTTAGTGTTAGTCTTTAGGTCTATGATCCATGTTAGATTAATTTTTACATATGGTGTGACCTAGAGTTGAAGTACATTTTTTTTTTTTTTTCCATATGGCTATCCAGTTGTTCCAACTCCATTTGTTGAAAACTTTCCCTTATCCTTTGAATTGCTTTGGCACCTTGTTGGGAATCAATTGACCAATTAAGTGTAATTTTATTTCTGGACTCTATTCTGTTCTTTTGATCTTCTTGTCCATCCTATAGCTTTGTCATATTCTGCTGGCTAGTTACATGAGTCTTATTATATTTTAGTCCTGTTACTCTCATTGTGGCTTCTTTTACCTCTTGTAGGTATTAGGCTCAGAGTTTATTTTAGAAGTTGGTAAAGCTTCCAAATTGCTTTGGATCTCAGAGTGCATATACATAAAACAGGAAAAATAAAAACTCTGTTATAGGACTGTTGCGAGAGATAAGCAATCTAGTATCCTTTTAAAAAGCATATTATATATCTTTTTAAGATTTTATTTATTTTTTTGAGACAGTGAGAGAGAGAGCACAAGCAGAGGGAGGGGCAGAGGGAGAGGGAGAAACAGACTCCCTGCTGAGCAGGAAGCCCCATGTGGATGTGGGGCTCCATCCCAGGATCCTGGGATCATGACCTGAGCCAAAGGCAAGCGCTTAACTGCTTAACTAACTGAGCCACCCAGGTGCCCTAAAAAGCTTATTATAATTCTAAAATAAATTTTGTATGTTTAGGGGCACCTGGTGTCTCAGTCAATTAAGTGTCTGCCTTTGGCTCAGGTCATGATCCCAGGGTCCTGGGATGGAGCCCCACATCAGATTCCCTGCTCCATGGGGAATCTCCTCCTTCTCCCACTCCCCTCGCTTGTACTTGTTTGTTCTGTGAAATAAATAAATACAACGTTTAAAAAAATTTGTATGTTTAGAAGGTTGCTTTATTTTTATTTCCCTTTTTGGTTCCCTTAATCTTAAAAGTTCTCATGCTTGTTTACACAAATCTTCAAGAAGGATATGCACCCTTAGTGTCAGGTTACAGGGGCACTTTTTCCATGGATTTAGAAAAAAACAAAGATCTAAGATAATTACAAGAAATGAGGGCCACCTGATCTCCTCCCACTTGCAGAAAGCCTTGTGGTAATGGCAATCCTTTCTGATATTTCTCCTTTGTGGGTTTTTTAAAAGGCAAGAACTGCTAGGCTGCAAATGCTTTATTCTTCTAGACCTTTCTGATCAGATCCCTCTTTTCTTTGTTGTGCCAACCACTCTGCTGAATGACGCTTGCTCTCCCACCCCCTATCCCTGACCTTTTAAACTGTTTTAATATTTGCTAGAGAATTACTTGGCCTAAAGCTTGAGTCAAGTTTTTCTGAAAGATTTTATTATAGACTTAAAATGATGGTGAGGAGAAGGGTTCAAAGTCTGAACCTCTCCCTTTACCCAAAGTAAAACAAGCTAGGTAAAACGTCTTTCTCTTCTGTATTCATCTAAGAGCTTATAACAAAGATGGATAGAAAGTGTAAATTCTTTACTGCCCTAGTTCCTACCCCAACTATCATTCTCATTTCTCAGTTGAAATATTTTCTTCCTCAAGTTTGAGGGCCTCCATATTTTGGGGGTGGGGGTGCTTCTTGTTTACTAGATTATAAACTCTTTGAGCAAAATTATTTGATGTTATTTATCTTAGTTTCAGATTTTAGCATCAAGCCAAGTGCCTTGTATTTACTTCATAAAAGTCTTTTGAATTAAATTTATTACTGTCGAGTGCGAATGTTGTACTACAGACATTGTCTTATATATGACGGATAGGCAATAATTGTTCACGATTTGTTGATAGCAGGAATTTAGGATTTATTCATTGATTAGTTAAGTTTGAATACATCTTATAATTAGAGCATCAGATGAGTCAGGTGTTCCATTCTTTTCAAAAACATGTTAGAACTGCTCAACTGGAAATCTGTAGATCAAATAATTTAATAATTGCTCTCTGTACCTTTTCTGTAATGTTATGGTTTGGGCTGTATCACCTCATAATAAATTAAAATTACTAAACTCCTGTAGTGAGAATTCAGAATAGACTCATCTCAAAGTCTGTCTTATTCCAGTTAGTGTTACCGCCAGGTTCCAGAGTACTTTACTGTAATAAGTAAATTAATACAATTTTCAGAAGATACAGACCTGAAAATGAAGTACTACTATCTTTGGTTGCTAGATTTCTCAGTACTCTACTGATGGGCTTATACAAGCATTGTTCTCAGGTTTGTGATTAATTTCTGCTTCCTAGGGCAAATCGTTAAGTCCTACTTCCTTTTTTGGTAGAACACGGACTTGTCTATCAAATCTTAGACAGTTAGTCCCGCCCCTTAAAACCTGAAGGAGGTAAAATTGGGACAAAAAAAGAAAGAGAAGAAGGAAGTGTATTACAGAGCAGGTGGTAAATGTGTGAGAAGTATTACCAGGAGAGAAGTAACATAGATTGAAAACATAAATCCTTAAATAGTTTTAGATAAAACCATGGATGCTAGATCCATAAATATTTTTGTGAGTATGAAGAACCTTAGAAATATCCCGAATCTAGATATTGAAGTTAGACTAACAATGCCTTCCTAAAACACTGCCCTCAATGTCCCTGTGAAAACCATATTAAGCCGATTGTGTAATGAACTGATCCAGTATAATCTCCTCCAATTCCATTTTGGACTTTGAACATGAGGGGTCAGAGTGAGGAAGCAAGTTGCTTGGGATTGCAGGTTTGGAAGACCATAGGTGATCTTTACTAAACCTGACATTGTGTCCGTGCCTTAGTCCAGGGGCAGAGTGAAGTTCAATGGAAGGTAATCTTATGAATGACTTTTTAAATTTAAATTTTATTTTTTCAGTTATTTTCAGTTATTTTTATTTTATGAATGACTTCTAATCACTTCTCCTCCTAGAGATTTAAATATTCTATAAAGCTTCTAAAGCTTTCAAAATTCAACATTAAAACCTTAAAAAAAAAAAATGATTTCCAGCTGAGTAAAAGTGAACCGCCTTTTCCTTGCTTTCCCCCTCGCGTGCTTGAAAAGTCCGAGGAAACAGAGGTCAGATCCTAACCGCTGACGTCCCGCCCCACTGAGTAGTGGAAACAGGAAGAAAGGCGCCGCAGGGGGGTCGGAGAAGGGAACCGGTGGGCGGTGATTACTCTTGCACACAAAAAATCAGGCCATTTAGGGGAGGTGCTTGGCGAGGCTGGGAGTCCGACTCCGCTGGAAGCGAGCCTAGAGAAAGAATTAACTGGAAATTAGCCAGAGTGGGCGCGGTGCCGCGGTAAAAGTCCCCGCGGTGCCCGCGCGAGCCGCGGGCTGGGGCAGGTTCGCTGCTGCTGCAGCCCTACTCGGGGTGCCCGGGAAGGAACGCGCCAGGCAAGGGTGAGCAGAAGGCGGTGGGCGGGGAGGAGCAAAGTGGGTGCAGGGGGCGGGCTTGAGAGGTCTTTGCAGGCGTGAAACTTCTCTGCTCCCTTTTGCTGCTAAACGCTGGCTTTTCAGTCCGTCGCCTCTGCAAGGGAGTTGAGTTCCTGTACCCTGGTAGGTAAGTTTTCCCCATGCTTAGACTCCAGGAAAAAACTTAGGACGGTAAGTCTTCTATGTTTACGTGGTGAGTTACTCACTTTGTATTCTCAAGCCAAGCGAACTCCGGTTTGAACGCCGCCCACCCCCGCCCCGCCCGCCTGCCCGCCGCCCTGGAACTCTGGGGGTCCCAGGAAGGTTAAATCACAAGCCTTACGTGGCGGAGTCGAATTCACCCTGAACCTCGGCTGGCTCCAGGGTCTCGGTGTACTCCGCGCTCTGTACGCAAGTTGTAGTACTGTAGGACGTCGTTACTGTTCAGACAACTTGGGTTCAGCCTAAGGGTGTGGAATCTTGCGGCGCGTCTGGACACATTGGCCTTTGCACCTACTAAAAGTACAAGAAGGATTTGCTTCTCGGGGTTCACTTTGCTAGGCAAAAGGAAAACCAGTAAGTTTAATAATAATAATATAACAACAATAACAAAGTGCAGGAGAACGGAGATAAACTGTCTGATACTATAGCCAGCCCCCCAGTGTGAATGAGAAAGTCATGGGAAACTTATTTGGGAGGGGAGGCCTCAGATGTTACTGCTGAGGCTGGCCTGGGAGAGTGGAGAGAAGGTGCATGCAAATCTCCCATTTCCTTGCTTCCTTGGAAATATTCCTAAGACCTTTTAGGCTTGGAGGCGCCCTTTTGTTTTCTCCTTTGCCCTCTGTCTGCTTTCTCTCCAAGAGAGTGCCTAGTGGGTCATAATTAATCATCCATTAGTCAAACAACCGTGGTTGTACGGTCACTTGGAAAATTCCCCAGATCCTCCAGTTTATGTAGCCTTTCCACCATTTAAGAGTTGAGTTCTTCAAGTAGAGCGTTGACTACAAAGCTGCACATACCTTTTGCATACCTTTTGTGGGGGAGGGTGGAGGTTACTGTACTGGGAGTTAAGATAGTAATAGGGTTTGCTGTCCTTTGCTGTTTCCAAAATAAGAGGATTATGTGGGGACTTTGGGCATTTTTTTTAAATGGCAAATCAGTCTGAATTTGAATATTGCTCTTGGTGGTAGACAAGTACAATTTTTTTCTTAGCATTTGTTTTTGAGTGGAGTTTATTAATCACTGGGAAAGGAGGTCAGCACGGGCCCCTGAGAACAGCCTTACCTCACCTTCTTCCAGAGCCCCAGCATTTTCTCCCCAGCACCTGGGCTCTGAAGCACAGAAGGCCAAGTCTGCATTCACCTTGCCCCGTTCAAAAAAAATCTAGAATTGATGAACAGCAACAAGGCCATTGAACTATCCTTTTATTTATTTATTTATTTATTTTTTAAATCTTGTGGTTAGTGTTAGGTTTGTTTTAGAAGATATGAAATTGCAGAGTCATGGCTCAGGGGTATGTGACCAGATTTTTTGTGTGTTTCGCAATATTGATGTTGCAATGCCACCATAAATAAGAAGAGACCTTTGCCTTTTCTGGCTCAGAGCCTGTAAAGAGAAGAGGAGTATTGCATGGTTGAGAGATAAAGACTCAACTGTAAGAGAAACAGTAGGGGTTAGGGGCTGTATTTGGGTGAGAAGGGCAGAATAGGAATATGAGATGACAGAAAAAAAGGCTCCCAGAAAACCAGAGTGGCCTAGAATTCTTAGCCTGGAGGGTGCATAGCCCATGAGCTAAACACTTGAGAAAACTTGGTTCCAGTCTTGGTTCCTCCACTGTGAATTTGGGTTACATTACTCACTATCTCTTCAGGCTTTAGTTTCCTTCTATGTTAAAGGCAGGAACAGATACTGCTTACTCCCACTACCTTAGAATCTTCTATATCAAGTGAGATAATGGGAAAGGTTTTTGAAAACCCTCAAATGATCTCCTCTGTGCCTAGAACAGAGCCAGAGTAGGAGCTTATTGCTAAATACTTACATAACATTTGCCAGTTCCCCTTGCTTTTCTAAGCTCTTTAGACTTCCCTCATTTTATACTCAACAAGAGTCCTGTGAGGTAGGACATATTATTAACCTCATTATACAGGTAAGGTAAGTAGGTTCCAGAGAAATTAAACCACAACCAGTAAGTGACAGAGCCGGACTCTAGTCCGACTCCAGAGTCTCCATGTGCTCCGCACTGCTCTTTGTCCCTTCAAAGGCGGTCATCTTGGCCTGAGTCCAGCTCTCTGGTGAATAAAATGGAGGTATTATCTGCTATGCCAACCAGTGGTGGACAATGAAGGGAATGATACCCTTGGACAAATATAATTCATTCTTGTAACATTGCATTCTTTCTAATTCGTAACCGAGTTTCATGTTTTGTCTTTTCTTAGATTATTCATACCTCGTTCCTAGAATACTCAAAGCACTTAACACTTTACCCTCTTAATTGTTAATACTACTACACTACTCTTCTCCCTCCTGGCGACCTTCTCTAGTAAAAAGTGTTGAGAAATTTTGTGGGGATTTTTTTCTTAAAAGGGTTTATCTGCTTATTAGAGAGAGAGAGAGAGCACGAGTAGGGGTAGGGGTGGGAGAAGGGGCAGAGGGAAAGGGAGAAGTGGGGCTCTGCCCCAGGACACCGAGATCATGACCTGAGCCAAAGGCAAACGCTTAGTAACAACTGAGCCACCCAGGTGCCTCAATAATTTTGTATTGACTGCAGTTCCCAGCCATGATGTAGGCCCAAGACAACTTCCTGACAAATCAGCTTTGGAAAAAAAGTCTAGGCCAGCACCGTCTTATTCCATACTGTAAATCATTTCTGTTTCTTTCTTTCCTCCTCCTCCTCCTTCTTCTTTTTTAAATTAACATATAATGTATGATTTGTTTCAGGGGTACAGGTCTGTGATTCATCAGTCTTACACAACACACAGTGCTCACCACAGCACATACTCTCTCCCCAGATCACTTCTGTTTCTCAGTGTCTTGTCTTTACTCTTCCTCACCTGGCCCTTGGGTGTATCCTGGAAGTGCAAGACATTGGTCTCTGGAAAGTGGTTCATGGACCCTTAGGATGTGAAGTCAGAGGCTCAGCATTGGCCCGTCTCCCCAAATGACAGACTTGAGGAGTTAAGCCACATTCTTGGTGTTGGAAAAACTGTTGACGCGAGGTGCGCTTTCAATGTGCTGTTCACAATGAAAGGAAAAAACCTCGCATTGCCCTTTTCCTCCAACTGCTGACATCTCCGTGTTCTTTTCCTACCAGCAGCTCTGGAAGGCTTCCACTTTTTCTCTACATTTTCAAAACCAGTTTTCACTGAAAGGAAACTATTGTCTGAACTTACATTCCATTGCTAAGTACATTTTATTCTGTAAACATCTGTAGCGACCTACAGAAACTGTTTAGTTGTAAAATTATTGCTAAATAATAACGGTTCTGACCCAATAAACTTTTCTTAATTTTTTTTTTAAATTAATATTTCTGCTGTTTCTTCAGATCTCTGTCCAGAGGCATAGTACTTAAGGATCCCTTATTAAGCTAATTACTTTACATGAGCTTTGAAGGATAGCACAGTTTATTCATGACTTCCTCCCCAACCCCTGCCCCCACTACCAGAACAAGAGCAGATACATTAAATGGTACTAAAAGTATTACTTTGCAATGAGAACTTATATCACATTCTGTGCTTTCAAGACTATTGACTTATGGAGGTGGATTAATGTATCGTATGCTTTCGGTTTTGTTTTGTTTTTTAAAGATTTTATGTATTTATTTGACAGAGAGAGAGAGATCACAAGTAGGCAGAGAGAGTGAGGGAAGCAGACTCCCTGCTGAGCAGAGACACCCCCCCCCCCCCATGCAGTCTTGATTACAAGACCCTGAGATCATGACCTGGGCGGAAGGCAGAGGTTAACCCACTTGATCCACCAGAAACCTCCTGGTTTTGTTTTTTAAACTGAAACATACAGTTTCTGTTTGCTTAAATCCAAAGTACATATTCAGGCCACCTTTCAAATAGGGGTGACTGGGGCGCCTGGGTGGCTCAGTTGATTAAGCATCTGCCTTCCACTCAGGTCATGATCCCAGGGTCTGAGATCAAGTTCCTATTTGGGGGGGGGGGGGGAAATCCCTGCTCAGCAGGAGGTCTCTTCTCCCTCTGCCCAACCCCCCAGCTTGTGCAGGCATGCTTGCTCTCTTTCTCTCTCAAATAAAGTCTTTAAAAACAAAACAAAAAATAAACAGAAAAATAAAATAGGGGTTACTTTGGAAGCTTTGGTTTCTTTATCTGAAAAATGGGAGCAATCTTACCTACCCTGTAACATTGTTGGGAGAAGAAACAAGGTAACAGATGTGAGGTGTGAGGTGTGCCGGCCACAGAGCGGACATTCATTCAATGTTAGTTGAATCTGCATTGAGCAGTTTCCAGTCTCTTGAAGAAGACAGTGCAGTGTAGTGTAGAAGATACCACGTCAGGGACCCAAGTTTATGTCCTAGCTTGGCTGCTTAATGTCTCTGATTCACATTTTCTTCATCTGTAAAATGCATGTAGTTATGAGGACTGTCCTAGTATAGTGACAAAGATTACATAACACATAAAGTATGTGGCATAGCTGGACATAGAGTGAACTCTTGTTAAGTGAAGCATATATTGGGGCACCTGGGTGGCTCAGTGGGTTAAAGCCTCTGCCTTTGGCTCAGGTCATGATCCCAGGGTCCTGGAATCGAGCCCCACATCGGGCTCTCTGCTCAGCGGGGAGCCTGCTTCCTCCTCTCTCTCTCTGCCTACCTCTGCCTACTTATGATCTCTGTCTGTCAAATAAATAAATAAAACCTTAAAAGAAAATGAAGCATATATGTATGTGTATGTTGTTTATATCATACTCACAGCAATACGTAGCTATATGACCAGCCACAGGGTACAAAAAAAGATGCAGATTTACAGGTTATTGGTAGATGGATAGAATGATCAGAATTTGATCAGTGGCAGTCTGGTAAGGTGGCCTACAGGGGTCGAATCTCCAAGGCAGGAATGGACATTGTGTCCAAGAGACTGTGCTCCATGACAAGCAGGTTAAATATTGTTTAAGCTTTGGGTGTGAACAAAGATGTGTGTTTATGTGCAAGAGAGAGAAGTAGCAGACAGCAGGGCTGATAACAGAACGGATCAAGAGGGTGTTAAAAAGAATGGCTACCCGATAGAGTAGGGAATTTACATTTTAAGCTTTGCCCTAAGTCCTTACCCACTTTGACTTCAGTATCACCAGGATGCCTTCGCTTTCCTTCTGGGTACATTCCCAGTTATGCTTCCAACTCCAGACAGTTACATTTAGTGGAAGGTAAAGCAACAGGAAGAGTTATATAAAGTTAATCTTGCTTCCGTTATTCCTTCTATGAGAGTACCCTGAATACCACTTCCTTGCTTTGCATTTTCCCCACATTTTGTTTCCATTGTCCTGCCTCTCCTTATTCTCTTGCCTTGGTATTAATGACTAAAATCATGGTGCTAATGATGATCATAAGAATATACCAAACTTTATGGAGGGTTCTTCAGGGGCCAGGTGCTGTGCTAAGTATAAGTGTATTCCGTATTTCCACATGTTATCGCAGTTAAATCCTGACAACAAACCGGTAAGTTAGGAACTATTCCTAGTCCCATCTTATAAATGAAGAAATTTAGTTCCAGAGAGGCCAAATCTCTCAGCCAAAGGTAACAACCAAACAGTGGGAAGGGAATTCAGGTCTTGTAGCCTGGGATCTGAAATACTATTGAAATGACAAAAAGCTGTAAGCTGGATTTCTAAAGCAGGACATATATTAGAGCTTAGACGTTTCTTTACCTTTTTAAAGATTTTATATATTTGAGAGAGAGAGAGAGAGAGTGAGAGAGAGCTTGCGTAAGCCGAGGGGAGGGGCACAAGAAGAGGGAGGGAGAGAATATAAGCAGACCTCCAAGTCAAGACTCAGTGTCTGGACCCTGAGATCATGACCTGAACTGAAACCAAAGTTAGAGGCTTAACTGCACGAGCCACATGCCCCAGAACTTGGGCACTTCTAATCAAACATTAATGGTGCTGCTATGGATGTAGTTTAATGTTTATAAAGAGAAATCCATGACCTTTGGTCTTTTGTGTCCAACTTGTGGTTTATCCTGATCCTATAGTAGGATTTTAGTCTATCTTTACAGCATTTTTCCCATTTATTTTTGCTTCTCATACCCTTACATTTTCATGCTTGTTTGATATCTTCAAGCTTAATGTTACAGAACTAGAAAAAAATACATTATTTATTTTGAAATTTTAGAAAAGATTATTTCTCCAGCAATAACCAAAGATACTTTGAAGAACAATAGGGTTAATATTGCAATACAAGCACACAGAGTGACTGTCAGGTTATTTGAGGTATTTATGTCTGCTTTTCCTATCTTGTCTAAAATCTTTTTAAGATTCCAGACCAAAATTGAAAAATGGTGGACCTCACCGAGCTAATGGAGAATGAAGTATTCATGGCCTTTACTTCCTATACAACGATTATTCTTTCAAAAATGATGTTGATGAGTACTGCAACTGCATTCTATAGATTGACAAGAAAGGTAAGACATTTGGAGGCAATATTTTCCTTTAAGGGTTGGCATTTTGGAAAACAATTTTCTTAATTTACTTTTAAAAAATGTTTCTTTTTGGTAAAGCCCAATGGCACATTATTTAAAGTTGCAAATGCAATATGTCATCATTTGGTACAGATGCATCTGATATATTTATGGAACAGGTACTTTCTACTGGAAGCTAGTAAGTGGTTTTTTCATTGTGGCTTTTGCCTTTCATCAGGCTGCTTTGTCTGTGAGCTTCTTGGAGTATCAAAGTTTTCAAGAAAACTCTGTGATTTTGAAGTTAATTTTGCCAAATAGAGTTTAGAAAACACTCATTTTTCAGACAGTTAGCTGGTGTTTTTAGTTCTATTTCAGGTCAAGGATATGCCTTTGGGAACAGAGAATTAAGTCCTTTTTATCAGTAGAGACTTTTCTTTCTTTTTTTTTTTTTAAGATTTTTAAATTTATTTACTTGACAGACAGAGATCACAAGTAGGCAGAGAGGCAGGCAGAGAGTGAGAAGCAGGCTCCCTGCTGAGCAGAGAGCCTGATGTGGGGCTCGATCCCAGGACCCTGGGGTCATGACCTGAGCTGAAGGCAGAGGCTTTAACGCATTGAACCACCCAGGCACCCCTATCAGTATAGCCTTTTATGACTGGGCCAAAGCATTTGAGTTTTGTGCAGTTCTGAGTTGTTAAGTGGATGCTACTTATATCCAGCATCATAAGAATGGTTTTTGTTTTTCTTTTTGTTTTCTTAAACTGAAGACTTGGGGAAGGTGTTAGAAAGATTTTGAAAAGTATATCCTCTACCCAAGCCGGGTTTGTAACACAATAAGAGGCAGGTAGAGCAAAGCTACCTTGATAAACTTGAACTATTTCCATTGGTGCGGTCCCTGTCTCTAATCAGCAGCTTCTTCTGGAAACCACCTATTTCTCATTCTCTTTTAATTTTATGTATTTATTTGAGAGAAATAGAGAGTGAGCAGGGGAGGAGGGACAGAGAGAGAGTATCTTAAGCAGGCTCCATGCCCAGGGCAGAGCCCGACACGGGGCTCAGTCTCACGACCCTGAGATCAAGCCCTGAGCCCAAATCAAGAGTCCCATGCTTAATCCACTGAACCACCCAGGTGCTTCCGCCTGTCCTGAGTTTTTGTCCTTCAGAGACTTGCTTTTCTCTGGAGGTTACAGTCATCTTAAGTTATTCCCCTGTCACTATCTTGAGGTATAATTCCTTCCCAAGGGCATTTTCATTTTAATGGGGGCACCTACCAACATATTTAAGTCTCTGTGGGGTCCAGGTGTCAGAGCAGCAGGCTGTAGAGTGGATGCCTATTCTCTGAGTCCACAATGTCCTCTATAAACAGAGTTGCACTAAGCGTAGCTTAGAAGAAAAGGAGAAAAGAGCTCAAATGTGTGGAGTGCCTGTGATACGTACCAGGAGCCTTATGGTGCTCTTTGTATGTGTGAAGTAATAGAATTGTTAGTATTATCATGGGAAATGGGCATTGGTCCCCCCATTTTATAGATGAGGAAGTAAAAGTCAGAGGTTCAGTAGCTTACCCAAGGTTATATACCGATAAAGAGGGAAGCTGGGCACCTGGGTGTCTCAGTTGGTTGGGTGATTGCCTTTGGCTCAGGTCATAATCAAGGAGTCCCACATTGGGCTCCCAGCTTGACGGGGAGTCTGCTTCTTCCTCTGACCCTCCCACCTCTCATGCTCTCTCTCTCTTTCTCTCTCTAAAATAAATAAATAAAATCTGTAAAAAAAAAATAAAAATAGAGGGAAGCTGAGATTCTCATTCAGATTGCTTTAACTCAAATCCCATGCACTTCCCGTTGTAATACATTTATTTACTTACTTGAAACATACTTATTGAACATCTAGCATGTGCCAAGCATTTACTTAGAAACAAGACAGACAAAGCTGACCTCAAGAGCTGAGTATCTTATCCCTTCCCCTCAGTTCTTCTTAACATCTTTATCTGAAATAAATGCTTGTGTCACATTAAGAAAAATACTATAATATTTATGGATTTCTAAGCTGAAATTAGGCTAATTTTGTAGTTCATGTTTTTCCTTATTATAAATTATTGAACAGTAGAACATACTTAAATATTTTTAAAATACATTTTTCAAGTTTCAAGGGATGGGGAAATCATATCAGGCAGCATAATAATTTGCAGGAAGGAATAAATGAGCATATGCCCTAGAACATGTACTTGGTATTTTTAGGAATGCTATTCAGCTTCTTATATTTCACTATATTATTCAATCCAAAGAAAAGAGATACACATATCCTAACCAAGTATAAAATACATTTCCCGCCCCTCATTTTTGCTTTCTTTTCACTATTTTTATACATTAGTTTTTATTTAAGTTCTTATTTATGCTTTTCTTTAAAACTTCTTTGTACTGGTAAGAAAAACTTATAGTATAGATCCCTCCCCATGTGTGGGCTCCAAATTTTCTTTTTATAAGGGCCAACCTGGATGCCTGTATTTCTAATGTTAAAATGCAAGTAACTTACAAGGTAGCATACTCCCATGTTATTTTGCATTTGAAATACATTTTTTTTTTTCTTGGAATTTGGAATAGGTTTTTGCTAACCCAGAAGACTGTGCTGGCTTTGGCAAAGGAGAAAATGCCAAGAAGTATCTTCGGACAGATGACAGAGTGGAACGCGTACGGAGGTAAACCAGCTGTGTCCTGAAATTATTTACTTGATCAAAGAATTTTGGTCAAGGAGTTCAGTGAAGTTGTTGGGGATCATAAAAAGGGAGACAAGTCAGCCGTCTTAACTAGTCCGTATAATAATTGTAGAAAACCAGGGATCTAGAAGCCAACTCTCCCTGCAGTTGCACACATTGCCCATTTCCTGCTTTGTTGGGGTTAATGACTTTGTTCTCTGTAGGGATTTTTCAAAAAGAATTACAGGGAGAAGATAAAATGAAAATGGTGAATTTTTGCAGTTTTGTCCTGTTTTCTCCAGAGATAAGACTGTCAGCGTGTGTGAAAGGCTGAACATACTTTTGCATTAAGACTCAAAATATGAATGTGGGAAATCTCGCCCTCCTTTCTGTCTCTCCTCTCTAGGTATTATGTTTAATGTACTGAGAATTCAATGAACAATGAAAAGCAATAAGCCAAGATACCATCCGTACAACCTCCTAATAATATAATTAATATACTGCTTTTAAAAAGCAAATTGAATTCTAGTTCTAAAGGTATACTTCTTAATCCTTGCCATAAAGTCATGTAAATTGCCAACTTTCTTTTTCACCTTTACTGAACTGTAATTAACAAATAAAATTGTAAGTCATTTAAAGTGCACAGCATCATGGTTTGATACACGTATATGTTGTGAAAAGTTTATCCCCTTGGAGTCCATTAACACATCCATGACCTCCATATTTACCACCCCCTTTGTTTTTTTATGCGAACATTGAAGTCTAATCTCTTAGCAAATTTCAATTATAAAGTACAGTGTTATTAACTGTAGTCACCATGTTACACTTTAGATCCTCAGGCCTTCCTCACCTTGTAACTGAAATTTTGTGTCCTTTTACCAACCTCTCCTTAATTCGCCCGCAGCCCCTGGCAGCCACCTTTCTACTGTTTCTGTGAGTTTAACTTTTTTTCCCCTTTTAGAGTCCACGTATAAATGATACCGTACAATGTTTGTCGTTCTCTGTCTGCTTTATTTCACCTAGTGGAGTGCCTTCAGGTTTCATCCATGTTGTTGCCCATAACTTTTTTAAGGGTGAATAATGTTCCATTTGCACATATATACCACATTGTCTTTTTTTTTTTTTTTAAAGATTTTATTTATTTATTTGACACAGAGAGAGAGATCACAAGTAGGCAGAGAGACAGACAGAGAGAGAAGGGGAAGCAGGCTTCCTGCTGAGCAGAGAGCCCAATGCGGGGCTCAATCCCAGGACCCTGGGATCATGACCTGAGCCAAAGGCAGAGGCCCAACCCACCAAGCCACCCAGGTGTCCCACCACATTTTCTTTATCCGTTCATCTGTTGATGGACACTTAGGTTGTTTCTAGATCTTGGCTATTAATGAATAATGCTGCAGTTAACATGAGAATGCAGATACCTTTTTGGAACAATGGGTTTTTTTTTCTCTTCCTCTCTCTCTTTCTTTCTTTTCTTTCTTTTTGGATATACACCCAGAAGTGCAATTGCTGGATCCTCTGGTAGTTCTATTTTTAATTTTTTGAAGAATGTTCAAACTGTTCTCCATAGTTGCTATACACGTTTACATTCCCACCAACATGGTTCCCTTTTTTCTACATCTTTGCCCATTTTTGCATTTATTATCTCTTGTCTTTTGACAGTAGCCATCCTAAGGGGGGGGGGCTAATTAAAACCATTGATTTTGATGCAAAAGTCATCCAAAAATCAATGGCTGATTTGATCCAAAAATCATCCATTGATTTTTGGATGACTTTTGGATCAAATCAATGGTTTTTGATGTTTTCTTTGGACAAAAATGACTACTCAGGTCCTTGCTTATTTATTAATTGGGTTACTGTCATTATTGTTATGGATCAGTACAAGTTCCTTGTGTATTTTTAATATTAACCACCTATCAGATATGTGGCTTGCAAGTATTTCCTCCATAGATTGTTTTTCCATTTTGATGATGATTTCCTTTGGTGAGCAGAAGCTTTTTGGTTTGATATAGACCCATATGTTTATTTTTGCTTTTGGTGTCAAATCCAAAGAAATCATTGCCAAAGTCAATGTCACGGAGCTTACCCTCTATGTTTTCTTCCAGGAATTTGATGGTTTCAGGTCTTACATTCAAGTCTTTAATCTATTTTGAGTTAGTTTTTGTATATAGTATAAAATAGGGTCTGGTTTTATTCTTTCACATGTAGAAATCCAATTTTCCCAACACAGTTTATTGAACAGACTATTAAAGAGACTTTCCTATTTTAAATTATTAGTTTTTTTTGCAAAAAATTAATTAACTAGAAATGCATAGTTATTTCTGGGTTTTCTATTCTGTTGCATTGATCCTGTGTGTCTGCTTTTATGCCAGTAGCATACTTCCTCGATTGCTGTAGTCTTGTAATATAGTTAGAAATCGGTAAGTGTGATACCTCCAGCCTTTTTCTTCTTTCTCAGAATTGCCTTGGATTATTCAGGGTCTTTTGTGGCTTCCTACAAACTTAAAAGTTGTTTTATCTATTTCTCTAAAAAATATATGGGATTTTAAGAGGGAGTGCTTTGAAACTGTAGCTCACTTTGGATATTTTAATGGTATTAATTCTTGCAATATGTGAACACAGAATTTCTTGCCACTTATTTGTGTCTTCTTTGATTTTTTTCATTAGTGTCTTATACTTTTTCATCAGTTATAGATCTTCCACCTCCTTGGTTAAATTTACTCTTAAGTATTTTATTCTTTTTGATGCTATTATAAATTGAATTCTTAATTTCTCTTTCTGCTAGTTCATTGTTAGTGTAAAAAAGGACAATTGATTTAAATGTACTGGTTTCATATCCTACAACTTCACTGAGCTCATGTATTAGTTCTAACAGTTGTTTAGTGGAATTAGGGTTTCTGGTATAATATGTCATCTGCAAATAGAGACAGTTTTACTTCTTTCTTTCCAATTTGGATGACTTTTCTTTTTTGCTCTTGATTAATTGGTCTGTCTAGGACTTCCAAACTATGCTGAACAGAAGTGAGAGTGGGCATCCTTATCTTGTTCCTGATCTTAGAGGAAAATCTTTCAGCTTTTCATGATGTATGATGTCTGTTGTTAGCTGGGGATTGTCCTGTATGGCCTTCACTGTGTTGAAGTACGTTCCCTCTATATCCCATTTGTTGAGAGTTTTTGTCATGAAGGAATTTTGAATTTTGCCAAATACTTTTTCAGTATCTATTGAGATGATTTTACTATTTTTGTCCTTCTTTTGTTAATGTGGTATTGATATATAGATGTTGAACCATTCTTATATCTCTGGATTAAATTTCATTTGATAATGTATGATTCTCTAAGTCCTTTTAATTAGATTGTTGTATTTGGTTTGCTAATATTTTGTTAAGGATTTTCCTATCTGTGTTCGTCAGGATATTGACCTGTAATTTTCTTTTCTTGTAGTGTCCTTATCTAGTTTTAGTATCAGAGTAGTGCTGGCCTGGTAAAATGAGTTTGGAAGTGCTCTATTCTCTTCTACTTTTTTGGAAGAGTTTGAGAAGAATTGATATTAATTCTTCTTTAAATGATTGGTAGAATTCACCAGTGAAGTTATCTGGACCTGGGTTTCTTCGTTGGGAGGTTTTTGATTACCGATTCAATCTCATTACTAGTAATTGGTCTGCTCAGATTTTCTATTTCTTCATTATTCAGTCTTGGTAGGTTATATGTTTCTAGGAATTTGTCCATTTCTTCCAGGTTGTCCAGTTTGTTGGTAATTGTTCGTACTAGTCTCCTTCGTATTTCTGTGGTGTCAGTTGGAATGTCTCTACTTTCAAATCTAATTTTATTTATTTGAATCCTTCATTATTTTTTTTCTTGGAAAGTCTAGGATATATCTTATTTCATCTTTTTAAAAAAACAGTTCCTCATTTCATTGGCCTTTTCTATTGTGTCTTTAGGCTATCTTTCATTTATTTTGTTGTTTCCTTCGTTTTTCTAATTCTGGGTTTAATTTGTTTTCCTTTTTCTAGTTTCTTGAGGTTTAAAGTTAGGTTATTTGATATCTTTCTTTTTCTTGGTGTAGGTATCTATCACTATAACCTTCCTGCTTAGAACTGCCCTTGCTGTATATCAAAAGTTTTGGTATTTTCTGTTTCTATCTTTATTTGTCTCAAGACTTTTTAAAATCTCTCTTAATTTTCAACCCATTTGTTGTCTAGTAGCATGTTGTTTAATTTCCACGTATTTATGAATTTTCCAATTTTCTTCTTGTAATTGATTTCGAGTTTCATACTGTTGTGGTTGAAATAGATGCTTGGTATAATTTCAAACTTCTTAAATTTATTAAGGTTTGTTTTATGGCTTAACATATGATCTGTCCTAGAGAATATTCCATATGTATTTGAGAAGAATGTGTATTGTTGCTGTTGGATGGTGTGTTTTTAAAATGTCTTTTGGGTTCATCTGAGCTAATGTAGAGTGTAATTCTAATGTTTTCTTACTGATTTTTTGTCTGGATGATCTATGTATTATTGAAAGTGGGGTATTAAAATCCCTTAGTATTATTACTGTATTGTTACTTCTCCCTTCAGATCTGTTAATATTTTCTTTACTTATTTACGTGTTCCTATGTTAGGTACATAAGTATTTACTAATGTTATATACTGATGAATTGACCTCCTTTTGATTTTTTTTTTCTTTTTGTGCCTTCAGTTAGATGAATTCCACTGCCCTGTTTTTAAGTTCACTAATCCTTTCTTTTACTTGATCTGGCCTGTGTTGAAACCCTCTAGGGGATTTTTAAGTTCTGTTATCTTATTCTTCTGTTCTGTGATTTCTTTATGGTACTTTTTAATATTCTCTATTGCTTTTGAAACTCTGACTCTATTCTTGCATTTCTCTCCTGACCATGGTGAGCATCTTTTGACCATCATTTTCAACTCTCTAGTAGGCAAATCAATTTATTTCTATTTCATTAAGATCTGTTTCTATAAATTTATCATGTTCTTTGGTTTGAAATATATTCCCCTGTTTTTTCATTTTCCTTGGCTCTGCATTGGTTTCTGTGCATTAGATAAAACAACCACTTCTCCAAGTTTTGATGGAGTGGTGTCACGTAGGAGATGAAACTTGTCAGTCATGCTGGCCTGAGCTTCTGGTTGTTTCTCAGACTTTTGTGATTGTCCAAGTGCCTTCTCTGTTTCTACTGGCTCCCAGTAGTTCTGGGTGTGCCAAGACTTATCACATGTTCAAAAGAGAGGAACACAGTCAAGATCTAGATGTAGGCTGACTGGAAGCTGGATGCTCAGGTAGCATCAGGTAGCTGGGAAAGTATATAGTTAAGCCTCTTCTAGGGAGATCCTAAGATTTGAGCATTTTTGTCTGCTCTGTCTGTTCTGGATCTAAATATAGCCATGGGGAGTGATGGCTGCAGTGACTGCTTGGGTTTGCTGAGAATGATCCTTTGTTTGCTGTATTTTTATGGGACTCATGAGTGGTAGTGCCATTAGCTTTCATTGTCAGGTGATCGAGACACCCCTAGGGCTGCAGCCAAAAGCTGGAGTGTGCACAGGTGTATGAGCTCCTTCCAGAGAGATTTTGGTGACTGGCCTCAAGTTAGAGGGAGAAGGTGGGCAAGACATCTACTGGCTTTCCTGGTTTCTAGGAAGGATCAAAGCCCAACCTTAGATGCATGCATGCTGACACTTAGGCAGTAGATTTCAAAGTATGCAATTGGATCCCTCTCAGGAAAAGACTGGGAGATGGACAATTTTGCCTGCTCCTTCTGTGCTGACACACAAGTCTACTGCCTCCCTTAAGAATTTCTCTTCTGTTTGCTATAGGTTTTCTGGGTTTTGAGGATGCAATCCTCATTGATTTTCTGAGCTAGATATTTTGGGGCTTTGCCCTTGGGTGAGAGTCATAGACATTTGGGCACTAATATGGGGCCCAATCCCATTGCTCCTCAGAAGCTTGGAGTTGGGAGTTCCCTCTCAACTGTATGACACCATGTTGAGGATAGGATTTATGGCAAGACTGGGTCTCAGCCTTTCCTACCCACTTCAGTGTGGGTATTTGCCAGGTGTGTAGGAGTCACTTAGCTGGTTTCTGGGTTTCTTTCAGAGGTAATTACTTTGTGTGTGGCTGTACATTTGGTGTGGCTGTGGGAGGAACGGAGTTCAGGAGCCTCCTATGTTAGCATTTTGGATAACCCTCTTCCCCTGCAGAATTTTTTATAATGGGATTCTTTTACCGATCTATTAGTTACCTTTTTCTCACATCTGAAACATCAAAGTTATATACCATCTTCTCATTTAGTATTTTCTAATGCTCATCCAAACGTGGTCCAGTTTTAGGCACATTTCAAGGAATAAGTAAAATTATATAAAGTTAAAGAAACAGCGACATATTTTCATAGCCATACATAAACTTAGAGATATTGAGTTTTGTGGTGAATAGTTAAGATAGGAAACATCATGAGTATATTTGATGCACTGTTTCAATTTGGTGAGTATGAATACTAAACTGGATACTGAAATAAAATAATTTTACTTCTGTAATTCAGGAACCAGGTGGAGTTTCTAAACATTTTAGGATATATATTTGCATTATAACTTTTTTTTTTTTTAAGATTTTATTTATTTATTTGGCAGACAGAGATCACAAGTAGGCAGAGAGGCAGGCAGAGAGAGAGAGAGGGAAGCAGGCTCCCTGCTGAGCAGAGAGCCCGATGCGGGACTCGATCCCAGGATCCTGAGATCATGACCTGAGCCGAAGGCAGCGGCTTAACCCACTGAGCCACCCAGGCGCCCCTGCATTATAACTTTTTTTGATTCCCTGCAAAAGTCCGAAGCCCCTCCCAAGATTTCTGCAGATTCCCTCCAGTATAAAATCTCAAGATTCCCTCTCAATCTGGGTTTCTACACATGTGCATATTTCTAAAGCCTCGATTTTGTTAGGCTGATGTAAACTTTGCTCTTTCCTCAACTCCCAACAAACCAACTTTAAAAATGTGACTTGACTGAAGAAAATAGGCCTGACTACATTGAGGTGCAGAGTTTCCATTATGACAGACATTTCATGTTGTGTGTTTGACAGAGCTCTGACGGTGTCCTGCCGCATCCTCTCCCTGGGGAATTGCTCTGCACCTTCTTCCCCTCAGATAATGCCCGCCATGACACCATTTTGCAGGCTCTTCTTTGGCTCCATATAATACTCTTCTGCTCTTCCAGTACCGAAATTATGCAAAAAATTTAACCCTAAGTTATTTATTAAACAATAACTTTTCTCTCCGAAGAGGAGGTCTATGCTAGGTAGTTTGATAAAATGTTAACTTCTGCTTCTCTTAGTTAGAAAGAATATGAGACCATATTTGTTAAATTAGCAGTCCTACCGAGTCAATCAGCCACTCTTAAAAATGAACTGTGCCAAGAATGCAGATCTAAAATAGTTTCAGGACAAAGAATCAATGTGAAAATTTCAAAGAGTCTCAGAAAATTGTTCAGTGTTATGATGAAAAAGAATAAACAGTAGAAAAGGTGAGTACGGCTTTGTGGAGTCACCAAAACCACCAAAGAGACATTAAACAGCTTTAAACTTTGTCTTCACCTTTTTATACACCCCTCGTAGAGCAGGTAATCACACAAATGATACTGATCATGACCCTACACTCATAACATTGCCCAGACTTGCAAGTGGTAACAAGTAGACCCTAAATAGCATTAGTAAGTTTGAAGGGAATATCCAAGTGTCACATGTGAAAGCTTAACAACATATATTTTATTTTGATATTTTTAGATTCTTTCCCATTCTCCCCTCTCATAACCCCTCTTCAACCATGCCCAGAAGACTGTACTTCTAGAGGAGAAAGCCTTTTTTGAAACTAATCTTCTAGTCAGGTTGTGAACAATTGACCTTAGTTCTCAAAGAAATCCATGTCCTTGAGGAGGTGCAGCGACTGTGTGCACAGCGCCCCCTGGTGATCTGACACTGCCTTTTCAGTGTGGCAACAGAAGAGTCTCCAAGAAAGACAAGGTGTCCAGTTTCCAGTTGTATTTTTTTGAGACCTTATCAACACCATCAAAAAGTTTCTAGTAACATTTCACTTTTGGAGATACCTTTCATATAAAGAGTTTCCGCAATATCCTCATTTCTTTTTTAACCTGGATTTTTCCCCCATTACTTCCACATATAAAGCAATCTATTAGTATATCCCAATGGCAGGGACAGAATGGGGCTACAGATGAGGTGAAAGTTATACTTTCAGGTATGCAATATTGAGAAAATTCATACGTACATATATGGGACAAATAATTAAAAACATAAGGCAATATGTGTGGAAATATCAAGATAAGTGGCTTAAAGTGACTTGCATTCTGGACAGACAGAAGTCAGTAATGATTAGAAAACAGTTTACATACGTATTTACTTAATCCCCTCTCGCCATGTTCTGGAAAGAATATGAGACGATATATACATTCAGTACAACAAGATGAAAAGAAAGTTGCAAGGTAATCAGGGCAGCAGGAGAAATAAAGAGTATCATTCAAAAGGACAAGAAGGAAGGTTTGGGTTTAGTCTGTAGGGCAAGGAGAGATGTTTAGAATATACTACCTTCAAAGGCAGAAAATACCTTTTCACTGGGTGTTTCATGGAATGTCGGTGACCCTCACAAGGAACTAAAGCAAGGGCTAGGAGTTGAAGTGGCTTCCCTTCTGGCCCCAGTACTTGAATAAAGCATTCACTGAGAAATCGTTTTGTCTACATTACGGTCACCACTTCTATTAGGGTACTATCAAAGAGCTTTAAGACTGGATTGCTGCCCTTGTGGGGTTTATCACTTTTCCCTTGAAAATAAGACCAACATACATGTAGTAATTAAGAATGATATAAAGAAACTGCTTATTAGATATTAAGTTGTGGGGGACAAGGTATAAGTTCGTAAAATATTTAGGAATATTGCTTGAAGCATATTAGGATTTGGGAAGAGGACGAGAAGAGAGATCATGGCAATTTGGGACAAATTCTTTGTGGGAGTTTGGGCACACTGCTATATGCTGAGCATGAAGAGCTTTGGCTGAGATATGGGAGTTTGGGGAGATGGTGATTGTTGAACATGCCATGTGTAATAATTTTTGGTAATGACATAAAACAGAATTTTTTTTTTCATTTTGAAATACCTAATAGCTAAACCCAATAGCTAATAAGCTCTCTCAAAATTCTCCGTTTCTAGTCTAGTTCTAAAGCAATTTTAATTCTGGAGACTGAAACAGGGATTTTTTAGGTTTTAAAAGGAAACACTTCAGAAAAAATCAAGTCAATAATAAATGTGCCTTCTGTTCACAGTCCTAGCCAGAGAAATCCAAGGTGCTATGAAATAGAGGAGCTCTTCTTCTAGTTGTGGGATAAAGATTAAATTTAGGAAATGTATCTATTGTCTATCATTTTTGTGGGTTTTTTTTTTTTGTACTTTGCTCCCTCACTTAGCTAATTCTTTTTGTAATTTGGGGATAGATTGGCTAAAATCTTACCCATATTTGAAAGGCTACTTGTGTATTCTGCTGTTTGGAAGTTGAGAGCATAAGATTGTTGGTATTGAATTGGGAAATTAATTGTTGGCAACCTAGTAGTTTGGGTGAATGGGCAAGGATTGTCTGAGTAACCATGCTGTAGACTGGCAGAAGTGAGGAAGGAATCTTGAGAAAGATCATAACTAAAAGTTCTTTCTTTTGGAAAGAAGAGTTTTAGCAAGAATCGCGAATTGCTATTGTTCTTCAGAAGAAAAAATGTTTCATAACTACAAAACTGAAGTGAGTTTTATGACATAGATGCAGTTTTGATATTCTTGAAAGGGCAAAATGTCTTCTTTGTTATATGTTGAGATACACTAAAAATAGAAACAAAAATAATAAGGCAGTTTAAATTAAAGCCAAATGGGTTAAAGAAACAAGGCAATTTGAAAAAAAAAAATTCTTATTTTAACATCCATCAACTTTATATTTAGTTTTAGAAGAAAGGGGAAAATGAATCAATTTCTGTGGATTTTGAACTTAGTGTTTTGCTAATCATCTTTCCCACAGAGCTCACCTGAATGACCTTGAAAATATTGTGCCATTTCTTGGTATTGGCCTGCTGTATTCCTTGAGTGGTCCAGACCTTTCTACAGCCATCCTGCACTTCAGACTCTTTGTTGGAGCTCGGATCTACCACACGATCGCGTATCTGACACCTCTTCCCCAGCCAAATCGGGCTTTGGCTTTCTTTGTTGGATATGGAGTTACTTTTTCAATGGCTTACAGGTTGCTGAAAAGCCGATTGTACTTGTAAAGAGAGTCATACGACTTGTTATTTTCCGAGAATTCTGTACCTCCAATTTATAATGAATGCTTTTTTAGATTCTATGTGGAAGGGGAGCAGAGAGATTAAGATGGGGCAATCAGTCTGAATGTTAACATCACCAATACCCTTTATTCTTGTTTTATATTTGTACTCAAAATTTCACATAATTCTTAAGTCTTTTGGCTTCTTCTTTATGTGCCTTGTTGTAAATTCTGATTATAATTTGTAACATTCATTCAACATTTAATATTTGAAATCTACAAAAATGGTGAGTACATGTGTGATAAATCTATATTGCAATATTGCTGAATTGGATGTATGAAATAAAGAATTTAAACAATAGTTTTATTTGGTTTAATTTTTCCCAGTTTGTATTTTTAAAAGTTTTAAACCTACAAGAAAGTGGAAAAGTAGTAAAATGAACTTTTATATATGTTTCACCTATATTTGCCAATTGTTAACATTTTTGCATATTTGCTTTTGCTCTATCACTGAAGGTTTTTTTTTTTTTTTAAGATTTAGTTATTTATTTTAGAGAGCGTGAGAGAGAGAGAGAACAACATGAGTGGTTGGGGCAGAGGGAAAGCAAATCTCCAGCAGACTCTGTCCTGAGCATGGACCTCGATGTGAGGCCTGATCCCATGACCCCGAGATCGGGACCTGAGCCAAAACTAAGAGTCAGTCACCCAGCCGACTTTCCCACCCAGGCATCCCTATAACTTTTGATCCAGGAATCAAAGGAGAACCACACAAGCATTTTGTTATCACTTCTATATAGTTTTCAATAAAATAGAAGAGCTCTTTCATTTCATTTTCTTTCTTTCTTTTTCTGTCTTTAGTAGCATCGACTTTTTTTGAGGGATATATACTGCTCGTTGTTTTACAGAATGAACCTTAATCTCTCTTAAACTTGTCTATTATTTTCTTATTCTTAGATTCAGATTAAACATTTTTGGTGATGTGTCTTTCACATCACAACAAATCAATAGGCATATGATATCAGTTTGTCCCATTATCGGTGATATTAAATTTGATCTACATAAAAATATTACTATATCAATATAAAAACTAATAGACTATATAAGCATACAAACCTATAAACCACATATAAATCCACACAGATTGAGATTTTTTTTGTCTTAAATGGAATTATCTGTTTTTAAATCCTTGTAATGAAGGATGAACTTTTAAAATATCAACATTTTTGTTGTACTTGCTATTAAATTTATATTAATTATTCATTCTGCTATCTTTGATTAGTTATAATTTTAAATACATATTCTTAAAAAGTGCTTTTAGTTGCTCATAATTGTTCATTTAGATTTACCACACAAGAGAAAATCATTGTGTGGTGTTTTAGGCCTCATAATTTGAACAACTCTGAGGTTCACAAACAGAACCTATTGGACTACAAAGAATTCTGTACCTATTTCTCTTTTTTATATTATTTCATTTTAAAATTTTTATTTATTTATTTTTTTAACATATAGTGTATTATTTGCTTCAGGAGTACAAGTCTTACATAATTCATAGCACTCACCATAGTTCATAACCTCCCCAATGTCCATCACCCAGATACCCTATCCCTCCCCCAACCCAGCAATGCTCAGTTTGTTTCCTGAGATTGAGTCTCTTATGGTTTGTCTCCCTCTCTGGTCCCATCTTATTTCATTTTTTCCCTCCCTACGCCCCACAACCCCTATCCCTTCCTCTCAAATTCTTCATATCAGAGAGATCAAATGATAATTGTCTTTCTCTGATTGATTTATTTCACTTAGTGTAATACCCTTGAGCTCCATCCACATCATTGCAAATGGCAAGATTTCGGTTTTTTGGATGGATGCATAGTATTCATATATATATATATATACCACATCTTCTTTATCCATTCATCTGTTGATGGACATCTAGGTTCTTTCCATAGTTTGGCTATTGTGGACATTGCTGCTATAAACATTCGGGTGCACGGGCCCCTGTGGATCACTACGTTTGTATCTTTGGGGTAAATACCCAGTAGTGCTATTGCTGGGTCATAGGGTAGCTCTATTTTCAACTTTTTGAGGAACCTCCATGCTGTTTTCCAGAGTGGTTGCACCAGCTTGCATTCCCACCAACAGTGTAGGAGGGTTCCCCTTTCTCCGCATCCTCGCCAGCATCTGTCTTTTCCTGACTTGTTAATTTTAGCCCTTCTGACCGGTGTGAGGTGATAACTCATTGTGGTTTTGATTTGTATTTCCCTGATGCCGAGTGATATGGAGCACTTTTTCATGTGTCTGTTTGGCCATCTGGATGTCTTCTTTGCAGAAATGTCTGTTCATGTCCTCTGCCCATTTCTTGATTGGATTATTTGTTCTTTGGGTGTTGAGTTTGCTAAGTTCTTTATAGATTTTGGATACTAGTCCTGTATCTGATATGTCATTTGCAAATATCTTCTCCCATTCTGCCGGTTGCCTTTTGTTTTTTGTTGACTATTTCTTTGCTGTGCAAAAGCTTTTTGTCTTGATGAAGTCCGAATAGTTCATTTTTGCTCTTGCTTCCCTTGCCTTTGGCAATGTTTCTAGAAAGAAGTTGCTGCAGCCGAGGTTGAAGAGGTTGCCACTTATATTCTCCTCAAGGATTTTGATGGATTACTGTCTCACATTGAGATCTTTCATCCATTTTGAGTCCATTTTTGTGTGTGGTGTAAGGAAATGGTCCAGTTTCCTTCTTCTGCATGTGGCTGTTCAATTTTCCCAACACCATTTGTTGAAGAGACTGTCTTTTTTCCATTGGACATTCTTTCCTGCTTCATCAAAGATTCGTTGACCATAGAGTTGAGGGTCTATTTCTGGGCTCTCTAATCTGTTCCATTGATCTATGTGTCTGTTTTTGTGCCAGTACCATACTGTCTTGATTATTACAGCTTTGTAATAGAGCTTGAAGTCTGGAATTGTGATGCTGCCAACTTCAGTTTTCTTTTCAACATTCCTCTGGCATTTGGGGTCTTTTCTGGTTCCATATAAATTTTAGGATAATTTGTTCCATATTTTTTAAAAAGTTGATAGTATTTTGAATATGACTGTAAAGATGAAAACTTAAAAAGATTCTAAAAAAGTAATTGATAAAAAGTTGGTTTAAAAAAAAAGGAGAGGTTTTGGTGAGTGCTGTGAAGTGTGTAAACCTGGTGATTCACAGACCTGTACCCTTGGGGATAAAAATATATGTTTATAAAAAATAAAAATTAAAAAAAAAAAAAAGAGGAAAGAATGTGATCAGGCTGGAGACTAAAACAAAGCCATGCACTAGATTTAGGGTATATTTTGATCTGTTAAAAGAAACTGTCTCCCAAAATTTAAAAAAAGGAAAAACCTATATGTATATAAAAAATAAGGCTGGGGCGCCTGGGTGGCTCAGTGGATTAAGCCGCTGCCTTCGGCTCAGGTCATGATCTCAGGGTCCTGGGATCGGGTCCCGCATCGAGCTCTCTGCTCAGCAGGGAGCTTGCTTCCCTCTCTCTCTCTCTCTGGCTGCCTCTCTGTCTACTTGTGATTTCTCTCTGTCAAATAAATAAATCTTAAAAAAAAAATAAGACTAACTGCAATAAAGGGATAGAATATGACTATAACAATGAAAATTTAAAAAGGTATTGATAAGATAAAATAGTTAAAAACATTAAAATAGGAAAGAGGAAAAAGTTTAAAAAATAGAATAAGAAAAATAAAATTTAAGAAATTTAACTTTGAAAGACTAAAGAATCATGGAGAAAAAGGCCATGAATTCTATGTTCTGTATTCCAGTAGCTCTGCAGTTCCACAGTTCTCATTGATCCGAAAACATGGTCTTGGCTGGATGTTCTTGCTGATCTTCTGGGGGAGAGGTTTGTTGTGGTGATTTTCAAATGGCTTTGCCCAAGGCAGAATTGCATCGCCCTTGCCAGGGGCCAGGCTGAGCAATCTGCCATCATTTTGCTCCCAGTAGCTTTTATTCCCTGAACACTTTCCGTACAGGTTTGGAGGATGGGAATGAAAATGGCGGCCTCCCAGTCTCCAGCCTGTAGGAGCTGAGAGCTTGGGGCCCAACCCCTAAGTGCACCCTCAGAGAAAAGCAGTCAATCCCTCCTGTCTCCCTGGTCTCCAGGAGCTCCGAGCTCACCTGGCTTGTGACTGAACGTTTCTATCTCTGGTGCACAGCCCTGTTCGGAGTCTCCAAACACAGCCAATTCCTGCAGCGCACTTCCGTGCCACTCCTCCTGGAGGAGGAAGGTGAGTCTCCAGTGATCTGCCACTTGTGGTGTCTCTGCTCAAAGAGCAGTAGCCTGACTGTGCCTCGGATCATGGTTTAAGGTAACCCTGAGCTGAGAGCTCACTCCTCGGCTCTGTCTCTGTTGCTGGCCTCCCTGCTCTGATACCTGGGAGCTTTGCTGCACTCAGACACCCCAGGTATTTCTGTGACCCCTTGGGTTCTGAGACCACACTGTCCTCGCCAGGGCTCTAACCCCGCTTAGTCTCTGGAGCGACATCCCTCAGTAGAGCAGACTTCTGAAAGTTCTGATTTTGTGCTCTGCTGTTCTACCACTTGCCGGGACTGGGCCCCTCCCACCGTGGTCTATCTTCCCATATATCGCCTTAGAGTTACTCCCCTGCACGTCCTACCTGCTAGAAAGTGGTTGTTTTTCTGTTCCTAGAATTGCTGTTACTCTTCTCTTCAATCTGCTGTTGAGATTGTAGGTGTTCAGACTGTTTTGATAACTATCTAAGTGAACTCCTGGGGCCCACTGATATTTAGGCTGCCTACTCCTCTGCTATCTTGCTCCTTCTCACTTTATTTTATTTTATTTTATTTATCTAACATTAAAAGCAGCTTTGCATATCATGAGTCTTGGCTTCAGAAAATCTTACGTAATTAATGGAAAAGACCCTGAACTTGAAGTGAGTAGCCCAAAATTCAAGAATTGGATTTGCCTGTGTAAACACACACACACACACACACATGCACACACACACACACACTGTTCTTTGGATTTGGATAACCTATTTACCCTGTCTGAGCTGTAATTTCCCCAAAATTCTTGTGAGATTTTTTGAAGGTCCAATGATCCATGTGTGTATTTCAAAAAAGTACTTCCTAAACAAAAAATTGTCCTCCATGTGTAAAGTTATTTCAGAACTCTACCAGTCATAAATATTCAGTTAGTTGAGTTTTTCCTAGCTTCATGGAAGATCTCTATTTAAGTGTGATCACTTTTCTCATTGTTTTCTTAAAATTTCTACTTCCCTGGTAGTAATTCTCAGGGTAGGAAAATAGGGGACGGTGACTATCCTAATAGTTACGATAGATCACCTGCTAATATTTGATATCCATTACTAAACAATTATTGGGATAAAAATGGCCATTTATATTTTATATTCTCGGAGGCCTAAGAACCATGTGTATGTGTAGAACACACTTAAGAAGAACTAAAAACACCCAGAGATTACCTACTTCCATTCCCAAGTTTGAATAATAGTTGTAAAGACCATTTTAAATGGTTTCTAACTGTATTTTTCCTCAGAAGAGGAGCTGTAGATGTTGGGGGATTTATTAGTGGAATTGTTTTAATGGAAGCAGGTGGATGAAGGGGCAGAATATTCACCGGTCTAGTCTCTCCTGCCTCCAGGTCTCCCCACCTACCATGTGAGAGCCTGGGCTGTGCAGGAAGTCTGTGCAGTGAGCAAGTTTAACCTGTGATTGGATAGACACAGAGAAATGAGTGCACAGTTTACATAAACACTGTTACCTGTGAGGGGTATGGTGGCTATTTTCATGTTTCTGTCACTTAACTAGAACTCCGAAAGTGAGGATTTTGTTTTATTTATTTTTGTATGTAGGTTCTCATTCACGCACACAGACGTGCATGTGAACTTATTCATACCCGTGCGCCTTGTACACAGAAACACCACACTCACACATAGCCACGTGAGTACTAGCACCATCACCAGTACTAACAAGTATGGATACTTAGTGATGCAGTAACATGGTACTGCTTCATGCCTTGCTCTCTCCTCACTTACCCTAAAACAACTCTACCATAAGTAAGTTGAGATCCTTCTGCAGAAATCAGAATATAATTAGCTGTAATTCTTATCGATGCATTATTTAGAGTTTTGTTGGGGAGGGTTCAGTGACTCTCAGATGGGTCTGGGAGGTGGGGCAGGTTTTATGGAAATCTCTGCAACTAACCTCTATACACATAAATGTGTATATGTATTGAATCTATATTATTTAGGACACAAGTGCTATTGCTTTATTATATGATATTACATAGAGTCTTCTAAGCAGGTGGGGACATGTATTTATAAGATGTACTTATGTACTTATTTGGCTTGGGCATGTTGAAAGGTGGTGGGACATAAGAGATTCATGTATATTAAAGGCCTTGATGCTTTAAAAAAAAAAAAAGGTTAAGGATATCTAATCAATGCCAAATGAATGAGTCGCTCTATTTTGAAGGCTTGGAGATTTACTCTTTCAGGGTATGGGTGCCATTAGGTCCTGAGAGGTAGAGTTTCAAGAACCAAAATGTAGTGTGGCTGAGTCAGTTAAGCGTCTGCCTTTGGCTCAGGTCATGATCCCAGGGTCCTGGGATCAAGTCCTGCATGGGGCTCTCTGCTGGGCGAGAAGCCTGCTTCTCCCTCTCCCACTCCCTTTGCTTGTGTTCCCTCTCTTGCTGTCTCTCCCTCTCTGTCAAATAAATAAAATAAAATAAAAAAAAGAACCAAAATATAAATGGACAGCAATTGAATTAGAATGGTGGGGAACTCATCAAAACTCAGGCCCATGGTCTGGTGGTCTGAATCCCACAGATAAGTCCATTCTGCCTCTGTGGTCAAGGTGACTTGGAAGCTGAAATCATGATCAGAAAGCATCTGTTGATTTTCTCTGAGGCAACACTGCCAGAGGTTCTAACGTTACTCCAGGGCCCTGGACTCCTCACACTACAGGTAGGCTTGTGAGGTGAAAAAGCATACTTGGTGAGCATGGGTTAGACCAAAGATGGTTTGATGAATCAGATGTTCAATGGCATAAGACTAAAATAATCGGATATGTCCATTTCAAAATAGAGGTTATCTCATAAATGGGATTAAATATACTCATAGTTCATTGGCTACAGCATCCCACATTCATCTCTATACTTGCAACAGCCTTGGTGGTGGAACTAGGAAGACCTGTTTGATCTGATGCAAATCCCTCATCAGCATGGGTGCTTAGACAGAACCAGTCAACATATATCTCTGTGTCCTTCTTTTCCCCTGTTTCCTTAGCTATCTGATCTCTCTTCTGGCCCTGAGTCCATCTCTTGTGTCTTGATGTCCCCGAAGCTAATGACTTGAATCTGTGGTAGGTTCAGCTAGGAGATTAACTTTCCAAAGGGAATGGTACAACCCCTAATTACGAGGAACCAGGTTCACTCATAATTACGGAACCTCCAGAAATACCCACGCTCTGCTAACACCTACCCTCCAGCTTTCACATTCAATGATTCTACAACCAGATGTTTTCCCAGGCAGTGTGGAGAAGGGCATGGAGTTTCTGATGCCTAAAGCATTCAACTTCAAGGCAGAGAGATTTAAGCTTTGGGATTCCTGCAAGGGTTGCACAAGCCATTCACCTGAAGGTTCTACTTTATAAATACAAAAAAAAAAAAAAAAAAAGGGTTTTTTCAGTTGCATAGTTGCATTGCACTGACTCTTCTTGGTGGCAAATGGTGAGACGGGAGGCAATTTGCCTTGGGAGTAGCTACAATCCATTTCGAAACAGCAGCACAAAAATCCCATGATCATCTCCCCCCTGCCAGCCTGAAATGTCAGCCCTGCGGGAAGCTGATAGGTGTTCCTGCTATCCGTGGAAACAGCCCCTCTGCATTCGTTTCTTCCAGAGTATTTTATTCACTATATATCCTATGTAAACTGTTGGGTTTGACAAGGAGGAGTTGTCAAAGGCAGACTTCTGGGAAGGGGCTATGTTGGGTTGAATTTGGCACCAATCTCTCACACTTGACAGCTCAAGTACAAGACTGCGGATGAGCTATAGAACCTAGGAGCCCCCTCAGTCAGCACGCGCAGGCCCTAAGTCACATTTAATTCAGAAAGGCCTGACAGCCCTGCATAAAATGGGAGCAGTAAAATGGAGAAATAGGAGCTGTGTGTAAGAGTAGGCCATTTAAGTTATTTCCTTTTACTGGAGTTTTGGAAAATATGAACCAGGACAATATAGACTATGATACACCACGAGGAGGAGATGCGCATTAGCAATCCAAGAAAAATAATCCAAACTTTAAGCCAGAGTGACATGATTTTTAATAGCTCAAAGCTCAAAGGGGAAGCAGCGAAGTGTTAGAAGCCGCCTGAAGTTCTTATTATTTTTTTTTAGCTTAAATTGCACATATCTCTATCTTTATCTCCATGTAAACAAAAAAAAAGAAGAAAAGTAAAGGATCAGAACAGTTTTGTATAGTGAATAAAACACTGGATTTGAAAACACATAGATCTGAGGCTTGGCTCTGACATTTTTTGGCTGCCTGAAATAATGACCACAGTATTTAACCTCCTTAAGCCCCATCTTTAATTCTAAAATGGCAAAATTAATACTTTACCTACTGTATGAATAATCTTCTGCCACAGTAATTCCATGTAACAAATCACCCATGACTCAGTGGCTTTGCAGATGGTTACACAGGGTTGAGCTGATGTTGGCGGGGTTTGCTCATGTGTCTGCTGTAAGCTACATGTTGGCCAAGCTGTGCTGCTGGATATGTGTCTGGTTGTCTTATATAGCTGGGAATCAGCTGGAGCTTGGCTAATTCCAAATAATCTCAACTAGGATTACTAGGGCAACTCATCTCTATTCCGTGTGGCTGATCCTTTAATACAGGGGTCCGCAAACTATAGCTCTTCAGCCAAATCTAGCCCATGGCCTGGTTTTATAAAGAATATTTTATTGGGACACAGTTGTGCTCATTGATTTTCTTATTTACTGAGGCATCTTTTGTGTCATCATGGCAGAGTGGAGTAGTTGAAGACTTGCAGTAGAGACCCCCTGACCCAGAAAACCAAAAAAAAAAAAAAAAAAAAATTGTGATTGGGCCTTTTACAGAAAGAGTTTGCTGACTCTTTCTCCAGTTGGCTAACCTGTTGTGTTCATCGTGGCCACTGCAAAGAGCCACGGAAGAAATGAAAATGTGTAAGCACCTTTTTAAGATTCTGCATACATCTTATCAGCTAACATGGTATTGGCCAAAAGAGAGGTCATGTGAATTAAAGTGAGAATTGCAGAGAATTAAAGTGCTAGGAAACAGACTCAACCTCATTAGCGAGAACTGCAGACTCACGTGGTGAAGGGCATGGATGCATGGAGAGGGAAAGAATTTAGGCTCTTTATCCAATCAATCTACCACATCTGCCCACTTTGTGATGTTGTTATGAGGTTCAGTTGGAACACACATAAAGCATCTTATAAACTCTACAACGTTAAAACAGCGTTCATTCTACTGTGTCGTAATTTTACCAAATTGGTGGTAATCTGTTACATACTCAGTATGATAGCAATAGTTATAACTAAATAAAAAATGTGGTACTGGGTATGTGAACTTGGCCTTCTCCCTCTCATTTGCAATGTGCTGCATAGGGAGACAGATGGGACAAGGAACAAATATTTGGATAGACTTATTGCCTCCATAATCAAGTTGGTTCCCAAACTGTGCCCAGTCTGTTCTCTTGAATTATCATCTGCACCCTGCTCCCAACCAAGTGTTTCACCAAAATTAATCAATTTCTGACTATTGGTGCATTGAATATAGTACAGACAATATTATTGGCCCAAATATAAACTCTTTGTTTTAGTATTTGCTGGAATGATTGTATATCATCTTTCTATGCATTGTATTCAACATGAAAATAAGAGCTGTGCTAAATTCTTGTCTGAGCTACTATATCTGTAAACTTGATAACTACTGGCATGTAATTTACCTTTTCCTTATAACTCACATCTCATGGCCATATAATTAGACTTGAGAACCAAGGATTGGTTCCAACCATAGTTTTGCTACTAACTTGCATGAAACACACTTGCACATGATCTACTCTTGCTCTCTTCATTTTTTCACATTTAAAAGAAAGAGAGGGGCGCCTGGGTGGCTCAGTGGGTTGGGCCGCTGCCTTCGGCTCGGGTCATGATCCCAGCGTCCTGGGATCGAGTCCCACTTCGGGCTCTCTGCTCAGCGGGGAGCCTGCTTCCTCCTCTCTCTCTGCCTGCCTCTCCATCTACTTGTGATTTCTGTCTGTCAAATAAATAAATAAAATCTTAAAAAAAAAAAAAAGAAAAAAGAAAGAGATTGAATTAGAAAAACATTTGAAATATTCTCTCACTCTAGAAGTTCTTTTTGTTCTGGAGGCAGATGTTGGACTCCTCTTTTTTTCCAGTGATAAAATATGAGTAACAAGATGTGGGAATAATTAGAGTAGAAAGCTTATAGCCTCTATTAATGAGGTCAAAGATAAGTTTGTGAGTTAAACAGCATTTGTGGCTCAATGTCTTAGAAGCATTCATCTTTAAATTAATTTTCTCTGAATAACCAGTGTGATGTTTCATGAACCAAATGATCATTTTTTAATTTTCAGAAAAAAAATGCATCATGACACACACACACACACACACACACACCTGCCCTTTTAAGGTTCCCTTCTACTTCCTTCTATTAAATTTCTTCAGACATGAAACATGCTGTCATTTCAGTACACTAATCACTAGTTACAGTGAGTATTTGTGGGACAAACAAGTAGAATGCCCAGAAGTAAGTGAAATAGGATTCCTTGGTCTTTTTAATTCTTGGCTCCCACAATGCTGACTCTAAGAGTTAGTGATTTCCCTCTAGTCCAAATATCTATATGTCAAAAAGCAGAAAATGTTTTATTCATTGCTTTATGAAAGAAACATTCACTGAGGGCCTCCTGTGTGCCAGGTGGTGTTCTAGGTGCTTGGTATACATCAATGATAGACAAATGAAGATCTTTGCCTTGCAGAGTTTTCATTGTAGTGGGGATCCTTTGATTTAGGGCTTGTACAGAAGCAAAAGGAAAGCAAAAGGATCTGTCGAACTTACTGAACCTATGCTACAATGGGAATTATCCGTGCCCGAGTTCAGTCCACTATGGCCTGTGGGCCATGTCTGACCTGCGACTTGATATTGTTTGGCCCATTATCTAATTTTTTTTTAAACTAATGAACATTTGCACTGAATGTGATGATTGGTCACACTAACCTTGAACCCCAACTAAGCAAAACGGTAACCTTTGAAGAAAATTTCATTCTTCTCCCTAGTAGGTCTGAATTACAAAAAACAAAATTGTGCTCCATTATTATTGTTATCTTTTGAATTTCATCAATAAAAAATGTGGACATTTATTTTCTCTCTTTTTATAAAAAAAAGTACCTACATAACATAGTTGAATTTGCCTTTTAGTTCACACAGTCTAAATATTTTTACTCAAATAGTGTGTTAGTCCCTGATCTACATAACTGAATCAAAAAGATTTAAATGGATACAGAAATTTCTCTAGTTCTTTTCCACTAATGGCTGGTGCCTGAATTTAATCAAAGTGACTAAGAAAACTTTATTTCAACATCTATCCTCTTATACTTGAACCAAGTTATCTGTTTTTGTTCCAAATTCTTATATCCTACATGGTATGGATTATACTGGGATATTTGGTGATCTTTTGAACTCTTGCTGAATTGTTAAAGGATTGAGATACTATTAATTGACTCATGTGAAAACATGGTTTCTTACCAGCACATTCTGCACCTGGATGTGTGCTCCTTGGTAGTTGAATTTTCTTTCTGAGATGGGTACTCCTGATGTTACCATGAGGGATATTGAAGTTTTAAATGCTTTTTGGCTAGAAGAGTTTCATTTTGCTTGGATTTGATGGACAGAAATCGTGACCCTTCCAATGTAACACTGTTAAATCACTTGCCAGAAACAGTGGTTAAAACCATTAATGTGTAATCACTCCTGGTAGTTTACACTAACTAGAGCAGAATAAGCTGTGGCTAAATGAAAGCAAATGGGAGACACAGAAACAGTTGATGAAATCTAATTTAACATCTTTGTTTTTTCCTGGGACATTTATGCTCATGCTGGTGATTTTATATTGCATACATGTAATATAGTCATGGTTATTGCTTTTAAAATTGCTCCTAGTTTCTTTGATGGTTTTAAATTTATTACTATTTTATGGAGAAATAGTATATTGTTTCACTAGAAAAATCACGACTTCTCATTGCTCTGCCACACAGATGAATTTTAAATTCACAAATTCAAAAATTACCCCCAACCCTTTACCAAAAATGACAACAGTAATCATTGTATTTAGAATTCTAAGTTAGAGTTTTAAAATATATTTCAAAGTATGGGTTAAGAACATTATATAGATACCCATTTTTAGGAACCCATCCCAAAGATATGCCGTGTAAAAACATGAAAGTACTTGTGAACAAGGCTATTCATGGAAGCACCATTTGTAATGGCAAAATACTGCAAGTAATCCAAATATTAGCCAATAGGGAATAGCTGAATAATTTATGATGCATATGGATTATTATGCAGCTATAGAAAAGAATGAGAAAATTTCCGTGTTAACTATGCAATAATCTCCAGGATGTAAGAATGTGTGTACATGCACGTACTTACATGCACATGCATAATTTTAAAAATTAATAAAAATATGAAACATAAGGCTCAAAAAATAGAGGAAGGACAGAGCAGAGTGGAAGGGAGAAAAATAGAAGCTATTCTCTTTTTTTCCTTGTTTTGTAGATGTGACTTTTGAAATGTAAATATTTTACATAATAATAAAATAAAAGTAAACACAAAAAGCAATTTCTAAACATTGAAAGCCAAAGGAAGAAGAAACCTCAAGGCATATCCTGTTGAGCCACAGAGGAACTATTCCAGGTCACTTTAAAGCAACATAGATTGACCTTACATCCTTGGGGAGACCAAAGAATGTAAAAAACAAACAAAATCTTCTTTTCTGTTGTGGTAAAATTGGTGGTAGTGTTATTATTATTCTGAGACCTTTGTGTATGAGACCTGGTATGAAATAAAGCAAATGAGTAATCATGTTGGCATCACTGAAAATCAGGATTTGGGGGCAGGGAAGCAAGTAGATACAGATATGAAATCAGTTAGTAAATCAGTTAGTACTCCTGATTTTGAGTTGGAAGTATTAGTATGAATTAGATGTGATTCATCTAGGACAAAACAAAGATAACCTTATTTTCTATCTGCGTTCACTGAAAAGAACTAACAGATGGAGGAAACGTAAGATGAACCTGGTATCTATAACTCGTCACATCAGAAAATAAGGATGCTATTCAAGACTACTAGTGTCATCTCAAAAGGACTCAGGGGCCTATGAATAAACTCCCATGTCAAAGACAAAGGCTGACCTCAGTATCAGTAAGAAGGATGATTGCAGTAAATTGTAAGACATCCAAGGTGTTTAAATCCATGAGTTAAGAAAATGCTTACAAACACATACATGTAAATATATATACATATAAACCTATTATATATAAAATACACATAGGAGACCATATATGCATATATATTATCTTGTTTGAAGAATGTTATGGGTCTTATTCTTTGTGAAAGCTTAAAAAATAAAGAACAAGAACACATTTATCTTGCCTCTTTGACAAACTGTACCTCAACTTAACCTGTTGAGGGGGAAATGTCTCTTTGTAGAAGCATACTAGCTAATAATTGAAGAAATAATTTATCTTTTCTCTCTTTTTTTAAAAAGATTTTTTTTTTTTATTTATTTGTGTGAGCGAGAGTGAAAAAGCACATGACCTGGTGGAGAGGCAGATGGAAAGGGAGAGGCAGGCTTCCCCACCTAACAAGGAGCCCAATGCAGGGCTCAATCCCAGGATCCTGAGCTGAAGGCTTCCACTTAATCAACTGAACCACCCACGCACCCCTCTTTCCAATACCTTACTAATTAATAGACCTAAATAATAATTATTAATGGTTACTAACATCACAAAAGAAGACAACCAGGGATAACTTATCCCTGAGGGTAGTTTTCGACACCTCCTATGAAGCTGGACCAGAAAAGCCAGGTTGAGTCTCTACATTCTCTAATTTTGAATACAAATTTATAGGAAATACAAAGGACAAAAATCACCATGAGGATGACATTGGAAATTCAGACTGAGGAAACTTTAGAGGATAAACAACCCATTTTTTTTTTCAACAAAAACCTGAAGAAAGACAGTAAAAGAAAGAGAAAGAGAGACAAAGAGAGATCCTATAGATAATAGGAATTTGAGAGATTCATCATCTTTCTATGTAAGGATGGTGTTTGGATTCTAATTCAAAAAACAGAGTAAAAACAAAGTGAAAATTAGTAAGTAATTGGGGAATTGTGAACATAATTATAGATTTGATATCAAAGAATATTTTTTAAAAAGACTTTATTTGAGAGAGAGAGAGAGAGAGCAAGCAAAGGGGAGGGGCAGAGAAAGAGGGAGAAACAGGTTCCTCCTGAGCAGGGATGCCAACATGAGGCTCTATCCCAGGACCCTGAGATCATGACCTGAGCTGAAGGCAGATGCTTAACTGACTGAGCCACCACCCAGGTATCCTGGTCTTGAGTTTTGAACTGTTGAAGCTGAGTGATAGGTTCATGGAGAATTACTACATTGTTCTCTCTACTTTGATTTATGTTTGAAACGTTTTAGAATAAAACATTAAAACATAGAGGGTAGCGATGAACAAGTTCTTCCAAGACCTAGAGCTATAGCTTTATCAGATTGTAAATAAATTAGATGCAATCTGTTGAATGAATACTTTAAAAGTACTCTGTATTCTGATAAGCCTTGCATAATATAGAGAGTTGTTGAATCACTATATTGTATACCTGAAACTAATATAACATTGCATGTTAGCTATACTGGAATTAAAATTGAAAAAATAAGTGAACAGCTGAAGGAAAAAAATAACTTGTACTCTAAGAAGAAGATTACATATACAAGCTGAGGTGTATTACTGGGTATTTATAATTAGCATTTTTGTCCATAGTAAAATTTTATATTCTTTTCCACAACTGGATTTCTCCTTCGAAGTTTTTGTTAAGATGTTACCTGCAGGGACAAAATCTTAATATAACAGACTCTGTGCAACTATACACATATAATGGAGTTAATATTTTTTGGATATGTTTACAAACAATTTAATCTCTCTTAAACCACACAGTTTTTTTTCCTTTTGTTGTATGCCCTGAGACTTTATCACCCCAGGAAAGAGGAGAGTAGATACCTTCTAGAACTAAGAGGCCCAGAAGTAGGAAAGACAAGATACAACACAGGAGAATTCTTCATTGAAGAGGGATGGGAAGCAGAAATGCTTCTAGTACAAAAAGAAGGTGGTTCATGCAGAATGGGTCTAGGAATGGGATGCTACTGGGGTCCCCTGAGGGGACCTACACACCCTTGGCCTTTGTGAGAAGATATGGCCCCAGTGAGAACTATGTCCCATGTAATTGGTTTAATAGTGTTCTCCCAACAAGATGTGTACTAGTCCTCACCCTGGGAACCTATAAACAAGATCTTACAAGGACCAAAGTTCTTTGCATATGTAATTAAATTAAGGATCTTGACTTGAGATTATTCTGAATTAGGATGGGCCCTAAATCCAACACCAAATCCTCATAAGGGAAGAGCAGGGGAGCAGAAGCAGACACACAGAGAAGAAGGTAATGGGAACAGGGAGGCAGACTGGAATTCTATAGCTCTAGACCAAGGAATGTCAAGGTTTGCGGAGAGCCATCAGAAGTGAGGAGCGCCATAGAACGGATTCTCCCTCAGAGCTTCCAGAGAGAACCAACCCTGCCCACAACTTGATTTCAGACTTCTGGTCTCCAGAACTGGGAGAGAATAAACTTCCATTCTTTGACTTTGTGATAATTTGCCACAGGAATCCTAAGAAACTAATAATGTTCCACTTCTCTCTCTCTTTTTAAAGATTTTATTTATTTATTTATTATTCATTTATTTGAGAGAGAGAGAGAGTGAGCAAGCACACGAGTAGGGAAGGACAGAGGGAGAGAGAAATTCCAAGCAGACTCTCTGCTGAGCTCGGAGCACGAGACAGAGTTCCAACTCACAACCCTGAGATCATGACCTGAGCTGAAATCAAGAGTCAGATGCTCAAATGGCCGAGTCACTCAGGTGCCCCAGGCCCTCCTTCTCATCATGAACTCTGAGAGGAGTGTATCCTCTGGGGCTCTGGGGCAGAATGAGAGTAGATACTATCAGTGTCATGTTCTTTAAAAGGGAGAGGTCCAGAAATAAGACCCCAAGTTTCTCTCCTAGTTTGCTTTCATAGACTGTTTCCTGAGGTTCTAACATGTTCTGGGTGGGCTATCTGAGAGCAGGTGGTCCTATCACAGAGGTCTCTATCACAGAGGTCCTGCAGAGAGACTGGACTCTGGTGATGGCCACTGTGGAGATTGCAGGGGCAGGTGGATAGTAGAGCTAAAGACTGGGAAGGGACAGAAGTTGGGTGGGAATGAGGGATATTACCAGACACTAAGCGTGTTGAGAGAACAGACCAGAAATTTCACCAGTGTGTACCCGTCATGGTGGATTTAGACAGGACAGTCAGAGGTCGGAGAGCAGAAGGAACCACTATAGCTCAGAGAAGCAGAAACTAGGAGAGAAATACAACACAGGGACTGGGGACCACCTCCCCAGTATGAACTTCTTCATGTGCCCAAATTTCATTTGGAGGAAGAGGAGAACCTTGGAAAGAGAAATTGCTTGAACAACCACTGCAACTGCAGTAAGAGTTTGCCTGCAATGGATGATTGTACTCAAGAGGAGGGTTGGTGAGCATGCATGGGCAAATGAAAGAGTTTTCTTCTCATTAGAGGTTGAGGGAAGGTGGGTCGAAGGGAGGCCTTTGAGATTATGGCAATTAGCTACTTTTTGTAAAAGCTGTACTAAAGTGTAGGAATTGTAGTACAGAAAATTTGATCTTGCTACATGGAGAAGAGGCAAAAAATCAGTGGTTGCAGACTTTCAGTATTTTTCTCATAATAAAATCCACTAAGATTTTTATCAGCTAATTTAGACCTAATCTATTTGCACATCTGTCCGCCCATGAAAGGGTCGGCTTTTGACAATGAATTTCTGATGCGACATCTCCATTTCTGCTTCCGTCCTACTGTCAAAGGCCAGGAGCAGCCTGACTCTTCCGAAGGCTTTGTTTTCTCAGTCTGGGTGGCGGGCTTTGATTTGGCTTTGTCATCTTGCTGTGAAGCTCATGGGTAACTCTCATTAGTTCTGCTGATGCTCATTTAGAGATCAGCAAGTTCGGAGGACTATTTTTAATGTATTCATTTTATTTTGAAGCTTCGTGTCTTCTCTGCCTCTTGAGGGTTAGGTCTGTTTTACAACTAGAAAGATAGGATGGAAGGAACTACCCACAGAAGGAGGTCTCCGGTCCGTATACTCTCCTCCATGCACTGGCCTGGAGAATCTATCTGTTTGTCTTCCCTCTTTGCTTCATTTGGCTTTACTTGCTAGGCTTTACTTGCTAGAGTGGTGAAGATTCCAGCGGCTCTATTTCGGGGGGCTGCAAATCCTTCTGACTTCTGTTTGCCTTCAAAGCAGTGATTCGTTTGCTAGTGTAGGAAGTAAAGCTCAATAAACGAACCAAAAGCGCCCAAGCAGCTCATGGTTTGGAAATTCTTGGCCTCTTCTGGAACATTTCGGCGATTTCCCATTGCCACTAGATGTCCCTGTGTGGCTTTTCTTTTGGACATCAGTGCAGTCAGCACACAAATTATTTCTGCTTGGCTGCATAGGAGAGTGCTCTGCAGTCCCTTGAAAAGGCAGATTGCAGTGGAATCTTCTCCAGGCTGGTCCCCGACACATCTTACCCTAGGACCTGATTTCAAGTAGGACATGAAAAGTAGTCTGAGGTTGTATAGAAATCAGGACTGTCTCCATAGAGGTCCCGGCCCATTCTCAGTAGCTTAAACCAAAACTTTTAAAACTATGGTGAAGAACCAGCACTTAAAGATATGTTTTTGTACTTCTGATCTCTTATAGACCAATACATGGGCTCACAGTGCCTGACTAGCTTGCCGCTCACATCACGTGGATCTTCACCAGGAGCGTCTGACAACATCCAGACTGGATATTCCCTGCTTCAAGAAACAAGTTTACTGATTATGTGCTTGGATCCGACCTTGGGCAGCAATGTCAATGGATTATAAAAGGTTTTCAACGCCAACCTTCAATCTTCGTATTTCTGTTGTCATTGACCAGCGACCATTCCTACACCAGCACTGGTTTGAGGACCCCAGGTGGAGTGGCACTGGCCTAGGCATTACTGTAAGACTTGGCTCTCCAACCTTGAATGAAAACCAGTGAGCCATGAGGAAGTGGGGCGCTCGAGGCAGCTCTGGAAAACTTGAACAGAAGTCTCAAGCAATGTGCAAAGGGCTGTGGGCTCTGTCCTTTCTGGGCTCCTGCCCTGGGTCAGATGTGGACCTTCCACTGACTTCCTGCACTGAATCTCAAATGACGGCTGATTTGAACAGACGCAGTGGGGGATCCCTGGAAGCAATAGCAGTGCAGAGGGAATGAGAGTTCTTACAGCTTCTGAAACTTCTTGCAGAAATTAAGTGCATCTCGTAAAGGTTCATTCTGCACTTTGGAGAAGAAATAAAGGTGGCATAGGGATAAATACCATGAACTTGGATTCATTTTAATAATTAGCCATAGTGACACCTAGGTGATAGTACGGTGGCTTCCCCAGCAACCAGCTCCAATTACAGAAATAGTGGAAGAATTGCAGCTTCACAAACTGGAAAGAAATAGTTTGTTTACTCAATGCACCAATGATTGTGTCCTAACAATCATTTATTAAGCCCGTTATTTGTAATGCAAAAGCACAATTTGCCTTAAAAGCAAAGTGGAGGATGGTGGTTAAATTTCCTGTGGGTTTGCAGAAAATCACTTAAGCCAACAGTCATTGAATTAAAATAATAAGGCAGGTTTTTTCTTTATGATTTCATAGGTTAGGTCAAGCCCAGCTGCAGAGAACATGGATTTCTCTGTTACAAATTCTTGGAAATCCCAGTTCCAAATTTTGGTAGGTTTCCCCTCTCTTTCTCAGGAGAGCCACTGGTCGAAACATGCTAAATGACCCCCAACGAAGGAGTAGATAAACCAAATATGATATATACATACAAAAGAGTTGTTTAGCCATAAAAAGTAATTCAGCATACAACATGGATGAACCTTGAAAACACGCTAAGTGAAAACAGCCAGGCACAAAAAGTCACCTACTGCATCACTCCATGTATATGAAATAACCAGGATCGGTAAAGCCGTAGAGACAGAAAGCAGATAGGTGGTTTCCAGGAGGTAATGGGGGACATGGGGGGCAATGGAGAATGACTTATTGAGTATGAGGTTTTCTTTGGGGCTTGTGAAAATGCTTTAGAATTTAATAAAGGTGGTGATTGTACAACACTGTGAAAAAGAAAAAAAGGAAAGATAGTATGAGGTAGGAAATACAATTTTCTTATCACCAGTCATTGAAAAGTCCATCATTTCCCTCTTAAATGAAATAAACCTGTTTTCTCTCCCTAGTCTCTTCCCTCCTCTCTCTTCTTCCTGTTTATTTATGTTTAGAGCTGAGGGCCTGGTTGATGGGACTGCTGTGGTTCTCTTTTCAGGTCTCTAATAGTCATGGCCAAGGAGAGAATTTATTTCAAAGAGTATGCAATTAGATCTGATATTTTATAGTATGCATCAAAAAAAGAAACGTGGTCATGTATAGTTTTATAAAATTTTGGATAAAGTAGAATACATTAGAAACATAAGGCAGGCTCATCATATTTGCATTATCATTTAAACCAACTTAAAAAAATAAATATTTTGACTAGAAAAAATTAATAATGCAATTCTCATTCTCCTTTCCATTTAAAAATCTCCCTCTCATCACCAGGATACCACATCACTTTCCCTGCGTCTCTTCCCACTTTCTGAATAGCCTCTTCTACCCCACCCTCTTCAGAGTTATCTTTAAAAAAAGACTGTTTTTTCTCTTTCTTGTAGTTGGTGCTTTTATATATACATAAGCCTAATAATATATATAATTTATATATAAATATTATATATAAATATATAGAAATACAAAAATTTATATATATAAATTCTTCTGGATTTTTAAATATCAATATGTATGAAGTTTCCACAAATGTGTATGTTCTTTTCTGACCTCTCTATATTCAATTGCATTGGTCTATGTGTCTACTCTATCAACAATAGCACAGTGTTTTACCTAAAACAGCTGGGTAATGTACTCTCCCAACTCTACATTAAAATTTGGGATAGGATTATGTTAAATCTATAAATTAATAGAAGACCTGTTGGAAGATTTGATATCAGAACATATCAACTCTTCTAATTCATGATCATAAATACCTCTCCACTTATTTATATGCACTATGACATCTCTCACAAGTATTTTAATTTCTCTATAGAATTTTGGGCATCCTTGGTTATATTTATAACTAGTTTCTTAATATTGTTGATGCTATCTACATAGTATCTTTTTTCTTTCTTTTTATTTCCCGGTTTGTTGGTGGGACATGGAAGTGTAATGGAGTTTTTTTGTTTTATTTTTTAAAGATTTTTATTTATTTGACAGAGATCAAAAGTAGGCAGAGAGGCAGGCAGAGAGAGAGGGGGAGCAGAGAGCCTAATGCGGGGCTGGATCCCAGGACCCTGGGATTATGACCTGAGCAGAAGGCAGAGGCTTGAACCCACTGAGACACCAGGGTGCCCCGGTAACGGAGTTTTATAGATCATTTTGTATACAGCAAACTTACTCAAGTCTCTGAATATTATGGATTCTTTTGGGTCCTCTGTTTACTTGTAATTTCTAAGCCTTTCTTGGTTAATCTATACAGATGTTTGTATGCTGTTTTTTGCTGTTGCTGTTGGTTTATTTGTTTTTTTAAGGAACCAACTTTCTCTATTGTTGATCCTCTCTATTACATGCGTGTTTTCTGCTTTATTTTATTTTTTGTGAATGTATTTTCTCTTTTATTAATTGCTGCTGTTAATTACAGTATTTCCTTTCTTCTACTTTCTTTGAATTTAATTTTCTCCTTTTTTGTATTTAAAAAGTATTTTTTAAAAAAAAATATTTTTATTTATTTATTTGACAGACAGAGATCACAAGTAGGCAGAGAGGCAGGTAGAGAGGGGGGCGGGGAAGCAGTCTCCTCGCTGAGCAGTGAGCCTGATGCGGGGCCCGATCCCCGGACCCTGAGACCATGACCGGAGCCCAAGGCAGAGGCTTAACCCACTGAGCCACCCAGGTGCCCCCAAAGTATTCTATTTTTATATGGATATTTGACTCAATAATTTTTATCCTTTTAGCTAAAAAAAAATTATTAATTTATTTTAGAAGGAGCGTAGCAACAGTGAGAGAGAGAAACTCAAGCAGGTTCCATGCTGAGCACAGAGGCCAGCCTGGGGCTTCATCTCAAACCCCCAAGATCACAACCTGAGCCAAAACCAAGAGTCAGATTCTTAACTAACTGTACCACCCAGGTGCCCCATATCCTGTCAGCTTTTTAATATAAATACTTAAGACTAGAAGTTTCCTAAATTACCATTTAACTGCACCCTACGTATTTGGTATTTAGGATTTTTTTCATTCACTTAAAATGTTCTAAGTTTTCTTTCCAATTTCTTTTACCCACAGATTATATTAAATACTAAATGTGTTAGTTTATTTCCTCTTTTTTGCTTATATGCTTTGTTGTTGTTTCTAGTTTCTAACTTAAGTACACTGAGGCAATAAGATATGCCATGTATGATTTCAGTCCTTTTAAATTTGTTTAAACTTTTTAATGGCCCATTATATAGTCAATTTTGCAAATGTTCCCTTTGTGTTTAAAGAAATTATTTTGTATTTGATGGATATGATATTCTGTATGTATCAAAATTTAATTATTCTGTGAAATTTTTTCTGACTTTATAATATCAATTATGAGAAAACTTGAAATCTACAATAATTGCAGAGCTATCCATTTCTCCTTATAATTCAGTTTTTGTGTCATGCATCTTGAGGTCATATTTTAAGCAGACACAAAATTATATATGTAAATATATGTATATATATTTGAATTATAACTTTTGTCTTTAATATGACCCTCTTTGTCCCAAGAAATTCTTCTAACCTTAAAGTCAATTTTGCATAATAATTAACATAATAATTAAATAATAATTAGCATCCTTTTAGTTAATGTTTGTATAGCACATTTTTTCCATCTTTTACTTTCAACTTGTCTGAATTATGTTAGATCTTTTTCTAATTGACAGCATATATTAGATTCCTTTTTAAAATTCAATTGGACAATCTTCATCTTTTTACAGTAGCATGTAGTTCCTTTTTAGTCCATGTAACTGCTGATACATTTGTGTTTTTACCTAATCTTCTATTTTACTTTTTGTATTATTGATAATTTATTCTTTTCCCACCACTAGTTTAGAAGCTGTGCATTCTGTTTATATTTTTTAATATTAAGAATAATATTAAATTATTTAAATATTATTATTTAATATTATTAATATTATTATTAAATATTAATAATATTAAATTAAATAATATTAAATTAAATAATTTAAAAAGGATACCTCAGGTATCCTTAACTGGTCAAAGTCCAAATTTAGCCAATACTTTTAACCTTCTCCGGGATATTTTAGGGACCATAGAAATTTTTGTTTGATTTATTTCTTTCTTTACATTCATGCCATTGTCCTTGTTTATTTTAACTTTTTTAACTCTAGAGATATATTTTTTATTTTTCTATTTTTAAAGGATTTTATTTATTTATTTACCTATTTATTTATTTTCTTATTTATTTGACAGAGAGAGAGAGAGAGAGAGAGCACAAGCAGGAGGAGCAGCAGAGGGAGAAGGAGAAGCAGGCTCTCCACCGAGCAGGGAGCCCAATGTGGAGCTTGATCCCAGGACTCTGGGATCATGACCTGAGCTGAAGGCAGACACTTAATAACTGAGCCACTCAGGGCCCCTCGAGATATATTTTTAAAGAGATTTTATTTATTTGAGAGAGAGAGCATGAGCAGGGGGAGGGGCAGGGAATTGAGACAAACAGACTCCCCCTTCCTGAGCAGGAAGCCTGATAAAGGGCTTTATTCCAGGGATCATGACCCTGGGATCATGACCTGAGTCAAAGGCAGACGCTTAGCCAGCTGAACCATCCAGGCATCCCTATGGATTTTTTTAAAAGATATATTTATTTATTTTACAGATAGAAAGAGAGAGAAGGGCAAACAGCAGAGGGAGAAAGAGAATCTCAAGCAGACTCCCTGCTAAACTCAGAGCCCAGTGAAGAGCTAGATCTCACAACCCCGAAATCATAACCTGAGCCAAAATTAAGAGTCAGATGCTTAACCAACTGAGCCACCTGTGTACCCCTAAACTCTAGAGATATTATTACCATTCAGTCACTGGTCTAGTTTTACATCTAGACCACTTTATGTATGCCACTTTATTTGCTCCTTATTTCTTTGTGTATCTTCCAACTTCCAAATAGGATTACTTTCCTCTGCTCTGAGGTACATCTTATAGACCTGTTTTCAGTGTAGATATGTTGGTGGCAGTTTTATTTTTTTGAAAAATGTCTTTATTCCACCTTTATTCTTGAGAGATATTTTGAGGAGTATAGAATTACAGTGTGATAAATGTTTTTCTATAAGCACATTCCAACTATCATTTCTATTTCTTTTCCACTTCCTTTAGTGCTGTTGAGATGAAAGCCATCAGTCTAAATGCTCCTCCTTTAAAGTTAATCTTTGCCTCTGACTACTTTTACAATGTTCTCTTTTATTTTGGCATTTGGCACTTTTACTATAAATATTTTATTCTACTTTGAACTTATTGGGATTCTTGTACTTGTATTTTGATATATTTTATTAGTTCTGGAAAGTTCTTAGCTAACATATTATCAATTATTTTTTGCATCTATTTTCACTACTTTTGAAACTGATTTACTATGTTAGATCATCTCACTCTCCCGTATTTTTTCAACTATTTTTCATATTTTCTAGTTTTTTGTAAATTTGTGCCTCATTCTGGATAATTAGTTTTGGTTTCTCTCTAGTTTGCAAATCTCTTTTTAGTTGAGTCTAATCTACCCTAAAATCCATATCATACACTCAAAATTCCATATATTCACTTTAAAATTTTTATTATTGTATTTATTTTTAAAATTTTTTTATGTTTATTCATTTATTTATAGAGCATGAGTAGGAAGAAGGGCAGAGGGAGAAGAATTAAGAGAGAGTCTCAGGTAGACTCCATACTGGTCATGGAGCTCAGCATGGAGCTCGGCCTCACAACCCTGAGATCATGACCTGAACTGAAATCAAGAGTCAGAAGCTTAACTAAATGAGCCACCCAGCTGTCCCAGGCTCCACTGTGTTTCGCTCTGTGGTCTTTTGGAAAGTTCTATTAGCCCTGCTTGACATATATGTCAAATGGAATTAATGATAATACCAATCTCATAAGGTTTTTGTAAAAATAACTATAAACTCACATAAAGTACATAACAGTGCCTGCTAAATAGTAAACTATTAATAAATATTAGCTATTCATATTATTTGGCCTGTGAAATGTCTGAATTTTTGCATTAAGAAGTCATGCATGTGCAATGTGAGAATTAGAGCTAGACTATTTCTAGTTATTTCTTTTTATAAACCAAACTTGAAGGGCACTAGATTTGAAGTCAGAAGACTTGGATTGGAATCCAACCCACTAATTATAACGAGGGCACAACTTAAATCTTAACAACTAGATCTATTACATGATGCATGATAGCATCTACCTTAGAGGATTGTTTTAAGCTTATGAAATATAGTTGCTAAAGTAACTACTCTACCCTGATCTCCCAGGTTTCATTTTTGTCAGTTTTTACACTGACAAATATAGTGAGATATTTAGAAATATAATTTTGTCCCAATCTCTTCCTGGTTGGAATTGGTCAGAGTCATTCACTACTTGAAGACAATTAGAATTGTAAACAACAAGCATTTAGAGAAAACAAACAAATAGAAAAACTCCGACATTATCTTCCAGTCTTCTAAATACTATTTAGAAGACTCAGTTTTTTTATGGTGAGAAGAAAACGTTCTCTTGTACTGGTATTTCAAAGTTCAAGAATAGGACTCTGAAGGAAGCAGAACATAGAGTATATGCCATCATAATAAGCTAGAAATAGAGTAGCAAATTCCTCAGTCTTCCTACCCTTGCTAGTGATAGTAGTCATTAATCTGGGGGTGAATGGTGTGGTTATTCAATGAGTATCATCTAGAAAGAAAGGAAGAAAGAGAGTGGATGAAGCCAACAAATTGGCATCAAGAAAATCACTATCACTGTGGTTTTTCAACCTCAATCTGTCATGAAAGAGTTAAGTTGATTCCTGGGATGCGTTGTTACCATTTTGTTGACTGCCACGTGTCCAGCGGCTGTGTTGAGTAATCTTGCTAGCTGCTTCTCATGTAGCTGTTAAGGGAGAGTCTTGCATTCACAGGTGCCTGCATGTTGCGTATGGATTCTTCAAAAGAAAAGACATCTGTTTATTGCCCAAGATTTTGCTGACTGTCATCCAAAGCAACCCCATTATGAATAGATCATCCAATTTTTAATGGCTTGGGCATTTTATGAACATTGAAAACAACAAATAAGTTGTTGTGAAGCATCTGATGAAAGAAAAATCTCTAAGCCTTAGTAATGGATGAGAAAGACTGATGATGAAATGCCGTTATGCTAGAACCTCCTTTTGTCCTCTCTCCAGATAATATAAGCAGAATCTACTTATCTTTATAGATGCATCTTAAATATCTCATGTACTTTTAATTCTTTCCACACATTCTCAAAGAAGTGTTATTTATCCCCTCATTTTTGGGTAAACCACTATATCTTGTTATTCTAGCACCTGTCATAGTATGTTGCCAATATTTGTTTACATTTATTTCCACTTCTAGACTATGGCAGTTAATAGTGTCATTTAATCTTGGCATCTCTAGCATATAATTCCTGGCACATAGAAGACTCTTAGCAAATGCCAAATGAATGAATGAATGTATGTATATATTATTTCCTTCTTGTATATATTATTTCCTTCTTGTAAACATAATATTAAGGCTTATACTGTGTAGCATTTCTTTAAAAATCATAGTGAACTTAAGTTTTCTGGAAGTCTGGGATCAATAGCTAAGTGTCATGATATATGCCTAGTAAGAGTGGTGACCATATGGTCTTATATGAACAATATAAAGTATTTCCTACTTGGCATAATTTTTTGTGTGTGTCTTTGAAGTCTTTTTCTAACCAAATACTCTTCGTTCTCACTTCCAGGATACTCGAAACTCTACTATTCCAAAATGTCAAATATTTTAATATTTGAATGCCAATATACAAAGCTATGAACATTACAATTGGTAGCCTTGGTGTAACAAAGATGGTAGAGAGGTAGAGAGAGAGAACCACACATTTCAACATAAATTTTGAATAAGTCATAAGTTCAACCTAGTTGTTTGTAAACAGTATTTTGTTTCGAGTAGAAGTAAATGTGCTTGTATTATTCCTTTCAAAACATTCTATTTTGTAATTCTTTTATTTAAAAAATACTGTTTTTTTAAAAAAGAGAACTATCATATTGAAGTAAAGTCAGTTCTTATTCATTACACTGCTAGTCCTACATCTGTGTCCTCCTTCTTAGAATCATATACCACTTTCCCAGTGGCCCTAAAACGGTCCCAAACACTTTGGATTCACAACTTCTTATCAAGTAAAAGCTTGAATTTGCCTTCATCTTGGACACTCCTGAAGGCCTCTGTAGAGTGCATGGAGCCTTGTAAAGAGGAGAGAACCAGGGTGAGTTTAAATGCAAGGGTGTTGCTACCATGTTCAGTAAATCCTATTAGAACTGCTGTCCACTATTTCATCATGTGTTGTCAAATCTTAGAAAAAATAATATACTTTATCCTCAAGTCTAACAATTTGCAAATCTTACCAACCACCAGAATTACCTAGGGCTTATAAAAAAAAACAAAAATTCTTCATCCCATGTAGAATTTGTTTCAGTTGGTCTGAAGCGTTGCCTGTATTTTTTTCAAGTTCCCAAAGTGATTCTGATATTTATCAAGATGTGATTCTATCAAGATCCAAGCTTAATACTCAGGGTAACATTTGTGTATCATGTGTCTCATTTTATAGGTGTTTTGTAAAATCAAATGGACCACTGGGCGTAGAATCAAAAGTTTTCCCAACTGTGGACATTGGAACTTGGTGCCTAAATAATTTTTTTAAAGATTTTATTTATTTATTTGACAGATAGAGATCACAAGTAGGCAGAGAGGCAGGCAGAGAGAGGGGAAAGCAGGCTCCCTGCTGAGCAGAGAGGCCGATATGGGGCTCCATCCCAGGACCCTGGGACCATGACCTGAGCCAAAGGCAGAGGCTTTAATCCACTGAGCCACCCAGGCGCCCCCCTAAATAATTTTTTTTTACAAGATGTTTCTGCCAGTGTCAAGCTATTTCAGGGGCTGCAAATATTCCAGATCAACACTATCCTCTTATCTTTTTTCAAGACCCACTTAAAAACCTACTCTGAATGAAGGTTTCCTAAACTAGTACTACTCATACTGACATTTTCCTCTCCACACCTCTGCACACATGAAGTCTATAGTATGCAATTTAACATTTAAGGATATACCTTTGTTAAATGAAATGGTGAAAACTCTGTAATTGCTAACTAGGATTCAAATGTTATGGTTTTTATTCTGTCCTATATTGTTTGCTGTTGTATTTCTTTCTTCTCTCCTCCCTATCTAGATTTCAAAGCCTCTGAAAATTACGAGTATGGCACTTTTCTGGTACAAATAATAAAAAATCAAAACAACATTCTGGTTAACTTGGGAATATGCTGCAAGAGGGAGAAGGTGGGTTGCTAGTCCCACCAAGAGAAAATATTGGTGTCCAAAAGACAATTAGGTTTCCTAAGATTTCATACTCTCATTATCCTTTGGATGAGAATTATTCTAGCTACTACCTTTTAGTTTTATGTATGCAGATTTATGATTTTTTTAGACTAAAATGTGGACTCCACAGATCAGAGACTCACAATCAATCAGTAAGTCATTTATTAGGTTTAAACTATTGATAAAAAGTGAAAGATTCTTGTCTTCCTCCATATTACCTGATTTCTCTAGGTCTCAAGGTGGTTATTTAAAAATATATATTTTCTAATTATTATTATATGTTTTGGCATTTATAGCAGTTAAAACATTTATAATAAACTGAACATTAGAAGCCAAATTTGCATTTCATAGTTGATATGTACATTTTCAAGAATTACATGTAGGGGATAAAAAATAATTTTCCTAATACACTTCTGAGTTTTTGGATGACCCTTGTACTAAAAGACAGATTAACAAAAGAAAACTGAAGTTTATTAACACATACGTATACGTGGGAGATACTTGGGTGAAAATGAGTAACTCCCTATGCTTGCTTAGGATTCGGGTTGAAATACCATCCTAACAGAGAAAGGAGATGCAGGATGTAGACTCACTCTTAGGGGAGTGTGAATGGCTTTTAAGAAAGGTTATTGGGTTCTTAGAAGACTATATGGGAAGTATGATAGTTTGTGAGAAAGTGTGGGTGTCATGTCTATTTCTTCTCTCCTGTAATAAGAATCAGTCTTCCCTTATTGATAAAACTCAGGGAGGGAAATTATGACAATTGAGTTCTTTTTGGAGGATCTGTCTTTAGGCAGATAAGGGGATTCAGAGAAAGCTTATCTGTGCACTTACTATTTTCCAAGGACCTGCAGCTCAAAATAAACTCTATACCAAACTAGCATATTTTGGGATAGAATATTCTGCTACCCTTCCCATACATTAAGATTTTAAGTATTCTACTCTTCATATATTTTTCTATTTTCCAGTTTGGATACAAATGTAAGAACTTTTTTGGAGTTTATATTGTTTATTTCATAATGCTAATTAATTAATTTCCATAGTGAAGAAGGGCATATTGTGAATTATACATATTTGAGGACATCCTCTGAGTTACTCACCATATTTGCTTGGCCATGAGTGAAATATACCTAATCACAGAAGTGAAGGGAAGCCCTGATTCTCAATGGTAGAAATGACTTGCTTATCTTCAAGTATCAGTAGTAGAAAACTCACAAACAAAATTCAGTAAAGTTTCTTTTATAAATGGTTGTAGCTAGGATATTCCAAAAATAACTTAAAAAATTTTTGCATGCTATATATTTTAACAAAAAGAATAATACATAATTAGTAGTCCTGTTGTATGTATATAATAACTGGATAGTTGCCTTTTTATTAATATAATGTATTATTTGCCTTAGGGGTACAGGTTTGTGAATCATCAGTCTTACACATTTCACAGCATTCAGCATAGCACATAACCTCCTCAATGTCCATAACCCAACCATAGATAGTTGCCTTTAACATAGGATCAGTTGGGCCTATTCATTTTAATTTGGGAATTTTAGTTTTCAATTTGGGAACAAGATATAAAATGAAACCATATGAAAAAGAAATAACTTTAGAGTTATAAATTTCAGTGATTATGAAGTCAATTTACACTTCTATTTTAAAAACTGTTATAAGTTTTGGCTTAAAACTATTATTTATGAATGTTCTAAGCTTGTCTTTTAATGATGTAAATGAAGATAACTTTCAAAAGTTGTAAATGAGTAAGGGTCAAATGCAACCTAGAAAATAAATACAAAAATATGTAAGTATTGGACTGGATCAAAGTGCTATTGTTTAAGATTGGAAAGTTGGAGAAATTTCTTTCACAAGAAAATAAACAAAATAGATGAGGGTGCAAATGTGGAAAGAATTTTATAGAAATTTGGTTGAAAACTTGAAAGTTCATTGTTGAAAACTGAAGTTAGAAATTTGTAAAATTACCATTCCTTATTTCATTGACTACAATATGTCCAGTCAAAAACATGACCACAAGGTAACCAGCTGATTCTTTAGCTTACAGTTCCTATACTGATTGATTGTCCAATTGATTAAAATATTTCTTGATTTAACAAACTTTTTTTGTGGTTTTTACCTCATTCTAGGTGCTCTGCTGGACTCTGAGCATAAGAATGGATGATAAATGGTACCATACTGGAGGATCTCAGAGAGCTCTTTGTCCAAGGTGTTTCTGATAGAGAGTAGCAGAGACAATGTGTTAATCCAAGTTGTCATGGCTCCTGTTATTTCTGTAAGGCTGTAGCAATTCAAAAGTTTAAAAGTCTGACCAATGCCAAAATGATAAAGAATGCTTGGCAGTGATATAAATGAATCAGTACCTCTACTCATGGTAGATTAATAAAGGCCTAGGTATTTTAGAACTATTAAAAGCAAACCTACAGTATCTGAGGTAATGGGCCCTAACATCTGTAAAATAGGGATCAGATTCTAAACCTAAAAAAATCCCCAAACACAAGTACTAAAACATCAAAGGTATTGGTTTTGAAATACAAAAGCATTAAAGCAAGTATTTAAAGTATCAAGACAAGTATTTAAATGTAATTGAGGTCCTTTCTTAATTACTCAATTAAAGCAATTCTACATATGGAAGATAGGAAATTTTCAATTTCCAGCTTGAGCAGCTCTTCCTTGCTCCTTGCTGTAGGGAAAGACTTTTAAGACTTGATGGCTGATTGCACATGTATCCCTTCATCAGGAAAATAAAGCAGTCAAAGCAGGGCAAAGGGAATTTACAATTATTGAGTATACTCCATGGGCCCTGAGTTTTATGTTTGCCATGTCATTTAATCATCAAAACAACTTTATGTGGTACGGATTATTGTCTTCATTTTACTGAAAACTAAATTCAAATATTTTAAATACTATGTCCAAGGGCACAGATAGTCAATAGTAGAGTCAAAAAGGGAACCAGGATAGATTAATTCCAAGGCTCATGTTCTTTGCAGCATATCATTCTACCTCTAAGGATTAGAGCAAGCTTTACATGAGAGAATAAACACCTGAAGGTGAAGTAGGGAAGGTGGAAATCAGGGAGAGCTAACATTTATATTTTTGGTGAGTTAACAAATATATCAGCAGAAGGGCTAAGTTTATAATCCTTGTTATTTTCTGATCAAAATCATTTTCCACCTGAGGTGCCAGGAATGGATCTCAGATCCCTCACTTGTGTTGTACCCAGGGGGACACCCTAACACTCAGAATCTTCTGAGAGTTCTGCTACCATTGAGAAGTAGGAAGATAAAATCCTGGGCTTTGGAGGTGGAGAGCCTCTATTTAAATACCACTTTTGCCACCAACTGATATATATAGACAATTTACTTAACCTTTCTGTGCTTTGGTTGTCTCAGTGGGGGATAACACTGAAAATGTTTCACTCCTAAGCTTGTCAGGGATAAATAAGATGAGACATATATAAAGAATCTAACATTGTGTCTAGTCCAGAGTGAGTGCTCTGGTGAGACAGCATCAGAAAAACATCAAAGTAACAGGGAACTTTCCCAATAAATTACTTTGTTACACAAATGTGTGTAAAACCATTCTATCTATAAGATGCTACTGAGAACATTGAAAAGAATATGATCTATTCCTTCAAGGAGCTTACCCTCTAGTTTGGGAAACGAGACCTAGGCAAGATAAAACAACTGAGACACTTCTAAGCTTCCTGGAATTTCTATCAAAAAATCTGAATATCTTTGCAGTAATTTTAAAACATGACAGTTTTAACTAAGCACTGGTTTGGAGAGCTATATCTCTGCCTGAAGATATACTTTCATGGCCATAATCTTTGTCTTTCTGCTTCAACGACATGGAGACGGATTGGATGCCAGGGTGTCAGAGAATCTTCCTAGCTGATTAGACTGCTATAGACATAACAAAGGCCATACTTTAAATTAGCTCCAACAGTCTAATCAGAGTGAACAGACTACTTGGTTCTGTGATGGAGACATATTGGCAGCTGATGAAGGCTGTCTAGAGGGATTTTGGTGAAAAACCAAAGTATATTAATGCTGAAAGCAGTTTGAATCCAGTATAAGGATTAAGGGTGATTTAGAAGGAAATGTTTATGCTAACAATTTATTTCTACTCTAATTTTATTTTCCTTAAAATTTATCTTTATGCATTGGCTTTAAGAATCAGGCAAAATAATAATTTTTCTCATTTCTTTCATGAGTGACTTAAAATATTAATCTTTTTAAATACTCACAGTCAGGAGTATTTTAATACCCTAGACCATCTCATCAAGATGCTCACTATCATATGGGGCAAAATACCCTAAATGCTGTTTCAGGTCTTTTGATTGAGGGAGCAAATTGCATCTTGATTGTGTAACCTTGGGCATATTCATAATCTAAGAAAAATTTGTATCACTTGTCAGTAGGATGACTTTCATAATGAACTTTTCCAGAATTTATCTATTTTTTAACATATTTTTTAAACTAAATAGAAACTTGTCTTAGCTTGGGTTTCCTGGGAAATAAATTTTGAGTCTGAGGTTTCCTTATTGTATGTTTATTGAGGCATGCTCTCAGGAGTGGGATGGAGTCACAGACAAGGAATGACAGAGGGAGGAGTTAAATTGTGATGCAATCACAACAAACCTCTTTGGGTCCTAAAGAAAACTGGAACTGGAATGGTTCTTGAGAGTTGGATCTTTATTTTCTATTCGTCAAACAGTGATGGGATTTGGGCTGTCCATGTGAAGGGGAGGTGACCTTGGGTGACAATGTTCTTTTCTGTCAATAACCAGAGGACACACCTGAGAACCATTAAGCATTAGCTGAGGCTCCCAGCAGTTGAGGTAATGAGTGCCTCCACGTCTATTATAGGCCACCCATTGAGTTTCTCAGGTCCCATTTGCTTTTCATGGAAAATTCTAGGAACACTTTTTCCAGGATTCTGATAGGTCTGTCTTCTGGGGGAAACTTGCCTGAGCAACGTTAGGGATGCCTTACTGGTCCATTTCTATAATTGTTCTCAATTATACTCCTTGATACTCCTTGTCTCCTTCCTCTACTAACCTCTGCTACCCATTTCCCTGACTCATGGCTACCAACTATTTTGGTCTAGATTACTTGACTGGAGATGATCCAGACTTCAGTCTTGAGGAGTCTGAATCTCTGATCACTATACCCATGGCTACTGCTCATGTCCATTTATCAATAAAATTGGGGAGAGGAATAGCAGTGGGTTACCCAAGTACCAAACATATGCCCCTATTGTTTAAAAGTAACCTTATCAGTTACTGATCAAAATCCATTGCTTCTAACAGTATGGCTATTCTTTTCCTTCTCTGAAGGTCTCTTGACAGGGGGACTCCGTCTGATCAGGTAAATTTTTAACTTAAAGCTTAATGAAACTCTTCTTTTATTCCCTTATGAAAGCATTTCCCTTTTGTGAACTAGACCACTAAACTTATAAAGTCCAGAGTTTCCAGAATGAGAAGCACAAATTCCCCAAGCAGGGACTCTTTGACTTCTAGTTCGTGGCTTCTAGATCCATGTATGCCTTATTAAAGGCATAGCATATTATATGTGTCACATATTTGATATGAATTCTGCATGTGAAAGATATTGTCCCATCCATGTATGGAATCACCTCCTAATTGTTTTCTCACTTCTGCCTTCAAATGGTTCTTCCATCACTCTATCAAACCACTCTATCTGTTATTTCTTCACTTACTTGCTTCCACCATATGTATGAAGTATGAAGATGGTTTCCAAATCTTTATCCCAAAGAATAATTTCTCAGCTGTGCTCCAGTTTTATACCTGCTCCTGCCTGAGTGACATGGGCATATGCATATACTGCCACCCATCAAAGCTAGATCTGGCACAAATTGAACTTCTCACCTTTTAAGCTGTCACCTTGTCATTTTTCCCACCATCATTAGAACTACCATCAGCACTCAGACTTGGAAAGGGAAATATAATCTCTATTTTATTACCCTATTCATACAGATCAAGCCTACATGAGTCATATTTTCCCAAAGTAAAGCTTCTTCTTTACCTCTCCTCATATATACACACACACACAAAGACACACACACAGACATATATATTTGTATGTGTACATATATATGCATATATATAATGGACAAGAAACAAAACAGGAGGGAATTCTTATATGATGTCCCTTTTCTTTACCCTTTGAAGATAGGCTGAGTGCTGAGACCTTTCGTTTGTTTTTCCTAGAGTGGTGTCTGAAAATGCTTAAATGTGTTTGCCTTCTCCCAGTCCCACCAGTTGGGCTGGCTTTCTGCATATGCTCATGAGCCAGCTGCAAAGGAACACACTTGTCTTCTGTAGGGGCACGTGGGGGAACTGCCACATTGGGATATGTCACAATGAGGCATGTAGAGCACTGAGGTTATCCATGGGCCAGATGTCCCATGCAGCTGTGAGTGGATTTCCTAATGGAATCCACAAAGTAGTTAGTAGGATCTATGGCCCTTTGGTGAACTCTGAGCCCTGGTTTCTTAGAACCAAGGCTTCTGCTCCCAGAATATATGTTCCCTTCTCCCAGGCTCTCTCAATCACTCAGCCATGCCAATCACCTCAACATTTCAAGTAGGGTGAGAAATCGGTGGGGCTTCATGGACAGCATCCCGACTGGCTGGAAAAACTAGGCTCTCCCTCGCTGTGCTCACACTTTCCTATGTGGGAGAAATCATTGGCTGAGGGGAATCTCTCTCGGAACTGAACTCTGTTGCTTTGAGAGACAAGTGACATGGATAAAATAAAACTGTTCTTACCTTCTTCAATACATCTATTTTTGGGTTCTCTTGTTCCACTGATGTTCCAGAACTTCTCTGCCTGACTTCCTGACTCTCAAAAAAGTATTCTGTCTTTGGGTGGTTGTCAAATAGATAGTCTGTCAGGGGATGACAACAGAAAACTCCTATTCTGCCCATCTTGCTGATGTCACCCAACTGGTATTTTTTTTTTTAAGAATATATTCTTGAGGGGTGCCTGGGTGGCTCAGTGGGTTAAGCCTCTGCCTTTGGCTCAGGTCATGGGATCCTGGGATCAATCCCAGGGTCCTGGGATCTAGTCCCGCATCAGGCTCTCTACTCAGCAGGGAGCCTGCTTTCCTTCCTCTCTCTCTGCCAGCCTCTCTGCCTACTTGTGATCTCTGTCTGTCAAATAAATAAATAAAATCTTTAAAATATACATATATATATATATATATATATATATATTCTTGAATTCTCTTTGCTAGTATTTTGTTTAAGATTTTGTTTTCACTATTCGTAAGTGCAATTTGTTTTTTTTTTTCATTGTTCTTTGCTATAAGCATCCAGACTTTGAAATACTATTATACTTCCTTTATAAAATGAATTGGAAATTTTCCTGCTTCCTACTCTGAAATAGTACAATATTAAGACATTTTAAAGTTGGGAATAATTCCATTTAAAGCCACCTGGGTTGACTACTTATTGTGGAAGGGCCTCAATATTTGATTCTTTATTTTTTCTATTGTAATTGGTTTGTTCATCCTTGGTGTCCCTACTAGAAATGATTGTGATGAGTTGTATTTTTCTAAGAAGTATTCATTTCATCTATTCCTCAATATCTTATGATATTTAAACCTTTAACATTATTTTTAAAAATTGTGTGCATTTGTGCTTTCTTGATCTTTTCATGATTAGGTTAGGCAATGGTTTTTCTAATTGGTTGATTTTTTAAGGAGTAACTTTGACTTACTTTTTTTTTTCATTTTATGTTTTCCATCTTGACATTTTCTGCCTTTATCTTTATTAATTCTTTTATTTAATTTTCTCACGTTGTTCTTTTTCTCTAATTTTTTGAGTTATCAACTCACTTATCTTTATGGCTAGAGATGGTTAATGCTACACATTGTTCTTTGTTAAGGGTTTTAATGTGAACTCATAGATTAGAAATGTATTGTTTTGGGGGCACCTGGGTGGCACAGTTTGTTAAGCATTAGATTCTTGGATTTGGCTCAGGTCAAGATCTCAGGGTTGTGAGACTGAGCCCTGTATCATGCTCTGTGCTCAGTGTGTGATCTGCTTAAGACTCTCTCTCCCTCTGTCCCTCTCCCCCATGCACTCTCTCTCTCAAATAAATAAATAAATCCTTAAAAAATGTTTTGTTTCAGGAGCGCCTGGGTGCCTCAGTGGGTTAAGCCTCTGTCTTCAGTTCAGGTCATGATCTCAGGGTCCTGGAATCGAGGCCTGTATCGGTCTCTCTGCTCGGCAGGGAGCCTGCTTCCTCCACTTTCTCTTTCTGCCTGCCTCTTTGCCTTCTTGTGATAGCTCTCTGTCAAATAAATAAATAAAATCTTAAAAAAAAAGTTTTGTTTCATTATCATTATTTTTATGATGTCTTACAACTTTATATTTTGTTTCCCACTTTATCTGAAAGTTGCTTGGTAGTATGTTTTAAATTTCCTGGATATACCAGGGATTTTTGATTTTTTACTGAATTTTGTTAGTTTCTCACTTAATTGAATTATTGTCAGAGTTCATTTTTTGTGCTATTTATATTCTTTGATAAGTATTCAGATTTTACTTTACAACCTAGGAGATGGTTAACTAATGCAATTGTTATGTTCACATGGAAAAAGAAAGATATATTCTTTATTATAGGGGTATAGAGTTTAATGAATATCTATGACATTCGCTTTATTGATTATGTTAGGTCATCTATATCCATACTAATTTTTTGCCCATTTTATCTGTCTTGAATTGGGACAGCAATGTTAAATTTTTGTATTATCCATGTGTTCTATTTCTCCCTGCATCTCCTAGAGTTTCTAGCTTATGAAAATTATTGCTGTGTTATTAGATGCATAAATATTAATAACTTTTATATCTTCATTTGTGAATTGTGGTTCTTAGCAAAATAGAGTGCTCTTTCTTGATTTTATTGATTATTTTTGTGCTGTATCTTACCTTGTCAGATATATATATTACATTCTTTGCTTTCTTTTTATTCATATTTGCCTAGAATAACTTGAATAATCTTGGATTTATTTCACTATTAACTCTAAAATGTATTTCTGATAATATGTAGGTTAAGCATTTTTATATTTATTATTAGTTCGCATAAATGACTATAGTTCTGTCATTTAATGTGTAAGTATATATTTACATATATATGTTTTATTTAAATTTACTTTCATTATATAGATTATTATATTTAGTATCCCTTTTCATGTTTGTTTATCCATTGATATTTGAGAAAGTTTTTACTTTTTGTTTTATTGATTACCTTTATAGTGCCTTAGATAATAATTGTATTTCCTTCTTTTCTATTTTCCCTTTTTCTTTTTTTTTTGGTTACTCCCAGGTACCTGCTATAAGCAAAATCGAAATAAAGAATTGCTTCCTTTTCCTTTCATTTCCAGTCTCCTATCATTTGACACTTTGCTCTGTCCTCCGCCATTTTTATACTAATTGTCTTATACCTATGTAGTCATAAGATACAGCTATTGCATACAATAATAATTCCCATATAGAGATTTAAGATATATTTTTATTTAAATTAACATACATTTAAACATTCAAACACACACACATATATATACACATCATGTGTGTACACATATATGTGTACATATATATGTATATATATTGTCTATTATATACACATTATATATGCATATATGTGTATATATACACATTATATATACACTATTAATATGCGTGTATATATATACACAAATATTTTTTATATATAACTTATTCCTTAATACAGTCCTTGAGAAGAGCTCATAGAAAAATATTCCTTGAAGTCTTGAAAGCTTGTAACAATTTGCCTGTGCCTTTCTATTTGATGGCCACTTTGGCTGGATATAGTCTTTGGCTAACATTTTTAAATTTTCTTGAATATCTTAAATATGCTCATCCATAGTTTTGGGGCCCATCACATTTACTATTGTAAGTTTAATGACAGTCTGATTTTATTTCCCTTTTAAGTGACTTGATGTTTTTTTCCTAATTATGTAATTTTTTGTTTCTTTAAAGGCCAGCATTTATAAAAATATGACTTGTATTGGCTCTTTAGGATTAATTTTTTTGCACTTGAGCATTATGTCTTTTGTATAGCTAGTTTCACGTCTTATTTTAGTTTAACATATTGTTTTTAATATTAGTTCTTTTTCAGAAGCTCATATATATATACTGGATTTTTTTAGCTGTTTGCTACGGCTTATACAATCACTTCATATTGTGGTTGGACATCTGAAATTCTATTTTTCAGTAGATGTTTTATTCCTTTTAAATTTAATTTAATTTAAATTTTTTCAGTGTTCCAAGATTTACTGTTTATGCACCACACCCAGTGCTTCATGCAATACATGCCCTCCTTAACACTCACCACCAGGCTCACCCAACCCCCCACCCACTCCCTTCCAAAACCATCAGTTTGTTTTTTGGAGTCCACAGTCTCTCATGGTTCGTCTCCTTCTCTGATTTCCCCCAACTCACTTCTCCTCTCCATCTCTCAGTGTCCTCTGTGTTATTCCTCATGCTCCACAAGTAAGTGAAACCATATTATAATTCATTCTCTCTGCTTGAATTATTTCACTCAGCATTATCTCTTCCAGGCCCATCCATGTTTATAAAAACAGTTGGGTGTTCATCCTTTCTGATGGAGGCATTGTATATATGGACCATATCTTCTTTATCCATTCATCTGTTGAAGGGAATCTTGGCTCTTTCCACAGTTTGACGACTGTGGCCATTGCTGCTATGGACATTGGGGTACAGATGGTCCTCCTGTTTTATTCCTATAACTTTCTCTCTTTTGTTTTTTATTAAAATATAATTGATATATAACATAACAACTCAAGTATACAACATAATGATTTGATGTTTGTATTTATTGTAAAATAATCACCACAATAAGTCAAGTTAACATCAATTACCATATGTAGATATATTTTTTCTTCTTCTGAGGTTATTAAATGGCACTCTTACCCCTTTCATCTCTTAGCTTAATTAGGGTATGGAGTATTGGGAGTGAATAAGTTAATGCTTATGGGCAGCCTGTATATTACCTAGTCAACACTGGGGTGGTTGTTTTCTGCTTCCTGGTTGTGATGAGTCAAGCAATGGTTCTCTTAAGGACAGATGGGGGAGAGCCAAAAATTCAGTTTAAAAATGATTCAACATCCTAAACTTCTACTTTTGCTTTTCTTGTCCCCTCACCTATATATTGTTATTCCTGATAATACATCTTCATCCCCAAATCACACAAACACACACACACACACACACACACACACACATACCCCCAATGTGTTAGTTCTGATTCTCCAGAGAAACAGAACCAATAGGATGTGTGTGTGTGTACATGTACACACTACACGTACACACATATACATGATATATATACACATGCATATATATTATATATATATTATATATATATATATGAGATATATATAAGAGAGAGATTTATTATAAGGTATTGGCTGTCATGATTATGGATACTGACCCATCCTAAGATCTGCATGTAAATTGACAAGCTGGAGACCAGAGGAATTGATGGTATAGTTCTGGTCTTAGTCTGATGCCCTGAGAACCAGGACACAGATGGTCCAGTTCTAATTTAAAGAGCAGCAGGCTGGAAACTCAGGAAGAGCTGATGTTTCAGTTTGAACCCAAAGGAAGGAAAAAGATAATGTATGAGTTTGAAGGCTTTTGGGTATGATTAATTTTCTCTTACTCAGTTAAAGACCAGTCTTTTTGTTTAATTTAGGTCTTCAACCAATTGAATAAAGCCACCCCCTTTCAGGGACAGCACTCTGCTTTACTAAGTCTAGTAATTTAAATGTTAATCTCATTAAAAAACACATTTACAGAAACATCTAGAGAAACATTTGACCAAGTAACTGTGCACACGGTGGCCCACTCAAGTCAACTGTAAAGCACACACCTGCAATCCGAGATGGCCTTCAATGTTCCCAAGGCTTTTTGTTCCTTTGAATGTGTTTCCTATATCTATGTTTCTATCTTTCTTTTCTGATGTCTGCAGGGTTGATTTTGATAGAAAGCACTAAAGCATTTAGCCCAGGCTAATTTTCTATCTTGTCAGGAACCTTCTATTCACAATTCCTGGATTATTTGTATCAGAATCGATACTTTTTTTTCTGTGTGAGAGTGAATTGCTTCTTGTTTCCAAAACTAACTTCTACTGTAGCCATCTCTTTCCCCAGTCCCTATTGTATTGTCTATTACATTGATCCAAGAACCTTATATGTATATCTGTAACCATGCATTTATTTCTGCTCTGTCTGGACCAATAAGAATATTCCTCATATAGGCACACCATCAATGTTTATTGAGTGAACAGATAAATGAATGGATAGTAAGTGGAAGAATGAAATAATCACTGAGAACAAATATTTAGTGCAGAAATCATGAAACACTATGCAAATAAGGAAGAAATGCATTTTATGAATGGTGGTAGAAAGTCATCCAGTAAAGTATTATGAGCTGTAAAGCATTATGCAATACTTTCTAGTTTTAAAACACAAGAATAAGGAACAGAAATTGCTGGTTCTTGTGATCACTTTTTATATCTCATTATAGTTCCAAGTAATTCTCATTTATTTTATTTCTTTTTTTTTTTTTAAGATTTTTATCTATCCATTTGACAGAGAGAAATCACAAGTAGACGGAGAGGCAGGCAGAGAGAGTGAGGGAAGCAGGCTCCCTGCTGAGCAGAGAGCCCGACGTGGGACTCGATCCCAGGACCCCAAGACCACGACCCGAGCCAAAGGCAGCGGCTCAACCCACTGAGCCACCCAGGCACCCTCATTTATTTTATTTCAATTTGTGTGTGTGTATATGTGCATGTGTGTGCACATGTGTGTGCTTCTGTTCAATTTTTAACATGCTCAACTAGATTTGGCTTGTGTCTATATGCTGGATACTAGGAATATCTCTTAGGGAATTATTCCATGACTTCTTAAGTCCCCAGATGTTTCAGAGATTCACTGTCACCTTAATTAAACAGCCATTTTTTTTGGAAACTTTTGATTTCTTATCCCACTTCCTATACTCTCCTTGCACTATTTTTTTCTTTTAGCAGGGATGAGTGGAAGTTCTGATTGTTTTTGGAGCATTCAGTTCTCTTTGGGGAATTAACCAGCATGCTTGACTTCTAAGAACTCTTAAAGCAAAATGATTTGACAGAATGTAAATTTAACCCTACTTTGATAGCTTCCACTGTGTGGTTTTCCCACAAACAGTGATCACATTTGATATTAACTTGGTTTAGAAAATAATTTTCTTATAAAATTGAAAGACCATAAACAATTAAAATTAGAGAAGAAATTATATTTTTAGTTAGTTTTATTGGGTAAGTCTGTATAACTCTTTCTTTATTTTTAAATATATCTTAGATCCTTTTTTAAATATATCCAAAAAAAAAATGTCTACCTCTTTACCAAGAAGTTAATTTTTTAAGAAATTCAACTCATTGTTATTGTGCACTTACTTATTATTTACCAATGTTCTAGGCACTGTTCTAGGACCTGGGGACACAGAAACATAGTAACTTTTCACAGCATACTCCAGTTATTTATATTTAATTAACTTTATACTGATTTTATTTCTTTGTCTCAAATATACAAATAAAGAGTAATGAGAGACAAGAATATATAAATATTCAAATACAAATGAATGAATATTGAAATAACACAGGTAGGGGAGCCTAGATGGTTCAGTCAGTTAAGTGTCTGCCTTTGGCTCTAGTCATGATCCCAGGATTGTGGGATTGAACCCCACATTGGGCTCCCTCTGGAGCCTGCTTCTCCCTCTCCTGCTCCCTCTGCTTGTGCTCTGTCTCTGTGTGTCAAATAAATAAATAAAATCTAAAAAAAAAAAAAAAAGTAAAAGAAATACCACAGGTAAATTAATAAATTATTGTTCATAATTCCTTTGATTTATAGTTATGACTTATAGGCAATACTCTGAAAATATTATTAAGAGCTTTGTTTTTCATAATTCCACAGAAATGTTCCTAAAATAAACTTGCACCTTGAATTTTATATTCTCAATTTTATTTTCTCCAATTTATAGCTAAAACATATATAATTTCAATCAAGTTATTACTAGAAATTTTTATTTCTTTTTGTTAGAAACACTTGTGTCAAATAATCTTTTCCTTCTTCAACATTCTGAGTATTAACCGAAGAAATTTTTATCCATTCAACATTCTGAGTATTAACCAAAGAAATTTTTATCCATTCAACATTCAACAAATATTTAATAATTCTTTCTTACATGCTGAATGGTGGATGTAGAATAATAAAAAAGGCATGTAGTCAAATCAAAGCTGTAATTATAAAAGTTATGAAAACAATAGTAAACCCTAGTTCTCAAAGAAGAAACAGACCACTCAGATTAAAGTGTGGAAAATTATAAGTTGTACATGATTATGTTATTTTCATCTTTTCATAAGAAAATTAAAAATTGTACATGTGTTATACTGAGGGGCGTTGTTACTTTAGATACTATTCTAGGAAAGCCTTGAGTTTTCAATAGCCCGTAACTCATGAGATCTACCTAGAAAAATTCAAAACATAGAACAAGAATATATATATATATATATATATATATTCTTGTATCAGTGTGAAAATAGCTAGTTTCTTTTAAGAATATCATATATATACTTATATATGTATATATATATATATATCTCACACATATAGTTGCTCTTGAAAACTGAATTCATAATTCCTTGGCTTCACTAAAATCATTAGAGCATCTTTTTTTTCTTAAGTGGGCTGCAAACCTGGTGTGGAACCCAGTACGGGGCTTGAACCCACAACCCTGAAACCAAGACCTGAGCTGAGATCAAGAATCCAATGCTCAACCAAGTGAGCCCCCCAGGAGTCCCTCACTGGAGCTTCTAATTAGAATTACTGCAAAAGGTCAACACTATGGAATCTCAACCTCTTCCATCAATAAGGTATTTCTAATATACCATTATTTGCTTTTCCTGGATTTGCACTAGAGAAATGACAACAAATAAGGCTAAATCAGTTGCTATTTACCCAGTGCTTACAATGTGAAAAGAATTCTGTTAGATACTGTGAGTGATAAAATCACCAATAATGTGATTATTATATATTATTATTATTATAGAAAACATCAAATGTTTTATAATCTAGTTAGGCAAGCTCTGCCTTCTGATATGTCGTATTCAGAAGAAGCTTCCAGGAAGACCTGATCAAAGAGATGGAGTAAGTTTTTCTTACAGGATAGGTATTCTTCACACTTTAAATTCATTGAGAGAAGGGAATAAGGAAATATTTTGCATGTGTTTTTATATCTCCATATTGCATAGGACAATTCTTTGCATTCAATGGAGACTCAAGAAATATTTTCCAATTGAACCCATATAACTAAAAGCAAGAAAAGAAAGCATTCCAGGGAAAATGTGAATAATTTTAATAATAATAAGTATAATAATAATTATTATAGCTAACATTTGTTAGGGACGGCTCTGTTTAAATGTATTGACATTTAATTTTCATAACTCTATTGAAATGTTACTATTGTTGTGTCTATGGTGTACTAAAGAGGAAACTGAGACACAAAATTAAGTAACTTGTTCAAGATCACACAACTAGTTAGTGGTTGAGCAACTTAATCTGGTTTCAGCATCTATGCTCTTGACTACCACACAATGTTTCTCACAGCTCTATGGGTAATATTTAGAATGATATGACATGGTCCCTGCCTTCGAAGGACTTAATGTTTAACTGGGGAAAAATAATATGTAAGTTCAGGCCATTTAAATAGCTAAATAGTAACAAAAACATTAAAATTAGAGCTGCTGCAACTGACTTTGAAATGAAAAACAAAGGCTTACATGCTTCCAGTAGAGAAAGGGGAGATTACTGAAATTCAGAGTACTCTGGGAAGACTTCCTGGAGGAAGAGGAACTCAGAAAAGAGTTCCATGAAGGTGAGTGAGATTAGAAAGTTAGGAAGAAAGATGTGGGACATATCCCAGTGAGATGTTATGAATGAAAGTAGAAAGACTCTAAGCAGCAAGAAACTATGCTCTGGGAAAAATGCATAGGCTGTCTGGAAGGATGATTCTCTGGGAGTCAGTGGTAATGGTCAGAAAAGTCTGTTTGAAGCAAATGGAAGAGAAGCCTGCAGGACAGGCTGAAACTTTGGCTCCCGTTTGTTCAAATCTGGCAACACTTGAATTTTTGGCAAAACAAGGTCACCCTGTGCCAGGGCTCAGGGACTTCCAGAAATTCTTCGCAGAATAAATCCCAATACTTTGCAGTCTTATTCCCATGAATGGTTGGCACAAGTTGACTTTCAAGTTCTTGATACTCTGGGAGACCTCAGACTTCTCAGATGGAGGGATATAGCTTCCTCTTCCTTTTGGTCATCCTTAAAGGCAAGCCACCCCTTTCTCTCCCTGTCTGTGGCACTTAGTGTGATCACTTCCAAAAGTTTAGGCATTTTCAAAAGAGAAGGAACATACCTTTTCATCCCTCTGCAGATGTGCTCTGAGGCAAGAGATCAAAAAGTCTGTTTGGAAAAGGGAGTGAGTGGAGAAACAAGAGACAGTAAAACATCAAATAAACAGAAATAAATCCCTCACAGATTTATCCACAAGTTTTAACAGAAGACGATTTGTTGGTAGCATGTCACATAGAAAGTGAAATACCCAGATCAAATGTTTTAAAGTATCCCTGAGCATCTTTCCTCTAGGACCTGGGTTGTCCTCATAGAGTTCACATTGTTTTAAGACTATTTTGTCATGCCTGGGCTTTACCTCTGTGGTACCATAGAATTAAAAAACAAAATAAAATAAAATAAGGCTTTTGCCTGCTCTTGGAAGGCAATGTTTTGCTAAATATAGTGCAAAGCTCCACAGCTTGTAAAATCAACTATGAGGCACAAACCTGAAGACGTCCTCAAAAGGAATATGGCAAGAAAAGTACATTGCCTGCTTTAGTCATACCTGCCATTTCCCTCACAGAATTTCACCGAAGTGGCTGGACATCTGCATTCCCCATCCTGGCTGGCATTAATGTGATTTTTTTCTATAAAAGGAGAGGAGGACAAAAGGAAGAGCAAAATGTGCTCCACAATGGAAAATGTGATCCTTAGCCACGGGGACAAAATTACATTGACAGTGGGGGAGTTCCTTTCTTCCTTCGAAGAACAATGTTTGATGTTTGAACTAGACTCTCTGGTGATGAAGCTCATAACTTGGGAGATAAATCAGGTTCAAATTTAGAAAAGAGTTTTCAGAAGTTGCTTAGCGGGGTAGTTTTAGAGGTTAACATATGAATAGAGGTGACATTATGCCGTCTGTCTGTCCTGTGTTCATTGGACAGAGATAATATGGACTCTTCCCCATGGTAGTGCACATAAAGAAATTTAAATTCTGTCATAATTATTCATTATAAATACTGTGACATTTTAATATCTAGAAAAATGTTTAAATCTTGTCAAGTTTCTGCCTCTTTTCCCTCTTTATGTTGATTTCTACATCTCTTCCTATTTATCTCTTTTGTGCATCGCACATATTTTACTATGAACTCGATTTTGCGGGTGAAAGGCTACAACTAACTGTTTGCATGCCTTATCTCTGCCCTAGAGAGTGGTAACTCACAAATGAGCCAGCTGCACCTACTGTACATAAAACAGCAACATCACTTTGATCTCTCCCTTAATGTGTTAGGTTTAGATTACTTTGTGAGCAAAAGGGGTGAAAGGTGGCAGGATACTATTTTAACTAACTACTGGGGGCAGTATTTATTCATGGTGCAGATTTTTAATAGGAAAGATGGAACATGAAAGCCTGTCAAATGCACTGCTCAAACAGTCTGACAACACAGAATATTTTCACAGATGAAAGGTGAGGAATCTCCAACTTCTCAGGATAACATAAATTGCAAGGAAAAAGTAAGACATGTAAAAAAGCCAGATAGAATACTATTTATATCCCCCTTATGATTGCATGAAACCCTGCCACAAAACCAGAGGACTGTTCGAGAGTTGCATTTGTCAGGTACAAAGAGGAACATGGTGAACATTAAAAATATACATTCTGAGAAAGATTCTCATACATTTATAATTCATATAACTTTGTTTTATTAAGAACTAGGTGTTTCAGGAAGTGTCTATTCCAATTTGGTAACAAGGTGGAAACCAGAAATATGCAAGAAATATACCAGAATAATATCCTCCTCAATTGGAAGAGTGGCTTTGTCTGGAACCACCCATCAGACTCAGAAATAGCTTGAAAATTCTCCCTCTACCTTTGATGAGAGCCTATCTTTCCTTTCTTGGCTTACCTCAACCTTAAAACAGTGATTTTCAATCTTTCTTTCTTTCTGTCCCCAAACACTGGTACCTGTTGGTTGCAGTGGCTCCCTGAAACTGTTTGTGGAGACAGAGGGGTGGAATGTTAAAAGGTACATAAGACTCTCTGGAGTAATTGTGCATTTTAAAGAAGCCTCCAAGATGATTTAAAGATGCCCACAGTTTTCTGATTCATGCCTAGGAATCACTAATGTCAAATTATTTAGCCCTTGATAATCTGGCTATAATCCATGTCATTAATTACATTAGCAATTTGAATCCTACTTAATTTTCCTGAATCTTCTCTTTTTATATATTTTTCCACCTATCTGGAATAGCAAACTTTACCTACCCTATTTTTCTCTGTCTGCAGAACATTTCTATTTCATTTAAAATTCCAACCTCAAAAAAGTAAAAATAAAATATAATGCAATAAAATAAAATAAAATTCCAAGCTTAAACTTAGTTCTTGAGTGAAGTCTTTTCCATGAGCCTCAAAAGACTTGGTTGTTGTCATCCTAGATATTTCCACAGCAACATGATAATGACTCTGGAAAGAATTTATGATACGGTATTCTGATTTGCCTGTTTGAATACTTATCTTCAAAAAAAAAATTAAAAAAAATACCTATCTTCACAACCAGACGGAAGACTAGATGTTCATTTATTTTTGTGAGTTCTGACTTCAAATACGGTGGCAATCACATTATAAGTGATGAATAATGATTGAATGTCATTTGCATATGTTTGCATACATGTGTATATGTGTTTTCATTTTTATTACAAATAAATTGAGAAATTATATAATTATATACATATATGTAGTAATATATGCAAATCTTAAGTGTAGGGTTCAATAATTGTAACATTTGTATACCTCTATGTAACCCCTACTCAGATACATGTATAGAATAATTCCATCTCCCCCGAAGGTTCCCTCATGGCCCTTCCTAATCAACGCCTTCTCTGCACCACAGAAGTCATTCCTATTCTAACTTTAATGTAATAAATTAAATTTACTGGTTTTGAATTACATACGGACTTTATAAATGAAGTCAAACATGCTTACTTTTTTTGGTCTGATTTCTTTTATTTGGCATAATGTTTGGGAGATTCATCCATGCCATTCTATGTTCATTCTTTTGTATTGTGGTATAGAATCCCATTACATAAATATGTCATAACTTATTTATCCATCCTCTTCTTCATGAGCATGTGGGCAATTTATAGTTTTTAATTTCTATGAAGAAGTAACTATTAACGTTTTTGTACCTATTATTTTTCATGGACATTTATACTATTACCTTGATTATATACATAGGCATCGGATGGGTGGATCATAAGTATAGGATTAGTTTTTCTACATATTATCACTTCTTAAAATTGGCTGGGCCAGTTAACACACTCAAAAGCTAAATATGAGAGTCCCACTTGTTCCATATCCTTGCCAGTAATTAATATTGTCAGACATTGATTTTAGCCATTTTGATGGTTTTATACCAATGTGTCCTTTTAGATGGAATTTACATTTCCTTAGTGACCAGTAATGTCAAACAAATTTTATGTGTGCATTGGCCACTTGGATATCATGTTTTGTAAACTGCCTTTTCAATTCTTTTGCACACTTTTTTATTGGGTTCTTTCCCACTGATTTGTTGTAGATCTCTACATATCTGGATACAATTCCTTTGTTGGATGTATTGGGAATAAAGTTTCTCAGGTATGATTTGCCTTTCTTTTGACGAAGAGTAGTTCTTAATGGAATCCAACTCTTTTTTTTTTTTTATCTATTTGCTCTCTTTATCTTCTCTTAAGAAATCTCTACTTCAGCCAAGTTTATAAAGATACTGTTCTATATTCTTCTAGGAATTTGATTAACTTTGAAATGTAGGTCTGTTATCCACTTCAAACTTATTTTTCTTTATGGTGTGCAGAAAGGTTTGAGGTTTGTTTATATCCCATAGACATATGCAATTGCTCCAGACCCATTTATTAAAAAGATCTCCTGAGGAAGGAGCCCAGTGCAGAGCTCAATGTGGAGCTCAATCCCAGGACCCTGAGATCATGACAATGACCTGAGCTAAAGTCAGAGGCTTAACCCACTGAGCCATCACCCCCCAGCTCAGAATATTTTCTAATTTCCTTTGTGATTTACTCTCTGGATTTAGGCTTACTTACAAGTATGTTGTTTAATTTCTAAATATTTATTTATAGATTTTTCTAGTCATCTATCTGTTATTCAGTTCTAATGTAATACTTCAATGATCAGAATGTGACTTAAATCCTTAGGAGTCTGTCAAGGCTTATTTTAAGGACAGAACAGAGTCTATTTTGGTAAATGTGTTATGGGCACTATGGAAGAATATGCTTTTTGTGGTTGTTGCATATGATGTTCTATATATGTTAACTAGATAAATTTGGTTTGTCAGTTCTTCAAATCTTATTGATTTTTTTTTTTAAGGTTTGGGCAATTAACCTTTTTTTTTTTTTCCTTTTAAATATCCTTTGTTTTTGTTTTTGTTTTGTTTTAGGGCAGTTTTAGGTTCAGAGCAAAATGGAGTAGGAATCAGGGTTCCTTTATCCCTTCTATGGCTACACACGCCCATTGTCCTCCACCACCAACACCTGAGTGGGCCATCTGTTACAGGTTCTGAGCCCCCACTGACACATCCTTTACCCAAACTCCACAGTTACCTTAAGAATCACTCTGTGTTCTACATTTCATAGGTTTGGACAAATGTATGATGACATATAGCCACCATCGTAATGACAAACAGAATAGTTTCTGTGCCTTAAATATCTTCTTTGTTCTGCCTATTCATTCCTCCCTCCCCCAACCCCTGGCAACCACGGATCTTTTTTATGATCTCCATAGTTTTGCCTTTTCCAAAAAGTTACATAGAGTCATACAGTATGTGGTCTTTTCAGAATGACTTCTTTCACTTAGTAATATGCATTTAAAATGTCTTCGCATCTTTTCATGGCTTGATAGCTTTTATTTTTAGTACTGAATAACATTCCACTCTTTGGATGTACCACAGTTTATTTATCCATTCACCTACTGAAGGACGTCGTGATTGCTTCCAAATTCGGGCAATTATGAATCAAGCTGCTATAAACATTCATGTGCAGGTTTTTGCATGGACATAAATTTTCAACTCTTTTGGGTAAATACCAAGAAATGCAATCGCTGCTTTGTATGGTTAGAGTATGTTTAATTTTGTTAAGAAACTGACAAACTGTTTTCCAAAGAGGCTGTGCCATTTTGCATTTCCACCAGCAATGAAAGAGTTTCTGTTGCTCCACATCCTTGCCAGCATTTGGTGTCAGTATTCCAGATTTTGGACATGTCTGGAGTGGTATTTCATTGTTGTTTTAATTTGCATTTCCCTGGTGACACGTCACGTGGAACAGTTTTTCATGGTTATTTGCTATCTATATAACTTCTTTGGTGAACTGTCTTTTAAGGTCTTCAGTGTTTTATTTATTTATTTAAATTCAATTAATTAACATAGAGTGTATTATTAGTTTCAGAGGTAGAATTCAGTGATTCATCAGTTGTGTATAACACTCAGTGCTCATTACATCATGTGCCCTCCTTAATGCCATCACCCAATTACCCCATCTCCCCATCAACTCCCCTCCAGCACCCTCATATTGTTTCCTAGAGTTGAGAGTCTCTTATGGTTTGTCTCCCTCTCTGATTATATCTTGTTAGTCTTGTTTTATTTTTTCCCTCTCTTCCTCTATATTCCTATGTTTTGTTTCTTAGATTCCACATCTGAGTGATATCATGTTATTTCTCTTTCTCTGATTGACTTATTTCACTTAGCATGATACCCTCTAGTTCCATTCCTGTCATTCCAAATAACAAGATTTCATTTTTGATGGCTGAGTAATATTCCATTATATGTATACAACTATATATATTAACACATATATATGGAGTGTGTGTGTGTGTGTGTGTGTATATACCACATCCTCTTTATCCCTTCATCTGTTGATGGACATCCAGGCTCTTTCCACAGTTTGGCTATTGTGGATATTGCTGCAATAAGCATTGGGTGTAGGTGTTCCGTCAGATTTCTACATTTGTATCTTTGGGGTAAACACCCAGTAGTGCAATTGCTGAGTTGTAGGGTAGCACTTTTTTTTAACTTCTGGAGGAACTCCCATAGTGTTTTCCAGAGTGACTGCACTAGCTTGCATTTCTACCAACAGTGTAAGAGGGCTCCTCTTTCTCGGCATCCTCACCAACATTTGTTGTTTCTTGACTTGTTAATTTTAGCCATTCTCACTTGTGTGAGGTTGATTTGTATCTATATTTTTGATTTGTATCTGTATCTTTGTATTTGATTTGTATCTGTATCTTTGTATTGTGATTTTCATTTGTATCTACCTGATGCCAAATGATATAAAGCATTTTTTCATGTGTCTGCTCATCATTTGTATGTCCTCTTTAGAGAAATGTCTGTTTATGTCTTCTGTTTGGCACATTTTTAAAATAAGAATTCATAGAAGTTCTTTGTATATTTCAGATACTACTCCTTTATCAGATGTGGGCTTTTTAAAAAAATTATTTTTTATTTATTTTCAGCATAACAGTATTCATTATTTTTGCACCACACCCAGTGCTCCATGCAATCCGTGCCCTCTATAATACACACCACCTGGTTCCCCCAACCTCCCACCCCTGCCACTTCAAAACCCTCAGATTGTTTTTCAGAGTCCATAGCCTCTCATGGTTCACCTCCCCTTCCAATTTCCCCCAACTCCCTTCTCCTCTCTAACTCCCCATGTCCTCCATGCTATTTGTTATGCTCCACAAATAAGTGAAACCATATGATAATTGACTCTCTCTGCTTGATTTATTTCACTCAGCATCATCTTTTCCAGTCCGGTCCATGTTGTGACAAAAGTTGGGTATTCGCCTTTTCTGATGGAGGCATAAGACTCCATGTGTATATGGACCACATCTTCCTTATCCATGTCCAAATGTGTTTTTTGCAAAATTTTTTCTCCCAGTCTGTGGCTTGTTTTTTTGTTCTTTTGATATTGCCTTTCACAGAGCAGAAGTTTTTAATTTTAATAAATTCAAGCTTATTGATTTTTTTCATGACTCATGCCTATGGTGTTTTATCTAAGAATTCATTGCAATATTCAAGATTACTTAGATTTTCCTTTTTATTATATTCTCAGAGTTTATAATTTTATTTTTTACATTTAGGTCTAGAATCCAGTTTTGCAATGGATGTAATATCTGTGTCTAAATTCTTTTCTCTCTGTCTCTCTCTCTTTTCTTTTAGAACATGGATGTTCAGTTGTTCCACACCATGTGTTGGAAAGACTATCTTTTCTCCTTTGAATTGTCTTTTTCCTTTGTCAAAGATCAGTCAACTATACTTATGTGGACCGACTTCTGGGCTCTCTATTTTGTTCTATTGATCACTATCTGTTCCTTCTCCAATACCACATTATCTTAATTACTGTAGCTTTTTAGTAAGTTTTGAAGTCAGAGAGTGTTGGTCCTCTAACTTTGTTCTCCTTTAATATTGTATTGGCTGTTCTGAGTCTACCTTTTTGGGTTTTTGTCTACTTGTTCTATTAGTTATTGAGAGAACTAGTTGAAATCTTGTGGGGTTTTATATATATCATTTAAAACTTTGGTGTATTATATTTTTCAAATCTTACATCCTTACTAATTTTTTTTATCTGTTTATGCTCTCATTTACTGAGAAAGGTGTGTTTAAATGTCCATTTGCAATTGTTCATATACCTTTTTATTCCTTTAGTTCTGTTAACTCCTGCATTGTATATTTTGAATCTATATTATTAGGTGCATACAAGTTTAGGCTGATATATCTTCTTGTTAAATGAGACTTTAATCTCTATAAAGTGTTTCTTTGTGTGTAGTAACATTTCTTGCATTCAATGCAATTTTGTCTAATGTTAATATGGTAATAGCATTTTTCTTATTCTGTTTACATGAAATACCTTTTATCTTTTGTCTTATTTTCAACTTATCTTTACTTTTAAATTTAAAGTGTACTTCAAATAAATAGCATGCAATTAGATCCTTTAAAATACAACATGATAATCCCATGTTTTAATAAGAATAGTCAACTTATATGTAATGTATTTATGGCATGGCTGGACTTAATCTAATATATTTTGGTTTTAATTCTGACTTTTTTGTTTTGTTGTTGCTATATCTGTTATTTGTTACATAGTCTTTTTTCCCTTTAGTTTCCATTGTATTGATTAAATACTTTTGTTATTCCTTTATCATATCATTATCATTATATGGTTATCTGAAATATTACTTCTTTAATTTATTCCAGTATACCTCAAAATAGTACTTTTAGAATATCTTAAACAATGCAAGCTGTTTCTACCAGTTGATTCATCTTTTTTTTTTGAGAATTTTGTCATGTCCTTAATTCTAATATTTAAAAAACCCCACAAAATATTATGATTATTGCTCCAAATAGTCAATAGTCTCACATTTATCCATATGCTTACCCATTCCAGAGCTGTTTATTTTTTTCCCCTCTGCTTTTATCTTGGCTTATTTTTCTTAAACTTGAAGGAAATCCTTTAGTATTTCTTGTAATGTTGGGTTGCTAGTGACACATCCTCTCAGCTTTTCCCCTTTGTCTGAGAATGTCTTTATTTCACCTTCTAATCTGAAGGATAATTTCACTGGAGATAGCATGCTAGATTTCAGCGGTTGTTTCTTTTAGCACTCTGAAGATGTTTTCTGGCCTCCATAGTGTGTCTGACATTGATAAAGGGTTAGGGAACACACAGTGTTTATTGAAGGAAAAATAAAAAGGCAGAAAGCCAGTCTGTTGGATCATGGGACTGATCTGACATCTTAGAGGGGAAATTAGGAAAGAAAAAGACTTGGGCAGGAAGAACCTCATGCCTTGATACAAATCTTACACAGCCTCGACTAACTCTTAGGAGAGCTCTGAAGCAAATTCTACCCATTTGAGGAATCCCATGTTAGTAAGAAATGGACATATCAGAGTACCCCTGCTCTGCTTAGTCATTAGTTTGGGCAACCTGGCAAAAACATAGCCTTGACTCAAATGTTGAAGTGCATCCTTAAAGCATTGGAGGTGCAGGGGTGCCTGGGTGGTTCAGTGGGTTAAGGCCTCTGCCTTGGGCTCAGGTCATGATCCCAGGGTCCTGGGATGGAGCCCCACATTGGGCTCTCTACTCAGCGGGAGCCTGCTTCCTCCTCTTTCTGCCTACTTGTGATCTCTGTCTGTCAAATAAATAAAATCTTTAAAAACAAACAAACAAACAAACATTGTGATTAGAGGCCTTTAGTTAATAATACTCAATATAACTGAATGACAAGTTCCCCTCAAAGAGGAATCAGAGAGGAACAACTCTGTGATTACCCTGATCCACTTCTTGCATTATACATGGATCCAGTTTTTTATGCATTTCAGGGGTAGTTCTTCCAGGGTTCCAATGGACCTCTCTTCCAGGGTGGGAAAAAAGAGAGAATTAATGGGACAAACTACAGCCCACCCCTGCTGTATTTGGTCTGGAAGCCATAACTGGTATTCTTTTTCTCTCTTCCACAAATATTTAAATTCCCTTCACCCTCGGTGGCTATCTCGGCTGGTTTCCGTAACTCATAGAGTGACCCACGAGTCTGAGTTTCTTGTAGGAAAACACTTCTCAGAATAGAGTTAATACATTTGTTCATTCACATGCATTATTAGGCAATGAAGTACCAAGAGACATTCAAGTAGATTCCATGAATATTCTTTTCTGGCCATTAGTAAGAAGTCTTGACTCATCTTACTGGTAAGGCTTGGTTGTTCCTGACAAGATGATGACTCTTCTTCTTGTCTGTTGTTTCCTGATCTCAGGATTCCCAAGTGCCCAGGTGGCAATCATAGGATGTAGGTCAATTGCTACACATGTCTGCTGGCAGAAGTATAGTATGACCTTATTGAGCTCAAACTATCCAGAACCCAAAACTGTAGTAATGGAAAGTTTAAAGTCCTCTGGTAGAGCATTAAGCATGATGGTGTGTTTGTAGACCCACTTTTACACTCTTACCTTTTGGTTCATGTGTGCATGCATGTTTTGTTTTGGGGACATAGTGTTATATAAGTATCTGCTTCAGTGTGGATGCTGCATCCTAAGGGGTGGGAGCAATACTCCAGAAGGAGTATTGCTTCTAAGCTGGTGCTTTGGCAGTACCTCCAGCAGGTCATTCCAAAGCACTAAGGCTAGCTAATTCTGGGAGGTACATTGGATGATATGACTAGTGGGTCCCATGATTTCATATCTTGTGTTTGTGTGCATGTGTGTATATATGTGTGTGGAAAGAGAGAGAGAGAGAAAGATTTTAAAGAAGTGGCTTACATAATTGTGGGGGCTTGCAAATCTGAAATTTGCAGGCTGGAGACTCAAGAGAAAAGTTGATGGTGCAGTCTTGAGTCCAAAGACTGTCGGGAGGAAGAATTCCTTCTTCCACAGAAGATTTCAGTCTCTTAAGGCTTTCAAAAGATTAGATGAGGCCTACCAACATTACAGAAGGTAAACTGCTTTACTCAAAGTCTACTAATTTAAATGCTAATCACATCTAAAAAATACCTTCATAGCAGCATCTAGACTGGTGTTTAACCAAAAACTGAATACCATGGCCTAGCAAACTTGACACACAACACTGATCATCACAGCTGTAAATTCAACACTCTATAAGCTTCCAGATAATGATTTTGGCCAAAGTCCTATGGGCAGAATTCAAATTCATACCCAGTAAGTGTCCTTTGCCATCCTAAGATAAAAACAGCCAAAAGTAATCAGCTTGCCACCAAGTGGTGGTATCTCCTTCAGAAATAGTGCCGTGTTTTGTGTCCGTCTTGTTGCTGACTGTTCATCAGTCACAGGGTACAAAAGTTATATTAGCCTTGGTAAGTGGTATTCCACATTATTCGTCCCATACATAATCTCAATCTCTGCCACTGTGGTCAATCCTTCTGTGTGCCCTTGAGCTAGTTCTGAGTGGGTAAGAACAAAGGCTCACTTGTGACATCTTGCTGAATCATCTTGTCTACTTGGTTTTTCAGTGCCTATTGCGTGGTTGGTGTTTTCTGTAGGCATTAACTTTCATTACAAAAATATTCTCTTTATATCTATTCCATATATACATGGTACAAGCCTATTCTCTAGATGCACTTGTCACTGATCTTTCAATTTATTTTCATCAGTCCCTTGGCAAGCGGGCCAAGCCATTTACCACTGCCTTTGAATTCATTATGTGTTCTCAACTCAGAAGCCTTTTCTTTTACCAAAGCATGCATAGATATAAGCAGCACTGAAAGTTCCAACCATTGGGGAGATTTCACTTCACCAATATCTGTCAAGGTCACTTATGAGTATAACTGCGGTGCAGGCATCATCATTGTCAGTTTATACCACACACCAAGCCAGTCCTTCCATTAACCCCGTCAACCCATCCATTAGGCTTTGTTTCCCTTCTTCAGCTGATTATATAGCATCTTTCACATGGTCATTGGTATTAATTGAAAGAAAGATGCTTATACAACCATGGTGAGTGGCATGTGGTTTTGGGCAACTTGTTCACACAGCTTACCCATGCCTTCTGCTTCTGCTTAGGATATACAATTTCAGTTTATGCTGGATTGCTCCTGGGACCACCTGATTATTTGACTTGGTAGGCCAATGTAATTGAGCTCATAGGAAGTTTTAGACAGACTAATGGATAAACTATGAATCTAGTAGCATACCAGAAGCTTTTTTTTTTTTTTAAGGGAGTATAGTTTTGTTTTGTCTTATTTTGTTTTTTTTCTGCAGATGGTATGGCTTTTCTAGTGGCTTGAATTGTGATTTTCCCGCTGGAATTTGTCATAAAATCCATACTGCATATTTTACACTGCTGAAACCTCTGCAATCATAAAGTCTGCTGGATTTTAAGTCCCAAACTGCAGGTTTTATTTCCTGCAGCCCAAACTTGCTGCAGATACTTTTTCTGTTCTAGACCCTATTCAAATCTATCAGTTCACTATATCCTTACTACATGGGCCAGAGCAGTATTCTTAGATGTGGAACGTGTGTTGCTTCCAGAACCAAAGAGGTCAACTGAGTGTTGTGTTTCCCTCTTTGTGGTGGGTGATGTAAGATACAAAGAGTCTTTACTTTAGAGAGGTAGTCCTGGGATAGCCCTTATGATTAAGTCCCAGAAAATTTGCTGAGCTGGCAAGTCCCAGAATCACCATAGAATTTGTTTCCACTCCTTGGAACTCATGTGTTTTGTAAAACATTATCATTTATAAACCAAGTTCTGTGACAGGATCTCCTCGGAGCCACCAATGAACTTATTATTGATTCCGGTATCCCTCAGACCAGTAGGTTCCTGATGGTCTTGTTGAATGGTATTATCTCTGGAACATAGTTATGTTTCTGTGGAACATAATCCTCTAGTGGCTCTTCTGGTCTCACATAATACAACCGTGCTAGCATGCCCTTTACCCTGAGGCTTTTTATCCCTTTCCCCATTGTCTATCAAGACAACTCAAGCATTGCAATTTCAATTATCAGGGGCCATCACTCTCTCTAAATTTCTAAAAGATAGTATAGCAACAAATTTGTATCATCCTCTGGGGTCCTTGCCAAGTGCTAAAGTCATATCCCAAGAGAGAATGCTTCTAAATTAATAAACTCTCCTTTATTTAGTTTTAGGAAACTGTCTTCTTGATCAAGAACCCTCAAAATTCAGTTGTGAGTACCCTGCTTCTTCTCCATACAAGCTGGTGAATTACTGAAGATTTTTCTTTCTTTCCTTCCTTTTTTTTTTTTTTTTTTTTTTTTTGAGTGTAGTCCCTTTCCTCACTAATCAAGCCTGGTATATCCCTGACTTGCTTTTGCTATGACTTAAATCAAATTTTGGTCTGGAATGCAGAAAAGAAGATGGGGGGAAAATCCTGAAGGTGATCCTGTTGTATTGTGGGAGAGAGGACTCTACAATGTTTCCCCACATGTAGGAAGTAGAGCTCTTTTTTTCTTTTTTCTTTCTCTCTCTCTTTTTTTTTTTTTTTTTTTTTTTTTTTGGACTGAGAGAGAGAAAGCACAAGTAGGCAAAGAGGCAGGCAGAGAGAGATGGGGAAGCAAGCTCCCTGCTAAGCAGAGAGCCCGATGCAGGGCTCAACCCCAGGACCCTGAGATCATGACCTGAGACAAAAGCAAAGGCTTAACCCACTGAGCCACCCAGGCACCCTAGAAGTAGAGTTATTGAAAAGGCCACCTCTGTTGGATCTAAGTATTCAGAGGATTTGGGGAGGCCAAATCTTTGATCTAACCCATGCAGATGATCATCATATGTCAAGATTTCAGGCTTTCCCAGCAAGCGCCCTAATCTTGGCATACCAGAACTGTCTTGGTTGAGCACTCTATTCTTTCCCAGCCCCTACTCTCAGGCGGAGAGATATCCTGGAAGCTCTCTCAACGTAAGATCAGGAGATGTCCAAGGTCCTGATAGGTGGTTATGGTGCTCACCCATGAGCCTGCCTTTTTTTATGGGTTGTAGCCTTGCCTCAATTGCTGTCAAATGCCTAAACAACAGTTCTCATATGTATGTGTATGTATATATATGTGTGAATTGTTCCCATCCATTTAAATTCCATCCCCCACCCCAATGAACCATACAGTTTGCTCTGTTAGTAAACAACCAGGTATATATATAGATAGATAGATAGAGAGAGAGATAGTATATTCATAGTTAGCAAAATGTGTATATATATATATATTCATTCTAAGTTTTCTAGTTGTTTATGATGGGAATTTAATTACGAAACTGGGTACTCTATTACAGGCTGAACCAGAAGTCTCTCAATAAATGATTGCTGAATAAACAGATTTGTTGAATAGTAGGACATTCTGGTGTATGTTGGTGAAATGTTGAGGAGGCATGGGGAGTCATCTGTATATTGGCTGTAGTTTAAAGAGACTGTAATACTTGCTGAGATTTTCAAGGAAGATATAGAAGGCCAAAGAGAGGAAAAATTTTAAAACAACAAATTAAGGAAGAACAGTATTTATAAGATACTAGATTAAGAGAATTCAGAAAATGCTGCCAAAAGTGATAGAAATGTAAATATTTTATCTAGGCATTCTGTTGTGCTTCATTAATTAACAAATACTTATTGAATCTGTTCTATAATTTGTAAAATTAACAAGGAAAAGATTGTATGGATTTGTGGGGGAGTCAAGGATTAGGGTTCAGTGAGGAAGAATTTCTAAGAAGAATAAATTTTCAGTTAAAGACTAATTGGATTAAAGCATTATGAAATGGGATAGATGTGGAGGATGGGGTTAATTCAGCCATCAGCTAAGCATGAACAGGATTAAAACCTTGCTGGTATAAAGCATGTGAGGAAACAAAAAGAAATATCAGGATAGAAGAAAAACAGCAACAGCTCCGGAATTTTCATGTTGATGGAGATTTGGAGCAAGAATGTAGTTGAAAGCAGATTCAAGAGACTTGCCTGGAGGCTGCATTTCCCTAGTAAATACACTTTTAAAATTTGAAGTCCATGTTCTAGAACAATACAAATGATACTGAGTTGAAGTTTTCAAATATACATTTGCTAATTCTCTTGTTATTGAAATAATTAATTGTTTAACTGGGGTGGCTTTGGGAAGTTACTGAAGATTTCAGAAGACCTTCAGTTCTCCCCAACCCTACCCCAAGCCATCCTGGTTCTGCTAATGAAATGCATTAATGTGTTGATAGAAGAACAGGGTGGAAGATTCTAAATGAAAGAGGAAAGCAGGAAACATTACCCTAATTGGTCTGAAAGGCAGAAATTCACTTTAAATTAGATCTCATTTGTAAGTGAGGTAGGGGAAGGTTAGGTCTTTGAAAGTTAAGCTAACAATGATAATGATAGCTCATAAAATTACTGGTAATTTTACACCTAGTAAGACGGAGAAAACAATGATGCTGTGGGGTCTACGCTGAACTCTCTGTAAGTCTAGTTGAAGTGAGTCTACTGAAGCACATATGCAGGTGCATACTTCGTAGTTAGCAAAAGGTACACAACTGGGTGGAGAAAGTTTCACGGCCATCATCTGTCTGTGACATAGCAAATACTCCTGGATGATACTGTTCATCAAAATAGAATGGCAATAAGCAAGATAACCTATATTGTGTTACCAATAGGGGGCTCTATGGCTTTGCAATAGAATTGTTCTCATTCATTTAAATTCTGTCCCCCACCCTCACCCCATGAAGCATACAGTTTGCTCTGTTAATAAACAACCGGGTCCTTCTATCCATCCATCTATCCCTCCATCCTTCCATTCTTTTAGCTAGTGTCATTTACCTGCATTCTTCATTAGTTAACAGTGAACATACTCGGAAGGCAGATATCTTCACTGCTTTCTCTCTACCTCACTGGAATTGTGGGAACTCTTATTGAGTGGTGAGGGTTAGGGTAATGAAACTTGGAAAAATGCCATTCTAGGACTCCTCTGTGCTACCAATATGCAAATAATTTAATAGTAATGCAGTCAAGAGTTCCCAGAGTAAAGACTCTCCATTTTCATCACTGTTGGTAAGTGCCAAGAGGGACAGATGAGAATAAGTTATAGCCACATTGTGACATGTAATAAATCTTCCAAAAGAGGTTTACACATACTCAGCTCTTTGGCTTTTATCCTGTGTACGACACTTCTGTTTGCTTTGCATCTAAGCAACAGAAAGTAATCAGCCTCTAAGAACTTAATTATTGGTTGCACGGATAACCCTTAGGGTGTGTGTGTCCAGTCACTTGGGCCTCCTTCTACATCTCTCATCACATAAAGCAATATGCCTCTCTGAATGCCAGTCTCTCTGGAAAGCATGGTGGTTCATTTCTTCTTCAAGGGGGAAGACAAAGGGCTGCTGAAACAACAGAATACATTGAAATGGCCCTTCCTTGGGAAAACGAGCGCCTAATAGTTCTTGATGACTGAAACAAAGGAAGAGTCCTAGGGCTAGAAATCACTCAAGAACAGAGCCTTGATAACAGTCAGCCGCTGAGAAGTAGAAAGTGTGAGGAATTCGAGCGAAAGGAATGGGGAAATACTGTAACAGGCTTGCAAAATCCAACTCAGAATCACACTAGTATGTTAATGAGACAAGTTTAAACCAGTCACACTCCCACCTCTTAACCAAACTGTTAACACAATTTAACACACTTTCAAAGGGAACCCCTATGATGTGCTAATGAAGTCACTTTCTTCCCAGCAGGAGTCAATGGGCTTTCCCCTCTTTGTTGAGCTCTCTTTGATCAGGCAAACAAAATACTCAAATACCTTGCCAATCCTGGAAGGCAGTCAGTATGTCTTTCAAATGTATCTTAGGGGAAACTGAGGCATAGAGGACCAAATTTAAAAATTAGAAGTAGTGCAGTTCATTTGCCTTTGGTTTGACTTCCTGCCCCAGCTTTTCCCTACTGCTTTTTAAATGTTGTGAAACCCAGTGCTGTTTGAGAATTGTATCTTTTAAGTTAGGAAATAACTTGCAGAGTAACAATAATAACTTGCAGAGTAACAATAGCTGTGAAGTGCTCTCTGATTGTTAACACTGAACAAATGTATGAAATATTACATCTCAATTTTTAAAATTTCATACAAATCGTTTGTGTGAGCTGGACATTGAAACAGTTGGTTTAAAAAACAAACAAACAAACAAAAAAAACCAACCTAAGTACTAATGGATACATTCTAGAAGCCAACAGATACATTTAAAGCAACCAAACAGTTTAATTCAATTATTCTAAGAACAGCTTCAGTGAAAGCAATCTCTTAAAAGGCCTTGTTCCAGGTAGCTGGACAGAAACTATATTCTTTTAGGCTAGGGCAGTGGTATGTACGTGGGGTGTTTATTTTTCTGTTCTTTAAACTGTACACACAAAAATATACAAAATATACTTTTCGTATATATTGCACATTTCAAAATTTGAAAAAAGAATTTGCAAAAAGACTTTCTTTGTTACTCAGCTGAAATCTTAAAATGAATTGAGAAGAGATGAAGCATTTAGTATTTCTAAAAGTTTCTTTCAAGATTTTATAGAAAAACTGCCCATTATTCTACTTGACAACAAGCCTATGAATTTTGAAGAAAAACAAAATGAGAACCTGTAAAAAAAACAAAAGGGTCTTTTTAACTGAACTACATAACATACAGATCAGTATCTGTAATTTTTTTACGAGCATCTAGATTTCAGCAGAAAAGGTTTTAAAATTTCTTATTGCTCTTATAAACCTTTGTGATTATCTGACAATGATTCATGTAATATTATTGTATATCTGACTTTGGCAGTTACCCATTACCCATGTTAACATATTTCAATAAGTAATCAATTTGGTTTCCACTACGCTGATTTAATTCAGGTTTCATTACTTGCCTAGTATTTATTTTTTAGGCATGTTGTCCATCTTAGTCTAGGACTGCCCTTTTTGCATTAGCCATTTTAGGATAAAATACTTAATAAGATTTGCATTTAAAAAATGAACTAGAGGAACTGGACCCCCTCCAGCCAGAACAAGTAATTATGTCATTTGTATTGCAAAGCAGGAGTGGCTATAAAGCAATGGTATACTTTTTTAAAGATTGATAACCTTAAGCAGTATTATATTACACATAAAATGGCAGGTCTGACAGAGCAACTGAACGTGGGCAGTGTATAAAATCCCGAGGCTTGTAGAGAGTTTCAAAGTTTTTACTTTGCCTTCCAATGATGTACTCAATTGAAAGTAATCATCTGCAGTTTATGTCTTTATCTTCTCTTCTATCTCTGTGTCATCCATTAGGCTTTCTCAGAGAGAGCCCTCTGTTTATGTAGACAGCAGCAATGCCCTGTCCTATACTAGTCAATGCTTTCAAATTTGCATTCTGATATTTAGTTGCCTATAATCACTTAGGAGTCACCCAGTCAGCCCCACTGAAATGTTCCGATGTTCATAATGACTGAAGACTGGCAGGGTTGTTAATGTTAGCACCACTGCTAAGAATATACCTGAGGGCCCCACTGAGCATTGTCTAGTCAGTACTCTGCTCCAAGTGCTGGGTTAAGTACTTTGCATGCTCTGTCTCATTAATCCTCACAACAACCTTGCAAGGACACTGTGTTTGTGGAGGTGGTATCGTGATCCCAGGGTCACCCGCTATTGAAGTTGCAAAATTGGGATTTGAACCCAGTCTAATTTAACCCCAGAGCCGATGTTCTTAATCATTATGGTCAAACTTATAAAAGCTGAAAAATCTTTTAAAAATATTCCTGAGATATTTTCTTAACAGAAGCAGCTATGTCTGTGTTTCGGTGAATGACAGTGCATGCCAATTTTCTGGCCCTAAATTGAGATCTTTTGAATTAGAAGTGGTCCCCTAGTAGTTTTGTGGAGGAAGGGTTTATGATAGAATGTGCCCCAATTATCAATTATGGGCTTTCTTTAGGATGAAGGTTGCATAACAGGCTATTATGTAGGCCATGGTCAATCTGATATTTCTCAGATTTGATGAAAGTGTTCTGAACCTCAAGTTCACAGGGCTCACATTCTCATAAAGGGAAACAAAAAGAAATGCAAGCCAAATGGGAAAAGCAGTCTCATAAGAGAATCAAAATACCACAGAAGCACGAGCCAGTGTGATATGAACCAAGAATGCTGACCGAGAAGGCGTCTTCTACTCTTCTCACTTGCTCGGGAAACCCATTTAGGGAGTTGTTAAAAACTGAGAGAGGCAATTTAGAGATAGCAACATCCTCTTAGACTTCAAAGAGAAAGTAATATATTTAGGGACCATTCTGATATAAAAAGCCATTATAATTTTGAAGCTTTTCCTTAAAATATATTCTTCTCCATTTGAAACTCTAATGTTCAGTAGCTGAATCCAGTGTTTAATTGTTCAGTATTTCAATCAACAGTCTACTCAAAACAATAAATCAATGAATTGTCAGATAGTGTACTTTATATTATTTATACATACTTACATGTATCAGCATATATATTTGTATCATAATTGAAGCTCAGCATTTTTGGGGTTAATTACAGAATAAGATTTATTAGTTTCCTAGGGCTGCCATCATAAATTGCTACATAACAGATTGCTTAAACCATAGAAATGTGTTGTCCCATAGTTTTGGAGGCTCCAAGTTCAAGATGTCTAAAGGCTTAGTTTCTTCAGAAGTCTGTGAAGAAGAACCTGCTTTGTGCCTCTCCCCTTGCTTCTCGTGATTGATGGCAATCTTTGATATTCCTCCGCTTCTGAAGAATGAGCCTGATCTCTGCCTTTATCGTTACATGCCATTTTCCCTGTGTGTATGTCCATCTCCAGTTTTCTCCTTCCATGAGGACACTAATCCTATTGGATCAGGGGACTAATCTACTACATTGTGTGCATAATGTGACCTCATCTTCACATTACACATGCAATAACCCCATCTCCAAACACAGTGACATTCTGAGGTCTTGGGAATTAGGACTTCGACATATGAGTTTTGAAGGGACCCACTTCAACTCATAACATAAGTTTTCACTTGAAAGAAAGGAAGAGTTTAGTATCATAAAATGTTAGAGTTGTAAGGAACTTTAGAAATCCATATGTTGAACTACCCTATGACCCAGAAATAGCACTACTGGGTATTTACCCTAAAGATACAAACGTAGTGATCCGAAGGGGCACATGCACCCGAATGTTTATAGCAGCAATGTCCACAATAGCCAAACTATGGAAAGAACCTAGATGTCCATCAACAGATGAATGGATAAAGAAGATGTGGTATATATACACAATGGAATACTGTGCAGCCATCAAAAGAAATGAAATCTTGCCATTTGCGATGATGTGGATGGAACTAGAGGGTATCATGCTTAGTGAAATAAGTCAAGTGGAGAAAGACAACTATCATTTGATCTCCCTGATATGAGGAAGTGGAGATGCAACATGGGGGGGGGGGGTTAAGGGGGTAGGAGAAGAATAAATGAAACAAGATGGGATTAGGAGGGAGACAAGCCATAAGTGACTCTTAATCTCACAAAACAAATTGAGGGTTGCTGGGGGGAGGAGGGTTGGTAGAAGGGGGGTGGGGTTATGGACACTGGGGAGGGTATGTGCTATGGTGAGTGCTGTGAAGTGTGTAAACCTGGCAATTCACATACCTGCACCCAGGGGGATAAAAATATATTATATGTTTATAAAAATTTTAAAAAGAAGGAAAAAAAAAAGAAATCCATATGTCTTCCATATGCGAATACCTCAGCCCAGGGAAATTAAGGGGTTCATCCACTGATCACACAGCTGGTGGCAGAACTGGAACTGGAAATAAGATTCTTCTTCTTATTCTTCTTATTATTATTATTATTTTGTTTATTTGACAGAGAGGGAGAGAGATCACAAGTAGGCAGAGAGGCAGGCAGAGAGAGAGGGGGAATCATGCTCCCTGCTGAGCAGAGAGCCCAATGAGGGCCTTAATCCCAGGCCCCGAGATCATGACCCGAGATCATGACCTGAGCTGAAAGCAGAGGCCCAACCCACTGAGACACTCAGGTGCCCCTGGAATTCAGATTCTTAAATCCAAACACTATGTGCATCCTATCACCCAGGCTGCAGCTTACTGATAGTGTACAAGGTATAAGTTACTTCATCTAGAAACTGATTTTTTTTTCTGATGGGAACATTAAATTGTTAAATTAGATTTTAAAGTTGGGAGACTGTATTTTATACCTTTTACGTAGAAAATTATGGAAGCTTCGCAAGAACAGTATACTAAATAATTAAACAGCACTAACTTAATCTCTAATTCTCTTTCCAATGGCACTTAGAGAATAAGGGCATTGTACAAAGCACTCTACTTCACTATCTCCATTTATTCCCCACCCTCATGACTTTGAAAGATAAGTGTAATTATTCACATTGTAAAGATTAGGAAAAGAATATGTCAAATAAGTTGACCAAAGTCATGCAGTTAAGAAGTTATGTAACTAGAAACCAAACAGGTCAATTTGACCCCAGAGTTCTTTCTTTTTCAGCTATCACTGAGCTGATTTCAGTATCACAAAATAGTCTGTAAAGATGTATAGGAAGAAGAGATCAAAGATGAACCACGTTAGATACAATATTCCTACCAGAAAACATGGCCACCATATGAGTAAAAATGCTCCTTAGGTAAGAGTATATAAAGGAGAACTTCAAGGCATCAAAGTTGAATCATTGACAAAAATTGTAGTTAATGTGAAAAATGATCAATACATTTGAGTAGACAAAGAGGTGGGAGATTTGAAGAAAACCAGGAAAGAAAGATGTCAAATATCTCACATTAGGAAGAATGTGAAGGAAGAGAGTTTATTGAACCTAATCCCGTACTGGAAATAAGTCTTACTTGTATTTGCATCTGCAGCGCCTGATTTGCAGGAAATGATGAAAAAGTATATATAAATTTATTGAAATTAAAATTTTTATATTGGCCATAGAAAGACACTTTTCATAGGATTTTGAGGATGATAACTGGATAGAAGTATATCAAGTGTACATAATCTTGTAATAATCTATTCTACTCCTTTGAAAAATTGATCCATGCAGAGGAGAATACTAGCCAGTATTACCTGAGCACATACTATGTTTCCAGGACCATTATAAATAGTTTATCGACATTGTATTTTTCTCTCAACCAATCTATGGCATGGGTACTATTTCAATCTCCATTTTTAAATGAGGAAAATGAGGTTTAGAAGTCACAGTAAAGGACCTACTGGATTATTCAGAGCAATCACTTTTAACCGCAGCAATCACCAAGGAAGAAGAAATGATACAAGAAATTTAACTCAGCTTTTTTTTTCACCTGACAGCACTTGGCAGGTATTTAACAAATGTTGGATAAAGTGAACTGAAGTTTTAAGTTGTGCTTTATTAAGGATTGGGTGCATGGAAATGCGACTAGTGCAGGGGTGTCTTCAGGGGATAAAGTAGATGGTGCTAAAGAATGAGAGGAAACATCAGAACCAAGAAGCCTCATCAAGTAAAGAATAATCTATGCATGAGAATGGATAGACAAGGTAACTTTGTCTATCCATTCTTTACTATGTACTGCTGTTTCTCATCAGATCTTGAATTTCAGAAATAAGCATAAGAAAGTTGTTTATAATGGTCATGAAACCCAAGAAAAGAATTCCTTATCCCTAAAGTTTATACATTTTGCAATTTAAATTTTGCTATTTAAAAAAAATTCAAATGTGAACCATTTTATTAATATTGTATAATCACAAAAATTTCAGCAGTAAGTTATTGAAACAAAATAGATGCTGGCTGAATTATTTTGGGATGTGCAGGTGTGTGTGTATGAGTGTATGGAAAGTTACCTTGAGTTATTAAATGTCAGAATATCTTCATTTCATTTATATTAAAATATATGAACAACTGCCTTAATATATGGACAACTTAAAATAAATGGGCAGCTATTTGCTTTACGTTTCAAATATAAACAGATTTTTTTTATGTTTTGAGTTTCTAATATGTGCCAGATAATTGTGCCAGGCTCCACAACATCTTCATATTTTAAAAATTAAAAAAAAAAATTACTGTTTGTTAAACTTTCTGTTTATGATCTCTGAACATACTTAGCTTTACTATTTTTTTTTGAGAATTTTGATTTCTGTATCTTTGAAACGAGTCTAAATTTTTGTCAAACATTTCCTGAGTCTTAGGCGAAATTTGCTGCAGCCTCAAACCATTATTTGCTATGCTTATTAGATTTCAGAGGCTGAATTTTTAAAAAATACACTTACATTTTCTATCTTTTTTGAGGTAATTGTTAGTATGCCTTTAAACTTCAGTACTAACCCAAATATAGCTATGTTAGTCAGATTCAAAGGAAAATTCTGCTGAGGTACACAAGCCATACCCTGTCAGCCAATGGGCCTAACCTACAGACTAAATCAAAAAGGAGAGGGGAATATGCAAAGAGAAATTTACCTCAGAAGAATCAGTCGTTATTTCTGCAATAAATGCCATTTTCAATACGACTGTCTCAGTAGAGGCAAAGGGCCCAAGAAGAACATTAATCTAACTCAGTATTTTGGAAATACTCTTAATTAACACATGAACTTAGTCACCTCTCCTACCTACTCCTCCTTCTACGTTCTCTAACTCACAAATAGCATTATCAGCCTTCCGGCTTTTCCAAAATGGAAACCTCCAGCTGTTCTCAAGTCCTCTCCTTCTCCACAGCCAATCAAATGTGAAATTCTGTCAGTTCCGTTTCTGAAAACTGATGGCATTCATTTCCTTCTCCACTTGTTCCTTAATTCAAAGGCCCACCTTCTAACCTGTGCTAATGCAGGAGTCACTAACGCCCTACCTCCCCCTGGTCCACGATGCCCTCCAGTCAGTCTTCACTTTGTCCAAGTTGAAGACCTGGCTTGTCATCGCTGTCACAAAAATCTTTCAAGTCCTATCCAAAGAATCCAAAGAATTCTAAAGAATCCAAATCATTCTTTTTATGGAATTCATGTTGAGAGACTTACGGCTTCTGCGCCGGGCTTTTCAGAGCCGAGCATCAGTAAGAGAAATGACGTTGGTATTGCTAAATATTTTTACTACAAACTTCTTACTAATGTATGCTTATTAAATATTTACAATTGTTCTGACTATAGTTTTAAATTCCTTTCAAAATAGATACATACATATCATATGTTATATATGCTATGTATATACATTACATCTACATATGTATATTTACATTTTACTTTGTTTTGAAAAACTTGGTAAGCTGCTTTAAATCGTAGGAGTGGTAATCTAAAGATGGCCCTCTGATTAGGTTGCTAAAAGTATGCCCTAAATACCCTAGTTTATAATTCAGCCAAGTGCTTGGAGGAGGCACGGGAGATGATGAATGGTAAAGATGGGATTATTACTCAAGTCTCATTTGTGACAGTTGACTTCCGTGATATTTATCTTACATTTTTCTTTTTGGCTGTGTGTGTGAGTGTAATACACTTTATATATTAGCATTGGTCCATCTGTTATTATATTGGCAGCAGGAGATTTTCATTGATTAGTTTCTCTCTATTTGCTTTTTCTTTCTCTAAACCTTCATGCTGTAATGCAGAAGATTTATTTTCAATGATTTATTAAAATGTAATTCTAAGGTGACTCCTTATCAAGGAAGTAATCTGCAGGCTATCTTTGTTTAAACTTGCAACCTGCTTTGTCAAGGAAAACTGCCTATGAAATTTTCATTATAATAGACAGCTTTTCATAATGAATGAAAAACAGCTATTATGATTGAAAACAAATTGCTCTGAAACATATTTTTTGAAACAATGTGCTGCTTAATTGTATTTGGGGAGGGGAAGCAAAGGCAATTCTATTTAATTGGTTACATTTTTCAGTTCTATAAATTAATTTGCACTACCCAATATCACTTAATTTTTCCCTAGGAAAGCTTTTGCTTGCCCTAGCAATATTATAACTGCTAATTCAATTACACTGAAATTGTTTAATAGAAAATATAATTGCTTATTCATACAGAATACCCATTAAAGAAGTGCAAAAGCGTGAACCCGAGGGTTACTGCATATTAATACTTTGGGAATAAAGATGGGAATGTTGTACGCCGAAGGTGCTGGCTGATCTTTAATTGTTCATCACCTGCCTCCAAAATAATATGAATGGACCCAAACTAAATGACCACTCATTACAAGTTTCAATTTAAGAGCTTGGCTGGGGTCAGCAGATTGCTTATGCTGATCGCAATGATTTGAAGTTGTGATTACCATAAGCAATTTAAATTTTATTGATCTCCTCTTCTGAAAGTTGTAATTGAGCCTAGATGTTGGACCCAGAGCTCTCCAAACTAAATTGTACTCTGAAGCCCTTGCTGGATTCCTGCAAGAATCAATAAGCAGTCAGTCACATTAACAATGAAATAGGTCCATTAACATATGGTGCTATTGGTGAAACTTTATTTAGGAAGGGTGTTAGTTCACTTCATTGTTTTATCAATGAATCTTGGCTGTACAAGGAAAAGTATTGCTTTAATATGTGTAATAAGCTTGTATGAAAATGAAATTATATATTATAAATATACAGAATATGACTAGGTCGGCAGTTGAGTCCTTATATGAGAGTCATTGTGATTCATATCATCATTTTACTGTAAACAGAGGTTTCCTATGACTGGAATTGCAGCTCGCCTGCTGCGGTGCTTTGCAGTAATTCGGAATTTTTATTCCTCTTTATTAGATACAAGGTTTCCCTCCATCAAGGTTAAGTACATCTCCAAGTCTCCATGTTCACTAGTAAGTAGTGGCTTGTTAGGGAAGCTATATGACTATCCCGCTGAACCAGAGAGAGAAGGCTGGGAATTCTAACAGAAATCCAAACAGTTCCAGGCCATTTGGGACAGTATTTTATGCCTGGAGCTCTACAGAACTTTGGGAACAACTCTGGCTTACCTAGTATTATCAGATTATAAGATGCTTAAAACTGGAGAAGTCTATTAAAACTTTATGACGGGGCATCTGGGTGCTGCAATATGTTGAATGTTGGCTCTTGGTTTTGGAGCAGGTCATGATCTTGGGTTGTGAGATTCAGCCCCATGAGGGGCTCTGCGCTGAGCATGGAGTCTGCTTAAGATGGTCTCTCCCTCTCGCTGCCCTCCTCCCCCAACTAGCACTCTCTCTTTTTCTCCCTCTTTCTCTCTAAAATAAAGAAATCTTAAAAAAAAAAAAAATCTTATGACAATAGGACATTGTTTATTTTCCCTCAAATTAATCAGTTCCTTTTTCTTCCATTCATTTCCCTCTTGCTTCCCTCCCAAAAGATGCATAGTAAACTCGGGCGGATTCCCCACCTCTTTGAAATTTCAAGTTTCAAGAAGTGTGGGATAATAACACCATCATCTAAGAAACTTCCTGCTAATCCCTGAGTCTGGGGGTATCTGAATTACTTACTGCATGGGGCCATTTAAAGCGGCACAGTAAGGTAAAGGGGGAAGAAGATGAGATCAAAAACCTTTCTGCCTATTTTTTTTAAAGATTTTATTTATTTACTTGAGAGAGAGAGACAGTGAGAGAGAGCATGAACGAGGAGAAGGTCAGAGAGAGAAGCAGACTCCCCATGGAGCCGGGAGTCCGATGCGGGACTCGATCCCGGGACTCCAGGATCATGACCTGAGCCGAAGGCAGTCGTCCAACCAACTGAGCCACCCAGGGGTCCCCCTTTCTGCCTATTTTTATATTTAAGATTAATTTGATCAGAGTACATATGGCTGAGTTTTATTTGTGGATTCAACCAAGGTTGGGAATGGTGAAGGAGTGGGAAGGGAATGTCAGATCAAGAGTCGGATCAAGGTAGAGAATCTTACCTGATTCAGGATGTGGTTCAGGTTTTTGCTAGAATCTCTCAAAGAATCCTTGAACTCAGCTTCTCAACTACATCATTGTCCTCGTGACTTGATGGTCTACATAAAGCCCAGTGGAATTTTATGTCAAAAATGACCTTGGGCCATGTCTGTCTTTATGGGGAAGTTCTCTTTGGAGCTTTTCTTAAACAATCTAAAACAGCAGTAAGGATTTCCATGGACTATGGAAGAGGCATATTTTATGAATCTGAGTATCACCCTTTTTACCCACTTGTATTATTGAAATAAAAGGCTAAGTATATTGGAAATGTTATACAATCTTTCTGTGTCTATTTCCTCAGTAGCTTAAGGACAATAGTAGAAAACATTTCATATATAGGGTTGATGTGGAAATGGAATAAAATAGTCCATGTAAGGAGTCTAGTACAGTGCCTGTGCTCTCAGTAGAGTTTAGTTATTATTAGGAGGATATATTGTCTGGATTGCCTGGAATCGCTTCGTTTTCTTACAGTTTCACCTTTACAATGGTTTGGATGAAAAATAAAATGTCCCCTCAAGCAATAATTATCACTCAATGAAAAAAGTGAGGGAAAAGCATGGCATGGGAATTTTCTGCAGACAGAATCAGAAAATGAGAAAATGAGAGAACTCTAGGACCATGTGGTTGGCTAGAGGGTTAGAGCTCATGGAGGACAAGGTGATGTGGGCTGTCCAGAACTGAGGTGGGTCTAGACAAAATGCAGAACTGCTAAACATTTTCTCTTCCATGCCCCTTCCTCCTTCTTTGGGAGATCTTTGCCCCTGACTTCAAGTGGTCACTCTTCTACCCCCAGGCATCTTTTCTTTCATGTGATGTTCCCACTCTGCTTGAGCCTGCCTCGTGCTTCCTGGGACAGCATTGGATTCCAGTCAGCTTTCTTTGGGGACAGAGTTCCTGTTCTGGTGTTGTTTTGTTTTTCATCACCTCCAGGTTATTCACTTCTAACCCATTCTTTCTGCTCCACTATTGGTAAATGATATCACATTTAAATTCACATTAAATAGCAATGGCTTTGGTTTTTGTTTGTTTGTTTGTTTTGAATAACTGTTTATTGAATGATTGATTAAATACATGAACACTCACAGGGTCATTTGTATTTTAATGTCTGGTGATGCCGTCCCTTAACTTTAACAGACTATTCTTAAAAGGGAACCTTTAGGTTCCATTGTAGGCCATTAAAGGAGATATTATAAAGCAGGGAGCTCTCTGGGCATCTCTTAGATCATATGGTATTGGTCATTATTTGACCGACTTGCACAGTAGGGAAGATATAAGAGAAGGTTCAGAGGAAGATGTAGGATAAAGAGCTGAAGAGGATGTTAAGCAAGTTAATAGTAAAGCAAAATAGGAATGATAAAATAATAGAAAAAAAAACAAGGAAAATAAAGTGGGATTGCTTTGGGGACAACAGAAGCTAAGTGGGTAATAAGCTATTTCAATGACTCATCCTGGGTTCAAATGTCAGTTTCTTCACTTCCTGACCATGTGACTGTGAACAAGTTACTTAACCCTTCCAGGTTTCATCTGTAAAGTGGGCATAAAAGTCCTACCTACTTTACAGGTCATGAGATTTATGTCAAAGAATCTGTGTAAAGCACTTCTCATACAGCCCAGCATCTAGTGGATGCTCAATAGCGGTTATCACGAAACACTCCCGTAGAAATACAAAGAAACGTTTCTCCCATTACAATGTGATTTTTCCTACTTTATCTAACGCCATAGATAAGAAAAGCTCTCAAGATTCATCTTCCTTCTTTTTCCTGGCTAGTAGCAACTAAAAAAATGTTTTCCTTTCTTTGGAAAAATGGGTGGAAAAATGGGTACCAGTTTTTCTGGTAAATGAGTTCTTTTACCCCATGGTGATTTGGTTTCAGATAATGATAGGATTAAAAATGTAAATCCAAGAGTCTATGATGATAATTAAGCAAGGGCTGTGTGTGTTTTGCAAAAGGGCCAGCGTAACGCCAACTAACAAGCTACCAGTTGTTAGAATTACATTGTAGACTAAGGCAAAGCAGTCCCTCATGAACCATGGAGCATCCTCCCCACCCCCCTAACCCCCTCCCTCCCCCCACCCCACTTCCTACACAAAAGTCCTCACTGGCATTACTGTGATGGATAACCTCAACATTTTAGCACCTTAACATAATAGTTACCCGTTTCTGCTCACATGACAGTCAGTCCAGTGTTTTCGAGTCAATACAAGGTTTTAGGTCGTGGCTGTGATATTGAGGATCCTTTCATCTTGGGGCCCCTCCACATCCTATAGCTTTGTAGTCCTCTATGATATAATGTGTTGTCATTAAACAAGTTATTGGATGACTTCTATAAATAAAGAGAAAGGAATTTTCAAAGAGAAAGTCTTTTTTAAAAAAATATTCGAGAGAGAGAGAGAAAGAGCGAGCATGAGTGGGGAGTGGGAGGAGGAGCAGCGGAAGAGGAAGAGAATCCCAAGCAGAGTCCCCTTTGGTCATGAAGCCCACTCAGGGTTAAATCTCACAAGCCTGAGATTATGACCTGCAGACACCGAGAGTCTGATGCTCAGCCAGCTGAACCATCGCCAGAAGAGCAAGTCCTTTTGATTCAATCTGACTGCTTTCCAAGGACCCATGCCTCATTTCCATTGTGCGCAGGTGTTCTACAGACTCTGAACAGCAATAGAAATACCGTGCTCTTGTACCAACACTGCCTCCTAGTGGAGAAGGGTGTGTGCGACCAGCGCTTTCTCGAGACGTATTCACTATCTGAGCCTGGACGTTTTCCTTATTGATTTAAATGGTGGATAATGGCCCGGTGAAGAGTGATGGAATGGTGAGCGCTTGGACGGAATTGTTCTTAAGTGGAATCCTTTTGAACTCAAAACAGTTATGAAAAGCAAGGTGAAGAATATGAAGCTGTTCCTCTAGTTCATTTTATTCTGAAGGACCTGCATTTTAGGGGAAGGTGTGGCCAACCAGATTCAAATCTGCTCACATCCTGTATTTTCAGGTCTAAATTTAATTAATTGACGTTTAAGTGGGTGGGAGCTATTAATACGGAAAGTGTGACAGGCTATGTTCCCAATGACTTTATACCTCCTACCCCTTCAACCTTCTTCCTTCTTTAAAAAAAAGAAAGAAAGAAAGAAAGAAAGAAAGAAAGAAAAATGATATTATTTATTTATTTGAGAGAGAGAGAGTGATAGAGAGAACACAGGGAAGAACAGGGAAGAAGGTTTGATCCCACAATCCTGAGATCATGACCTGAGCTGAAACCAAGAGTTGGATGCTTAACAGACTGAGCCACGCAAGCACTCCAAACCTGCCTTTCATCCTGTCTCTCGAGTTCTCTGGTTCGCATGTGGTTTCTTGGTGAATGGATTACTAATATGTCTCATTTTTCTTATTTTTAACTATTTCTCTGGAGGTAAAAATAGAAATTCATTTTATCGGAAATACCTGTGCCTAAAGACTCGATTGCCTGTATGTTCAAGAACAATTAATTTGTGTAATAAGCTGATGAGTATAGTTATCACATTAAAAAAAAGACACGTCCCATTTGTGTTTTCTGTGCATATTTATTGACAAGTACTCACATGGCCACAGTGAACCCAGCAGTATGTGGTGTATTTTTGTGTCCTGGAAAAAGAAGAAATGGTTTTATGAACAGTTCGGGGTTTTTGTCCTACTCTTTCTCTCACGGAACCCTGAAGGTTTTAAACAGCTGACCAGGTCCAGCATTAATGATACTGATGAGAAGTGAAGGATTCTCTTATGTAATTGGACTTTGACAGAACAGTTTTATATAAAGAGAAAGTCATTATTGAAACTTGGCCATGACAAAGAAGCTAGTACAGTTTACTTCTGTCGTCTAGTCTTAAATTCATCCACCTTGATTTAAGAAAGGTTTTGATACCATGCTGAAGAAGAAAAGATTTCTATTTTGAGATCATTAGACATGAGCCACTCGAATGAGAGACAAATGAGTCGTCTAAATGGGCGACAGCAGAGATATTGTTTATATCAGCATGGAACAGAATGAGCAGCTGCTGAAAACTCCAAGAATCCCAATTAGACATATTTTTCCTCTGGATGGAAACTGGTAACAAAGATAAAGGAGTTCAGTAATTAACTCTTTCTTTTTCTCTCTCTTAACACACCCACTCTTTTGTGTCAGGCGCTGAAAAGCGTGCCCGCCCTGAAATTTTGAATATTGAACATTTTGATATTTCCGCCCTTTTTTTCTAAAGATGTAACATTTCCCACAATTTTGTAGCACTGAGAACTATCAGTTCTTTTCCCCTGGATAATCCCAGTTCTGTGCAACTTGCAAAAGACAGTCCGACCCTGAGACTTCGTAGTGGGAGGCAGATGGCTTCCGTGAATGCCTATTTCTGCTATTAAAATAAAATGACAGGAAACACCACAAAGGGTTCTTTTATTTGGAAAAAAATTGGGGTCGTCATCTGATGTGAAATACAAATCTAGGGGCTTTGGCAGTCACTAACCTCGTGTAACCTGGTTATCACTGGAAGGTAAATGTAACATCCACCTTCAAGACTGTGAAAGATGCATTGTGTGAAAGGCAAGACAGTGCTTTCTGGCCCTCCTGCTTATATGGGTAGCAGTTTATTATAGGAAAATGCAGAGTGCAACTCAGACAACTTGTGAGTGCTTACTGAAGTTGCCAGGCAAAAATATTTTCCTCCATGTTACATTAACGTTTTCTGGTTTGGACCAGCTGATCTTTTTGAATTGGGCTGCATGAACCATTACATCCAGTATATAAATTTAATATGTATATTTAAATATTTTTCCTTTCAAATTTTTGGAACCCAAATTCATATTATATACAATATATTCTGAAAAAAAAAAAAAAGTCAGGTTGCAGCCTTTTGTTCCTTCTGGATATCTATGAATTCTAAGAACCTACAAACTTAATGTGAAGAGGACCAGGGGTGTTTTCAGGAGTCAAGAGCGTCACTTATTCTACTTTTTAAAAGTTCTTAGTTCTCATTACTGATTTTATATACCATAATCGTTCACCTTGAACATTTGATAATATGTTTAAAGTACTATCCTCTCCTTAATTGTTTTCAATGGGCACTTTTATCAAACAGTCACCAGACAAAAAAGTACCATTTTGAGTGTTCTGGAACTTCCTGCTTTCGTTTATTAATAATTCCCCAACAGAATGTCTGCTTCAGACATTAGTTTCTGAAATAGAATCGAATCTTAATTAGCTCAAGAGAAACTCTACTTAAGTAGTCTTAGAGAAAATGCGCTCATTTCCCCCTCTAATATATCCTCCTGTTGTTTGACTGTGATGAGAATGGTCTTTTAAAAGAGGCCTCAGGTGTGAAACCAACTGTTCAGGCTCATTGTCAGCTGCTGGTTCCTAGAGTATTAATTCAAAATTAGGGAAAATATAAGACTATGTCTACATTGGCCAACTCTATTGCAAAATTGAGCAATTTTCAGTTAAGGGTGCGGCATCCTCTACAATGCCCTTGAGGAAGATTCCGAAGCTCATTCTATTTCCATCTGCTTCCATCATTAGAGAACGCAGTTGATTGATTCAACCTCACTAACAAGAAGAACGGATGCTGTTTAACTAAAAGGTGAGTAGAGGCATAAAATCTATGTCAAAATTTAGAAAAATAGCACACTCTTCATTAATTTATATCCAGAGAGGTATACAGAAAATTTCAGATATACATACATATCATTTTTAAAGATAAAAATTACAGGTCTTACGGTTTAAAATGGCCATATTTGTATTGGGCCCTGGTTATTGGGTGAAAAGTGCAAAACAAGAGTGGGCATCCAGAGGCTGGCTGCTGTCTCTCCTCCTGTCTTCGCCAGGAAACGAACACTGAATGCTAAGATTACACCTCTTCCACGCCACTCATTTAGCATCCTTGATATATTACATTATCAGCAACATTATCACTCATATTCTTATTGATGGAATTCAGTGGAAACAGCTTATTTCCCTCAAAATATCAGAACTTCCCTTTGGGTAAAAAATGCTACATATTTAAAATCCCTTGCGGGCCCTATTAGAATGATGTAAACAAAGGAGGCATTCAGGGAATATATGTTGGAGGATAAATTAATCAAAAGTATTATTTTATAAGGTACTTACTAAATGCTTAAGGTACAGATTGTTAATTGCCCCCCCAACCCAGTATCTATTTTACCCCTTCTTTCTTGTAAGAACAGAATTCTTACCCCCATCTCTCAGTTTTAGCGGCACACACGGCTAGCTAGGGACTACATTTCTCCATCTGGCTAGCAGATAGATTATGCATCCAAGGTCTACCTCATTTCTTTAACAAGGACATTGTGGCCTTCTACTTTCATCTTTTCTGGCTGAGTCTTCCCTCTTGTGAGATGAGTGACCCTTAGGGGATAGGAGAAACTAAGGCAGAAGGTATCTAGATGGAATCAAGCTATTTATGAGCTAGGAACCTCTCCTCTATCCCTGCACCCATACATGTGAGAGAAATAGAGTTTTACTTTATTTGAGTGATTGTATTTTGGAGTATCTTTGCCACTGTCGCTTCAGCAGCTGTCTATCTTACATAAATGCAGAATGGTCTTTTTCATAGGTGCCATTCTAGAGTTTCATAGACCCATCCATTGTCCTCTAGTAGGGCCATGACACTCTGACAAAGCAGCTAGTCCTGACTTTCAAGAGCATTTGTATCCTACCGGTTGAAGACCGGAGAACACCCTGTGAAGGATGCCTGATCTCAAGAAAATATGGGCAAAATCTGTTAAGGCTGATGTCGTCCTTGTAAAGAGGCGCTGCCTCCTGGAGAAGGCAGCATCACATAGACGACTAGACTAAGCTGCCCTTGGTTGGTTATGCAATCTGTAACTCTGCCTCCAATAAATTCAACAGGAATTTCTTTTAGGCTTTATCAAGAACTAAAAACAAAGCTGAAACTTAGCCTTGGATACTTAAACTATTTTTTTCTAGAAGCTTCTGTTTACCCACACCAAAATTATTAGCAAATCTAGGAAAAAGATTTGTTTTATATGTCTGCTTACATAGAAATCATATTTTTGTATATAGGAAAAGAGTGAATTTATCTTTGGGGCTCAATTCGGATTTGTTGAATTGATTGTTCAAGAATATTACAGATTTCCTAGTTTCTATGACTAATAATTAGAAAAAATGTCATTATAATTTATTATCTAAATACTATTTTTTCAATTTTTTTCCCTTTGGCCAAATACAAAATTACCCCTCATTCTATACTGTTTGTAGTATGAAAATAAATATTCAGGGAAGTTTTCTAAAAGCAAAAAATCAAGTGACTACTAGTATTATTTGGGTTCATAGCTGTCCCTCAGTTGGAATTTCTAGAAATACCTGCTAAAAACTTTATTCTTTATTTTAGTTCAAGAAAGCAGGGTTTATTTTTTAGTAGGGTTAATGTATTTACAGAAAAAGAAAGAAGATCTCTATATAACACTTTTTTGAGCAAAAAATGTAAATGTCATAATAATAACATTTTTCTCCATAATACTAGGCTTTCAAGAGAAGAGATTTCTTTGTTAAGTTGATTAGTTTTGTCTGGGTAAACAGGAGTTGCTCATGTAGCAATTATTTGTTTTAGGAAGGCTCTCTGTTAGTTATGTCTTCTCATCATAATAAAACAATCTTAGAGAGGTAACTTTTTGACTACGACTGATATGGATAATGATTAAGAGTGTCTAAATACCTCATTTATTGCTCAATTTTGAAGAGCTAATTGAATCATTGTACATGAAAATATGGTCCTTTGAAGATTTTTGACAATCACTTCTAGAAAAAAAACAATTGGTTACATTTTAAAAAATCACCTGAAAAACAATATCGAAATTGAATAATTGACTGAAAAAAAAATCAATTACTTAAGAGTTAAATATTTTTTTCCAAATAAAAATTACATACTAAGAACCTGAGTTTTGGAGATCATTTTAAGTGAAATCTCTACCAACCTTCCTTTATTTGAAAGCATTTTTAAACTAAAAACAATTAAGTTTTGAGATCCATTTAATTTTTACTTCTTTTAAGTACCAGCATAAACATCTGCCATCTGGCATAGAAATTAACTCATATGGTGGGAGAAGAGATGAGATTTATTTAAAAGTTCTTTGTCTTTGATACTTTTCCCTGCTGCATTTTCCACTAGTGTAATTTGAACCTGACTGTATTTAAATAACCATTTATCGCCATAATGGAAGAGCAGACTTAAAAATACATAACTGCTGTCATTCCAGGAGACCGTATTAAGGAAACATAGAATTTGCCATTCTAGATCAGATCATTTGTCTGTCTTGTCTAACACTTGCCTCTGGCAGTGGCCAATATTGAAGACAATGGAAAACAGCAAAAATATGCAATATAAGCACAAACCATTTTTTAGGGAAATAATTATTTTCTCAGTTGGTAATCTTGGACTATGGGATATTAGACCTGAATCACCCCCACCTGTTTATATTATTATTTTTTATCAATCAATAAAGTAACCAGTTCTGTTAAAATCATTGGGCTGAATCAAACTTAATAATCTCTGGTATTTCTGTATATGAAATAATCCTATGGAACTAACACTTGGCATTTTAATGTTACAATTTCTAAGCATGAGGAAAATATAAGGACATTTAGCTATATAGCAAAAAAAAAAAAGAATTTCTAATTTTGGCTAGTAGTTCAAAGTCTACTTAAAAATATATTTACTTCAAAAGTTCAGCTTTCAGGTCCAGAAGACAATCTACCACTACCTAATTTTATAGTGGATTTACTATTGATAGTAGCAGAATAATCTTATTCTGAGTGACTAATGAATTAACCAGAATACAGGCCTACATGTTTTTGTCTTCCTTGACAACTCGCTAATGTTGTTGAAAAAAATATTATGGAGGCAAATTTGTCTCTTGATCCATCTCTGAAGTAGGTAGATGCAATGAGCAGAATACTTACTAAGTGTTAGAGCTCAAACATACACATACACAAACTCTCCAGTGTTGCAGTCATATCAAGCTTCCTGATGCTTCCCCACCCAGTAGTGGCCTTCACCTTATCCTCTAATAATCCTTTCCTTACCTCTCCCCAAGTGAATATAAAATAAACGACTTTCATTTTATATTCTGAGATTATATGAATTATGCACATTCTTCTATAAAACTGCTATTATCCCTCAAGGAATTATAAATGCATAAATAGTATGTATTCTCTCAGTCAGCTTCTTACCTGGCCAATAAAAGATATTTATAAAAATGATTTTTTCTTATCTTCTTCACAAGCAGAAAGAAAAAAAAATTGAGGGTCAAAGTGAATATTTGTTCATTAACAGGACTGACCATACTACAAGTACCACTAATGATGTGACCACCTGTTTTGTACAAGACCTTCTTAATGTTCAGATATCAAGAGTTTTAAATAATTTGGGTAAACACCTGTACACCTGGTTACTCAGCTTTACAGTGGTGACTCTTAGTGGCCAAAGGTAGTGTCACACATCTTTCTTGCCCCCCAGGGTGCTGATGTGTCAACTACTGATTTAATAAACTCTTCCTGAAATGAAGATATTTTTTCAGTGTTTGTTTTTATCCTTATTGGGGGATAATAAAATCATACACAACCATCAAAGACTAAAGATACCCAAATGTTGGTGCTTAGGACAAACAAAGACCATTGCTTAGGCCATGAATGACTTTTAGAAGTGCTTTTTAACTAGGTAAGCAATTGAAATGGTTTATTTCCATTGGGTTTTGTACTTAACTGACAGCAAAAGAAGAGGCCATAAATAAATAAATAACTACTCCGCCCCACCCCCCAACACCTTTTCCTTTCTTAAAATAAGAGGTGGAATGTTTACTTTGAGTCCAGCTCTGAAGACATTGGGAAATCCTTAGCTCCCTGCATTTTGTAGGTTAGCCTTTCCACTGAGGCAAAAAGAAATTCCTTCGAGCAAATACTTCTTCCAGAAAAATCAATCCCTGTGTTTTACATGGAGCATATCTAGTCAGAAATAAACTTTGCCAAGACTCCATCCGTAATTCTACTATACAATTTTTAAATCTGTTGACCAGAGCCTTGACTTTAGTATAAGGTTTATATAGCCCTCTCAGTCAGTGATTCTCAAAGGGAGCAAATTTGTCTCCATATAGCCCCTCCCCCAGAACATTTGTCGATGTCTGGAGACATTATTATTGGTCCCATTGTGGCATTAGAACTGACTTAAAATAGAGGCCTGGAATACTGCTACACATCCTACAACATATTGGGCATTCCATCCACAATAAAAAACTGTCTGGTCCACAATGTCACTAGTCAAGGTTAAGAAGCCCCGTTCTGAACAAGGGGCATTAGGAGCACAACCAGAAGAAGTAAAAATGTCTGCCCATACTTTCTGGAATGAGAATTGTAGGCACTATACTGTAACTTAAGTTAAACATAAACATACACCACTGTAGAAGTAATACACTATGCTTCTAAAGACCCATTTTTAGCACTCATAAGTAACTGGGAAAAGCCCGTCTACATATTTCTGGTCAATTCCTCAATTTTCTGGTGTTGTGAACATGCCTGTCTCCCACACCATTCTTCACAACGTCGTCTGTGTTTTGATTGGTCATGTCCTAGTTTCATGGTCTGCATGGGTATTTGCAAATAAGTCTAATCACTGGGAATGCAATGGCCTCAAATTCATTTTAAGGAGCAGCCATTGTCATCTTACCCCTATAGAAGATTTGCTTGCTCAGCAGCTCTGTGTCTAAACCGAGCATTCCGTGCCATTCTGGGACAGAGCGAGAGATTTGTTCTGCAACCTTCCACAGAAAAGATCACTTCCTGAGCAAGTTCCCCTTGGAAAGGCATCTTTTGTTGACTGGAAACATAAACACTATGACATTACTTGTACAACATCAGTAAAAATCCACTTATCTTCCCCACCCCACTTGCTGCAGCTGCTCAATTTTTTTTCCCCTCGATTTAACCACTTCATGCCCAAGAGCAAAAACAGGCAAAATGTCATTAAAGTGACAGAACGTGCACAAGTGTCTTTGTAGCTCCAGGTGAAGGCTTGGAGGGAAAATTTCTAATTTTAAATTTCCTGGGAGGAGAAAGTGCATGATCGGCTGTCATCTACCCTGTTCATTCTGAACCAATAGACATACAGTTAAAAAAAAAAAAAAAGTTTACCCCTGTCTGAATTTGTTCAAACTTGCTACAGCTCTTGGATATCCACATCAAAACAAACTTTCAAAATTACTCCAAAGCTGAGTACACATCTTCAATATAGTCTCAAATGATTAGGCTTAAAAATGGGTATTGTCTTAAATGACCGGTCTGATTTTCCCTTGTCACTGCTTTTCTCTTCACTCAACGTGCAAATCCTAAAACCCGGTATCCCCTTTCTCTCACTGTCCTTACCCCCACTGCCATCTTTATTGCTTGACCATTCCTGAAGAAATGAGAAATGGTTATCTTCAGATCATTTTTGAATGAGAGTAATAATAAAAATAATGATGATGATGGTGATGGTGATGAAACTAAAGTACAAATTTAGAGAAGACATGTTTGATTCAGAGGCCTGCGTATTTGTGCATGGTGTGAAAGGTGTCCTAAGAAGGTATTAATCTTATTTTCTCCTTTCGTGGTACACGAAAGCTGTCATTATTGGGATAAGAATAAAATGAACATAAGTATGATAAATGATAAGCGCACACGGAAGTCAATATCCCACTCGGAGAGCATTGCTAATCAACCAGTGCAGTAGCCTAACGCATCACGTGAGCAAGAGCCTCAGAGAGCTTCTAAATTTGTAACTCAGGGAAGCTTGGCATTTAACTTGAGCTGCTTTTGGCTTAAGGTGAAACAAAGGGTGCAATCATGTTCCATTTGTGGATCACAGTAGCAAATCACTTTTCAGAAGGTGCCTTTGCAAGACAATGTAAAACACAAAACCAATTCTATATCCCTAACAAGGCCTGGTAGGTACATGAGTTGCTTAATGAATGTTAAATAATGTTAATAAAAATGGGTGAGAGAGTACCACACCTATTTTTTTTTTTTTTAATGAACAGTGGAAAGGAAGAGCGAGAGAATCAATTAATTCTCAGTTTGAAGGCTTTGCCTTATAAATTGAAGCTGATGAACACGATTTTTTAAAATGCAGTGCTCAGGTCTCTATGCTGTGGGGGATCTGCCATCCCTTAACACGTATTTTTAACTACATATTCTTAATTATTCATAGATAAATGAATCCCAGTGCTTTTGATGATCTCCAGATCTCTTACAAGCTCTGTTGTTGACAGCAATACTGTTTCTGTTTTCCTTAACCCATTGAGCCAAGGAGCTGGAAATGTAGGAAGTTTATGGTTCTGTTATCCCAACTGAAAGGCATGTCTTATTCCCCTATGACAAGAGTGGGATAGATAGTAGTTGAATGAAATGCAAACATGGCTTGCTGGATCAGGCTTTTGTGGGTTAAGAGCACTATAGACAGTAACAATCCTACTGCTGATTCTTGCGATGAATAGTACTTCTTATGGACATCAGTCAGCTTGATTCTTATTTCTGGTGTTTCCAAGTGCTTCTGCTGCACTCCCTTTCCAGGGGACTGATGAATTAATTAGTACTTACTAAGCATCTACTATATACCTGATTCATTGTTAAGTACCTAGAGAGCCACAAGTAAAATGATAAAGCAGAGAGCCTGTCCTCCAATTCGAAAACACTACCTTTGGTCTGGCAGTTCAGGGAAGAGTTGGAGACATGTGAAGAGGGAACATGACCGTGGCTGGAAAGAGGAAGTCGATTACTCAGTTGCCATCTTCCACCTGCCACCACCCGCCCCCACTCTCATATCCATTTTCCAAAGCCCATGAGGATCTGGTAATACATGAGCAAGGTTTGGACCTGGTGAAGAATAACCAAAGAGCGGAAAGGGGAATAACCACAGCGACTGCAACGAGAGACCCACAATGATGTAATGGAAGGCGGGGCTTGAACTCAAGTCCTTGAGATTAAAAAAGACTCCTCACATTATTTAAAGTCATAATTTGGTTGACAGGGACAACTGGGTGGCTCAATCAGTTAAGCATCTGCCTTCAACTCAGGTCGTGATTCCAGGGTCCTGGGATCGAGTCCCACATCAGGCTCCCTGTTTGGGGGTGGGGACCTGCTTCTCCCTCTCCCTCTGCTGACTGCTCACCCTTGCTTATGCTCTCTCTCTCTCTCACTCCGTCAAATAAATAAATAAAATATATTTTTTTAAAATATAGTTAACAGACATTGAGACATTGCTGCCTGGATAGGGAGCCAGCCCTGGTTGTGTGATCTTTGCCAGCTTTATTTGCCATCAACTAAATCAGTATTATGGTCTGTTATTTAGATATATTAATGTAAGTTTCATAAGTTATTAATATAATAGCTAATATAATATAAAGTATGCGGGCTAATTAATGTTTTTAATATATTAGTAATTTATTAGTATAAGTTAATACACAGTTATATATATATTTCTTTCTTTCTTTCTTATATATATATAAATATAGAATCTATCAACAAGACCACATACAACAATCTTCTCTTAGCAAGCATTTACTCTCACTGTCTACTGTATCTGGCCTTATGTGGTAGGAACAAAGACATGGTTCCTGCCCTCAGAGAGGACAAACTAACTAGGTACTTTCTTTTAAAAAGTGCTGATATGGTTAGTACACCAAAGTCATGGTCATGACTGGCTAAACATATGGGTTACGTATAGTCATTTTGTTGCTTAAACCAACTAAAGTTGAGTCTCCTTCGTTCGGGATAATTTTTAGGTGAAGTGGGACCTGAGGAAGGATTTGAATACGTGAACAAGACAAGGAGCATTGCACATACGTGGAAATATGGAAGTGAGAAAGAATCTAGTTTTTGGAAGACAGCATGGTACCTGACTGACCTGACAAGGAGTTAAGGTCATTCACAGAAATCAAGTGAAAGATAAGGGGATTTCTGCACTGCTCAGAGAGTAAGTGAAGTCTTTGGAAAGAGATTTGGTCAGGAAGTCTGGAGATCTGAGTTTAGCTCTGTAATCCTGAGCCAATAAATCTTAATCCATCAAGTCTTAATTTTCCTATTTATAGAATGACAATGAAAATACATATGTATCTATCTTGTAATGCACATCTTCACAGAAGGGTTTCTCAACTGAATAAGAACATAAAGCAAAATTGCTTTGAGCTCTTGGAAGAAAGATATTATTCAAATCTAAGGAATTATTTTAAGATCTTATATTCACTCACTTTTATATGCAGTTTTGCTAAAAGAGAAAGATTAGTTTGAAGTTCACCCTGCTGTTTTGGTAAAATTGGTAAAAATGTCTTCCTGATTTTTTCTGAGCATGAGATAAAATTTATTGTCCTCAGCAAAGTAGATTATCAGTCATTTTCTTTGAACACCTATAGCCCAAAAGTAACATCTGTTTTATTCATTTATAACCTAAAAAGTGACAAGTATATAAAATTTCATTCAAAAATAAGTTAAATGCCTGAAACAGTTTTTAGTTTTGTATTTCTTTTTCCTATCTGCGTGATACAAATGGAATCTTCCTTAACTTAAATGTTAGTTGTGTCAAAAAAGGTTAATGCACACAAGTTTCTTTCAAGCATATATTTTAGAGATATATTTTAGAGTGTTTTTTCTTACAAATTACTAAATTACTTTTCTATGCCACTGCATTTGAACAATCATAATTAGAGACTAGGTAGACACTTTTTCATTCTTATCTACACCTAACTAATGCTCAGCTATTAGCTGAAGTCATACTGCCTCTTAAAATCTAAGAAAGATTAACTGGAACTCTTATTTTATGTCCAGTAGAAAGTCCAGTGTAAGAAGAAACATCATCTCTGAGATATCTGCTTCTTCTAAAGTAGGTCAGCTCACAAGTCATTTTGCTCTCTGTTCATTATATTGTCCTAGAGATGAAACTGACCCCACTCACTCGCTTTTTCTTTTCTTTTCTTTCCTTCTTTCCTCCTTCCTTCCTTCCTTCCTCTCTCTCTCTCTTTCTTTCTTTCTTTTTCTTTTTTTCTTTCCTTTATCAGTCAGCTCCACACTCAGCTTGGAGTCAAAGGGCTTGAACTCACATCCTTGAGATTTAAGACCTGAGCTGAGATCAAGAGTCCCAGACATTCAGGTACCCCACCCAGGTACCCCCTAACCTGCTTTCAGTAGACAAACTTCTCGCAAGCCCTTTTGGTGTTAGCCAAGTTTAATGATTCTTTGGAGAAATAAACAGGATTGACAATATAACCTTAAAAAAGTTGAATATTAAACATCTTAATTCCCAAAGTGTCTGTTTTTAGGTATTTTCTGGAAGCCAGGATTTAGCTTTCCTTAGAGTTTTGGGGGTTTTTACCTCTTCTCTTATTCTCTTGAGAGTCCAACATAAAGCAAAATGAAAACAAATTCTTCACATGTTTATAATACAGAACCATTTGACACTCTCTTGTATCTCATAACCCTGCAGTTATATTTTGCATCCCAAAACACTTTTTCCAAACTTATGTGATTCTTTTCCTGTGAAGGCCTGCTATTACTGTATTTAATCACATATTTTACATCAAAATCTGCTTAGACTGGTTAAACCATGAAACTACTAGAAGAAAATTCTGGTGATTTTTTTTTTTCAAATTTTAGAAGGCTGGAAGGATATTCTAAATATAAAATGAATGTTAAATGACAATATCTAAAATTTATAAATTTATAGATTTGACCACATTTTAAAAATTACATTTATAAGGAATTCAAATTGATTCCTAAATTTTTAAAAATTTATTGCAGTGAAATACACACAACATAAAATTAACCTTTTTAAAATGAATGATTCAGTGGTATTTGGTACATTCACTGTGTTGTGCAATCTAGTTCCAAAATATCTCCAGTGTTCCAAAAGAGAATCCTGGAGTATTAAACAGTTTTTCCCCATTACCCTTGCCCCTAACCCCTGACAAACATTGATCTGCGTTCTTTCTCTAAGGACTTAACCTATTCTGGATGTTTTTGTGGAATATAAGTGGATGTAAGGGGAACCTCCATGCTGTTTTCCAGAGCGGCTACACCAGCTTGCAGCTTGCATTCCCACCAACAGAATAGGAGGGTTCCCTTTTCTCTGCATCCTCGCCAACACTGTGACAATACATGACCTTTTCTGTCCAGCTTTTTTCACTTAATATGTTTTTGATATCTATCCATGTTGCATATGTTAGTACTTAATTTCTTTTTCTGGACAAATAATATTCTATTATATGTATATACCACAATTTTTTTTTTTCTTTCCAGGTTCTCCTCCTGCTCCCCCAACCAAGTTTTTATTTAAATTCCAGGTAGCTAATATATACAGTGTAATGTGAATTTTAGGTGTAGAATTAGTAATTCATCACTTCCATACAATACCTGCTGTTCATCACAAGTGCCCTCCTTAATACCTGTCACCCATATAGCCCATCCCACACCCACTTCCCTTCCAACAAACTTCAGTTTGTTCTCCATAGTTAACAGTTTGTTTTACAGTTTGTCTCTCTTTCTCTGTTTCTTCCCCCATGTCCATGGGAAATGGACCTGTGAATCATCAGTCTTACACAGTTCACAGCACTCACCAAAGCATATACCCTCTCCAATGTCCATCACCCAACCATCCTATCCCTCCCACACACCCCCTGGAACCTCTAGCAACCTTCAGTTTGTTTTCTGAGGTTAAGAGTCTCTTATGGTTTGTCTCCCTCCCCAGTCCCATCTTGTTTCATTTTTCCCTTCCTTCCCCCCATAATCCTCTGTACTGCCTCTTAAATTCCTCATATCAGAGACCGTATGGTAGTTGTCTTTCTGTGATTGACTTATTTTGCTTAGCATAATACCCTCTAGTTCCATCCACGTCATTGCGAGTGGCAAGATTTCAGTTATTTGATGGCTGCATAGTATTCCATTTTGTGTGTGTGTGTGTGTGTGTGTGTGTGTTTGTATGTATACACACACACCACATCTTTATCCATTCATCTGTCGATGGACATCTAGGTTCTTTCCATAGTTTGTCTATAGTGGAAATTGCTGCTATAAACATACAGGTGCATGTGCCCCTTCAGATCCCTACATTTGTATCTTTAGGGTAGATACCCAGTAGTGCAATTGTTGGGTCATAGGGTGGCTCTATTTTCAACTTTTTGAGGAACCTCCATGCTGTTTTCAAGAGCGGCTGCGCCAGCTTGCATTCCTACCAACAGTATAGGAAGGTTCCCCTTTCTCTGCATCCTAGCCAACACTGCCATTTCCTGACTGGTTAATTTGAGCAATTCTGACTGGTGTGAGGTGGTATCTCACTGTGGTTTTGATTTGTATCTCTTGATGCTGAGCGATGTGGAGCACATTTTTCATGTGTCGATTGGGCATTTAGATGTGTTCTTTGTAGAAATGTCTGTTCATGACTTCTGCCCTTTTCTTGATTAGATTATTTGTTCTTTGGGTGTTGAGTTGATAACTTCTTTATAGATTTGGGATACTAGCCCTTTATCTGATATGTCATTTGCAAATATCTTCTCCCATTCTTTCAGTTGTCTTTTGTTTTTTTTCACTGTTTCCTTTGGTGTGCAAAAAGCTTTTTGTCTTGATGGAATCCCAATAGTTCACTTTTGCCCTTGCTACCCTTGCCTTTGGTGATTTTTCTAGGAAGAATTTGCTGTGGCTGAGGTGGAAGAGGTTGCTGCCTGTGTTCTCCTCAAGGATTTTGATGGATTCCTGTCTCACATTGAAGTCTTTCATCCATTTTGAGTCTATTTTTTGTGTGGTGTAAGGAAATGGTCCAGTTTCCTTCTTCTGCATGTGGCTGTCCAATTTTCCCAACACCATTTATTGAAGAGACTGTCTTTTTTCTATTGGATATTCTTTCCTGCTTTGTAAAAAATTAGCTGACCATGGAGTTGAGGGTCTATTTCTGTGCTCTCTATTCTGTTCCACTGATCTATGTGTCTGTATTTTGTCCCAGTACCATACTGTCTTGATGATGACAGCTTTGTAATAAAGCTCAAAGTCTGGAATTGTGATGTTACCAACTTTGGCTTTCTTTTTCAACATTCTTCTGGCTATTCAAAGTCTTTTTCTGGTTCCACATAAATTTTAGAATGATTTGTTCCATTTCTTTGAAAAAAAGTTGATGGTATTTTGATAAGGATTGCATTAAATGTGTTGATTGCTTTAGGTATCATAGACATTTTCACAATATTTGTTCTTCCAATCCAGGAGCATGGAACATTTTTCCACTTCTTTGTGTCTTCCTCAATTTCTTTCATGAGTACCATGAAAGAAAAACCATGAGTATGGTTTTCTGAATACAGATTCTTTGTCTCTTTGGTTAGATTTACTCCTATCTTATGGTTTGGGGAGCAATTGTAAATGGGATTGACTCCTTAATTTCTCTTTCTTCTGTCTTATTGTTGGTGTATAGAAGTGCAACTGATTTCAGTGCATTGATTTTATATCCTGACAATTTACTGAATTCCTGGATGAGTTCTAGGAGTTTGGAGTGGAGTCTTTGGCTTTTCCACATAAAGTATCATATTCTGCTAGAGTGAGAGTTGGACTTCTGTGCTGATTCGGATGCCTTTTATTTCTTTTTATTTTTTTTTTTGTTATCTGATTGCTGAGGCTAGGACTTCTAGTATTATTATTATTCCAGAAAGGGATTTCCAGTATTATTATTCCTACAGAAAGGGATTCTCTAGTACCTTCTATGGTTTTTTCAAGCCCAGCTAGCAAATTTATAATTGTGATTCTGAACTCTAGTTCTGACATCTTATTGATTATGTCCCTAGCCCTTGGTACTGCCTCTTGTTCTTTTTTTTTTTTGAGTTGAGTTTTTCCACCTTGTCATTTTATCCATTGAAGAATAGAAGAATGAAAGAACAAAATACTAAAGGGTAGCAACAACCCCAGAAAAATATACACTAACCAAATCAGAAGAGACCTGAAACTGGGGATAGTAGAAAGAAAAAAAAAAAAAAGAAAAAATATGTTTCTCCACATATCTATATAGATATATACATATATAGATATATACATATACATAGACACATATATGATTAGACTGGGGAATAGAACAGAGCCACACACTTGATGTTACTTATATATTTATTTATTTAATTTTTAAAAAAAAGATTTTATTTACTTATTTGACAGACAGAGATCACAAGTAGGGAGAGAGGCAGGCAGAGAGAGATTGGAGGAAGCAGGCTCCACACTGAGCAGAGAGCCTGGTGTAGGGCTCGATCCCAGGACCCTGGGATCATGACCTGAGCCGAGGGCAGAGGTTCTAACCCACTGAGCTACCCAGGTTCCCCCCCCACACACTTGATTTTAGATGTAATTTGGTCTATTAGAAGAAATTTCCTCCCAAAATTTTAAAGAAAGAAAAACTTATATACATACAAAAATAAGGGTGGATACAATGAAGGGATAGAATATGACTGTAAAGATGAAAATTAAAAAAATATTTTCAAAAAGGAATTGATAAAATAAGAAGTTGGCTGAAAAAAAGAAAAAAAAAGGAAAAAAGAAAAGGAGAGAATGTGATCAGGTTGGAGACTAGAATAGCCATATGCTAGATTTAAGGTATATTTTGATCTGTTAGAAGAAAGTCTATCCCAAAATTTTAAAGAAAGAAAAACTTATATGTATACAAAAAGTAAAGTTAAATACAATGCAGGGATAGGATGTGACTATAACAACATTTTAAAAGATTTTTAAAAAGCTATTGATAAGATAAAATAGTTTAAAAAGGTTAAAATAGGAAAAAGGAAAAATTTTTAAAAAATAGAATAAGAAAAAAATAAAATTAAAAAAAAATTTACCTTTGAAAGACTAAAGAATCAGGGTGGAAAAAAGCCATGAATTCTACATGCTGTATTCTGGTAGCTCTGAAGTTCTGCAGTTCTCACTGATCCATGAATGTGGTCTTGGCTGGATGTTCTTACTGATCTTCTGGGGGAGGGGCCTGTTGTCGTGATTCTCAAATATCTTTGCTTGAGGTGGAATTGCACTGCCCTTGCCAGGGGTTGGGCCAAGTAAACTGCTCAGGTTTGCTCTTCGGAGCTTTTGTTCCCTGAAAGCTTTCCACAGGGCTTTGGAGGATGGGAATGAAAATGGCGGCCTCACAGTCTCTGCCCAGAGGAGCCTAGAATTGGGACCCTGCTTCTCAGTGAGCCCTCAGAGAAAAGCAGTCAATCCCTCTCATCTCCCTGGTTTCCAGCCACTCTCCCAACTCACCCAGGCTGTGACCAAGTGTTTCTTTCTGGCACATGGCCCCGTTTGGAGTCTCCAAACCCAGCCAATTCCTGCAGTGATCCTGCACTGCTCCTTCCAGAGAAAGGTGAGTCTCCCCGGATCTGCCACTTGTGGGGTTCCTACTCAAAAAGTAGTGGTCTGACTATGCCTTGAATCACAGTTTAAGGTAACCCCAAGCTGAGAGCCCCTCCTCGGCTCTGTCTCTGCAGCTGGTTTCCCCACTCTGCTCTACCACACTCAGGCACCCCCAGTCTTTCTGTGACCCTGAGTGTCCTGAGTCCACACTGTCCTCACAAGTGCTCCACCCCCCTGCTTAACCTCTGGAGTGATGTTCCTCAGTGGAGCAGACTCCTAAAAGTTCTGATTTTGTGCTTCATTGCTCTATCACTTGCCAGGAGCCAGCCCCTCCCCCATGGTTTATCCTGCCTTATATCACTTTGGATTCACTTCTCTGCATATCCTGCCTTCCAGAAAGTGGTTGCTTTTCTGTTCATAGAATTACTACTATTCTTCTTTTTGATCTCTTGAGTTTGGAGGTGTCCAGAATGGTTTGACCCTATCTAGCTGAATTCCTGGGACCTGATGAAATTAGGTCTCTTACTCCTCTGCCATCTTGCTCCTCCCCCCAAAAGTTTTCTTTCTTAAATTCTACATATGAATGAAATCATATGGTATTTGTCTCTGGCTGATTTATTTCACTATTCATAGTATTTTCTAGCTCCACCCTTGTCATTGCAAATGGCAAGATTTCATCTTTTTGATGGCTAAGTAATATTCCAATATGTATATTGCACACACACACACACACACACACACACACATATATATATATATATCTTCTTTACCCATTCATCCATCAATGGACATTTGGGCTCTTTCCAAATTTGGCTATTGTTGATAATGCTGTTATAAATACCAGAGTGTGTGCATGTATCCCTTTGAGTTAATATTTTTGTATCATTTGGGTAAACACCTAGTACTGCAATTGCTGAATCATAGGCTAGTTCTATTTTTAACTTTTTGAGGAACCTTCATACTGTTTTCCAGAGTGGCTGCACCAGCTTGCATTCACATCAACAGTGTAAGAGGGTTCTCCTTTTTTTGCATCCTTGCCAACATCTGTTGTTTCCTGTGTTGTTAATTTCAGCCATTCTAACTGGTGTTAGGAGATATTTCATTGTAGTTTTGATTTGTATTTCCCTGATGGTAAGAGATGTTGAGCATCTTTTCATGTGTCTATTGTTCATCTATACAAGATCTTTGGAAACACCCGTATTTGTGTCTTCTGCCCATTTTTAAAATGGTTTATTTGTTTTTAGGGTGTTGAGTTTAATGAGTTCTTATTATGTTTTGGATACTAATCCTTTACCAGATATGTCATTTGTAAATATCTTCTCCCATTCTGAAGGTTGCATTTTAGTTTTGTTGATTATTTCCTTCACCATGCAGAAACTTCTTATCTTGATGAAGTCCTAGTGTTCATTTTTGCTTTTGTTTCCCTTGCCTTGGGAGATGTATCTAGTAAGAAGTTGCTAAGGACAAGGTGAAAGAGGTTACTGCCTGTGATCTCCCCTAGGAATCTGATGGTTTTTTGTTTCACATCTAGGTCTTTCATCCATTTTGAATTTATTTTTGTGTATAGTGTAAAAAAGTGGTCCATTTTCATTCTTTTGCAGGTTATTGACCGGTTTTCCCAACATTGTTTGTTGAAGAGGCTGTCTTTTTTCCACTGGATAAAAGTGGATTCTTTCCTGCTTTGTGGAAGATTAGTGGACTATGTAGTTGTGGACTTATTACTGGGTTTTCTATTCTGTTCTATTGATCTGGGTGTGTGTGTTTTATGCCAGTACCATACTGTCTTGAACACTACAGCTTTGTATTATAACTTGAAGCCTGGAATTGTGATGCCTTTAGCTTTGATTTTCTTTTTCAAGATTGCTTTGACTATTTAGGGTCTTTGCAGTTCCATAAAAATTTTAGGATTATTTGTTCCAGCTCTGTGAAAAATGCTGGTGGTATTTTGATAGAGAATGCATTAAATATATACATTGATTTGAGTAATATAAATATTTTAACAATATTTGTTCTTCTTATCCATAAACATGACTGTTTTTCCATTTCTTTGTGTCTTCAATTTCTGTCATCAGTGTCTTATAGTTTTCAGAGTACAGATCTTTTACTTCTTTAGTTAGGTTTATTCCTAGCTATCTTATAGGGTTTAGTGCAATTGTAAATGGGATTGATTCCTTGATTTCTCTCTTTGCTGCTTCATTATTGGTTTGTAGAAATGCAATAGAATTCTGTATGTTGATTTTCTATCTTGTGACTTTACTAAATTCATGTATCAGTTTGAATAATTTTTTTGTGTAGTCTTTTGGGTTTCTTATATAGAATATCATGTCATCTGTGAATAGTGTAATTTTACCTTCTTCCTTGCTGATTTGGATGTCTTTTATTTCTTTGTGTTATCTGATTGCTGTGGTTAGGACTTTCAGCACTATGTTAAATAACATTGGTGAGAGTGGGCATTCTTGTCTTCTTCATGACCATGGAGGAAAAGCTCTGCTTTTCCCCATTGATGATGATATTAGCTGTGGGTTTTCTGTAAATACCCTGTATGAATTTGAGGTATGTTCTTTCCAAATCTACTTTGTTGAGGGCTTTCTATCATGACTGGATGCTGTACTTTGTCAAATGTGTTTTTTTGCATTTGTTGAAAGGATCATATGGTTCTTATCCTTTCTTTTATTAATGTAGTGTATCACATCGATTGATTTGCAAATACTGAACCACACTTGCAACCCAGGAATAAATCCCAGTTGATTGTGGTGAATGATTCTTTTTAAGGTACTGTTGGATTTGATTTGCTAGTATTTTATTGAGAATTTTCACATCCAAGCTCATCAGAGATATTGGCCTGTAGTTCTCTTTTGCAGTGGGGTCTTTGTCTGCTTTTGGTACAGGGTAATGCTGGCCTCATAGAATGGATTTGGAAGTTTTCCTTCCATTTCTATTTTTTTGAATAGTTTGAGAAAAATAAGTACTGATTCTTCTTTAAATGTTTGGTAGAATTCCCCTGTGAAGACATCTGGCCCTGGACTTTTGTTTGGTGGAAGATTTTTCATTCATAATTCAATTTTTTTTTGCTGGTTATAGGTCTGTTCAAGTTTTCCATTTCTTCTTGCTTCAGTTTTGATAGTTATATGTTTCTAGGAATTTATCTATTTTTTTCCAAATTGTCCAGTTTGTTGGCAAACAGATTTTCATAATACACCAGCTTTTTAAGAGACATTACTGAAAAAAGTTTTCCAGCTTTATTGAAGTATGATTGACAAATTAAAATTATATATATTTAATTTAGGTTGTACAATGTGATTTCTAAGGTGGGTAATGTGATGATTTAATATATATGAATATAACATATGTCGGTGTGTGTGTGTGTGTGTGTGTGTGTGTGTGCATGTACAGTGAAATAATCACCAAATAATCAAGTTAATTAACATACCCATTACCTCACAGATTTACCTTATTTTTTAATTATTTTTTTGCAGTGAGAACACTTAAGATTTACTCTCTTTTAGCAAATTTTAAAAATATGATGCATTATTATTAATCATAGTCCCTATGCTGTATGTTAGATGCCCATAACTTATTCATCTTACAACTGAAAGTTTGTAACCTTGACCAGCATCTCCCCATTGGTCCTATTCCCCAACAACTGGCAAACACAACTTTATTCTCTGGTTCTGTGAGTTTGACATTTTTAGATTCTACATATAAATGAGATCATATAGTATTTGTCTTTTATTTGTGGCTTATTTCACTTAGGGTGAAGTCTGCCAGATTTATCCATATTGTTACAAAGTGCAGGATTTCCTTTAGACTTAATTATTTTGAAAGAAGTTTTAGGGTCACATCAGAATTAAGCAGAAAGCAGAGATTTCCCATATAATCTTGCCATATAACGTTTTAAAATATCTCTAAGTCCCTATGATTCTATAAAAAAATCAAGATATAAAATGGACCATAAAATTAATGTAAGAGTTAAAACTTTGAAACTTCCAGAAGAAGAAATATGAAAAAAATCTTTGTAACATTAGGTTTAGCAAAGGTTCTTTTGACAGGACACAGAAAATTGAAAAAAAGAAATGATAATTAAACTTGATCAAAATAAAAACACGCTTTTTGAAAGACACAATTAAGAAAATCAAAAGACAGGTCAGACACTGGGAGAAAATATTTGCAAAATACATATTGGAGGATGAACTTGTATAGAGAACACATAAAGTCAATAATAAAAGGACAAACAAGTCAGCATAAGACATGGACAAAGATTTGAATAGACACTTAAACAGAAGCTCCTTGACCTATCTGCTGGCAAAAAGAGAAAGAGACTAGCATTTTTTTTTTTTTTTTGTAAAGGAATATATAGTTAATATTTTAGGCTTTGGGGGCTATACTTATGGTCTCTGTCACATAGTCTTTATTTGTGTAATTGTTTTCATAACACTTTAAAAATGTTAAAACACAAAAACCTTTTATAAACGCATACATGGTTAAAAGCAGGCTGCAGGTCAGATTTGACTTTCAGTCATAGTTTGCTAACCTAGAGCTTAGGCTTTCAAGAGGAACAGAAAAAAAAATCTAACTGGAAATTTATAACAACATCTCTATCTTCACATATGTTTATGGTTCAAATTTTCAGTGTCTGCAGGAAACTCCAAGTCAAAATATTTAATTAAAGTAAATCTGGGTAAGTAATGCCCAGAGATACCTGGGGAAGCCAAAAACACATCATAACTGAAGAATGAGCTCTCAAAGCAGATTTAAGGCAACAAAGTATAAACTCACAATATTGGACATGAATAAAGAAGAAATTAGTGATCTAGAAGGTAGATTAAAGAACATGCAGAATAAAGCACAAAGACAAAGGGATTGAGAAATATAAAATAGTGGTTAAAAGATATGATGGCTCAAGTGGGATGGTCTAAAATAATCCAAACATACTTGCAGAAGGAAAGGATATAAGGAAGTATAGGAAGTAATATTCAAGATGATAAATGCTGAGAATTGTTCAAAATTAAGGAAAGTTATCAATCTTCATACTCAGAATGCATAATGAAGCTCCAGCAGGGAAATTCTAAAAGATTACTTAGAGTCACATGACAGAGGGGGCACCTGGGTGGTTCAGTCAGTTAACTATCTGACTTCCACTCAAGTCATGATCTCAGGGTCCGGGATTGAACCCCATAGCTGGCTCCCCACTCATCAAGTAGTCTGCTTGTCCTTCTGCCCTTTCCCCCACTGGTGTTTTCTCTCTCTCTCTTTCTCAAATAAAATATGATCTTTAAAAAAAAGTCTTAAAAATTCATATGACAGAAAAATAGCAGAACACAAAGCAAGAGTTTAGAAAGAGCTAAAGAGAAAAGACAATTTACCTAGAAAAGAATGATGTGGATTGACAATATAAGTTAAGGCATATAAAGTAATACCTTTAAGGTACTGAAAATATAGTTGTTTTGGACATAAAATTGCATTCTAGCTATTTTGACTTAAAACACAGAAGTAAAATAAATATATTTTCATGAAAATCAAACTAGATTACCACCAACAAACCCTCTGGCAGAAAGAAAATAATCTTAAGTGGGAGGTCAAAAGAAGTTTATGAATAAAGATACTTATAAATACATGAGTAAATCTAAAATAAGTGTGCTATGAGAAAAAAAGGAAAAAGGATGTCTAATTTAAGATTAAAAAAAATGTCAAATGCAGGGAAGGTTATTGTTCTAGAAAATGGTAAAGATAATAACTGATCTAACACAAAGGATGAGATTGTCAAAGTCAGATTCATACAAATCAGAGGTCTTACCTAGTATCACACCTGACTGCTCTGCTAGCAAATACTATTAGTATGTCATTAGCATATTTACAGGAAAGTATTTTCAAGTCACCTTATTGTTGTTTATGGGGGTATCCCTCACCCCTCAATTGGGGAAAAATTGATTCCTACTTTTGGTCTACTAGTAATTAATTTTAGACTTCAGGTTAAACATGTATGATAAAATCATAATGGTAATTTCATTCCAAACATATAAATTAATAGAATATAGAACTTCCAATGAATAATGTGAAATACTTGGGGTTCAATGTAATAACTTAATAACTCTTGTTTAATAAAAAGGCAGAAAATGAGCAAGGTATATAGCACAAAATGATATCTTAGCTATTATTTTAAATATATTAACAATTATAATTGATTATAATTAATGTAAGTTGACTAAGCTGTCCAGTTGAAAAATAGGTAAGTGGGAGGTGTTTCATTTATATATAGTTTATCGAAAATATCTTTAAAAATGAGTAAACACACACACACACAACATGCTACTGGACAACCAATAGGTTAAAGAAGAAATCAAGAGAAATAAAAAATTATGTTGAGACAACTGAAATTGGAAATATACCAAATTTTGTAGGATGCAGCAAAAGCAGTTCTAAGAGGGAAGTTCATAGTAACATAAGCTTACCTCAAACAACAACAACAACAACAACAACAAAAAAAAACAAGCAAAGTCTCAAATAAATAATCTAACTTTATACACCAATGAACTAGAAAAAGAAGAACAAATGAAGCCCAAAGTTAGTGGAAGGAGGAAATAACAAAGACTAGAACAGAAATAAATGAAATAAAAGCTAAAAAGACAATAGAAAAGATCATTGAAACTGGAAGTTGTCTCTTTGAAAAGGTAAACAGAATGGACCAACCTTTAGCAACTCTCAACAACATAAAAAAAGAAAAGACTAAAATAAAATCAGAAAAAGAAGAAATGTTAAAACAGATACTACAGAAACACAAAGGTTCATAAGAGATTACTATGCACATGTACACACCAACAAATTAGAAAAACTAGAAGAAATGGATGAATTTGGGGGAACAAAAAATCTATCAAGAGTGAATCATGATGAAATAGAAAGTCTGAACAGGTCAATTACTAGTAAGGAGATTTAATCAGTAATCAAAAATCTCCCAACGAATAAAAGCTCAGAACCAGAAATTTTCACTGGTGAATGCTACTAAGCATTCAAAGAAGAATTAACATCAATACTTCTCAAGCTCTTCCAAAAAGAATAGAAGAAGAAAGAATTTTTCCAACTCATTTTATGAAACCAGCATTACTCTGATACCAAAACCACTTAAGGTATCCCAAGAAAAGAAAGTTACAGACCAATAAACCTGATAAATATAGATGTAAATCCTAAAAAAAAAAAAAAAAAAAAAAAAAAAAAAAAATCAGCAAAGTAAATTCAATAATACATTAAAAGGATCAGACACTGTGATCCAGCGGAATTTATCCCTGGGATGCAGGGGTGGTTCAACAGCTCCAAATCTGTCAGTGTGATACCACGCTAATAAGATGAAGGATAAAATCATATGATCATCTTGATAGATGCAGAAAAAGCAGTTGATAAAATTCAGCTTCCGTTTATGATAAAAAATTCTCAGCAAAATGGGTACAGAGAGAATATACTTCAATGTATTAAAGGTCATTTATGCCAAACCCAAAGTTAACATCATATTTAATGGTGGAAAACTGAAATTCCTGCCTCTAAGATGAGGAACAAGACAAGGATGCCCATTCTCGCCACTTTTTTTCAACATGGTATTGGAAATGTTAGCTAGAGCAATTAATCAAGAACAAGAAATAAAAGGTATGCAGATTGGTAAGGAAAATGTTAAACTTTTTCCATGATATTACATGTAGAAAACCCTAAAGTCCCCCTCAACAACTATTGGAACCAGTAAATTCAATAAAGTTTAGTATAAAAAGTCAATACACAAAAATCTGTTGCATATTTATACACTAATAACAAGTTATCAGAAAGAGGAATTAAGAAAACAATCCCATTTACAATTGCATCAGAGTGAATAAAACACCTAGGAATAAACTTAACGAAAGAGATCAAAACTACAAGACACTAATGAAGAAATTCAGGGAGACACAAATAAATAGAAAATTATACCTTGCTCATGGATTGGAAGAATCCATATTCGTAAAATGTCAATACTTCTCAAAGTGACCTACCAATTTGATGTAATCTTTACCAAAATTTCAATGGAATTTCAAAGAAATATAGCAAATAATCCTACAGTTTGTATGGAACCACAAAACAAAACAAAACAAAAAAAACCAGCCAAGACAATCTTGAGAAAGAAGAGCAAAGCTGAACACATCATGTTCTCTGATTTTAAACTATATTATAGAGCTATAGTAATCAAGGCAATAGAGCATAAATGCAGACACAGTTCAGTGAACTAGAATAGAGAGCCAAGAAATAAACCCACACATGTATGGTCAATTAATTTATGATAAAGGAGCCAAGAATATGCAATAGAGAAAAGACAACATCTTCAATAAATGCTGTCAGGAAAACTGGACAGCCACATGCAGAAGAATGAAACATGACAACTACTGTACAACATACACAATAACTAATTCAAAATCAGTTAAAGACTTGAACATAAAGCTGAAAACCACAAAACCCCTGGAAGAAAACATGTTGTAAGTTCCTTGACATAGGTCTAGATGGTAATTAGCTGGATTTGACACCAAAAGCAAAAGCAACAAAACAATGATTAGTTTGTGATTACATCAAACTAAGAACCTTCTGCACACCAAAGGAAACTATTAACAAAATGAAAAGCAATGTACTACTAAATGGGAGAAAATATCTGCAAATCAGATAAGGGGCTAATCTTTAAAACATGTATGGTAAGGGGCTAATATTTACAATGTATTAAAAAACTCACACAACTCAATAGCAAGAAAAATCTAATTTAAAAATGAGCAGAATATCTGAATAGAAAGTTTTCTGAAGCAGACGTACAGATGGTTAACAGGTACATGAAAAGATGTTCAACATCATTAATCATAGGGGAAATGAGAATTAAGATTATAGTAGATATCACCTCACACCATTCATAATGACTAGTATCAAAAAGACAAGAAATAGCAAGTATTGGTGTGGAAGTGGAGAAAAGGGAACCATTCTGCACCATTAGTATGAGTATAAATTGGGGCAGCCACCGTGGCAAACAATATGGAGTTTCCTCAAACAATTAAAAATACAACTATGATATAGCACAGCAGTTCCACCTCTGGCTATTTATCCAAAGACAACAAAAATGCTAACTAACTAGTAAATACTAAACTGTATGCATCCAATGTCATGGCAGCATTATTTACAATAGCCAAGATATGGAAGCAACCTAAGTGTCCCTCAATGGATGAATGGATAGAGAAATTGTGAGGTACACACATATATATATACACATGCACACACAGAGGAATATGATTTAGTCCTTAAAAAAAGTGAAATGTTCCTATTTGTGACAACATGGATTGACCTTGAGGACATTAAGCCAAGTAAAATAAGCCAGAGAAAGACAAATATTGTTCGACCACTTTAAATGGGGACTTTCAAACAAACAAAAGAACAAATAAAAATATAACAAGAAAAACTGAAGTTTTTAGATACAGAGACGGTGGTCAGAGGTGGGGGGGAGTGGGAGAAATCAGTGAAGAGGATCAAAAGGTACAACGAGAGAGAGAGAGAGAGAGAGAGAGAGAGAGAAAGAAAGAAAGAAAAGAAAGGAAGGAAGGAAGGAAGGAAGGAAGGAAGGAAGGAAGGAAGGAAAGAAGGAAGGGAAAGGAAAGGAGAGGAAAAAGGGGGAGAGAGAGGGGGGAGAAGGAAAGAGAAAAAGAAAGAAAGAAAGAAAGAAAGAAAGAAAGAAAGAAAGAAAGAAAGAAAGAAAGAGAGAGAAAGAGAAAGGAAAAAAGAAAAAAGTACTAGGAAATATTGGTAAAACAATTAAAAAACCTTATACTAGGCAAACACTAACCAAAAGAAAGTTGGTATGGATATACTAATATTGGTCAAAATAGAAATTAAGGCAAAACATATTGTTAGAGATGAGGGTCACTCCAGCAGATAAAGGGTATGTATACTCACCAGTTTTAATTCACCAGGAACATAGAATCATTTAAAACTAATCTACACTAGGAACACAATCTAGTACATATAATGCAAACTGGATAAATACAAAGGAGAAATTTATACTTTTCATTATCATAGTAGTAAATTTCAACATACATCTCTTATAATAATTCATAAGAACATGAATATTTGAGCGTACTGTTCCCATTGGACCCAATGGACATTTTTAAAAATTTACACATCAAAATTGAGTACACACAATGTACATCTTTACATTCTTGGGAACGCCAAAAACATCATTTATGAAAGCTGACCTCATTCTAGGCATAAAGCAAATACCAACACATTTCAAAAAACTTAATATCATATCGAGCACATTGACTGGCTACGATGGGACTAAGTTAAAGATCAATAACAAAAAGATAACTAAACTAAATACATCCTCCATCTGCCATTTAAAACGTCCTCAAGCTAAAAACATCAGTTGCTAGACTCCCTTGCAGCTAGTTTCCCAGGTGATTTAGTCTGCAAAAACTACAGGAACTCTGCTGAGCCTCAGATTTGGAACTGAATTGGGAGAGAGGGGGAGGGACCAAAGGCATTGATTCTGTTAGTGTGAATTGCAGGAGAAGTAGTGTAACTCAGAAGATTGCCTCTGTGGCAGCAATTTAATAAATTAATTGGCAAAACCCCGATTGCCTTAGTGTTAGAGGATACCTTTAGAGTGTGTGTTTCTTTTGATGTGTTTCCAGAAGGCACAATGAAGAACTTGTTTCTCATAAGATATTTTGCATGCCGCTGTAAGTTCCTACATGTCTTTATTCTTAAATAACCAAAAGTGAACATTACTTGACTCTCTAAGCGGCACTTGATGGTGTTGATGGCTCTCCCCTGCTTGAAATGCTTTCTTTGCTTGGAGTCTGTGCAACTACCTTCTATCAGTATTGTTTTTAACTCTTTAACCACTTTTCCGTGTCCCTTTTGCAGATTCATCATCTTCACCTTGGCCATCAAATGCTCCATTTTCTCAAGGCTTACTCTGAGGCCCTCTTCTAACATCATTTTAGAACTGGGATGTTCATTATGCTAACATTAGCCAGAAATGGGTGTTAATATTTAAATTTATTGAAAGTAAATAAAATTTAAAATTCAATTTGTCCGTTACACTCGCCATATTTAAAGTGCTCAACAGTTGCACATGTTTCAGTAATAATTAATAAAAATATAGAATATCTGAGCATATTGAGGTGGATTATATTTTAGTCCACTTTGGATTCATTAACCAATCTTGAATTTGAGGATTATCATCTTTTAAAATTTCTTTAAAGTCCACAGACATTATATGTGCAATGATTGCCTTTCCCCCTTCTCATATTCTTTCCTTCTAAACTCCAACAATTAAATGATATATCCATATATCTCTAGCCAAACACTTTACAGAACAAAGGCAAAATTAAAATGGACATTAGAATATTATTAAAGGGGCACCTGGTTGGTTCAGTGGGTTAAGCCTCTGCCTTCAGCTCAGGTCATGATTCCAGGGTCCTGGGATTGAGCCCCCCATGGGGCTCTCAGCTCAGCAGGGAGCCTGCTTCCCTCTCTCTCCCTGCCTCTCTGCCTACTTGTGATCTGTCTCTGTCAAATAAATAAATAAAATCTTAAGAAAAAAAAAGAATATTATTAGAACCCAGGCATCTGAGTGGCTGACTCTTGTTTTCAAGCCATGTCATGGTTTCATGGATTGTGAGATCAAGTCCTGTGTCAGAATCTGGGTTAGTGGGGAGTCTGCTTGAAGATTCTCTCCCTCTGCCTTTCCCCAACTCATGCTCGCTTATGTTCTCTCTCTCTCTCTTAAAATAAACCTTAAAAAAAAAAAGACGAAACTGAAGGATAAAAATAATTAAAGGATAAAAATAATTAGAACTGAAGGATAAAAATAAAACATCAAATACACATGCAAAATTGTAGCAAAGTCATCTTGCAAAGTACTTGTCCCAATAGAGAAGAAACTCTAAAAATTATTGCATAAAGTATTCAACCAAAGAAATTAGAAAAGTAATATCAAAATTAAAAAAAAAAAGGTAGAAGACAAGGAATAACAAGGTAAAAGTAAATCTCTCCCTCTCATTCACTTATTTCTCTTTTGCTTGCTCCACACCTGTAACAAAAGGATCTCGATGACCCTCAAACATGTTTAATGTTGCTATCAAACCATGATAATGCTGACATCACCACATACAATGCCTTTCCCTCTGAGAACAGCAGGGCTCTCTTCCTGCTCTTCTTATTCAGACCTTTCCTAAATACACCTTCTCAGTGAGGCCTTTTGTGACTCCCTTTTACAAAAATTACTCTCCTATTTCCACAATCCTTTAACTCCTCTAGCCTTGATATAATTTTCTCCATTGAATATATCACATTTAATACGGAATGCAATTTACATATTTATTTGTGTTTTTACATTAGAATCTACGTTTCATCAGATAAGGGCTTTTCAAACTTTTTTTTTTTCCTCCAGTACATAGAAGAATGTTTTGCTGGTAGTTGGAGTTCAGTCAAATTTGTTAGGTATATGAAATCAATGAATGTAAAAACAAACTACAATAATAGAAAAGCAAAGTTTAAAAAATGCTTCTTTGAAAAATAACTGGCAAATTAATTTTTTTAAAGGGGAAATTTAAAAAGTTATATGGATGATATGGACTACTTTATCTGAAGAAATTTGGTAAAATAGATGAAACAAATGCATTCTTTTAAAAATGTTGTAGAAGCACCTGGATGGCTCAGTCAGTTAAGTGTCAGATTCTTGATTTCAGCTCAGATCATGATCTCAGGGTTATGAGACCTACCCCTGAGTTAGCCTTTGTGCTGGGAATGGAGCATGCTTGAGATTCTCTCTCCTTCTCCCATTTTCCCTCCCTGCTCTCATTCTCTTTCTCTGAAAAAAAAAAAAAATTAAGTTATAAAAAATGACTTCAGAAGAAACAGAAAACCTAAGAGGTAATGATCAATTTGTCCACAATGGATTTCCAATAGTCTAGCTTTCCCAGAAAGCTGGAGTTTGACTTGAAGTCAAACTAGTCAGAACCTAGTGGTTAATATGGTCAGTTCTGGAAGAATGATGGTAAGAGCAAATCAGGACATTGGCTCATCAGATCACATAGCTAAGTCATGAGTTTTGGGATTCCAACTTGGGAAAAGTTTTGCCCTTCCCAGTCTGGAAAGCTAAGGGGGTTCCAAAGGACTGGGCACAAACTCTATATCTCTTGGTCACACCAATTCATTGCAGAGCTGGAATTTCAGCTCTTGATCACATCAGAATATTCTTCCAGCCCACCAATGCTGAAGTGTCTGTTACATCCTTGTGCCTGATTTCACCAGAAAAGAGACTAGTTCTTCTCTAATCATGTGACTTAAAAACCTTGGAGTCTAAGGGGGAGGGTATTATATCAAGCCTTGCAAGATCCTGTGTCTTACTCTAGGATACCTTGGGTAAAACCACAAGCTAGCTACTGTTCTTGCCTCAGTGCATTCTTCCCAAGTAAAGCTGCTCCAGAATACCAGTTGTATGTGAGGTCTGGACATTCAGCTTTGGAGCAAGTAAGCCTGAATAGGTTTTTTTTGTTTTTTTTTTTTCTTCTTCTTCTTATTTTTTTAAGATTTTATTCATTTATTTGAGAGAGAGACAGAGAGGGAGAGCACAAAGGGAGAGTGAGAGGGAGAAGCAGACTCCCCACTGAGCAGAGAGCCAGAGGTGAGGCTCAGGGAGATCACGACCTGAGCCAAAGTAGGTGTTTAACCAACTGAGCCACCCAGGTGTCCCCTTGAATAGGTTTTTCAATAAAAGAAATCAAAGCCATTTTTACAAAGAAAGCAACAAATCTAGATAATTTTGCTGTCGGATTCTACTAAAGATCCCAAGGAACAAATATAAATTCACTCTCTTCCAGAGAAGAGAAACAACTCACTTTGATCAGAATACCATATTTTGAGATCCAGATTAGATAAGGACAATATGGTCAATGATGGCCAATCTCACTGATGCACCTAGATGCAAATGGTAGTTATAGAAATGGAGAAGGAGATAAAGAGGAGAAGAGAGGAAGAAAAGTGTAAGGGTACTAATAACCTCTTAGTATAGTAGAGGTACAACTAAACACTATCTGGATTTCCTGGAACACGTAATAGAGGTTTAAATACATTATTTACACTTACAAAAGGAATGACAGAAGCATTCAAACAATGATTCAAAAACTGACTGGTGAGTGGGCTAATGAGAAGTGAAAGAATGTGAGTTAAATTGCAATCTTCAGTACCAGGAAGTTGAAAAATATATTATTGTGAATGGGTTGAGAAATGAAATATTGTCGGGTGCTTGAGTGGCTCAGTGGGTAGGGCCCTCTGCCTTCGGATTGGGTCATGATCCCAGGGTCCTGGGATCAAGCCCCACATTGGGCTCTCTGCTCTGCAGGAAGCCTGCTTCCTCTTGTCTCTCTGCCTGCATCTCTGCCTACTTGTGATCTCTGTCTGTCAAATAAATAAATAAAATATTTTTTTAAAAAATGAAAGATTGAACAATTCATTTAGCAATATCACAGTAATGAACAGAAGATCTAAAGAGAGTGGCTGATAGTGTTTTCCTCTGGGGAATGAGTCTAGGAACGTATGGAGTGGAGAGAGTATGGCTTTCCTTTATAAATCTTCCTTCACAATTTAATTTTTAACCAATGCATATATATTACTTTGATTAAAAAAATAAAATTGGATTATATCAAACTCCTACTTAATTTTACTTAATGGTGTCTCACTGATATTTGAGTAAAGATAGATAGTTAGAGCTTATAAGACCCAGTAGAACTCAGCCACTACCCCTCAGGCCATCTTCTCTCTCATCACTCTTTCTTTTCTGTGCTCTAGACACAGGCAACTACCAGTTTCTCACAGTTTCTTACTCTCTTTCTTCCCTTCCTGGAGTCTTGTCCTTGCTGCCTGAGACATTTTTCACCATCAGGTTTCCCATCCCCCTTTTGCCTTAGTCCCATGAACTACAATGGTTACTCTTCAAATCTCAGGTGACAGTCACTATTCTGAAAAGTCTTCTCTGTCTCTACCTCCTCCCAATCTAAGTCAGCTCTCTCTTCCATACTCTCTCAAGGGATCATATTCTTTTCTTCAATGGCACATTTCCTATTTTGTAATTATACATTATTAATATAATTATCTAATTAATATTGGTCTCCTTAATTAGACACTTAATTAGACACAAGGGTCATATACTGGATGTGTTATGTTTTATTCATCATTATCTCTCCGCCCCTTAACTAGGCACAAAACAGGGGAACAATAAGTAATTACTGAGTGAATGAGGGTCACCAACTGAATAATGAATGATGAGTTGAGAAAACCATGTCAGGCTATTGAATATCAGTGAAAGTTTCTAATGAACTTTCTCCTTTATCCTCAGAGTGTAGTAGGAGGGTTCATGATTTCTGTTTTAACATCTTTAAAATTTAAGTTTGTGTTTGCTTTTTTGTTGAGCTTCGGCGAGTTATTTCGTTTTTGAGATTTTCTGGGTGGTAAATGGTTTTACTCTTGCCTATGTCCTTTCAGCGGGAGCCCTCATGATTGATAAGCACTCGGAGTTCATAATAAGATATCTGGATTGCCTGTATTTTCATGTTTACAATCCAGGGCAAAAACTGGTCAGTTTTTCAAAGTGTTCATCCCTGCTTGGAATTTCCATAACACCAAATTCTTCAGGGGCAGAACCTTTTTTTCTCATTGCCTTATTCATTCCAGGGCTTTACCTGAGTGTCTTTCCATCACTTAATTTTCACAAGAATCCTGTTACAGACTAGAAGCCTAAAATTTAGAGGGATTAAATGTCTTACTGAACATCCTAGAAGTAGTAAAGGTAGATTAGGCAGAGCCAATTTTTTTGCTCTTTTTTTTTTTTTTAAAGGTTTTATTTATTTATGTGACAGAGAGAGATACAGTGAGAGAGGGAACATAAGCAGAGGGAGTGGGAGAGGGAGAAATAGGCTTCCCACTGGGCAGGGAGCCCAGGACCCTGAAATCTTGACTTGAGCCAAAGGCAGATGCCTAAGGACTAAGCCACTCAGGTGCCCCTTTTCTTACTCTTTGTAAAGTGCTCTTTATAACTCCCCTTTCACCTCCTCTTGGTGCAAAGAGTCACTAACTATGGTATAATTGGCGGTGGTTCTCAATTATTTGCTGACTCCATGAAAAAGAATTAACGTCTCCATTCATTGCCAGGTCATTCCATTACCTCCCTTTCCCACTTGGCTCTGTGAGTTACTCTGGCCCATAGAATGTGAGCAGTGGTAACATATACCAGGTCTGTGCAAAAGCTTTAAAAGTCACTGGTTATAACCATTGCTCTTTTCCTTCTTCCATGAGTCTAGCACAGCATGTCTTCTTTATGGGTTATTTTTTCAGTTTAAATCCCAGAACGGAAACATGAAATGGAGCCAAGGTAAATCTGATCCACAGCTGACATATAAGATGAGTGAGAAACTAGCATTTGTACCTAAAGCCACTGAAATTCCTGGATTGTTTGTTATAGTGCCTTATCCTAGCAAATGCTGGCTAATAATATACTAGCTAGTATTTATTGAGCAATAACTGTATGCCAGTCATTTTACTAAACACTTTGAACTTATATCATTCAAGCTTTGTACAAACTTATGAAGCTGATAGTATTATCCTATTTTACAGACAAAGAAACCAAAACTTAAGAAAATCATGTAAAGAGCAGATAGTTTCAGGATTTAAAACTAGGCTGTATGATACTTGACTGTGGGTAATTAACTTCTCTACCAAAACCCCTCTATCCATCCTAGAACACATGAGACCCAATACATTAGTGGGTCAAATTTCAATTTTTTGGAAGATCTTGAAACATAATAAAATGACATGATTTAAATACATACTTCCAAAATATGAATTCCTTAAAAGGGTAGAATTAGCAACATGGAAAACACATTTATTTATTGCTTCTGGACTCAAGATTCTAATCCATACAGAGAATCTTATGGAACACAAGAATCATCTGGAACATCTCCTATAGTATGAGACGTAACCAAAATTTGTGTAAAGAAGACTTTACATGTAATTCCTATCCTGGTGGTTCAACCTCAGTCAGGGGCATAGTTATTTTGAAAGGCACTATATTGCTGCAAAAAGAATAGCCATCTGAGTTGAGGAGATCTGACTTACGGTCTTTCTTTCAAAACCAACAAGATGTTTAATATTTGACATATAACTCTGCTCCCAATTACCTCATATGCAAAATGGAGCTGAAAATCCCTCACAGCTTATTGACTGGAAGCTGAAAATAAATGATATCTGCAGGAATTTTATAACTCTAAGTACCATGATTACTTGTTCTCTGTTAGCTCACAATCTGATGGCCTTAGAGAAAAAAAGAATGCTGTAATAGAACGAGAATGCTCTGGTAGACAAGACCTGCATTCGGGTTCTCATTCTGCTGCTAGTTTGTGTTATGAGTCTCGGCAAATCCCTCATTCTATTGTAGGCTTCTTTCTGCCATATCATTGTCCCCTTCCCTTCCTCAAATAATGAGGAGACAGGAGAACATGTCCATCATCTCCTGTTGGCTGGAAGAGGCATTACTTCTGAACTGGATAATACAAGTACTTTGCATTTTGCTTTTCAAATGAAGCTATAGGTTTGATTACTTCTAACAAACACCATACACACAAGTTCAAGATGACTGGAAATTTTTTTACAGATAGAATTATATGCAGCCATTTTTTTGCTTCGTTAATGTGTATCTTTCGTCTTTGCTCACCTGTACTTTGTACAGCCTCATTTATGAAATAAATGATCAGTAGTTTTTTTGTTCCTGATGATGATCTTTTTTGGTCTTTTGTATTTTGAAAGCCAGGGTCTCAGTAGTCGTTTTCTGTAGGGCATGAGTTAGTTTATAAGGCATAGTTTGATCTGAGAATGTTGCCGTCACACCAACTATCTTATCTATAGCCCTCCATGGCATTTGGCTCAATTTTTAATTCTCCTTATTTGAAGTATGCCGTTGTATGAGTTACATTGGATGAAGGTATATATTAAGAGTATAAATACTTATGTTGCCGTAAGTTTAAATGTCATCCTTCAAGAAGACAACGACATCTCGGATGCTGGATTCAAATGAGATTTCCCACCTTGTATTTATAATATTAGTTTTCTTATTCAGCAAATAAAACAGGTGATAATTTATTAAAGTCTCGCTCCAAAAATAGTCATTCGTATCTGACAGCACTTGGGGTCGCGTTTCCCTGCCTCTGGGGAGCATGTCACAGAGTTTGATTATTTCACCTAACAGGAGCCTGGAAAGATAGACCCTGATGCGGCAGCTTGTAGCTACACGTTAGTGGGGTTGTGTTAGAGCCAATTGCTGCCTGGCTTCTCCTCCCAGTAGAGATGCGGTGTGGTGCCATGTGGACATCTTTTAGTCACATTAAATCTTGTCATTTAAAGGGCCTCTGAATGTGAACCAGTTTACCTTATGCTTAGGAGAGAAATCAGTGGAACTGTTGAATTACAAGACTGTGTTCATGTGTATTTCCCAACTTTCATGTTTCTTTGCTGGACTGGTGAGAACATTGTCAGAGACTCTATCTGTTTAAAATTTTGTTACTGTCATAACTAGAATATTCCTAAATATTAAAAAAATGTCATTAAGGTAATTTAAATTCTATACTTCTATGTAAAATAGATGCCAAGGTGGTAGTTGGACAGTATTCTCAGTCTGGGCCAGGGATGTTTTCAGGTGTCAGTGGGCTAAGGGGCTCCTGGACCCATACTCATGTAAAGGACCGAGGAATTTCAGGGGTCAAGTCACTCTAAAGTCAAGAAAAGTGAAATGACCAAGTCTGTTAAAGGAACTCCGTGGGCACCCGGGCATGCATATGGCCTCTGCCGACACAATCCCCAGGCACCATTACCCTAGGCTCAGCCGGTTTTAAAATTTTCTTCCAGAAATAGGCATGTGAATAAGTAGAGGCCAATCAAAGTCTTTCCTAGGATTGTTCCCTTCCAGAACTGGATTAGATTTCCTATTTGTGATGAATTCGCGAATCCTGTAGAACATGATTAAGGGTGCGCCAGTGACCATTTAGTGCTTACACAGAGAGAATCTGCCTAATCATTGGAGAGATGGAGTTTTCACTCCAGTATTTAAGTTCCCTCTTGTGGGCCAGCCAGGCCCAAAGCAGCAATAGGCATCCTGGACCCCTGGACTTAAAAATTGCATGAGTCTTTCTGGCTGTTTTTACTTACTGGTTCAAGTCAGTGGTTCTCAAAGTACGGTCCCTGGAGCAGCAGCATTAACATCCCCTGAGAATTTGTTAGAAAGGCTCTTTTCTGACCCAGAACCTTTAGAGATGGGACCCAAAAGTTTAACAGGCCCGCCAAACAAATGTGATACACAAAAGGTTGGAAAGTGGTTTGTTACTTTAAAATGAGTTTCTGGCCATATTCAACTGGTAAAGTCCACTTATTATAATGACAAGAAATTTCATTGTGTTAGGAAATATCATGGTATTCATGGTAATAGATTAGAAGAATTTTGGTTTAAAAGTATTCTCACTTGGCCATGAAGGACCTAATTTTTTATAAATGATTTTATCTATTTATTTACTTATTTATAAAGATAGAAAGGCAGAGAGGGAGAAAGTGAGCAGGGGGACGAGCAGAGGGAGAGGGACAAGCAGACTTCACCTGAGCACTGAGCCTTGATGTGGGGCTCGATCTCATGACCCTGAGATCATGACTTAGGCTGAAGTTAAGAGTCAGACACTAGCCTTGTAACAACCTAGTTTCTAGCGAGTAGTCATTTGAAGACAGACACTGAAGAATCTGTTCCACCTAGGACTTAAGTCATTAGAATTTTGAAAACGTGAGGAATACAGACAGGAATTTCTCTGCAACTTTATTTCAGCTTGAACACATTTTATTTAACTAAAAGAACTGCTTAATTTTAATTTCAATATCTAGGTTAAGATGAGAACTTTTAGAGATTGTCTCAAGGGCGGGATTTAGTCCCTCAATCTGAATATCTCTGCCTTTGATCCAAATCATTCCAATTTACTTTAACATAAGAGGTGTCTTTTTTTTTTTCAAGCTTGGCTTAATGCTGGATACTGTGTCATCAATATAAAAATATAGTCAGAAATCCCTTGTGAGTTAATGGTATAACAGCATTGTGCTCTCTGATTAACAATAAAGAATATAAAAATGTATACGTGTAAGAAATATTGTATTGCTGACCAAAAAAAAAAACCCTGTTCTTTACATAGTTATGAATGCAGACTATGCCACATGGAAAGCACCGGATTCTCTTTAATGTTATTTTTTAATATTAGATGTCTCTGCAGTGCATGTTGATGATCTGGCATAGCCAATTCTCAGGATACCTTCTTTTGAGAGGGTCCATGATTTGAAGCATAATATCTACAATCTGATAAGTTATTGTCTTAATTACAAAAATAATATCTTACTGTACACCTTGTATGTTTCATGAGTCTAAGGATGACTTCCAGCAATTACTTATCAATTGTGAACCTGGGCTAACAAATAGAAATAGGTTAATCTATAAAACTTTTTGCAAGGAAATTGACAAAAATCCTTAATTAGTATTTAATTTTAACATGAAAATGCCCTTTGCAGGTAATGGAGCTATTGTCTCTATAGGTCAAGGGACTTGCAGGGGATGTGGCCTGTATGGCCACTAATGGGAGACAATTTCCTATCAGAAGCATTTGTTAATATATTGCATATTCCTTTTCCAGCTATCCAAATATGCCCCCCACGTTCTATTAGCATGTGTCAGTATTTTAAAGAAACTTACGCCTGGAATTTAAGGAAGAGGTGAAAATCATCATCAAAACAGGAAGCCAGATTGCCCTTAATCCTTAATCCTTATCAACTGGCTCCTAAGCCACGGAGAAACAGAATCCAGCTGTTCCTTTGGAAACTCGTATCCATTCTTACTTTTTATATGTTTATTTGCCCTATTCACCAGGAAAAAAAAAAAAAAAGTCTTAACTTTGAAATTAAACAAACATTTGTTAAAAATCCTGGTTGTATCTGGGTTGTACTGACTAATTGGATGGTGTTGGGCAATACAAGTTTATCTATTTCTAAGATTTTAATTTATTTATTCGTTAGGTCAAGCAAAAGAGAGAGAGAGAGTGTGTACATGCATGAGTGGGGAGAGGGGCAGAAGAAGCCGGCTCCCCACTGAACAAGAAGCCCGATGTGGGACTTGATACCCAGACCCTGGGATCATGACGCGAGCCAAAAGCATACGCTTAACTGATTGAGCCACCCGGGCATCTGAGTACGATTTTATTTTTAATGAGTGATCAACGCCAATATCCCAGAGTGTGATGGTTCAACGAGAACATGTCCATGAAGCAGGAAGTGTGCTCCCAATCTGGTGTCCATGCTGCTCTCTGTGATGTTGTATATTTCCTTCCCTCAGCCTTTGTATGTGCTATTATTCTCCTGCTAAAAGCCCTGCCGTGTTCAGCATAACAAACCCAAACCCATCTTCTAAAATGCAAGGGGATTTGGGACCTTGAGGCCCAGGCTTGATGTAGCTCTATGGGTGTGATTCCTAACAATGCACTTCCAGTGGAGGAAGATAAACTTTCCAAGCAGAGGGATATCATTCTTCACTCAAGCATTGGTAATGTACTCACCCCTTCCAGCTTCAGGGTCACTTTCTGCTGAATGCTTTCCCTGATGCTGGCAGCTTGGACTACAAGACCTTCCTTGGTGCTGCCCCCACTCTATATTCCTTCTGCTGTCAAAGATTTCCCTGTGTCTTCCCTCTTTTCTATTACACTGCATGTTCCTTGAATGTAGAATTGATACATTATTTTCCTTGAAACCTCAGCATCTATTACCCTGCCAAGCATTTGCAATAATCAGTACATGTTGCTGATTGGTTATAGCCTCCTTCCCTTTACAATGTACCATTCATGTTTATGCCACCAAAATATAAAATTAGGAAGGTGGAGAAAGCCAAATGTTGTAGGGATCAAGATACATTATAAGGTCTGTGTGCCGCAGGTACGGGTGGATTGGGGCAGCCACATTCTGGAGAGCAAACTGGCTTCCTTAGACAAAGCAGTGGTATGCCCACCTACAACCCAGTCATTTCACTCCTGGTTGTGTATCCTGCAGAAAGTCTCAGACTGGGCTGTGAAGGGGATTTGTAAGTTGGGGCTAATGTCAGTTATTTATGGTGGCAAACTTGGAAGCCATCTGGGTGTCCTTCTTTAGGGGAGTGGTGACTTGTACTGCCCACTGCTACTAGGCAGCCTTCAGAAACAAGGAACCAGATAGATGGACAGCCAGCAATATGTGGGGACCTTTAAACATAATGCTGTGTGACAAAATAAGAGCATTAATACACAACACAGTATTATTTATACAAACTACAAATGCATGGATTCAAAACAGCAAGGCACATTTTGAAAAACACATATACACGAAAGAATACAATGTTAAAGACATTTGAATGTTTGCTTTGGTAGAATGAGGAAAATGAGAATGAGGAGGGTTGATAAATGGGAAGAATGAACTTAAAAAGGAATAAAATTTACAGGAGTTTAAAAAATATAAAACAAAAGCCCTACAGGTCCTTAAGAAATTTGTATTGGCAAAAAAACCTTCAAAAACAAACAAAAAAAAAACAGCCGAAAACCAAACAAAAAACAACCAGCTAGAACCTCAGAGATTTTTAAAATTTAGTGACTATTAATCAATAGATTATGGAAAGGGGATAACCTAGGAGCTACTATCTGTTAGTAACCTTTGGGTTCTTAGAAGAAAAAATATATTCAATCTTGTGCCAGGGAGGAGAAGGTAGAACCAAGGAATCAGCATTTCATGGAAGATGTCTGTTGGCATTTTAGGAAGTTTCTGTAAAGGGCTTGTTTTGAAGTCAGAACTCACTGTACACACTAATTTTCCTTTCTGCCCAAAAAGGAAACAGAGGATGATAGTCACGGAGAGATACAGAAGGCTCATGGAAAAAATAATAGGTCTTTTCTCATCATTGAAATAAGGTAGTGTTAATCCAGCATCAAAAAACAAAAACAAAAACAAAACCCCAACAGAGCAGCAGCAGCAAGTAGAAAAGAAGCCAAAAGCAAGTGATGAGACTACTTTGAAGGTATGGTCTGGCATCAAAAGAGAAGGATGTGATCAAGCCTACTGCCTTCCACATTGCGGATGTTCCAATGTGGAAAGGAAGGGCAAAGTTTGGAATTAATGGAAACTTTCATTTATTTTTACTAACATATTTCAATTTTTTAAAAATCCCACTTCATGCTTTATTTCTTTTCCCAATCAAAAATTTTCTAACTACTTTCTGAATTGACAGGGAGGATAGCTTTAACTAGGTTGTGGGCTAAGTAAAGTCTTGGTAAAACTTAGCTAATTCTCACTGTTTCCTTACCTATAAGCACAATTTTTCACCTGCTAGTAGCTATGGTTGTAACCATTATATCTCTGATTTATCAGTCTCTGAGGCAGTGGTTCTCAAACTTTGATCTGTGTGTTTTTACAAGAATTGCTTTGGTAAATTCTTAATTTTCTGGACATACCCCAGAGAGTCTGGGGTAGGATCCAGGAATCTGCATTCCTATCAACACTAGTCAAGATGATAGTGTTTATAATCGACACTTTATAATCTCTCCATTGGGGTATCTCTAAAGGGCCGGTCTTAGAAATATGAACCTAAAAATCAATTACAGAGGTTGCAACTTTAAAAGCCAAATCATCTTAAGCAGAGATGAGTAACTTTGGGCTGTGAGCCTATAAAGCAGATAGCTTTCTTCTCTCTCCCATAAAACATGGATTCCAAGATAATTATAAACAAAAGGAACCTCTACTTCTGGTGTACTTTGGAGTCATCATTACTCTCTTCATATTTAAGAACATTTTTTTAGATCTAAAATTGGGGGGAAAGGGAAGACCTCCAGCTGGAGCAGAAATAGGAGTCATAACTTTTTCTGAAAACTCTAACGAGAAAGCATTCCCTAATACCTTTCCATGGAATCCTTCCTTTGCCATTGAACTGGAATTACTTGGTCACCTATAAGGCTCTAGTTTTTATAGCAGCATGGGCTTTGAACGAAATTGGCATCACTGTGACAATAGGAAACAAAAGGTTGGAATCTTTGCCAATGCTGGTTCTTCTTCCCGGCCCCTTCATTGCCCAGTCCAGGCTGTGTTCCTAAATGGCTTTATGCAGCTGAGGCTTCTATGGAGTACTAGTGAGGCCCAGAAAAGTGAGGAGGTAGGTCTCCTCTCGGGTAAGATTTATGACAGTATATTGTCATCCCTGTGAAAGACAGAGCGGGTGCCAGGGCTAAGTGTTGCATTCTTTTGAAGGAATATTCTGGTCCCTTGAAGAAAAAGCACTGTTTCAACTCTAAAAAGACATCTGCTTTCCATAATTGAGTGACCTGTAAGAAAAATCTAGAAGCAAGTAAGTAATTAAGTAAGGAGATGAACCCAGGGTAGCTCAGCCACAAACTAATGGAGAAAGAAAAGCCCCTATCTCCCCAATTTACAAACACAGCTGCCCATCTCAATTTCAAATAAAGTATTAAAAAAAAAGAGTTAAATAAAATCAAATAGTGTGTTATGCTATTGTAAGTTGCAATTTTAGAATTTGGAAACAGTGTTTGACATGGAAAGGAGACTCCGGCTATATAAAGAAGGACGTGGATTGTAGTAAGCTATAAAGGGTCATCACAAAAAAAGTTCAGAGTTGTAACTAAAATACATTTAATAATATTTTTCAAATTCTCTTAAAATTTGTATTTAGAGAGTCTTTTAGGGAAGATCCTTCACAAAAAGCAACTGAGTTCCTTCTTTCGATGTGATTTTGTAGAAGCCTCCAGGTTTTGACATATCACCTCAGCCATTCCAGAGTTTTCTTCAGATTGGGTACAATAACAACCCTGTGTACATGTGTCTTTATTATGCTAATGCAAAACTTACTTGTTTAACTCCCCATGTAAACACAAAAATTATTTACTTTGAGTAGCTAGTCTCAATTTAATCACGTAGGATGAGGTGACAGGCATTCATTTCCGTATCTTTTCCCTATAAAAGAATATTTAAACGTGCAGGCAGCGCCTCCCTTCCTTTTGAGATAACAATAGAGGTATCAGATCCAGAACATTTTACCAGGACTGTGTGAGAAGTTTCGATTGCATTTGTGGGTGTTCTGTCCGCATTCGGTTCCCGATTTTTTTTGTCGGAGTACGGCTCCTATTAGCACTTCAATCTGATTTAGGACCAAAAAAGTTGCTTTGGCTTTCCCGCACTCCTTCTTCCCATTTCAGTGGGTGCATTACCAGTATCTTCCGGGAGCAAAAAGACAAGAAGCTCAGTTAGATCCAACGTCTCAGTCCCAGTCCTGAAACTGATGAGGGTTTTTTTCTCCCCCCGGCCCCCCATCCCCGCACTATTTGGTTCACATTCTTATAAAGTTAAAGCAAGCTTGCTTCAGTTTTATCTTGTTTTCATTTGCTCAAACTCCCTTTCTCAGTTCCGGATGTTCTGAAGATTATGTGTGGAGATCTGACACCCATCTCTTCTTGGCTATGGAATCCTGGCAGATTAAACTATGAATACAATAGCACAACATTCTTTTTAAGGGTACCAGAGAAACACACTTACCCTACCCTCACCCTTGGTTTTGTCATACAGGTTTAAAAAAATACATTTGTCAAGTTTAAAAAGGGTTGTTCTTTTGTTTTCGTGTTTTTGGGTGGTTTTTTTTTTTTTTTAAACAATAAATGTGGAAGGTATGAATAAATATAAAAAGGGTTTGGGGGGCATCTGGGTGGCTCAGTGGGTTAAAACCTCTGCCTTTGGCTCAGGTCATGATCCCAAGATCCTGGGATCGAGCCCCGCATCGGGCTCTCTGCTCAAAAGGGAGACTGCTTCCCTTCCTCTCTCTGCCTGCCTCTCTGCCTACTTGTGATCTGTCAAATAAATAAATAAAATCTTTAAAAAAAAAGTGTTTGGTAGTCATTTCTGACCATTTATTTTAAGAGAAAACCTTAGAATCTCAAGAAGGCTTGAGTTACACAGAATAATTTCATGAGTGAATTTGGACTTTATTCTTGAACAGTTAATAATTTTCCAAAAATTATACAGTTGCCAGAGAAATTTGTTCTACATCTACGTCACCTCACTTCTATCTTAAAATGACATGTTCGGCTTAATCTCGTAGTAGTGCCTTTGTTCAAAGACAAAAATTCAAAATTATGTCATGTAAATAATGTGTCAGAAATTAAACAAAGTGTAATCGCTATAGTTGGGAAATATAAAATATTTGATCAAGGTGGCTAAGCTACAACAAGCAATAAACTAGACAAGCAGAGGTTTTCGTCACCCTAAGAGCTAGTCCCAGCCATACTACAGAAGGATTAATTGCTCTGTCCCTTTTTTCCTTTTCTCCCTCACCCTCCTCTTCCTCCTTCTTGCTATTCTTTTAACGACCAGACTCTGAGCTCTCTGAAGGCAAAGACTGTGTTTTGCTCGCTGTCATAGTGCCCTAGAATGTAAATTAGACTCCTTAAAGGAGTTTGTTCATGGCCGTATCTCTGACCTTATGAAGGCACAGTTAAGTATTGTTGAAAGAATGAATGAGCGGTGAAGGACTGGATGAGAGGTCAAACTCCCAGTAATAGTATCGACTGGGGAATGTTCTAGGTAATATAAATTCTCTCCTACTATGTTTTTCTTTAGAGGATAATTAAAAGTTGATGTCATAATCAGCTTTGATACATTCCATATACATGTTCTCTGATTTTGAAAGCCCACAACTGAAACCATTTCTGTGTTTTTGATAAAACAAGAGACATGTCCATATAGTAATGATAAAACTGCAAAAAAATAACCACTGCAGTTATTTGAGATTAACCCAGGACCCCCTAATTTTTGTTTGAGTGATTTTTTTTTTTAAATTTATGTAGCTTCTTGGTAGACAGAGCCAAGACCAAAATGCAGCTCCCTACAGACCTGCAGAAAGGGAGATGGTGCTACTGCCTTATTTGGAAATGTTTCTTTGTGTTTCACATGTCCTCTGTCCATACAACTTAAATTTAAATTCCCTGAAAATATAACCTTTGCTCTGGTGCCAAGCCAGGAAAAAGATGTTACAACTACATAACTATATATCTTTTATGCTCAAATTGACTCACTCATCAAGTTTCATTTAACTTCTTTTTTCATGCGATTTATTTACCATTTTTAAAAGTATCCTTTAGCTCTCCTCTGGCCTTTTCCCCTGAGCTTGGTGAAACATCCTAATTTGAAAAAGGTCAAGGGAAATTTGGGTTAATGATTCCATATTCATGTTGCAATTTTTTTCCATTCAAGTTCATAATGCTGTACTTACTTATTTTCTTTTGGACCTGATCAATTTAGTGACATATATCAACCAGTTCCACCCTTTTAATTTAAATTTATTATAAATATCTAACTTGCATTGTAAGTTTTGTTTCATTTCAAAATGGATAAGTACCTGCTTTGTGTGCCAGACAGCCTTGCCCTTTGATGGTAGTGTTTATTCCTCTAGATTTCTATAGTTGTTATTGTGAAGATTTGGGGCAAAATTAATTAGTATAGTTTTTGCCAGAGCAGAAAACTATCTGCTTTGAAGCGTTTGCCAAACACAGTGTTGACACATAGTAGGTATTCAGTAAGTATGTATGAATAGTGACAAAAGTCATCGTTAACTGTTCATATTGCTATTATAAGAGCAAGTTTATATGGAGAAAAATAAGAATGTCTATTTATCATTCTGGGTTTTTTTTTTAAATAAAAGCATAGTTACAGTAGATCACAAATATACAGAAATCCATTATACATTTTCTCTTAACCTGAACCTCACTGTGACATGTAAATTGACTTGTTTATGTTAATAGCATCCATTTAGGGGTAAATTCCCACGGCACTGCATGATAATTAGATTGGGCATAATTCACATACTATATGCTACTTTGAAAATGGGCTTCTTCAAAAAGGTATAAGCTAGAACAAAACATGTACCTCCAAACTCTCTCTAAAAGGATTCTTATTACACCAAACCACACACATAGTGTGGCAAAGATAATGTCAGCACTTAATGCAAAAAAATAATGCAACATGTTCTTTTTTGGTTCATTTACTGCCATATGCTACTTGAGTAATGAAAACCTATTTGGTCTAGAGACAGACGTGGATGTACTCTCAAAATCCCAGTCAATAATGAAACCTTATATTTGCTATTTCGGGAACTACCACTAAGTGTTCAATTATGAAACATTTCCAGATTATTAGGAAATTTCATGTGATCTGTCCCCTATAAAGAGGACAGGAGGACTTTTAGTTTTCTTTCTTCATTACTCAGCTACTGTGTAATGAAAATTCTTCCAAATTTGGAAATGCCTAATAACTATGCAGTTCTGATAGTACTAAATTAATTAATATTTAAACATTTTTATCTCCATAAGAGAATGCTATTAAAGAATTACTGGATGCCAAAATACCCATATTTATCATTACTTTATATGATATCAAACAGAATTGTGAATTAAATATTAATTTAAATTATTCTAAAATGTATCAAAAATTCCATTAATTATCTAAATTATTCTAGGTTGTGGAAGAATCTGGAGTACAAATAATAAACTTTATCAATATTTAAACAGAAGTGAATTAAATAACTTATTTAATATTACTGAGAAGCAATGTCTACAGCTCAAATCTGAACAAATAAAAACCATGTTTTGCTGTTTATTTTATATGATTGCAGGAGACAAACTGGTTCCAAGATACAAAAATAATTAAAAATACACAGGCAAAGGATAGCAAATATTTTATGTATGTGGCTTTTTTTTTACTTTTCTTTGAGGTTATGAAGAGATTTTTACTCCAGGACCAAAAAAAAAAAAAAAAAAAAAAAAAAATCTGATTAACTTTTTCTATAGATTCATTCTATTAAGCTAGTAAGTTTTTCAGATATTTAGGCTGACCTGAGACCAAAATACAAATCTATGGCTTTTAATTCAGTTTGAAATTTTATAATTACCTATCCAAGTCCCTATTGAATAAGTGCAACTGTGTGGTATTATACCCTCTGCTTAAATTAACTTCAAAGATTTTGTAATCTGTCTTTAAACCCACAGATTTTTATAGCTACCATTCATTGAGATAATATTTTCCCAGTTGATATCCAGCATGTGTATATTAAAATATAATAAACTTAGTTTGAACTTAGCTCCTAAAGCCTCATACAACTAAAAACAGTGGCTGATAAATTTCAAAGGGAAAAAATAAGCCAAATCATAATGGTACTTGGCTAATGCTAAATTTCAAGTACATATCAAAAAGCAATGAGGTCAAACAAAGAGAGTGGTTTATTAAAAGATTAGAAAACACAGGCCTTTGAAATAGAAATGGTACCCTCTATATTTGTTCATTACCTTCCCATGTATATTCTACCAGTTATTGTCTGAACATATATGAATTGCTTCTTTAGAACATTGAAAGAATTTAGGGCAGGAACTATGTGGCTTAGGAGAACAGGAATTCTGTACTTCAAATTCTGGATATCAAATCATGTCTTGCCTTTTGCAGTCCTATTTATAGAATTTTTCTTACGTGATGGCTGGAGGGAGATGGAATTTCTCCAGCTCCAAGCCACTGGTGCTAGCTCTAGGATCTTGAGTATTATAGTATGACATTAAGGAGCAGACATTGGAACAAGTCAAAAAGAGTCTTGGAGGGTGTGGGATCCAGGGTGCAAGTGAAGCGAATAGTGCCAAGTAAAAACAAAGAAAATGGAAGGAGGAGTTAAGATGAGAGTTTGGGGAGAAAAGTATTATCTTCTCCTTTTCGTTTCCTTTTCTTCTTCTTTTTTTTTTTTTTTATAACTTTTGTCTTTTTTTTTTTTTTTAAGATTTTATTTATTTATCTGACAGAGAGAAATCACAAGCAGACGGAGAGGCAGGCAGAGAGAGAGATAGAGGGAAGCAGGCTCCCCACTGAGCAGAGAGCCCGATGCGGGACTCGATCCCAGGACCCCGAGACCATGACCTGAGCCGAAGGCAGTGGCTTAACCCACTGAGCCACCCAGGCACCCCACGTTTCCTTTTCTTCTATCACTCGCTAAAATAGTTGGCTTAGACAGGAGTGTAAATGTGGATAGTTTCAAGGGAGGGAAAAGATGAAAGAATAGTTGGACCAAATGGTATTTTTCCTAATTTTCTCTTCATTCTGAGCCTTATTTCACTCCTAATATTCTTCTCCCCACTCCCCACCTTCATTTCCAATCTATGTTCTCTTTCCTCAGGCTTAAGGGAGAAGGGGAGAGATGGTAATCCATAAGAACCTTATCAAATTACAAAGAAGACAAATGATCTGCCATCTTTCTTCTTTCTTTCCTTCCTCATACTGCCTCCACTTCCTAGTCTTCTTCCTTTTTTTTTTTTTTTTTTAAATCCCACTGAATCTTGGCTCCCACGCCTTCTCTAGGTTACCAAGCCACCAAATTTAATGGCCTTTTCTCAGGCCTTATCTTTTTTTTTTTTTTTAATTAACATGTAATGTATTATTTGCCACAGGGGTACAGGTCTATGAATCACCAGGCTTACACATTTCATAGCACTTACCAAAGCACATACCCTCCCCAATGTCCATAACCCAGCCACCCTGTCCTACACCCCCCTTGCCCCACCACCCCAGCAGCCCTCAGTTTGTTTCCTGAGATTAAGAGTCTCTTATGGTTTGTCTCCCTCCCCTGCCCCATCTTGTTTCATTTTTTCCCTCCCTATCCTCCATGACCCTCCACCCTGCCTCTCAAATTCCTTATATTAGAGAGATCATATTATAATTGTCTTTCTTTGATTGACTTATTTCACTTAGCATAATACCCTCTAGTTCCATCCACATCATTGCAAATAGCAAGATTTTGGGTTTTGGATGGCTGCATAGTATTCCAGTGTGTGTGTGTGTGTGTGTGTGTGTGTGTGTGTATCACATCTTCTTTATCCATTCATCTGTTGATGGACATCTAGGTTCTTTCCATAGTTTGGTTATAGTGGACATTACTGCACGTGCCCCTTCCAATCAATACATTTATATCTTTAGGGTAAATACCCAGTAGTGCGGTTGCTGGGTCATAGGGTGGCTCCATTTTCAACTTTTTGAGGAACCTCCATACTGTTTTCCAGAGTGGTTGCACCAGCTTGCATTCCCACTGACAATGTAGGAGGCCTTCCCTTTCTCCACATCCTGGCCAACATCTGTCATTTCCTGACTGGTTAATTTGAGCCATTCTGATTGGTGTGAGGTGGTATCTCATTGTGGTTTTGATTTGTATCTCCCCGATGCCTAGTGATGTGGAACACTTTTTCATGTGTCTGTTGGCCATTTAGATGTCTTCTTTGCAGAAATGTCTGTTCATGTCTTCTGTCCATTTCTTGACTGGATTATTTGTTCTTAGGGTGTTGAGTTGGATAAGTTCTTTATAGATTTTGGATACTAGCCCTTTGTCTGATATGTCATTTGTGAATATCTTCTCCCATTCTGTCAGTTGTCTTTTGGTTTTGTTCACTGTTTCCTTTGCTGTGCAAAAGCTTTTTGTCTTGAGGGAGTCCCAATAGTTCATTTTTGCCCTTGCTTCCCTTGCCTCTTGCAAGAGGAAGAATTTGCTGCAGCTGAGGTGGAAGAGGTTGCTGCCTGTGTTCCCCTCAAGGATTTTGATGGATTCCTTTCTCACATTGAGGTATTTCATTCATTTTGAGTCTATTTTGTGTGTGGTATAAGGAAATGGTCCGGTTTCCTTTTTCTGCAGGTGGCTGTCCAATTTTCCCAACACCATTTGTTGAAGAGACTTTTTTCCATTGGGCATTCTTTCCTGCTTTGTTGATTAGTTGACCATAGAGTTGAAGGTCCATTTCTGGGCTCTCTAATCTGTTCCATTGATCTATGTGTCTCTTTTTGTCCCAATACCATACTGTCTTGATGATTACAACTTTGTAATAGAGATTGAAGTTTGGAATTGTGATGCCACCAACTTTGGTTTTCTTTTTCAACATTCCTCTGGCTCTTCAGGGTCTTTTCTGGTTCTGTATGAATTTTAGGATTATTTGCTCCATTTCTTTGAAAAAAAGTTGATGGTATTTTGATAGGGATTGCATTAAATGTGTAGATTGCTTTAGATAGCATAGACATTTTTCAGTCCATGAGCATGGAACTTTTTTCCATTTCTCTTCCTCAATTTCTTTCATGACTACTCTATGGTTTTCTGAGTACAGATTCTTTGCCTCTTTGCTTAGATTTAGTCCTAGGTATCTTATGGTTTGGGGAGCAATTGTAAATGGGATTGACTCCTTAATTTCTCTTTCTTCTGTCTTGTTGTTGGTATATAGAAATACAACTGATTTTTTTTTGCATTGATTTTATATCCCGACACTTTACTGAATTCCTGTATGAGTTCTAGCAGTTTTGGAGTTCAGTCTTTTGGGTTTTCCACATAAAATATCATATCATCTGCAGAGTGAGAGTTTGACTTCTTCTTTGCCAATTCGGATGCTCAGGTCTTACTCTATTGGTCTTCTCCAAAGCCTTTGTATTCCTTCTTGAAACTTTACTGTTTCCATTTCTACAAACTGTTTCGGTTTTTGTTGATGTTGCTGTTACTGTTTTTTAAGAGAGAGAGAGCACATTCATGCTGGGATTCTGGGTTGAAGCGGGTAGAGGGAGAAGGAATGAGAGAATCTTAAGCAACGCAGGGGCTCAGTCTCATAACCCTGAGATCTGACTTGAGCTGAAATCAAAAGTGTCAGATGCTTAAATGACGGAGTCCCCTGGTGGCCCCTTCACAAGTATTTTGTATTTATTTTTCTAATTACTTTTCCTTAGCTCTCTTATCTTCTTACTATATACAGATTCCACAGGGCAACCTCAGCCATTTTCTGGATGAGTCCAAATCTTTAACTCCTGCCACTTTTTTTCTACAGAGTTATCATAGGTCCCTTGGAGAGGCTAATGAGAGGCATCAGTACCTTTCCTAGAAAGAATAAGAAAAAAGATGACTAGGCAATAGGCATACAAAGTTTTATATTTATTTTCTTGGGTTTTACGTGTCCATGAGACTCATCCATGGATAACCTACTCCTGACCTGTGGAGTCAACTGCCTACTCACATCATTACTGAATCTTTTTTACACATTTATGTTGGCTATTTAGGTCCTTAACCTTCTCTATGGATGCCATCAAAGCTATGTCATATTCCTCTCGATTTCACTTTCAAGTAATGGCATCACTATCCAATGAATCATCCAATGTCCTTTTTTCCTCACATAAGATAAACCAATATATTACCAAGTTCTGATAATTCCATAGAATCATTTCCTTTTTATCCACAATACTTGTCATTGTATTAGTCCGGGCTTTCTTCATATGTTTTTCTGGAATATTACTTTATCCCCCAAGATTTTATTCTGGATTTCCCTTACTGTAATTCATCTATACATTGTGAACAGAGTTGTCTTTCTAAAACCCAGAAATAACCTAATTCCCTGCTTAAATACATTTGGTGGCGCCTTATTGCCTTGAGCAGGGGTCACAAACTCAAAGGCCCATAGGAACCAGACAAGAAATATAAATCAGTGAAGCAATCTGGGTCAGGAAACAGCCTGAGGTGTGGGGACCATGGGGACAGCTGCCATCGGTTCTTGCCATTTGTTGTCCTGTGGAAACTCAGGTCAAATATTAGTAAATATTTTCTTTTCGTTTTTTCAAGGGAAGGCAAAATTTGGGATTTTTAAAAGTAAAATCTCTCAAATTTAAATAATTTGCTCTAATTATTTAAAGTATGGTTTAGAAAAAACTGTCTATGTTTAGGAAAGAACCATGGGTGGTCTGATACTTTATCTTACTGAATTTTAGCCTACAATAATTTCATGGATGCTCGCAGACTACAAGAGAAACAAAGGACATGTTTACTCATGGTAGTAGTAATAGCCAGGGTCAGCATGTTTCCTGCTTCCTGGCACCCAGTTCCCATAGGGTGACATGAAGTGGGCCGTGAGAAACCTACACACATAGTGGGTTGTGTTACAGGAGAGAAACACTGAGCCATGACACCTGAATCTTTAACGATTAGAAGTATACCTGTCTGCCCGCTATTCCAGAAGGCAACGCTATCTCTATCTTCCAAGTCTGTTCATTCTGCAAACATCCTTGTAAAGATGGCGTGAGACAACAAAGGAAGTCAGTGGCTCTGTTCACACGATATGCATGAACAGGGGGAACCATGGAGAATTATCCTCAACAACAACAGCAAAAATATGTTTTCAAATCAGATCTAATCTGTGGATGGGGGGAGTGTCTGTGGCCTCTGGTATAGAGCTGAGGTCATCAAAGAGCTATGTTCTGGCCACTTGTTTTTTTGTAAATAAAATTTTACTGGGCAGAGCCATGTCTGTTCATTTACATATTGCCTTTGCCTTTTTGTGACACTGCAGCAGAGGGCAATGGCTATAATAGAGGCCAAGGTTGAAATAGTTCCTATCTTACCCTTTCAGAAAAAAATCCACTTTTTCTTTATCAGCCAATAGTATACAGGATACAATTTATTTTATTTTATTTTTTGGTGTAGGTTTTTTTTTTTAAGAGGATATTATTTTTAATGTGATCTAAATTACTTTAAACTTTCATATCAATAAATTTATTTATTAACTAAACAGTTATGTTTTGAAGACTTAATGTTATCAGACATGGTACAAGATGTTGATGAAATAAAAAATGCACTCTTTGCTTCCATGGGTTCCAGGTGCAAAGAAGCACACAGACAACAGAACAGGGAAGATAATATAGCATGACCTATTCCTTTCCTGTAGTAGATGTAACCCCATGGACTTATGGGAGTCCATAAGAAGGGAATTTATGTAGGCTGGCAGGGTAAGGAAAGCTTTCTAAAGGAGAGCTCCTCAAAGATGAGGAGGCCTTCCCCAGATACACAAAGAAGTAAAGATATTCCAGATACAAGAAGCTGAAGACAACATTTGAGGAAGAAGATGCCATTGTTTGGTAGGAAACATTAGTGTCAAAAAAAGGCAGGAGAGGGTGGCTGGGTAAGTGAGTTGGTCAAGTTTATGATAGATTTTGAGTGACTTGTGAAGTTTAGCCTGAAACATTGAGGAAAGGAGACCAGTGGGCAGGATTAGATCTTTACATCTCCCATGTATCCTGTGCTCCAACCACATCAAATTAATTACCTTTCTTTGAATCCAGCATGCCTGTGTGTGTGTGTGTGTGTGTGTGTGTGTGTATGCCTGTGTGTGCCTGTTTGGGGAGCAGAAGGAGATCTTCACATACTTGGAGTTTCAGTCCTGGCCAGATGACAAGCAACTTGAGGGTAGGCACCATGCCTGACTACATTCCTCAAAGAGCACACAGAACTCGGCACCTAATAGATGCACATACATCACTGGTGAATGCATGAATGCAATTCCACAGTCCTCCTTACTCATTCCTTAAAGCTCAGCTCAAAGAGACTTCCCCTTACTGAGGTTAAATTCCCCTTCTCTGCCTCTGCTACTTTCAACAGAGTATATAGTATTATTAGAGCAGGTTGTGTTATTACATTAAATAAAAGTGAAAAGTGATGGTCTCTGTCAGCCTCAGGAGAATTTTAGAACTCAGAGCAAAATCTTACTCTTTTTTCTATCCCTAGTGGCTTACATAGTACCTAATGCATACCACATAATTAATTGCCTAATTGTTGTTGGTAAAATGCACATGTATTTACCCTTTATCATATGATCTAAGATGAATCAATCCTCTTTCTAAAAAATTTAGACCATCCATCATTCTATTTGGTAACCCAATCCATGATTTTGATATCAACTTCAATCTATCTTTACCCTGATATCAGTGTAATTGTTGGGCCACCCAGAGCTGATCACTGTTAGTCTCACTATTTCTGTGCCTGATCAAATGAGTATGTGCTTGATATAGTGAACATTTCAGACAAATTGGATGGGTTCATGAAGGCTAAGAACCATAACAACAAAGAAGAATGTAACAGTTACTTGTTTGTGTTGTAACTGTATAGGCACTCTTTTAGCTACCATCTGCAAAATTAGAATGATATTAAGCTTTTCCCGAGTGTAAAGTATGAATAGTAGGTGGTAAGGGGGTATTTTGGACTTACAGTATCCTTTGCCAGCAGCAGTGGTTTAAAAATTCTTGATGCTGCTGCTTTGTGCTTTTCTCCCCTCGGAGAGCACTCCATTTGCCTCATTAACCATAGGACTTGAATTAATATGAATTATTGAAGCTATTTTTTGTTGTCTGCTTTTTTTAAAAAAACCAGTTGGCTAAACATCATCCTTCCTTTCACAGGAAATGTTGATTAACCCTTTAGCATAATTGTTTGAAATTTTAAAAAAATAACATTTCCAGTTTTTCCAGGGTCTTAAGGCAGTGTTAATAATGAAGTAGAACTTCATTGATTATTATGATACTACTTCGCACTTCTTTGGGGAAGACAGAAGTGCTATGAATACGTAAGCAATGAGATTGCTATGGATTCCCACATTTCCTTCATTTCGCCATATTTCTTCTTTCTTCTTTTCTTTCACATGCCTCTCCTCTTGTTCTCACTCTTAGTCACCAACAATCTCGAATTTCATACTTCTGAGCATTAAAAATAAACTCGGGCATAATCTTACATATCCAGCCACAGAAAACTTTTAGTAAACTTTATAATTTTTTCACGGTATCACTTAGGTCATTTGCCAGTAAGGGGCTAAACTGCCCTTTTAGGTATTGTTTGAGGTAGATGTACAGACTGGCTGGAGCCCAGCTGACAACCATGAATCTGGAGTGTGCAAACCAGAGAGAGGGTGGACCTTACGCACAGGTTCTCAACTAGACATATGTAGCTGAGCCAAAACCAAGAGTTGGTTGCTCCACTGACTGAGCCACCCTGGTACCTCTGGTTTGTACCTATATTTATCCCTATCTGGGTTTACTGCTATTACACATCTGTTTAATAGTCTGTAGTCCAAGGGCGCCTGGATGGCTCAGTCAGTTAAGCATCTGCTTTCAGCTCAGATCATGATCCCAGTGACCTAGGACTGAGGCCCGCATCAGGCTCCCTGCTTTGTGGGGAGTCTACTTCTCCCTCTCCTTCTGCCACTACCCATATTTGTGTGCTCTCTTACTCCTCCTCTCTCTCAAATAAATAAATAATGAATAAAAGCATGTAGTCTACAGTCAGGTTGTGTTGACTCTGTTCCTTGCCAAAAATGAACTTTAAGGGACCAAGGATAAATGTCACTTCTTTAGGTTGTATACCCTGTCTCCAGAGCTCTCACCTTGGACACACTTAAACAGAAGTGATTCAGAGCTTTGTGCCCAAACCCACTCGCAAAACAAATGGTATAAACAATGAAGCCTGACTTCGTAATAACTATTATTGGACTCAACTTCTGGATAAGTTAATATACTTTTCTTGAGCTTCAATTTCTTCAGGTACTTAAAACAAAATACCATGAAGGTTAAGTGGGATACTCTATGAAAGGGCTTAGAACGGTATGGGCACATAGTAAGTCCTCAATACACATCAGCTATTTTTTTCTCGCTTCAACCTTTGGAAACTCCGTGCCCCTCACTCGTCTTGCTGACTTCTTCTCTGGTAGTCAGTCAGCAAGGCTCTCCTCAGTCTTCCAGGAGTTCCTGCTTCAGTCTGCACAGATGCCATAGGCTTTGATCTTCTTTAAATACGAAAGGGAGGAAGAAAAGAGGGAAGGAAGAAAGAGAAGGAAGGAAAGGAGAAAGGGAGGGAACAGGGCCAGGCAAAGAAAAGGAAGGAAAAGCAAGAAGAGAGGGAGAGGTGGAGAAAGGAAGACAAGGAGGAAGGGGGATGGGGACGAAAAAAGGGAAGCTTTCTCTTACAGCCTTTCACAGTGTTTTGTGAAGACAGTTCCACCAAATAGTAATTAGCAAACTGCTTTTAAATTTGTACAAAATCAGTTACAGATGAAAGAGAAAGCTACGTTTTAACACATCGCAATGTTGTGTCGTGTTTGTCTTTATTCAGTTGATTCCACAGTTGGTATTACCACCCATCACCTTATCCGTATGCAAGGCTTGGCTTTCCACTCGGAGTATGTATTTTTGAAACTTCTATTAAACATTTCCCTGGGAACAGCAAAGCATTTTTTTAATAATATATTAATGATAATTTTCTTAATCCTGAAGCTCCAATTTTTCTAGAACACTGTAAAATCAGTTCACGTTTTATGATGCAAAAACAATGAAAATTATAAAAGAGCTGAAGATGAAGTTAAGTCTTAGGTATTTCCTCCTGGTTCTAAAGATGAAGTTTTTAGTCCAGAAAGTTAATAACTAATATTTAGCTATGATATAATTTAGAAAAGAGAAGCAAAAGCCATGGTTATGATGTTTTTAACTCTTATCATTAACATGATATTTATAAGTGCTTCTGTAGTGAAAAATGCTACAGTGAGAAAAAACACAGTATGAACTGGGAGGCAAAAGCACATTATTTGGTCTTAGCTTTGGATAAATAAAATACGAACATTCCATCTACGAAAGTGAGACCTTGCTGTAGTTTAGAAATGTCATGTTTGTATAACAGCTCATGGACATAAGTCTACATTTAAAATTGATATGATTTTAAAATTGCTTCCAATTTTTTTTGACAATTATAAGAGCCAAGCCGAAAGTGTTAGGCAATGTTAAAATAGGCACTGAGAAGACACTTTTCTATTTCTCCTGATGGTCATTGATATAATTAACTGCCAGCAGCAAAGTTAGATATATATTCTGTGGCCTTGAATTTGAGTCCAGCTAACTGGCCCCTATGGGGCTAATGCCCATGACTTTGGCCTTTTTATACTATACTTAATAGTACAAAAATATAGATTTCATTTGGCTCCTAAAGGATTAGAGTGTTCTCTATCTAGTCTTCTCTTTGATACCTATGCTGATTTTTTCCCCTTTCTCTCAGTTTTCGAGGAGCTAAATTTGGCAATAATTGGTAAGTGCTGATTTTATAAACTTAAAAAAATCATAAGGGCATTCTCTCCCCCACCCCCAGACCCCCAGTAACAAAAACCCAGACAAACTAGAGAGGAAAAATGGAAATGTCCTAGCATTCCTAGAGGACAGCATTCTTTATGCGCCCTTTAGGCTAAGAGAGGAGGTGCTGTTTCTTCTTCCTTGTTCTCAAAAAAGCGAGAGACTGCAAAGAATAGATCAGGAAAATGTTCTAGTTTTTCAACTGATCAACTACCACACCATCACTTCTCTTTTTGGTTCACCCTTTCTCTCACTAGCAACAATTTCCTGAGGACAGAAAAAGTGAGAGTGGAAATAGGGTCACATTTGGAGACAGTTAGGTGATATATGTTAATATCCACTCCGGACTAGCTGGGATCACCAAATTCATTCCTCTTGTTATCTGTACCCTGTGAACTGCAGCCTCCAGAGCAAAACGTATTTAACCTGCAATGATACATTGCCCAGAAGCCATTCAGTATTTATGTCATTCTGAATTTTTATTTAGAAACAATTAAAGCTACCTGGATTTCAGGAATTTTCGTGGGTTTCAGGTCAAGGTTTATATTTTTTAAAAAGACCAAATAATCTACCACTCTATCATATGTAGCTAAAATAATGACTGTAATTTGAGATTGATCACTCTCCTTTTTTCCTCTATGTTTATCCCCTACTTTGTAAGGTATGCATGGGCCTGTGCACTGAGAACACAAAGGGAGAAGCGTATGGGTATGGACAATGGGGGAGGGTTTGTAATACATTTGTACTTGGCAGTGATAAGCAATTCCAATAAGCATAGTTTTCATGGCTAATTTCATCTCTGGAGAACAATAGATCTACATTTTTTTAAGTAAAAAATATCCATAGGTTGAACTTAAAAACAGTTCGGATATGTTGCTTAGTTGGAAAATAGAGTAATGCTGTCATTCAGTATCAACCATTTTTCTCCCATTGAATTTTGATTCATTGTGTTATCTCTTACTATTAAACAATGTAAAGGCTCCTTCAAAATGAAAAATATTAATTATCTCAAATTATTTTCCAGTCTTCTACAATGATTTGTCTTCATCCCTGGAAAAAACACTTGTTTAAATTACATTTTTATTGATGCCTGAAAATTTGAAAACTTTGGATGACATCACAAGATAAAACATAAAGTCCATTCAAGTTTGATCCCTTCATGTGGCTTGAGATGGACAGAAGCCATGTTCAGCATCACTGGGCTTTGTCAAAAGACGAGTCTATTACATAAGTAAAATAACCATTTCCGGGGGGGGGATTTGCATACAGCAATGAAATATATTCTCTCCAAGCTTTGGTTAGGTTGTTTTTATATAAATAAATAAAAATTTATCTCAGTTATTTATATAATGCCTTATTAAAATGAGATAGCTGAGAGTAAGAAAACTGTAGTCTCATGAGAATCTTGTGAATGATAACCATTCAGCCCTATGGCCTGACAGCCAGGACTCAGACAGAAATGGAGTTTAGTATCTTGTGTAGCCTCAGCTACATCTCTGGGGATCTCAGAGCCAGTGTGTGTGCCTCATACTTCCTTCCAGTGGGCAGTGATTAAAAGATTCTGCATATTTGCTTCTCTCTGTATCATTGTCAAACAGGTCATTCTTTCCTGTGTATATATGTATATGAATATATGAACTTATGTCCTCTGTGTACTAACAGTTTCTTCTTCCCCATCTTGCTCAGTGTCTCTTCTCTCATAACTTGAGCTTTTCATGCCCTGTATGGAATTTACACTCATAACTTACTGTTGGTTTTAGCTCTCACTTCTCACTCCTGTTCTGTCTATACTTTCCCTCATGCATTCCTTAAAAGGAGAATATTAACTACTATTTTTTTTTTTTAATTTAACAGACAGAGATCACAACTAGGCAGAGAGGCAGGCAGAGAGAGAAGGAAGCAGGCCCCTCACTGAGCAGAGAGCCTCATGCGGGGCTCGATCCCAGGACCCTGGGATCATGACCTGAGCTGAAGGCAGAGGCTTTAACCAACTGAGCCATCCAGCCGCCCCCCCCCCTTTTTTTAATGCCAGGCCTTATCATTCATTAGTCCCTAACCAGACTAGGGGTGGCCAGTGCTGACTCCATCAGGTTTGATTTGTGATGTCTACTTTGGGCTGCCTCTTCACTATGGGATGTTAGTCAGAGTATTTCACACAGAAAAGTCTGACATGTCTAGTACATCCTGTCCCAATCTATTGTTCCTTTAACCCACCATGTTTCCTAAGTTAGTCTAGCCTTTAAGCAAAAGTGTTATCTAACAGGAGTCACGTATCAAGTCAATATCAGCCCTAAGACTCTAACTCACATTAATTGATTAGATCAAATAAATTGATTGTGCAGGTACCTGGTAAGGTCCTGAGGGAATAGGTAGCATTGGTAAGATTTTATGGAAATGATATTCAACCTAGGTATTAGGAGACCTATCTCTGTCATGAACTGAGTCTCAAAATTAAGAAAGTTTTCTAACCATTCAGGGCCTCGGTTCTGCATTTGCAATTTTGGAGAATGGGCTACACATTTCACAGGGTGGTTCCCAGTCTTTATTCTGTGAGTCTACATCATAAGGTTGAGATCAGAGTAAACCTGAAACATCACACAGATAATAGCCTAGCAGGGGATCAGGGTGGTAAGAGATCACAGTCAGAATGCTGCTTTTCTTTCCTTTTTTTTTTTTTTTTTAATATTTTATTTATTTATTTGAGAGCAAGACAGAGAGAGAAAGCATGAGAGGGGAGAAGGTCAGAGGGACTAGCAGACTCCCCATAGAGCTGGAGCCCCCTGTGGGACTTGATCCTGGGACTCTGGGATCATGACCTGAGCCAAAGGCAGTTGCTTAACCAACTGAGCCACCCAGGTGCCCCCAGAATGCTGCTTTTCTAAAAGAAGAATTGGATATCAGGAATGGTTCCTGGAGCTGATATATGGATAGGTGCTGTGGGTCTAGGATAAGTAAGGGCCAAGCCTGTTGATTTTAATTAACATAGTACAGTAGTTGAGGCAGGGTCAAAGCATGCGAGGAATAGATTCCTGAAGGGGGAAGATAAGTCAACCCATTAACAATTTCCAAAAATACTTCAATTTTCCATTAGCGAACATTCCTACTCACTGAGAGTCAGGAATGTCTACACTCATTTAATAGATTACTTGATTTACCTCTATATTTCCCTTGCTCCAGTTGCTATCAGTTTGGGTGGCTATGGTGGGGTGAGCCCCCAGGAACCTAGACATGAATGAAATTGGAGTTACACTGAAAAATCAATACGTAACCTGAAAATAGATCTGCAAAGTTATTGGAAGGAAGCTGAATGACTTCCAGGTCAGACAACTTGGGATCATCTGGTTAAATACATGATATACAAAAAAGAATATTTCCGTTAGAAGGTAGAAAGCTAATCTAGAGTTTCATCGTCAAAATCAGCTTGTGTCCATCTGGGTACTATCTGGGGAGTGAGTTTTAGTTAGTGGACTTTCACTATTCCAGATTCATTAGCAAAGTAAACATAAATGTCAGGGAGTATAGCAAATATTTGCACCTTCTGGGTTTTGTACATTGACCCTTAAGTCCTTGATTAGGTGTATTTTTAACCCTACAAGATGATTTTTCATTTGATATATGGAAAAATCAAGTTTTGTCCTATGAGCATAAGGACCAGATACTAGGAAGTTCTTCATTTTCAAAGGATTGTCACACTGAGGCCTCAACACACAGGTGTGTTGTACGTTCAGACAGTCTTCCCACAGTGACCACCCAGCATCCATGTGTTCTTGGGTCATTCCCATGCTTAATTTTGTAAAATAATTTCACATTTGTACTTACAATAAGATCCAAACTGTCATTTCACTTTCTACCTCACCTACCTGCTACCTCATCTCCTATGACTCTTCCCTGCACTTAGGGCACTCAATCCATACTGTTCTTCCTTCCATTCTGATAACATGCCAAGGTTGTCTTTATCTGAGAGGCTTTGCACGTACTACTTCCTTTGCCTGAGAATATTTTTTCTTAATATTTATGTCTTTCTTTTGCTCAAGATTGAGTCCTAAATATAATGAGGTTTCTGTGATAAATCTATCCCATACATCCCCCTTTCTCTACTTCAAGCTATCAATTATTTTTTTATTTTTATTTTTTAAATCTTTAAAAAATTTTTAAAATTTTTTATTAACATATAATGTATTATTAGCCCCAGGGGTACAGATGTGTGAATCATCAGGCTTACATACTTCACAGCACTAACTATAGCACATACCTTCCCCAATGTCCATAACATCACTACCCTCTCCCTACCCCCTTACCCCAGCAACTCTCAGTTTGTTTTGTGATATTAAGGGTCTCTGATGGTTTGTCTCCCTCCCGATCCCATCTTGTTTCATTTTTTATTTCCCTAGCCTCCAAAACCCCCACATTGACTCTCAAATTTGTCATATCAGGGAGATCATATGATAATTGTCTTTCTCTGATTGACTTATTTCGCTCAGCTTAATACCCTCTAGTTCCATCCATGTCATTGCAAATGGCATGATTTCATTTCTTTTGATGGCTATGTAGTATTCCATTGTATATATATACCACATCTTCTTTATCTATTCCTCTATTGATAGAAATCTGGGTTCTTTTCATAGTTTGGCTATTGTAGACATTTTGCTATAAACATTCAGGTGCATGTGCCCCTTTGGATCAACACATTTGTATCTTTAGGGTAAATACCCAGTAGTGCGATTGCTGGGTCATAGGGTGGCTCTATTTTCAACTTTTTGAGGAACCTCCATGCTGTTTTCCAGAGTGGCTGCACCAGCTTGCATTCTCACCAACAGTGTAGGAGGGTTCCCTTTGGCAGTGTTTTTAGGAAGAAGTTGCTCAAGCTGAGATCAAAGAGGTTGCTGCCTATGTTCTCCTCAAGGATTTTGATGGATTCCTGTCTTACATGGAGGTCCTTCATCCATTTTGAGTCTATTTTTGTGTGTGGTGTAAGGAAATGGTCCAGTTTCCTTCTTCTGCATGTGGCTGTCCAAATTTTCCCAGCACCATTTGTTGAAGAGACTGTCTTTTTTCCATTGGATATTCATTCCTGCTTTGCCGAAGATTAGTTGACCATAGAGTTGAGGGTCTATTTCTGGGCTCTCTATTCTGTTCCATTGATCCATGTGTCTGTTTTTGTGCCAGTACCATACTGTCTTGATAAAGACAGTTTTGTAATAGAGCTTGAAGTCCGGAATTGTGATGCCACCAACTTTGGCTTTCCTTTTCAACATTCCTCTGGCTATTCGAGGTCTTTTCTGGTTCCACATAAATTTTAGGATTATTTGTTACATTTCTTTGAAAAAAAAAAATGGATGGTATTTTGACAGGGATTGCATTAAATGTGTAGATTGCTTTTGGTAGCATAGACATTTTCACATTTGTTCTTCCAATTCATGAGCATGGAACATTTTTTCCATTTCTTTGTGTCTTCTTCAATTTCTTTCATGAGTACTTTGTAGTTTTCTGAGTATAGATTTTTTTTTTTTTTTTTTTTTTTTAGGTTTTAATTTATTTTTTATTTTCAGCATAACAGTATTCATTATTTTTCACCACACCCAGTGCTCCATGCAATTCGTGCCCTTTATAATACCCACCACCTAGTACCCCAACCTCCCACCCCCCACCCCTTCAAAACCCTCAGATTGTTTTTCAGAGTCCATAGTCTCTCATGGTTCACCTCCCCTTCCAATTTCCCCCAACTCCCTTCTCCTCTCTAACTCCCCATGTCCTCCATGCTATTTGTTATGCTCCACAAATAAGTGAAACCATATGATAATTGACTCACTTTGCCTCTTTGGTTAGATTTATTCCCAGGTATCTTATTGTTTGGGGAGCAATTGTAAATGGGATTGACTCCTTAATTTCTCTTTCTTCTGTCTTGTTGTTGGTGTATAGAAATGCAACTGATTTCTTTGCATTGATTTTATATCCTGACACTTTACTGAATTCCTATATGAGCTCTAGCAGTTTTGGAGTGGTCTTTTGGGTTTTCCATGTGAAGTATTATATCATCTGCAAAGAGTGAGAGTTTGACTTCTTTACCAATTTGGATGCCTTTAATTTCTTTTTGTCGTCTGATTGCTGCAACTAGGACTTCTAATACTATGTTGAATAGCAGTGGTGATAATGGACATCCTTGCTGTGTCCCTGATCTTAGTGGAAAAGTTCTTAGTTTTTCTCCATTGAGACTGATATTTGCTGTGGGTTTTTCATAGATGGCTTTGATGGTATTGAGGTATGTACCCTCTATCCCTACACTTTGAGAAGTTTTGATCAGGAAAGGATGCTGTACTTTGTCAAATGCTTTTTCAGCATCTATTGAGAGTATCATATGATTCTTGTTCTTTCTGTTATTAATGTATTATATCACATTAATTGATTTGCAGATTTTGAACCAACCATGCAGCCCTGGAATAAATCCCACTTGGCCATGGTATGAATACTCCCTTTAACGTTCTGTTGGATCCTATTGGCTAGTATTTTGGTGAGAATTTTCGCATCTGTGTTCATCGAGGATATTGATCTGTAATTATCTTTTTTGATAGGAGTTTTTGGTATGGGGATCAAGGTAATGCTGCCCTCATAAAATGAGTTTGGAAGTTTTCCTTCTTTTTTAAATTTTTGGAACTGTTTTAGGAGAATAGGAATTAATTCTTCTTTAAAAGCTTGGTAGTGTTCCCCTGGGAAGCCATCTAAACCCTGGGTTCTTGTTATTTTTTTATTTTTTGTTTTTGGCTTTTCTTTTATTTAAATTTTATTTTATTTTAATTCAATTAATAACATAGACTGCATTACTAGTTTAAGATGTAGTATTCAATGATTCATCAGTTGCATATAACATCCAGTGCTCATCACATCACCTGTCCTCCTTAATGCCCATCACCCTGTTACCCCATTCCTCTTCCCCCTCCAGCAAACCTGCAGTTTGTTTCCTAGAGTTAAGAGTCTCTTTGGGGGCTCCTGAGTGACTCAGTGGGTTGAGCCTCTGCCTTCAGTTCAGGTCATGATCTCAGGGTCCTAGGATTGAGCCCCGCATTGGTCTCTCTGTTCAGTGGGGAGCCTGCTTCGTCCTCTCTCTCTGCCTGCCTCTCTGCCTACTTGTGATTTCTCTGTCTGTCAAATAAATAAATAAAATCTTAAAAAAAAAAAACAGAGTCTCTTCTTGTTTGTCTTCCTCTCTGATTTCATCTTCTTTTATTTTCCCCTCCTTTCCCTATGATCCTCTGATTTGGTTCATAAATTCCACATATGAGTGAAATCATATAGTAATTGTCTTTTTCTGATTGACTTATCTCACTTAACATAATATCCTCTATCATTTATTTTTGAAACATTTTACTAATGATAGCTACTACTATCCAAAATGTTTGCATTTATTTCTTTTCTTCTTCTTTAAAAAATTGTTTTTCTCACACTAAAATATGTATTTCATTAGAACAGGATCTTGTCTGTCATGCTTATTGCTGTATTCTCAAACCCAGGAGAGTGTCTGAAAAATATAAAATACTCATTTTATTTTTAAATTTTTAAAAAAAAATTTAAACACTCATTTTAATGAATATAACAGATTTTTATAAGTATACTCTGGCCACTATCTCATTAGCATAAGTGTCCCATTTCAAAGAGAACTCATTGATGGTGACATTCCCATGGGATTTTCTAGTGGTCCTGATTTTTAGGGCAAAATAAAGTGGTTCAGGTTGTGCTTCTCTTGGTAGTGTTAATCCTACACCAATAGACATTATGCAGGACAGAGGTGTATTTCCTACTTGGAGGCCTCAGGCTGTTGCAAATGCTTGATTCATTAGGGAATACATGAATCAGAATAGCTAATAATGCCTGAACCAAGGCTAAATTGGTACGTCTCCCATATGTTTTTAGTTGGGTAGATAGATGACTTGTATATGACTTCTACAAAGAAACTCAAAGTAAACTTTTCTAATTCTAGCATTGCTTTGCATTTTTGGGGTAAAGAGGCAGTGTGCCATAGCGGAAAGAGCTCAGACTCTAGAACCAACACAGCTGGGTTTGAATTCAGCTCTATCATTTACCAGATGCATGCCCTTGGACAAGTCCTTCCATTCCTTCTGAGTCTACAAGTCTCCTCCTCTGTAAAGTGGGATTGTAATGCTTCCTCCCAGAGCTGCCTGCAGGGGTATAATCAAAATGACTGGCACGTGATACATTCTTATTGATTTGGAGCTGCCATTATTATAAAGATTGCGCAGACTAGCCTGGTGTTGCATTTTTATATTTGTTTTGTTTATCTGGCTTCAAGTTATAGTGACTGCTTCCAGGAAAATCAAATTATGGCCAGTCATGGGAAAATAGCTATCTTGAAAGATGAAAGGGACACACACTGCATCACAGCAGAGTCTCATTTGAACCAGTGGAGAATCCAAGGTGGATGTAGGCACTGTGGTAGCTGGCATTTTTGTTTATATACAAAAGAACTCCAACATGAAATGGCCCACTTGCCCTCCAAGTAGCTATTCCATTTTCCTTTTGCTACTAAGTCTTTCTACTATATTGAACATATCCGTGAATTACCTCTTGCTTTCTGTTAACAAATGAACTCTGTTCCCTTACAACTTCAGGCTTCCACGACTCTATGTCTCCTTGGCTCCACATTCCCTGTTATTCCCTATCCTCAACTTTATGCCTGCTGAGTTGTATGCTCAGCTTACACATCCTGCTGACTGCCTGGTTTGTTTCACTATTCAATTCTAGAAAGGGATGCCAATTGGTCTGACTCAAGTTTTATCACCAGAGTATGGAGCCATTCCTTCGATAGGCAGATTCTGGTTCGATCCACCTGAAATCAACATTGGCGTGTGTCCAAATGAAAAGGTATTAGCAAATTCCCATGGCACAACTCCGTGTATGATGCTTCTGATGGTGTCATTGCTGGAGCCAAAGGGTGGGGGGGTGGCGTCATATAGAATATGAACAGTCAAGAATGATGCTTTTTTTTTTTTTTTTTTTTAGAGTCTTATTTCATGCCATATAAGAGTGGTTGTGGCTGGGGCAGGCATTGTGATTAGCTTTTTAGCAAAATATGGAATCATTTGTATTGCCTGCAATTTTAGACCCAGAAAGGACGTTTGAGACACCTTATTTAGTCCAACCCTTCCATTTCAGAGATGAGGAGTCCAAACCTCAAGTAGATAAGTCCAATGTCACAAATGGCAAGTTAAACATTGGAAAACAAAAATCAGTGGAAGGATGTTGTAAAGAAATTAGGTTATTTATGTTGGGGGAGAGAAAAAAACCTGAGTATATAAGACAAATAAAAGACCATCTGTTTAATTGAAAATATCACAATCCAGTAGGGAAGGAAACATTCATTTTAACATATAAATGCCATCAAGAATGGATGCACAGGGTCAGAATGCCTAATTATGAGGTTGAGAATATTCAGGGAAATTGTTCTAGAGAACTAGATGTCTGAACTGAGAGTTGAAGATTTGCATCGGTGTCCATCAGGCAGTTGCTACTGTAAAGCATATTCCAGATGCACTTATGAGTGATCAGAAAGTGTATTTTGTGTGTGTGGCATGTGGAAGAATAACAGCTTAGGCCATAGGTTGTCTATAAGAAATATGCGTGTTTCTCCCTCTCTCCTACTCCTCCTTCCCATCCTGTTGCCTTCTTTTTTCTCCTCATCCCTGTTAAGTTTACCTCTGGTGAATCTTAAAATAACTTCGCATTCTATCTTTCTGATCAGAATAACAGTGTGAAAAGGTTTTTCAAGAGCATGCACGGGGGTGGAAGAAAACTGATCTGAAATCTGAAATTTATCATAGTTATATCACAAGACACAAGATGTCTGTTTTGTTTGGGGGTGCCCACCCAGTGAAATTCTCTCTCACCCCCTATTCTGACGGGTGCTGTCATTTCCCTGGTGAAGGTCACTTTAAATGTTATTCAGGTCTTCTCAGGTATTTGCAATCTAGTCCAAGGTGCTGTCATTTTCACACTTAATAAGTACCCTTTTGATTCTTTCCCCCAGTCCCAATGCCCTACAGGAGACCACTCAATGCATCCCCTTCCCCAGAATGACAGCAAGCCATTGATTACTCTTCTTTGGGTACTCCCCTTTAGTGAGTTGCATACCACCTACTTTTCTGTGGTTTGTACGGTGTATTCTTAATGTGGCTGCTTTTTTTCCTCTGCGGGTGTGAGACTCGGGTTATAACAAATGATTCATAGTGAGGAAAATCAGTGGTCTGTCTTGTCAAAGAATTGTATCACAAATAAAAACCCAGAAAACCCTATGTAGATTCCAAAAATGCAATTATAAAAGTACACTATTTTGAACTTTCTGTATAACAAAACCCAGAATGACCACTTATAGAAAAAGCAAAAATTTCACATAGGCATTTACATTTTCCACTTCCTCCTCTTTTTATGGATTAAAAAGTACATCTTTGCAAAAAATAAGAACTCATTCAGAGGGAGACAAGAAGAAAAGGCTGAATACTAAGCATTCCTCAAAGCAGGGAAGAGTTCGATTCAATACATTTTAACCTAAATTTAACTACAGAGTTCAACATTTAAATGTATCGAAGGATTCAGAATCAAATCTGCAACAAAGTTTTCAAAAACCTACCAAATCTTTGGAGTGCATGCACATTTTTTATTTTGTTGGGATATAACTTTTTTTTTTTTTTTGTCATTGCTGTTTAATGATGAGAATTAATTTGCTAAGAAATTGAAATCAACATCAAAGAGAGAAGAGACGAGAAGAATTCATGGGCTGAGATTAGCACTCCAAAGAAAGGAAACCAGAATACAGCAATAAGATACCACTCTTGGTAGGCTGTAAATGTTCCTTGCTTTTAAAATTCCCTAACAAGGTGAGCGAAACCATTCCAAGAACACTATTGTCAAGAGACACCTTTGAACTGATCTATCCTGAAGAATAACCCCCAGAAAGGTAGAAAAAAAATAACTTTCATATATTTGTGGCCACACAGTGCAGCTCCGACTTCTGAACATTTTTCCCCAATTATTTTTGTAAAGTATTGATCGCAATTTAATTTTGCAGTCCCAACATGAGAGGCCCTTCATGCTGAAATGTCTCACAGGAGATTGTAATCAGGGTCTAGCCTGAAGGTGAAGCGCTCGTACATAGGTTTTACTCTATTTCTCTACTCTTCATCAGCTCGGGGATTGGAGCAGAGGGCATTCTCAGGCAGATTAATTTTTGACGATGGGATCGATGGAAGATGTTTTTTCCTCCTGACATTGAGTCATCTAATTTGCTGTTTATCTTTGGCTTATTGAGTTTTGAGCATTGTTAAATCATACCTTTCAGCTGTTTAATTTCATATGTGAATTTTGCATTCCCCTCTTGTACTTGGGCATAACTCTTTTACCTAAAATGAGCAGGATGATGGGCCTTTTTTGACACAGGGTTACTGCTTTTGAGTCTGTTAAGTACTCCAAGGTAATGTTATGGTACTTTCTAGCCTTTTTTCTTTGCTTGTGGCCATAGATCAGTTCACCTCTAGGGAAATCATTACTTGCCATCATTATTATCCCCAGCACCTTCATCTATCCTCCCTTGTTTCCTGACTCCATGGCTTGATGAAGTGCCTAGATGTGCGAACACCTTATCTCAGGTCTCATAATTAACCCCTTCATAACACAGGCCAAGGAAAGTCTTTTTCCTGTGATATGCTTCGTCTAGTTCCATATTTGGGCTTCTTGATAGCAATTACAGCAGCTCTAACAGTTTCGACTCTATTTTTGCCGTAAGATGTGAATTTTGTAAGCGTGCTGATGGCTGTAAGAAAAAGAAACTACTTTCCACCTAGAGAAACTTGGCCTTATATCACCTTTCTTTTTTCTTTTTAAAGGTAATCAAGCTGTATCTCAAGACAACACCTTAGCTGTATACACCGAACATTTCTCACAGTAGCAATATCATATTAAACGTTAGTTATTTTATCAGTTTTTGTGAGCATACCCACAGTTACCTCAGAAATTAATAGAATATGAATGGGTCTTTTTTTTTTCACTTGGAAAGGCATATAACCTTTTAAAATAGGCTTGGAAACAAAAATAAAAGTAGAGATGTTCACAGAGTATACTGCCAGATTTGAATTTAACATTAAAACAATCTGTTAGTTTTATTAATTCAGTAAATTAAAAAAAAAATCCTATTCCATACTCCAAACCACTTGCAGGTTTGATTGAACAGAGAGATGTTATTCCTATTATAAAAAGAGCCCTAGAACAACTCTCAATAAATCTAATTCCTACTCTCTAACCAGTTGGATTTTCATGAGAAAGGTATAACATTTCTTTGGCTCTCAGTTTCCTCAGTTACAGAGCTTAAGAGAGGATTTCTTCCCGATGTAAAAATATATAATTTTTGACATATGACTTTGCAGTGTTCCATCTTACCTGTCTCTGTCCATCACCCAATGCCTAGCTCAAATTCTGCCTCCTCCATGAAGCTTTCTCACCTACTGCTGCCCACAGTGGACTCACCATATGTATATAGTCATAGTTATTTGTTTGACATTGTTTTCACATGAGTTCTGGTAATGCTTTCTGGCATTTAAAAAGATTTCATCACTGTATATTGCAAGGAGGACCTTTGAGTTCACTCTGCATTCTATTTCAATAACCCTGAAAGGTGACCAATATCTATTATTTGAGTATGCATTTGATTTTTTTAAAAAGTGTAGATTTATTCGTAGACATTCTTACAATGAAAGTAAGAAAATCTGAAACTGACTTAGCAGGTTTAAACTTTGCTGTTTAAATTTAAACTCTGCTGTTTAAATTTCTTACTGAAACTGACACAGCTTTAGGGGATGAGATCTCAAAATGCTTGTAGTTACATCCCCATCATTTGAATAAGCATCGGGGTACCTGGGGGGCACAGTCATTTAAAGCATCTGACTCTTGGTTTCCAATCAGGTCGTGATCTCAGGGTTGTAATCTAGGGGCCCTCCTATAGAGCCCCATGTTGGGTTCTGCCCTTGGAGTAGAGTCTGCATGGAATTCTCTCTGCTTCTGGCCCCTCCCCCAACTCCTGGAATACAAAAATGAATCTTAAACAAAAAAATAAAGAGTAAGCTTATGGTCTGGTGAGATAACACTTTGGAAAAACACTTTCTGTCTTTATAATAATAATTTCACAATGATACTAATATTATTACATAATGTTGAAGTACTACTATTATAAGAATATACTTACCTAATTGTTTTGTTAATCAGTTTCACGCCTTTATCAACACACATCATATGCCTTGTCCTACTGAGTTACGAATTCTTTCCAGACAAGAAAGTGGTGTTAATCTTTAACATTTGCCTTGCAAACATTTCAAGTTTTTCTTCAGTTCAGACTTTTAAGTTGCTATTAAAGAATCAATCAACTGAAATTTGTGAGAGTGTGTTTGTACTTCATTAGCTGATACCAGAGATGAGGACGAGTTAGCATTTAAAAAAATGAGGAAATAAATTTTCTGCCCCACAGGAGAATATATGAATTGCACATGTAAATAAAAATTTACAAATTAACATCCATATCTACAAACATTAGTGTAGGTTAATGTCTTTATGAAAAATACTGTAATTCTTTGGCTCCCAATTTTTTTCTTAACTCATCAGCATAAAAACACAAGTGTTTCCAAATGTGTTTGTAGAGGAAAACAGCTGGAAATAAAATACTTTGTTTCCCCAAAGTGTGCCTTTCCTTGGGATCTAAGTTGTGAAGGTTGAAGGAGACTATTGGGCTTATTAATGATGTTTGAGGCCCAGGAACCATAGCCATCAAGTCCACATACCAAGCAGATTCCTTGATGGTGTTGACCACATCAGTCCATAAGGCCCCAGTTCTTGCCAATCAGATACGAAAAACACAAAAATCCGGAGCAGAGGGAATGAACACAAAACATGTTCCACTTGTTGGCTGTTTTTGCATATTTATAAAACCATAATGGTCCATTCGAAATCAAACCTTAACTTCTAAGATATTTTAACTCCGACCTTTTGGTCTTCATTTCCAGTATATTTCACACCTAACTGTCCAGATATCACTATTATGTAAATCACTTATATACTTACATATAGTAAATATGCCTATGTGGCATATTTGTACCCTGGGAGGGTTTGATAGTCTTGACAGTAAATAGCCAGGGTAAATAATGAAGTAATTATTATAGAAATGTTTAATTTGTTGAGTTTCTGTTAATGGGCTTACAATAAATTCTGTCCTGAATATCACTTAATCCCCATTGCAACCCTGTGGATGGATACTGTTACGCGTTCATTTTACAGATGAGGAAATTGATCAGGAAGAGACCCTAGGGCCATGGAAACCCATTTCCTAAGTAAGAAATGTAAGACCAGAAGAAGCTACATAAGGGTACGTGACCAAATCTCAGGTTAAAACAAAGGTCCTCTGACTCTGTTGGAATATTATTTCTAATCTGTCATCCAGTCCCCAAGTTGCTTAGGAGATATCATAAACTTTCATTTGTGATTATCTACCTCACTGAAAGAAATCAGACTGGGTGAGAAATTTCCTACACAATAATGTTAAGATTATCTTCCTCAACTCATATTAAACATGGTCAGATTTAGATACTGAGAATCAATGAAACAAGATGGGATTGGGAGGGAGACAAACCATAAGTGACTCTTAATCTCACAAAACAAACTGAGGATTGCTGGGGGGAGGGGGTTTGGGAGAAGGGGGTGGGATTATGGACATTGGGGAGGGTATGTGCTTTGGTGGGTGCTGTGAAGTGTTTAAACCTGGTGATTCACAGACCTGTACCCCTGGGGATAAAAATATATGTTTATAAAAAATAAAAAATTAAAAAAAAAAAGTACAAACACGGTTTTCTTTTCACTACTGAGGCTTGGCCATAAAAATGTTTGACTCATAAATATGAATTCATTCTATCACCATAAATTAGGTAAAGTCGTTATAATAACAGCCAGGTCTTAGGACATAAGTCAGTGAGAGATAAATCCTAACATTGCTTTAAAGAGTCTTCTGAAAGGTGGCCCAGGAAGGGAGAAATTGTTTTGAATGCTGGAACTGGGGGAAAAAATGAGTCATGAAAGCTCAAAGCCTGGGGCTCGCACTGGGCTGCGGCAGTTGGTGTGCTAAAATCATGTTTTACTCTTGCTCTAACAGCTCCCACCTCTATCTTGAACAGGGACTTGGGTTCCAAAAGAGCTGAATCATGATTTATGATTAACTATTGCTGCTGCATTCGTCATCATTTTCATCTGTCCCAAGAAGAAGAATCCCTGGCTTGGAAGACTGTCTAACTCAGGGTAGAAATGATGAGAATGGTGGTACTTCAGTCTGGGTTCCTCCCACACAGTAAAAATATCCCCCCAGCCCATTTTTAGATGCCCCATGATACGATGGTGTTATTTGTTCCAGCCATTCTTGCAATATAAATTTTGCTCACTATCATATATCTGGTCTCTTTGTATATATTAAATATAATGGCTTTTTCAAAGCTACACTAAAAGAAGAAAAAGACTAAGTTAATGTCCTAAAGTCCTGAATAATCCACAAAGACAATTAACTCTTCAATAACTTTGAAGCAATTGTAGTATAGTAGACCTTTGAACAAACCAGGGATTAGGGACACCTACCCCCCGACACACATACCCACTGTGGTAAAAAAATCTGCATTTAATATTTGATTCCCCCAAAACTGAACTACTATTAGCCTACTGTTGACTGGAAGCCTTATTGGCAACAATAATAGTGGATTAATACATATTTTGTATGTTATATATATTGTTTTATATGTATATGTATATACTGTATTCTTACAGTGAAGCAAGTAGAAGGAAAGAGTGTCACTAAGAAAATCATGAGGAAGAGAAAATACATTTACAGTGCTGGTGAAAAATGTCTACATATAAGTGGACCTGGGTAGTTCAAAACTGTGTTGTTCAGGGATCAACAGGATTTTGCAAGTCCAAGCCATATGAACTTAATAGACATCATGTCTTGCGATGACATCATATTTCTCGAATCTTTCAAAATGTGATAGGCCACAGTCAGGTCTGTTGCTTTAAAATTTTGAATAAGCCCAAGAACTTGAACAAGGAAATTATTATGTAACACTACAGCATCAAGAGATCATGAACCGGGATGCCTGGGTGGCTCAGTTGGTTGGACGACTGCCTTTGGCTCAGATGATGATCCCGGAGTTCCAGGATCAAGTCCCACATCGGGCTCCCAGCTCCACGGGGAGTCTGCTTCTCTCTCTGACCTTCTCTTCACTCATGCTCTCTCTCACTGTCTCTCTCTCAAATAAATAAATAAAATCTTAAAAAAAAATAAAATAATAAAATAAAATTATAAAAAAAAAAAAAGATCATGAACCAAAATGTTAAGTTCGTGTGACTTGACCATGTGTAGCCCCTTCCAGTCACTCCCCCACCAGCTTTAAATCATTTAAAACACAGTAAGTTCTGGAATCTTCTGACTCTATTGGTTTGCAAAGACTCCCAAGCTTGAGGAATACATTCAGGGGAAATATGAAATCATCAGGAACCTGTAAGCTGTATCCTATCTCCATGTGTCTTTCATATTGTCTACAAAGCTTGCATAGAGACTCTGTTGTGGTCATTCTCCCTAACCCTGGAAATGGAACCAGCCTTTGGAGGCTGGCCCAGCACAACTACCCAACATGTCCAACTTACTCGATTGTTCCCAACACTATATAAGGTAGGCAAGGAAGGTGACTTACAGAAAAGGATTGTAAGGCTCAAGGGGGTTATGTTATCTATCCAAGTCTGGAGAGCCAGGAAATAGATGAGATAAACAGGTATACGGTCAGTAATTTTTTTCTGGGTGTCTTGCTCCTCTGCTCTACTGCAGAGTGTGTGAGGTAGGGTGACAGAGCTGCTTACTTTAGAATGGTTAGGTATTATAGACCTAATCAGATTGTGAATTAACAAAATAATTCCAGATCATTTTGGTTGGTTTTCTCCAGGCAAGATAATGTCTATCTTTTTTATTTCATTGGCTACCCCATACATTTTTGCTGGCTGCATTGTCTGGTTCACCGCCACTGTCCATAGTCGACCGTATATATCTTCTCACGTCCGGAACATAACTCAAGTTACAATATCAAGGGGGGGGGTTTGGGAGGGGAACTTACAGAGAGAGAGTTGTCTTATAGAACTTGAAAGTATTAGGAATGAAAATGAAACAACATTGTTCCAAATAAGCTAAAGGTAAGACCTATATGGAAGAAGGTTATCACATAAGAAAGAAAAATATCCAGTGTTTATGAAGCATTGTTTTCTTTTTCCTAATGTCTTATATCTAGGACACCAGCCATATGTCTATTCTCTTGGGGATGTTATCAATTCATGGGAGCTTAATAGCTATCTATAGGTGATGAATTTTACTTTACAGTCATTTTGTCTTTGATAAGTGGCAATGTCTAATGCAAGATACTCTAGGTAAAATGATAGTAGAGAATATGCATTTTAGTGCTAGTAATATATTCTAGTCAACAATACTTAGTAAGGCCCGTTACGTGAACTTACTCATCATTTGGCCAGGAAGATTTCTATGCTCGAATGAAATGGGTTTGCCATGAGGAATAGGTGTGTAAAGCACCCAGGGAAAGTCAACGTGGATTGGAGAATAGGGTCGAAGGGTGAATGGCATTTTGGCTTAACATCTACTAGAAGATGAAAAGCCGATGTTAACTCTTAGTCCTGGTGGTTCCGGGACAGAATTGACCTGAATCCTGAAATACTCATTAATTCACTTAAACTCATTCCTTCTACATATGACCACTAATTTTAGGACAACTTGTGCTTTTCCCTTTTAATGGCACCTTAGATACAATTTCTTTGTTAGTGTCTCACTGTCTTTCTCTCTCTTATTGACCAATTCTTACGAAATTGCTTTCGTCTTTCCGAGAGTATCCAGACGCCTGCGACAATGATGACTTGTTCCACTTCAGAGGTTACTCAGGATTCTTTATAGCTCCCTGGTCTATTTATTTAGCAACTCAGTGATATTCTGCTAATTCAAACACCCAGAGAAAAATTACTGACCATATGCCTTCTTTCTAATCATACTTGAAGGCTTAGTTAAAATGTTACATTTTCAACAAGGCTGTCTCTGACCCTCTTAGGGGACTTCAGTGCTACTCTTTCATGTGGGAGTAACTGGTCCACATTTCTATCAATTATTATATTTTTATACATTTTAATATACCTGCCTTTACAAAGAAAGTGGGAATTGTCCGTAGGGTCCAAATGTCCTCCACTGATATAACCCTAGCCCCTAGTGGTATCTGGTCCTCAAAGAGATGGTCAGTGGGCTATTAGCAGAAAGATCTATGTAAACTTCCTTTGTTAAAATAAGGAGAAACAGAGGACTGAGATGAGTTCTTCTTCTGTAGGCAAAGTGTTTGGACCATGTTATTTGTTAGAACATAAATGAGTTGGCATTTATGCTTATGGAATAACTTAGAAATCTATAATTGTAAATTCATGCTGATTTTAATGAAATCAAAACTCAAAGTGTGAAACCATCCAAATAAATATAATTTTCCCCAAACTGCTTTGATATGAAAAAGACTCTTTGGCTTAGCTCCAATTAACTATCTTAGTCACCCACACAGAAGCAAAAAGACTCCCTCCATCTGATTATAAGTTTCTGCAAATAGCAAAAACGCTCAAAGCATTCCTGGTTGTTCTCTCTGTATGTGCGTTTTCGCAACCCAGAGCAAACAGAATGGACTGATTCTGTCATTTGCATGGAAAGATCTGATATATGTCTCATTTTTCTAGCTTTCCAGGTCCTATAAAATACGGTTTTAACATTAAAAAGAAATCATATAAAATATATTCATAAAAAGTGATGTTTTTATACTCAGACTAATATTTTATGACCAAGGCACCTATTCAGAGTTTAATTATAATAGATTCAATCTAATGCTATGGGTGCGTTCTAGTCTGACGTCCTCAAGTGAGTTTTTTAAGGGTCTTTGTTTTTCAAAATGTCAAGCCTTTGTTTTATATTCTTCCATCCTTTGCCCACTACCGGTATCCCTGCTTGTGTTAATTGTTCCAAACACCTGCTACAATCTCGGCCCGCGCACAGGCAAAAACTACGGGAAACTTGACAGCAAAACAAATACATACAGATATAGGAGTTTTATAGAACCTGCCCTCTTCCTAAATGTGTAAACACTCAGACTGAAAAACGAGATCGTCTGCAGATGTATCTCCTGGCAAATGGGAGAGAAGTTACCCACTGAGGCCAGTTTACGGAAGCGGTGAAGGCATGGTAAACATGTCTGCCTACCCCTTGACATGTTGTTCCAGATGGTTGCATAGACACAAGACAGACCCAGTGAGCTGGCTCATTTTCTATCATGAAGCAAAAGGAAATAACTCTCCACCGTGGGCTGGGGCAGGGTTTTTCACCGTCCGTGTGCAATCTCACAGACAAGTAGTTTTGGAGGTACCCACCCCTCATTATCTGAGTGAAAAAAAGAAAGAAAGAAAAAAAAAACTTTTCCAGTACTGGGCATATATCAAATGTCTCTCTGCGAGATTAGAGCTTCACTAAAAGTAAGAGCATGGTCTTTGCCCATGAGGTGATAAATTTCCAGTGCTAGCAACAGTGAAGACTTAGGAAGTGAATAAAGAAATGTCTCTAAGCATCTCTTAGGCATGTCATAAAAGGGCACATTCAATATAACTCATATGAAAAAGTAATGTCTGATGGTGCTCAGGAAAGAGAGGCAGAGAATGGTGATGCTTTTAGTAGTAATTCAGGGAGGAAGCTGCCATAGATGTTTTCATCACTGGGTATAGGCAAAAGCGTTGTCTCCACCCTGCCTCCCCCCGCCCGCCCCCCCAACCACAGCGATGATGGAGATGAATTGCGGTGGGAGGGTTTATAACTCCTTCTGGACGAGGACCCAGTTTTGAAAACAAACTTAACACTGAAACAAAAGAGACACAGGCTGGGCTATCATTTTTTATTTAGATTTTTTTTTTTTTTTTGGACAAATCAGGAAACGTCTTAGCATCCATGTTCTTTCATCTGTTGTGTTGTGGTTGCTGAAGAAGGGAGAACCATGTCACTTCTGAGGGTCTCTCCGAGTGAAGGGAGGAAGAAAAAGAACAGAGGTTGAGGGAAAAAAAAATAATGAAATAAAACAGAGGCACAAAGGAGAAATAATGTCTTAGGAAGAAAAATGAGAAAGAATAATTAAGTGAAACAGAAGGACTCCTTTAGCTGTTCAGGACCTAAGCATCCAGCCTTTAGTTTTTAGGGACGGAAATGCCCAGACCCTGCACTCAGGGAGACAGGTTGGTAAAATGTGCAGAAGCTGAGTGTGACTTGGAAGAATGCCAGTATGAATGCACAGAGGCACTTCTTTGTGTGGTATTGTTTCTGTGGGTAAATGCCAGGACTGGCCCTGGGCTAATTGAAATGAGCAGCTGCACGGGTCACATCAGTATAAGGAGCAAGTATTAACAGGTGCAAGGGGGCCACAGGCTTTTCCTTTGTCAATATTGAAGTAAACAGGTAATGCTGTTCATTTGTCTTCTTAAAATGTAAAACTTCAGGCTCAAATTGAAAGCCGCCTTTGGCATCTCCTATGTGTCTGTCATTGAGTCTAGGGTGCCTCCAGCTTTCTGGATTCAAAACCAGGCAGTTAGTCATGTCCAGGAGGAAACAAGTTCAGCGGCTGTATCTTCCGGTGTTGATACTTAGGATGGATTGCAAAATCACAGGAACTTCGGGCAGGTGTCGGGTGGCTTCTCTGATACAGATTGCATCTTAAAGTTGTTTTTCTTCAAGAAGCCTCTTGTGGGGGGGGAGAAAAGCCTTCTTCCATTTTCTGATTCCATTCAGGGCCACTATAATCTTGTTCTTGTTTGCTTGCTTGGGGCATAAAAAGCACCAAGGCCAGCCCTGCAAAGTGTTTCATTCCCTCTGCGTCCCTCTGCGTCCCTGTCAAAGACATTGAGCTAAAATGGTTGCTGAGAGTTAAAAAATTAACATTCTCACCACAAAAACTTCAGATTGGACCCAGGAAAGAATCTGAGTGGGGCTTAATGATCCTTCAAAGCTATAGGGTTTAATTTTAGATCAGAAATATTTTTTGTTTATGATTATTAATGTGTGATATTTTTCAACAAGTTCAAGAGGAAGAAAAGGGAGCAGTGAGCTATAAAACAGAGGCATAAACAGTTGATTTTATCATCAGGGACAATTAGCCATTTTAACTACACCGAGTTCAAGTGTCTAGGGGTCCGCAAAGGTTCATCTCCATTGCAGGCTCTTAGTCCAAACAACACAGGATCCTACCATTTACAGAGGGTGGATTAGATAAATGGTTTCTTCCACCTTTCCATGGCATGTTCCTACCTGAACATTCTGACAAGTCTGCTGTTTCACATAATGCATTGCTCATTTCATTTTGCTTTCTGTCTACAAAACAATCCTGAAAGAACTAAAGCATGTCTGTCTCATCTTAGTATTTGGAGTCACTTTGGTACCCAATGTATAAAATTTTGTGTGGCTCACCCAGGACCTGCCACAAATCCCACAAGAGATGATTAATAACACTAATAAGAAATGTCTTCTTGCAGAATCTCAGGTGACTCGGAAGAAAAACGTGATACCATAGCTTGGGAATTTGGGCCTCCACAGAACCTCTCCTTCCTGACAATTGGACTCAAATTTTTGTCCATTTTATAGAATCATGGATAATCTGGCATTCCACTTTTTTACTCACTTTTCAAGGGAAAGCATTAAAGGTGAGGGTGGACATAGTTTATGAGAGCCTCTGGGTGTGACATAGAGGCTACATACCCTTGATTTGGGGAATCAGCATCACCTGTCGCCATGTCACTTAGATTGATCTGTTGGGAGACCCAGCCACCCCTTTGTCTCTATGGGTTCCCCTGGAAACAGGAACATCTGCTTGCTTTTCCATGAGCCATACTGTAAATTAAGCCTTGCTTTAGTCTCTATTAATTTTTTCCTAATCTTTTTCTCCTAGCTCATCCGCCTCTTTGGATCATTATTGAATACTTTAGCCATGAGTTATTGATCTGGAGATTTCAGGATTATGTAAACATTCCAGAATGGTAAATCTCATTGTTCAAGTGAATGATTATTTCACCAAGTCTGTATTAAGCAGCTATTCTATACAAGACGTCCTTACAGATCCTGGACTCTTTGTGTGATCACAGTCTAGTGAAGGCTGCAAAACATATTTGCAACCAATTATATTACAGGAGCCTGAGTTTTCTAGTAAAAGAATACCAAAAGGGGTGTATGTAACTCAGCCTTCAAGATTAAAGAGGCTTTCCCCACGCGATTTCTGAAGAGCAGGCACTTGGCAGGTGAGTAGGTGTTTTCCTGGCAGAGAAAAAAAAGTCGGGACATTCCAGGCAGAGGAATCAGCAGAGACAGAAAGAGGAGGCAATGCAGAAGATGCCTATTTAGGGAAGAATGAAAAGTTCTGTGGCTGGAGCATAGGCATATGGTAGGGGGAAGGAGATGAGTCTGGAAAAGGAGATGAAGACCTTCATTATTTGGAAAATTATGGAATTTTCTACCTCGGGGCAGTAGAGTGTCAACACAACTGAGTCTACCTTTAACTTGTTATTGTACTTAATAAAGAAGTATTGATAAAACAAGCCAAAAAAGTAACTCTAAGTAGTAAATAAAGAATCTGTACATAATAAAAAGGATAATCTAGAAGAAAATAATATGAAATATGTACATTTGATATGCATATTTGAGATAAAGATGGTGTTTGTTTATGTTCTTCCCTCCCAGAATTCTCTTGAAGTACTGTCATTTACATAAAGGGCCTTTTTCTCCCACAATAGAGCCACAGACTCAAACAAAACATCTGCAATCAACACTGGCTTGGATTCCCACTACTAGGTGCATTTCTAATGTGCTTTTTATTTATCTTTTTCTTATGTATTCTACGGGGCTGTATATAGTAAGGGATGCATATGAAACATGAGGCTAAATGTTCCCTTATGTATTAAATAGAGCAGGGATAAGGATGGCTTTTTTAAAAGCCAGAAAATAACCTACACATATCAAAGAAGATATAGGCTATGACTTTTAATTCAAGAAACAGAATTGCAGGGGCGCCTGGGTGGCTCAGTGGTTTGGGCTGCTGCCTTCAGCTCAGGTCATGATCTCAGGGTCCTGGGATCGAGCCCTGCATCGGGCTCTCTGCTCCGCAGGAAGCCTGCTTCTCTCTCTCTCTCTCTCTCTCTCTGCCTGCCTCTCTGCCTACTTGTGATCTCTGTCTGTCAAATAAATAAATAAAATCTTAAAAAAAAAAAAAAGAAAAGAAAAAAAAGAAATAGAATTGCAGGGTAATAAAAGTTTTGAATTCTTTTTCTGCACAATGACTTTTTGTGTGAAAGAGAGTGCTAGACTTGGTAGACTCATTGGGAAATGATATCCATTCTTAACTTGAACTTTCTCTGTCATTTGATCCCCTGAAAGAATTCTAGGCATCACTTGGGAAATTCATCTGTGCCACCTAGCTTTGGTCTGTTCTCATGGGCCTTTTAAGCCAGGCTCTCCTATCCCTGAACCCTACCAGATCTGCTCATATGGTAAATCTAAACTATTTGTGGGACAAATTGTTCTTAGGTAATCACCCTGTGTTGCTCATGTTGCTCATGAGGTGTTGCCCACCTCATTTAATCTCCTGTGTTCTTACTGTTCTTACTTTGATAACCTGGATCCTAGACTTTGGCCTTGAACTCAGTGTCTGCCCCTGGTCTCTTTCAGATTTGATTCCCTCATGGGTTCCCTTTCTGGTTTTTTAATTTTCCAGCATTTAAAAAACTCTGCCTTTTGTTTTAGTCCCCGCATTGCCTTACCTCCTCTTATTTTTCCCCAGCTCACCTCCAGTTCCCCGCCCCCAGCAGCATTCAGAAAACAATACCTGAAAGATGGTCATCAATTAATAAGTGCTTTCATAAGAGTTGTCTGTGAGCTTGATGTTTAATATGCACAGCTGGCTGACAAAACATGTCTGGAAATGATAGGTATATTTAGCAATTTGGGGGAAATACTAAGAATTCTAAAGAATCTTAGTGTGAGTAGGAGACATACCAATTGTGCTGGATCAAATTTTAACATCTTAGATATGGACACAGATGTTCACTTGGGACAAAGAAGAGAACATTTGACTATGCAAACATCATTGGAATTCCCCAGCAATGCATGGGAAAATACCTCTAGCCCATAGTGGAATCATGCAAATTGGCTATGAATTAGTAAAGTTGCCTTTGCATTAGAAAAAAAAAAAGAAGCATGTTATTGACTTTGTACATAAAGTGGCAATATAATATGTGGTGCTTATTAGCCATGGCCTTTAATACATTTCACACCAGGCAGACTATGGTGCCGGCTTTTGAGTTCTACAGCCAAATGTACATACATGTGAAAATCTCAAAAGTGTTCAGAGGGAAGCCAACAAGATTATCCAAGTTTTGGAAAAGAGGACCTTTGAGGACCTTGAGGCCAAAAGTCTGGGGATTATTCTGGATGAGGAAAGATTTCACGATGATGCATAAGTATGTTAAGTTCTTTATTCAGAGAACAATTGATTAGCATTTTTATCTATAACCACTAAGGTTAGAAGGGAGGGTCACGGCTGCAAGTGCAACACAAAGGATTTAGGCTCGAAGGGAGCAATGTTGGTTGAAGAAGGCTGTCAACCTCTGGAGAAAATTATTTGGTCTCCTTCTAAAGCCTGGGTAGAATGTCAGGAACTTGGCCTCTATGTGCGTGCTCTCACCTCAAAGCCAGGGATCCACTAGTTGTCCTCTCCTTGGGATTAGAATCTACATAGTAAACTATTTCCTTGTCTGGGGACACTTTATTGAAAGAGTTAAAAAAATAATAATTTTATCCATTTTGTTTTATACTCTGTCTTTGAAGCAAGACTCTTCGTAACCTGTAATACTGATACATTGCCATCTGTCATTGTACTTCATGCGGCTCCCCGTGTGTGAGAGAGCTAAGTGTATAAATGAAATCCAAAATTTTAGAATCATCGATTCTATCCAGTTATACCCCAACGGCTTCTTTTTTGAGGGACAGTGCAAGAAATGGTTTTGAAAGAAGCGAAGACATTAAAGAATAGTCCTGCAGATCGTGTAAGATGAATACAACCTGAAATTCTAGTTAGCCTTCTGTTTCCTTCCTTTCCCTAATCTACTGGAATCAGGTCGACTTCTCAAGACTCCGCTGCCTTTTCCTCAGAATTTCAGGCTGATTCACTGAAAGTTAGGTCCTCCTTTCTCTTCTCCCAGAGCATCCTGTCCATTCTCTAACAATAACATCACACTGCTATGGAGACGTTCTCCCTTGCTTCCTCAATGGACTAATCAGCTACTTGAGAACAAAGTATGTCTTATAAATCTTGGAGCCTTTGCATTTCTTTCCTCCTTCCCCTCCCTTGTTTTTTTCTCCTGACATTGCTCCCGAATGTCACACAGTGATTGCTGTGTGGAAAGTAACTAAATACATGTTCCTAGAAGCACAGGGAGGAAGGAAGAAGAAATGGAAAGAAGTACTCTTGAGATGATGCTTTAGAAAATAGTAGATTATTAAGTGAACTTTTCTGCTGACAGAGGAATCAATAGTACTTGGAGAGAAGCATGAGATTAGGTTGGAAGGTAGTTATAAAATGGAGAGCTTTTTTTTGAGGGGCACAAGGTTGAAACCAGATTTTGGATTCATAGCCAAAGAAAACAAAATTAATGGATTTCACAAATTTGTGTATTCATATTTAAATATATACATATATTTTGATTGGGAAAACAAGATGAAGTGGGTGATTATTTCTCTGAGATAATAAAAAAATAAAACTTACGACCTCCACCACCATGTTTTCATAAAGGAAAGGCTAATTGTATGTCCCCCAAAAAGGAGGAAAGGTAAATATCACATTAAAGAACTATTTTTGAGTAAATATAGTTATGTAAAATATATGTAAATATTATCTTGTTTTTCCTTTTTTTTCTGAGGACAAGGGAGAAACTTCTTAGATCTGGAATGATCTTCAGACAGGATTTTGGGACTGCTAGAAAGACTTTCAAAACTTCCTTTATATCCAAAGCAGGGATCTGACATTATCTCCTCAAGGTGAAATAACCTTGAATGGCCTGACATTTGCACAATGGCTTTCTTTTGGATTTGTCTGTAGTTCCAACTAATTATTTGAAAATATCTTTGCTATTTCCCTGCATCCTTCTGCCTATATTATTTTACCTCAATCTAATAAGAACCCAGCCTTCCCTACTGACGTATGTAAAAGTAGATACATTGTAATATTCTAATGGAAATGCTAACTTTATGTCAAAAAGTCAGGGTGGAGTTTGGGGCTTAGGTAAAATCAGAAAGAAAATAAAACACAAGACACAAACACTAGAAACCTTACCTTCTTGTTTCTCTTGTTAGAGGATTATGGGTTCTTATGTGACAGAAAGGACCTGAATTGGAGGGAGAAGGAAATGAAATGGTAATGTTGGGTCTTATAAACTCAGTGCAAAATTTCCCTTCTCTGAATCAGGCTGAGGCTGAAATTGTAACATTTCCCAAGTTACTGCAAGCAAGTATATCAGTTAGGGATTAAAAAAAAAAAGGTTTATTTATTTAAGAGAAAGAGACAGAGAGAGCATGAGTAGAGGGGCAAAAGGGGAGGGAGACAAGCAGACTCCCCCCAAAGCAGGGAGCCTAATGTGGGGTTCCATCCCGGGACCCCAAGATCATGACCAGAGTCAAAATCAAGTTGCATGCTCAACTGACTAAGCCACCCAGGAAAAAGCCCCAGTTAGGGATTGTTTTTTACTGTATGTAACAGAAACCCAGCCACAGTGACAAGAGGTAACCCAGCCATAGTGACTAGGTGTCTTGAAGTAAGCTGGAAAGTTGAAGTTCAAGTCTGTTCAAATCCACTCCCCATGAGTGGCTCCACAATTTCATCAGTGCCCAGGCACTTTCAGATTTGCAATTTCACCTTCTCCATCATCTATGCTTTAGAGAGCTTGTCCACTTTTAGCTCTCATTTGTGTTCCAGGCTGAAAGACAAAGGAAGCAATTTCAGAGGAAGTAGTAGAGTGACTATCAGGAGAGCCAGAAGTTGCCCAGAAATCTTCCAGCAACTCATTTTTATATCTCATTGTCCATCCATAGGTGCAAAAAGAGCTGTGACATACATGTTTTTGCTTTGGCACCTCACTACCCCATATGCTGTTAGCAAGAATGGAGGGGGAATATGGATCTTGAGTGGGAAATTAGCAACATCTGTCACACTAACCCATAGTATTATGTTTCTTTTTCTCCTTAAAAGCCCAAAGAATTTTTGATGCCGGAATGGAACTCTATGCTTTCCCACGAAATACAGTGTTCCCAACATTCAAAGAGTCATCAGAGAGCATACATTTCTTTTTATTCTCTCTTTTCTAAGTCTGTTTGCTACATTAGCTGTAGTAATTTTGGGTAAAAATCCCCAAATCTCAGAGTCTCATTTGATTCTGCTCCATCGTTCTTACTCACATTTAGTCAACTGTCATGGCAACATTTGCACCTTTTCCTTTGCCCCCCCCCCCCAACTCTTTCTCTTCTCCAATCACTCTAGTGTGTAAGTGCTTATCTCCTTCCTTGGCTTTTACAAAGTCCTCTTGACTGAACTGTCAGCATCCCCTCTTGTCCCTCCCTCTTCCACCCTGTACATCTTCTTGAAATTTGACCTTTGTTATGCTGTATGTTTTTTTTTTTTTGAAGATCTTTGTTGGCTTTCTATTTCTTACCAGCTAGATGAGTCATCATGAAACTAATTGCTTGGTGAACTTAAATTAAGGGCGACCCCTGTAAAAACATCAACGTTCCTTCCACCTTCCATTCCTTGCATTCTTTAAGACTGAATTTAAATGCCTATTGTGAAGACTTCCCTAATGTGCCCTGGCAGAAAATACCACTTAAATGGAAACAAAAATTAAGGGTTAATGAGGACTAAGAAAACTATGTTTTAACGTGAATAACAAGCATGTTTACCTAAGAAGTAATCAAGGTCTGCATAAACCCGATGATAGTGAAGTAGCAGAAATATGGTTTCGTCAAGCATCCCTATGACGAGTGAGGTAAGCTCTTCCAGATATGGGGTGTTAAGTCATATGGGGTGACTTACCCTTCTGTTTCTTTATTCTCTTCCTTTCAATATCCAACTAAGGTACAGTGCTGATATTCTTTCTCTAAGTGATTTCTGTTACTGTTGCTTTTATACTACGGTTGCTTGACCTCTGTAATTTTCAGGTTGAGTACCCCTTTCTGGAACACTTCACCTTTTGCTCACCTTGTACTGCATTCTGCATTTGCTCTCAAGCTCTTTATTTTTGACTTTCTGGTTTTCTAAGGTGGCGTCTTTCAAAACGAACTTTTTTGATTGACACCTATAGTAAAACACACACACACACACACACACACACACACACACACACTTGAGATATAACCTACTACTAAATCCACCTGCAGTACATTTGATTTTATGAAAGCCATGAGTTTACTACTAAATTCGAAAGGGGAAAAGTTATACAGTAAATTATACAGAGTTACAATACAAAGAAGCTAAACATAATGCTATATCTGCCCTGTTCCTTCTACTGACTGTATATACATTTATTCATTATCAATTTGTATTTGTCTCTGCCTTTTAAGTAGAGAAGACTAAATGTACAGAATTGTAAATCAAATCATACTGAAAATGCAAAGTACTAATCAACGCAGGTGGCAATATGTTACAATCAGTTCAAAAGAGGGTCCAATAATTTATGCAGGACAGAGGATTAGCCAAATGTCCTAACAGGAAATCTGACTAAATGGATTCAATTCCTTATTTCTTGGAAGATAATCTCTGAATGATCCTATAGCTTATAATGGGATATAAAATGGCATACACAAGTTTCCAATAATGTTAACACACATCAATGAGAGGAGAAGCATTAAGTTATAGGAAATTACCATCAATTTGAAAGACCTGGACTTAAAAAAAGTTCCACTGGTGTAAAACAAGAAAAGCATGATTAGTAAATTGTTGGCCGATTTGATAAGCACTGGCTCAAGTTTGAATTGTTTAGAACAGAGCTGTTCATTTTCATGTCCCATCCAAGGCTCATAGAGTCAACAACACTGACCCTGTAACCTCAAGTTGAGACAGTATCTTCTATTTTTTAAAAAGGAATTACTTACTATTAAGGTAACCTCAAGAAGATACAAAACAAAATCTAGAAATATTAATTTAAATCAATAATTTAAGCCTTTTAAAAATGTTTTGACTCAATGTGAGAATTTCTGTCTGGTTTTAAAATACTTGAAGCTCATTAGATTGGATTTTATTGAAATGTTTAGAAAAATTGGACTAAGATTCTAATCAATGTTTAAATGGTTGGATCTGATTTATTAAGTTTATAAGTTTTGGTTTATTAGCTGTTTAAATGGTGTACAAATGTTTAGAGAAATTGCATATGTTTCATAAATTGGGCATTAAACAAAGAATAAATAGCAGTGAACAAATTTTTCTCACATCCAAATCTCTCAGGCAGAAAAAATTTAGAAGTGCCTAGTATGATACTACATACATAGTTGGTAATCAATAATTTTTTTTTTAATGAAGTTACCTGTCTCTTTCTGGACAACTTTTTCCTCCCATATTTTGTTTTTCTCTCATATTTTCTTCTCATGTGCCAATTACTGCCTCAGATGTGGTTTCTGGGTCTTCTAGTCCCTGCTACTATTCACTGTAAACTGAGGATACTCTAAGAAGAATATAGGCATTCTAGGTTGAGATGAACTTTCAGACATCCTAGCAGCTCCACCAAACTTGGGTTGTGAAACACTTGATGTCCTTAGCTATCATGCAACTAAAAATTCCTGGGGCTTCCACTGTGCCTTCTAGATTGAGGACAAGCACATTGCTTATGCGACTCATTTGTCCATATACCTCTGTGGCTATCACCACTCTAAGCCCTTCAGTTTAAGTACTAATTATATACTGAAAATGCAGGAACACTCTTGTGGGGTGAAAGTTCCCTTTAAGGTGACTTCATCTGAAATGCTTTAGGTTCACAAGGACCCCAATATCTGGATGTGAGGCTGTGGTGATGGTGGCAAGCTGTTGAGGTAGTGGAAGGAAGAACATCTTGGAAATTTTTCTGTGGTCATATGAGGTAGTAAATAATCGCATTTTGTGGCTTCTGTTAAGGATAACTGCTTTACCCACTATGGCTTTAGCCTGGCTTGCCATCGTAATTCTGAGACTGAAGAGCTCCTTAAGTATTTGGCAGTTGACCTAAGGCTGGTGTCCTGTATAGTGTGGGTATTTTAGACCAGTAAACATAGAGCTTGACACATACTGCTATTCTGATTTTGTTTCCAGATCATTGCATGGAAGCAAGTTATAAAATATCAAATGTAACATCCTGATTTATATTATCTTGGCTTCTGAGACTGGTCTAGCCTCATCTCCCCATGGGCTATTTATGCTGATGTAGAAAATTGCAGCTTTCTATTTCGAGTTACTCTCAAGTCTACGTTGACTACCTCCCATTCCTGATCCTTCTATACCAGGGTTCCCCTATTCTAGCTATCTAGCTTGTGGCTCAGATAAATTCCTTCATGGTGTGGTAGAAAACAAGAGCTATCAAGCAGACACCTCTAGGAAAATCTGATCATTCTCATTCCTAATTTTCATTTTTTAATGAAGACACGAACTCTGAAATATTTGTAATTTTCAACCAAGTATGGATAACTTCCAGTTCTTGACTCAAAAACAATAATAATGGTGATGATGATGATGCCCACCACTCTGTAAGAGATGATACAGCACAGTGGTTAAGCCCAAGAGCCAGAAAACTTAGGTTTAATCTACTTACAAGCAGTATGACCTTAGACAAGTTAGGCAACCTCTCTCTGCTTTTATCTAAAATCTGCAAAATAGGGGCGCCTGGGTGGCTCAGTGGATTAAGCCGCTGCCTTTGGCTCAGGTCATGATCTCAGTGTCCTGGGATCGAGCCCCGCATCGGGCTCTTTGCTCAGCGGGGAGCCTGCTTCTCTCTCTCTCTCTGCCTGACTCTCCGCCTACTTGTGATTTCTCTCTCTGTCAAATAAATAATAAATAAAATCTTTAAAAAAAAATCTGCAAAATATGTAACTATGTTACAAGGATGTTGTGGGAATTACTTGGGCGTGAAGAACTGCCTGATAGGTGGTAAGTGTTCAGTGAATGTTAGCTGTTATTAAAAGCTATTGAAGATGGGTCATATGATAATGTTACATGTTACAAAGGGACTATGTTAGGTGATTTAAAGTCTTCTTTAGAAGTAGGGTTAAAAAAGGATTTGGATAATCTATTTTCCGAATGTTTCTTTTTCTCATTTGTCTTTGTACTGTGTCCATTAAATTTGGTACAGTTAATGGCAACCACCTTGCCCATAAAGCCAAAATATTCTCTCATCAGCTCTGCTATACCAATTTCGTGAGTATTCAGCTCCTCAGCCCAGAATACCAATTGTGTAAAAAGTGTAGTGAATTACAATTTACTTTTGATTGCAATGATCTGAACCAAACACTAAACCTAGTTGATCCAAGATGATTTGGGCTTTACAATTTTGTGCATTATGTATGTGGTCTGCACGTTCAAAACAGGAGTATCTTTGAATTTAACATATTCTTCTTTTCAGAAAACAGAATTCTTTTAATTAAAAACGTTTTTAAAAATTTCAGTATGTGTAATTGTTAACACCTGCTATGTGTTACCAACAGATGTTTCTTACTTACCTAAGGGAACTGTTATAATTATTCTATAAGCTTATTGGAATGGCATTTACCAAGATAGTTGGGAAACTTTAGTTGGTGACTTTGTATGCAATATTTGGCATTTCTTTTCATCTCTTCCTCTATTGCTGTCAATCTCCACACCCCGCCCCCAAGCTGGATCTTCCAAAAGCAAAAACGTCCTTTTGGGATACCAAAACTTTTATACGACTGGCTATGCATATTTTAGTCTTTGTTAAAAGTTACCAAAATTATGTGTATTCTAAAGCACTGTAAATTTTACTTTTAAGTGTTTTGGAAGCTAATCTTTAATGTTCAGCATGGAAGTCTTTTAAATGTAAAAGTATACCTTTTAGATAGATAATGTCCTTCTAATAGCTTGGCCTCAAAGGAAGCTATAGTATAAATGAGAGTTGTCTTTATTTTTCTGACCATTTCTAAGGCCATAAACAATACACTTTTTGAATTCTTCATTTATGATACTAATCACACAATTACCTACAGGCCTGTGTTAAATATGACACTGGTTTCAGCCAAATAATGGGCCAATTGCAAACAATGAACAGAGGCAGCTCCATTTATAACCGCTGTTTCAACAGAGCTCTATTGTAATCATAGTGATCTGAGGGTGACTCATTAATTAATTGATGTTCTTTTTTATTATGTGCTATTGAGTTAATGAGTAATTTGTGTGAGATAATTCTCTGAACACATTGATTACTTGAGATATTTTCTGGGTCCTTCATACCAATGACATGCTGAATAGGTAGAAGACGGTGTTCGCTTTTCTGTGCTCATTATTCGTAGATTTGAGATGAGCCCAGACCAGCGCAGAGATGCACTAAGATGTTCTGACATCTGGAGGACCCCAAGTCAGCCCAGTAAGAAGCTCTCTGAATATTCAGGGCAAAGCCCATCACATGGTAGGTACTCAATATATGTCAATTAAAATAATGCCTATATTAACATTTTGCTCTCGATTGCCTTAACTTGCATTAAAATCACATTTAAGGAATATCTATAATGGTGTATTTAAGAAACAGTAGTAATCAAAAGGCTTTTGCTAAAATTGTATTCTACGCTAATGGCCTATTACAATGAACATGCAGATTGTTTTTGCAACTTGCTGAAGTGAACGCTAAACATGTTTGGCCTGTATCATTTCTATGAAATCGTTTAGTGTCTATGGTGAGAGGAGCTTGCTTTAAGTGATAGTTAAAAGGAAACTGCTTGTACATGGTATGTTTTACCACAGATAGAATTTTCAGCCCCGTTTCATTGCAGGCACAACATCTCTTCCCTGTAAATGTAGGATTTAGTTGTTTTTTGTTTTGTTTTGTTTTAATTCATTATGAAGAAAATAGGAAATTTGATATTGAGTCTGACGACAGCAACAGAGTTGCTTTCAGGCAGATCACTAGAAATTTGTGTAAATGTACAAAATTACACCCAGCGATTGTTACCTTCATTTTTGACAGTTTTATTTTCCCCACAGAAGTAAATAACAATAAACTACCTAGCTCGAAGATCTTAAATATAACATATGGAGAAAGCGCTTGAGGTACTTTGTCTATGCTTGTTATGATTTACCTTTTGAAAGTAAGTGTCCTTGCACACTTTATTCTTTTTTTTCAAGTGGACTGACTCAACGTACGCTTTCTAGATATAGTCTTAGATTTTGCCAATTAAGCGCAATCAAAGAGTATAATACCCCTTTTATTAAAAACATAAATCCAAATATAAAAAATGAATGAAAGAATCCAGCAGATATTTATTAAGCAAGATGAAAGTGAAATTACAAACACAGGTCAGCTTTTAAACTCAGCCAGCACTCTGGGGGAGTGGAGGTGCGCTGTCCTTCATCATAGGCAGCCTCTCTGAGATGCATGTTAGGAAGGGAGGTTTCACGGCTTGAGAAATCAAAGCTCTTTTGGAGGTGTCCTACTGGAGGCATCGGGGCAACAAGCTAAGTGACGTCAGGGCTACACAACACAAAGAGGAAAGGTGATGACAATTCAGGGACTTTGCGTAGTCAAGACAATTAGCTTAGTACTTCAGGTCAAAAATGCTACTGTTTATGGGCTATTAGCTATAAAATGACCCATTTCTGTCTGGTTTCACAATTTCATGGAGATTAGAGATAATCTAAAGAGATTAAGGCCTTAATCTTTAATCCAGGTAATTTTGCTTGTAGTAAAAAGCATAAGCATTAATTCCCGAAGGATTTGGGAAGAGAAAAGGCGATAAAAACTTGTTTGGTCTTTGGGTGGCAAGAATAATTGAACAGCTTCCAGGAGCTAAGAGAAGTTGGTTCCCAATTTACAAGTATTTTGACATATTGATAAACATAGGCAAAACCATTTAAATCTAAAAATGATAATTTGAAAAAGATACTGGCAATTAAAATTTGACATCCACATGAATTTCAGACACCCTCTAATGGGGACTCACAGGGCTGCTTGAGAAAAACCACTTTTCACAGATGCCCGCACCCCACCGCCTTTTGTTTGGCTTGGGTTTTGGTTTTGGCTATGCAAGTCTTACCATGAAACAAATGTAAGGCCCCAAGGCTAAAATAGTAGTTATTTCATGGGCCCCAAATAGCTATTTTTGAAAATTTTTTTCAATATATCTCAAATCTGGGGGACAAGTGACTTGAACACTCTTAACCATGAAGTATTTGTAAAAATACATATCATTCACTTTTCACAGAACCATTTCTTAAAAATGAGAGGCAATAGCCAGATTCACATGCATGTTCATAATAAAGCTTTGTTTTAAAACAAAAATCCACACCAGCATTACTTTCAGTTTAATATTTTGGCCCCAAACCAAGAATTCAGGTATCACATTTCATTTTCATCTGCAATGCATCTATTGGCAGGACAAAGTATGTATGCAAATAACACCGGGAAATATTGTTTCCTATACAAGTGATCAAAAGGAAAAAGAAAAGAAAAAAGAAAACCCACAGCACTAAATTTGCTCTAGCAAAAATATGCTTCACTGTGCCTGTGTCAAATTAGATTTGTTGAAAAGTAGTTCTCTTGCCAGGAGCAGAAGCAAAGAAGCAAAGTGTGAGCGACCCAGAAGAAGGGATCATAGTCTTATTTTTATTTCCTTAATTGTAATTGAAATAATCGGTCTCCGTAATTTGTTTCTAGAAAGCTTTCTTCTTTATCATCTATCATGTTAGTAAGGGAAATTTTTCAGCTTTATAAAATGGAATGACAGATTTCAGCCTTAAGTGTGATATATTCTGAGCAGGTTAACTACTTAAAGAAAGCAGTAAGACATGTCAAACTTTTAAAGTCTTCACTTTTGAACACTAAAATAAGTGTCAGGTAAATACAGAAAAATATATAATCACCAGTTCTCAGCTCTTTGACAATCCCTTTGTTTCTCTTCTTCTAGAAGATTCTGTGAGCACTATGTTGCTCTGATCAAAAAAGTAAGCTCACTACTCAAATATCATCACAGCTTCAGTGTGTATTATCATGGTTTCAGTAGATTTGCACTCAAATCCTTCCAGTGCCAGAAATTTATCAAGCCATAAAGTTATTAAACCTTTAGCTCTTAGGGAGAAATCTGGGCAAAATTTTACAAGAAATTTATCGTTTTAAAATTACCTCATAATTGTGGTAACACTTGTCTCAAGTAACCCTTTGGAAAAATTTTACATGATACCTAAAGGCACTAGTTTACATAAGGGGTAAGTGGCTAAAAAAACAAAAAACAAAAAATAAAAAAAAAAGCCAAAGCCTTTGTGTAGGCAAAGAACACACACACACACACACACACACACACACACAAAGGACATCAAAAGGATAACTGCTAAGCTTTAAAGTTATTCTAAAAATGGCACTTTTCACGTTGGTATAAAATGAAAGTGCTTTAAGATGAAATTCTTATGCATTTTTTAAAGCTGATCTTTAACCCCCTGAAAATCGGGGGTTATAATGACAACACTGATAGACTCTAAATCATCATGGTAATGATAGTGGAATAGTGGATGTTGCTAAAATGCTTTGTGTGTGTCTTCATTTCTTCTTCTTTTTTAAAGTATTTTAATGCTGATAGACTTGCTTTATATGTGTATCATCAGTGAAATTTGCTCTTCAATCCTTTACTAGAAAGTTACAGCTCATTTAAAATAGCTGGTAGATACAGAAAGCATAAATATACAGTAAGTTTAAACACTGATTGTACTGAATGCAACCATACAAAGAAGCAAACAGAACACAAATGGTAACACAATAAAACTGTATTACATTTGTGCTTCAAATATTACAATACATTATATACAATAGTCGAAAATAAACATCTCATGCCAAGTGACACAAAAACGAATAGCAAGCAAAAAAATCCAGCAATATGTACAGTACGTTTTTCTTTAATAATAAACATTCAACTCTGAACTGGGGCAATTTCACTACGTACAGGTGCAGTCCGCCTTTTATTCCATATAACCATCCTGCTTTCCTATATCTACGCTATTCAGTAGGTTCCTGTGTCAATTCTTATATACATGTGGAGCAAAAAAGATAAAAGAATGTAGTGCTTTGTATTCTTAATGGGGTGATGTTGATAGATCAGCGAACCTGGGGTGCATAACCTTCTTTCATTAAACCTTCTTCGTAGTCCGTCTGGCAAAGGATCATGTTATTCTTTAGGAAAAATTTGTCTCCAACGCAAAATCTGAAAACATTAAAAAAATAAAATGTGTTAAGATCATTTCACTCCCATCTATAGATTTGAAGATTTCTTTTCCTTGTAATAATGTTACATGGTAATTCCCTGAATTTGAAAGCTTGGTTTAGAAATTTGCCTTCGTTGTCAAAATTAAACGATGTAGATCATTTAATGAAACACTGCACACAAAATTTGATATCCTACAGTTATATATAAAAAGCATAGGAAACCGAGGAAAACACCTCGGGCAGCAGAAGTGATTTTTATCATCACTTTGGAAAGAAAAAAAAAAGAACTGATCTATATTTACAGACATTAAAATAAATGAAAGAATGATAATAGTATTTCACTGCAGTGATTATGGAAGATTTCACCAGTGGCCATTTATTCACTTTATTAAAAAAAAAAAGTAAAAGGAATTAAAATGTATCAAATAATTAGAAAGTGGCCCATTTTTAAGCTTCCCATTTAAAGTTTCTTTTGCTCTGTTTTATTAAAATGTGATTAAATTCTGGTATTCTGGAAGTGATTGTTTTGAAGGAAAAGTTGTTTTAGCATCAGACTCTGATGCTGGGCCATAATCTTTTATTTGTGGCAAGTTCACCAACTATGAAATATTAAATGTCATTTCTTAGCTCACTCCCAATTAAACCAAAGGGAGTAACCTGAATGAACTTCTTAATATTGATGTGATAAATAAACTAGTTTCCAGTAGCTAATTATGTATTTTATTCTATAAAACATTGTTTAATGTACAAGATTGTAATGTTTTTAATAAGTGCCCTTTTGTATAATTTCCCAGCGGTGACACTTTGGACACAATTAAGGTCAGAAATAAATGCTTGTGCTGTTTCCAGTACATTTAACAATAAAGTAACTCTGGGGAGATCTGTATATATTTTTAATTGTAACAATTTAACCTTCAAACAGCAGTGTCTAGTAGAGTTGACCCAGTAAAACTACTTGTAATTATACAAGTTGACCTCACTGACCTTTGATAGTGGTCTCTCTTTATCAGATAGTCAATTTCGAATGATGTTCAAGCAGAAATCTTAGTGGATAGATTAAATTGTGTAGTGAAAGCAACCCTTTAATGTTTTGTGAAGTTGAAGGTTTAAATGAGGAGCAGTTGGACTGATTTACATTTGCAAAGATTGGAATGCTAGACAAACAGTGAACCTATTTATTTTCCAACTGGGTAGCTTTGGAAATTTATCCTTATTCTAGCTAAGTAGATAGAGGGGAAAATAGTGTAATAAAAAAAGTAGATTGAAAAGAATTAGCTTTCCTCTTAAAGGAAGATTGGTCTGTTTATTTGTGGAATTTACTTTTTTTTCCCCAGGATTACTGCCTGCTGATGATGTTGATTGAAAGTACAGACTAAGCACTGATCTTGAAATCCTGGAGTTTGCAGTCAAGGCTATTGGATAGAATGAACATTCAAGTTTGAACCTTAAGTATATCTTCTTTTTATTAGTTGAAAACTATAAACTTAAATATTGTGCTTAAAAAGTGGCGTGAGAGTCAACGAGGTTTTGTACATTATCCTGATCATTAAGATACGTTGAATAAAAGGAACTATTTCTTCTGTTGGGCAGACCCAAGTAGTCAAATTAGATACTTATCTTTCATGTGAGATTACATAAAATAGCATGTAGGATATATCTGATTACTGCTCAAAACTTTCAGTTCATATTACTGTTGAAATTAATTTGAATAAGCTAATGACACATTAGCACATCAAAATAAATAAATTCAACTAATACTCCTGTGTTCTAGCTAATATCACTGAATTTGTTTTTTTCCTAAAAACCAACTGAATTGGAAATACTCTTTCAACTCTATATTGACTAAAACCTTGCTTCAATTTTCTAACAAGCCCCCAAATTCTATTCACTATCAAACTTTTTTTTTTAAAATATGTTCTACTTGGGACATGAGCTCAGAACCCAGAGGTAGTCACATGCTCTACTGACTGAGCCAGCCAGCCACCCCCCAAAAACCATTTTTTGTTTTTGTCATGTGAAGTTATGTCATTCTTACCTTCAGAAGCCTTGAAATTTAGGTAATTTTTGTTTGTGGATTAATAAATTTGGGGTAATGATCATGAGAAAAGCACTGAACCAAAAGCCTGGAGACCTAGTCCTGAGCCCTGATGCTACCCAGTGCAAGTTATAGGGTCATTTCATACTCTCTGAGTCAACTCTGTGTGGTTATGATAAAAGAGCTGCAGCACTGAATTATGTTAAAATAAGAAATATATGAGCAGCAGAGAGGTATATTGCAACAAAAAGAGTTCAAATCCCAACCTTCCACTTATGATATTGAAGATGAAACTTTATTTTCTCTTATCTTTAATATAACTGACTATTTAAAGTGTGTGTTAAGAATACAATGAAGTAGGCAAAGCATTAACTCAGTGTTTGGAGTGTAGATAATTAAAATAGTCACCTTCTATAAAGTACTTACTATGTGCTAATGCTGAGTATGTATATGTACGATTATTTCTATTTATGTTCAACTGAGAAAGTACTTATTGCCTTTTTCAAATGAAAAACCTAAGGCTTCCTCCCAGAATTTTAAAACACCTGCCAGTGCTCCATAGCTAGAATGTGTATGTTGTAGGAAGGAAACTGACTCTGGTCCTTTTGGGCTCAAGACCCATGCTTTACCTGGAAACAGTAAAGCATAAGGCTTTGAAATTAATATGGGTTTTTTGTATCGCTATTATTCCTTTGCATAGCATTAAAAAAAGTCTACCTACCATTCAACATCAATGAGATGTTGGTAATATAAATGGAATTCATCTAAAATAGTCCTACCTAAAATATTTTGTTGCTAATGTTGTCAACTGGACAAAGTACCTTTTTTTTTTAACCTTTTATGTGCATTTCAGTTTATGCTGAAAAGTCAAAACAAAACAGAATGTGGGTGAGAAACGTCACACTTACACATATAACTTAAAACAGCTTTGAAAGCTATGGCTAAAGCAGATTATAATTGCTTTGTGATTAGGATTGGTATACTCCTTTTTAAAAAAAAGATTGATTGATTGATCAATTTGAAAGAGAGAGAGAGAAAGACAATGTTGGTGGGGGACAGAGGAAAAGGGAGAGAGAAACCCGAGAAGACTCTACCCTAAGCACAGAACCCAGTGCGGGGCTCGATCTCATGACCTTGAGATCAGGACCTGAACCGAAACCAAGTTGGACATTTAACTCACTGCACCATCCAGGTGCCCCTGGATTGGTATACTCCTTTAAAATGTTCCATATATAAACATGAAGAAATTAGAGAAACAGCAATGCAGATGTTAGATATTTAACAAAATAGCCTATAACTGATTTTGTGAGAAAGGCTAGTTTTCCAATGTTATGAGTTCCTTTTGAGATTTAGCACTGGCAGAAAAAATATTATAGAAGCAGTGATGGCCAGAGAATACTGTAAGTATATTAATAGGTCAGGCTAAAATTCCTGAAAATAAGCTGATAATCTTCCTTGTAATCTAATCCTAATTGCTTGTGGTATAGTCAGTTCAATTAATTTTGCCTTCATTACAAAAAAAAAAAAAAAAGTATGTTAAGGAATAAAAAGATGCTCAATCAGATTACTCAGTCATTTAATCTTGATGTTATGGAGTTAATAATAATAGATTCAATTTCCAGATATTTTGGAATGATTCTAATCGAACTCACATGCAGTTTTAGAGACTTGGGAAGTACAGAAAATAAATATAATTAATTAATCACCCTTCTATGGGGCTTAGCGTAGTTTTAAGCAGTTACCAGAAGACTGCAAAGAAGCCTCCATTTGTAACCTTTTCACATCCTTTCTAAGATTGAAAACGTTAACTTAGTCATCTTATTTCCCTAAGGGCAGTGGCTATCAATTATAATTAGTTCCCAACTCCACAGTACTTTAAAAAGGGTGGGGGATCCAGTCCATATTTCAAATGTCTCTATCTTCTCTGTAGCACCCTCCATTACTACAGATGGAGACTTCGATGCTGTACTTTGTTTTCACTGAGAGGTACTGATTATATACCCATCGTCACACCACTATACACCGTGAACAAATTTACTCTCTTCTCCCGAAGACTGTCCCGTTGTCATTACATACTTCATTCCTGATCAGCTTTTCTGCACCAACTTACAACACCCACATCCCAAATCATTCAAAGTCTACCTTGCTTGAATTTCACTATATCTATTCCCATTTATAGTCATTCAGTCAGAAAATAAAATACCTCTCTTGAAGGAGTCCAGGGCTCATATCAGATCTGAGTTGAAAGACTAAAACCAGACCGTCTGGGTTCAGATTTTGAGTCTACCATTTTCTATCATTGTTTTCTAGGGCAAGTTACTTAAATTTTCTGTACTTCAGTTACTTCATCTATAAAATGAGGGCAATAATAGTATCTCACTTTATTGAGTATTAAATGAGCACATGTAAAGCAGAACAGTGTCTAGTGTATGATGGGCGCTATAGAAGAATTCTGGTATCATTATTTGTTAATGACAATTTTTTTTTCACCTCTGCTTAAACTGTTCCCTAACCATGACTTTCTTCCTGTTTTTTTCATCTGTTTAAATTCTTTTAAAAAAATTCTTTAGTTTCCATTCCCTTCATCAATACATTCCCTGGCCATGCCAACTCATTCTGATCTTTCCCAAGACACTTATTTATTGGCATATCATTTACTTTGGCATTTCAGATTTCCTCCTGAATGGGTAACAAGTTTCCCAATGTGCGCTGCAGTGCTGGGGTAAGTGCCCATGAGTTATAGCTCTTTTGAACCCTCTGAAATACCACCACAAATTACATGACCACTTGAGGTGGGTGGTCAGTAAATACAGGTTAAGACAGATTCATCCCCGAACCAAATAGTTTTAAATAACAAAGGTATTTTTAGATGGATAATTTAAATTCATGTTCATTTTGACTCATTCGTTGACTTCCTACCTTTAAATTTCACCTCCTCCTGATCCTCATGCCATTCCCTCCTTCTCCATATCCTGAGCAAACTCCCTCTAATCTCTGAGCGTTCTGAGCTCTTTTCATTTCCTGCACACATTAAATGCTTTCACACTTCCATGACTTGCATGATGCTTCCCTCTGTCTGGAAAACCCTTTCCTCATTGCTCCTTGGCTTCCTCATCCTCCCCAACCCCCACCAGACACAATCCCTACATTCCAACCAGACCTAGGGAGTTCCGTTTTAAAACCCAGCACATCAACCCTTTGATGCTTCTCTAAGACTTCAAGAAGGACAGACCTCTCTTTCCTCAGTATAGATCTGTTTAGCATCGATTACACTCTTCTGTGAGTCTTTGATGTCCTGTCTCTCCCATAGCTTTGAATACCTCTAAGAGAGAAACTGGTTTTTCTTCACCTTTCTTTCCAGAGCCTAGCATAGCGCTTTTATTCTTTAGTGTTAAACAACTCTACGTCTTTGAGGCAGTTTCATTACAAACAAACATGTTCTTTCCTTTTCTTGTAAAATCATCGTTTAGTTTTATAGAATTGTCTAAGGAGGAGGGGCTTGGTCACCTTTAAGAAATTAACCTATTACACAGAATTCTTCAATTCTGAGTGAGATACAGTTATCATCTAAGATGCTCAAAATAACATTCCTCTGCTTCTGTTAATAAAGAAAAACAAACAATCAAACAAACACCTTAGATGCTTAATTCAGGATTCACATCTTTAGCCATACCCCCCTCTCAAAAGAGCGAAGAGGGTATACACGAGAAACAACCAATCCTGAAAAGTTATTTTTACTACCATTTTGCAAACACTCAGAAATGCTTTCGATCTAAATGATCTTTTGATTTAAAAGTTAAGATGAAATGACTGCTAAATAAAATTCATAAGCATTTATAATACCACAGTCTCAGATGCCAATAAAGTTTGCTTAAAGGAAAGTGCCTATAAATTACCTGTTTGCTTTGTGTTTCACTTGAAAAAGTACAATGCTATAATAATAGTTTGGCTACTGAAAGTATAGGCTCATGTGGCATATGGCTTTATTGGAGAGGATTTCCCCAGCAAATGTCAAAGTAGAAAGAAAATCTCCTATGTTGAAAACCTTCTGTATTCAGAGTAACAAAATTTGTCTGCTTTGCTTGACTGATGAAGATTAGCTGACTTCTTGCATTAAAGAAGTTTGTCTTGTAGGGGCTGAAGTGACAAGACAATAACTAAGTGCTAATTGTGCATAACCAGCACTAAAGATATGCAGTCCTATTATGGCATGTAATAAATGAAGCGAACATGGAAATGTATTAGGTACTTTAATAATGATACTAGAATAGTATTTTGCAGCAATAAGAATGTGAACAGTTTTAGAGTCAAAATTTAGGAGTGTTTGTCTTACTTGACTGAGTTCTACTGAGGAGATAGACTTAATTGTGAATGCAACTTTTTATTTCAATGGTGAAATAAAATTGATATATGCTTTGTAAATAGCATTAACAACCTACAATTACTTTGCATCATAATAGAATTTAGGCTGGATTTAGCCCTTGAATGATGTTTTAATTTTCTGTGTAGAACATGGATAAAATAGGGGAGACTGCCCTAAAGGAAAAATGGACATAGGGCATAAAAGGCCATTCCCTAAAAGAAGAAATAGCAAAAGGCCACTAGAAATCAAATAAATACTAATTAAAAATTATAATGGGATACCATCTTTCATCCCTCAGGTGACAGGGTTTCTTTTTAAATAATAACTCCCAATGCTAGAGTGAATGGAAGGGAATACATAGCTTTTACATTTCTGGTGTGAGAATAATTGGTATAACTGTTGGGGAGAGCATCTTAACAATATATAACATTTTAACAATACATAACATAAACCTTTAAAAGGGTTATATACTTTGTCCAGCGCTCCTGTAAATTTATCCTGACACATACTTGAATATTGTTTGTAAATATTATGTTGATAATATTATGTCGATAATATTGGTAATATATCAAGTTGAAGAAATAGCTTATACATCTGACAAGAGAAGACTGATTTAACATATGAAACTCTACTCATAAAATAAAACACAAGAAGGCTTAAGATATCTTAAAGAATTTGAAAAGCATGCTATCATAAATGAAAAAGTCCAAATATCAAACACTAGTATTCTTCCCTGTTCTTTTTCTTTAAGCTGCTCAAATGTATCATAAAATATATGCTACATAACACCCATCATATATGCATAAGAAAACATATGGCCAGCTATACACCAAAATATTAAAATGCCTTTTTTTTAGAATAGTAAGACATGGGGCAATATGATTCTTTATCCCTTTTTATTTTCCAAAATTTCTACTATGACTATGTAACCTTTCATAAAGTAGAAAAGAAGTTAAGTGTTATTGTTGCATGAAGATAACTGTATTTGCATGGATGCTGTTAGTGGATCAATAGGGCAAGGAAACGGAAGTATACTAATGCACCTTTAAAATATATACACATACATGTATACGTGCATATAAATGTCTGTATAAATGTGTAGATATTTATATTCATGTGCCTATATCTTTACACACATACTTGTCAATTTATTTTTGGCTAAAGGTCACCATGGACTGAATTAATCAGCTTTGATTCCAAAAGTTTGTGCAGACTTAAAGTGCCTATAAGATGACTTTTTGAATTATTTCCTGGATAAATTAGATATTCAGGTATACTGGCTTAGGTATACTGGCAAGGTATACTGTGCACTACTCTGAACATCTCCATTTAGCAGGAAGTATCATTGAGATATATCTTTTTTTTTTTTTTTTTTTTTTTAGATACATATCCTGTATATAAACCAAGTTAGTGGCATATGATTTGGTAAAAGTAAATTGTAAATATCAAGATAAAAAAGCCTATTTTTTAGGACCAATTGTGCTCTGGTATTTTTAATATAAATTATTTCATTTAATTTTCAAAATCTGTAAGATAGGTGTTAGAGTCTTCATTGTCAGGGGGTAGAAACAAATCTCAGAGATGAAGTAACAAGACTCAGGATGCTGTATCTAATATACAATGGGGCTGGAATTTGAATCCATTTCTTCCTGTAAAAATCATGTCCTCTGTGCCGTTCTACACAGGGCCTCATATAAAGACGCTGCATTGAACAGTAAAGTAGTACAAATCACAGTAACTGAGAACATGATATAATAAATGTGGCCTGATTATATAGTATGTCCAGGTGTTGTCACTCTCATCTTGAATATATTTTCATTAATATCCATCAAGTGTAGTAAATTTTTAAATATATTTTAATGATAGATACAGTTTCATATTCTAATATCCTCTGCATATATCATATAAAACAGGCATCAGTAGTGTATGGGTCCCACTGGAAATCAAAGTTACAACTTTCAGAGGGAAAAACGGAATAAAGTGATAATACTTTTAGATGAAAGAGTTCTCTGATACTGGCTAATCCAGCTCCTTTTTGTTGTAAATGAGAAAACCAAGATCCAGAGAGCTAAAATGCTTGAAGGATGGTTATACATCTTGTGAGGGGCGAAGCCCAGCCTAGAATTTAGGTTTCTAGATTCCTTGTGCAATACTCTTCTCCTTTGCCTATGCTGCCCATCCAATGCTGATAAGTGTTAAATTATTAGCTATTTCTGGCCTCATTCCCAAGGAAACTTAAAGCAACTTAAAAAGTACATATAAATCAAGGTTAAAATTCAAGATGAGAAATCAAGAGACAGGACAACCAAAAATAGGAAAACTAAGATAGGACACATCACCTCCTACAAATTCCTGTATATTTGACTCAGGGCAAATGTGTTGGGTCACAGAACAAAAAAGTGAAGATTTTAAGCCTACTTTTAAAAGAATATTTTCAAGATACTTTTAAAGTTTTAAAGTAAATTTTAGGGATATTCTAAACCTACTTTTTAAAATGACAGAAAAATAATAAAGAATGAATAAGAAGAAAACTAAAATAGCAGTGTCTTCATTGCTTCTCACATTCTGCTATAGGTTGCTCTTTCTGCGGGTAGAGGCACAGTTTCAAGATTTTATTTATTTATTTGACAGAGAGAAATCACAAGTAGATGGAGAGGCAGGCAGAGAGAAGAGAGAGGGAAGCAGGCTCCCCGCCGAGCAGAGAGCCCGATGCGGGACTCGATCCCAGGACCCCGAGATCATGACCCGAGCCGAAGGCAGCGGCCTAACCCACTGAGCCACCCAGGCGCCCCTAGAAGCACAGTTTTAAGACCTTTCCTCCTCAGTGCTTTCTTCCTGGCACCCGATGAATGTTTGCAGAAAACAAAATGCTGAGATTAATAGCCTTAAGTAATATATATAATTCCCATCAATTACGTAAATAACTAGCAACTAGAGGTTTGCCACTTTTTAGACACGGGAATGAAACCTGCTTACCTCTGATTACAAAGCTGACATGCAAAGCAGTCCAGGTGGTAAACGTTGTCCTTGGCCCGCATCACCATCTCAAAGGCAGGGATGAGCTTGCTACAGGCAGCGCAGTTCCCCGTTACACCAAAGAGCCTGGAACAATAAACATTTTTCTCAAACTCTTACAGGGAGATCTGAGATGATGACTAGAGAAGGTGCCAGCACACCCTGCAAAGCTATCAACAGGCAATGCCTTATGATGTACACAAGCACGTTTTATCCTCGGCAGATACATAAGTATTCCTCTCTGATACATACTCCGTTGACCTTTCTTGATGAAAATCACATCTCGTTTGAGAAGGAAAGGAAAAGACAAATACATCAGGAAGCTTACATAACCACACACAAACAAGTCAATGGAGGTGAATTCGTAGCAAAAAAAAATCTTCCACTTGATAGAATATGCAGTAAATAGAAATGCAACGTAACTTTGATCTCACTGACACGTAGTAGCCGTTTTCATTGGAGAAGAAACCCATTTGAAGGACTCACTGTTTTCTGACATCTAGTTACTAGGAGGTTTGCCATTATTATTAAAAGAACATTTATGTACAAGCCATTTAAATAGTCAAAAAACATCAGAGGTGCATGCACCTTATGGCCCCATACCATAGTTATAGCTCTGATTATGTTATTCAAGTAGCACATTAAAGTAAATGAGGCTGTAAACTACACAGAGCTGGACCAGGAGTTGAAACATAATATATTGAAAGAACCAGTAGAACTGTCCAGGGAAAAGGTATTTTTTAAAAATCCTATTTGCGATAGATTCCTGAAAATAGTTATTGTAATGACCTAAAAAAATAGTACAAATTAAAGTGTCTCTATAGTTTCATAATGGGAGGAAATAAAATATTTTACCCATTTGCACTGGCAATATTTAAACCAAGTTTCTTTAAAGTTCTTAATGGTGGTGAAGAGTTATTATAAATAATATTCCAGGCATAGCAGTTAATGCACTTTTTAACTAGGAAGCAAACTAGATGAAAAACACCACATCTGCCAGTTTTCTTTTTTCTCCAGCATCAGGCTGACAGGAGAAAAATATAATGGTTCTCATGGGAAAGACCAAATAAAAAGCAGTTCTAAACTAATGAATTCAAAGGTGCTAGGGAGAAAACTCATTTTATTTATAAAAGTGTACTTTAAAAAACTTAGTCTTTCATATTATTGAATTTAAGGATTACGTGCAAATGTGCTGAAGTTTCTCTTCTTGTAGTTTCTAAATACTCCAAAGACAGGTCTTTGCTTAAGGCATGCATATTCATTCTCAAGTTTATAACCATTTCCTCTTACCAGGCTAATGACAACTGTTGGAAAGAGCTGTGAGAATGGTTTTCAGGATCTGGCAAAACATGTAATAAATGTTCATGCTTATGTTTTTCTTAGATTGTCTCTTGAAGAACATAAGCGCCTTGAGGGGAGAAGGTGTACACGCTTTGCAAACAGCTTGCCTGTATAATCCGTGCCCTTGATAAGAGGGGAAGGAAGGTTTATATTCAAGAAGACTAAATTCAGGATTGTTAGTCGCTGTTTTCCTGCAGGAATTAAAAAAAAAAAAAATTCTAATAAGGAGTCTAACTCTAATCACCTTTGTGTTCCTGGTGTACAATCCCTATTTCAGGAAATGATTTTTCTCTAAAAACAGCTTCATTGAAAACAGTATCTCACACACATCTCCTCCTGGTGTCATTGCAAACGAAACCAACCCAAGGTAAAGCTTTCGTCCTGTTCTTCTGGAAGCAGAAATTTCCCGTCCCTCCTACCATTTCACGTTCACTTTTCAGGGCACTTCACGTGACCCACTCAAGAGTCACGACCCTGACGCGTGCCATTTGTTCCTTCCGTTCTTCCATCATTATTATTATTATTATTTTTTTGGAAACATAAAGAAGTCTTAAAAAGTTCTTTATTCTACGAATATAGATGCACTTGTGGGTTAGAAAATGTGGCCGGTAGGCGAGAACGTGGTTTTTGAGAACTACTCCCTCTGCTTACACCTCATAAACATACCCACACAATGCCATTTTGAAATTCTGGACATAGTTTCCCCCAATTTCAATTGCTCTCGCTAGCTGAGCATTTATCAGCTACCTGATTAGAATTTGTTTCCACACAAACCATTGATCATCAGCCTATTACTAGGCAAATGACAGTTAATTACCCACTACATTAACCACTGGGACCTGAGACCTGCTTCTGCTGCCATCAGTCAACATGATAAATGTGGCAAGTTCAGTAATGCATGGCCAGCCCCGAGCTGCCTGCTATACTGCGAACAACCCTCAATCTCACTTCCAGGCCCAGGAAAATCTATGGCAATCTGCATAATTACAAGCTCTGGGTTAATAACAGACAAATGATTTGTTGCATCTAAACAAAGTCCTTGGAATGGTCCTGGTCTCTGGTGGCTGGCCGTCCGGCGTGCCGCCTCCAGTGTACTTTCCAGCGCGATGTGCACAAAACCGTTCTCTGACGCTACAGCCTTCCAATTTGTTGCCCTCCAATTTATGGATTCTGCATATGTGATTTTTAATCATTAAAGGACTCTTGAAGCAATATTATCTTAATTATTCTCTGCTGTAACCAGGGAATTAGGCTTCAGATAAAATTTTCTTCTTCCACGCACTCTCCCTGCCTCGCTGGAGGCCCCATCAGTTTCCATCTACACCTGGACTCTGAAATCCTAATGATGAATTATTGCCCCTTTTCCTAAGAGGGCGAACCTTACAAGGGAACATTTTACTGAACTGTCAGCTCACAGACTGAGTGCGGAGATGCGGAAATCTGATCTAATTTACTGCAAAACGATGCATTTGTTAGACTTTTTCCTCAGTTTTGTCCAAGGATCAAGAGATCATTCTATAGCCACATTCGTGTTCTTTTTTGCAGTTGGACGAACCCAAGATTCTCTGAGAAAGGAAACAAAGTCCTTTTTTTACAAAATCGGGTTTTTTTCAAAGCCTATAATGTTATCCTTTGGTTTTCAAACATGACATTTGGATTCTCAGGCAAAAATAATTGCCATATAATGTATCAATTAAGCTTAAGGCATGCATAGTACTCATTTGTAAGACTTTTTTTTTTTTCCCAGATATGTCTAGGATATATTCAAGAAGAGTCTCTTAATTATCTAATTCATTTAGACTATTCATAATCCTGGAAATTCTTGTAACCCCTTCCTCTCCACTCCTCACTCCCAGATTCATTTACAGGGATGTTAACACGGATCCACTTTTCTGTTTAAGTGAGAGACCTCTGTAATCTCTTGTTTCCAGTGCTTACAAGATCTCATCCTAACAGAAGAGGAGGGCCTAAGTGTACTTAGCAAATAGTACACTGAGACAAAGCTTTATTTTCAAAAGGAGTAATTTTGAAACTCTGACCTAGATTCAAAATACAGTATCTGCTCATAAATTTATGGTAAGGAAAACATAATTGATCCATTTTGCTCAGCTTAAAATGTCTTACAGATTATTAAAGCATGGCAAGGGTTAATTTGCCAATTTATAGGCTAGATTTTTCTCTACCATTTATGCTCATAATAGGCTTTAAGCAATATGACTTTTGTCTTGTTTCTGACACACTACAAAAAGTGGACTTACGAGATACAAGGTGGCAACTACCATCTATACAATATCAATGCAAGTAACTATCTGTAGGAATCCCAAAGGGTGTTCCTGTCCTCTTCATTCTGTTTCCCTTTCACTACCTGGCACTGACAATCTAAACACAGACACGAAGGTAAAAAACAAAACAAAAAACAAACAAACAAACAAACAAAACAAAACAAAACAAAAAACCCAAAACCAACAGACAACCTATGGGTAAGAACTCGCTCTATCTGTATGCTATATAACACTGTGCACACTGTGGTGCACATGCAGAGAACTAGTGTTTTTTGTGTGTATGGGTGACAAAGCAAGAACTGAGACTAAACACATATTTTTTTAAAGGTACTCAGAAAATTTTGCATTTTTACTAAATGTTCAACAGCTTTTGCAACATAGTCATAAATCAGGTGAATTCTGTATAAGTTAGTATACATCCATTACTAAAGTTCCTGGAGGTGGGGGTTGAGAAAAACTCAAGACATATAATCATTTAACATAGCAATAATGAATATGGTTTACTACAGGCATCCGGGGGAAAATGAGTGTTCATTGTATTAGTGTCTTTTATTTCACAGCACCAGATGTTTCTATAGATTTTTTACCAGGTCAGTGGCTCAAGTCACTAAATCAAATTCCCCCAAGCCATGGAAAGCATAGTATTTGACTCAAATTAATTTATTATTTGGGGGGAAATGCATAAATAAATATCACCGCAGTAAACCTTAATTCTGAGCAAAGATCAAGTGTTCTCTCATATTCAGGCAACCCTCATTTAGCAACTTGAATATAACTTGAACACAGTAAATTCAACAGTAATTTTTTTTCAATACCGCAGAGAAGACTTAGTTATCATCCTATGTGTAAAAAAATAAAAGAACACTTCTGTATGGAGAATAACTAGAGATGAACAGAGAAAGAAAAGTTTAGTTTTCTAAGAATATGAGGTTGTAATCAAAGGAAAAGATCTTTAACTTTACTGCTGGATGGTGAAGTTTTATTGAACATGTTATGTGAGAAGGAATAGAACATTTTCACAGATCGAGAAGGGCAATTGCTTTTTTTGTCTATTACAAATACACTTCTCATCTCCTTTCCTATTTCACTTTTTAAACTAAGGAATGTAGTGATAGAAAATGAAAACACTTTAAACTTTCAATTCTTTTGTTTTAAATGTAAAAAGCTCACCCATTACAAGGGTGAAGAGAGTTGAACCTATTGTTTTCTTCCCCGGTGGGTCTTAGCATGTGCTCCACTGTCACAGAGATAAAGAAATTGTGGGAGTTCAAAGAGGGAAAAAAGGCAACATTGAACATTTGTAAATGTACAAAGGAGAATATAAAAAATGTTTAACATTAATTTGAACCATGCTTCTAATTGTTACGGTTAGACTTAACATATATTTTTAGTATACATTGTGCAAATAGATGAAGTTGGAATTTTTCAAAAGTTAAGCTAAAAAAAGTTGGCCATGTTTTAAAGGCACTAGATACATCACCTGTTAAAGGGACCTCAGAGATTATTCCTTTCAAAGTTAAGTAGTTTTATTCTATGAAATTAACTCTAATTTGGGCTGTTAAGTTCAGTCTTTGCATATATTTTTACTAACAAATACAGATCATGTCAAACAGACATAAAAGCCATTTGATGAATGTCAAGTTTAATATAAATATTAATATATACCTATATAGTATGTATGTATATTCTCTCTATATGCATGTGTATATTCTCTCTGTATAAAATCTTATATATAAGATAGAAAAGATAGGTATCTCCTATGTAAGATCTCTAGATAGATAGATAGATGTCTTTATATAGATAGATCTACAGGGAATACACACATACTCTGCCCACTAAGTAAGCAGATGTTACAGGGTGAGTGGGAAATTTAAGTCAAACTTATTAATGCCTAACTATAATTTCATAAAACCTGCTAAGGGCCATGCCATAGAGCTGTGTACATGTTAAAATATGCAACTTACTACCTAAAATCGCAGAGATAGCTTATGGTACGGACAGAAAGCTCAGGTTCAATGAACCCTTGCTAATGACAGTGGAGGCCTACTATGTGCGTGGTACTTGGGGACAATACGATGAATATCAGCGGGGCGTGTGCTGTCAAGGAACTAGTGAGAAGAGCAGTCCAGGGGCGGGATGTGAGAACCGCCATGTACAGAGGGGGGCGTCACTGGGTAGGCCTGTATCAGTACCAGGGAAGACATGTCATCTGAAGCAGGACCTGAATGACAGTTGGCTTTTCAAAAGGTAGAAAACTGGTGGGAGCTTGAAAGAAGGATTTCACGGGTTGGTATTAAAATATAAACAGAAGTCTGGAGATGGTCAAAATCAGAGTTATTTAAGGCATGTTTAAAAAGTGGCAAATTTGCTACCAGTCAGGCTGAGGGTATGGTGGGTAGGAAGAGAAGCCCAGACAGACCACATAGGTGACTCTGGCCTGGATGACTAAGGCTTCATGTTTGGTACAGTAATATTTTAAGAGTATCTTCAGAATGTGTCCTTCTCTATGCTCAGGCAAAACTCCCCTCTTCCTTGAATCAGACAGAATAGCCCTTGGCTGTTGGGTGCTGAGATCCAACCCAGATGGCTAATTCCTGAGTATCTGCCAACCACCAGTTGGACTAACTGAATATCAGCTCACGATCCAACCCATTCAAACAACAACATGGTGGGGATAATAAAATTATAGGTAAAAAGTTATCCCTGAAGAGGAAGGAGAAAGATTTCACTTCTGGGTTTTTGTAATTCCTGTTGTCTGTACTTAATACTACATTCAGACTAATAGAAATATAAAAGATTCTAACGGTGAAGAAACAGATTTTGGTGGAAGCCACTGTCATCCATCTCTCTGGGGAGTACATTTTGGGCAAAAGAAAGACTAAGGAAACATTCTAGGAAGACTTTTTTCCCAGAAAACTGTACTTGACTTATAGGAACCTATCATTCTAGAAGAACCAAGTCAAGACCCATGAATGATCAGTTAGGTGTCTGTGCCCTAAAGAATCACAAAATCTACTCCAATTTGAAGATGGTGATTCAGATTGCTGTAGACTATCTCAAGATGGTCCAGGAAAACAGGACAAAACAGCCAACACTGTCCACGCCTTGAAGGCGGACCTTTAATTTCACCATAGAGCTGGTTCTTTTCCCCACCTTCACTCAACTTATAAGCCACACTAACTTTATTTTTACTCATAGTCTATCACTATGCTGTCCAATATGGTTATCATTAGCCGTTACTGACCACTTAACATGTGGTTCGTCTGTATGGAAATATACTCTAAGTGTAGATTTAGATTTCAAAGCACAGGACAGTAAAATATGTCATGAATAACTTTTAAAATATTGTGTTTGGAAATGATAATCTTTTGAATACATTGGGTTGAAGAAAATATGTTTTCAAAGTTACTTTCACCTTGGGGCACCTGGGTGGCTCAGTGGGTTCAGCCTCTGCCTTCAGCTCAGGTCATGATCTTAGGGTCCTGGGGTCGAGCCCCACATCAGGCCCTCTACTCAGTGGGGAGCCTGCTTCCCTCTCTCTGTCTGCCTGCCTCTCTGCCTACTTGTAATCTCTCTCTCTGTCAAATAAATAAACAAAATCTTTAAAAAAAAAATAATTTTACCTTAAGGAAAACTTGCCCCTTAATGAGGCTACTAGAAAAATTAAAATTAATATGTGAATCAAATTATATTTCTATTAGACAGAAATATTTTCTTCTAACTTCAGACTTAAATGTATGTATGCTAACAGTGTGACTCACTATAGCACCCCATCGATGACAATGCCCCACCAGTTCTAGGCTAACGGGGTCATCTCCTTTCAAAACTTACCACTTTCTCCTCCATGCAGTCAGCAGCAGGGTAAGATATAAAGAAAAAGGAACCAATGCCTGGCCTTTCTGGTCCCTATCCTAGCTCTGCCACGAAGGGTAGGAGATACCCCATGTCTACATACAGAAGCCTAAACCATTATTTATTATCTGCCCTTCATGATGACCTAGACCTCCTTATCCACATATGGTCTCTTCCTCACTATACTTCTCTGGTTTGCCCCAACAAAACGGAGCAAGAAGAGGCTGCACTGGATAAAAGTCTCTAGCTTGCTGAACTGAGAGAGAATTGATTTACTTAGAATTATCATCTGTCTCCACACCCAACCCAGTCAAAAGTTACAAACAGCGTTTCAATACTATACTTTCACTTTCAACAAATCACTGTCAATTTCTCCTATACCCATTTTCCAAAGCCTTCCAAGCAGGTGTTACTGCTACTCACGATCAGCACAGCGACCTACTGGGAGAAGTGATTCAGAGAAAAGTAAAATTGAGTATTTTTCCTTCGACATTTGATGAGGATAATACTTCTGGGAAAATATGGCAATTGTACCAACATTTCATAGAATCATAAAATCTTAGTCCTCAAAAGAATCTTCCGTATCTAAAACAAAAGAAATGTATCAAACTTGCTATTTATTGTCGGGATATTAAAAGACAAGTTTTTTCAAAAATTTAGAGATAGCTATGGAAAAAGCTAGATTAAGAGGATGTAGAGAAAAGCAAGAGACAGTGAAATAAGGGATAACATAAAATGATCTGAAACTAGAAATGCACATTTTTAAATAATTGAGGTAGATATTTCATCTAGTCGCTATAGTGACCCTGCTCTAATTTTCAGGTAAGTTTTTAATGGAGGAGAGAACAAATCAGTCACAATTATATGACTATCAATATCTATGACTATTTTTACAGATATTGTGGGCAATTTAGTTACTGTCTATCCCTCATTTGATATAACTGAGGAAGTTGTTGGTAGATCAAAATAAAGGATTTTAGAATCAGAATCAGAATAAAGGTTTTAGCCAAAGTACAATAAATGCTAATTAGAATACGCTATGTACAACTGTATAATAAAAGGCTTTTAAGACGTTCTTAAAGCAATAACCTGTCCTATAGTAAGTTTCAAAAAACTTCATCTACTTACAATTATACAGGTTTTTAAGGGTGGAAACTTTTTTTTTTTTAAGATTTTATTTATTTATTTGACAGAGATCACAAGTAGGCAGAGAGGCAGGCACAGAGAGAGAGAGAGAGGTGGAAGCAGGCTCCCCACTGAGCAGAGACACCCCCCACCCCAGATGCAGGGCTTGATCCCAGGACCCTGGGATGGTGACCTGAGCCGAAGACAGAGGCTTTAACCCACTGAGCCACCCAGGCGCCCTGGGTGGAAACTTTTGAAATACTTAGTATTTTCCTAAAAATCAGCCTTACAGTCTTTTGCTATCTTTACAGACATCTTGAGGCCTATAATTACCTTTTCTTTCATCTTTCATTTTCACACTTGTGTAGTATACACTCTATATAAAAGTGAGCAAGAAAGTGGAGAGGTATCTTATTTGAAAATATGATTTTTACCCATCTCATAACTGATGAAGTACTGAAATGTTTCAACAGAAAAAAAAAATAAAGAGGAAGGGGGGAAAAAAAAAGCTTTTATGGGAAGGCGATGGAGGTCATTTTGGAAACAATTATTTGAGACCTAATCATGGGAAAGACCTTTTCTTTGATCTTTTTCAAATAAGCCACTTAATATCTTCACGTGTCAATTTCACCCTATTTGCAAATGCCACTCACTCATTCATTCAGGCACTAACTAAGACTCACTAGAACTCCACTGGGGAACACTGACTCCCTGACGACAGTGTAACGGGGCCACAGTGCAAACGTATCTGTTCTGATCTAGAGTGCTTCTCTCATACCCAGAGGTTATGATTTTGTGACAGTGATTGCCAGAGTATTTATAAAAAGTAAACAAATCACTTACATAGAGTTAGGTAAGGCCTTTATTTATACTTGCAACTAGCCAGTAAAATTTCCACACAAATTTTTCTTCTAGGATTAATTATTATGGCTTACTTCAGAGGAGGAAAAGTGCTTTGTAGGAGTCCAGTGACAACCCATATAAGAACCTGTTATCTTCAATGTAGTTTCAAATTTTATTTAAATCTTTTACCTTACTTCTTTGAAGAAATTACCTAATTACAGTATTTCTTTTTAAGGTAGATGGCAGGATTTAGGACACTGTGCAATTCATATGTTTAATTTACTAAAAATAAGAAGCGCAGAAAATGTTACCAGAGACAGTCATCCTTGTTTTCTTTTAATTAATTAATTAACTAATTAATTAATTTCAGAGAGAAAGAAAGCACGAGGGGGAGGGAGAAGCAGGCTCCCCACTGAGAAGGAAGCCCACCTGGGGCTGGATCCCAGGACTCCTCTGGGATAATGACCCGAGCTGAAGGCGGATGCTTAACCCACTGGAGCCACCCAAGTGCCCCAGGCATCCTCATTTTTCACCAAGGATCATTTATTATGAAAGCATCAAAATATACCCTAGCTCCAAATTCCATGAATGTTATCATCAAAGATTCATGGAAGGTATCTTATTGGTTCTCTTTTTAAAATGTATTTTCTGCAAAGCAAATTGGACCTCTGACATCATTTGCCTTGAGGATTTTAATGGACAATTGTTCTTTAAATCTTCTAAGAAAGTACTCTCAAAACTACCATTTTAAAAAATTCACATGTGGGTTACTCTCTGTTATTACAGAGAGGGTATTTCCATGTCATGGTGTGTGTAGAACAATTCTACATACGTACCCATGGCACAGGATAATGATTAGCAGTGCTTTCTTTGTCAAAGTGCTCTGGGTTGGGTAGAAAATTATACGGCAAATATAGCAATGGCCAAATATCAATTAGAAATTCAGACATTTCAAACTTTCTGTTCTTCAGTTCCTTTTTTTTTTTTTGACCCAAATAGGCAGATTGAACTAAATATCCTTTAAGGGCTTTTGTATAATTTTAGCATTCAGGGATTTTTCATTCTAGCTGCAGTGTAACTGGATGATTCAGGTAAAAGCTAATTTGGAGAATTTAGATTTCTATTTGTCACATGGAATTTGTAACATTCTCTTAAAACCATGTTAAAAGGGAATGTATACAACTTTAATTCAGTACAAGTTGGTATTTTATATCTCTATATATGTATGTATGTGTAAATAAATATATATATATGTATGCATATATTTAACTTGAAGTTTAACTTGAGAATATTTTCAGAAATTTTTGAATTACCTTAAAGTTGGATTTAGAAGAATTACCAAAATAAACCCATGAAAACAATTATCTGTAGGATGAGACAACTTCAATTTTTGGAAAAAGAAATCAACAAAATGTAGAAAACTCAAAAGGAAAATAGTTTTGTAGAAAGAAGAGGTATAATTCTTTAGTATTAATTAGTCTAAGCTCAATGCTCTCCATAATAGATTTGTACAACATTAATACAATGCTATGGAAAAACACTGAAGTTGAATTTCTGTGTAGTGAAACTATACAAAAAGAATTCTAAACAGACCTATAGATTATATTTTTGTATCTACACATATAAGGCCATTCATACACATGATGCACGAATAGTATCATATGAACATGATGTTTCTGTGTAGGTTTTAAAACATTTTCTTCTGTAAAATGTTATTTCCATTGCACTGAGTTTAAGTCAAGACTTCATTTTTGGAATGTATATGAATTTTCTTTATAAAAAGGAAACGTTACTGAGAAAGTTCCTTGTTATATCACCTCTAGGACTTATTATTTGAAGTACTTCTTAGAAATTGCTAAGCCACAGTGTCCAGAATTTTAACTATTCCTTAAACGCTTCTAAAACTGGATGTCAACCCTTCATAAACAGAAAGTGTATTGGGGTGTGTAACATCAATATATATCCCACTTCCAATTTATAAAATACACTGAGTTATCTCTAGAAACATGCATATATTATTAACCATAAAAGCTCAGCTCAGTGTCAATAAAGTAAATATTTTCGTAAGAAACCCAAGCAGACCACTTTGGGAAAACCTGTTCATGGAATATATGTTAGAATAATTTGCTCCAAGAATATTACCTTAAGGCAGAATCTGCTAAAATACTTGATATTAATTCATTCACCTACTTTTCTAACACTGTGATAATACCAAGTGGACATAAAAATAGGTTATCAAAATGGAAGTTACAAATACAAATCCTATCCTCGAAAGGACAGATATTTTCCAAGTAATTAGTACAATTCTCAAAAATACCTTTCTGCGCTTCTATTGCATGTGTTTTCTTATCCAGATCCATTTTGTGAACAAAAAAAAAAATGCTCAAAAAATCACTTGAAATTTTAATTGTTAAAGTAAATGTATTAAAGTTAGAAATCAGCCATTGAGTCAAATCATAGAGGGAAAAATCATATTAAAAAAGTCTGTTTCAATATCTGTTCATAAATGCCCATTGCGTAAACCTCATAGTAACCTCTATTACTCATATAAATATTATCTGGGGTCAAGAGAGAAAATACTGAAGCAGGCACAATCTAAAATCGTTAGTGAACAAAATCAGACATAGCAGAAATAAAGATTTTGAACTCCGACACACTGAATATAGAAAAATGAGGCACCGGCATCATTGACAGCTGATGTTACTGGTAACCACAGGCCCCGAAAAGACAACTTAAAAGATATTTGAACTTAACGTGCAAGCGTCTGTGTGCTTGTGTGTCCACATGTATAAATAAAGTACTAACCTACTAGTTATCTCTTTTTACTCTCAGCCTGTCAAAAAAACCTGTCAGCGGCAAAGGCGATAAGGGGGCAGTTTAAAGAAGATACTGGAGCCTTAAGCTTCTTAATGTGCCAAGAATCAATCCCATGAAAGCAAACAACTTGAAAAAGGGTTCTATGTATTTAGGAAAGCTCTCGGGCTCCCTTCCTGCAGGGCTCCAGCCGGAGCCAGTGTTCAAGTTTTCTCACCCTAATGACCCCTCAAGCAGCCCTGAGGGATTGCAAAACAAGGCCGTTACACAAGGCAGCTTGCTAATTGAGAAGTTGATCGGGGGTAGAGAAATCCTGCTCTACCACGTTAAGTGTCGAAATCAAGCATGACTAGATTGACGTCGCCAAATCACCGTCTGGAGGCCACTCCACGCCAGGAGCAGCCGGGCTTTTCACACCTGATAGGCCCTCACTCTATCTACATCAAGTCACATTAAGAAAGGAATGGATTACGGAACCGGAGCTGGCGCCCCGAAGAGCATTACTCTACTGCCTAATTGCTGCTTCTCCGCTCCCCCCAAGAAACAGACCCGTGGGGCAGCTCACCTGTTCCCTTTGGAGAGCCCGCCCTTCCTCCACCCACCCTGCCGAGGGTTGCTACTGTAACAAGGTCAGAGCCAGACCCCAGGACGGGTTGGAGGGAGAAAGCAGGCTCAGACGTTTCATACTACACATCTCAATGGCACAGATTCAAGCTCCAGAACCCCCCGAACAGTGTTATGAACAATGGCCCCTTAAAGCTTTCTTTCCTCCTCCCTTCCTTCTTCCTTCTGTCCTTCCTTTATCCATGAAGCTGCAGATTCACGGTGTATGGTCAGTGAAATGCCTGAAAACAGAGAGTGACTTAGATGCCAGGCGGTAGGCGGAAGAGAGGGGAGACCTTCTGCTTTTGAACTCTGAGTCCCCAGTCACGGATTTGCTGCTCTCCAACCTAAAATCCCCTGTGACAGATGGCATAATAGATATTCCCGACAGCCCACACTGGCAGGCTCATGGTACTTGGTATTTTTTCCTACACTCTGTTTCTGACAGGTTCAAAGCACTTAACCAACAACGTGGGTTAGGTGGAGGGGGGGGGGTGCAGTGAGAAACTGAATTAGGAAATCCCCCCCTTATTTCTATTACTTTTAAGTTAAACTTCTTCTTCTTCTTCTTCTTCTTATTATTTTATCACTTTTCAAATTTAAATCTCATTTTATTTACTGAGACAGTGGAGTTAATTTCAATCCATCCTCCACTAACTACAGGGCATAGATGAAAATAAATAGCTTTCTTTCCAACTGCAAAGGTTTTTTGGGGGGGGGTCATTAAAAAAACAATTCTTATATAAATTTGTGCTATGAAAATTAACCTTGACCATACCTATTGGTGAGGTGGTAGGTGACAGTCATTTTACAGAGGAAACTGAGGTATAGAGGTAACAGTGACTCACCTCAGATCTTACAGTCAATTAGTAGCAGTGATGGAAACCAGGGAGTCTATCCTTTCTGATACCCAGACTGGTGATCATTCCGTATCAGACTTCTGGCCCTTAATCCCAGTATGATGGATAAGATAGTGTGACAAACTGGTAACAAAGAAACAAACAGAAAACATACAAGGGGAAAAGGTATTTTCTTACCTTCCCAAAGATGACAGGGCAGTCTCCTATACTCTACAACCCAGTCCTGACTTCCAAGGTATAATCTAAATTTATTATGATATTTGTCACGGATTTATAAAAAGCACAACACTCTTTTGGAGCTAAAAATTAGCAAACAAACCTGCAAGAATAAAACCCCACCAATATTGAGGCTTTATTCATTTTAGAAGCCACAAACATAAGATAAATTTCCATGCAATAACGATAATGCTATCCACAAAAGAATTTGTAATGGAAAAAGCAACTAAAAGTCTAACCCCTCTCTGAAAATAATACCTCATCAAATTAGACAAATCAGTCAAAAGATTTTCCTGTGCTTACACAGAAGAGAAACACCTCAAATCAACATTAATATAAAATTGGTCCATTATGGAGGGGCTTAGCCTATAGGGTGAAAGTTTCTTGAGCCCTGGATCTGTACCCAACACCATTGCGAGCATCTAACATGGGTTGTCTTATTTCCTCCTCACAACAGCTGAATTAGCAGGTGGCAGTTTATTCCCCCAGTTTATGGATGAGGAAAAGGAAGCATTCAGAATTATGTCACATGCCTAGGGGAGCACAGGTAGTTCTTGGAGAGGTGAACCCCCCAGATTCCTGCTCCTGCTTCAGCAGAACAGAAGGAAGCTCAGAGGCAATTTACCACTTCTTAAAGATCGCTTTTCACTTCCTGACCTCTCAGAAGTGCTTATATTTAAAGCCAAAAATCTGTGTTTCGAGACCTTCCACTTGCAGTAGCCATAGAGTACAAGTCTAGGTCCCTTTACACAGAACATGCCTGTCTTCTGCAGACTACACAGCCACACCCCTTCATGTTCCATGCTGACATGCCAGGACAATCTGCAAGTCCCTCAAACCAGAAGTCTCACATTCATCTCTGACCGCTCCTCCCCTCCCCAAACCCTCCAAGTTGATCTTGCCAGTTCTCTCTAATGCTCTATGGATGTGTTCCTTTTCACTTCCATCTCAGAGACCCAACTCTAGCATGCGTGTTTTCTCCCCTGGACTCATTCTATGACCTCCTAGCTGAACATCTTTCCTACCATCCCGCCCTGCCCTGACCCTCGCTCTCCATGCTGCAGCCTGTTACCTGCTGTAGTTCCCACCACATGAAGGATAAAGGCATGAAGGCATGAAAGGGCCAACCCATTTGGCCCCAGTCTTCCTTTCTGTCTTCTCTTCCACAACGGTGCCTCGTGCCCCAAACTGCTCTCTTCTCTCTCAATTTGCCATCTCTTTTCATGCCTGATATCCTATCGGTCCTGAGTGGTAAGCCTCTACTACATCTGTTCTTTCTGGCAAACTACTACTCCTTTTCCATATTCAGCTCAAATGTCACCCTCGGATTTCCCGGAGGCAAAAGGAATAACGCCTTCCTTTGGATATTTAACCACTTGTTTTCATATACTATATGGACCTCACAATATATTAGCACCAGCTTCTGTTCCTCTTGTCTCTTCCTTGCTAAGCTCTCCTTTGCCTAACACATGTCTTATGTGCCCTGACGTTACTGAACTCTACAGCAGGGACATAACTGGAAATTAGCATTCTTTCCCTGTTAACTAATTAGACTTCATATAGGAATTTTACTTAAACCCACTACATTAGTACTGGCTATTTTTAAAATCCCATTTTGAACTCAGTGTACAATGGATATAACACCTCTAGGCAGAAGTCAAAAATAAATTATTTAGAAGCTGTTACAAGGATCAGACCACACTCCCCATGTCCTTTCCTGAACTATACCTTATAGAAATAGCCTCATAAGGACAAAGCTACACTGAGTAAAGCTACACCAGCCCCATGTTAGGCAACACCATCATCTACTTGCCTAAACTCGGCACAAATTAGGTCTGTCTTTGATCACATTCCAGATGGTGTAGGTGGCAACATATCAGAATTATAACCAAAAGGTGGGGACAACTTGTATCTGGTATCATCACCACCCAGCATAGCTGGTCATATCCTTTACCATCATTACCCCATTACGCTCCAGAGTAACAAAAAGCACAGATACTACCTATCTCACTTAGGCAGGGAGCCCTGAAGGGGCGCAAACATTCAAGCTGATTGCCCTGAGTAAACGCACCTTCTTATTCTCAGAATCCATCTCCTACATCGCATTTCCTGCTTACATTTCATTTGATTCCACTCCCTCCTCCGGCCCTCCGGTCAAGATTGATCGAGTACCTACTACCTGCTGGGTTTTCTACCAGACGCTGGATATATTAAAACAAGTACAACACCACCTTGCCCTCAAAAGGTTTGCAGTCCAGTGCTGGAGAGCCAGACAAGTAGGCAGAACAATGACAAAATAGCCCATTCTCTTCTCCTATCAATCCAGTCCAGCGGCGCCTGGGTGGCTTAGTCGGTTAAGCGTCAGCATTCACTCAGGTCCTGATCTCAGGATCCTGGGATTGAGCCCCTTTGGGGCTCGTGCTTCTCCCTCTCTCTCAAATAAACAAATAAAATCATTAAAAGAGATAGTCTGTGCACATCTGGAAGAAGATTTTTCTTTAAAGCACTATGTCTTCTTTTTATCTGTTCAGTGATCTACAATGGCTCCATATTACTCACATAATAATATTCATTCTGTCCAGTATGCCTCTCTAGACCGATTCTATTGGATCACAATTCTCTCTTTCTTCTAAATGAGCCACCTAATTAGAGTTGCCAGATTTAGGACTCCCAAATATTGCATGGGGGCATACTTATATTAAAAAAATTACCCATTACTTACCGAAATTTAAATTTAATGGGAATCCTGTATTTTGCCTAGCAACTCTACACTTAATTTGACCAGCCCATTTGCCTTACTGTTAAGGTTACAATGGTCTGCAGTGCTCAGGTAGGCAGCTACTTGCCTCTGAAATGCGTTTTATTCTCATCTCTCATGCCAATCTCACCTCTTATCAAAAGTCTAAGTTACTTAAACTTATGGAAAATATTAAACATATTAAATAATTACCTAAAGTGACAGTACTGCAATTTTCTCAGATTCATTGACATCGGTCATTTAGGAAAGTAAGAGGACTTATTTTTCTTCCAACATTCACATAAACTACTCAAGTTTGAAAAATACTGTTTTGCTTAGTCCACTTGAACAATATAATTTCAAAATAACTTCCCACCTCTTTAAATGTTAAATGGGTTGGGGAAAGAGGGGAAGGAGTTGGGTAGAAAGGGGGACAAGTGGGGAAGGGGAAGAAGTAATATTCTGTTTGGTACAGACCTATCTCAGCTGGCCCAGGCTCAGGTCTGCTTCTAAAAATTTCAAAGAACTACAGCAATCACATTAATTCATGAAAAGAATGTATCCAAAAAGAAATAATTCATAGCTCTATAGTTAATAAAGTCTCAATTTGAAATAAAAAGGAAAAAAAAAGGTTTCTTATTCCAATGAAATATATTGCATTGTTAAGGTCTAGTATATTACACTTATACACACTCTTGACAGAATATATCATTGCAAATAGGTGACCTTTTCCAACCCAAACACTCTCTAGAGCCCAGTTTTTAAAAAAGGCATTGATTACAAAGGTCATAAACTTCCAAAGGGATTTTTTTTTTAAAGAGAACAAAATGTCTTTTCAAGCATTAAATTTTCTATATATATATATATATATATATATATATATAAAATTCCCTTACATACACGTTATTAATATATTTAGGGGGACCATTATGAAATGGCTTGGCTGTTTTCCAACAGGCTTAAGAAACCAAAGAACAAAGAACTGCCTAAATTTCTCTATTCATTCACAAAATTATTACCTGAAAGGCAACGGGTAGGCTTCACAGGGACCCGTTTTGTGAGCCTCAGAAGAAAATAAAAATTGGGTGCGTCTGATGTTACTACTAAGAAACAAGCTTCCTGGGAGGTACTTCACATCCTACCAAGTATGTATTTAATTGACTGACAATTTAGCAGTGGTATACCAGTAGCTTACAAAGATAACACAGATACGTAAGGGAATAGCTCCCTTTGTTCATACTGGCAACATTATGGCGTTCTGTGACCCATGATCACTGCACACCAATGCACAGCCAGTGAGAATGGGCTCTGGAGACACTGTCTGGATTTGAATCGTAGCCTGACCACTTGCACCTTGGGAACTCTGAGTACATAACTTAATCATCCAGTGCCTCAGTGTCTCTAAGGTAAGGGTAATAATAGTTTCCAAAGACTGAGTGCAATTACATCTGTAAAATGCTTATCATTGTTCCTTGCTCAAGGAAAATACTTCATAAATAGTACTAAAATATAAGATACACAGGGACAAAGATTTTTGTCTGTCTTCTCACCGCTGTGGCCCCAGTCCTCAGAACTGTGTCTGGAAGATAGTAGGTCCTAAAAAAATCTTTGCTACCATCTAAGTCTCACTTTGGTTGATTTCATTTCACAATGTTAAAATCAATCCTCATAATTTCATTGCTATTGTAACAGCTCTCAGTTTAGCTAAAATTTTTTCTGTATTTATCCAGTAAGTATAAACAGAAAAATGGAAGACAATTTTTTTAAGCAGTTTTCCTTTAAAAATATTTCTCATATGAATGCTGGAATCTACAACCTATGTAGTTTTAGTGTTTTTTTTTAACCATTCAATTAACTTCTTTTATTTCTAAATAAAAGAAGGGTAAAAAAATTTGCAATAAAACTACAAATTCTATTTACCTTGTCTTTTGTTTAGCTACTCTGACAAATTTTCTTATTGATTCTTGAGTTTTCCCAATTATCTGCAAAGCAAATAATTTGCTTTTTAATATTTATACTGATTACTTCATTTTCTATCTGTTATATTAGCTAGAACCTTTAAAACAACATTAAAGTGACAATAGTGGATATCCCTGGCTTTTTCCTGATTTTAATGGAAATGACTTTGGTATTTAACTAATGTTAAATACTAAAAACTTGTATTTGCTATTAAGTTTCAGTAAATATTCTGAACTTATTTAACTGTTTTCCTTCTGTTCTCTTTAGCTAGAGGGTTGGAGTGGTGCTGAATTTTATCCATTGTCTTTTTGTCACATGTTGTTATCGCCATGCTGTTTCCCTTTTAGTTTGATAATGTAATGAATTGGGTTGAAGCATGTTCTTGAATTCTACAAATAATCTTACCTGTTCATTCCTTGCATTCTAGAAATGACCTTACCTGCTCCTAGTATATCATTTATTTTACACATTGATAGACTAGTTGTTAAAAACTTCTACGTTTTCAAATCTGTAATCATAAATAAAGTTTGTTTCTACATATTTTAATATTCTCTTTATCAGGGGAAGGCACTCTCTTAGCATTACGTTCATTTCTTCTAAGTTGAGTTTTAGATTTCTGAGCTTGTATTTCCTATGGAACGTTCAATTGCAGATGCCAAGTGAGTTGCTAGGCCTGGTGGTATGTAATGGAAGGTAGGAGCAGAATTAACCGCCACTGCAATATGACCAGGAATTACAACCACGAAGACCACTATCTACTAGAGAAAAGAAGCTATACCTCAATACCTCAATAACTCAGTCTGCCTTTACTTTTCTAAGCATCTGATGAGGATGGAGCACCCAGAAAAAACTTGAACTATGTAGGATCATGGCCTGCCAGATAGTAAGAAGCTTTTAAAAGGGTGATCGGCACAATTAAAAGAGAAAAGAAAGGGGTGCCTGGGTGGCTCAGTGGGTTAAAGCCTCTGCCTTCGGATCAGGTCATGATCCCGGAGTCCTGGGATCAAGCCCTGCATAAGGCTCTCTGCTCAGCAGGGAGCCTGCTTCCTCCTCTCTCTCTGCCTACTTGTGATCTCTGTCTGTCAAATAAATAAAATCTTTAAAAGAGAGAGAGAGAGAGAAAAGAAAATATAAGATGATCCATGAGAAAATATCTACTTGGTTTTAGCAATAATTAGGTAGCAGAGATGGCAACTGCAGTAAAGGTCCAAGCCCAGTGGCAAGTGGATGACACAATGAGGCTAGGGAAGTTTAGATGAGGAGGCTAGATTACAGTTTTTAAAAATTGGACATTAAAAGAATTGGAGAATACCATTTTTTTTTTCCAAGAATGGGAAAGTCTATAGTATATGCAGGTGTCAAGATTTTCTAGAAGTTACTAAAGATACCAAAAAGGAGATACTTCATAAAAAAGACTCACAGGCTGTTGTAAGGAATGGAGCCCAAGGCCATAGGATTGGTCTTAAAAGGAACAGGGAGACTTCACCCACACAGATGAGATAAAATAATTATAAAATAAATGGAAAAGTAGATGAAATGTAAATAATGGCAAGAAACTGATTCATTTCAAGCCTAATGTCTTCAATTTTGAAGGAGGCAGCAAAGACATCTGCTGATAATGAGGAGACAAGACAATTGTCCGAAGAAAGGGCCTTAAGGGGAGCTGTAAATGTTTAGCAGAGCTTTAGAAGGTCATGGGTACAGACAGTGGCCAAGGACAAATAAATGATTCATCCCTAGAGGCCAGGTGACAGGGGAAACCAATTATTTGTGGGAGCATCAATCTGTATGCTATTTGTTTCCAGCAATGCCCAACCATGCTATTGGAATAGGAAAAAAAAAAAAAAAAGTGCTTTCCCAGTGCCAAGTTGCCAGATTAGAGCCTTGGTGAGCCCTGCACTAGAAGGACAGGCACCGCAGAAGAGGATGGAAAGGAGGCTCAGATGATCAACAGTGGGATTCAGTGCTGGGCTGGGAAGGACAGAAGTGTGACAGACTTGACCAAATCAGGAGAAAAAAGACATACTGGGAGAGCTGAACGTCTGAAGTCAAACAGCAGTTGGATTGCAAGTGAGAAAAGACAAAGTCCTGGAGTTTAGGATTCCTGAGATGTAATATTTTAAGGACAAGAGCCTGTTTGCAAACCTGGGAATGGAGGGCTGATGTTCGGTAGTAGAGAGAAAGAAGTTCCATAAGTTAGGGCTAGGGTTCAGATGAATCAGCTATAAACTTTTAAAATCTCCCCCAAATTATGGCAAGAGAGAAATGACAGGAATGAAAGAAAGGGTAACAGATCATGTCACCAGATTGTATGCATTTTATTGGACAATGCATTTTTATTAATGAGTGGTGATGGCCATGTGTATCCAAGATGATGCCAGTGTTTTCTTCTTGGCTTCCGGAAGCGCGAGATTTCAGAGTAAGGAGTCCTGTGCCCTATTGCCAGCTGAAAGGAAAATCACCCCTCTAAAGGAGAGGGAGGTTTCAGTTAAAGCAATAGATGAAATTCAGTTAATAAATGCTTTGATGGAAAAAACATCTTGCTAAAGACTGTGGATATAGCAAAGATTATTGATGGAGACATGAGGTTTCCAGAGGACTCAGCAGAAAAATGTTGAATCAAGGTAATGGTAGGAATATCCAGCAAGCGAGGAAAAGAATGGAGGTAAGAGGACTAGAATTAATGTTAGCAGGTGACAGGGCGGTGGTAGTGAATTTACCTTGCACCTGGTGATGAGTAACTACAGGGTTGAATTACAGGGCCGATTTAGAAGTAGATGGACTCAAATATCTTAACTCTAGCCCACTGAGGGTTCCAGAATGTATCTTGCTTAATATCAGGGAAATTATAATGGCCTCCCATCTCCCAGATCAGGGATTTTTCCACTGTTGCTCCTCCATTCCAGTTATTTAAAGTATTTCACTTTGGGGATGTCCAAAATCACCGTCACAATGAAATATGTAGCTCCAGATGTCATCATAAAAGTATGGTAAGAGAATAGAAAAGTCTGGAGAAGATATTAACATGTCACGCAGTCCTAACAGTTGTTAGAAAGTAAATTTGGAGTTGAGCTTCCCAGAAGACAAAGAAAAGAGGGAAAATGTAAACAATACGTGATTCCCAAGACCCAGGAAAAACACCATTTAATCAGTTAGAACCCAGGAACTTTTCTTACTCCAAGATGGAGAGACACTTCAGCAGTGAGTCTGCAGGACATTGTGTGGTACAGTAAACAACATCCGCAAGAGCATCCCTAAGACACTGACAATTCTGCAGCCGCTTATTAAAATGTTCTTCAACACAGGATAATGGCAAAACCCTGAGGTACAATCCTGTGAAAAATTTTGAGGTGTCAAGGTCAAGTGCAATAGCTCTCTAGAATGATCCAAAGGATACCTTTCAAAACTATCAGAAGAAATAGCTTAACATCCAGTTTTTTCAGGTAATCTACCATAAATACTATTTTCTTCAGACAAGAAATGAGAATTGAGAAAAGAAGCATTTGAAGTTAGAACCTCTAGCCAAGAACAGAGTATGGAGACACCATGCTATAAGAAAACCTACATATGGAATTTTAGAAATATAACTAAAGCTCACACGCAGGTGGAGAGCTGCTGTGTGACTGTGGCAAACACAGCCAAGGGTCAGGTCACAGTGCTCCTCAGCAAGCATTTCTGGGTTTTCTTCAACAGAGCTGAGTCACAGAGGCCCTGGACAATGTGTTTGGACAAATTTCACAATAACCATTACCTTCTATATTCAGAGAAAAAATCTGTTGTATAATATTCAGATTCAGGCCAACTGAATTCTAGAGGACATCTGCAAAGGCACCGTGTTTCGTCTTTGGTTATCCTTTCTTGGCAGGACCAAGGGCCCAAAGCCCAGTCTGGAGTGTAGCACACAGACTGTACCATTGGGATAAGGAATGTAAGATGACATCTGTGACTCTCCAGAGTGGGGGACAATGTTTTTCTATTTCTCCGATACCCAAGTTAAGCTCCTTGAAGCTCAGATTATTTATTGCATTACTTGTGTAACCTTTCTCCCAAAGGAACATGTAATCCGCACACAGTTGGCATCAAATACTACTGGATGGCAGATTTGTTTTTAAAATGGTAAAATTAGATAATACATCTCATTTAAATTCATGGAATTTTCTCCCCTAATAATAGAGCCATGTGATAGCTTAAAAACACATGCTCTATCATCATTCAGTAACAGTTTATTCATTAGAACATTCCGCGCTCTTCTGAAATTCAGCATATTTCATCTCATCTCCTATTTGGTTATTTTCCTTCTCAAAAGGCCTTGTTACAAATCCAATGCATTTAGCTACCAAACTATGCCCATAAGGGTACTTGGACAATAGCTTACATTTTAAATTGTAGTAATTGTGGGTGCTGCTGACCTGTCAATCTCAAATATATTTATAAGCTGCACACACAAAAATGAAATGAACAAAGTGATTCAGATTAACCAGCTCTGACTACACATTTTAAGAAAATCACTGGGTGTGCCTGGGATCCAATGCTAACAATTTGTTACGCATCACAGTGTTACAGCTTTCTAAATGGTAAGTAACTGTTTAAAAATTCCGAAGCATTCTTAAAATGTTTCACTTAAACATTTCTGCAATAAAATCTTATTGAACTGTTGCTTTCATTAATTTTCTACAGACTAGAGAGCAAGGAATTCAAGTTCGATTTTTTTTTTCTTTTAACTTTGCCTACTACCAGCAAATAAACTGTGCCTCTTTTTTAAATAAACCCCTGGCCTTGAGTTTTGGCCCCTTAATAGTAGCCTACATGGTTGACTACCCTTGGTGTTAAATTTTCTTAAATTGTATTTCTGTCAGTGTATCATTTTTTTAAGCAATGGACCCTATAATAGCAAGCACTGGTCTGTCAGGAGTGCATTTTAACAGCACGACACAAGTATTTTTCACTACAGGAGACAAACAATGATATGTATTACATGCAGTAAACACTGCCTTTGGTACATAGGGTTCTCTCAGCATTTATCTGTCTAAAATCTCACTGTGTTCCTGAATAGGGGGCTTGCGGGGGAGGGGGTGAAACCCTGCCTCATATTAATGTTGCCAGTGGCTACAGGTACAGCATTAGGAAGAGTCCACTGCCTTGCCACATTTCTCATGAAAGAAAACCTTGATTTAATATTAGAACAGAACAAGGCATATTAGCTCACGCTTGCAGAATCCCTTCCTTTCAACAACTACCACATCTTTCTTGTACAACTCTTTCCCCAGGTATCCATACTTGCCCCCTCGTAGCCACGAGTATGAGTATCACTCCCAAACAACTTTCAATCAAGCTTAAAAAGCTTTTAAGAAAGAACAGTGCTCTCCAAATTGGGCGTGCATAAATCCCAGGGATACTTAAGCAATGATCAGCGTTTCTATTTCTATTTATTGTATATCTTATCCTTTAAAAGAGTTTTTTTAATTGAAAAATTGTGCAATGGAGTATTTATGATTTGTAAAGTGAAGGTATATACTTAAACTTCTTTAGGGATAAAGGTACATAATCAAAATGCTTAGAGAGCACTGCGAAAAAGAACCTCAGTAAGAAGGTACTAGCATTCGGCTGTCCTTGCCACCTGAGGAAAAAGATACAAACATCAAGACTGTGCAGGAAAACTAAAGCAAACTGAAATTTTATATAAAATTTAATGTAATGCTTCACAAGACCATAGAACTTTCTCATGCTAATACATGGAGAGCATGGGCAAGTTAGATATTTCAGAAACCTACATTCTCAGGGACGAAGAAAACCGCACATTCCATAACTCCCCCAAAGATTCCAATTCATCCTCATTTATGTAAAATAGATTATAATCCTAATTTAACAAATTCTAATAATCTCCACTGTGAAATATTTTTTTCCCATATGGCTTCAGATGCACATGGCATTTCGGCATTTCTTCCTCCCTCTTCTTTGTAATTGAAAAGTTGGTAAAAGATCTTAGAACAGTGGTAGCTTTTCATATTGTTGATTACTAATCATTCTTAAACATAACTTAATCCATTTCCTTAATCTTCTCCTAATGTTTAATTTTCTAACTATTTTATCTTCAGAACTCAGTGCTATTCTTTCTTCGTAAGAACAGAAACTCATAGTGGAGGGTCCATCAGTGTGTTCACATCTTTCCCTGTTGGTGTTCCCTTGACACTCCCTGACAATTCTATGAATCGGTATATTGCTCCTATTTACAGATGAGTAGACTGAGGCTTGGAGAGGTTAAGTAACTCGTCTAGGAATATACAGCCGGGATGTAGCAGAATAGGGCAGATTTCAAATCTGGACTCAGCACCATTATGCTATTTGACACATCAAAAATCGAAGGATTAGATCTAACCTCACCTAGTTTGGGAGATGCTAAGGGAATTAAGAAGAACTGGTGTGACTTTTATCCTTTTATAAAGTGACATAGAAAGTAAGAACCAGCAGATGAATGCATCAAAATAGCAACAGATAACTAATTTGCCATTAATGATAGTTGGTGGGGGAGGGGCAACACCCAATGTGGTAGAACAATAAGAAATACACAGCAAAATGATTTAAAATACACTGGCTGTGTTAAAAGGAATGCAGGATAAGCTCGTGACTATAAAAACTGAGTTGTGGTTAAAAATGAAAGGCTTTGTTTACTACCCAGCAGATAAATCCTCAAAGGAAAATAATAAATATTTTTTTCAACTTAAAATCTTCTGAAAACATATAACTTTTTCCTCAGGTCACTGCAGAAATCTACCACTGATCAAGAACACAAGTCATTTAACACCTTTAGCCAAAAAAAGTAAGTGATCTTTATGGCAAAGATAATTGCTAATTTAATAACTTCTATTAACAACATTATTTAAATACCAAGCAAATTGCCAGGTCAAGATCGAGCAACTCTTCCTTAAAATCAAACTCAAACTGATGCGCTCTGGTAGGTGAGAATCACAAAATGATTAGGAATACAGGTCATCAACTCAACCAGGACAAGATGGCAGGGACTACAGACGTCCCATCTACCAAAAAAATAGGAAAGTTGCTTAAAATTGTAACAAAAAGAAGCACTGTGGAGGTACGAGATGACAGTAGAAATTAAGACTTGTAAAGCCATTTGGCTACCACCTTCTTCTTGCTTTCTGAGAAGTCGGTTTTGGATTTCTTTGTGATGAAGTGTATATGGCCTAGCCACTGTTCTGAAAGCTCACCCATTCACGCCTTGCCTCTTTGCAAGATTTCAAGGCAAATTAGCCCATCTTCTCAGTCAATACTCATGATACAACCTGGTCCATTTTATGAACATAAATACAGGCTCAAGTACTTTGATTTGTATTTAAAATTTAAAGTTTTTTTTTCATTTTTCAAAGTAAAGACAGTTTGTACATAAAAATCCCACTCTCACAAATAGAAATGCATATTCATCTTTTAGTTTTAAAGATGAATCCTTAGGACTTCTTGATGTGAAACTAAAATTAGTAAACTGGGGTTAGGTTAGGAATGGGAAATAGGAGTATAAACAGAACACTTATGTAACAGTTATCCTATCTCATCAAGAACACAATTAAATAAGTTTTAAGTAATGATAGGACTTTGATGCATTTTCTCTCCATGCTGGATTTGGAAACATTTATGATAATTAAATATATTATTTTAAATATTTTATACTAGAAAATAATTTAATAAGGCTTGGCTTGACTTTAAAATAATGAAAGTAATCACCTGTCAGCCTTGAAAAATCCACCTCTTTGCAATTTTTATTACCCAAGTTTTCAAAAAATATCAAATACATGCATATGTCCTGTAATCAGGACAGAGCTTAACAACACCTTTGGCCATGGTGTTGCACTCCCACATGTTGTGTTATGACATTCTTTTGCATTTCACCTTGAAGTACTACCATGTATACATTGTCCTGATGAGTTCTGTAATCCCAAACAGAACTCAGTCTGGAACAGCCTATCTGAATGTGCTTTACAGCAATTCTCAAATAGAAGTATTATCACTTCCTTCTGGAATATTTAGAAAAGAATAGGGGCATCTTGGTCATTAACAGCAATAGGGAATACCGTAGGACCACCTACTGGTTGTTTCTAATCCTGTCTCTTCTGCTTTTATACATTCCAACCATACTAACATTGTTGTATGTTCCTCAAACACAACAGAAAAGCTCCCATGGCAAGGACTTCATAGGGGCTGTTCCCTGTGCCTGCAATGTCCTTCATCTACAACCCTATGGCTGACTCCTTCACCTTCTCAGTTCTTTATGCAAGTCACCACCTCAACAAGAACAATGTTGAATGAGAAAATGGGGACAGATGATGCTAAGCGTTTTACAAGGGGTGTCAATTGTACCTCTGTTGATTGTACCAATACCTGTGATAAGAGAAGAAAACAGTGCAAATTGCATGAACGTTAACAGAGCTGAGTCTGTCTTACCCTGCATCCGGAATATAACCAGGAAGCTCAAAGCTCAGCTTCTGTAATAGGACTACTGGCTTACAAAAGGATTTTTACAGAGTCCAATTTTTATATATTATTTATAACCTCTCTTCCTCTAGAATTCTTCTAATCTCTTGACTATACCTCTTTTCATTCTCTATATTGCTTCCTTGGGACATAACTAGGCTAAACATCTTTACATATTTTACTTAGTTTTTGAACAACAAAAAGTGACTATGTCAATTGTAGAAAATTTGAAAAATAATTTGCTCTTAAGTTCTTCCCAAATTTCTCCTACTGTCTTTACATAGTAAAATATTAATAACTTTATGTTTATATATTATATAAAATCAATTAGAAGTATAATATTCCACATTTATTATTTATAGGAATGAGGTATTGGCACTCCAATATTTGTTAAGTAACTAAATGGTTTCATTTTTTAAATGTTAGAAGGACAGCAAAGTATGTAATCACAAACACAAACTACCCACTCAGCAAGGACGTGCTGTGGAAAGAAGGGATTCTTGTAGCTCAGAAATTTCCCCCAATTTTTGCTAATAAATAGCTACGGAAAATACCAGTTTATGAGTTTTAAGGCAATTGAATAACTTATAATTTCTTTGTATCTCCCAAAGCACAAATGATCTCTCAGTGGAAATTCACATGCAATACTTACATGCTTTAAAATTATGTCCACAGTATAGTTGAACTTCTCACCTGGAGCATGCAAATAAACCTGCCCACTGAAACTAAGACTCCTATTTAGTGTTAGAAGTTATGACTGCTTTTTCCATTCACCCCTCTTACACCTTCTCCCATTCATCTAAGCAAAGAAACAGGTACTAATCACTCATCTCACCCAGTCTAATCTGCAGCAATTGGTCAGAATATATTTTTATTGAGTAGTTGATAAATACGAAATAAGCATCATGTTTGCTGCCGTAAGTATTCTGAAACCTAACAGCCGCGAACCTGCTATTTTGGGGGAAATGCGAGCTATCTATTAAGGGACATCACTTAAGAGATTTTGAAATGTTGTAAAAACAAGCGAAAAATATAATTTCAAAAACAGTAGGCACCTCTGTTAGAATTTTATACTAAAAACATAGTATTGTTCTGAAAGTTTTAGAACATGAGCATAAACTAGCAAGTCCAAAATGTTCTTCTTCCTCTTGAAGTTGCCTGTTGGGATCCCACATCATAAATGAGATGGGAATTTATTTTTTCTCAGTGGTATTTCGATTACTGTACAGTGTTCGCATTAGCACATTTTATGAAGTTTCCTTCCCCTTTACTAGTCCTTGTCATATTTGATATTTATGTTTACTAAAGCGGATTTTCTGTTTTTATTAGTAGAATGGGTTTAATGCAGACGATGCTTTACTGCATTAGTAATAACAATTTTATTTAAATATGGCTTTGTTGTACTCCTCTGCAAATAATCTTTAAACTCCTAAGAGTCTTTTATTTTCCCTGTAGCCCAGTTGGAGAGTTTTTAATATTAAATTGAATCATAACAACACATGCTGATTAGAGTCTAACTTAATACACGCAGCTTAATGTTAATTTTCCAACTTCAAATCAGAGATCTGACTATTCCAAGATGATTATTTATCTCAAGTGTGATTTTGTTTTAAACTAGTGAAGTCCACAGCTAGAGATTTTTGCATCCTCAAAAACTGGCACTCTGAAGGAAAAAAAAATCTGCAAAAGATTTAGAATCTTTATATAACTCAAAACTATCATTGAGGCAAAGAAAGTCTATCCAGAAGTTATGGTAATAGAAGGAGAAGGCAAAAAGGCACAGGTGACTGATGTGGCTAGTTTGTGAATATAGTAAATATTTTTGATGAATATAATAAAAAGGTATGCTCAGGTCCTAATTCCTTTAGAGGAAATTCATCAAGTAATATCAATAATAAGGGGCAAAACCTTCAACAAACTTTAAAGTAAGAAATAAAAATCTAAATGCACATTCCTTGCTTCACAATGTAAACTTCTACTTCAAAATAAATTTCATATAAATAGCTTGAAAACGGAAATACATGTTAGTCATTAAAACAAGTATGATATAATGGTAGAAACAGATACAGGACAGACAGTATCCAACTCCATCAGAGCTGAGAAAATCAGAATTCGGTAATAAAAATTGCAAGGGAATATTCTTGGGCATGCCATAGTATTCTAAAACTTGTCCTTCCTCTTAGGATGGTGAACACCCTTTAAGAATAAGTCTGTGCTATAGTCACAATACTAAGAAATTAGCCAGCATCAAGAATCTAATTTTACAAGTTTCAAAGCCTGTTGAATGACAGTGATCTAGTGAAAGTGAATTATGACAAAAGTTAATGTTCCTTCTAAGGTCACAGAGTCCAATATGTATATGTGAAGCTTGCATAGACCTATCTACACCTCTTTACTGCTTAACAAGGGGAAATTCAATGAATCTGTAGGAGTAATCACTTGTATAGGCCAACAAAAAATTAAAATGAAAGAAAAATGCCTTTTTGAGGAAACATGACTAATGCAAACGCCATTTAAAAAATACCGGGTCAATTGGATAGAAAGAATATTGCTGCTGTTTTTATTTTTACTTTCCTTGTTTTCAAGATCTTCTGCATTAACAACTCTTATATCGATTGAAGGGAGAGATGTTAGTTAATTTATTTTGGAAGACAGGATGAGGTTGCAGTATATACTTTTGAGTAGTAGAAGACATTCTCATAGAAACAGGAAAGTGTTTTCAAACCAGATGCAAAAAATAAGATTTCAATGCCTCACAGGGTAATGAAGGAAACTATAACGGTTGCTAAAGGTTGGTGCAATTCCTCTTTTAGGTTATATAATTTTTATGTGAGGCAAAAACCTGAACTACCTAATACATTTCTACAATGCATGTATTCATCAAAGCCATTTACAAAATTACCACTTTCAGCATATTTTTAAAATGAGATTCCTTAATAAATTATGTTTATGCAATCAAAACACAACATTAAAATTTATTATTAGTCACTTAATGGAAGTTAATGGTGAGTTTATAAATGAAGTGCTGGCTTACTTTGATATACTCTAAGAGCAACCAAAAATAGAGATTCTTTCCCAGAGTTCTATGTATTTATAAAGTGCCAAATAAGCAATTTTAGCAATTCTCAAATGTAGTTCTTCCAGATGCATTTAATCCTAAATATACTTGTAGAAACAGAATATTTTTCTGCTAAGTCAGGTATGTCTAACTTATCCATCTTATGTGTAAAAACTATCCTGACTGAAGTATTCCATGCTTTATAAAGAGATTAAAAAAACAAACAGTAAAAATATAGAAACAGCGTGAAGTACTTTCATATTTTCAATTTCATATTTTCAATATACCTCTTGACGAAGGTATTTTCAGTGAAAATATCTCATCTATAAAACAAGCCAAAACAAAACTCACAAAACTAAAATAATTCGTTATGTTAAATACTCATTTGCTGAAAATGGATGCATTACAGAATAAGGACAGAGAGATATTGTAGATAAATTTATAAATGAGACATTCTATATGCAGATGAAATATTTTGAACATAGATTGTTGCAGAGGAAGTTGTCACTTATAAAGTCCACTGATTTTTCCTAAAATGAAAGGCACTTCCTCAAAGTATTGTACAAAACAAAATGATCACTCCTGACTTGTACTGGTCTTTGAATAGTAGACAGTTTAAAATGTTTGAAATAGAATTTTGTAATGCTTTCCTATAGTAAAACAAAAAAGTAGACTTAAAATTACAACTCCTTATAAAGCTATAAATAAGGTAACATCATTTACAAGGAATATAACAATATTTTTTAACAGGCCGTGGAGTCTAATAGACTCATGCGCTAAAATATTTCATAATACTAAGATTAGGTTATATATTTAAATATAATAAAAATTGCAATTATAATGAAGTATTAAGAAAACTCAAAGTTTATAGAAAAAAGTTCATTTTGGAGGAGTTTAATTCAGTGTAAAAGCTTAAACTTTCAGAATTTACAACAATAAAAAGTGATTTTTCAGATAATAATAATGCAGTGATTGCTGGGGAAGTTATTTTCAACTGCCTAATTTAATAAGAGGACAGTGAAGGGAGAAAAAGAATAAACACTTCATCCAACACAAAAAAGTAACTATGCAGTGAGTTGTCAGATAAAATAATATAAACAACACATCCGTGCTTATTTTTAAGGTTGTAATTATGTACTAATATAAATTTAACCTTATATAAAAATTGAGAGGCACCAGATTTGATTAGTGTGAAATAGAGTTATATAGCTAGATTAATACTCTATGTAGCATTTAATTTTAATTTTTTATTTGAAAGTTATTATATTATTATATTAAAGCATGTAAAATTTGTAGTCAGCATAACAGTTTCAAATCCTTTTTCTTAATTGATAACGATGGTGGCACAGGAAGCATTGTTCTCTCCTGGCAGTTTCATTTTAAACAAATCATTCTCAGATATAAAAATAGCAAATTACATTAAGTTTTATATAAGGCATTTTCAACTTCTATAGGAAGAGCTATATAAGCAGCTTCCATGCCACACATCACAGCAAATGGCTTTGAATACATTCTCTGTGAAGACCCCATTCAGATATACAAGCTCCAGGCTATAGTGACTTGATGCTTAAAATATGCAAAAAGTTTTAGGTTTAACAAAACAACAAGCAAGAATTGCCCAAACTCTTGAGTGGTAAATTCTGATATTCTTTACTGCCTCCAAGTTGAAAAGTCAAGTAGTTTGTTATTTCTCCTGTTTCTGACTTCTTAACACTTGCCCTGACATTTTAATTCTAAAACTCCGATTACACATTAACTTTGTTTTTCATATTTTCCAAAATGAAACAAGGATGATAGCAGTGACTAGAGTCCTGTAAACATCATTACTAAATCTGCTGTATTTACACAATAATTATTAATCTACTTTGGGCATTCTATTAGGTGTAAGCTCTAGTTCAAGGTGTAAATAAAGATGCTTCCCTGTCTAATTTGTCATAAGTTCAACTTTAAATATAAAAAAGTTACAAATGTTCTGGATACATTTGTTAACATGCACATTTCTAGGTCTTGGCGTATAAATATTGATGGGCTAATTGGCTTCATAGTTTAAGGCAGAAAGTATGTTAACAGAAGAAGTTTTAAAAGTCAATCCTTCTCAAGAGAAGTGAGTTGGGGGAAATTGGAAGGGGAGACAAACCATAAGAGACTGTGCTCTGAGAAACAGACTGAGGGTTTTGGGGGGAGTGGGGGGTAGGGTGAGGCTGGTGGTGGGTATTATGGAGGGCACAGGGCACGCTTTGCATGGAACACTGGGTGTGGTGCAAAAACAATGAATTTTGGAACACTGAAAAAAATAAAATAAAATTTTAAAAAAAGTCAATCCTTCTGTTCCTTTATCTAATGAATTTCTGAAGGCAGTGAACAATCCTACGAACTGGTAAATTCTCTCTCATCAGATATGTGCATTGTAGATTCTACAGAAAAATAAAAGATATTATACCAGACCCGTTATGGAAAATAAATTGTTAAGATCTGGAATTCAGTACATAAATGGTAAAATCATCTCTCTTTTTCTTAAATATAGCTAATGGTGCCATAAAGAAGGAAAAAAAAATTGAGAGAAATCTTTACCATAATAATCATTTCTATAACTCTAAGAAAATATCTTATGATTTAAATTCTTGTATTCATTATTCAAAGAACTTGAGAAAACATGTCATCACTATCACTACTCAAAGTAATACAAAATGTAGTAACTTCAGGACTTATTGTTCAGCACTAGAAGCATTTTTTGTCCTCTTTTTTGAAAGGAGAAGTTAATTAGGAAGTTAAATACAATTGGCAAAAATATTTCACTCTTCTCTAGATTTGAAAAAGTTTTCTAGCCCAAGATAATACCTATAGTCACTACTTTACCAGTAGAGATGAAACTAGTTTTTTCTTGATCATTTTCCATATTCTTATTTGCTGATGCCTACTGATTTAGACAGAGAAATACAAACCTGTAAGTTATTTATGGCTTGTTTGGTACCTTAAAGAAATTACATACTTTCCAAACACCAAAAACAAAACAAAACCACTTCTGAGTAGGATTTAAATGGTTAAGCATCGACTGTGCAAAATACAAAAAGGAAATGTGAACTAAGGGAAATGAAAAAAATTATTTTTAAAAGTTTAAAAGAAAGCCACGGAATATTACTTGCTCACCAATTACAATACAATACAGATTTTGTGTAATTAATAAACAATTAGATAGTAACTATTTTAGGTACACCTTTATTTTTCTCAATTTCATCTGTTACCTAAAATTATGTCTTTTAAACAGCAGGCACCCAATAAACATTTTTGAATGACTATACCATTCAAAGAAATTAATTTATAAATAAAGTTTGCCTAATTGTATTTGTCTGACATACAGAATTAGACTATTAATTTTCCAGTAAGAGACACGCTGCTGAATGTCGACACAATTTCACTGAGATACACACTTCTTACCTAAAACTACATACCACATCTGCAGCCTGATCTACAACACTTAACAAAGTGTTTTACACACATTCCAATCCCCCATTGCACCTTTACAATTTTTAAGTATTGATGAATTACTCACTGCCAAAGAAGTCACATTATATACAACAAACCTTCAGTTTAAATAAGGAATAAGCTTGCTGTTAACAACTTAGTTTGAAATGTTAACAATCCTTAGGTTGTTAACATAACAACTGGCTATTAATGTGGTAATGACCAATTTAAGAGGAAATTATACTCTGAGAAATGAATATATTGGCAGTCAGGACCAGGGTTTGGATTTGAAACGGTTTTTTTTTTTTTTTTTTTTTTTAACAAGTTAAACATTAGAAGCTTGAGCCTAAGAGAAATTAACTAAGTTATGTCACGAAAAAACATCTTTCCCTTAGATTTCTCTTAGCATTTCTGATATGGAGACTATTTTGATCAATTGTTTTCAACAAAACACTTACTTGGACTATCAAATGGCAATTTAACATCATATTTTTATTACTGTAAAGAATAGCAACACAAAACAAGTCCCATATTTCTTTCTGTGCTTACTACTATATTCACAATTGCAAGAAACAGTTTAACTCACAATACAGGTAGTTCACTGGCAGGGTATAAATTTCAAAAATCCGGCTATGTCAACATGCTTTCCTTAAATCTTACTTAATTTTAATCTTTCCTGCTTTTTAGAACACCTTAATCTCGCCCAGATTATATAAACTCCTTGTTTTGGAATCGCTGTTACATAAATCCACTTGACACACTGCAGTTGTAAACAAATGTAAAAGTAAAAAAAAAAAAAAAGAGTCAAAAAGCCATGACTATTGGTTAGTAAAGATAAAGCAAAACTAGGAAGCACTGTTAAATCACTGAAAGCAAATGCAAACGCTTTATGTGGAAATGAGGCTCTAATTCACAGTGAGAAGAGGAAAAAATTTTTTATTTCAAAGAAAAAGTTCAAAGGCTGAAGTTCTAAGAGAATTCACGGAATAAGTTAATTCTGATTAGTTGTGCCGCCACAACAAGGGAAATCCTGGCTATAGAGTCACTTCCCATCGTTGGCACCTGCGTGTATTTTGTGCCCTTGGAACACAGAGGACCAGTAACAAGTGGTCATATATTAGCCAGGAGGCTGTCAGAGGAGGCAGTCGTCGGAGGGGGAAGAGAAGAATCTGATAAACAGTACTGGATTCACTCTTTTAAACTACCTCTAAGCTAATGATAGGTATTTTTAGTTAAAGACTAAATCAAACCAAGAAATTACGGAATCATATACAGGGAAGCACCAGGTTCCCTAGAAAACACTTCTCCAAATAACCAAGATGGTTAAGGAGCTACGGCTGATTGATAAATTTTGTGTCATAAAGGAAAAAAAAATCAAAATAAATCGCTTAATGTCAGGCTAGAAAAATGATTAATTGTATCAAATATGAAAACCCAAATGATGCCATATATCATTTCTCTAATTTGATAGGTCCTACTTTATTAATATATGTAATTTGCAGCTGATTCAAGACACAAAGTTCCCTGAAAAGCAAAATAATTTTTCTTAAACAGAAGTTCATGTGTTGAGTGGGAAACAAGTCTAGTGGACTTCATGATTTTTTAAACAAGAGCATAAGAATTGTCCTCAAACTGCCCAGATGTTTACAGTTTGGAGAGTAGCTATCATCTCCTCATAATGATGGAGATCTTTATTGTGTGTTAATTTCCCTAACACTACTGGCAAGTCCGAGGTTGTTAATGCTCAGTGATATCTTTGCAATGACCACCTGGAATGCCATGGAGGGTGGGGGGATGTATTCACACTTGGAGAAAGTTCTCAAAAACTGTATAATAAACGTGCTAATAAATGGCAGCTACTTTCAACTGCCTTTCCTTGGCAAATCAGAAAGATCAGAAGACAGCTGAATAATTCTTGGGTCAAGCTAAGCCTACCTTGTCGGTGGGGGCGTAATACAACACTTAACATGCTGATTTCTACCAAATACATCTTTGCCATGAGCTGGTGGTTTCCTTCTGGGTAGCGGAATCACCTATTTCTAAATGGGAGCCTCCGGGCAGGCCAAATGGAAACACTTCAGATAGGAGGCTTTCTTGGCCATTTCTTAAGCAAGAATTTGCATACGAGGCACCTGGCAACATTCTGAAGGCTGACAGGTGAACATCTTTCAGGAATGTAAGCTGGTAGTAAGGAAATGAAACAAGCAAACAAACAAACAAACAAAACCAAAAAACCAAAAACCAAAACACTTACAAACGTATTTTTAAAAGGAATCCAGTCATCACTGGTGTGCAAGGATAATTCCTACCTCAGGTAGTCTCTGCGACAAAGGATAAGATTAGCTTTAGTGTACAGGGTGGAGCCCACCTCTCCCAAGCGACAGTCACAGCAGGCACACTTCAAGCAGTCTTCATGCCAGTATTTGTCCAGGGCCTTTAGAAGATACCGGTCCTTGATCTTTCGGTTGCAGCCAGCACAACCTTTCGGCTTGGTGTCTGGCTGGACTGAGAGCATTTGTATACCTAAAGGAAGAGACAAAAGCAAAAAAAAAAAAAAAAAAAAAAGAGCTGGGATTACAAGAAAGAAGCCGAAGATGTCGAAGGACCTTACACAAGTTGAATGTTTCATCCTGTGTTTCTGGAGGAGCGGTAGACTTTCTTCGGGAGGGGCATACCAAAATCACACAGAATTTCGGAAACAAAAGGCTCCAACATTGTGAAGTCCTTGTCAAACCGTTTAGAAGGTCACACATACAAAGTGCTGAAAATAACACACTCATGTTGTATAGAGTTAGTTAGCACAGGATACACCAAGTTAAGCAACACTAGATAATTTGGTGGTGTCCCTCATTCTCCACATAGGGGGTTCCTTTGGGAAGAAAACGCGAGTGAATGGCTAACAATCTTAAAGCTATTTAACAAACTAGTCCGTGCACAGTCTATAAGAGTCAAGAACGAGTTTTTCTTTATTGCTCAGATATTCGCTTGCTGTGTGCTTGCTGGTGGAAGAGAGGGCACCTTCTGGGATTACACTAACCTGACTTTAGGAGTGGGGATGTTTATAGCTAAACACACAGCACAGTCATCCAAAAAGCTCACCAGTACTAGGTTGCTTGTTGGCATCCAAATACTTCCTTCTGCGCTCTTGATATTTCAAAATCATTCCTTATGTTAAAATTTCAAAAATGAATTTATACTCACAAAAACATCAATCAGTGCCTCTGTTAATGGCAGCTTCCGTCACTGTATACTACAGGCTTTGATATAAAACTAAAGTACAAGATTAATTTATTACCATAAACACACACTTATTTATTTTATAAGAGAAAGAAAAAACAACAGAAGGTAAAATCTAAATATATATAAATTACATAAACATACATACATAAATATATTATATGCATATATCTCTAGTGCACTAGACATAGGGTGTTTATGTATTTTAGACACCTATCTCTGTCATAAATAAGGAGTCTAGCTGGGTTCTGTAGGTTTTACAACTTGGCTGAAATTTGTTCAATGAAAGGCTATTCCCCCTTGAGTTTCTTCTTCTTTCCCAGGTGTCAAACACCCAGCTTAAAAGAAAAAAAAAAAAAGCTGGACCAACTATTCAGAACTTCGTATTTATCAAATAACTCATTCTAAGCACTATAAAATACTGCAGACATCACGGATTGCTAACTCCCTCATTTTACAAATTGTGATGCAGGGGCCTAAGAGAGTTTAAGGACTTGCTCAAAACAGAACAACAGTCAAGTACTAGATCTGGTGGTCTTCTTATAGTCCAGAGGACCTGTTCCTATAGGATGCTTCCTCTCGTAGGCAGAAAGTTTGAAACTACACGAAACACCAAATGTGGATGCACTTAAAACAGTTTCAAGAAAAGAAATGCCAAGCTAAGATCTTAGAGTCTTCCCCTACTCCAAAGGAGCTAACCCTCCTTTAGTTTCCTCTGATGCCCTCTGATGAAGGCTTCATGTCCATAACCTTCACGATCTTTTTTTTTTTTTCTTTTCTAAATCACACTGATAAGAGACACCCAGGCACTGTACCCTCAGAGCCGAATAACTTTTCTTGCTACAAATAATACATGGGTTGCACAGAATACCGTTATGATGCTGAACTTCCAACAGAAAAGAACTTCTCTGGCAGAGGAATGGAAGAGAGGATGGCGGGGAAGAACGCAGGGTGGCTGTTCTTCCTGCATGACACGCACAGCCGTGGTAGTCGGAGCTGCAGACGAGCAGCTGGATTTGTACGGAAGAGCAGGTGGTGTTCCTCTAGCCTGCTTTCTGTTCCTTTTCTTTGAAGGAGCTGAGGGTCTAGTGTAGATTAATCATAACCCTTGATAGCTCTGCTAAATCTCACTCTCCAGAACTTCTAACAAATGAAGTTTCTTTGATCAGAACTAGTTACCATCTTCCAGGAAGGTTCCACAAGGAATAAATCCCATTAATTACAGTACAGAACATATCCAAGTGCCTCTTAACCATCTACCTGGGGGGAGGGGGCAATTTGGATTTACGAAATAACATTCTGTATTTCGCTGGTGAAGACATCAAGAGATATGAGTGGCTATTCTAATTAGCCAATTTCTAAGGCTATTATTTTTTCCCATCACAAAGCCGACAAATTTCAAAATCCTTTACAGTTGTAGCTCAGCTCTATTTCCCTCAGTTGAGTTACTACCATCAGGCGTAGAAGGTCAGCTATCTTTATTCAAAACACTTTGCAACCAAGACAGGGAATACCAACATTTGGCACAAGTAACACTACCCTGCTTGTCTTCACAAAATGTTTTTGTTGTGTTGACATTTTCATTTACCACTCAGAGGCCAATTAATATTGGAAACTCTTACTTTTTGTTTGGCCTTGGGCTTGAAGGAGTTTGGTATTTTGCACGCCATCCTGGTGCCTTCTTTTAGAGAACATCATCACCCTGCTCTTGGAGAGGAAATCTTTTCAGTAGGATGCAAGTTAACAGTTGAAGAAAAAAGAACTATTTAGTGGTCGCTGCATTACCATGTACCTAGAAGGCACAAAGCATCAGCAGCAGCACCCCTCCTCCCCCCCAACCGCCACCATCCAGAGGAGCACCACTGGGTAGAGTTATGCGTTTGGAGCCGAGAAACATTTCACAAGTTGCTCATAGCATATCAGGACTCATAACTAGTTTTAGATTGGCATGTAAATTGTTCTGAGGGAAATTCTTATTGCCTCTGAGACCCTGCCATTCTGAGTTATTTGACAGTTTAAGGGAAATCATAATTAAAAAAAAGACATAAATAATAGCCTGTGCAGTGTGGTGTGCAGAAATAAGTAGAACCATTTCATTTAAACTCTGGTGAGCTTTTAATTGCCTGGATTGCATTGTGAGGCGGCCTAACGGTTGATTGCCTCCATTATGTTCCCTTGTTCTGTGCCATTCATCCGCACAGTCTCAGCTTCAGTAGCTAACACAACAAAGTAACCACAACTCCACAACACACAGGGGCTTAAAAAAAATAATCATAATCAAAGATTTGCAGCACTTAGACACAGTCTTTTATATTTTTGGACTAACTACACATAGTGAATGGAAAACATTTTGTCCCTGTCGGAAGATTCACAGAGAACAATTTGGGAGAAGGAACAGGAAGAGGGAATACATAAAGGGGGTTGGCAGAGATGAGGTGCCTTAGGAAGATGCTAAAACGGGAATGCAGGTTCTGCAGCTGGGAGCAGTGACACAGATTAAAAGAATTTGGCCAACGTGGCCATTCGATTGCCAAGAGGTACCAAACAAAAGATTTTCTCTCCTCCTGCCCATCTTCATCCTCTCCCCAACCCCCAGACCTGACTGGAGAACTGGATCGGGCCTAAAAGCTTGTTTCTTTCTGTTCACTGGCCCAGAGCATCCCTACAAGCTGCAGCCCCCTAAGGGACAACAATGCAAATAGATGTCCCCAGATCTCAGGCACTGGAGCTGCTTAACTCTGTTCTGCCCCTTCAACTCCCAACCCCCTCCCCATCCTTCCACCACCCCCTCCCCTTTTTGAGCAATGGAGCTGGGAACCAATTTGATTCCCTTTTTCTCCAATGCAGCTGCAAGGCTCAGAGATACTGACATTTTTCCACTCTTATCAGTTTAATTACAGTTACCATGGCAGCAAAGTGCTAGTGCTTGGCAAAGGCCAACAAGAGATTTGCAAGACTGAGTTCAATTTTGATGCAGCTCACATGCAAAAAAAAAAAAATAATAATAATAAAAAAATAATAATAATAATAATAAAAATAATAATAATAAAAAAATAAGAAACATACATACACTCTAACAAAGAATCCCTTGCGGAGTTTATGCTCTAGCCTTTTGTGGTTGTGTCTTTGCAGCCACACAGGGCTGATTTGCAAAGAATGTAGCAGTATTTGTTGCACCTAGCAAGATTAATTGGTTTAAGCAGCAGTCTTCCAAAGCAGTTAACAACAATAATATTTCGGATCTTTTAAAAAGACACAAAAGCAGAAGAGCAGGAAAGCTTGTGAGCAGCCAAGAGTGCTGAGCGCCCCGGCAAAGTGCATCTATGATAGATTGTAACCTTACCAAAACTTTTCTCCTTTTTCTGCATGAGTTGACTTAGGCGTGCCTGAGTTGCAGCAGCTTCGCATTGAGCACCAAGCCCAAGGTAGAAGTGGAAGGGGGTCTCCTGAATTTAGCTCAAGTGTGGACCTGGTGCGCAGCCTACACCGCCGAAGACCGACTATTGTGAAGCCACTTTGGGAGCGGGTCGGAGTGGCGGCAGGGGGTGGGGGGAAGGGACAAGGGACGAGGGCGGCCAGAGGAGACAGAGCGCACACACAGAGCCCCTCGCAGTGTGGCAGTGTGCAAAATGATGGCGAATGACAAAGCCACATGCTTCCCTAACTCTGCCCGTAATCCTAAAATCCCAGCGGCCCCTTTTAGCTTCGTGGTAACAAATGGATTTGATTAAACTGTCACATGCAGCGTTAGCATAGCATATCATGTTCAATATGAAAAAGATCATAAATCTGACTTGTATTTCATAACAGCAATCTGGGTAGCCCCCGTAAAAATGTGCTGCATCAGTCTGAATCTCAGCCTCGTAGGACATAGGCACCTTCTTCCACGGAACCTCTCTCTTGTGGCCACTTCTCTCCACCCCTCCCCTCCCCGACCCCCGACCCCCTACGAAAATAGTCACTTTTCCAGCTCGCAGGAGCAACATTTTCTTATTATAGAAAAGTGGGGAGAGGCAGAGTGTCCACATGAACCCAAAGATTGCAATTCCAACTCTTGGGGGAGGGGGGCTGTGAATTCCAGCAAGTACAAGGAGTGGGTCCGGAACCCACCTAAGCGCTGCATCCCCTTCCAACGGGCCAGGCCAGAGCGAACCTCCCCTAATTCCAAACTCTGCCTGCCCCTCTCTTCCCAGGAGTCAGGGGTGTGGAAATGCTGCGGCTCATCCTGAACTTTGACTATTATCCACTCGAGTCGTACTTGAGACATTCCGCGCCGCAGCCGCTCTGCCTCCTTCCATCAACATCTTCCGCCTGCATTTATTTCATGTCTCATCATAAAAATAATGAAGCCTCACATGATTTAAACAAAACCGTCTCAGCAGAGCTGCAGCCCGAGTGAAAGTTGCAGTGCGGAGCTGGGCTGCAGCTCCAGTTTATGCCTCATTAGGAGAGGCTGGGGAAGAAAAAAAAATACCCACATCCGCACACGCACGCGCGCACCCGCAGACACACACACCACAAATAAGCCGACGCGTGTGTACACAGTTGCTGCACTTACCTTCTCAATTAAGCGATACAGGGGGAGGCCGTTCAGAAAGCACAGTGGCTGCTTTGTAGTGCTTCTCCTTGGGAAAGGTCAAAAAGAAGCATTGTTTGAAAAAAAAAAAAAGAGGGGGAGGGAAATCTCTATTTTTTAAGTTTAAAATAATGAGGTCCTCAAGGATCCGCCAAGTAATGGTGTTGACCGCATCTGAGCCACAGGTGTCCTCCTTTTAGGCAACTGCAGTCCGAGACTGTCTCTCTCCGTCCTGGCTCAAAACAACTTACCCCAGCAGCACGCGAGGAGCCGAGCTGAAGGAAGCCCCGGCTCTCAGCTGCAAAATACAACCCCTTCCCAGCCAGACATAATACAGCCAAAGAAAAGGTCACTCAGTTATTACTGAGCCGGCGGAGCCCAGGCAGCGCTTGTCAAGACCACAGAGAAGCAGCTCCCTTCCGATTTAAGACTATTTACCTCTCGCCCCCACCCCTCCCCTCTTCTCTCCTTTTCCTTCTCTCCCTCCCTCTCCGCTCGCTCGCTCGCTCGCTCTCGTGTGCCTGTTCTGCAGCTCAGTCAAGTACAGCCGCCCTCGGAAAGTGCAAAGCAGCCACGAGACAGATCGGGCTTTGTTGCTAATTTCCCAGGGTGAAAATTTACAAGCCTGCGAGTGCCGTCAGCACAGCCACGCGCATATGCTACTCACAAACGCTGGGGACGACCCCGGCGCACAAAAAGTGACCTCTGCAGGAGCCGACTGGAGAAGACCCTACCTCCTGGACCCGTCCAAAAGAAGTCCTGCCAAAGAGCTCCGGAGGAAAGGGATCGGATTCCTAAAATAACCAGGGCATTTTGGAATAGGTGGCCACATTTACAACAAACTGTCTTCCAAAGCCATTTCGGAAGCTACCAATTATGGAAATTAAAATAAAGCAAGAGAATCAGACTGCTACTAGAACACACTGGAAACACACACAACCCTCCTCTTTAAGAAATATCGGTGGGGGCCAGGGGGAGGGGGGCAGCCGTTGCCCCGTGTCTGACTTCCATTAATGAACTCTCAAAAGTCGCTGCTCAGCAAGGCTGTTATGCCACACAAGCTGGATCCAGAGCAATGGCACACTCCCCTTCCTCCCTTCCTCCAGTGGAGCAAGAACCAAACTGTGAACTTGTTTCCCATTAACCATTACCGAACCCCCTTCCATCCCCACCCAGACACTTCTTGTAATTACTCGAATTCCTTACAATTTAAAGTTCAGGCGCTAGAATGAAAAACACCCAAGAGCCCAAGAAACATGTTTTCCCAACTAACTTGATCAGAGCCATGGAGTTTCTTCACCATTTCTGCCCCCTCTTCCTAGGCTTCTTTTAGAGGCCTTGACAGGGTGGTGGTAGCGGTGGTGGTGGTGGTGGTTTTTTAAATTGAAATTGGTTCTGTTCTCCCCAATCTCTGCTCCTCTTAACTTTACATCTATAAAGGCTACTAAAATATTTTAGTTTTTCTCTAAGTTTTCAAACTTCAAAGTCATCCTCTCCTTTTGGCTATTTATCATAGCATCCCACCAGATTTTATAAAGCCCTGTCAAAGGTCAAGTTTAAAAATAGTCCAAATTTGAGTGACACTGCATGAAATGTCTTAAGGGCCAAGAAAGAGTCAGCTGTTGAACTCCAAAAAACTTTTATACTTCTCAGCACCATCAGTTTTAATGTAGTTCTGTTAAAAAAAAAAAATCAAAGCATCCCCTCCCCATGTATATTTAGGCCAAATTATGCATCTCTTCATAAGGAAAATGACACCACAGTTGTAACTTATTTTTTTTTATCCCTTCCCTTTTTTAAAAGCTCATCATCAAATAGTATGTAGTTTGTTTTCCTCTCCCTTTAAAAGGCAAAGAAACTCAGAACTAACCTGAAAAATAACGAAAGTCACAGCCGGCGGATTAATAAGAACCCCTTCAGTTGATGTGTTCTGTACATAGGCAGATTTCATAAGTTTGGCTTTTCTGGCCCGTCTAAGGAGGCAAACATGCACCTCACCCATCCGCACAGCTCCCGCTGCTCTACCCCACCTCTCTGCTCAAGCCACTCCGAAAACACCCCCAAGTGTGTGTGTGTGTGTGTGTGTGTGTGTGTGTGTGTGT